>NC_092500.1:98593499-99919124 GCF_047511675.1 Marmota flaviventris
ACCATATAGTGGAAAAATATTACACCTATAAACAGTTCTTTTACATATATAGATTCAAGTTGATCTGATACTTTTCATTTAGTATTAGAGAATATCAAGAAACACATCCAATTTTTTGAGATATTTGAGATCTGTAGGGAGTCACCCTGGCTCCAAAGACTAATCTTTACATCCCCCAAGAAGGGCCATCCAAAGGTGAGTCCTGTTGACTCACATGATCCTTACCCACCAATCAGAACTTCCCCATCACTGTCCACTAGTAAGTCCTGCTGACTCACATGATCCTTACCCACCATGCCAGCTGCCCAAATCATTAAATTGTTAAACTGTTTCAACCTCAGACCACCCCCTGCTCCTATAAATATGCAGAGCTGCCTCAATAAACGGGCATTTTCTCTGATGGCAAGCCTTGATTGTTCTTTCATTGGTGCCAAAACCCGGGAAAGGGAAATTCCTCGCTGCTCGAGTGCCCCCTCTCTCAAGGCTTGCTGTCTTCGTCCACTCTTTCGAGCGCTGCTCACAACACCAGCCCCTCAGTAGTTGAGTTCCCCTATTGGGTTTCAAACTTCAGACGGGCTATGCAGGGTCTTTAACCATGATCGTCCAGCAAACCTCTATCGCCCATTCTGTAGGAGAGAACGCACCCCACCACGACCTTCACAATCATGATGGACTGTCTGGAACCCGGCTCATGAGTGGGAGGTCCTGAGGGGTGGAAGAACAGGCACTCCTCTCTCTCTCTCTCTCTCTCTCTCTCTCTCTCTCTCTCTCTCTCTCTCTAAGCACCCTTGTCCCTCTCCTGTCCTAAATAACCCGAAAAGCCTGGTGCCAGGTGGTCCATGACTTCCGGCCATTCTGGGCCTGCCAGCTGGATTCTCAGGTGACAAATTGACTGTCCTCCCGGCCCCAACTCTCCTGAGTCATATTGGTTGAGCTCCCCTTGCAGGAATGCCTGTGAGGAGGCTCATCCAATTCTGTTGCAGTCCAGACCCTTCTCACCTTCCCACTTCCTATTTAGGGAACTTTATGTGGTGCCTCTTCTTCCCTCCCTGCAAACTCCCTCTTAAAATGCCCCTGGATAATCTGGATTGGCTATCCCTCTCTCCTGATATAAATCCCAAGACTCTCATGAACGTCTGCACACAAGATTGGCCTTATTATAAATTGGACAATCAAAGTCAATTGCCACCAGGAGGATCCCTAGATCATGCAATTCTCAGAGATCTGTTTAACTTCTGCGAGCACTCAAAAAAGTGGAAGGAGATCCCCTATGTTGAGGCTTTTTCTCTTCTTCATTCTTACCCCGACCTATGCTCTTACCTTAATGACACTACTGACCCTTCTTTCGATCTGGCAGATGATCCCCCTCCCTACAGACATCCCCCCGTCGGCTCCCCCTGCTCCCCCTGACACCTTTAGTTCTCCCCAAATTACGTCCCACTCCCTAGTCCCACAAACCATGTCCCCATTATGAGAGGTTGCTGGACCTGAGGGCATTATCCGGGTACATGTCCTGTACTCTATGTATGACCTCATGCAACTAGAGTGAAGGTTGGGCTCATTCACTACTGATCTCACCACTTACATTAGAGAGTTTCAGTGGGTCCTCCACGCTTATAGCCTCACTCACCATGATATATATGTGTGCGTGTGTGTGTTATTAGCTAATACTCTCCTTCTTGAAGAATGTACCAGAGTCTGGGAACTTGCCAGTGTCCATGCGGATGAAACCCACCCAGTTAATCCCCATCACCCTCCAGTGCCACTTGCTGCCCCAGATCAAACTCCTGACTGGGTTTATAATACATAAGCTGGCATACAGAGTAGGGACCAATTCTCTGCATGTATTATTGCTGGGCAGAAGAAAGCGGCACTTAAGGCTGTCAATTTCCAAAAATTAAAAGAGATTCTTCAAAAGCGAGAGGAGACCCCATCAAAATTTCTGGATCAGCTTACGAAAGCCCTTCAGCAGGATACTAACCTATATCCCGAAACCCCAGATGGCCATCATGTCCTTATGACATATTTCCTCCAGCAGAGGTACATCCAGGTCAAACAAAAAAAGCTTAAAAGCCACCCTCCAGACTGAGAACTTGGTGGTAGCCTTTAAGGTTGTTCACAACCGGGATGAGGAAATCGAGCACCACAAGCACAGGGACAAGCACAGTAAATTTCAAATGCTTGCTCAGGTGTTGCTGGGGGCTTCCTCAGGTCACCGCCCATCATCTACCTCCACGCCCCCGCAGGCGCCTGCTTCAAGTGTGGCAAGGAGGGACATTGGGCCAAGGCATGCCCCGCACCACACACTCTGCATAACCCATGCCCTAAATGTCAACAACAAGTCATTGGGGTTCTGAATGTCCTAGATTCTGTAGGAAGCCTATAGCCAGGGAACCCTCTGACCTTCTGGGCATAGCAATGGAAGATTGATGGAGCCTTGGGTCTTTGTCCCCGGCCATACCAATTAATAAACAAGAACCCAGGGTGTGGATTCAGGTGGATGGTCACAAGGTTGACTTTCTCCTTGACACCATGGCTACCTTCTCAGTCCTGACAGAATTCTTTGGGCAAACAGTGCCGTCCACCTCTCCTATTGTCGGGGTAGGAGGAAAGACCATCTATCCAAAAATGTCTCCCCTATGACTCTGTTCCATAGACAACTTCCCATTCTCTCAGAAGTTTTGCCCCAATGTCTAGTTTCTTTGCGCCGCCGAGATATTCTCTCTAAATTTAATACAACAATCAACATCTGAGCTCCTGGCATCAATCGGGCCCCAGAATCAGCCTGTTCATATTTTCTGGCCCTTTTGGCTGAAGACTGACCATTCTGCTTCACTTGTGATACGGACATGAAAAAGGACCCTTTCGCTACGAACCTTGTTGACCCAATTGTATAGGATACCCACAGCCCCTCCATGGTTTCCTACTCACCAGGTATCATTCATCTCAAAGATCCTAACACCTTCTCCAATCAGGCTCAACACCCCCTGTCCACAAAAGCTCTTCTGGTCCTACAACCTATTATTCAGGACCTTCTTAGCCAGGGGTACCTCCATCCAGCTCATTCCCCTTACAATACTCCCATACTAGCGGTAGAAAAGCCCAACAGGTCCTATTGCTTAGTTCAGGACTTATGACTCATAATACCTCCATTAGGCCTATACATCCTTTGGTTGTCAACCCATACACCCTGCTGTCTCAGATCCCTAACACTGCCACCCACTTCTCAGTCATAGATTTAAAGGATGCTTTCTTCTCCATTCCCCTTGCCCTTGAATCACAAGATCTTTTTGCCTTTACCTGGACAGATCCTACCACCAGACATTTTTGACAACTAACCTGGCCTGTCCTTCCTCAGGGATTTTGAGATAGTCCACACCCCTTTGGACAAACCTTGACCTCCAACCTCCAATCTTGTCACCCCCAGTGCCCCAAATCCACCCTCTTGCAAAATGTTGATGATCTTCTCCTCTGTAGCCCATCCAAAGCGCACTCAATAGATGACACAGTTCTCCTACTTAATTTCTAGCCTTGAAGGGACATTGGGCCTCTCCACAAAAGGCCCAAATAACATGTAAAGAGGTCTCATATCTAGGGTTCTCTATCTTTCAAGGGAAAAAGGCCATTACAGTAGAGAAAAAACAGCTTATTGTGTCTATACCTACACCAAAGACCAAAGATGACATACTCTCTTTCTTGGGTTGGCTGTGTACTTCAGACCTGGATTCCTACTTTCTCCCTCCTTACCAGGCTGCTATATAATCTGGCCAAAGGCCCCCAAGATGAACCCCTTCCCTCAGTGGTAGGAAGCCCTTTTCAATCCTTAAAAAGGCCCTCCTCCAGGCACCCACCCTTTATCTCCCTGACCTCTCCCGAACCTTCACCCTCTATGTACATGAAAAACAGGGACAAAGTCTGGGGTTCTGGGTGAGGAATATGGCCCCACATTTGCAACAGTGGCCTACCTATTCAAAAAGCTCGACCCCACTGCCAGGGGCTGTCCTCCCCCATGTCTCAGATCCCTAGCAGTGGCCCATGACCTCCAGAAAGAAGCATAAAAGCTTACCTTTAGCTCCCTGCTAACCATCTCATCTCTTCACCATCTAAAGGATTTCCTCACTGACAAGAGTCTACAGTCAGTTCCTCCTTCCAGGGTTCCTTCCTTCCTTGTCTCATTACATGAAAATCCCTCCATCTCTTTTCAGTCCTGCTCTTTATTAAACCCTGCCTCCCTTCTCCCATCTTATCCCTCACAAGATCCCATCCACAAATGTCTGGAGGTATTAGAGATGATTTTACCCTGCCCTGCCACTATTTCTGAGGGACCCTTGCCCTCTTTGGACCTCGTCTGGTTCTCAGATGGTAGCTCCTTTATACATGAAGGGGTTAAGGTGGCGGGGTATGCTGTCGTTTCCCTCTCATGCATTATAGAGGCAAAACCTCTTCCACCCAATACTATCAACCAACAAGCTGAACTCATAGCTGCCACCAGAGCATGCGAGCTAGCAGAGGAAAAACCCTCTTCCTATATACAGATTCAAAATATGTTTTCCATGTCTTGATCTCCCACACAGCCATTTGGAAAGAAAGGGGGCTATTGACTACCAGAGGGACGGCAGTCATTAATTCCACCCTTATTTCTGGCCTACTACGAGCCTCCAGTCTGCCTTCCCAACTGGGAATAATCCATTGCAAGGCCCACCAAACTGACTCCTCCCTTACTACTATGGGGAATTCCAAGGCCGATCAAGCAGCTCGATCAGCTGCCCTACAAAGCTTTACCTCCTCTCTGCTACTCTTTGTTACCACCGGGGATTGGCCCAAAGATCCCCAGCAACTCTTCCAGTTTCTTCAATCTCTATTCCTTTCTATTCCACAGAGTCTTACTACTTTCCTTCACTCCTTTTTCACCCTTTCCCCACGTGATGAGACCCTCCTACAACAGATCACTTCCACTTGACAGACCTGCCAGAAAACCAATACCAATACTCCATGAAAACCTAAACCTTTCCCTTCTCATCAGGCTTGTGGTCATACCCCAGCTGCAGATTGGCAGACTTAATTCACCAACATGCCCTGAGTAAAAAACATAAAATATCTTCTTGTATTAGTGTATACTTTTTTTTGATGGGTTGAAGACTTTCCCACTTTTAACAAACAGGCCTCTACAGTAGTTGATCTATTGCTTACTCACATAATCCCCCATTTTGGGATGCCCACTTCTATCCAATCAGATAATGGCCCAGAATTCACCTTGCAGATAACTCAGGGACTGGCTCACGTGCTATCACTCCCTTGGCATTTCCATTGCCCTTACCGCCCCCAGGCTTCTGGAAAGGTTGAAAGGACCAATTGTTCCCTTAAAGAGACTCTCACCAAGTTCACTATGGAATTAAGCCTGGACTGGGTAAATGTGCTCCCCTTGCTTTATTGCACATTAGGGCCTTGCCAAAGAAGCCTTCTAATCTCTCATCTTTCGAAGTCATTTATGGCCGTCCCCTAGTTCCTCCCGGATTGCCTACAGAACTCCTACCCATCTCCGAAACCTATAACCTGCCCCTCCTCTTCCATCTATGCTCTGAACTCTGGCGCTATCAAGACAGGCTCCTTCCTGACCCCAGTCTCTCTCAAAACCCTACCTTGTCAACACTTGGTCAACTTGTTTCCTATTGCCCACTGGGGGGAAATCCCCCTCTAAAACCAAAATGGAAGGGCCCTGTTCAGGTGATTATGTGCACACCCTTAGTGCCAATCTCAAACTACCTAATAACCAACTTACCCCATGGATTCATACGTCCAGGCTTAAGCCCGTCACTCCTACACCTTCATCAGAAGAGCCAATGATCCTCACCTGTCATTAAGTACTCTTGTCAATGCTCCCCCTCATTTCTGGCCCCTCTTGGGTCCTCTCTTCACCCTATGTCTGAAGATTCAAGGCAAGGGACCCTATGGGCCCCCTCCAGCCAGACACACCCCCCCCCTACTTGATTGAATCTGGCTGGTAGTGGGACTGTTGTGTTGTCCTTCTGACAAACCACTTAAGGTGTCTAGAGCATGGAGACCCCTGAATAAGTGTGATCATACAAGAGCACTTTACCAGTTGCCTTCTGGGCCTAAGGAGGAACATGTGTGTTTTGTTTACCTTCCCAGTTTCAGAAGAATTTCAAGTATCAGTATTTAAAGTTGAGGTGTTTCACATAAAACCTGGAGAGATCTGACTGCTCTCAAAGGGAAATATGGTAACAATGGGCCACCATCCTCCCTTGGCCGCCTTTGAGAAAGGCAAAGAGAGAAGCAAGATGGTACACACAGGTAGGAGAATGTTTGAAGAGCAGCCTTAATAGAGAGGAGAGGGAGCTAGATAGGACTAGGAATGAAGAGTGGAATTGAGGGTGTTAGGTGCAGGACAGGCTGGTCTTCAGGGCCTGCAGGTTATGCCAAACAAAGTTAGCTGCAGAATGACCTGGCTTCTCAAACCCTCTGTCTGGTTCTTTATCACCTGTTTGCTTCAAGCCTAGATGCCCAAGCCCCTGTTCAAGGCTGAACACTCAACCCCCCCCCCACCCCGCTCAAGGTTGAACACTTAACCCCTCTTGTGCTAACAAATCAGTTTGCAGACCCAGAGACCCCATTAGATTTAAGCTATAAAAACTCCCTGTGCCTGTTCGTTCCCACTATCATAAAGTTCATTCAGACTCAGGTGGGTAAAATTTCTAATCAAGCTTTTAATCAGCTTCTCCTCAGGAATTACCAACTCCTCGCTACTGATGATACCTCCAGTGGAGACCTATGCTGAATGGACTGACATCATCATGGATCTGTGGTGGCAAGGATCCTTCATTGACACCTTTCTTCTCTGCCCTCCTGTGGGGGCCCCTTAGTTCCCTCCTCTCTTTCTCCCACACCACCCCATTTCAGCAGGAAGCAACCAGAGTGAGTTGATGCCCACTCTCATTTAATAACAAAGAGGGGGTAATGTTGGGAGTCGCCCAGGCTCCAAAGACTTACCTCCCCCCTGAGAAGAGCCGTCCAATGGTGAGTCCAAGTGACTCAAATGATCCTTACCCACCAATCAGAAAACACCCTATGCCAGCTGCCAAAACCATTAAATTGTTAAACTGTTTCAACCATTAGACCACACCTGGCTCTATAAATATGCAGAGCTTCCTCAATAAATGGGCATTGCTAATTTGGTGATGCTAGCCTTGAACTTGCAATCCACCTGCATGGGCCTCCCATGACACTGGAGTTAAAGGCATGTGCCACATGGCTGGCTATGATTTTTTTTTCCTTTGTAATAATTTGTTCTAATTAGTTTTACATGATAGTAGAATGCTTTTTGATATGTTGTGCATAAATGGAGTATAACTTCTCGTTCTTCTAATGTACATTTTATACAATCACAATGGTCAAGTAATCAGATATGTACAAAGGGTTATAATGCCTTATTCATGCTACAATCCTTCCTACCCCCATGTCACTTTCCCCCTCTTCACTCTCCTCTACCTAATCCAAAGTACCTCTATTTTTTTTCTCTAGCACATCCCCATTATTGTGAATTAGCATCTACTCATCAGAGAAAACATTCAGCCTTTGGTTCGGGGGACTGGCTTATTTCACTTAGCATGATATTCTCCAGCTCCATCCATTTACCTGCAAATGCCATGATTTCATTCTTCTGTAAGGTTGAGAAATATTCTATTGTGTATATATGCCACATTTTCTTTATCCATTCTTTAAAGGGCATCAAGTTTGGTTTCATAATTAGGCTATTGTGTATTGAGCTAAAAGCAGCATTAAGATTCCTCAGAAAACATGGAATGGCTATGATACGTTTAAGGTTGAAAACTCCTGTCAATGGCCATGGTACTCTCAATTTTTTAAATTAGTTCATCCATTCTCTAGAAATTCCAGTTTCTACAAGTTTAGAGAATCAGAGCCCCTGGATTGAAAAGTGGCCATTATTGTTGTCTGTTTGAACTTCTTCCACCTGAAACCTCTTTACTTACCTAGTCCATTTTATCTAATAATTCTGAAGTGGAAACTAGGGGGATGTTTAAACCAAATCAGAATTTAAAATGCTCAAATTGTGATAGTAGGAGCAAATGTGACTCCATTTTGTTTTATGACTTCAACCTGTAAAACAACCATGCCAAGTAGAAGAGTCATGACTGGGGCAAAATGTTCTTTTCCTTTTGATACAGAAACCTTTAAGAACATGGAACTACCTAATGGGGTATTGTTTCTGTAACTAGGGTAATGGGCCTCTGATTCTGTAACTGGAGTGACTGGTTAGACTTCCCTCCACTTGACTGCACTGTCCTCCTTCTGTAACCTGGCTTGCTTGCATTGGCTAGACCCCTGGAACATCCCTTTTGCGGTTTTCAGGCTTATAAGGAGTGCTCTTGCAATTGTTCAGGGCTGATCAGGGGAACAGCTTTATGTTCTGGTCAGCCACCACCGGTGTGCTTCAATAAGGCTTGATTCGATTATACGTGAGTGGTCTGGAAGTCAGATTATGAAACCCTGGGGCGAAGCTTTAACTATAACAAAATATATATGGGCTACTTGACAAAAATGTGGAATTCATACTTGAAAACCATCTGTTATGACCTTTGCTATGGTTAGATATGGTTTGAGTGTCTGCAAAGGCTTCATGGTTTGAAATTTAATCCTTATAAGATAGTAAGAAGATGGATGCTTTATCTAAGACCTACTAGTGTTGACTTTTGTATGTTCAATGAGAATCAGTGAGCTCAGGGTTTCTCTGCTCTTAGCTTGTATGTATATTTCTTGTGGTCATTATCTTGATCTCCTGAAAATTATAATCCTACTATTACAACAGTTTAAATATAAGTTTGACTTAAAACTGTCAAATGTTTTTTTTTTTTTTTAATTTCTTAATCTCAGTGTATGCATGTTCATAGAGATTCTCATAGGCAACACATACTTGAATATTTTTATTAACTCATTTGATCAAAACATGTCTTTTAATTGAATACTTTAACCATTTATATTCCAGGTAATTTTCAGTATGTAGGACTACAAAAGCAAAATTTTTAGCTTATTTGTCATTGCATTGTGTTTCTTTCTTTTTCTCTTATAATTTTCTGTTTGACTTAAGTGACTTATCTAGTAGTATCTTTTGATTTTTCATTTATAGCCTTGAATATTTCAATTACAAACTTTGGCTTGAATCGAACCACAGTTGGTGTTGACTTCAAAAAACTATTTTGAAATAATATCACCATAATATAAGATGGGAAAAAAGAAACATAATACATACTAATATAAATCCATGGGCTTGCACATTTTGAACTTTTGATGTCCCATTTAATATCTGCCCATTTTTTGTTAACATACTGTTGTAATTATTATTCTTAACTTTTTTATTTCAATCTCATAATAAAGACATAAATGGCTTACTCACTGTGTTTTCTATATCAAGGCATTTTCTATTTTCCTTTTTAGCTAGTCTAACTAGTGAGTCTTATTGCTTCTTATGTTCTCTTCTTAGTCATTGAAGTTTCAGTCTCAGTTTGAGGAACTCCATTTCACAACTCCATTTCACAGTCTAGTGGTGATGCATCAGGTCAGCATTTAGTTCCCTTAGAATGTCTTTATTTCTTCTTAATTTCTAAAGTTGAGCTATGCTAGGTACAGCATTCTTGGTTCACAGGGTTTTTTTCCCATTCATTACCATGAAATATTCATGTCTTTCTTTTCTTGTCGAAAAGGTTTTCTGGATAAATTTGTTGTCTGTCCAACTGGGACACACTTAAGTGCTCCCTCTCCCCTTTTTCTTACTGGTTTGAGAATTCTCTCTTTACCTGTGACCTTGGTTCAGGTATTGATATTCATTAATTAGTATTAATATTAATTTGTGTGGATTTGAGTCAAGTCTTACTGATTGACCTCATTGTACCTTGATTTGATATCTTTCTCTAACTTTGGAAGTTTTCTGCCATGATCTCTTTTGACATATGTTTCACAACTTGGGTATTTCAATAACCTCTTAAACCTCAATAGCTAAAATATTTACTATTAATTCTGTTCCACTTTTCACCACACTTCTTCCTTCTACTTTATTATTTTTCCTTCTCTCTCCACTAACTTTGCAAATCAAACCCACTATTAAAAATAATTAATTTCCCTTCTTGTGTAACCAATTCTGGTATTGATTCTTCTTATTATGTTTTTAATTCCATTTAGTGTATTTTTCACTTCAAGAGTTCCAGTTGGATTTTTAATTGCTTCAATCTCTCTATTAAGTTTTTCTGCTATAATATTGAATAATTTCTCTGGGTTCTCTTGAAGCTTCTTCATTTTCCATAAATCAGATATGTTATTTTCTTCATGTACACCTTTGCCCATCTGGGATATTTTCTGGTCAGAGTCTGTCAATTTACTGTAACCTATAAATAAGGCCCTGATTCCCTGAAAGCTTTGGAAGCTTTTTGGTATGAAAGATACTATGCCTATTCAAGGATAGGGACTTATACCAGTCTTCACAACGTGAAAGAGTTTGCGATTATCTTGCCATAAATCCAAGAAGGCTTCTTCTTTTCTCTGAGTCTCTAGTCACTTCTGCTCTTTTAGCACTCAAGGATGGCCCAAGTAGTGGTGTACTGTGGGTTGGTTTTGGTGTGTTGTCACTATTTCAGCAGCAGAGGGCAATCCAAGTCCAAGTTAGCTCCCAATTCCTATCTGGTATGTTCCAAACAAACAGGTTGAGCACCTCAGAATGGTACCTTGAAGCTTCTCTCTGGAGCTGGAGAATGCAAAGAGTTTTCATCATCAGTCACCTGCCTGTGAGCTGTCACTGCTTATTTCTGTTCTACTCTGTAAAGGATCATCTAGGGGTGACAGGTCGCAGGACTCTGCCAGAACTATGGCCATGCACACCTTAATGCTGTTACATTCAGAACTTAAGGCTCACTGAGACTAGTGAAACACTGGGAAGGAAAAAGACAGCCCTTTCTTGATCGCCAATAAGTCTGTGATTCCTGAGCCACAACTACTGCAACCAGCCATAGGTCACCTGGGATACAATGGAACTCTGTTAGACTGGGCTCATTTGTCTCTCCCTTATTCAGGTTTATTTGAGAGGCTCAACCATGTGCACTAGTCTGGCTGTGTGTGCTTTTAGACTGTGCCCATTAATAGATTGAACCAGACTTGTCCTGAGTTCCAAGTATTGTGCCCAGCAGTTTGTCTTCCCCTCCGGAATCAAAAGTCTTACTTCACACAATGACACTAAAATTGTCAGTAGTGTTAGTGCAGGCAGTACCTTGGCTTCCATGTCATGATTAACTCTCAACTGAGTGTGAATACTGCGGGTATATGCACTATCCAGGCTTTGAGTATGAGTCAGCCCCACTCCAAGGTGGGAAATAATGCAGGCCTAAACTCAACACAGCTCACCTGGTAAGAGTGTTTTTTCCTAATGGCAAACAGATCTCAAGAATGTCTCACACAGGATCTGCTCTAAGAAAAGCAGTTTTGATGTCTGCCCAGTGGTGAGTTTCTCCATGATGGACACTCAACTTCAAGACAGAAGCCTGTCCTATATTTCTTGCCCTGTTTTCCAGTAGTGGACTCTTACATCCCCTCTCCTTCCAAGGTAAGTAAGGAATGCTGGCAGCAGCCCCTTGGCCACTTGTTCAATGCAGGTATAGCAAGTCAGGTTTTAAGAATGGGCATTAGAGAGGGATTGTGAGCATCTCCTGGAAGTGGGATTCATCAAACTATGCCTAATACTGGGTTCAAAGCCTAAATCCTGGACTGAATTCCCTCTTTGCCCCACAAGCAGTAGAACTTGCCTGCCTGGAGTTCAAGAAGGAATTAATGACCATCTTTTCTTCTCCAGAGTTTCTCAATACTTTTTTTTCCTTTAGTATACAAAATCTAGACACTATGTTTTCTCATCTGGCATTCTTAATTCTCATGAAGGTATTTTGGTGCACAAGTACCTATTCAATTTGGTGTCCCTGATCAGATGCTGGTTAGATTATCTCAGTTAGCTGCATCCTGGCTTTATCTCTTCTAATTTGCAAGAATGTGAGCACTTCACATTTCCTCATTCAGCAGAACCACATTATAACTTGTTTGGCCAATATATTCATGAATCAAAACAAAAGGCAGCCCCAAACCCATAAACAAAAACACTGTCCAATCAGTCTAGTAGAACAGATTTCATCCAGGTAAAGAAAGACTTCTAGCTGGCTGCAATCAATGGATATTTTTCAATTGTCTTATTTGGGGGTATGTACTGAGGATTGAACTCAGGGTCACTCAACCCCTGAGCCACATCCCAAGTCCCTTTTATTATTATTATTATTTTATTTAGAAGTAGGGTATGGCTGAGTTGCTTAGTACCTCCATTTTCCTGATGTTGTCTTTGACCACACAATCCCCCTGTCTCAGCCTCCCAAGGGATGTTGAGATTACAGGTGTGTGCCACTTCACCAGGCTCAATTGTCTTTTGAACTTGCTTCTCAGCAATAATGACAGAACTTATAATCCTGTCTTACTTAGAATATTCTTCCTTTAATTCCATGGTACTATTTGCATCTGATTTACATTTTGGTTCCCTGGTTGCTCCATTCTGTATTATCAAATAAAACTTATTTATCAAATAAACATTAAATGACTTTTCTTTTTCTGGAATGATACTGGGAATTTACAATTGATTGTGAATACACAATTATTTTCCTCTTCAAGAAGGAGAATACAGCTCCATTTTGTCAATGAGATAAGATCATTTGCACAAAAAACTTTAGAGATATCTATGGTATTTCTTTTCCTTCTTCTGTGTTCAGTCTCATCCTTTTTTCTTTGCTCATACATACACACTATGAGAAATTGTCCTACACCATGATCAAGTGGGGGGGTCATGCCAAAAATGCAAGGTTGGTTCAACATACAGAAATCAATAAATGTAACTTATCACATCAATAGACTTAAAGATAAGAACCATGTCATCATCTCAATAGATGCAGAAAAGGCTTTTAACAAAAGGCAGCACCCCGTCATGTTCAAAACACTAGAAAAACTAGGGATAACAGGAACATGTCTCAACATTGTAAAAGGTATGTATCCTGAATTCAAGGGCAATATCATTGCAAATGGAGAAAAGTTGAAAGCATTCCCTCTAAAAACTGCAACAAGACAGGCATGTCCTCTTTCACCACTTCTGTTTTACATAGTTCATGAAACACTGGACAGAGCAATTAGACAGATGAAAGAAATTAAATAATACAGATAGGTAAAGAAAAACACAAATTAGCACTATTTGCTGAAAATATAATTCTGTACCTAGAAGACCCTAAAAGTTCCAACAGAAAATTTCTAGAACTAGTAAATGAATTCAGCAAAATAGCAGGATACAAAATCAACACCCACAATTCAAAGGCATTTCTGTATATCAGAGACAAAGCCTCTGAGAAGGAAATGAGGAAAACTACCCACTTATAATAACCTCAAAAAAAAGATACTTGGGAGTCAACTTAATGAAAGAGGTGAAAAATCTATACAATGAAAACTACAGTACTATAAAGAAAGAAATCAAAAAGACCTTAGAAGATGAAGAGGTCTACCTTGCTCTGGGTTAGGCAGAATTAATATTATCAAAATGACCATCCTACCAAAAGCACTATATATATTTAATGCCATTTTGATCAAAATCCCAATGGCATTCCTCATAGAAATAGTAAAGGAAATCATGAAATTCATCTGGAAAAATAAGAGATCCAGAATAGCTAAAGCAATCATTAGCAGGAAGAGTGAAGCAGGTGGTATGGCTATACAAGAACTTAAACTATACTACAGAGCAAGAGTAACAAAAACAGCATGGTATTGACACCAAAACAGACTGGTAGAGCAATAATATGGAATAGAAGACATAGAGACTAGCCCAGAAAATTAGAATTGTCTCATATTAGACAAAGGTGCCAACAACATGCACTAGAGAAAAAATAGCATTTTCAACAACTGGTGCTGGGAAAACTGGAAATCCTTATGCAAAAAAAAAAAAAAAAAAGAAATTAAACCCCTATCTCTCACTGAGCACAAAACATAGCTCAAAATGGATCAAGGACCTAGGAATTAAACCAGAGACTGTGCATCTAATAGAAGAAAAAGTAGGCCCTAATCTTCATGTGGGATTAGGCCCCAACTTCCTTAATAAGATTCCTATAGCACAACAAATAAAACCAAGAATCAATAAAAGGGATGGAATCAAATGAAAAAATTGAAATCTTAATTATGTTAATATCTCACCTTTAATTAGAACAGAAAGTAAGTTATTTGGGGAATATTCCAAGACTCTCTGGAATCTCCTCATGCAAAAGGACAAAAAGAGTTCATTTACTCTTGATTTTAGAAAGTTGTCAAATGCAAATAAAATTTAGAACACTTCAATGAATAAAATCACACCTCACTATAAAACCATACTAAAGTGAGAAAGGTTTGTAAGGCAAATGCATAACTTATGTAGCGGCATGTTGAAAATAGGCATTTAATGTTGAGAAGGTTCACGTTTTTAAAGTAATAAGACTGCAGAAAAGAACAAGAATATAAAGCATTATTTTCTCATCAATGTATTAGTGTATTATAATTATTTGTGATAGTGGGATTTTTAGTTAGCTAATACCTGGATCAATGTAATAATATAATATGATCAATATTGTTTCCCTGTACTCCCCTTTCTTTTGTGGACATATCCATCATGTTACATGGGATTAGAATTGTAAACATATTCAGACATAGTGATCATATTCATTTTTGGCTATACACTTAGTGTTGACATAAATAGGGACACTTGGATAGAATGAAAGACCTAGCAAAACAGAACAGAGTGCAGATGAATCACACTATCATAATACAGAGTGAAATTCAAATAATGACAGACCTTCAGTTCTAATACCTGTACTGAATGTGCAACCAATTTTCTTCAACACTGTTGCCCAAATCACATGTTGTATGTTTCAGAAAGGAGACACTAACAACTTGCTGCCTACCCCATCCTCCTGGTCTGCCCTAAAGAGAAAGCAATGAGGTCACCCAGCATGGAGTGCAAGGGCACCACTCTTCAACTCCTCCTTATAAAGGGCGCTGCCCTGCTTCCCCGAGCACAGACTTGGGAACAATTTCAGAGCCTCCTCCAAGATGCTGGTGGTCCTGCTCACAGTGGCCTTGCTGTCCTGAGCCCAGCTCAGAGCTCAAGTGGATGTATAAGCAAAGGAGGACTCTTGTGACAATTGGGGCTTAGGAAATCTCACTGCACAGAGGGAGTGTGAGGGAGGAAAGATTATAAGAAGGACAGGTCTGTAGAATTTTTAAGAAAAGTGTAAGACTAGTTATGTCCCCATTTCCTGGCAGGATTTCAGATTTCAGATACAATTGGAAGCGCCCACCCCTTCAAAGGAAAAATTCAACCAGAAGCATGGCAAGGAAAATTCAAATTTGAGGAAAGATCTCTCCATGTTGTCACAGATACACAGGAATATGGGGGGACTGGCATAGAGAAGCCTGCTGGGGAGGAATTATTATACTCCAAGTAGATGCGGGACAAAGAAAGAGAAATCCATGCATCAGCCTTTGACAGAGATGGAGATCTACAGACCGAACTGGACTCTCTCTACTGAGTGACTTAAAAATATCAGGGCCCAATTACTTTCTCATTTGCCTCTGAACTATATACATTCAATGTTTCAATATTCCGTGAGAACTAATTGCACCACTGGATGCAAAGTTTCATTGCTGGTTTCCAAACGTGGAAAAGCAGTCAATGGGAGCAAAGTGATTAAAAAAGAAAGGGGTTAAAAAATAATAACTTTGACATTAAAATTTGCAAAATATTTAAAAAATATTGTTGATAGTTTTCACTGATGCTAGTGAAGCCCAAAAGGTTTTCATATTTTCACTCAAAGATGGCAACTAGGCATTAGCACCTCCAAGCCTTTCTCTAACATCTTCCGTCCTTTTCACCAGCATCATAAAGTGTGGATGAGAGATCATTTAGAGAGTTTCCAGGTTGGAATGGAAGTCATCTTTCACAGTAGGATCCAGGGAACACTAGATTGGTGACTGCCTTTTCATTTCCGCCTTTCTTATTTCCTAGAGATCAACTATGAAGATTTTTCTTACCTATCTGTGGGAAGCCATCCTCACACGTGATTTGAGTTACCTCCCTGGCTGGGTGAGAGGCACTTAGACACAGCTGTGTTAGAGCCTTCTCCACCCTTTTCCAGGTCTGCAGGCTTGTCCAAGCAGAGGCGTGCCTGGCCACTGCCCAGAAGACCCAATTGTCGCCCCTGACCTTGGGATGCTGCCCCCCCCTTAACCTTCATTTGATGGGATTTTCACCAGAAGTTTTTGTTTCCCAACAAAAGTCTACTCCTTGATGTGTTCTCTCTCTCTCTCTCTCTCTCTCTCTCTCTCTCTCTCTCTCTCTCTCGCTAGTCTCTTCTGCAAGCCTCGCCACCGCATAAGGTGGCTGTAGTCAGGAGCTATGAGAAGCAATCCCAGATCTGCTATTAAAGGTAATGAGATTCTTGTCTCTTTAATTTAAAACTCCCTAGCCATTACTTATGAATCAAACCTTCTTTCATGAAGCCAGCGCTGGTCACATGACAGAAGTGGCACCTAGGAGTGAGGCATAAGTAAATTGACTAGGTTGAGTTAGGGAGCACACTATAGAAATACAGAATTTATGACATTTTAACAGATGCTCTGAGCTAGCAATGACTTTTATTACTCCATTGCAGCGGGGAATTAGAAAAGCGCAAGAAGCTGAAGAAGATACTAACGAATTTCAGCTCTTCCCAGCTTTTGAGCAGATTAATGACCAAGACCAGCATGTTTGCATCCACACAGTAATTCTTTTTAAAACTATTAAAGAGTAAAAAAATGCCTGCAAGGTCTACGGTCCAAATTCACCATTCTTGCAGAGCTTGCTTGAGACTATATGCTCTCAACCAATCCCGCAGAGTGACTAGATTTCCATCTCCAGGGCTTGCTTGAGTGGAGGGGATTTTCAACTTTGGAGGTCATTCTAGACAGATTTCTGTTCTGAGCAAGCAGAGAGTAATCAGAGGCAAAATCTTCAAACACCCATGGAGATGTTTTTAGGAATGGGTGAATTTATTGATTTGGAAAGGCAACTAAATTATGAAATTGTGGTGTATGATCAGCTTACAGCCTGTGCAAAGCATGCCTGGAGGCAGATTGCCTCCAGGGACCAACCGAGCTTAGTTCTGACTAAAGTTAAACAAGGTGCCAATGAGCTTTATTCTGATTTCGTAGTGTGAATTTACCAAACTACAAACAGTTCCATTGGCAATCCGGGTGCTTGTGAGTTTATTGTTAAGCAATTGGCATTTAAAAATGCAAATAAATATTGTCAGGATGTTGTCAGACCCCATAGAAAAAAGGGCACAGATTCAGAATTTATTCGCTTGTGTTCTGATATTGATCCGGCCCATTTACAAATAATTACACTCGCAGCAGCATTAAAACAAACTCTGCAGCCCAGAGTAT
Source organism: Marmota flaviventris (assembly GCF_047511675.1). Classification (NCBI taxonomy): domain Eukaryota; kingdom Metazoa; phylum Chordata; class Mammalia; order Rodentia; family Sciuridae; genus Marmota; species Marmota flaviventris. The sequence continues at coordinate 98,611,041 of NC_092500.1, forward strand.
TGATATGCAGATCCCGCTGGAGATAATTTCATTGTAGGAGGAGCCTTCATTACTTGTGAAACTGTAATGCTCCTAATTTTAAGCCCAGGGCTCCCTCTGCTGTTGGTAGTAGATATTGCATGGTGGAAGACCACGTACCAGACCAAGATGGCGCTGATCAGCCTGTCTTCTAGCTGTCACTTCAGCCTGGTAAGAAGACAAAAAACTTGAGGTTGGCCCATCCCTGTCTGAAAAAACAGGGGAACTAGAAGGAAGGTCGTGCAATTTAATGTCATCACCGCCGACCATGGGGAGCCATCATTTTTATTGGAGTAAATCTCACAGTTTCTTTATGACCCTCAATGAAAATTGAATTAAACCTTGAATTAGGGCCACAACAAATCCCTACTGGGATTTTCAGGCCACTACCCAGAGAAAGTATAGGGTTAATTTTGGGACGTAACAATTTAAAAGGGGCCATCGAGGTAATACCTGAAGTAATAGATTCTTATATTGAAGGAAAATTAAATGTTACTGTAAAGTCAAATTATGCCCTTTGGCTTACTCCAAAAAATACATTTGCTCAATTAATTTTATTACCATGTAATTCGGATGGACACCCACAAGTAAATTCAGTTTCCAAACCGCCAGACACAGTGTACTAGTCTCAATTAGTGCTGCAGCAGTGCACCCTACTGGAACTTAAAACTAATCATAAAAAAATTTAAAGGCATGGTGGACACAGGAGCTGACATACCTGTTCTGTCTAGTCGTTTGTGGCCTAAATTTGGCCCTTACATATAGCACCACCTAACCTAGAGGGAATTGGACAAATCTCACAGCCTGCTCAAAGTGCAAATTATCTCTGTTGGGAGGATCCTGATGGGAACAGTGGAGTTTTTAAACCTTATGTGTTAGAGTCCTTACCAGTAAAACTATGGGGAAGAGATATATTAAGCAAAATAGGATTATTATTAGTAACTCCAAATTCTATGAGATCATTTGAGGAAATTCATCAAGGTCTTCTTCCTGGAGATAATGCGGGAACTTATCCAGGAGAGTATCTGCTTATAAACCAGTCTCCTTGACAGAGATTAGTAAATACTCCAAACCAAAAGTTTTACTAGGGGCCCTGAGTGTCTCCCTGATACAAAAGACAGCAGAAAAGATCATCTGGCTCACAGAAGAGCCTATATGGATTTCTCAGTGGCCCATCTCAGGGGAAATACTTAACATAATTCATATGTTAGTTGAGGAACAATTTCAGGCTCGTCCTATAGAATTAACGCTTAGTCCTTGGAACACCCCCATTTTTGTTATTAAGAAAAAGTCAGGTAATTGGAGGTTACTACAGGATTTAAGGGCAATAACCCAAGCAATTCAGCCTATGGGATCATTGCAGCCCAGACTCCATTCCCCCACAGCAATTGCTCTAAACTATACCTTAAAGGTAATAGATCTAAAAGATTGTTTTCTCTCATTAAGGTTGCATCCTGAGGATTGTGAAAAATTTGCTTTCACTTTCCCAGCAATTAATTTTAAAGAACCTGTTAAAAGATATTGCTGGAAGGTCTTGCCTCAAGGGATGCATAATAATCCTACTTTATGTCAAAAATTTGTGGTTCAAGCGATAGCTCCTATAAGAGATAACTTTCTTGATACATATATTATTCATTTTATGGATGCTATATTATTGGCTCATGCTAATGCAGAAGTACTTTCAGAAATTTTTACTCAGTTAGAGGCTTCACTTACAGCAATTGGTTTGTGCATTTCTCCTCAAAAGATACAAAAGATGCCTCCCTTTTAATATGTTGGTCAGATAATTCAAGGACTTACAATCCATCCTCAAAATCTACAGATAAAAGTTGAGGAATTACATACCCTTAATGACTTTCAAAAATTATTAGGAGATATTAATTGGCTGAGGCCATCCTTAAAACTGAGTACTTCTGATTTAAGTCCTTTATTTCAGATATTACAAGGAGATCCTTCTCCAACCTCTCCACGTCAGCTGACAATAGAGGCTAGTACAGCTTTTAAAAAAGATTGAAATTGCAATTAAAAATGCACAGCTTACTAGAATTAATCCTAAAGAACAAGTATATTTATTAATATTTCCAACTTTGCATAGCCCAATAGGAGCCATATGGCAAAGATTGGGAGTTATCGAGTGGATTCATTTAGCCCACTCTCCCCAAAAGACATTCATTCCTTTTCATGACTCTATTGCACAATTAGTAATTAAAGGTAGAACAAGAGTTTTACAATTAATTGGATCTTAACCTGATATTATAATTATTCCCTTTTCTGTTCATCAAAATAATTGGCTTTTTCAAGCTTCTAGTTTATGGCAAATAGCTTTTGCTGATTTTCCTGGTCAGATAGAAAGTCATTACCCTCGTGATAAAATTTTTCAATTTACATCAATAACACCACTTATTTTTCCATAGATTGTACGTGCCCAGCCCATAGATGGAGCTCTATCAGTGTTCACTGATGTTTCAAGCAAAGGGAAAGCAGGTTTTTATAGCCATGTTCACACAGAGGTAATACAAACCTCATATACTTCTGCTACAAGCTCTCATTTGTGCCTTAAATTACTTTACAAATGCGCCTATTAATATTTATTCTGACAGCTTATATGCAGTTGGAGTTACCAAAAATATTGAAACTTCAGTTATTGGGTATACCTCATCACAAGAGCTATTTAAATTATTTCATAATCTACAAAAGGCGGTGTAAATGCAAAAATACCCATGTTTCGTAGGACACATACGAGGTGACACTAATCTTCCAGGACCTTTAACTTCAGGAATGACAAGATTGATAAATTAGTAGCTGTTTGTCATCAGATGTCTCCATATGATTGTGCACAAGCTTCACATTCCTTGCATCATAGGAATGCTTCTAGCTTACGTAAAAAAATTCAATATTACCAGACAACAAACTCGTCAAATTATAAGTCACAGCCCTAAGTATGTTATTCACACTCCATCTCTGCCATCAGGGGTAAATCCCTGTGGATTTAATCCAAACAAATATGGCAAATGGATGTACTCATATTCCTCAATTTGGTAAACAATGTAATGTACATGTGATAGTTGATACAAATTCCAGATTTATTTTTGCCACAGCACATACAAAAGAAAATACTCAACATGTGATTTCTCATTGCCTAGCAGCCTTTGCTCTGTTAGGATGCCCTATACAGATTAAAACAGATAATGCACCAGTTTATGTAAGCTCTTCGTTTCAACAGTGTTGCCAAGAGTTTCAAATTGACCATAAAACAGGAATTCCTTGTAACTCCCAAGGTCAAGCCATTGTGGAACAAGCTCATTTATCTATTAAGCTGCAATTACAAAAATTAAAAGGGGGGAATAGGTTTATGACTCCCCAAAATAGCCTCAACCATGCCTTGTTTATTCTAAATTTTTTAAACTGTGACACAGAAGGTCAGACTGCAGCTGAGAGACATATGTCTTCCACAACAACAGGCCCTTTAGGCAGAGTTTTGTGGAAAGACTTAAAGACTGGTCAAATGAAAGATCCAGATCCAGTGATTATGTGGGGCAAAGATCATGCTTATATTTTTCCAGAAGGTGCTTTTCGTCCTATCTGGTTGCCTGAACATGCAATCACACATGGAAGAGATAGAACTGAGATTCAAGCGACTGATTATCAACCTGGAGAAGCCTCCCCTCAATGGAAGTGATATCGAAGAAGAATGAAGAGGAGCCAACATTACCCAGCTGAAAAGCTGATCTCATGGGAAGATGTGAAGAAGCTGACAACACACGCTTCACAAATAATTCGACTCCTAGGAAGGAATAAGCCTCCATTGATGGTGGTAGCTACAGTGATTGCCCTGCTGGTCTGTCAGGTAAAAGCGAGTTGAGCAGACACTTACTGGTGTATTTCCCAGATCCACCCCTGGTATATCCAGCTGTGTGGACTGGAGAATCTATTCCATTGTTTAATAATGACTCCTTCATAATGGGAGGATTTACAGATACTCATATTACTCCCAACCATGTGACTAGATTGAATTATTCTGGCTACAGTGCCCAATTACCTTTGTGTTGGTCCCACAATAAACATGCTGGCTTGTCTGAGAGTATCATTTGAGGAAAAGATAGCAGTTGGGAGACCTAGACTGACTAATCATACTATTTATGGAGACTTAAAACCTTATACAAGATCAGTGATTAAAATGGGACTTTCCCATAACAAATCAGTCATTTCTGCAAAACCTCCACAAATACCTCACAGTCCAAATAGTTCTATAATTGAGATTGGCACCTTTCCTACATGGATAGATTGTATAAATACTTTTCCCAGTACAACATAAGTTGTCTAAAGGTAGTGGGTATATTTTAGACTCATCTCCAAAAATTGATAAAAGACAATTATGAAAAAATTCTGCTATGACACCTGCAGGATTTGTTAGTAATATTTTGACTTACAATGCGGGTGGTATTCAAAAAGGTGTCTGGCACTTAATTGCTACCTCACAATTCTTACATTTTACAGACAAGCCTTTACTAAAATTTGTTGGCAAGCACTGTAAGGAGGGATCTTACTATGGCTTATGAGCCTGTGTCCAATTTCCGTATGTTTTAATCATTGGAAATGTAAAAGTTAAATGAATAGATGACAGATATGTTGTAACATGTAACAAATGTAACCTAACAAATTGTATTACTAGATATAATAGAGGAAAAGGAGTGCTGTTACTTCATCAGCCCTCTTTTGTTTTATTGCCTGCTAATATTTCAGAGCCATGGTACACTGATGGTGGTTTTCAAGTCTTACAGCAAATTCATATCCAGCTAGTGAGACCTAGACATGCCATTGGAATTATAATTGTGGGAGTTTGGGCCTTGGTTTCGTTCATTGTATCCACAGTCACAGCCTTGATAACTTTATCTCAAAATATTCAACATGCAAAATTTCTTAATAATTTAGCCCAAAATACTTCCAAGGCTCTGCACAAACAAGTAAATATTGATGAAAGGATTTAGACTAAGTTAAACGCCTTAGAGGTGACTGTTATAAATATAGGTAATGAACTTTCTCCTTTAAAGTTTAAAGAAAGGCTTAAATGCCATGCATGTTATAAATATGTGTGTGTTACAGCTGCCAAGTACAATGCTTCTCTCTGGCATTGTGAGAAGGTTAAGGACCATTTGTTGGGTATTTAGCAAAAGAATAATCATAGCTTGGATCTTTTGGAACTCCGTCATCATATCCAAGATATTCAAAATAATAGAGCTGATTTTTCAGATGGTTCTTCTTTGTCTAATCAAATATTGAAGGAATTAAATGGATTTAACCCTGGAAATGTTCTTAAACACTCGGCCTGGTACATTATTGGATTGTTCTCTTTGCTGTTAATTCTTTTTTGTGTTGTAATTATAGGATGGCGAGTCTTCAGAGCAAGAGTGCAAAGACTCAAGATAGTAAATCATTGCCTGCTTTTTAAAAGAAAAAAGGTGCAATATGTGTGAGGCCATCTTCGCCCGTTATTTGAGTTACCTCCCTGGATGGGTGCAAGGTGTTTAGACACAGCTGTGTTAGAGTCTTCCCCACCCTTTTCCAGGTCTGAGGGCTTGTTCATGCAGAGGCATGCCTGGCCACTGCCCCAAACACCCAGTTGTCACCCCTGACCTTGGGATGCTGCCCCCCTTAACCTTCATTGGATGGGATTTAGCCCAGAAGTTTTTTTTCCCCAATAAGAGTCCACTCCCTGGCATGTTCTCTCTCTCTCTCTCTCGCTAGTCTCTTCTGTAAACCTCGCCACAGCATTAGGTGGCTGGAGGCGAGAACTAGGAGAAGCCATCCCAGAGCTGGTATTAAAGATAATGAGAGTCTTTTCTCTTTATTTAAAATTCCCTAGAAATTACTTATGAAGCAAACCTGCATTCATGAAGCCAGCGATGGTCGCGTGGCAGACCTATCAACAGGTAAAGCCTGTTTATCCTCAGTCCACCTTCTCTACCATTTCCGCAGGAATGTCTCATTACCATCATTGAGTTGTCAGGAAATACTGAAGGTCAGTTCCCCTAATAACATAGACAGACCTTAGCAAATTTTGATTCTGGATTCTATTAGCAGGAATGGCTTCAGTGAGAAAAGGAATAATTTGCTGTAGGCCCAGGGACAGATAAATGCTGAGAGGTGGTAGATTATTTATATGTGTTTTAATTCTGCCTTCTCAGTGGTAATACAAAGTTTACCACTCAAAGTTTACCATTCAAAGTTTCCTTACCCCCCAAAGTTTCTCTCTCCAATTATATGACTATTTGTTGAAATATGTGTCTGTGGCCCATTCCTCTGGGTTTCTTCATTTATCTGAGGCTTGTAGCAGATAATTATATGCCACAGATAATCAATGAGTTCCTTGTGAGCCACCACCTTGTTTTCTCTACATTCTCCTATAGTTTATCAACATGGGTCTAGGTCACTAAGCATCTATGTCTTGATTCAACATCTTGCTTAGGTGTCAGACTTGGATTCATAGGCAACATGTTATGACTGTGTCCTTGGATAACAGGAGATCTTCATGTGGAGACAGTGGTAACCAGGGAGATTGCTATTGAGAGGTAAGTTCTGAAAAAAATATTTCTTTCTATGCCAAGGTCAGAGAGGTGCACAGTGAAGGGGATCTTCCACCATGCATCTCATCTACTTTTACACTGTAGCCACACAGTGGTGAAGGACCCAAGCCAGAGGTCTTAACAAGGCCCTCAAAGACCCCCTCCTTGAGGATGCCCACCCTGCCCCCCTGTTGATGGTGGAGATGAGAATGAAGATGAAGATGAAGTTGATGACTCATAGCAGGGACCACCACAAGGAGGCAATCAGCAGCCTCCTAAACCTCCTCCTCCTGGACACCAGCTGAGTTTTCAAGGAGTCCAGTAGCAACAACAATGGCAACACAATCGTCCTCATCCTGGAAACCAACAAGGACCAACCCAGTCAGAAGGTAATTGGGAGCTTCCTGAACTTATCATCCTGCAAAGCCCTGGACATCACCTTCACTTTCCCAAGTGGATAGAGTATAAACTCTTCCCCAGCTCAATCTACCCCAGGTCTAGAATTCAGGGGCAGCTGTGATTTAAGCTCACTCTCCAGCAAAGCCGTAACTCTTGTGCTTCTCATAATTCAGGGTGCTAACAAATCATCTGTGAACAGTTGGAAGGACATGGTCATGGAACCTATTTCTAGATATGTATAAATATTCTTGCATAGTGTATGATGACTCTTTAAGTTCTCCAAGGTAATTCTGATTGGAGTCATACTGCACCAACACTTTTCTCCCAATATTTTGAAAGTAACTGCTTTTTGAAGACCAGCAGTGTTTTCTTTTGGTCCTTGTCTCCTAGCTCAGACTCAAATAATTTCACAGTTACTGCACATGTCACTAGGACTAGTCAGTTTTATCTCTCATTGGGCCTCTCAGTCCAGAATCCCTGCTACATATATTCAAGTCTCTGCTGCCAAATATAAGTTTGATTTTTCTATGCAGTTTTGTAAATCAATCCATGTTGTGCTGGAATATTCAACAGAATAGAGAAGTCTGGATCATTAATTTTTTTATGTGTTCTCTTGGAAACATTGAGACACATATAAAAACATGCCTCCATTTTGCTCTATGTTGCTCACATCAAGTGCCATATGTTACAATACATTCAGAGCTTTTCATCTTTCTACCATAGTCCTTCCTTCATTCCATCCTGTTGTTCATTATTCTTCTTTCTAAATGAAAATCTATCTTATTTTTTAATTTTCATTGCTTGATTTCTAAAATTCCTTCGTATCCATTCCCGATGCCTCTTTATCTATTAATTTGAAATGATATGAAGTATTCCATGAAGATACTAACCATAATTTCTCTAATTAAGCCCTGGTAATATGCTTATTGAATACTAGTATTATGGTTCAATGTTTCAGTCATCCTCTTTGTAAATATAATCATGACAATTTTCAAGAGTGTCCCCAGAATTAGTAATGTAGAAGTAATATTATTATTTTTATTGATGCATCATAATTATACATGATATTAGAATGTGTTGTTAAAAAATCATACATCCACACTTAAAACTTGTAGAGTTTCAATCTCCATATTGACCCTTCCAGGAATAATTTTTTATTCCTCAGCTTTTAAGCAACAATGTAGAGCAGGCTCCAGGCTAGTTGCCTAACCAGAGTGAAGGAAAAAGAAATCAAAAAGGGAATGGTAAGAAAGTGAAGCAGAGAAGGTGGGCTCTCCCCTGCAGAGCTTCAGTTGATGCCAGGCCGGGATTAGAAAACTCCTACATGTCACATATTCCCTACAACCTTCCCCGTTTGTTTGTTTCAGAGTGTGAATAGAAAGACAATGTCCTTCGGTAATAGTTATAGACCAATAAAATTATCAGCACACATTTTCTGATTGCTGTCTCTTTCTGGGGAATGTGAGGTTCATAGACACAGTGTAAAAACATCCTGGACCCCTCCATGGATGCTTCCAGAAAGCTTCCCTTCCTCTTCATCCACAAGTCAGGTGTAATTATTGCAGCGATTCCTGCATCACTTACTTTTCATAAGACAATTGCAAGCTTTAAGTCTTGGAGAAAATATGTACTAAGGTGCTTGTAATTTTCAAGAAAGAAGGGATATAGAATATCAGTGAGGAATTTGCACAGGCTGAGAGGGTCTACACATTTCCAAAATCATTGTTCCCATTTTCCCATTGTGGGGATGTAAATTCAGACACCATTTCCCTAGAACCCAACTTTTCTCTCCTCAGATTTATCATTGCTTAAATCTGTCCCTCTCTAGATTCCCATGTTTCTTCATCCAAACCTGTGTGAATCTGGTACATAGGCAGTAGGGTGGATTTGTAAAGACATGAAACCTGGAGACCTTCATACATAACTTTTAGTTTTTTTGCAGTCTGTGGACCATCATGAGGCTTATAGAATAGAGCTGTAGTGGATAATAATGCACCATGATGTATCAGGCATATGAAAATTTTATAAAATTTCTTAGGACAATACCAATACCAGTATCAATACCAATGATATGAATTTATAAGACTCAACAAAGTTGAAAAGACATATCTTATTTCCCAAGAGATTATAACATATTGAAATTTCTAAGTATTTCATATAATTATTTGTTATTTTATATAATTTTGATTTATGATTTAATTATCTATTTATTATTTAATGTAGGATATTGCTATACAGGTGAGTCTGACCTTGAACTCACACCCCTCCTAATTTATATTCCCAAATCCTGAGATTAAAAATGTGGGAACCAATGCCCTGTCAATCCTACTTAATTTTATTCCTTCCTTTTTTAAATAAAGAGAACATAACTTAAATGCTGACCTGAGTCTCCACACTTGAGTGAAAATAATTTAATGTTATTAATTAGACCCAGCACATGTTTATTTTGGGCAGACAACACAAAGAAAGATGAGTGATTCAGATGTAGAAATCTAGATTTCTATGTTGGCATGTTTCATTTGTTCATATTTTTGATTTTGTTTTTTGTATACTGGACATTGAAAACAGATTCACTGTACTAGTGAATTGAACTCCAGCTCATTTTATTGTGTTTTCAGACAGCATCTTGCTAAGCTTCCCAGTGTGTTTTCCAACCTATGATCCTCTTCTGTGCATCCAGATTAACTGGGATTATTCTACATCAAGACAGAGTACACATTTCAGACCAGACCCTTGCTGGAGGGTGTCTACTCACCTAGGGCTCCCAAAACTTCCTGCTGTGGCCTTGCTCAAGGCTTCAACCACACCCTTCTTAACTGACAGATGCTCTATCAGTGCTCTATTGCCTCAGTGTGGTTGTGTCTGGTGCGTTCAAAAGTGATATTTTTCTTTCAGGATACACTAGCCGCTTTCATGCATTGCTGATATAGGAAAAGGGCAGGAAGAGACCCAGAATGAGTGATATTTGGAAGAATCACCTACTCTCTGACAGGACCCACTAAGCCAAGGACAAGGATGACTGCCAGCAGACTGCAACATTCATAGTTGTTCACATGGAGTGGGAGGAACCTCAGACTGGCTCTCCCCTTTGCTCCCTCTCTCTGTAGCTCCTTTCCCATCTGAAGATCAACAAGACGTCGTCTGGTGAGGACCACTCATCACCTGGTTCTATTTTCATATGTGTCTGCAGAAATAAGGCTGTCATGGCAGTAAAGAGAGGAATGTCTCAGGCCAAAGCAGCTCTGCTGTGTCTCTCAATATACCCATTAGCCAAGGGACAATGTCTCTTTTATTAACATTGTCTGCAAAGGATTGCCAACTTGTAATATACACCCCATCACCCCATATGGAATCTCTCTCTCTCTCTCTCTCTCTCTCTCTCTCTCTATATATATATATATATATATATATATATATATATATCTCCACCAGCCTGGTCACCTTGTATGGGTTACTCATAACTGCAGGCAACCCCATTATTTAGGAAGCCTTCCTTTAGTATGCTGTGGAAGAAAAAGGCAAAAAGTTCATTCACATACACAACAAAGATCCAGTTGCATCCATCCGCTTGATAAGAGACCTGTCTTTACCATTTCCAATTCAATACCTCTCCATGCCATACCTCAAAACAAGCCCCTCAAATTGTCACCAGTCCTGCATAACTGAACACTTGCAAACACCTGGAAAAGGTCTGAAAAGATGTGATGCAGCTGGTAGTACAGAAGGGTTTAGATTGTCCCTGATAAGGGTGAGCAGGTAACTACTAGAGAGCACAATGCATAGCAGATGGTACAGCAAGTCACGCAGAGACCTGTCAGAAACACAGTACCCTGCTCCAGAATTCTGGAATAAAAAATGAAACACAGTTAGTGAAAAAAAGAATAAAAGTTGATGTGTAATATTAAATAAAGGAATTCTCCCAAAATGAAGGAGGGAGGAAACATAAAATGATAAATAAATGCTGGGAGGATGAGTTCAGAACACAATAAATCACCTATTTTTGTGAGAGTAGGGATGATGACCACTCAGATTATTGCAAAGAATATTCCTCACTGTGAATACCAATCTCAGACAACCAGATAGAAACTGACTATAACACAGAATGGGAATGCAATGAAAATGAGACTTCAAAGGTGCTATGAGCCTGCATTAATGAAGTGCATAATTATGCCCAACCCATTTTCACTAGAAGTGAGAAAGAACACTGTGGAATATGGCAATGCTTTGAACAAGTGTGAGATTGTGGAATAGCACTGCTCATCTTGGAAATGTATATCTGTGTTTCACTGCTATGGAAATTTCACAGGGTATCATCTGACAACTTTGCTTTAAATCCACCCAAACATATTAGTGAAAACAGAACTTTTTATGCCCATGTGTGTTACTACAACATCAAGACTTCCCTTATGAAAGCCAGTCCTATGATTTCTGGGCAATTTTTCGGGTTCTAACACACTAAGTGTCAATGTTTTGTTACCACGTATTCATGTGGGGCTCCTAACTCATCAGAGATCTTAGGAGAAATAGCACTAAGTCATTACACCTTTACAATATTCAATACACATAGGGACTCATACATCTTCATTGACTGAGTTTGGGCTTTAAAAACACACACACCAACCAAATCACATTGCAAATAAGGTCATTGTTGACAAAAAAAAAAAAAAAAAAAAAAAAAAAAAACATGTGTGCGGGACAACTTGCCACAAACACATTCACAGTAGAAGGACTGATTCATAGTCTCATTAAACAGACAAATTCACATAATTATGGAACTTCTGTTCTAATATTGGTGCTGATTGTGAGGACAGCTTTGCTTCAACACTGTTGCTCAACTCACATGCTGTACCTTCTAGAAAGGACATACTGACAATCGCCTGTCCATTCCATCCTGCTGGGTTGAGGTCCCAAAGAGAAAGCAAGGATGCAAGACATCCTTGTGTGTCAGCTGTGAGGTCACCCAGCATGGAGTTCAAAGGCACCACTGTTCTTCTCCTCCTTATAAAGTGAGTTGCCTGGCTTCCCCCAGCACAGATTTGGGAGCAACTGCAGAACCTCCTCCAAGATGCTGGTGGTCCTGCTCACAGTGGCCTTGCTGGCCCTGAGCCCAGCTCAGAGCTCAAATGAAGGTAAAAGCAAATGGGGATTGTAGGAACTTCTGTGGTTTAGAAAGCCACACTACAGAGAGGGAAGGGGAGGAAGGCAAGATTATGAAGACAGGACTACAGAGTTTTTATGGAAAGTGTAATACCACATATGGCTCTGTTTCATGCCAGGGCTTTAGACTTTTAGGTAAAGTTGGAACATCCCTCTCAATTTTCAAGCAGAAGCATGGAGATGTAAGTTTTGCATTTGAAGAAAGATTGTTCCCTGTTGTCAGAGATGAAAGGAAGGTGGGAGACTGACACAGGGAAGCCTGCTGTGCAGACATTATTGTATTCCAAGCAGACAGGCTGCAGGCTTCCTGGCTATATAGCAGATGCAGGACATAGGAAGGAGAAATCCCAACATCAGAGCTATGTCAGAGACAGAGATCCAGAGACTACACTGGACTCTGTCTATAGAGAGGGAGATAAATATCAGGGCCCAATTTCTCATTTATCTCTGACTTACAATCAGTATTTCAATGAGCTGTGTGCATGAGGTGGGCCTAAAAGTTCATGGAAGATTTCCATACTCGAAAAATGAAGTGAAGAAGCACTAAGGGTTTAAAAGAGGTGGAAAAAAACAAAATACCCACTTGTGATATTCAAATACCCAGAACTCTTATCACATGTTAACCATAATGTTCTACAGATGCTAGTTAAGACCTAAATGGTTTCCATATTTTCATGAAAGTGGCAAGGCTAAGCAGGGGCACCACCAGGCCTTTCTCTCACATCTTCCTCCCTTTTCATCAGCATAAGAGAGCATGGCTGATATCTCTTAGAAGGGTGCAGGTTGTGGTTGGAAGAAACCTTTCCCAGTAGAACATGGTGACCCCTGAGATATGTGTCTAACTTTTCACTTCATCTGTTCTTATTTCCTAGAGGTCAGCAATGAAGGCCCTTCCACTCTATCAACAGGTAAGGCCAGTTCATCTTCAGTTGACCTTCTCGTCCTGTTCCTCAGGAAAGTTCATATCTACCACCTCTCCTTACCATCATTTTTATTTTCAGCAACTAATGGCTGTCATTTCCCTCAATAATATAAAAAAGCCTTTCCAAAGATTTATTCTGGGGAAAATGACCAGAATTACTAGCTTGATAACAAAAGGCAGAGTTAAGCTGTTGCCCAGAGAGAAAGAATTTCTGAGAGGTGACAGAAAAATGCAAATGAGCTAATCTGCATCCTCAGTGGTCATTCAGTGCTTCCTAAATCCCCTGGATGATAGAGCTCTGGAACAAAATGCACAAAATTGTGTTTCTGTGTACCTTGTGATACTGTTGATCAGTACTTCTAGCAGATCAATACATGCTGCACGGTCTAAGCCAATTCCCTGTGGCCCATCACCTTGGGTTTCCTTCACTCTATTACATGTTATCAAGGTTAGTGTAGGTCACTAAACGACTACATGTCTTGATTCAACATGTGGCTTACATGTCTGACATGAATTCATAGACAACAAGTTATCACTGCATGCAGTGATAGCTGGTAGCATTCAGATATACAATCCCTTTGCTTTGCTTGGCAACTGGAAGGTATCAAAGATTTCCCTTAATGCAAATTCAGAGGTGAAAAACTTTCAAATCTGGGTAAGAAACAGTCCATGTGATGAGTATATCAGTTAAGAGATTCCCCATGAGGAGTAAATGGAAATGGAGGTTAGAGTTGAGAATCAAGTTCTAGAATAAAGGGTCTGTGTACCAATTCCAGAGTGGTGCCCACTGAGGTTCTTCCACCAGCAATCACATCTACTCTTGTGCTGTACTCACACAGAGGTTGAGGACCCAAGCCAGAGCTCCGAACCAGTCCCTCACAAACCACCTCCTGGAGGACGCCCACCCAGACCCCCTGCTGATGGTGGAGATGACAATGAAGATGAAGATGAAGGTGATGACTCAGAGCAGGGACCACCAGAAGGAGGCAATCAGCAGCAGCCAGGTTGTCCCCCTCGTCCTGGACAGCAGCAGGGACCCCCCCAGCAAGGAGGCCAGCAGCAAGATCACCCTCCTCATCCTGGACAGCAGCAGGGACCCCCACAGCAAGGAGGCCAGCAGCAGCAGCAGCAGCAGCAGCAGCAGGGTCACCCTCCTCGTCCTGGACAGCAGTAGGGACCCCCCCAGCAAGGAGGCCAGCAGCAGCAGCAGCAGCAAGGTCGCCCTCCTCATCCCGGACAGCAGCAGCGACCCCCGCAGCAAGGAGGCCAGCAGCAGCAGCAGCAAGGTCGCCCTCCTCATCCTGGACAGCAGCAGGGACCCCCCAATCAGAAGGTAATTGGGAGCTTCTGCCTCATATCATCCTGCAAAATCCTGGGCATCACCATCACTTTCCCAAGTGGATAGATTATAATGTCCTCCCCAGATCAGTCTACCCCAGTTCTAAAATTCTGGGGCAGCTGTGATTTAAGTTCACTCTCTAACAAAGGCCCTAATTGTTGTGCTTCTCAAAATCGAAGGTGCTAACAAATCATCTAGAAACATGTTGAAAATACATGGTCATGGAACCCATTTCTAAATGGGGTATAATCAGGCATTCTTGGGCAGTGTAGGATGACCATTTATGTTCTTGAAGGTAACTCTGATCATCTGTCATCTTGTACCAAATGTCCTTTCTGTCAGTGTTTACTGAGCATGGTTGCTTTTGGGGGGCAGGGCATTGATCTCCCTTTGTTCTGTGTCCCCTTGCTCAGACTCAGATGATTGCCCATTTCCTGTTTCCTTGTGAACATGAAAAGTCAGTTCTATCAACCCCTGGGCCTCTCAGTCCAGCATCCCTGCCATGTGAATTCACCTCTGTGCTCCTAATTGGACACTTGATTTTTATATACTTTTTGGGAAATTAATCTGTGCCTGACTGGAAAGTACAACTGAATAAATAGGTGTTAAACTAAATCAGGAATGCACTTATCCTACCTTCTCCTATGCACTACCATAAATCTGGATCATTAATTTTTTTGTATATCCTCTTGGAAATATTCATACACATATAAGCACATCTCTCTATTTTACTCTACAAATGAGTATCATAAATTCTACTCAGATCTCATTGCTTCTCTTTTCAAGTACCATATTTTATAACAATTTCAGAGCAGTTCACGAGATACACATATCATTTCACCATCATCCTTCCCTCCTTCTTTTTTCTTCTTTCTAAACAAATTTCTACTTAATTTAATTTTTGAATTTATTCATTTCTTCTTCTCAGAATACCTCCTCCTTCTCCAACTTTTTGCCTCCTTCTTTGTTTATTATTTTGCAATTTTTTGTAATTCCTGGAGTTACTGATTCAAACCTTCTCTAATCAAGCCATGTGTAATACCCCTACTATTGTTGGACTTTGCAGTTATCCCCTTTGTACATCTGATCATGACTATTTTCAATACCATCCACAAAATTAGTAACCCAGAAATATTCTTCTTATGTTTTTATTGATCCATTATAATTACCCATGATATGGGGTATGTTAACTATTTTATGGATACATTATAATGACATTGTTGTAGGGACAAATGAGGCAAGGCACCGAAGATAGCAGGAAACAGTTTAATTTGGCTGCAGCCAGGTTCAGAGAGCACAGCCTTTGCTGTAATCAATGAATCCCCTGAATCCCAAGTTCAGGGATTTTCAGAGTTTTATACCCAGTGTGTAAGGAGAGGGGCTAAGAAGTTCACAGTCTGCAGAAATTCACATAAAAGCAGCTTTTGCTTTCACTGTTCTCAGCAAGTTAACTCTTCAAGGACAACACCTGAGAAGGGGAGAGCTTCATCTCCCCTTTCTTTCCTCCCCCTGCCAGCTATTACCATGGGCCCATTTGTAATTTATCTTAAAAATTTAGACACCTCTGTGAAGCCCAGCTAAAGGCCAGAGGCCTTGTTTGCACATTTCTTGAAAGTACACTACTTGATGCGTTAGTGATAACTAGTAAGGAAATGTCCAGCACCTGGAGTGCTGGTATTTCCTCGGCCAGTGGCCAAGTAAACAGGGTAACATGAAAATAGGAAGTTTTTCTACATTGGATTGTTTTGCAGAGACTCTTTTGCTGACAGTCCTAAAATTGGCCATGGTGAAGAGGGCTTTTCTGTGGAGAAAGGGGTGCCACTTCAACATGATATTGGGATGTGTTAAAAATCACACATTCACACAGTGAAAAAATGTAACTTGTTGAGTTCCAATCCTCATTCCTCTCCTTCCAGTAGTTATCTTTATTTCCTCATATTGTAAGTGTGAATGTAGAGCATGCTCAGTGCAAGTTGTCTAACCAGGGTGGAAGGAGAAGCAGGAGAAGAGGACATGGGCTCTCCCCTGCAGGCCTTCAGTGATGCCAGCCAGATTTTAGAAACCTCCTGAATGTCACATCTTCCCTACAAACTCCCCCCACCCATTTTTTTTTTTGTTTCAGAGAGTGAATAAGAAGACCATGTCCTTCGGAAAATTCTGCCATTGGAAAAATACGGTCATAATCATGTCTTCTATAGACTAATAAAATAATCAGCATGCATTTTCTGATTGCTGTCTCTCTTTCTGGGGTGGGAGAGGGTGGAATGTGAAGGTCATGGACACAGTGTAACAATATCCTGCACCTCCCTCATGGATGACTACAGAAAGCTTCCCTCCTTCTTCATCCACAAGTCAGGTGTAATCACTGCCATGTTTCCAGCATCCCTTACATCACAAGTGCAAGCTTTAAAACTATTTGAGAATATATGCACTAAGTGTTTGTAAATTTTCAGGAAAGAAAGTATATACAATATCAGTGAGGAATTAGCAAAGGCTGAGAGGTTCTACACATTTTGAAAATCTTTGACCCCTTTGTCCAAGAATGAGAATGGAGGTTCAGACACCTTTCCCCTAGAACCCATCATTTCTCTCCTGAGTTCATCATTGCCTAATTCTGTCCCTTTCTAGATTCCCACCATTCTTTGGAACCTGTGGGAATTTGGTCAATAGACACTAAGGTGCATTTTCTGAGACATGAAACTTGGCGACCTTCAAATATGACTTCTGGTTTTCCTCAGTCTCTGGATCATCATCAGGCTTATAGAGTAGAGACTGGGCGGATCATAGTGCCCTATGATGTATCAGGCATTTGAGAATTTCATTCATACAGTTTCTTGGACATACATCAATCATATGGATTTATATTACTCAACAAAGTTAAATCATCATATCTTTAAAGAAATTATAACACATTGAAACATTCTAGGTATTTTATATGATTATTTATTAGTTGTTTTATAAAATTTTTATTTATTATTTAATTATCTATTTGGTATTTAATATAGGGTCTTGCTTTGTTCGTGAGGTTGACCTTGAACTCATGCTCCTCCTACTTTATATTCCCAAGTAACTGAGTTGAAATTGTTGGATCCCATGACAATTCATTCCTAATTAATTTTACTCCCCCTATTTTTGTTAAAGTGAAAATAACTTGAGATATTTCAAAGCTTGCTAGTATTTTCCAAGATCCTATAAAGTACAAAATGGCTTGAATGACAATATGATTTTTGGAAGAATTCAAACCTGTCCAAAGGTTTAACAACATTTGAATAAATACAATCATGGCTCAATTTCAAACAAACCCAAAGTGTCAAAATATTATGCAGACACGTTGGGTGAGGTAGTTGTAAGATGGAAACTGAGGTGTTGTAATATTGAGAAGACTCACGTTTCTTAAGAAGTCAAGGTCTGCATAAAATACAACAGGAAGCATATGGAAAGTATCCTGATGTAAAAAAATCTTTGCTTCTTGGACCATTTGCATGAAAGGAACAGAAAATCCTCTACATTTTAAGATGAATACTCAGAGAAATTTATTATTTCAACAGAGATCAAAACCAGTTCTCTTTTTCTTCCATAATCCATATGATATCGGAAGTGTGAACCAGTTTAAATCATAATTTGTGAATCAATGCAATCAAATCTTAGCCAGGTTAATTGCACATATAATTTTGTTTTTCAGAATTCCCATTTCAGAAATAACTATGATTTTCTAATATCTATTTAGGTTTTTTCCCTGTTGTGAAACAATTAATTCTAATTAACAACAAGAATTGCTCTGTTTTTTGTCACAAAATCAAATCTTTCAGAGCTTATCTCTTTGCTTGTTGGAAACATGTTTTACATTTCTCTTATATAGAGCTGCTTTCCTTATTTATTTTGAATTCTTCATTTAGTTTCTTTGATTTTATTAAGTTGCATTTAGTGCTTTTATAACTATTTTTGTGCCACAGAATGGAATTCTTAGCACATTGAGTAGTGTTTTTTTTTTTTCATGTAGTAAGACAAGAGTAGATACATTTCTTTTTACAATTAGCTATTAAACTTATCTTAGGTAATCTAACTTGGTAATGATTTAGATATTTTCTAAATATGCATTACATAACTGAACTTATCAATACTTAGGAGTTCAAGGTCTGAGAATTGGAAAATATTTTAACAGACATTTTATAAATATAATCAGTGCCGAAACCCCTTAATACACTTTTAAATTTCTTGCACATATTCATCTGTTACTAACAATTCAATTTAGAATACTCATGAAAATTTTATCATGATTGACAAAGCTAGCCATCATCTCATGTTAATTCTGGCTGGAGTATTTGCCTGTCATCAGAGTGAAACTATAAATGTTAAATACCTGGATTTTGCTGTTTTCATTATCATCCTTGAGAAGAAAGTTTTGGTTTGTGCACTTTTCCCTGATGGTAAGCTTACAGTCCTAAACACAAGCATGTTAGTATTTGCAGACAGGAGGGGATGTCTTCCACATGGAGATTTCACAAATTCCTTAAAGGAAAAGAAGGAAGTTTAAAGAGTTTGTTTGTAGTTTGCAGTGGTGTCAACTTCTGTGATGACTGAAGTCTTAGGTTATTTTCAAGAAAGAATTGCTATTCTGTTTTTGAGCAGATATTGGGCAGGCAAAGAGGATGCTTCTTCCTTTGCCATTTCACAAGTACCCTAAAATAGTATTCATGTAAAATGTGTATTTTGAGGTGAATGCTTATGTCATTCTTTTCATCTCTGTGACAGAAATACCTGACAACAAAACTTGGAAAGTTGATTTTGGACCATTCTTTAAGAGTTTCAGTTTATGCTTGCCCAATTCCATTTCTCTCTGCCAAGGCAAGGGAGAATATCAAGACAGAAGGAAATGGTAGAGGTAAACTTGGAAAGAGAGAGAGAGAGCGAGAGCGAGAGCGAGAGCGAGCGAGCGAGAGAGAGAGAGAGAGAGAGAGAGAGAGAGAGAGAGAGAGAGAAGAAACACAAGGAGATAGGAACAAAATATAGAATCCCCAATGCATGATCTCAGTGTCCCACCTCCTCTACCCATGACCCACCTGCCTGCAGTTACCACTTGGTAATCCATTTAAATTATTGATTCATTTCATTATCCATTCAAATTATTGATTCATTAGATTAATCCAATAATTAAGTTATAGCTTTTAGGATTGAATCATTTCACTTTTCACTTGAACAAGGGTGCTCTTGGTTGACATCTTATATCCAAACCATAACATTCCAACCCTGGTCCCCGAAAGCTCACCTTCATCTCACAATGCAAAATGCGATTAGTCCGTTTCCAGGGTCCTCATAGCATTAACAATTTTAGCACTTCCCCAAAACCCAAGTCCAAATCCTGCTCTGAGACTAAAGGGAAACATTTGACTTTGAGTCCTAACCCCCAAATTGAAAGCAAGTTATATGCAGCCAATAAATAAAGACACAGAGGAAACCTTTCTATTACAAAAGGGAAGAATAGGGCAAGACACTGAAGGGTTGGGACAAAAACAAGATTAAACCCCAGCAGGGAAACATTAGGTCCAGGAATCCCACATTCAGCTTTTGTGACCTATGCTATAAGGTGTGATCTCAAAGGGGCCTGGGCAGCCCCACACCTATGGCCTTGCCAGTTTCAGTCCACATGGACCCTCTCTTAAGCTGGCTCTGTTCAATGACAATGCTCTTGATTCCAATTGGCTTGTTATTATTAATAACTGTGCTATTCTATCTCCTGGTGAAGTTACTGATATACCATTTGGAGAACTGGCTATAATTTTTATTTCACCTTCATAATCAGGATCAATTACCCCAGGACTTATCATAAGTCCTTTTAGAGTAGAAGAACTGCGTCCCAATAATAAGCCTACTGTTCCTTTGGGAAAAGGTCATTTTACCCTTGTGGGAATGATTTGATCTCCCATCTCTGGAGTTAGTACTGTTCTGGGGGAGGTGCAGATGTCCAATCCTGCTCTTCCTCTGGTTTCTCTAGTGAGGGATCTAATGGACAATGTGTCTTGGGAATTACCCAGATGGGGTTGCTGGGTTCCTCCAGTGCCCTGTATATTTGTGGTTGTGGGCCCCGGAGCATTAGGCCCCCATGTTCGTTTTTTGGCAATGGAGCCTGATGCCTTTCTCCATGATATCGAGGATAGATACCTGGTCCTTGTTTGTTTTTTGATAATGGAGTACCCTCTATGGTGGTTTGAGAACTGCATTTCCCATTCCACCCATAATTTCATCTGTACAGCTTCATACATCACCCTCTCAGGGGTTGCATACAGGATTTCTAGCCCTGTCACTCTTTGCTTGATCTCTCAGGCCTTCCTTGGAAATCTTGGTGGAACATTTAATTTCCCATTAACTCCAGCATACTGTATTCCTGAAAAATAAGCTCCACATGGAGGATACCAGTCTGGTGCCTGCTGGAGCAAAACTGAAGCCCCTTGGGCCAGGCCAATTAGTACCCTCTTAGTGTCTGGATGATGGAGCATGGTGAAACAAATCCTGGGGAAACAACTTCCTAGGCATCCCTGTGAGAACAGGGTGTTCCCAAGTTCTCTGGGGTTTTACTTTTACACCCCAGAGCCTGCAATGGATGTGGTCATGCTGATTCCTGAGATACCTTCAAGGCATCTTTCTTATTGTCTCCTACAAACACTCAATTTCTCATTAGTGGTGGTAATCTCCTCAGCAAGCACACATTACCAGTATTTCTTCTTTTGCTAAACTGCAAGTGTTTTAAATCTTTCTTCTTGTTTTTGCTCCCAATTCTCAGTGTAAACATGGCTGAAAGCCTCCAGTAACACCTATGCCAGAACATGAATGCTATGCTGCCTTGACATTTTCTCTGCCAGATTCATTAGTCCATAAAATTTAAATTTACCTTGCAGAATGTCTCATATCAACTTTTTTACCAGAGTGTAAGCTGTGCTTCCTCTGTTCCAATTTCCAACAGATTGCCCATTCCCCTTTAAAGCTCATGAGCACATTCCTTACTCTTCTCATTCCTATCTGCATTCTGATAATTGAAACTCTCATGAGAATCACTCATTGAGATCTGCTTACAACACTTTAAGCCTTCTTCAGCCTGCATCTCCAAACTTTTCTAAACTCTCACACCAACTAGTTTCAAAAATTCTGTACAACATGGTCTGGTTAGTTGTTGAGGGCCACAGCTCATTCAGGATGATGCATGGCATATTGCCAGAAGGGAGTGGAGTGGTTGAAAGGTGAGGCCAGGGAGCCATTGAGATAATGATGGTTATGTTAAGCTGTGTATTCAATTGTATATTTGACCTTTACTGTCTGGTAATAGGGAGGCTCTTGCTGCCTCAGGTGCCCGCTACTTGGGAGTTTCCATGGAGTTGTTGGGGGGGGGGGTTCCGAGGGAGAGTTCTCACAGAACCAGGTAGAGGGTGAGAGTGTTCCTGGGGAGCATGTATGGAGTGCTGGTGGAGTTCGGCAATAAAGAGTTGCTGTTTTGAGCCTACAAGTGCTTTGTGGTGGCTCAGTTATTTGTGCCCAGCCAGACTGTGGCAGTTAGTCACAGCAATGATCCCCCTTCTTCCTTCAAACTGCTGTGTTAGCAGTTGGAATTTTTTTTTTTTTTTTGACTCTTGGTTTCAGAGGTTCAGTTCATGGTTGGCTTATGCCTCTTTTCTGGGCACAAGGTCAGCAGAATGTCATGGCAGTAGGGCAAACTGGACAAAAGCTATTCAGCAAAAGACAGCTGGAAAAAAGTGTAAGAAGCCTGGGACAAAATATATAATCCCCAAAGCATATCCCAGAGACACACTTTCTCTATCCATACCTCCCTCGCCTACAGCTACTGCCCAGAAATACCTTCAAATTATAAATCCATTAAATGGTTATGGTATATGCTTAGGTTATGGCTCTCATAATAATTTTATTTTCTCCATCAACATGGAAACTTTGGGGGGATTCCTCATAGCCAAACTATAACAGACAGTATCTTCTCATTGCTGTATGACATACATGAATTAACAGATTCTGCATTTCCATTCACACATTTGTTATTGAACACAGAGTGGTGTCACCTTCACATTCATTAGAGATGTAAAACCCAAGGAAGACAAAATGTTTCACGCATCTAATCCTGAAAGCTGAAATTGTAAGGGTCCCACGAAACTTCGGAGAAAGAGACCACCAAGTGACCACTCATGCAATTGGCAAAAGGGGGATTTATTGAACCAGCATGCTGGGGCTCTGTGCCCACACAAGAAGGGAAAGCAGCCAGAGCCCCGAGCAGGGGCTGAGCACTGCTTGAGTACACTTTTTGGGGAGGGCGGAGGGCTTTGTATACATCAGAACAAATCATCATGAGGTGCGGGAAAATTGAACAACAACTCCTAAACATGATTAGTTCATTCATTGGCGGGAACAGGTCAGGCTGGAGTGATAGGTCATTGCTAAGGAGGGGGTTACATTTAAACTGATTGGTCCAGGCCCTGCAATGCCTACGTGCGACCACACAGAGCCCTTATTAAACAACCAAATAGTCAGGGGAAATATTTACTGGGCAGTTCCAAGCATTGTCTTAACAGCTACAGAAATTTCAGGTTTTGCAGGTAGCATAGAAACCTAACAATACCTCCTTTACATTTTAACTCAAACCTTGCAGCTTAGAAACTTTTACAACACCCGGTCTTTTACCCTTTAACTTTTACGCTTTAACTTCAATTTCTTTTACCCTTACATTCCCCACTCCTTTTTCTGACTACTTTTAATCTTAAAAGTAATGCATCATGATTATTGAAGGGTTTCACATTTCATGAGTTGTTTTGCGTTCCCTGGAATCATTTTCAGCATGGCCTCCATTTTAGATTCCACTCGGTATTAGACCCCAATTTAGCTAACTACACTGACTACCTAACTTAAAATCTGGCTTCATTTCCCCCTCTAATTTGGGAACTCCTTACTGCTGTAAGGAAGAGGGGCAAAGAAGATCTTTCTGGCTTCTTCAGGCTGAAAAGGGACGATGTGGGGCAAGCAGTTTGGAGTCCCCCTTTAAAAATTGGGTCTATCGAGTGGTCCATGATAGAAGTCTGATTGAGAGGTAATAGGCTGGAGGGCCATTCGAGTGATAGGTGGTCTATAAGAGAAACAAGAATTCATTAATTTACTGGAACCATATTGATGCAACAATAAATGTCACAGCACAGGAATATGCCAATGAGTATGATGGCCAAGACAGAGACTAACAATGTTTTCCACCAGGAAGTACCAAGAACCAGGAGCTAAGATATTGTTTCCATGACAAAGTTGCTGAGGACATGGCTTCTATCTGAGCATGTATATCTTTAAGGATATTTGTCACCTTGCCAGAAATGGCAGGGATGTAAACACAACAACTAACATTTAGGTTTACAGATGTTCTTTCCCTTTAAGATATAGTCTTATAATTTAATGTCATCTGATCTTGCAAAATCCTTTTACTAGTATGACCTGTGTCTAATAGAGAAACCTTTAATTCTGCTACTTAGGGCTGGATAACCATACTAGCAAACACCAAGCCTACCTGTGTAGGTTAGGAATATCTGTGGGCCTTAAACTAAAAACTACTCTGGCAGTTCCTTTTAATAGTTATCAGACATTCCTGTCTGAGAATCTCTTTTGTAGCCTCCAGTTTACTTATTTTTGGAAGTTACATTTAATTATTATTATTATTTAAAATGTCTAGGAACAGCTGTGCTTTGGCTTTAACTATCTTTGCTAAGTGTTTAAGATGAAGCAAGTCAAACTGACTTTTGTTCTTATCTATTGTCAACAGTCAGCTGAGTTTCCCTGGGAGTCCTCGGGGAACTTCATTGCAGCTTCTCAGTTCTGCTAGTGCCATTTACCTTAGGATGGGTCCAGGCCTTGCTTGACCATGTGGCTTCCCTCGGAAGCATCAGGGATGTTTCCCCTTTTCTGACGACCCTCCTTTTCACAGCAAATGCACCGATTGGCTTTCTGTCCTCCACTGGTCTCATTAATCTCCCTGCTCAGGAGGTTATGTGGCCTAGAGTTGCAGAGCCCTCTGGAGAAGTCCCCTATTCCCTGATTCAGACTGACTCAGAGGGCAAGAGCCAATTTTTTAATTTTAAAACTTAATCTTAAACATCTAGCAAATAACAGCTTTCTATTAAGAGCACTGAGCTTTAATGTCTATCTCTCTATCCTGTAGGTGATAACTCCTTATCTTATGTTGACCCAGATTGTGTTCTTAAAGCAATACCTCTTTAAAACATTAACAGGCAATCCTTAAACCATCTATAAGTAAACTACAAAACAAAACTAACTAGGGTAAAAACATATTTAGCTTACATAATGGCTACCTTGAATTCTGGCAGAGTTATACATCATAATTCCCTATTTGAGATCCTAGTAATCTTGGCAAAAACCTACTTTTGGACACAACTTTAACTGTACTGAAATCTGGCTTACTTCTTTCATAGCCACTTTCACATGTAGTGAGATGGGACAGAGCCTTATCTCAAGTAAGGCAGGGCTCTTTATAAATCTCAAGTACTTTATTTCTGAAGCTGATCATTTTACAAAGTTTACATAAATTGTTGTTCAAGTTTACATGAACATTAGCTAACACAACATAATATCACACCTAAAACATGAATTAAAGGTTGAAAGCTTTTAACCTCTTGTAGAAAAGTAGTAATGTACTTTTGTGTTTTGCAATAAAACCTTCACACAGATTAGGCTCTCATTAACTTAAAAATACATTTAAATTGTATCTCAGTGTAAAAAGTAACATGGAACAGGGCATATCTTATTGATAACAAGTCCAGTTGTAGAACACAAATGATATGAATAAATCTCCAACATGTTTTTTTTTTTTTTCTTTTAAGCCTAAAATTACCATACAACTTTAGAACACCAGCTTGATACAATGTTCTTTTGAAGCTTCTACCTTATAGACTTGTATACCTGGAAGATATGAACACATTAATAGCACCATAATTACATTGATGTTTTTATATTAACCGAGGTTAGCTTTTAAAGTAACAACATTACAATATTGAAAAATAACAGCTGTTGTTTAACCATAGTTGTATAATCTTTAATTTTCTTTAAGATTACTTGCTCAAACTTACACATATAACCAACTTACACAAACCTTTTTATCACTTACTTAAACCTTCTTAATTACTTAATCACATAGACTCTCTTATCCAGAAACACATTTTCCCTCTATTAAATCCATACCTAAAACTTTCTAGTTTTTCTTTTCCATCTGTTAACCTCCTTCTGTTCACACTTTAAAACAATATCTGTAAATTTCTGAATTTAAGCAGATTATTTTATAGACATCAACATTTTATCTGTTTACCCAATTTATATTGAACCATTTGAATCACGTGAATCAAAGATATTTGGATCCATTTTTAAATTTTTTTATGAGCGCTCCTCATCTGTCAATTGTCATATCACTGCAGGATATATGGACATATACACATACAGACATACTGACATACAACACATAACACAAGTGTAACACCCTTGTAGCTTTTTCAGGTGAAATCTCCATTGCAATCTTTAAAAACTCCACAGTTGATCAGAAATAGAACTGATCAGAAAACTTTAACCCGTCTGTGGGATTAAAATCATGACCTCCAAAAAAAAATACAGAATCTAAGAAAAAGCAAGAGTCCTAAAAAAAGATGACTGCCCAGTAATTAATAAATACCATATAATTTACTTTTTGGTTGGGGTCTAGTTTGAGTTCAGGTAAAAAGACACTTTAACTCTTTTTTTCCTTGGGCCTGAAATCTGTCTCCTGCTGAGTGTTCCAAGCTTCTTCTATTTGCATATCAGCTTAAGTCCTGGCTGAGGTCTGGAAGGAACTGGGAAAACTGGAATTCTGAGCAGAAACCTCATGCCTAAGGCATTTTAGCTATAAGTCATAATTTTCAGGTTTAAGATGCAATTCTCAAAATTTTATATCTTTATATCTCTTTACATTAGAAACACTTGCTCACACAAAACTGAAAATAGGATCTTTTTCTGATAATATAAAGGCCACCATCAGAGGAAATTCCCTCAGGATCATTAAGCTGATTCCTTTGTTTTGAAGTTCCTAAAGTAGTATTAAGTTCTACCATTTATATCTAAAATCAAGCCTTAAAAATTCCCAAGACTGTTGCTAATTAATGTCATTTCAATAAGCCAGACCAACGTTTTAATTTAGCACCCCTTTTTTTTCCTGAATCTTGCACACTGAGGGGAACAGATATCATATCATAATTTATTATCTTTGCCCAAGTTAAGGCACTGGAATACCTAGTGGAATTTTCTCAGGCTACCCAGTTCAAAATTGAAACTTTCTAATTTTTTTACCCTAAGTATTTAAGTTTTCTAGCATGAACTATCTGAAATCAAACTAAACAATTGCTTAAACCCAACTTTTAACTGCAAGATAGTGCAATTCTTTAGAAACCCATTCAGATACCAAATTGTTACAATAAAAAATTATCTTTTAGATACACATTTAGCCAAGATTATCCCCAAGAAACAATCTATAACATCAACACATTACTGCATTTATTGTCCCATTAGTTAAGCAAACAGAGGTGGATTAACCTTTAAAGTGCAGGTAAGGAATGAGGAAACTCCCCAAAGCAAAATGGCTTTGGCAGCTGCTGGGAGCCCCTTAGTTCCACCTTTTACTTCCAAGATTAGTTCCTCTGGTTAGGTTGGACCCCAGACACCAGGCATTTTTCACATCTCCTAACTTTTTAGTAGTCAGCTTCCCAAAAAGCTGATCCTCTGCTTGCAGTTGTTTCGAGTTTGAGAAAAGTTTAAGCGAGATATCAAAGTTTTTAGACCCCAGGCATTTCCCTCTGCAGTGGGCGAGCTCAAGCCAACTACGGGAAGAAAAGAAAACACTGCTTCCCTAATCTCGCTTAACAAAGGGGGGTAAAGTTTATCAAAGTTCTTTAAAACACAGCTAAGAGAGGTGTAAAAGGTGAGAACAGAAAAGCTGGTGGTTCTATTGACTTTTGGTCCCTCACAGGAGAAGCATTAGGTTAAAATTTAGCTAAAGTTACTTCCACACATCTAAGGTCATTTGGAATTTGGGACTCTGCATCGGTCCAAAGTAAAACAATGCCACCACACTTAACAGAGACACAGACAAAAAGACACACAAAGATCATCATGCAGCTCCCGTTCGTTCACAACCCCAAGATCTACAATCTTGTGACTCAAGGAGAATGGAGGGAAAAGGGGGAGGAGCAGAAGGATTGAGTGATAGGATCTTGGGGGAAGGGGTCGGAGTGGAGGCAGGGACCAAGAAAGGCTTCAGGGACAGAGGCGTGGAATGGCTTTGTCCCATACTGGGAGTTACTCAGGCAGAGACAGGGACAATACAAACGTGACACAGAGACAAGGACAAACAGTAAATGGTTAACACAAGTTCAGAGGCAAAGATTAAAGACAGACTGTGAATCCAATCTGAGAGAAAGAATTGCCGGCGAAAGCAAATGGGTTGGCAGCAGAGTACAAACGAGGGCACTCTTGTCCCTCTACCAACTGGGGGCACTTTTGCCCCCCCCACCGAATCCTCTAAGGCGTCCCTTAAGAGGAGTGGCCTGTGGATTAGGACACGTCTGTCACCACTGCCAGGGAGAATTTACACTCTCCGCTGACGGCCACACTGCCAACCCAACCAAACCAATCCAAGCCAAAGACCAAACCTGAACCAAAAAGCTTTGAGAACTTACGCTCTCCACCGAGCCAAAAACCAAAAAGCTCTAAGCGATCGCAAAGGAAAAACAAGAAGGAGAAGAAGGAGGAGAAGAAGAGGAGGAAGAAGAAGAGGAAGAGGCGCCTTACTTACCCCCTAAAGGAGTCTGTTGGAGGTCTCCTTGTCCGGCGATGCGCTTTTCCCGGCCAATGCACCAAATGTAAGGGTCCCGCGAAACGTCGGAGAAAGAGACCACCAAGTGACCACTCATGCAATTGGCAAAAGGGGGATTTATTGAACCAGCATGCTGGGGCTCTGTGCCCACGCAAGAAGGGAAAGCAGCCAGAGCCCCGAGCAGGGGCTGAGCACTGCTTAAGTACACTTTTTGGGGAGGGCGGAGGGCTTTGTATACATCAGAACAAATCATCATGAGGTGCGGGAAAATTGAACAACAACTCCTAAACATGATTAGTTCATTCATTGGTGGGAACAGGTCAGGCTGGAGTGATAGGTCATTGCTAAGGAGGGGGTTACATTTAAACTGATTGGTCCAGGCCCTGCAATGCCTACGTGCGACCACACAGAGCCCTTATTAAACAACCAAATAGTCAGGGGAAATATTTACTGGGCAGTTCCAAGCATTGTCTTAACAGCTACAGAAATTTCAGGTTTTGCAGGTAGCATAGAAACCTAACAATACCTCCTTTACATTTTAACTCAGACCTTACAGCTTAGAAACTTTTACAACACCCGGTCTTTTACCCTTTAACTTTTACGCTTTAACTTCAATTTCTTTTACCCTTACAAAATGTTAGATCAAATAGATACTTTTATTAAATCAAAAAGTGACACTTGTCCTATTTGCTAACGATTTACTTAAGTCACATAAACTTGAATAATATTTCTGGTCATTTTGATAGTTTTGAGAGACATTCTTCAATTTACATAATCATTTATTTTTTAAGCTTTTGAATAGAGTTATCAATTCCTTGGTTAGTACCACATAGTTGAAAAATATTACACCTATAAACAGTTCTTTGTACATATATAGATTCAAGTTGATCTGATACTTTTCATTTAGTATTAGAGAATAAAAAGAAACATCCAATTTTTTAAGACATTTGAGATCCATTATTGCTTACAATATATTGAAGAGAAAAAATAATATATATGTATATCTTTTTCCTTTTCATAATGGTGATGGAAACTATCAGTGCTTTGCTACTGACCTACAATCACAATCCTTTTTGTTTTTACTTTGATAGAGTTCTGTGTTGCTTAGGGCCTTGCTCATTTGGTTAGGCTAGCCTTGAACTTGCAATCCACCTTCTTCAGCCTCCCAAGTCACTTTAGTTACAGGCATGTGCCACAATGGCTGGCTATGATTTTTTTCTCCTTTGTAAAAATTTGTTCTTATTAGTTTCACATGATAGTAGAATGCATTTTGATATGTTGTGCATAAATGGAGTATAACTCCTCATTCTTCTAGATATACATTTTATACAATCACAATGGTCAAGTAATCAGATATGTATATAGGGTTATAATGCCTGATTCATGATACAATCCTTTCTAAACCCATGCCACTTCCTGCCTCTTCACTCTCCTATACCTAATCCAAAGTACCTCTATTTTTCTCTAGCACATCCCCATTATTGTGAATTAGCACCTACTCATCAGAGAAAACATTCAGCCTTTGGTTCGGGGGACTGGCTTATTTCACTTAGCATGATTTTCTCCAGCTCCATCTATTTACCTGCAAATGCCATAATTTCATTCTTCTTTAAGGTTGAGCAATATTCTGTTGTGTATATATGCTACATTTTCTTTATCCATTCTTTGAAGGGCATCAAGTTCTGTTTCATAATTTGGCTATTGTGTATGGAGCTAAAAGCAGCATAGATTCCTCAAAAACATGGAATGACTGATATTTTTAAGGTTGAAAATTCCTCTCAATGGCCATGGTACTCTCAATTTTTTAAATTAGTTCATAAATTCTCTAGAAATTCCAGTTCCTACAAGTTAAGAGAATCAGAGCCCCTGGATTGAAAAGTGGCCATTATTGCTGTCTGTTTGAAATTCTTCCACATGAAACCTGTTTACTTACTGTGTCCATTTTCTCTATAAATTCTAAAGTGGAAACTAGTGGGATGTTTAAACCTAATCAGAATTAAAAATGCTCAAATATATATGGGCTACTTGACAAAAGTGTGAAATTCATACTTGAAAATCATCTGTTATGACATTTGCTATGGTTGGATATGGTTTGAGTGTCTGCAAAGGCTTCATGGTTTGAAATTTAATCCTCATAAGATAGTAAGAAGATGGATGCTTTATATAAGACCTACTAGTATTGACTTTTGAATGTTCATTGAGAATCAGTGAGCTCAGGGCTTTCTTGGTTCTTAGCTTGTATGTTTATTTCTTGTGGTCATTATCTTGATCTCCTCAAAATTACAATCCTACCATTACAACAGGTTAAATATAAGGTTGACATAAAACTGTTAAATGTTTATTTCTTAATCTCAGTCTATGCATGTTCATAGAGATCCTCATAGGCAACACATACTTGAATATTTTATTAATTCATTTGATCACAACATGTCTTTTAATTGAATACTTTAACCATTTACATTTTAGGTAATTTTCAGTATGTAGGACTTACAAAAGCAAAATTTTTAGCTTATTTGTCATTTCATTGTGTTTCTTTTTTTTCCCTCATAATTTTCTGTTTGACGTAAGTGACTTATCTAGTAATGTCTTTTGATTTTTCATTTATAGCCTTGAATTTGTCAATTAAAAACTTTTGCTTGAATTGAACCACAGTTGGTATTGACTTCAAAAAGCTATTTTGAAATGATATCTCCATAATATAAGATGGTAAAAAAGAAACATAATACATACTAATATAAATCCATGGGCTTGCACATTTTGAACTTCTGATGTCCCATTTAATATCTGCCCATTTTTTGTTAACATACTGTTGTAATTATTATTCTTAACTGTTTTATTTCAATCTCATAGTAAAGACATAAATGGCTTACTCACTGTGTTTTCAATATCAAGGCATTTTCTATTTTTCTTTTTAGCTACTCTAACCAGTGAGTCTTATTGCTTCTTATGTTCTCTTCTTAGTCATTGAGGTTTCAGTCTCAGTTTGAGGAACTCCATTTCGCAGCTCTTATAGGATCAGTCTAGTGGTGATGCATCAGGTCAGCATTTAGTTCCCTTAGAATGTCTTTATTTCTTCTTAATTTCTGAAGGAGAGTTATGCTAGGTTCAGGATTCTTGGTTCACAGGGTTTTTTTTCATTCATTGCCATGAAATATTCATGTCTTTCTTTTCTTGTCAAAAAGGTTTTCTGGAGAAGTTGGTTGTCTGGCCAACTGGGACACACTTAAGTGCTCCCTCTCCCCTTTTTCTTACTGGTTTGAGAATTCTCTCTTTTCCTGTGACCTTGGTCACAGGAATTGATAATTATTAATTAGTATTAATATTAATTGGTGTGGATTTGACCTCATTGTACCTTGATTTGATATCTTTCTCTAACTTTGGAAGTTTTCTGCCATGATCTCTTTTGACATATGTTTCACAACTTGGGTATTTCAAGTCCCTCTTAAAACTCAATAGCTAGAATATTTACTATTTATTCTGTTCCAGTTTCCACCACATTTCTTCCTTCTACTTTATTATTTTTCCTTCTCTCTCCACTAACTTTGCAATTTCAAATCCACTATTCAAAATAATTAATTTCCCTTCTTGTGTAACCAATTCTGGTATTGATTCTTCTTATTATGTTTTTAATTCCATTTACTGTATTTTTCACTTCAAGAACTTCAGTTGGATTTTTTATTGCTTCCATCTCTCTATTAAGCTTTTCTGCTATAATATTGAATTATTTCTTTGGGTTCTCTTGAAGCTTCTTCGTTTTCCTTAAATCAGATGAAAGTTAGTTTCTTCATGTACACCTTTGCCCATCTGGGATACTTTCTGGTCAGAGTCTGTCAATTTACTTTAACCTATAAATAAGGCCCTGATTCCCTGAAAGTTTTTGAAGCTGTTTGGTATGAAAGATACTATGCCTATTCAAGGATACATACTTATACCAGTCTGAATAGCGTGAAAACCTTTGTGACTATCTTGCCATAAATCCAAGAAGGCTGCTTCTTTTCTCTGAGACTATAGTCACTTCTGCTCTTTTAGCACTCAAGTGTGGCCAAAGTATAGGTGTACTGTGAGTTGGCTTTTGGTGTGTTGTCACTATTTCAGTTCAAATTAGTTCCCAATTCCTATCTGGTATGTTCCAAACAAACAGGTTGAGCACCTCAGAATGGTACTTTGTCCCTGCAAGCTTCTCTCTGGAGCTGGAGAATGCAAAGAGGTTTCTTCATCAGTCACTTGCCTGTGATCTGTCACTGCTTAATTCTGTTCTACTCTGTAAAGGATCATCTAGGGGTGACAGGTCGCAGAACTCTGCCAGAACTATGGCCATGCACACCTTAATGCTGTTACATTCAGAACTTAAGACTCTCTGAGACTAGTGAAACACTGGGAAGGAAAAAGACACCCCTTTCTTCATTGCCAATAAGTCTGTGAATTCCTGAGCCATAACTACTGCAACCAGCCATAGGTCACCTGGGATAGAATGGAACTCTGTTAGCTTGGGCTCTTGTCCAGGTTTATTTGTGAGGCTTAACCATGTGCACTAGTCTGGCTGTGTGTGCTTTTAGACTGTGCCCACTATTAGATTGAACCAGACTGGTCCTGAGTTCCAAGTATTGTGCCCAGCATTTTGTCTTCCCCTCCAGAATCGAAGTCTTACTTCACACAATGACACTAAAATTGTCAGTAGTGTTAGTGCAGGCAGTACCTTGGCTTCCATGTCATGATTAACTCACAACTGAGTGTCAAAGCTGCGGGTATTTACAGTATGCAGACTTTGAGTATGAG
Source organism: Marmota flaviventris (assembly GCF_047511675.1). NCBI lineage: Eukaryota > Metazoa > Chordata > Mammalia > Rodentia > Sciuridae > Marmota > Marmota flaviventris. The sequence goes on from NC_092500.1 coordinate 98,644,094, forward strand.
TCAGCCCATTCCAAGGTGGGAAGTAATGCAGGCCTGAACTCAACTCAGTCCACCAGGTAAGTCTCAAGACTGTCTCACACAGGACCTGCTCTAGGAAAAGCAGTTTTGATGTCTGCCCAGTAGTGTGTTTCTCCATGATGAAGACTCAACTTCAAGAAAGAAGCCTATCCTATATTTCTTGCCCTGTTTTCCAGTAGTGGACTCTTACATCCCCTCTCCTTCGAAGGTGAGTAAAGAGTGCTGGCAGAGTCCCTTGGCCACTTGTTCAATGCACGTATAGCAAGTCAGGTTTTAAGAATGGGCTTTAGAAAGGGATTGTGAGCATCTCCTGGAAGTGGGATTCATCAAACTATGCCTAATACTGGGTTTAATGCCTAAATCCTGGACTGAATTCCCTCTTTGCCCCACAAGCAGTAGGTATCTCCCTACTTGCCTTCCTGGAGTTCAAGAAGGAGTTACATGACCATCTCTTCTCCTCCAGAGTTTCTCAATACTTTTTTTCCTGTAGTATACAAAATCTAGACACTATGATTTCTCATTTAGTGCACAAGTACCTATTCAATTTGGCGTCCCTGTTCAGATGCTGGTTAGATTATCTCAGTTAGCTGCATCCTGGCTTTATCTCTTCTAATTTGCAAGAATGTGAGCACTTCACATTTCCTCATTCAGTAGAACCACATTATAACTTGTTTTGCCAATATACTAATGAATCAAAACAAAAGGCAGCCCAAAACCCCTAAACAAAGACACTGTCGCCATCAATCTATTAAAACAGATTTCATCCCGGTAAACAAAGACTTCCAGCTGGCTTCAATCAGTTAATATTTTCAATTGTCTTATTTTTGGTGGTGTACTGAGAATTGTACTTAGGGGCACTCAACCCAGAGCCACATCCCAACCCCCTTTTTTATTATTATTTTATTTAGAGACAGGGTCTCACTGAGTCACTTAGTGCCTACCTGTTCCTGAGGCTGTCTTTTAAGTCACAGTTCCCCTGCCTCACCTCTTAAGAGCTGCTTGAATTATACATGTGTGCCATTGCACCTGTCTCAATTGTCTTTTGAACTTGCTTCTCAACAATAATAGAACTTATAATCCTTCCCTACTTAGAACACTCTCTTCCTTTATTTCAATGGTACTATTTGCATCTGATTTACATTTTGGTTCCCCAGTTGCTCCATTATGTATTATCAAATAAACTTTATTTATCAAATAAACCTTAAATGACTTTTCTTTTTCTGGAATGACACTGGGAATTTACCATTGATTGTGAATACAAAATCATTTTCCTCTTCATGAAAGAGAAGATGGCTCCATCCTTGTCAATGAGATAAGTGCATTTGCACAAGAAGCTTCAGAGATATCCATGGGATTTCTTTTTCTTCTTCTATGTTCAGTCTCATCCTTTCTTCTTTGTCCATACATGCACACCATGAAAAACTGTCTTACACCATGATCAAGTGGGGGTTCATGCCAAAAATGCAAGGTTGGTTCAACATACAGAAATCAATAAATGTAACTCATCACATCAACAGTCTTAAAGATAAGAACCATGTGATCATCTCAATAGATGCAGAAAAAGCATTTGACAAAATACAGCACCCCTTCATGTTTAAGACACTAGAAAAACTAGGGATAACAGAAACATATCTCAACCTCATAAAATCTATCTATGCTAAATTCAAGGCCAACATCATTCTAAATAGAGAAGAATTCAAAGTATTCCCTTGAAATCCTGGAACAAGAGAGGGGTTCCCTCTTTCTTCACTTTTGTTAAACATAGTTCATGAAACACTTGACAGAGCAATTAGACAGATGAAAGAAATTAAAGGGAATATAGACAGGTAAAGAAAAACTCAACTTACTATTTGCAGATGATATGATTTTATACCTAGAAGATACAAAAAGTTAGACCACTAATCTCTAGGATATATAAAGAACTCAGAGAAGATGTCCTGTTTCTTGCTGCTCTGTGTCATGAAACCAAGAAAACAGGCAGCTTCTCTACAAGGTCTCACCTAGACGGAATACAACATCTCAGAGTGTGTGAGAGGACCACTATACATCAGATTTTTGCAGAGACCACCAATGCTAAGACCACCACCCAGAAATCAGAGCCTGTGCATTCCAGTAAGACTCTGGACTCTGGACCCAAAGCCTTCAGTTCTAGCACACACAGGACTCTCAAGTGGCCTAGCCGAATCACATAATCAGCACCCCTGCAGAACTCCAGACTATGCCTTCTCCCACACAGGCCACTCAGTTGCTATCTAGCCACAGCACAAGGCCATCCCAGTTCCCCAACCTCACCAGACACCCCAGAGCTGGAAGCAGACTGACTTCATCTTGGAAAAACTTTCTTGCCTTTTTTTTTTTGGTGGGCGTGGTGATCAGCTCAAATATCCATCTGAACAGGTACCTGGTATCCATATCCCTCCCTCTTCCTCCCTCCACAGCTGTGATAACTTGGCACAGTGACTACCCAACACAAAAAAAGCTCTCAGCTGAACAGGAGCACAGTCCAACAAGTGTGCCACCCACCTGGTGCTAGCCTAAGGGTGAGAGGTCTGGCAGTTGGGACCTGATACGCAAAAGGGAGAAGGGGTATAAAGCCTGGAGCAAATTGGGAAACCTCTAGATAGGAGAGGGAGACAATACCAAAGGCTCAAGTTTTCTCACCCTGGTTACCTACACTACCCTGAGGGCAGAGACTCCAGCTTATAATAGACAACTCTACCTACTGGAAGAGAAGCAGGAAAGAAATAGAATTCTAAGAGTGGTTTTCTTTCTTTCTTTCTTTTCCTCTTCTTGTTTCTCCTCTACCCTTCTATCCTCTGGCTCTCCCAACCCCAACGTATGTGAAACAAAACTTTACATGAAATAGAACTTTGGGAACTGAGTCATCTGAATAATATAATATAGAAGAATTGCAGAAGCCCCGCCCCCTTTTTATTTTTATTTTTCTTCTGTCTTTTTTATCTTTCTTTCTTTCCCTTTTTTTCTTCTTCTCTTTTTTCTTCTTTTACCTTACAAATTTTATTATTTTTACATCCTGTAACTTTCTAAATACATATGTGTGTTTGTTTTTATGTACTCTACTGTCCTCCCACATACTTGTCTACCCTAAATTACTTCCTGTCTATTCTCTGCTACTAACCTTCTTCATTATAGTTCTCCTTCAAATTTCCTAAGTTATATTAATCCCATACCCTCGTATCTTTCCCCCTTAGTATATTGTCATATGCCCAACCACCAGTTCACTGTCCGCTGCCAGAAACTGTAAACCTTTTAGGAAACTATTGATTATATTTTAAATAACAATTGAATCCAACATCTCTGGACATTGATACTAAACTATAAATGTTTTAATAACAATAATTTGTACATAGATGATGTATTGTTGATAGTAGGATCTGTTAACATTGTCCTTCCCCACAAAGGAGGGAATCTTGAAACCATACAAGAGCACTACAAATCTATAGGGTAAAATAAATAACACACCAGTCCCACAGAGCTGAAAAGAAAAAAAAAATGTGAGCAACATGAAAAGACAAGGGAAGAGAATACCACAAACAAGACAACATATCATTAGAAGAATTGACAGCTACAGCAGAAAAAGGACAGAGAAAGATTTCAGGATATACATAGTTTACATATTCTGCAATCTCAAAGAAGACATATGAGAACAAATACAGGCAGTGAAAGACCCCTTTCACAATAAGCTACAAAACAAATCCAAGAAGCAGACAGGGAGATGGAGGTATGAAAAAAAAAAAAAAAAAAAAAAAAAAAAACACCAGAAATCCTTGAAATGAAAGAAATAATAAACAAAATTAAAAACTCAAATGAGAGCATCACCAACAGAGTAAACCACTTAGAAGATAGGACATCAGACAATGAAGATAAAATATATCATCTTGAAAAGAACATAGACAACACAGCAAAAATGATATAAACCAGGAGCAGAACATTCAAGAAATATGGGATTGCATAAAAAGACCAAATTTAAGAAACATTGGAATAGAAGAAGGCATGGGTGTTCAAACAAAAGAAATGAGCAATCTATTCAATGAAATAATATCATAAAACTTTCCAGACAAGAATGAAATGGAAATCCAAATCCAGGAAGCTTAAAGGATGCCAAATGTGCAAAATTACAACACATCCACACCAAGAAACATTACAATGAAAATACCCAATACAGAATAAGGAGAGAATTTTAAAATCCAAGAGAGAAAGCAGTCACATTGCATATAATGGTAAACCAATTAGAATGTCAGCAGATTTTTCAACATAGACCCTGAAAGCTAGCATATCCTGGGACAATATATATCAAGCTCTGAAAGATAATGGGTGCCAATAAAGACATCCAGTAAAATTAAGCTTCAGATTTGAAGATGAAATAAAAACCTTCCATGATAAACAAAAGTTAAAAGAATTTATAGCTAGAAAACTGCCACTACAAATCATCCTTGGCAAAATATTTCATGAATAGGAAATGAAAACAACAATGAAAACCAGTAGAGGGAAGTAGTACACTAAAGGAGAAACAAATCAAAGATGTAAACCAAGTCAAGTTAAATAACAAAAATAAACAAATATGGTTGTAAATACAAACTATGTCTCAATAGTAACCCTAAATGTTAATGGCTTAAACTCACCAATCAAAAGACACAGGCTAGGGCTGGGGATGTGGTTCAAGCGGTAGTGTGTTTGCCTGGCATGCGTGTGGCCCAGGTTCGATCCTCAGCACCACATACAAACAAAGATGTGGTGTCCGCTGAAAACTAAAAAATAAATATTAAAAATTCTCTCTCTCTCTCTCTCTCTCTCTCTCTCTCTCTCTCTCTCTCTCTGTCTCAAAAAAAAGACACAGGCTAACAGATCGGATTTAAAGAAAAAATATAACAATATACTGCCTCTAGGAGACTCATCTGATAGAAAAAGACATTCACAGATGGAAGGTGAAAGGTTGAAAAAAATCATACCACTCACATGGACTGTGGAAGCAAGAAGGGGTTTCCATACTCATAACAAATAAAGTAGACTTCAAGCCAAGGTTAATAAAATGGATAAAAATGGACAGTACATACTGCTCAAGGGAACTAGACACCAACAAGACATAACAATCATAAATATATATGCCCCAAACAATGGTGTAGCTATGTTCATCAAACAAACTCTTCTCAAGTTCACGAGTCAAATTGATCACAACACAATAATCTTGAGTGACTTTAACACACCTCTCTCACTACTGGATAGCTCTTCCAAACAAAAGTTGAATAAAGAAACTATAGAGCTCAATAACACAATTAATAACTTAGACTTAACTGACATATAGAATATTTCAACTGGCATCAAGTGGATACAATTGCTTCCCAGCAGTACATTAATCCTTCTCTAAAATAGACCAAATACTATGCCACAAAGCAACTTAGCAAATACAAAAAAGTAGAGATACTACCATGTATTTTATCAGATCATAATGGAGTGAAATTGGAAATCAACAACAAAATAAAGAATAAAAATTTCTGTATCACATGGAAACTGAACAATATTCTACTGAATGAACAATGGTTTATAGAAGGCATCAAGGAAGAGATTTAAAAATTCATAGAAGTAAATGAAAACACAGACACAATATATTGAAATCTCTGGGACACTATGTAAGCAGTACTAAGAGGAAAATTCATTGCATGGAGTTCATTCCTCAAAAGAAGAAAAAGTCAACAAATAAATGACCTCACACTACATCTCAAGGCCCTAGAAAAAGAAGAACAAATCAGTATCAAAAGCAGAAGAAGGCAACAAATAATTAAAATTAGAGCAGAAATCAATGAAATAGAAACAAATAAAACAATTGAAAAAATTGACAAATCTAAAAGTTGGTTTTTTGAAAAAATAAATAAAATTGACAGATCCTTAGCCATGCTAATGAAGAGAAGGAGAGATAACTCAAATTACCAGCATACGTGATGAAAAAGGCAATATCACAACAGACACTACAGAAATACAGAAGATAATTAGAAATTATTTTGAGATTTTAAACCCCAATAAAATAAAAGACATTGAAGGCATCAACAAATTTCTCAAGTCATATTATTGAGTCAGGAAGATATACACAACTTAAACAGACCAATATCAAGTAAGGAAATAAAAGAAGCCATCAAAAGCTTATCAACAAAGAAAAGCCCAGGACCAGAAAGATACACAGCAAAGTTCTACAAGGCCTTTAAAGAAGAACTAATACCAACACTCTTCAATTTATTTAAGGAAATAGAAAAAGAGGCAGCACTTCCAAACTCATTCTATGAGGCCAATATCACCCTGATTCCAAAACCAGACAAAGACACATCAAAGAAACAAAACTTCAGACCAATATCTTTAATGAACATAGAAGCAAAATATCTCAATAAAATTCTGGCAAATCGAATACAAAAACATATCAATAACATATCAAAACATACAAAAACTTATCAAGGCTCAGTATGGTGCAGATGGAAGCCCTGGCTGTGTGGCACTCGCTCGGCATAAATGGAAGACAGGAAGAAGGCGCAGAACAGAATCTTTGCTTGCGGGTCCCCAGACCAAGATCTGGACACAGCACAAAGTTACCCCAGCACGCCCCACCTCACCAAACACCCTACACAGGTAACAGACAGAATACATCTGGGAAATCTTTACTTGCCAACTATCAGTGAGCATGGCTACCAGCTTGGTTCTGTGGCCAATCAGGTACCCAGTTTCCAACTTCCCCACCCCTAGTGTGATAACTCAAAATTTTTCCCACAAGCTTTTTGGGGTGTAGCTATCAATGCAGAACAGCAACTGTACAGGAACCTGGTTTCCAACACAGAGACTAAGTAGGGAGGCTCCAGGTAGAAGCTCAAGCCCCCTTACACTGGCTACCTCCACCACCCTGAATACAGAGACTCAAGCTAGGAATAGACAACTCCACCTACTGGAAGAAAAGAAAACAGAGTTCTGAGACTTTTTTTCTTTTTTCTTTCTTTCTTTTCATTTCTTGCTCTTCTCATCCAATCTCCTCTCCCCTCCCCCTCTGGTCCTCACATCCTCAGCATATGTGAATCCAAGAACATTGAATGAAATTAGACTTTAAGAATTGAATCACCAGAATAATATAATACAGAGGAGTTGCATAGGCCCCACCTCACCTCCCTTTATTTTTTTTCTTTTTTCTTATTTTCTTTCTCCCTCTCTTTCTTTCTTTCCTTCTTATTTTTTCTCTTATTTTTTCTTCCTCCCTCTGTCCCACTTTCAACCTCCTATCTTTTACTATTTATATATAGGGTAATTTTCTAAATACAGATAAGGAGTTTGAAGTTATACATTCTTCCGTAAATTACCCCTGTCTATTCATTAGAGTTCTTCTCTAAAGTTGCTAAGTTAGAGTAATTTGACACCCTCACTCCTTTCCCCCTTAACATATGTCCTACACCTGACCCTCAGTTCTCTATACGCCACCAGAAATGGTATGCCTTTTATGAAACTAATGACTATACTCTAAATAATTATTGAAGCCAACATATGTAGACTAGAGTCTAACTATGAATGTATTAATAATAAAAACTTGCTCATAGATTATGTATTATTTATATTGACAACTGTTAACATTGTTTTTCTCCACAAAAGAGAGATTTTGGAACTATAGAAGAGCAATATATATATATATATATATATATATATATATATATATATATGGAAAATATTAACACAACAGTCACACAGAGCTGGAAAGAAATGTAAGCAATATGAAAAGACAAGGAAAGAAAGGACCACAAACAATGCAGGACATGTCAACATTAGTAAAGGTAACATCTGCAGCAGAAGGAATGTCAGATAAAGATTTCAGGATATACATGGTTCAAATGATCTGAAGTCTTAAGGAAGACATTAGACAGCAAGTGCAGACAATGAAAGTTCACTTTGACAATGAATTACATAAACAAATCCAAGAAGCAAAAGATCAACTTTACAGGGAGATAGAGGTTATACAAAGAAAAAAAAAAGACAAAACAGAAATGAAGGAAATTATAAACCAAATTAAAAACTCAAATGAGAGTATAATCAGTAGAGTAGACCAATTAGAAGTCAGAACATCAGAAAATTAAGACAGAATATATCATCTTGAAAAGAGCCTAAACAATTCAGAAAAGCTGAGAAGAATCCATGAGCAGAACATCCAAGAAATCTGGGATACCATAAAAAGACCAAATTAAAGAGTTATTGGGATAGAGAAAGGTATAGAGGTTCAAACCAAAGAAATGAGCAATCTGTTCAATGAAATAATTTTAGAAAACTTTCCAGACATGAAGAATGAAATGGCAATCCAAATCCTAGAAGCCTACAGGACACTGAATGTACAAAACCACAAAAGACCAAGGCCAAGACACATTATCATGAAAATGTCCAACATACAGAACAAGGAGAGAATTTTAAAAGCTACAAGAGAAAGGAGGCAGATTACATTAAGGTGTAAACCAATTAGGTAAATGGCTGATTTTTCAGCACAGATGCTGAAAGCTCTAAGATCCTGGAATAATGTATTTCAAATGCTGAAAGATAATGGGTTCCAACCAAGAATCTTTTATCCAGCAAAATTAAGCTTCAGGTTTGACAATGAAATAAAAACCTTTTATGATAAAAAGAATTCACAGCTAGAAAACAGGCTCTGCAAAGCACGTTGAGCAAAACATTACACGAGGAGGAAATGAAAAACAACAATGAAAATCAACAATGGGAAGTAGTACAGTAAGGAGAAAAACTAAATACAGAGAAAAAAAATCAAGTTAAATAACAAAAATAAACAAATATGTCTGGAAGTACAAACCATATCTCAATAGTAACCCTAAATGTTAATGGCTTAAACTCACCAATCAAAAGACATAGGCTAGTAGACTGGATTTAAAAAAAAGATTCAACAATATGCTGCCTACAGGAGACTCATCTAATAGGAAAAGACATACACAGACTGAGGGTGAAAGATTGGGAAATATCATACCACTCACATGGACCTTGGAAGCAAGCAAGGGTGTCCATACTCATATCAAATAAAATAGACTTCAAGCCAAAGTTAATCCAAAGGGATAAAGGACACTACATACTGCAAAAGGGAACCATTCACCAACAAGACATAACAATCATTAATATATATGCCCCAAACAATGGTGCAGCTATGTTCATCAAGCAAACTCTTCTCAAGTTCAAGAGACAAATAGACCACAACACAATAATCATGGGTGACTTTAACACACCTCCCTCACCACTGGACAGATCTTCCAAACAAGAGTTGAATAAAGAACTATAGACCTCAATAACACAATTAAAAACTTAGAATTAATTGACATATATAGAATATACCAACCAAAACAAAATGTATACACTTTTTTTCTCAACATCTCATGGATCCTTCTCAAAAATAGACCACATATTATGCCATAGGGCAACTCTTAGCAAATATAAAGGAGTAGAGATATTACCATGCATTTTATCCAATCATAGTAGAATGAAATTGGAAATCAATGATAAAATAAGGAAGAAAAATTCCTACATCACTTGGAGAATGAACAATATGCTACTGAATGAACAATGGGTTATGGAAGACATCAAGGAGGAAATTAAAATATTCTTAGAGATAGGGCTGGGGATGTTGCTCAAGCAGTAATGCGCTCACCTGGCATGCACAGGGCGCTGGTTTTGATCCTCAGCCCCTCATAAAAATAAAATAAAGATGCTGTGTTCACTGAAAACTAAAATAAATATTTAAAAATTCTCTCTCTCTCTCTCTCTCTCTCTCTCTCTCTCTCTCTCTTTAAAAAAAATTCTTAGAGATAACTGAAAACACAGGCACAACATATCGAAATCTATGGGACACTATGAAAGCAGTACTAAGAGGAAAATTCATTGCATGGAGTTTATTCCTCAAAAAAAGAAAGAGCCAACAAATAAATGATCTCACACTACATCTCAAAGCCCTAGAAAGAGAAGAGCAAATCAGCAGCAAATGCAGTAGAAGGCAAGAAATAACCAAAATCAGAGCTGAAATCAATGAAATTGAAATAAAAGAAACAATTGAAAAAATTGTCAAAACTAAAAGTTGGTTCTTTGAAAAAATAAATAAGATTGACAGACCCTTAATCATGCTAACAAAAAGAAGAAGAGAGAGAACCCAAATTACTAGCATATGAGATGAAAAAAGCAATATTACAACAGACACTACAGAAATACAGAAGATAATTAGAAATTATTTTGAAACCATATACTCCAATAAAATAGAGAATAGCAAAGGCATTGATAAATTCCTTAAGTCATATGATCTGTCCAAATTGAGTCAGGAAGGTATACACAACATAAACAGACCAATATCATGTGAAGAAATAGAAGAAGCAATCAAAAGATTACCAATCAAAAAAGCCCAGGACCGGACGGATATACTGCAGAGTTTTACAAGGCCTTTAAAGAAGAACTAATACCAATACTCTTCAAACTATTTCAGGAAATAGAAAAAGAGGGAGTACTTCCAAATTCATTTTATGAGGCCAATATCACCCTGATTCCAAAACCAGACAAAGACACTTCAAAGAAAGAAAATTTCAAACCAATATGAAATGAATATAGATGCAAAAATCCTCAATTTAATTCTGGCAAATCGGATACAAAAACATATCAAAAAGATTGTACACCATGATCAAGTGGGTTTCACCCTGGGATGCAAGGCTGGTTCAACATACGAAAATCAATAAATGTAATCCACCACATCAATAGACTTAAAGATAAGAAACATATGATCATCTTGATAGATGCAGAAAAAGCTTTCGACAAAATACAGCATTCCTTTATGTTTAAAACACTAGAAAAACTAGGGATAACAGAACCTTCCTCAACATTGTAAAAACTATCTACGCTAAGCCTCAGGCAACCATCATTCTAAATGGAGAAAAATTGAAGACATTCCCTCTAAAATATGGAACAAGACAGGGATGCCCTCTCTCACCACTTCTATTCAACATAGTTCTTGAAACACTAGCCAGAGCAATTAGACAGATGAAATAAATTAAAGGCATAAATATAGGAAAATAAGAACTTAAACTAGCACTATTTCCTGATGATATGATCCTATACCTAGCAGATCTAAAAAGTTCTACCAAGAAACTTCTAGAACTAGTAAATGAATTCAGAAAAGTGGCAGGATATAAAATCAACACCCATGAATCAAAGGCTTTCCTGTATATCAGTGACAAATCCTCTGAAAGGGAAATGTGGAAACTATCTCATTCACAATATCCTCAAAAAAAAAAACCTTGGGAATCAACTTAACAAAAGAGGTGAAAGATCTATACAATGAAAACTATAGAACCCTAAAGAGAGAAATAGAAGAAGACCTTAGAAGATGGAAAGATATACCTTGCTCATGGATCGGCAGAATTAATATTATTAAAATGGCCATATTACCAAAAGCACTCTACAGATTTAATGCGATTCTGATCAAAATCCCAAAGGCATTCCTCACAGAAATAGAAAAAGAAATTATGAAATTCATCTGGAAAAATAAGAGACCCAGAATAGCTAAAGCAATTCTAAGCAGGAAGAGTGAAACACGTGGTATAGCTATACCAGATCTTAAATTATACTACAGAGCAATAGTAACAAAACACCATGGTACTGGAACCAAAACAGGCTGGTAGACCAATGGTACAGAATAGAGGACACAGAGACCAACCAACAAAATTACAACTACCTTATATTAGACAAAGTTTTTAAAAGCATGCAATGGAGAAAGGATAGCATCTTCAACAAATGGTGCTGGGAGAACTGGAAATCCAAATGCAACAACATGAATTTGAATCCCTATCTCTCACTATGCACAAAAGTTAACTCAAAATGGATCAAGGGTCTAGGAATCAAACCAGAGACTTTGTGTCTAATAGAAGAAAAAGTAGGCCCTAACCTCCATCATGTGGGGTTAGGCCCCAAGTTCCTTAATAAGACGCCTATAGCACAAGATTTAAAACCAAGAATCAACAAATGGGATGAATTCAAACTAAAAAGTTTTTTTTTTTTCTCAGCAAGAGAAATAATATGTGAAGTTAATAGGGAGCCTACATCCTGGGAACAAATTTTTACCCCTCACACATCAGTTAGAGCTCTAATCTCTAGGATATACAAAGAACTCAAAAAGTTAAACAACAAAAAACCAAATAACCCAATCAACAAATGGGCCAAGGACCTAAACAGACACTTCTCAGAAGAGAATATACAATCAATCAACAAATACATGAAAAAAATGCTCACCACCACTAGCAATCAGAGAAATGCAAATTAAAACTACTCTAAGATACCATCTCACTCCAGTAAAAATGGTAGCCATTATGAAGTCAGACAACAAGTGCTGGTGAGGATGCGGGGAAAAATGTACACTCATACATTGCTGGTGGGGCTGCACGTTGGTGCAGCAAATTTGGAAAGCAGTGTGGAGATTCCTTATAAAACTGGGAATGGAACCACCATTTGACCCAGCTATTCCTCTTCTTGGACTATACTCAAAGGACTTAAAAATGGCATACTACAGGGACACAGCCACAGCAATGTTTATAGCAGCACAATTCACAATAGCTAGACTGTGGAGCCAACCTAGATGCCCTTCAATGGATGAATGGATAAAAAAAAAAAACACACAATATTTATATTTATACACAATATTCCATTTTGTATAAATATTTCATTTATACATAATGGAATATTACTCAGCACTAAAAAAATAACAAGATCATGGCATTTGCAGGGGAATGGATGGCATTAGAGCAGATTATGCTAAGTGAAGTTAGCCAATCCCTAAAAAACAAATGCCAAATATCTTCTCTGATATAAGGGAGGTGACTCAAAAAGGGGTAGGGAGGAAGAGCATGAGAAGAAAATTACCTCTAGATAGGGAAGAGAGGTGGGAGGGAAAGGGAGGGAGAATGGGAATTGCATGGAAGAGGGAAGGAGACCCCCTTAGTTATACAGAATACAGGTATGAAGATGTGAGGGAAGAAAAAAGAAGTGGGCCACATTAGATTGGGTAGAAAGAAGTGATGGTAGGGGAGGGAAGAGGCAGGGGGGAATGGAAGGACAGCAGAATAAAATAGACATTATTATTGCTGTGGGTATATATGTGACTGCATGACCAGTGTAATTCTGCAACCTGTACACTCAGAAAATTGAGAAATTATATCCCATCTGATTCAAATGTAATAAATAAATAAATAAATACCATATAAAAAACATATGTGCACCATAATCAAGTGGGATTCATCCCAGGGATGCAAGGTTGGTTCAATATACAGAAATCAAAAAATGTAATTCATCACATCAATAGACTTAAAGATAAGAATCATATGATCATCTCAATAGACATAGAAAATGCATTTTACAATATATAGCACCCCTTTATGTTCAAAACACTAGAAAAACTAGGGATAACAGGAAAACATGTCAACATCGTAAAGGCCATCTATGCTAAGTCTCAGGCCAACATCATTCTAAAAGGAGAAAAATTAAAGGCATTCTCTCTAAAAACTGGAACAGGACAGGGATGTCCTCTTTCACCACTTCTGTTTAACATAATTATTGAAACACTGGCCAGAGCAATTAAACAGACAAGAGAAATTAAAGGGATACACATAGGAGAAGAAAAACTCAAATTGGCACTATTTGCTGATGATATGATTCTATAACTAGAAGACCCTAAAAGTTCCACCATAAAACTTCTACAACTAGTAAATGAATTCAGCAAAGTAGCAGGATATAAAATCAACACCTATAAATCAAAGGCATTTCTGTATATCAGTGACAAATCCTCAGAAAGGGAAATGAGGAAAACTACCCCATTCACAATATCCTCAAAAAAGAAAACTTGGGAATAAATTTAACAAAAGAGGTTAAAGATCTCTACAATGAAAACCACAGAACCCTACAGAGAGAAATCAAAGAAGACCTTACAAGATGGAATGATCTACCTTACTCTTGGATAGGCAGAATTAATATTATCAAAATGACCATACTACCAAAAGCACTATACAGATTTAATGCAATTGTGATCAAAATCCCAAAGAAATTCCTCATAGAAATAGAAAAAGCAATCATGAAATTCATCTGGAAAAATAAGAGACCCAGAATAGCTAAAGCACCCTTAGCAAGAAGAGTGTAGCAGGTGGTATCACTATACCAGACATTAAGTTATACTACAGAGCAATAGTAACAAAACAGCATGGTATTGGCAGAATAGAGGACACAGAGACGAACTCACAAAATTACAACTACCTTATATTAGACAAAGGTGCCAAAAATATGCACTGGAGAAAAGATAGCATCTTCAACAAATGGTGCTGGGAAAACTGGAAATCCATATGCAACAGAATGAAATTAAACCCCTATCTCTCACCATGTACAAAACTTAACTCAAAATGGATCAAGGAACTAGGAATTACACCAGAGACTCTGCATCTAATAAAGAAAACAGTAGGCCCTCTTCTTCATCATTTGAGATTAGGTCCCAACTTCTTAATAAGACTCCTATAGTGCAAGAATTAAAACCAAGAATCAATAAATGGGATGGAATCAAACTAAAACATTTCTTCTCACCAAAAGAAACAATCTGAAGGTGAACAGACATCCCACACCCTGGGAGCAAATTTTTACCCCTCACACATCAGATAGAGCACTAATCTCTTGGATACATAAAGAACTCAAAAAGATAAGCACCAAAAATAATAATAATAATAATAATAATAATAATAATAATAATAAGACAAATAAGGCAATCAACAAATGGGCCAAGGACTTGAACAGACACTTCTCAGAAGAGTATATACAATCAATCAACAAATATATGAAAAAAATGCTCATCCTTGCAACCAGAGAAATGCAAATCAAAAGTACTCTAAGATTTCATCTCACTCTGGTCAGAATGGCAGCTATTATGAAGACAAATAACAATAAGTGTTGCGGAGGATGTGAGGTAAAAGATACACTCATACATTGCTGGTGGGACTAAAAATTGATGCAGCCAATATAGAAAGCAATATGGAGATTCCTTGGAAATCTGGGAATGGAACCACCATTTGACCCAGCTATCCCTCTCCTCAGATTATACCCAAAGGACTTAAAAAGAGCATACTACAGGGACACAGCCACATCAATGTTTGTAGCAGCACAATTCACAATACATAAACTGTGGAGCCAACCTAGATATCATTCAGTGGATGAATGGATGAAAAAAATGTGGCATATATATACAATGGAATTTTACTCAGCATTAAAAAGAACAAAATCATGGCATTTGAAGGCAAATGGATGGCATTGGAGAAGATAATGCTAAGTGAAGTTAGCCAATTCCCCCCCCCTCAAAATGCCAAATGTTTTCTCTGATACAAGGAGGCTGACTCATAGTGAGATAAGGAGGGAGAGCATTGGAGGATTAGATGAATTCTAGATAGGGAAGAGAGGTTGGAGGGAAAAGGAGGGGGCAGGGGATTAGCAAGGATGGTGGAATACGATGGACATTATTATCCAAAGTACATGTATGAAGACTTGAATTGGGTGTCAATATACTTTATATAGGAACAGAGATATGAAAAAATTGTGGTTATATATGTGTATTAAAATTGTAATGCAAAAAACCACAAAGTACATGTATAAAGGTATGAATTGTTGTGAACATACTTTATATACAGAGATATGAAAAATTATACTCTATATGTGTAATAAGAATTGTAATGCATTCCACTGCTGTTGTGTATTTAAAAAAAATAAAATCAATAAAATATTTAAAAAAAGAACTCAGAGAACTTAACACCAAAAAAAATAATAATAATAACCCAATCAATAATGGTTCAAGGGACTGAACAGACACTTCTAAGTAGGTGATATACAACAATCAACAAATATACAAAAAATGTTGAACATCTCCAGTAATTAGAGAAATGTAAATCAAAACCACTCTAAGATTTCATCTCACTCCAGTCAGAATGGTGGCCACTAAGAAGACAAACAACAATAAGTATTGGTGAGGATATGGGGGAAAAGGCACACTCATTCACTGCTGGTGGGACTCCAAATTGGTGCAGACAATATGGAAAGCAGTATGGAGATTCCTTACAAAACTGGGAATGGAACCACCATTTGACCCAGCTATACCACTCCTTGGTCTATACCCAAAGGACTTAAAATCAGCATACTACAGGGACACAGCCACATCAATGTTTATAGCAGCACAATTCACAATAGCTAAACTGTGGAACCAAACTAGATGCCTACATAAGATGAATGGATAAAGAAAAATGTGGTATATATAAACAATGGAATACTACTCATCATTCAAAGAGAATAAAATCATGGCATTTTCAGGTAAATTAATGGAATTGTAGAAAATAATACTAAGGTAACTTAGCCAATACCAAAAATCAAATACCAAATGTTTTCTCTGATTTGAGAATGCTGATTCATAATGAGGTGGTGGGGGCCCTGGGAGGATTAGATGAACTCTAGATAGGGCAAAGGAGAAAAGTAGAAGGAGTGGAGGAGAGTAGGACTGGGGGTAGCAAAGACAGTGGAATGAGATGGACATCATCACCCTAAGTGCTTGTATGAAGAGATGTATGGTGTAACTCTATGTGGTGTAGAGTCACACCATATGAGAGATATGAAAAATTGTACTCTATATGTGTAAAATGAATTGTAATGCATTCTGCTGTCATATATAACAAATTAAAAACAGTGAAAAAATCAAACAAAACTACAACAATAACAATAACAAAAACTACCTTATGAGGAAAGTGTCCTCACCTGAAATCAAATCTAGCAGTGCTATCATCTTTGACTTCCCATGTCCCAGAAATGTGAGAAATAATTGTCTATTATTTAAATATTACTAAATTCTTGTGTTCTTATAGCCTGAACTGACCAAGGCAAAAATTGGTACCAGAAGTGGGATGTAGCTGTCAACAATATCTAAAACTATGGAAATAGATTTGGAGAGAGGTCATGGCAGAAATACTTTGGAAGTGAACAGGAAAAAATTTCCATTATGCCAGTTGGCAATTCTGGGGAGGGCTCTAAAGGAAAGTAGAAATGTAAGGAAGCTTCAATATAGAGAGAGTTAAAATGGAAGGCAATAATCACAATGCTGGTAGAATTAGGAAGAGTAAAACCTATTTTGATGAGGAAGCAGGTAGCAATGAATAATGTGTTACTGGGAACTCTAGTAAAGAAGGTCCTTGTTAAAATGGTGAATGCCTTGGATGAATGGAGTTTCTGTTGTATCCATTTCATTGTTTTATAGAAACAGAACATAAGGGCAATGAGCTAAGGCTTTAGGTAGTGTAAACTGCCGAGCAATATGCTGTGAGTGTAGCTTCCATTCTGACAATTTGTAGTTAATGTGGGTAAAGAGAAAATTGATGACAGAATTTACCATGTCAAGAGAAGTGGAACTTTAGGAGTTGAGAGTTTCTTAACCTGTGAAAACTGACAAAGATCATGAGAGAGAGAGAGAGAGAGAGAGAGAGAGAGAGAGAGAGAGAGCACCAAGAGTTTGATGAGCAAACTTCCTTTGATAAGAACATAAATATGGAGAGAAGAAAGACAGATGCTCTTTGTGAAGACAATGGGCAAATTACCCCAATTGTATTTCATAGTCCTTTAGTGCTATAAACTCCATCTCAAATAATCAGAGCTACCTGGCAAATAATAATAATCCAAGCAACCTAGAATATGAAGAGACCAAGAAAAAGAAAATCTTAGCTTGAACCAGAGTGTTGGGGAAGAGATTATGTAAGTGGTCATATTGGGGTTTATTTTTAAGGGAAAGCCAAATCCACTTGGATATGAACAATGTCATGGGGAGTGAGGTATCAAAAATTATTCTTATGTTGATAAATAATTGGGTGAAACAACTATCATTAATGGAGAAAGAGTTAGGAAATATTATGAGCTCTATATTGGTTGCCCTCCTCAATTACCTCATTTGAATCTCCAAACCCCGTACTTCAAAATATGACCATCTTTGGAGGTAAGGCCATGAAAGAGGGTTGAAGTATGATAATGGGGCTCTTAGTATAGGACCCTCTTAAACATAGTACTCTGACAGGTATCCTCACAGGAAGGCACTATGAATATTTTTAATGATCCCAGGGATGCATGTGCACAGAGGAAGCCCTGTTATGCAATAGCAGTAGGTGAAGCTCTGAAAGCCAAGGAGAGTGGCCTCTAAAGAATCCAAGTCATCTCTTACCTTTACCTAAGAGGTCTAGCCACAAAACTGAATGAAAACAAATTTCTCTTGTATATGCCATACTAACCATGGATATTTTGGCAGATATAGCAGATATGGGGGAAAGCAGGATGGGGAAATTAAGAAATGTACTGATGGCCAGAAAACTTCTAGAACCAGTAAATGAATTCAGCAAAGTAGCAGGATATAAAAATCAACACCCATAAATCAAAGGCATTTCTGTATATCAGTGACAAAGCCTCTGAGAAGGAAATGAAAAAACTACCCCATTCACAATAACCTCAAAAAAAGATACTTGGGAATCAACTTAACAAAAGAGAGGAAAGATCTAATCAATGAAAACTATAGAACCCTAAAGAGAGAAATCAAAGAAGACCTTAGAATATGGAAAGGTCTACCTTGCTCTTGAATAGGCAGAATTAATATTATAAAAATGACCATACTACCAAAAGCACTATACAGATTTAATGCAATTGTGATCAAAATCCCAATGGCATTCCTCATAGAAATAGAAAAAGCAATCATGAAATTCATCTGGAAAAATAAGAGACACAGAATAGCTAAAGCAGTCCTTAGAAGGAAGAATGAAGCAGGTGGCATCACTATACCAGACCTTAAACTATACTACAGAGCAATAGTAACAAAAACAGCATGGTATTGGCACCAAAACAGACTGGTAGACCAATGGTACAGAATAGAGAGCAAAGAGACTAGCCCACAAAATTATAATTATCTTATATTAGACAAAGGTGCCAAAAACATGCATTGGAGAAAAGATAGCATCTTCAACAAATGGTGCAGTGAAAAACTGGAAATCCATACAAAACAAAATGAAATTAAACCCCTATCTCTCACCATGCACAAAACTTAACTCAAAATGGATCAAGGTCCTAAGAATTAAACCAGAGACTCTGCATCTCATAGAGGAAAAAGTAGGTCCTAATCTTCATCATGTGGCATTAGGCCCCAACTTCCTCAATAAGACTCCTATAGCACAAGAATTAAAACCAAGAATCAATAAATGGAATGGAATCAAATTAAAACATTTCTTCTCATCAAAAGAAACAATCTTCAGGTGAACAGAGAGCCAACATCCTGGGAACAAATTTTTATCCCTCACACATCAGATAGAGCACTAATCTCTTGGATACATAAAGAACTCAAAAAGCTAAGCACCAAAAAAACCAAATAACCCAATCAACAAATGGGCCAAGGACTTGAACAGACATTTCTCAGAAGAGGATATACAATCAATCAACAAATACATGAAAAAATGCTCATTCTCTCTAGCAATCAGAGAAATGAAGATCAAAACTACTCTAAGATATCTCACTCCAGTCATAATGGCAGCTATTATGAAGACAAAGAACAATAACTGTTCGTGAGAATGTGAGGGAAAATGTATACTCATACATTGCTGGTGGGACTGCAAATTGGTGCAGCCATTATGGAAAGCAGTATAGAGATTCCTTGGAAATCTGGGAATGGAGCCACCATTTGAACCAGCTATCCCTCTCCTCAGTCTATACCCAAAGGACTTAAAAACAGCATACTAAAGGGACAAAGCCACATCACTGTTCATAGCAGCACAATTCACAATACCTAAACTGTGGAGCCAACCTAGATGTCCTTCAGTGGATGAATAGATTTTTTAAAATGTGGCATATATACACAATGCAATTTTACTTAGCATTAAAAGACAATAAAATCATGGTATTTGCAGGTAAATGGATGGAGTTGGAGAAGATAATGCTAAGTGAAGTTAGCCAATCCCCCCCCACCAAAAAAAAAAAAAACAAATGCCGAATATTTTCTCTGATATAAGGAGGCTGACTCCTAGTGGGGTGGGGTGGGGTGGAGCATGGGAGGAATAGATGAATTCTAGATAGGGAAGAGGGGTGGGAGGGAAAGGGAGGGGGCAGGGGATTAGCAAGAATGGTGGAATGTGATGGACATCAATATCCAAAGTACATGTATGAAGACACAAATTGGGTGTCAACATACTTTATATACAGAGATATGAAAAATTGTGGTGTATATGTGTAATAAGAATTGTAATGCAAAATATATATATATATGTATAAAGACAGGAATTGGAGTGAAGACACTTTATATACAAATATAGGAAAAATTGTGCTCTATATGTGTTATAAGTTTTGCAATGCATTCAGCTGTTGTGTATTAAAAAAAATAAAATCAATGTAAAAAAAAAGAAATGTACCGGTGGCATGTTAAGTTTAAGGTACATAATCCATTCAGGAGCATTGCCTGGGGAGGTCAATCCACCCAAAGTTTCATAAGCTGCCTGTTGTAGCCTTGCTCATGCTTCAACCCCACCCTTCTGACAGTCTTCCCTGTGAACTGTTCCGCAGTCTTGGTTGCTTGTGTCTGATGAGTGCACAGGTGGTATTTTTCTTTCATGACACACTAATCTCATGAATGCTTTGCTGACACCAGGGAAGATCAGGTAAAGGGCCCCAGCTGAGTGATATTTGGAAAAATCACCTGCCCTGTGCCAGGACCCACTAGGCCATCAACAAGGATGCCTGCCACAAAGACATCCACATCAGCAGCAGCCCACTCAGGGTGAGCATGTTTTCCTACACTACCCCCTGGTCCTTCTCTGTCACCTTGATTTCCCACCTGAAGATCAACCACCAGCCACGGATGAACACCACTGTCTTTTAGCATTCCCTCTCATGAAGTGTCTTCAGAAACAAGAGACTCTCATGGGAACATACAGAGGTACCTGCCAGGAAGAAGTGACCACTCTCTGACTTTCATAGGCCCATAAGCATTCAGGACTGTTCGCTATTCAAATCAACAGAGAACAACTGACAACTGCATTTGTATTCCTTTTCAGAATACATCCATGAGCATGCCAGGGGAAAAAATCATCAGCCTACTCACCTGGCAAGGGTCAAGTGTCTGCAGCAAACCCCAATGTGTAGGAGGCCTTCCCTCAGTAATCTCTGCACTCCTATAGAAAGGGCCAGAAAAGAAATCCTTGCTCAAAACAGAGGACCCCATCATCCATGCTGGACAAGGGGATCAGTGCTGGATTTCATTTGTGTGGCCTTCCCTGTTTTACCTCAAACCAATCTCTCCTCTAATTACCACCAACCAAGACAAAACCCAATAATCACCCAAGACTTATGGAATACAATGATGACACAGCTGGGTATTCTGGTCAATGCAGGTTTTCCATGAAAGAGTGATCAGGCCATTACTAGATGGAACAGAGTGGATAGCAACTGAATAGACATCAAGCAATGCCATACCCAGAGAAAACCTACTGGAGCATAATTATCTCCAGTTGGAAATAAAACATAAAACAAATCTCATGCAGGATAGACTAGAACCTGATTTGTTATTCAAAAGCATTCTGCTATAATGGCAAAGGGAATGGCAAGATATCAAATAATAAATATAGGTTTGATTAATATTCAGAACACAAAATATCCACTCTCAGATTCAGAAAAAGAGTAGGAGGACTGCCAGACAGAATATTGCAAAAAACATTCTTTACTGAAGACCAACAGGAGAATGCAGCACAGAATGTGACTGTGAAAGAAACACAAATGCAATGCAGTTGGGAGGCTGAGTGAGCAGCAGATTGCATTATTCAAATCCATAATTTTTGGTATTAGGAATTTATCACAGAGGCACTTTACCACTAGGCCACCTCTCCTGTCCTTTTTTTTTTATTTTTTAAACAGTATCTTGCTAAGCTGCTTTGGGATTGCTAAATTGCAGAGGCTGCCTCCAACCTGGAATCACCCCAACTCAGCTTCCTAAATTGCTGTGTTGACAGGCATGGGCCACAGTTCTGGCAAAATTATGCCAAATTTATAATGGGTGTGATAGCAATGTTTCCTAGAAGAAATGAAGCTGAAAAGACATGTTCTAGAACACTATGAAAAAGGGGAGGCACCAAAGAGAATGTGAGGCCCAAAACAGCTTGTTTCATCCAGGAACTGGCTATTCATGTGCCATGCTATGAAAATACATGGGGTTTTAAGGCCAGATTGATTTACTAACTCAGAGATATCGCTAAGAAGAGAATGTTTTAGCCATCTGATTCTACAATTCCTGATTAGGGCCAGAACAACTGAATGCTGGGTAATCTTTCTGACTCTGTGAAAACTGTCAGAGAAACATAGTAGTGGTTTAGGACATGTATGGTGTCCAAAAGGATTACAGAGTTGAACAGAAATGGTCTGGATTTCACCAAGTGAAAGGAGGGAAGGAGATGAGTAGACTTCAGAATTCTTAGAACAAGGGTAAGGACACTTATGTCCTCATTCCACATCCAATATATCAATTATATTTTATTTAAAGTCTAAGGGGATGACCATAAAAAATTTTTGGCCAGAGGAATGATAAGGTAAGTTTGGATTTGTAGGCTGACCTGTGTGTGCTGTGTAGGACAGAATGGTAAGACTGAATGAGGTAGTCCAGTTGTGAAGACATTATCATAATCAAGGTAGAAGTGAGTTGTGGCAATCTCGCTGTATAGTGACACAGGACAGAAGAAGGAAGTATACACACATCCGAGATGCCTCAGAAAAGGAGAATTGAATAATAATTTGACTTTCTCCATATAAAAAGATAGAAATATTAGGGCCCTATTTTCACATTTTATACTCAACTACAACTATTTTTATATGTCCTGAATAGTGTATGTGACCCATGACAAAACATCTGCTGCTGGTTTCCCCTCTCAAGAAAGCATGTGAATATAAGCAAATCATGTAAAAAATGTATAATAATGATAAAGTGGGATTTTGAAATTCCCAGAATACTTAACAAATATTAGGAGCAAGGTTTGAAGAATTCTAGGGATGACAAATTTTTGGTTTAGTTTTTTAAATTATATTATTTTTTTAGTATCAAGCACATTTTTGAGACTCAGCATGGCAACCACCAGCCATTCCATTATAGTCTCCTACGCTGCCCACAGCATCATGTAGAGTGATGGACAAGTTCACTTAGGGGATGCACAGGTTGTGGTTGGAAGTCACCTTTCCCTATAGGAGGCTCAGTTTCATCTGTGAGATTGAGGACTAACTTTTCATTTCATCTTGTGCTTCATTTCTTAGAGTTTATAGCTATGAACACTCTTCCTCCTCCATGGAATCAGTTAAGATCCAATTCATCCTCAACTTTCTTTTTGTTTTCCTCAGGAATTTTTCAATTTTACAAAATTCATGTTATCATCACTTTTATTTTTGCATGCTAGTTCTCCCAAAGATATACATGAACTTTCCCCAACCTAAATTTTGCAGGTGCATGACCACCAACTTGAATAACAGGGAGCCCTGGCTTTCCTCACAAGACTAAGTCATCTGCTCCCCCAGGGAGAAAGGACTGTGGAGAGATGATGCATGAATGGGAAGGGCCCTTAT
Organism: Marmota flaviventris; assembly: GCF_047511675.1. NCBI lineage: Eukaryota > Metazoa > Chordata > Mammalia > Rodentia > Sciuridae > Marmota > Marmota flaviventris. Next base: position 98,667,794 of record NC_092500.1, read on the forward strand.
TCTGGCTCTTCCCTGGTGCTGAGAGTCACTCAGCAGCTTCAGTTTTCCTCGGTAGGCCTCTCTAGCACTGCAGAGTTTCAGGACAAAATGAGCCCAAGTAAGCATCTGGATTCTTTTTCTCTGTTTTCCTCTGTTCTGCTGTGTCCTGGTAACTGACAAAAACTTCCACAGCTGTTTAGTGAATCTTGCGGGTCATCACTTATTTTTCTCTTCTCTGTCTTAGTATTTTTCCATGGGGACCTTGGGCCCTGACAAACTCATCTGTTGTTTCAATACAGGGCTCAGGTGAAAAGACTTGAATTCATGCTCAGCACTTATTACTGTGTCTCAAAACATAACTGACATTCTTAATACTTTTATTTTGTAACTCTTCAGTCTCAGATGGTTAGGTGATCAAAACATTTTTGTTGTTGTTTTTAAAACTTAAGGACAGCCAATTGTTCTTGGAACTGAATGTGAGATATTCCATATGAGAGTAAACTGATAAAGGAGCTCTTCATGAGGAAAGAGAGGCCGTGAGGAAGGTTGGAAGCTGAGAATAACATTCAGGGAAAAAGGGTCTGTGTGACAAGATCAGAGAGATAAATAGTAAGGAGTTTTCCACCACTAAGCTCATCTATTCTTGGGCTGTACCCAAACAGATAGTGACAAGCAAAGCCAGATCTACCAGCAGCAGCCTCAACGATATCAAAATGGAGAATTCAGACCTAGACCTCCTGCTGGTTACAGAAACCAACAAGAAGGTTCTCAGCAAGGACCACCTCAACAAGGAGGCCAGCAGCAGCAACTAAATGGTCCCCCTCGTCCTGGTAACCATCAGAGACCACCTCAACAAGGAGGTCAGCAACACCAACCCGATGGTCCCCCTTGTCCTGGAAACCAGCAAGGACCATCCAACAAGGAGGTCAGCAGCAACAGCAGCAGCAGCAGCCAAATGCCCCCCTTCGTCCTGGAACCCAGCAGGGACCACCCCAACAAGGAGGTCAGCAGCAACAGCAGCAGCAGCAGCAACCAAATGCCCCCCCCATCCTGGTAACCAGAAGGGACCACCCCAGCAAGGAGGCCAGCAGCAGCAGAGCAACAAATGCCCTCCCCCCTAGTCCTGGAAACCATCAGGGACCACCTCAACAAGGAGGCCAGCAGCAACAACCCAAAGGGCCCCCCTTGTCCTGAAAACCAGCAGGAACCACCCCAATAAGGAGAACAGTACTAACAGCAGCAGCAGCAGCCAAATGGCCCCTTTCATCCTGAAAACCAACAATGACCACCCCAATCACAAGATAATCATGAGCATACTCCTTCATTTCATCCCATCTGGTAAAGGAACCACCACCCTCTGAGGGTAGACTACAAAGACCTTCCATCTTCTATCATCCCAGTAAATCTAAATTCAAAGACACCTAAGATTCTAATTCACTCCTCAGATAGGACACTAACACAGAGTGCAGTGTTCCAGAAAATCAATTGGTAAAATAGGGAATATTTGCAGTCATGGAATCTCTTTCTAAATGTTTCTCTGCTGTAGAGAATGCCAATATTTTAAGTTCTTACTCCAAAGTAATTATGATTTTAAGGAGCATTGCCCTCTATTTTGCTTTCTCTCACTGATTATATTCTTGACTTCATTCAAGTTGGTTTAAGCAAGCAGAGCATGATTCTTTCTTTTGTCCTCTGCCTCTTTGTTCAGACTCAATGGCTTCTCATCTCATATATCCTCCTGATGACTCTTAGCTTAGTTCTATGTCATATCACAGCTCTCACGTTCAGTACTCCTTTCAAATAATATTCAGTCTCTGATACTAATTTTTATCTAGATTTTAAAGTGCTCACTTTTAAATGAATCAATGCTCATGCAAAAATAAAATTGGTCTAAATGGAGAGAAAGGTATGAAGCTTTTTTTTTTTTTTTTTTTTTTTGAAGAACATGATATAACTTTATTTATGGTTCCTTTTAAAAATTTGCTCTTTTTAGAATATTTTGATATGTTTATAGAAGCATAGAATATGTCTTATTCTAAGATCCCAGTCTTGTAGATGTACACAATATTGAGATATGATGCCTTTTTTGCTGAAAATATTTGATTTAAATTTAATTTAATCCCTAGTCTTTCCAGTGCAGAGAAAAGTAAATGGGATAGAGGACCAAGTTAAACAATACCATGAGGAAATAATCATGTAAATCTACAGTTTAGAACAGTTCTAAGAATCTATTCTAGATACTCCAAAAAGTTAATGTTACAGAAAACAAGTGTGGAAGAATAATCACTTTTAAAAATAAATCAGCAACAAGTACAGTTTGCAGAACTTTTTGTACTATAGCCATCAAATATGTATTGATTTATTTAACTCCTTTCTGAGAGCTTATTTCTTGAGCAACAGACATCAAACTATTAGTCTGTAAAATTCTTGAGATCATCCTTAAGTGTTTAATGGTAGATGATAATCACTGGAGTAGCAAAACACATGATTCATTTGGATTTCATGAACTGGATATTGTGCTTTCTAGACTTGTGTGTTTGTGATAGGCTGACCTCAATTTACAATTTAATAAGTTACAGAGAAAGAAGCATGCATAAAGTTGAAATGAAAAGTCAATATTCTGATGTTAAAATTAAAAATGGTAACACAATAATCATCCTAGATTCTACCTGGGAATAAAGGATCACCTGTGTTTTGGATTTTGTTTTGGATCAAATTCAGAGCCTCTCTCACTGAGCTACAACTCCAGTCCTTTAGGAACCACTTTAATCATTAGATACCTTAAGAGAAACTGAGTAGAAAAAGGAAAGGTATATTTAATTATATAAATGTTTGCATCCTTAGGAGAAAGTTTTTAGCAGTCCTTTGTCATTTTGATCGAAATTTCTTTGTACTAAAGTTATTCTTTTAGTTAATTAATGAAAGGAATCTAATACATAAGGAATGAAACAACTTGTTTAAGTTGTATAATTTAGTAGGACTCTGGACCTATATAATGTTTTATTTCTTCTCTTCCATCTAGTGTTTATTTTTTCTTTTACAGCAAGCTAGTACTTTAGCAGATTTGGACAGTGGGAATATGGAAAAAGTAATTCAAGATGAAAATGTTACTCTGTATGTGTGGGCAAACCTGAAGAAGAATCCAAGGTACCCGGATGGGGAATATTTTCCCTATACATGTGACATTAGAGTCACATCATCACTGGCAGGCCTGTTGCATAACAGCATGGTATATGTGGAAAAACCCATATTAGGAAGTCAGTTAACTGGAGTTGTAAATGGCTAAGTAACCTGCCTTTTACCCTAGGAAAGTTACTTAGCCTGTTGAGCTTCAGTTCATCATCAGTAAAATAACACCTCTATTACTTGACTTAATATGATTTGTTTGAAGATTAAGCACAATGCATGTAAAAGTTATAGCACAGTATTTAGTGTAAATAAACTATCAATAAATGTTGGGTTTTCCCTCTTCTTCTTCTACCTAAGCCTCGGCATCCCAAAAAAGTACATGTGGTGAATACTTTCTACACAGCAATCTGAAACTTTTAAAAAACATATACTTATCTTTTTGAAATGTTAAACATAATATATTTTCACACTGATTATTTCCTAGATATTTTTTTAATGTTTTCCCAACTACTTTCAACAAAGAGACATATTTCTGAGGAATGATGTTGATAATGACAAATTTCTGATCACTTGATTTCTGTTTGGTATTAAATTTTGGTATTTTGATTTAATTGAGTTAGTATGGCTATGAATTTCAGAAATTACCAGAATAAAAGTTAGAAGCCTTGGATTCTGGTTCTAGCTGAAAAGACTAATCATATGAATATAAACTTTATTTTTGCTATTTAGTAAAAGAAAGGAGCAAAATATTCCCTAAATTCCACTCACTACAAAATACTGTGGTTTAAAACTAATCACAGACAATATGTAACCTGTTTTTGGAAAATATGTCAGATAGTAGAAGAGTGAAGGAAATTAATCTGTATAGTTTGGTAGGAATAAAAATAAAACAAATAATTCTGTATTCACTACCCAGGTTTAAGAAGAGAATTAAGCTGGTATCTGTTAGTATAATAAGGAATAGTGGAGGGAAAACAAGTTTGGTTTTATTTTGATGATGATGAGGTGATAATATAAACAGGACAAATTTGGTGCTGGACTTTTTAAATTTAAAGTACTATGAGATACCAAAGTGAAACTGGCTGAAAGCATTTTGTTTTCTGAAAAAGAAACAGAGAGAAATCTAAGGTGGAGTATATTTGGAGAAGTCATCAATAATGAACCTGTGGTTCTTAAGTTTTTGGGATGTCATAGGTTTTTCTTAACATCAAATAATTATATACATTCACACTCATAGAAGAGCAGTTTTTGACCTATTAAAGTCCATTTAGGGATGCCTATGCCAGGAAAAAGTAAAACTCATGTTAGATACTCCTCATAATATAAACAGAAAGCTATTTTTAAAAGACATTTCATTCTACCTTCCCCATATCCCTCACCAAAAGCCACGTTATAATTTCTTTATGAAATCTTTTTAGAAACATTATGAACATATAAGTACATCATACTTTTTCCTACAACTGATGACAAAAATGATATGCATATCTGTATGTTGCTCATTTCAAATGACATATTCTTTAATATTTCTTTTCTAATATGTTTATTTAGATGTACAGATAGTTTCTTTATTCCTTTTTTTCCATTCTTCCTTCCTTCTATTTTCTTTCTCTCTTCCTTTTTCTGATTCTATTCTTTCTGCTCTTCCTTTCCTTATTTCATTATATCTATCTCCTTCTCAATTTTTTACTTTCTTCCACATTTAATATTCTTGCAATTGTATCATTTTCCAGTGTGTAACTTTGTCATACTTTTGAATCAAATATTGCTTATACACTTTGAGCCTGTTTCAATTTCACTATTATAAATATATTTGCAGTGACTATTTTTGTAGACACAGAATTGACCATTTTCAATAGAAATCAAAAGACAACCTAAGAATAATTATCACTGCCTCATATTCCAAGCAAACTTGGTAGCCTCTAAATGTGTTCAGGTGCCTAACAAGAAAGAATAATGAGATTAGGAGGGAAAAGGGGGAAGGACAAAGGGAAAAGAAAGAGGAGGTGGTCTGTCACCTGCCTCACTTCACTGATACCAACAAGTGATGATCAGTCTCCTGCCATATCAGTTCTCCCCTGAAATTTTCCATTCTTGTTTCAGACAGCAGAAGAGAAGATGTTGCCCTTTGGAGTGTTACGCTGTTGGAATAATTCAGTCATAAAAGTGTCTTTAATCTGCAAATAAAACAATCAGCATGTCATTTCTGATTTCTGTCTCTCTTTTTGGGGGCTGGAAGGTCTGGAATTTGGAGACTATGGACACAATGTATGGACAACTAGGACCCCTTCCCATGGGTGCTTCCACCCAGCTTCCCACCTCCTTTAACCACAAGCCAGCTGCCAGGCAAAAGATTTATTGTTTCCTGTCTGCCTTGGATTCTATAGAAAAAATACATTTTTAAAAATGTATTTTTAAAATATATATAACAAATTTAGGAATGTACACAGGCTGAAAAATCCTTAATATGTCCAAAATAATTCAATCAAGTATTTTTGGACCTGAATGTGTTTGTAGTTTGCCTCTTCCTTGAACCCTGTCTTCTCTTTCCCTCTATTTTATCATTACTCATTTGTGATCTATGCCTTCCACCTTTTGTTATTCAAATAAAGAATGTTGAATTTCACACAAGACACACCCTGAGGGTTTTAAGGAGTAGGAAATTTGGAGTCCTTCAGATTTGATTTTATGCTTCTATTCTTCCTTAGAAGTTTTTGACACCCAATAAGCTGATATGGTACTCAAAATGATAAGTGATAACATCATATAAGATCATGTTAGGTTTGCAGAAATTTTGTACAATTTATGAGATGCTTATTAATCATTTTATCCATGTGACTCAGTAAACATGAGGCAAATTTAGGAAATCCTAAAATTTCCAGGCAAATTTTAAAAATTGAAATTTTAATTAGGTTAATATCTCTCTTTTAATTAGGAGAGAAAGTAAATTCTTTGGGGATATTCCAAGACCCTCTGGAATATCCTCATGCATAATGACAAAAAGACTTATTTTATTATGGATTTTGGAAACTTGTCAAAATACAAAAACATTCAGAACACTTCAATAAATAAAATCACACCTCACTGTAAAACCATACTAAAGTGACAAAGCATTGTAAGGCAAATGTATAATATATGAAGTTGCATGATGAAAAGGAACTGTCCAACAAGGAGTTCAGTAGCAACAACAGTGTCAGCAAAATCATCCTCCTCATCCTGGAAACCAGCAGGGACCACCACAACAAATAGCAGCAGCAGCAGCAGCAGCCAAGTCACCCTCCTCATCCTGGAAACCAACAAGGACCAACCCAGTCAGAAGGTAATTAGGAGCTTTCTGACACTTATCATCCTGCAAAGCCCTGGACATCACCTTCACTTTCCCAAGTGGTAGGGTATAAACTCTTCCCCAGCTCAATCTACCCCAGGTCTAGATTTCAGGGGCACCTGTGATTTAAGCTCACTCTCCAGAAAAGGTCCTAACTCTTATGTTTCTCATAATTCAAGGTGTTAACAAATCATCCGTGAACATGTTGAAATAACATGGTCATGGAGCCCATTTCTAGATGTTTATAAATATTCTTGAATAGTGTAAGTTTAAGTTCTCCAAGGTAATTCTGATTTGGAGTCATACTGCACCAAACATCTTTTCTCCCAATATTTACTGAAAGTAATTGCTTTGTGAATACCAGCAGTGTTTTCTTTTGGCCCTGTGTCTCCTTGCTCAGACTCAAATGATTTCACATTTACTGTACATGTCACCAGGATAAATCAGTTTTATCTCCCATTGGGCCTCTCAGTCCAGAATCCCTACTACATGAATTCAAGGCTGTGCTCCCAAATGTGAATTTTATTTTTCTATGCAATTTTGTTAATCAATCCATGTTGTGCTGGAAAATTCAACTGAATATAAAGGTATGCAATGAAATCAGGAAAGCCTATCCCACCTCCTCACATCTCCCAACATAAGTCTGGATCATTAATTTTTATGTGTTCTCTTGGAAATAGTCATACACTTACAAGCACATAACTCTATTTTACTCTATGTTGCTCACATCAAGTGCCATATTTTACAACACATTCAGAGCTTCCTATGAGATACATGGATCATTCTAGCAGTCCTTCCTTCCTTTCTTTCTTTTGTTCTTCTTCTTTGTAAATGAAAATGTTTTTAATTTACTCATTTCTTGCTTTTTAAAATTCCTCCTTATCCATCCCTTCTGCCTCTTTATCTATTAATTTGAAATTACATAGTATTCCATGAAGTTACTAACCATAATTTCTTTAATTAAGCCCTTTTAATACACTTGTTTAATACTAGTATTATGGTTCAATGTTGCGGTCATCCTCTTTGTAAATATGATCATGACTATTTTCAATAGTACCCCCAGAATAAGTAATATAGAAATTATATTTTTATATTTTTATTGATGCATCATAATTATACATGGTATTGGGATGTGTTGTTAAAAATCATACACCCACACAATGAAATAATATAACTTGTTGAGTTTCAATCTCCATACTTCCCCTTCCAGGAATAGTCTTTATTTCCTCAGCTTATAAGCAACAATGTAGAGCAGGTTCCATGCTAGTTGCTTAACCAGAGTGAAGGAAAAAGAAATCAAAAAGGAAAGGGTAAGAAAGAGAAGCAGGAGACTGTCGGGGTTTTTAGCCCTTGTTCCCTCCCGACCTGTGGGAGAGATGGGGAGAGCAAGCCCAGACCAAGATGAGCCAAGAAAGGAGAGGGCCGACTGACCGCTGGCACCCAGCCCTCCCTCGCCGGACGACAATCAGAGGAGTCAGGAAGACAGGAGCTCATTTATTGAGGAAGCACACACAGCTAATATAATGTACAGGAGCCAATCAGGATAAAGGTCAGAAGGGTGGGGAGAGTTCACGTGTACACCCATCCTACAGGCAGTAATGGGTGACACGAACTGTCCACGAGGGCAAGGGCGGAAGGGTTCTGAGCCTCTCCTAGAGGTGGTCCAATTTTTCATCACAACCCACAGCAACACCTTCTGGCTGATTGCCAGGTGCCATCTTAGCCACATGTGTGGCCCCAAGACCGGGAAGCGGGTAGCAGCCAGCAAGTTAGGTTTCCTCTTTTCTAATGCAACATATCCCACATGTTACATCATGCCCTACAGGAGACCAGAGGAGGTGGGCTCTCCCATGAAGGGCTTCATTGATGCCAGCCAGGGATTAGAAACCTTCTGCATGTCATATCTTCCCTACAACCTTCCCTCTTTGTTTATTTCAGAGAGTGAATAAGATGATCTTTTTTGGAACAAAATGGTCATAGTTGTGCCCTCTATGGACCAATAAAATAATCAGCATGCATTTTCTGATTGCTGTCTTGTCTTTCTGGGGTGGGAGAGTATGGAATCTGAGGGTCATGGACACAGTGTAAGAACATCCTGGACCTCTGTCATGGATGCCTCCAGAAAGCTTCCCTCCCTCTTCATCCACAAGCCAGGTGAAATCACTGCAGTGTTCCCAGTATCCTTTACATTTTATAAGACAAGTGCAAGCTTTTAAATTATTTTAGAATATATGAACTAAGATTCTTATAAATTTTGGGAGAAAAATGAATGTAGAACACCAGTGAGGAATTTGCACAGGCTGAGAGGGTCTACACATTTCCAACATGACTCTTGTTTCCAAGGATGTGAAGGTGGGTTCTGGTTATTTCTTCCTAAAACCTAACTTTTCTAGTTTATCATTTCCTAAATCTGTCCCTCTCTAGATTCCCATCTTTCTTTGTCCAAAACTGTGTGAATTTGGTAAATAGGCAGTAAAATGGATTTTCTGAGACAGGAAATTTGGAGTTCTTCAGAAATTATTTTCAGTTTTGTTGTTGTTTTCTTTCCTTTTTTCTTTTATTTACAATCTCAACAGACATCAGGCATATTGAATAGAGCTATGGCTAGTAATAGTGTATGTCAGGTGTTTGGTATTTTATATTTCCTTGGACACATACTGATCATATATACTTATATAACTCAACAAATTTAAAACATCATTTCTTATTTGGCATGTAATTATAACATTGAAATATCCTAATTATTTTATATATTCATTTATTTATATATCTATTCATTACTTAATGTAGAGTCTTGCTATGTTGGTAAGGCTGGCCTTGAATTCACATTCTTTCTATTTCATATCCCCCAAGGAGTGGGGACCCCGTGCTCTGTCAATCCTCATTAGTTTAATTTATAATTTTTTATAAGAGAAAATAGCTTGAAATATTTCAAAGCCCTCTGAAATCTTCCAAAATTTTAAAAAGTAAAAAAGGCCTGAGTGAGAATTTGATTTTTGGAAGAGTTCAAATATGCCGAACGTTTTTAAAACATTTGAATAAATACAATCATGGCCCAATTTCAAATTCTCTCCCAGTGTCAAAATATTATGCAAACACATTGGGTGAGGTAGTTGTAAGATGACAAGTGAGGTGTTGCAATATTAAGAATACTCACATTTCTTAGAAGTCAAGGTCCTTATAAAACACAGCATGAAGCATATGGAAAATATCTTGATGAAACAAAATCTTTACTTCCTGTCCTTTTGCATAAAAAAAGGAAAACCCTTTACATTTTAAGATCAATATTCACAGAAAAGTTTATCATTTCAACAGCGATCAAACTCACTTCTGTTTTTCTGCCAATAATCCTATTACATTGGAAGCTTAATAAGTGGTGAGTAAATGCATTTAAATCTTGACCAGGTTAGGCATACATACAATATGTTTTTCAACATTCCCATTCCAGAGCTCTTCTATAATTTCCTAGTGTCTATTTAGGTTTTTGTTTTCCTGTTGTGGACCAATTGAGATATTCTGATTTGAGACAATAATTACTTTCATTTTTCTTCACAAAAACAAACTTTTCATACCCCATAACTTCATTTGTCAGAAAAATGATTTACTTTTCTCCTACACAGAGCTGCTTTCCTTCATTTTTTTAACTTTTATTTTGCACATTGAGTTCTTAGCTTACTCTTTATTTTTATAAAGTTGTTTTTAGTCATATTACAAACATTTAATGTGCCACAGAATGGAATTATCAACACCTTGAGTAATGATTTATTTTTATGTAATAAGAAGCCAAAAATATATACATTTCTGTTTGCAATTAGCAATTAACATTATCTTATATAATCTAATTTAGTAATGATCTAGGTTTTACTAAGTATGTATTATTGATACTTAAGAGTTAATGGTCTGAGAAATGGAAAATATTTTAACAGACATTTTATAAATACTATCATTGCTAAAATTTATTTATACACTTTTATTTTTCTTGAACTATTACAATTATGTTAGATTACTCATGAAAATTTCATCATGTTTGACAAAAGTAGCCATCATCTCATGTTAATTCTGGGTAGAGTATTTACCTGTTAGGCAGTTCTCATCAGAGTTAGACTCTTATAAAAGTTAAATACACAGATTTTTGTTGTTTCAATTTTCATCCTTGAGAATTAAGTTACTGTTTGTACACTCTTCCCTGAGCATAAACCCCCAGTCTTATAACAAGCATGTTAGTATTTCCTGACATGAGGGGATGTCTTTCACATGGAAATTTTACAACTTCTTTTAAGGAAGAGAAGGAAGTTCAAAGAGTTTGTTTATAGTTTACCCTGGTGTCAACTTTTATGAGGGCAGAAGTCTACAGTTATTTTCAATAAAGAATTGCTATTCTGCTAGGGATATAGCTCAGTTGGTAGAGTTCTTGCCTTGCATGCACAAGGCCCTGGGTTCAGTCCTCAGCAACACACATGCACACACACACAGAATTGCTATTCTGTTTTTAAGCAGAAATTGGGAAGTCAAAGATGATGTTTTTTGTTCTGCTTTTTCTCAATTAATTCTGAAGAGCATATATGTAGAGGACCATTCCAATGACCTGCAGAACCACACTGGAGGCTCTGGCAGGAACCTATGCCAAAGTTAGGCCCAGGACTGCCCTGCCAACCAGTAGACCCATGCTGGAACCCAGGCCTAGCCCACTTCATCTTGGGACACTGCAATCACCGCCATAGCCCTCGCCATGCAGTAACCTCCACTTTGGGACAATAGATAAGTCCCAGAGGCAGCTGCATCTCCAAATAGGCAGCTGACCCTTTCAGCCCCATCTTTGAAAGCAGTTTCAGTCATCCTCGGACACCCCCACTGCTATTTGAGTTACCTCTGCTATTGCCACCACCATCTGTAGTTACAATAGCATTTATGATGGGACACTGGCCAGGAACTAGAAGCCCAACAACAAGGTAAGGTACAGGTAATCTGCAGGGAAACTAAAAGATTATAGGGTAGAAATTGTAATACCTCAGATCTGCACTACAAGAAAGGGAGACATGTAGAAACAAGGGAGGAAAGTGCCCCAAACAAACCAAGATACTACAATAATAGAACCCATAGACAGCACAGTTGATAAAATGTGAGGGAAGGAGTTCAGAATGTACATAATTAAAATGATCTATGAATTAAAGAATGACTCAAGTGAGCAAATACAGGCAAAAATTGATCACTCCAACAAAGATATGAGAGAGCAAATACAGGCAAACTTTGCTCACACCAACAAACAGATAAAGGAGCAAACACAGGTAGAAAAAAATAACTTTAAGAAAGAGATATATATTCTGAAAAAAAAACATAAATCTTTGAAATAAAGGAAACAAATAAAAAAGAAACAAATAAAAAACTCAATAGAAAGCATCACCAACAGACTAGATTACTTGGAAGACAGAACATCAGATAATGAAGAAAAAATACACAATACTGAAAATAAAGTTGATCACATAATATACATGGTAAAAAACCATAAACAGAACATCCAAGAATTATAGGATAGCATCAAAAGTCCAAATCTAAGATTTATTGGGATAAAGGAAGGCACAGAGATCAAACCAAAGAAATGTACAATCTCTTCAATGAAATAATATCAGAAAATATCCCAAACCTGAAGAATGAACTGGAAAATCAAATCCAAGAGGTGTACAGGACACCAAATGTACAAAATTACAACAGATCTATACCAAGGCACACTATAATGAAAATGCCTACCATACAAATAAGGATAGAATCTTAAAGGCCACTAGAGAAAGGAATCAGATCACATATAGGGGGAGACCAATTCATATCTCAGCATATTTTTCAACCCAGACCCTCAAAGCCAGGAGATTGTGGAACAACATATGCCAAACTCTGAAAGAAAATAGATGCCAACCAAGAATCTATATCCAGCAAAATTAAGCTTCAGATTTTATGACAAAATAAAAATCTTTTATAATAAACAAAAGCTAAAAGAATTTACAGCAAGAAAACTTTTGCTAGAGAGCATGCTCCACAAAATATTCCAGGAGGAGAAAATGAAAAACAACAATGAAAATCATCAAAGGGAGAAACTACACTAAAGGAAAGGCCAATCAAAAGAGAAACCAAGTCAAGTTAAAAGTCAAAAACAACCCAAAATATCTGGGAATACAAATCATATTTCAATAATAACTCTGAATGTGAATGAACTAAACTCATCAATTAAAAAAACATAGACTGACAGATTGGATTTAAAACAAAAGACTCAACAATATTCTGCCTTCAAGAGACTCATCTCACAGGAAAAGACATCCACAAGACTGAAGGTGCAAGGGTGGGAAAAAACATATCACTCATATGGACCATATAAACAAGCAGGATTTCCATCCTCATATCAGATAAAGTGAAATGCAAACCAAAGCTAGGGATAAAGAATAAAGAAGGACATTTCATACTGCTTAAGAGATTCATACATCAACAAGACATAACAATTATAAAAAGCTATGCCCCAAACAATGGGACATCTATGTATATCAAATAAACCCTTCTCAACCACAAGAAGCAAACAGACCACAACACAATAATACTGGATGACTTTAATACACCTCTCCCACCACTGGAAAGATCTTCCAAACAAAAACTAAACAAAGAAACTATAGAACTTAATAATACAATTAACAAGTTAGGTGTAACAGACATATATAGAATATTCCATTCAGCCATGATAGAATACACTTTCTTCTCAGCAGCACATGGATCCTTCTCCAAAATAGACCATATGTTATGCCACAAAGCAAGTCTTAGCAAATACAAAAATATAGAGTTACTACCATGCATTCTATCTGACCATAATGAAATGAAATTAGAAATCAATGATAAAATAAAAAAATAGAAGCTACTCCAACACCTGGAGACTAAACAATATGTTCTTGAATGATGCATGGATAACAGAAGATATCATGGAGGAAATAAAAAGTTCTTGGAGGTGAATGAGAACTTTGATACAACTTATCAAAATCTGTGGAACATTATGAATGCAATGCTAAGAGAAAAGTTCATTGCAATAAGCTCATTCATTCAAAGAAGAAAAAGTCAACAAATAAATAACCTGATATTACAGCTCAAAGCCCTAGAAAAAAGAGAAACAAACCAACACCAAAAGTAGTAGAAGACAGGAAATAATTAAAATCAGGGCAGAAATCACTGAAATTGAAACAAAAGAGACAATTCAAAAAATTGACAAAACAAAAAGCTGATTCTTTGAAAAAATAAATAAAATTGACAAACCCTTAGCCACCCTAATGAAAAGGAGAGAGAAACTCAATTTTTTTAAATTTGTGATGAAAAAGGAAGTATCACGCCAGACACTATTGAAATATAGAAGACACTTAGAAACTATTTTGAAAATTTATACTCCAGTAAAATAAAAAAAGCTCAAAGACACCAACAAATTTCTAAAGGCATTTGATTAACCCAAATTGAGTCAAGAGGACATACACAATTTAAACAGATCAATTTCAAGCAAATAGGGAGAGAGAGAGAGAGAGAGAGAGAGAGAGAGAGAGAGAGAAAGAAGAAGAAGAAGAAGAAGAAGAAGAAGAAGAAGAAGAAGAAGAAGAAGAAGAAGAAGAAGAAGAAGAAGAAGAAGAAGCAGCCATAAAAATCCTACCAACCAAGAAAAGCCCAGAACCAGATGGATTCACAGATGAGTTCCACGGGAACTACAAAGAAAAATTAATATCAATACTCCTCAAATTATTCCATTAAAATCAAATGGAGGGAAACCTTCCAAACTCATTCTATGAAGCTAGGATCATCCTGATACCAAAACCAGGCAGAGACTCATCAAGGAAAGAAAATCTTAGACCAAGATCCCTGATGAACATTGATGTAAAAATTCTCAAAAAAATTCTGGCAAATTGCATACAAAAATATATTTAAAAAATAGGGCACCTGATCAAGTGTTGTTCATTCCAGAGATGCAAGGTTGGTTCAACGTATGAAAATAAATAAATATAATTCATCACATCAATAGACTTTAAGATAAAAACATATGATTATATCAATTGATGCAGAGAAAGCATTTGACAAAATACAGCGCCCTTTCATGTTCAAAACACACTTAAGTGCTTTTTATTCCTTTTTTTTCTTCCTGGCTTGAAAATCCTCTTTATATTTGACTATGAGAGTTCGATCATAATATTACTTTGTATAGATTTGAGTCAAATCTGATAGCCCTTGACCTTATTGTAATTGGAATTTGTATCTTTCTCTGGTATTGGGAGTATTATGTTATGTTCCCTTTTAATATGGTTTTCCATAACTTGGGCACTTCAAGTCCTTCTTGTATTGAAATAGCTAGAATATTTGCTTTTAAATAGTGTTATGTTATCATATTGAATTATTTCTGTGTTCTCTTGAAGCTCCTTGGCTTCCTTAAATCAGGTGTGTCAACTTATCCATCTACAAGTTTGCTCTTATTGATATTTTCTGGTCAGTATCTGGTAGTTTACTCTAACTTATATATAAAGATCTGGTTCCCTGAAAGTTCTTGAAGTTATTAGTATGAGAAATAGTCTATATATCAGAGGATTAGGCATTTAAATCAGTCTTCATAATTTGGCAATTTTTATTCCTGTCTTGCCAAGAAATCTGCTGCTTTTCTCTGAGTATGTTATGGTTTGGATATATGGTGTCCCACAAAATTTTATATAAGAATGTTCAGATGTGAAATGATTAGATTATAAGATTGTGACATGATATGGATTAACTGAATGGTAACTGTAGGCAGGCTTGGTGTGACTAGAGGTGTTAGGTCCCTAAGGCATTCCTTTATAATACATATTTTGTGCCTGGTGAGTAGAGTTCTCTCCTTGTTGCCATGTCCTGAGCTGCTTTCCTCTGCCATGTGCTTTGGCCATGAGCTTCTACTTCACCTTGGGCTCAAAACTATGGAGACATCCATCTATGGACTGAGACCACAGAAACTTAAAGCCACAATAAACTTTCCTCTTCTACATTGTTCTTGTCAAGTCTTTCAGTCACAGTGACAAGAAAAGTTGAAAAAAATAGCATATAGTCACTTCTACTATTTCAGCACTCAGTGGTAGCCTAAGTATAGGTGTGCTATAGGTTGGTTTTTGGTGTGTCATCAGTATTTCAGCACTAGGGGGCAATCCAAGCCCAGGTTAGCCTCCAATCTCCATTTGGTGTGCTCCATATTAACTGCGTGAGCTCCTAAAAATGGTACTCTGTTCCTTCAAGTTTCTATCTGTGATGAAGAAGGACAAAGACTTCATCAAGAGTCACCTGTTTGTGACCCAGCCTTGCTGTTCTACTCTGTAAATAATCACCTGGGGATGAATAGGCTCAGAGTACTCTGCCAGACCTGTGGCCATACCTACCTCAATGCTATTATATCCAGAACCCAAAGCCCTCTGATACCATTTATCACTGGTTAGGAATAAAGCACACCTTTTATTAACTGCCATTGTCTCAGTGTCCTGAGAAAAAAACCACTGCAAGTAGGCAAAGGTCACAATGGATAGAATAGAAAGAAGCCTAATGGATTGGAGCCATGTTTCTCTCCTTAGAACCAGATTGTTTCAGAGGCTCAACCATGGGTACTGGCCTGGAGAATTTGCTTTTAGAATCTTTCCACTGTTAAGTTGAACTAGAAACAATGAAATCCATGCAATATATATCATACTCAAGTATCTGACCACAAACAGAAAAGAAAAAAAAATCTTGAATGCATTTGTATTTAAAAGAGTGTTTTATGTTAATTAAAACTATATAAATGAAAGCAGAACATATCAGAAACAAAAAAAAGTCATAAGGAAGTGGCACAATATTTTCAAAGTGCTGAAACACAAGCAAAGTTAATTTCAATTTCTGATTTGGTGAATTTAACTTCCAGTTAGGAAGGGTATGTTAAGGCATTAGGTTAAGGGACACTCATAGAATTTTTCTTCAGTAAATTATCTTAAAAGAATGACTAAAAGAAAAGTACTCATCATTTAAGAAATAATTAAAACCACAACTTATACAAATAAGAATAAATAAAGGACAACGAAGATTATAATAGCATAAATAGGATGCATATTTCTTTTCTGCCTGAATTTTTGAATGTTTCATGGTTGAAGTAAAAATAATAACATTACTTCATAGTTTACTAAAGTGAATGTAAAGAAATATAGTCATTCCTAGGTATGCATAGAGAATAGGTCCCAGGTATTGAATTGTGTGGATACACAGGTTTCTTATCTAAAATAGCAAAATACATGTTTGTAACTTATGCAGATCCACCCATACACTTTAAACATCTCTAGCTTATTTGTGATTTATAAAATAGTGGAAATACTTATGTAAATGTGTGTTTTAATATATTGTTTAGGGGGAAAGTATGAGAACAAGAATCTGTACATATTCAAGGAATACAAATTATATTTGCAAATATTTTAGATCCACATATGGTTGCATGAGAGAATTTATAATGCATGGATACAGAAAGATGATTGTATTTAATAAATTATAGTATGCACATAGAAATGTAAAGGAATAAAAAGTAGATAAGGTTTTTATACATAAAATTATAAAAATTGACTCTATCAAACCATGAATAGTCTGACACTATGCATATATAGATATATTTGTATATAATATAAAAACTACAAAATTCTTTAAAAAACCTGAGTGAAGTAATATAGTAAAAAAAATCAAAATAGATATATGCAAAATGTCTAAATAATACCCAGGAAGGCAGAAAACATAAACAGAAGAAGTAATAAAATAAACAGAAATCATGAAGGAAAATTGAAGATACATGATCCAACATATTAATAATTATATCAAATATAAATAGTTTAAAAAATTCAAATCTGTTGAAAATTGGAAGTGGTGGTTCTAGATTACAGAAACATAAAAGTATACACTATTATCAATATCTACCCAATATTTATATTATATATAGGTGGTAAACATTTTTGCTAAATGATATTTAATTTACATATCATGCAACTTAGTTTTGTTAAAATTCATTAGTTTTCTACAATTACTAATATTGTACAAACCTTGGACATACTCTGAGTAACCTATGTAAGTTTCCCAGGGTAGACTTTTTCAGGCTAAGGGAAGGCTTCATAGGTATCTGTGTTAAGTAGGACGGGGGTTGGGCTCCTCATCCTTTTCTGTTTCCTGTGACACAGGGATATCTCAAGGATCTTACTACCCCCTGGTAGTTAACACTATTTCTAGTGGACTCAATAAAAGCCCATGACTTCAACTCCCTAAATGGGATGGCTAATTGCATTGAACATGTGCCACAACTCCTCAAGTTGGGCATCTAATTATTCTTTGGGCATAAACTTGTAATTGATCAATGCATATGAAATAAAGCTGTTTTTTTTTTTCATTCTGGATAGACACTCATAAGTTACCACTGGACTCCACTGGCCCAATATTGCAAATTGTCCAAATGCTTCATCATACATATCCAGACTGAAATCTACCTGAAATCACAAATTGGGAAAAGAAATGAAAAATGGTGTCAGGAAGAACAAAATATTCATCTTGTTAAAGGAAGTTTCTAGAGGCTTTGGAGCTATTTTTCCACTTAGAAAAAAATCTCATGGCAAGAGACTGGATGGAGCCTTATTGAACATAAGGAATGCAAAAATCTGATGTGCTAAAGGGCAAGCTCATCTCAACAGTGAGGAATTCAAAGCAAGTTCTGTAACTTTGTGGGATACTTGGAATATTTATCTCTGGTATCAAACAATAACTAATTGTGCATATAAATTATGCCAAATATCATTATTAATTGCTGCTAAAATATACATTAAAGGAGTAAAAAAGAAATTTTCAGATGGACCAATTCTATCACATTTTACAGGAGGAACTTGGTTTGTAAGTGATAATATCAGTCTGTAACAGAGGTGATGAGAATCTGCATATTCTCATTCTCAAGTGTTTACATTACATTAAAGAACAAATGGGCCTTACTCGACAAATGGAGAATCACCTCAAAGAAAACTTGTACTATCTTAGCATGTCACATACATGATTGCACATATGTATAACAAAGTCTTACTACCACATGCTATACAAATTTTATGTGAAGTCATGTATATCCTATGGCAAATATCTCATTTTTACATTACCAAAGCATTAGAAACTATCTCCAATAAACACTGAAGCAAAAATTGGGAAAGATCAGAAATCCTTCCCTTCTGTGGCAGAAAAGCAGTATGTACCCAAAGATGTCCATATCCTGATTCCCAGAACCTGTGAATATGTGAAATGACATAGCAAAGGGAGAATTAATGTTACTGATCAGTGGACCTTCAAATAGAGACAATATTCTGGACTATCTAGGGCTAGGGCTGATGTAATCACAAGGCTCCTTAGATGGGTTAGAGAAAGAAAAAAATGTCATTGTCTGAGTGAAATAGAAATAATGTGATGAGGAAGAGAATCCAACATGGCGGGGGAAAGGGAGTGAGCCTCCCAGTGCCCCATGCATCCAGAACGCAGATCTTGCCTAGTCAGAATACTACATCTTCAAGAATATTGGAGGAGCCCTATCCAGCTGCTCTCCACAGAAATCACCAGTGCTATGACCCCACGTGGGGCTCCAGGCCTCAGCATTCCAGTAGGATGCCCGGCATTGGAGCAGGACCCAAAGCCCGATGTTCCAGTCCACAAAAGACTCAATGAGCGCCTTAGCAGAATCACCTATCAACACATATGCAGATCACCAAGACCTTGCTCTGCTCCAACGGAAGTCACTCAGCTGTTACCTACCCACAGCACAATGCCATTGCCCAGCTCCCCCCACCTCACCAGGCTCCCTCCACCTTACCAGACACCCGAGCACTGGAAGCAGACCACTGACATCTTGACTCAACATTCTCGCCATTTAGCTGGGGGCAGTTCCCAGATTGGATCTCCAGCAACCAGGTACCAGATTTTCAACCTTCCCCCCTCCCCAGTGGCAGTAACCCAACACAGTAGTTGTCCAACACAGATGTGTAGTGCAACCAGGGAGCTGCCCATGGGAGCCCCAGGTGAGAGTTTCCTCATTTGGGAATTTCTAGGGAAGAGGGAGAGACCAGGAACTGGGAAATCTCCAGGTAAGAGAGGGAGATGGTACCTGGCACTCACATCATATAAGCAAGCAGTCCAAAAAAGAGATCCGTGAGGTGCAGTCTTTCTGCAGGGGACTGGTGGGTGCCACTCCCCCCTTCCAGGCACCCTGTGCCAGGACCTGTCTTTCTACCCTGGTTACCTCCACCATTCAAAGGGCAGAGACACCAGCTTACAACAGACAACGCCACCTACTGGATGAACAGAGACACAGGAAAGATAGGGATCTCTAAGCTACACAACCTTGGTTTCTTCCTTTCAACTTTTTGTTGGTTGGTTGGTTGGTTGTTTTTTTCTCTACTATCCCTCCATCCTCCATCCCTCACATCCCCAACATATGTGAAACCAAGAACTTTGCATGAAATAGGACTTTGAGGACTGAGTCATCTGAATCATACAATATAGAGCTGTTGTATATGCCCTTTTTTTCCTTTTCCTTTTTATTCTTTCATTTTTCTTCCCCCCTTCCAAATTTTACTTTTTAACATCTATATTTTTCTAAATACATATGTGTGTTTGTTTTATGTACTCATACTGTCTTCCCATGTACTTGCCTACCCTAAATTACTTCCTGTCTATTCTCATGCTACTAACTCTTTTCACTAGAGTTCTCCTTAATACTTCCTAAGATATATTAACTCTATATGTTCACATTCTACCTCTTCAGTATATCATCATAAGCTCCACCTCCAGGTTATTGTCCATTGTCAGAAGATGTAAAACTTTTTACAAAACTACTGATTGTATTTTAGATAATGATTGAATGCAACATTTCTGTACATCGAGACTAAACTGTAAATGTCTTAATAACAACAAATTGCTTATAGGTGTTATATTGTTGATATTGGGATCTGTTAACATTGTCCTTCCCCACAAAGGAGAGGTCTTGGAACCTTACAAGAGCACTACAAACTTATAGGGTAAAAACAATAGCAATCTAAACCCACAGAGCTGGAAAGGAAGACACATGAGCAATGTGAAAAGACATGGGAATACAGTGCCCCAAACAAATGAAAACACTACATTATTAGAATCATTGGCAGCCACAGCAAGAGGAATGACAGAGAAGGAGTTTAGGATATACATGGTTAAAATGTTCAGGGAACTCAAGGAAGATATAAGACAGCAAATACAGGCAGTGAAAGATCACTTTGACAAGGAGATACATAAACAAATACAGGAAGCAAAAGATCACCTCAATAGGGAGATAAAGGTGCTAAAAAAACACAGAAATCCTTGAAATGAAAGAAATAATAAACTAAATTAAAAGCTCAATTGAAAGCATCACCAACAGAGTAGACCACTTGGAAGACAGGACATCAGACAATAAAGACAAAATATATAATCATGAAAAAAATATAGACCACACAGTGATAATGGTAAAAACCACAAGCATAATATTCAAGAAATACAGAATAACATAAAAAGACCAAATTTAAGAGTTATTGGGATGGAAGAAGGCATAGAGGTCCAAACCAAAGGAATGAAAAATCTATTCAAAGAAATAATATCAGAAAACTTTCCAAACATGAAGAATGAATTGAAAATCCAAATTTAGGAAGCCTACAGGATGCCAAATGTACAAAATCACAACAGACCCACACCAAGGCACATTATAATGAAAATGCCCAACATACAGAATAAGGAGAGAATTTTAAAAGTCACAACAGAAAGGAATCAAATTACATATAAGGGAAAACCAATTAGGATAATGGGGCAGATTTTCAACACAGACCCTAAAAGCTAGAAGATCCTGGAAAAACATATAACAAGTTCTGAAAGATAATGGGTTCCAACCAAGAATATTGTATGCAGCAAAATTAAGCTTTATATTTGAAGATGAAATAAAAACCTTCCAAATAAACAAAAGTTAAAAGAATTTATAGCTAATAAACCAACACTACAAATATCCTTGGAAAAGTATTTCATGAAGAGGAAACAAAAAACAATGAAAATCAGCAGAGTGAAGTAGTACCCTAAAGGAAAAACTAATCAAAGAGGAAAATCAACTCAAGTTAAATAACAAAAATGAACAAATATGGCTAGAAATACAAATCGTGTCTCAATAATAACCCTGAATGTTAATGGCTTAAACTCACCAATCAAAACACATAGACTAGCAGATTGGATTTAAAAAGACCCGACAATATGCTGCCTCCAGGAGGCATCGTTAGGAAAAAGCATACACAGACTGAAGGTGAAAGGTTGGGACAAATCATACTATCCACATGGACTGCAGAAGCAAGCAGGGGTTTCCATCCTGTATCAAATAAAGTAAACTTCAAGCCAATGTTAATCAAAAGGGATAAAGATGAACATTACATACTGCTCAAGGGAACCATATACAAACAAGACATAACAATCATAAATATATATGCCCCAAACAATGGTGCAGCTATGTTCATCAAACAAATTCTTCTCAAGAGTCAAATTGACCACAACACATTAATCTTGGGTGACTTTAACACACCTCTCTCACCACTCAATAGATCTTCAAAACAAAAGTTAAATAAAGAATCTATAGAATTCAATAATACAATGAATAACTTAGACTTAATTGACATATATACAATATTTCAACCTGCATCAAACAGATACACTTTCTTCTCAGCAGCACATGGATCCTTCTCTAAAATAGACCATATACTATGACACAAAGCAACTCTTAGCAAATACAAAAAAGTAGAGATACTGCCATGTATTTTATAAGATCATAATGGAATGAAATTGAAAATCAATGACAAGATAAAAAATAAAAATTACTCCAACACCTGGAGACTAAAAAATATGCTACTGAATGAACAATGGGTCACAGAAGATATCAAGGAGGACATTAAAAATTCTTACAGATAAGTGAGAACATATCGAAATCTCTGGGACAATATGAAAGCAGTTCTAATAAGAAAGTTCATTGTATGGAATTCATTCCTTAAAAGAAGAAAAAGTCAATAAAAAAATGACCTCACTTTCCATCTCAAAGCCTTAGAAAAAGAAAAACAAACCAACAGCAAAAGCAGTAGAAGGCAAGAAATAATGAAAATTAGAGCTGAAATCAATGAAATCAAAGCAAAAAAAAAAACAACTGAAAAAAAATTGACAAAAAAAGTTGGTTCTTTGAAAAAATAAATAAAATTGACAGACCCTTAGCTACACTAGTGAAGAAAAGAAGAGAGGGAACTCGGTTTACCAGCATACTTGATGAAAAAGGTAATATCACAACAGACACTACAGAAATACAGAGGATAATTAGAAATTATTTTGAAAATTTATACTCCAATAAAATAGAAGATAGTAAAGTCATTGATGAATTTCTTAAGTCATATGACTTTCCCAGACTGAATCAGGAAGATACACACAATTTAAACAGACCAATATCAAGTGAGGAAATAGAAGGTGCCATCAGAAGCTTACCAACCAA
Source organism: Marmota flaviventris (assembly GCF_047511675.1). NCBI lineage: Eukaryota > Metazoa > Chordata > Mammalia > Rodentia > Sciuridae > Marmota > Marmota flaviventris. Next base: position 98,690,782 of record NC_092500.1, read on the forward strand.
GAAAAGCCCAGGACCAGACAGTTACAGGCCAAGTTCTACAAATCCTTTAAAGAAGAACTAATACCAATACTCTTCAATTTATTTCAGGAAATAGAAAAAGAGGCAGTACTTCCAAACTCATTCTATGAGGCCAATATCACCCTGATTCGAAAACCAGGCAAAGACACATCAAAAAAAGAAAACTTTAGACCAATATCTCTTATGAACATAGATGCAAAAATTCTCAATAAAGTTCTGACAAATCATATACAAAAATATATCAAAAAGATTGTGCACCATGATCAAGTGGGATTCATCCCAGGGATGCAAGGTTAGTTCAACATATGGAAATAAATAAATGTAATTTATTCCTCAATGGACTCAAAGATAAGAATCATATGATCATCTTAATAGATGAAGAAAAAGCATGTGACAAAATACAGCACCCCTTCATGTTCAAAACACTAGAAATACTAGGGATAACAGGAACATATCTCAACATTAGTGAAAGAAGAATCCCTGTCTTGTGCCAGTTTTTAGAGGGAATTCATTTAATTTTTCTCCATTTAGAATGATGTTGGACTGGGGCTTAGCATAGATAGCTTTTAAAATGTTTCTATTATTTCTAGTTATTTTAGTGTTTTGAACATGAAGGGGTGTTGTGTTATGTCAAATGCTTTTTCTGTTTCTATTGAGATAATCATATGGTTCTTATCTTTAAGTCTATTATATGATGAATTACATTTTTTATTTCCACATGTTGATTTTAATAGGTTGCACCAAAGAAGTCTTATTGAGGAAGTTGGGGCCTAATGCCACGTGATGAAGACAAGGGCCTACTTTTTCTTCTGTTAGATGCAGTGTATGTGATTTTATTCTTAGGTCCTTTGTCCATTTTGAGTTGAGTTTTGTGCATGGTAAGAGATAGGGGTTTAAATTTATTTTGTTGAAATGGATTTCTAGTTTTCCCAGTACCATTTGTTTAAGAGGTTACCTTTTCTCCAATGCATGTTTTTGGCAACTTTGTCTAATATAAGATAACTGTAATTGTGTGGTTTAGTGTCTGTATCCTCTATTCTGTACCATGGGTCTACCACTATGTTTTGTTGCCAATACCATGCTGTTTTGTTACTATTGCTCTGTAGTATAGTTTAGCTCTGGTATTGTGATGCCACCTGCTTCACTCTTTCTGCTAAGAATTGCTTTAGATATTCTGGGTCTCTTATTTTTTCCAGATGAATTTCATGATTTCTTTTTCTATTTCTATGAGGAATGTATTGGTATTTTGATTGGAATTGCATTAAATATGTACAGTGATTTGGGTAGTATGGTCATTTTGATAATATTATTTCTGCTTATTCAAGAACAATGTAGATTTTTTCATCCTCTAAGTTCCTTTTTCATTTCTTTCTTTGGGATTCTGTAATTTTCATCATATAGATCTTTCACCTCTTTCATTAAGTGATTACCTAGTTTTTTTGGTTTTTTGAGGCTATTGTAATTGGGGTAGTTTTTCCTCATTTCCCTTTTTGAGGATTTGTCACTGATATACAGAAATGCCTTTGATTTATGGGTGTTGATTTTATATCTTGCTACTTTGCTGAATTCATTTACTAGTTCTAGAAGTTTTCTGGTGGAACTTTTAGGGTCTTCTAGGTATAGAATCATATCATAAGCAAATAGTGCCATTTTGAGTTTTTCTTTTCCTATGTGTATCCCTTTAAATTCTTCATCTAATTGCTCTGGCCAGTGTTTCAAGAACTATGTTAAACAGAAGTAGTGAAAGAGGACATCCCTGTCTTGTTCCAATTTTTAGATGGAATGCCTTCAATTTTTCTCCATTTAGAATTATTTTGGCCTGGAGCTTAGCATAGATAGCATTTATGATTTTGAGGTATGTTCCTGTTATCCCTAGTTTTTCTAGTGTTTTGAACATCAAGGGGTGCTGTATTTTGTCAAATGCTTTTTCTGCATATATTGAGATATATAATTCTTATCTTTAAGTCTATTGATGTGATGAATTACATTCATTGATTTCCATATATTGAACCAACCTTGCATCCCTGGGATGAATCTCACTTCATCATGGTGCACTATCTTTTTGATTTTTTTTGTATTCAATTTGCCAGAATTTTATTGAAAATTTCTGCATCTATGTTCGTTTAGAGATATTGGTCTGAAATCTTTCTTTGATATATGTTTGTTTGGTTTTGGAATCAGGGTGATATTGGCCTCATAGAATGTGTTTGCAAGTGCTTCCTCTTTTTCTATTTCTTGGAATACATTGTTGAGTGTTGCTATTAGTTCTTCTTTAAAGGTCTTGTAGACCTAGGCTATGTATCCATCTAGTCCTGGGCTTTTCTTGGTTGGTAGGCTTCTGATGGCATCTTCTATTTCATCACTTGAAATTGATCTGTTTAAATTGTGTATATCATCTTGGTTCAATTTGGACAAATTCTATGACTCTAGAAATTTGTCAATGCCTTCAATATTTTCTATTTTATTGAGGTACAAGTTTTCAAAATATTTCTAATTATCCTCTGTATTTCTGTAGTGTCTGTTGTGATATTTCTTTTTCATCATGTATATTAGTTATTTGAGGATTTTTTCTCCTTCTCTTTGTTAGCCTCCTAGGGGTTTGTCAATTTTATTTATTTTTTCAAAGAACCAACTTTTTGTTCTGTCAATTTTTTAAAATGTTTCTTTTGTTTCAATTTCATTGATTTTAGCTCTGATTTCAAGTATTTCCAGTCTTCTTCTACTTTTGTTGTTGATTTGTTCTTCTTTTTCTAGGGCTTTGAAATCTATATTAAGTCATTTATTTGTTGACTTCTACTTCTTTTAAGGAATGAACTTCATGCAATGAACTTTCCTCTTAAAAGTGCTTTCATATTGTCCCAGAGATTTCAATATGTTGTATCTGTGTTCCCATTTACCTCTAAGAATCTTTTAATCTCTTCTTTGATGTCTTTTGCAACCCATTGTCACTCAGTAGCATACTATTTAGTCTCTAGGTATTGAAATAGCTTTTCTCATTTTATCATTGATTTCTAATTTCATTACATTATGGTCTGATAAAATACAGGGTAGTTTCTCTACTTTTTTATACTTGCTAAAAGTTGATTTGTGGTATAATATATGGTCTCTTTTAGAGAAGGATTTATATGCTGCTGAGAAGAAACTGTATTTATTCATTGAAAGATGATATATTCTATATATGTCAGTTAAGTCTAACTTATTAATTGTATTATTGAGTTCTCTAGTTTCTTTGTTCAGCTTTTTTCAGAAGATCTATCCAGTGGTGAAAGAGGTGTGTTAAAGTCACCCAGAATTATTGTGTTGTGGTCTATTGTACTCTTGAACCTGAAAAGAGTATGTTTGATGAACGTCGATGCTCCATTGTTTGAGGCATATAAATTTATTATTGTTATGTCTTGTTGATGAATTGTTCCCTTAAGCAGTATGAAATAGACTTCTTTATTCCTTTTGATTAACTTTGGCTTGAAGTCTACTTTATTTGATTTGAGAATGGAAACCCCTACTTACTTCCACAGTCCATGTAAGTGGTATGATTTTTCCCTACCTTTCACCTTCAGTATGTGGATGTCTATTCCTATGAGATGAGTCTCTTGGAGGCAGCATATTTTGGGGTCTTTTTTTAAAAAAAAATCTGCCAGTCTATGTCTTCTGACTGGTGAGTTTAGGCCATTAACATTCAGGGTTATTACTGAGACATGATTTGTATATCCAGCCATTTTTGTTTATTTTTTATATTTAATTGAGTTGATATATTTAACTTCTCCTTTCATATGTTTTTCCTTTAGTATAATATCTTCCTTTTGCTGATTTTCATTGTTGTTCTTCAGTTCCTCTTCATGGAATATTTTGCCAAGGATTTTTTTTAGTTCAGGCTTTCAAGTTTTAAAATCTTTTTAATTTCTGTTTATCATGGAAGGTTTTAATTTCATCATCAAATCTAAAGCTTAAGTGTTCTGTATATAAGATTGCTGGTTGGCATCCATTTTTTTTCTCAGAGTTTGATATATGTTGTTACAGGTTCTTCTAGCTTTCAATGACTGGGCTGAAAAATTTGCACATATTCTAATTGGTTTCCCCCTATAGGTAATCTGATTTTTTTTCCTCTCATGGCCCAAAGATCCTACCAATGAGATACATCACCAACCTTTTTGAATTTTTAGTTGGAGACAGGGTCTGGCTAAGTTGCCAGGGCCTCTCCAAACTGCTGAGGTTGCCTGGGAGCTTGCTATCCTCCTGCCAAAGCTTCCTAAGTATCTGGGACTACAGAAGTGCATCACCACACGCAGCCAGTGAAAAGGCTTCTGAGCAACAATGACTGATCTTATACAAAGAACCTAGGCTCGGATTTCTAACCTACTTGTCTGTTCCATGTGTCAGCATACATTATTACTCTTCTTCAGATTCTCCCCTACTTCAGTTCCCATTCACTAGACTGGGATGGACATCCTAGAGACACAGGAAGGAGGGAATGCTGGAGAACTTCTGGGAGAGGCTCTATTTATCCCTAGTCTATTTAGCTACAAAAATATATAAAATATATAAGACAATTTGGCAATGAAGAACTCAAAGAGAAGGTTTGTTATCTTTAAACTACTTTCAGAATTTATTGATGGTCTGAGCCTCTGCAAAGGGTTCAGTCTGAAATCTTTTTCTATTTTTGACATAAAAAATAAAACCAACACTAATAAAAGATCAGGGGTAAGGGATAACAAATTGACAAAGATGCACTGCATGCTCTCATTGCTTCCTTTGGAGGTGCTGGTTTGGTATTCAATGAAGTCAAGAAATAGTTTTGATTCATTTATAGGATCACAAATATTATGCCTAGCATTCTGTTAAGAGCCCAAAGTATTTAGTGAGTGTGGGATTCCTTGAAGTCTGTGGCACTAAACCATGCCTTCTCCTGCAGCACAGGTACTGTGGCAGGGGTGAACTCCCTCCAGTGGGTGCAGAGTGCTGTGGTGTATTATGGGCATTTTAATAATATTGGCTTTTCTAATCTGTGATTATGACTTCTAATTATGAGCAATTCTTGTGTCCTTAGAATAAATATCACTTATTGTCATGCAAATATTTTTGACATGTTGTTGGGTTTTGTTTGATGGTATTTTGTTGAGAAATGTTGCATCTGTATTCATCCTGGATATTGCTCTGCACTTTTCTGTTGTTGCTGTGTGATTATCTGGTTTTATTCTGAGAATCATGCTCTAGCCTTGTAAGGACGAGTTTGGTAGATTTCCCTGTTTTTCCGTTTTTTGACATATGTTGAGAAAAATCAGAAGTAGTTTTTCTTTAAATGTTTTGTAAAATTCAGCAGTGAGTCTGTAATGCCCTGGTCTTTCCATTGAGGGAGAAATCTTAATTACTGATTTAATCTGTTACTCATTGATGGTGTATTTAAATTGTCAATTTATTTTTTATTCATCATGGTAGGTTACGTGTGTCCTGGAATTTACTAATTTCTTCTAGGACTTAAGTAATTTACTGTGTAATTGTTCATAGCACTGTCACATGACCCTTTGTATTTCTGTGGTATCAGTGGTAATATCTCCATTTTCATGTCAAGTTTTATTAAGTTTTCTTTTACCTTTCTTAACCTAGTTAATGGTTTATTTATTTTGTTTATATTTTTAAAGAACCAACTTTCTATTTCATTGATCTTTTATCTATATTTTAGTTTTAATTTTATCTATTTCTTCTCTGATCATTATTATTTTTTTCCATCTTCTCATGGGCATTTACTTAGTTCTTGTCTAGCTTCTTATGATCATTATTATGTAGTTTATATAAAATCTTTCTGCTTTTTTGGTAAAGGAATTTAATGCTATAATCTTCTGTCTTCATACTGCTCTTGCTGTCTCCCACAGGATTTGATATTTTGTGTATTCCCATTTTTTTTATCTTATCTCTTTTTTTCTCTTTTTAATTTTTATTATTGGTTGTTCAAAACATTACATAGTTCTTGACATATCATATTTCATACATTTGATTCAAGTGGGTTATGAACTCCCATTTTTACCACATATACAGATTGCAGAATCACATCGGTTACACATCTACTGTTTTACATATTGGAATACTAGTGTCTGATGTGTTCTGCTGCCTTTCCTATCCTCTAATATCCTCCCTCCCCTCCCCTCCCCTCTCATCTTCTCTCTCTACCCCATCTACTGTAATTCATTTCTCCCCATTGTTTTTTTTTCCCTTTCCCCTCACTTCCTCTTATATGTAATTTTGTATAACAATGAGGGTCTTCTTCCATTTCCATGCAATTTCCCTTCTCTCTCCCTTTCCCTCCCACCTCTCATCCCTGTTTAATGTTAATCTTCTTCTCATGCTCTTCCTCCCTGCTCTGTTCTTAGTTGTTCTCCTTATATCAAAGAAGATATTTGGCATTTGGTTTTTAGGGATTGGCTAGCTTCACTTAGCATAATCTGCTCTAATGCCATCCATTTCCCTGCAAATTCCATGATTTTTGTCATTTTTTAGTAAAAAGTAATAATCCATTGTGTATAAATGCCACACTTTTTATCCATTCATCTATTGAAGGGCATCTAGGTTGGTTCCACAGTCTAGATATTGTGAATTGTGGTGCTATGAACATCAATGTAGCAGTATCCCTGTAGTATGCTCTTTTTAGGAATTGAGGGAATAGACTGAGAAGGGGAGTAGCTGGGTCAAATGGTGGTTCCATTCCCAGCTTTCCTAGGAATCTCCATACTGCTTTCCATATTGGCTGCACCAGTTTGCAGTTCCACCAGCAATGTACAAGTGTACCCTTTTCCCCACATCCTCGCCAGCACTTATTGTTGCTTGACTTCATAATGGCTGCCAATCTTACTGGAGTGAGATGGTATCTTAGGGTGGTTTTGATTTGCATTTCTCTGACTGCTAGAGATGGTGAGCATTTTTTCATGTACTTGTTGATTGATTGTATGTCCTCCTCTGAGAAGTGTCTGTTCAGATCCTTGGCCCATTTGTTGATTGGGTTATTTGTTTTCTTATTGTTTAATTTTTTGAGTTCTTTGTATACTCTGAATATTAGGGCTCTTTCTGAAGTATGAGGAGTAAAAATTTGTTCCCAGGATGTAGGCTCCCTATTTACCTCTCTTATTGTTTCTCTTGCAGAGAAAAAACTTTTTAGTTTGAGTAAGTCCCAATTGTTGATTCCTGTTATTAATTCTTGTGCTATGGGTGTCCTATTAAGGAATTTGGAGCCTGACCCCACAATATGTAGATTGGAGCCAACTTTTTCTTCTATCAGACGCAGAGTCTCTGATTTGATATCAAGCTCCTTGATCCATTTTGAGTTAACTTTTGTGCATGGCAAGAGAAAGGGATTCAGTTTCATTTTGTTGCATATGGATTTCCAGTTTTCCCAGCACCATTTGTTGAAGATGCTATCCTTCCTCCATTGCATGCTTTTAGCCCCTTTATCAAATATAAGATGGTTGTAATTTTGTGGATTTGTCTCTGTGCCCTCTATTCTACACCATTGGTCCACCCGCCTGTTTTGGTACCAGTTCCATGCTGTTTTTGTTACTATTGCTCTGTAGTATAGTTTGAAGTCAGGTATAGCTATACGAACTGATTCACACTTCCTGCTTAGCATTGTTTTTGCTATTCTGGGTCTTTTATTTTTCCATATGAATTTCATGATTGCTTTCTCTATTTCTACAAGAAATGCCGTTGGGATTTTGATTGGCATTGCATTAAACCTATAGAGAACTTTTGGTAATATCGCCATTTTGATGATGTTAGTTCTGCCTATCCATGAACAGGGTATATTTTTCCATCTTCTAAGATCTTCTTCTATTTCTCTCTTTAGGGTTCTGTAGTTTTCATTGTATAAGTCTCTCACCTCTTTTGTTAGGTTGATTCCCAAGTATTTTTTTTTGAGGGTATTGTGAATGGGGTGATTGTCCTCATTTCCATTTTAGAAGATTTGTCGCTGATATACAGGAATGCTTTTGATTTATGCATGTTGATTTTATATCCTGACACTTTGCTGAATTCATTTATTAGCTCTAGTAGTTTCTTTGTAGACCCTTTTGGGTCTTCTAGGTATAGAATCATGTCAGCTGCAAATAGTGATAATTTAAGTTCTTCCTTTCCTATTTTTATGCCTTTAGTTTCTTTCGTCTGTCTAAATGCTCTGGCCAGTGTTTCAAGAAATATGTTGAACAGAAGTGGTGAGAGAGAGTATCCCTGTCTTGTTCCAGATTTTGGAGGGAATGCCTTCATTTTTTCCCTGTTCAGAATGATGCTGGCCTGAGGCCTAGCATAGATAGCTTTTACAATATTGAGGTATGTTCCTGTTATCCCTAGTTTTTCTAGAGTTTTGAACATAAAGGGATGCTGTACTTTGTCGAATGTTTTTTCTGCATCTATTGAGATGATCATATGGTTCTTATCTTTAAGACTATTGATGTGGTGAATAACATTTATTGATTTCCATATATTGAACCAGCCTTGCATCCCAGGAATGAATCCTACTTGATCATGATGCACGATCTTTTTGATAGGTTTCTGTATCTGATTTGCCAGAATTTTATTGAGGATTTTTCCATTAATGTTCATTGGAGATATTGGTCTGTAGTTTTCTTTCTTTGAAGTGTTTTTGTCTGGTTTAGGTATCAGGGTGATGTTGGCCTCATAGAATGAATTTGGAAGTTCTCCCTCTTTTCCTACTTCCTGAAATAGCTTGAAAAGCATTGGTATTAGTTCCTCTTTAAAGGTTTTGTAAAACTCTGCTGTATACCTATCCAGTCCTGGGCATTTCTTAGTTGGTAGTCTTTTGATGGCTTCTTCTATTTCCTCAATTGATATTGGTCTGTTTAGGTTGTGTATATCCTCCTGACTCAATCTGGGCAGATCATATGACTTAAGAAATTCATCGATGCCTTCACTATCTTCTAATTTATTGGAGTATAAGGATTCAAAATAATTTATAATGATCTTCTGTATTTCTGAAGTGTCTGTTGTGATATTGCCTTTTTCATCCCGTATGCTAATAATTTGAGTTCTCTCTCTTCTACTCTTGGTTAGCATACCTAAGGGTCTGTTGATCTTATTTATTTTTTCAAAGAACCAACTTTTAGTTTTGTCAATTTTTTCAATTTTTTCTTTTGTTTCAATTTCATTGATTTCAGCTATGATTTTAATTATTTCTTGCCTTCTACTACTTTTGCTTTTCTTTTTCTAGGGTTTTGAGATGAAGTGTGAGATCATTTATTTGTTGTTTTTTACTTTTTTTAAGGAATGAACTCCAAGCAATGAATTTTCCTCTTAGAACTGCTTTCATTGTGTCCCATAGATTCCGATATGTTGTGTCTGTGTTTTCATTTATCTCTAAGAATTTTTTAATTTCCTCCTTGATGTCTTCTGTAACCCATTGATCATTCAGTAACCTATTGTTCATTCTCCAAGTGATGCATGATTTTTCCTTAATTCTTTTATCGTTGATTTCCAGTTTCATTCCATTATGATCAGATTGGATGCATGGTATTATCTCTACTCCTTTATAATTTCTAATAGTTGCCCTGTGACATAATATATGATCTATTTTTGAGAAGGATCCATGTGCTGCTGAGAAAAAAGTGTGACTGCTTGATGTTGTGTGGTATATTCTATATATGTCAATTAAGTCTAGGTTATTAATTGTATTATTGAGTTCTATAGTTTCTTTATTCAACTTTTGTTTGGAAGATCTGTCCAGTGGTGAGAGAGGTGTGTTGAAGACTCCCATAATTATTGTATGGTGGTCTATTAGACTCTTGAACTTGAGAAGAGTTTGTTTGATGAACATAGCTGCACCATTGTTTGGGGTATATATATTTATGATTGTTATGTCTTGTTGGTGTATGGTTCCCTTGAGCAGTATGTAGTGTCCTTAATTATCCCTTTTTATTAACTTTGGCTTGAAGTCTATTTTATTTGATATGAGTATGGACACTCCTGCTTGTTTCCGAGGTCCATATGCGTGACATGATTTTTCCCAACCTTTCCCCTTCAGTCTATGTATGTCTTTTCCTATCAAATGCGTCTCCTGTAGGCAACATATTGTTGGATCTTTTTTTTTTTTTTTTGATCCATTCTACTAGCCTGTGTCTCTTGATTGGTAAGTTTAAGCCATTAACATTTAGGGTTATTATTGAGATATGGATTGTACTTCCAGCCATATTTGTTTATTTATGTTACTTAACATGGTTTTTTTTTTCCACTTTGATTATTATTTCCCTTTACTCTCCTACCTCCCACTGTTGGTTTTCATTGCTCTTTTCCATTTCCTCTTCCTGTAATGTTTTGCTGAGGATGTTTTGAAGAGCTGGTTTTCTAGCTGTAAATTCTTTTAACTTTTGTTTATCATGGAGGGTTTTAACTTCATCTTCCATCCTGAAGCTTAATTTCGCTGGATACACAATTCTTGGTTGGAACCCATTTTCTTTCAGCATTTGAAATATGTTGTTCCAGGATATTCTAGCTCTCAGAGTCTGTGTTGAAAGATCAGCTGTTATCCTGATTGGTTTACCCCTGAATGTAATCTGCTTCCTTTCTCTTGTAGCTTTTAAAATTCTCTCCTTATTCTGTATGTTGGGCATCTTCATTATAATGTGTCTAGGTGTGGATCTCTTATGATTTTGCACATTTGGCGTCCTGTAGGCTTCTAGGATTTGGGATTCTGTTTCATTCTTCTAGTCTGGGAAGTTTTCTCATATTATTTTGTTGAACAGATTGCTCATTCCTTTGGTTTGGACCTCTATACCTTCCTGTATCCCAATAACTCTTAAGTTTGGTCTCTTTATGTTATCCCATATTTCTTGGATGTTTTGCTCATGGTTTCTTAACAGTCTTGCTGAGCTGTCTATGTCTTTTCAAGTTGGAATACTTTGTCTTCATTGTCTGATGTTCTATCTTCTAAGTGTTCTACTCTGCTGGTAGCACTCTCATTTGAGTTTTTAATTTGGTTTATTGCTTCCTGCATTTCTAGGATTTCTGCTTGTTTGTCTTTTATAACCTCTATCTCCCTGTATAGTTGATCTTTTGATTCTTGGATTTGTTTATGTAATTCATTGTCAAAGTGATCTTTCATTGTCTGATTTTGCTGTCTAATGTCTTCCTTGAGACTCCAGATCATCTGAAGCATGTATATCCTGAATTCCTTATCTGACATTTCATCTGCTGCAGATATTACCTATTCTAAAGTTGAGTTGACCTGCATTGCTTGTGGTCCTTTCTTTCCTTGTCTTTTCATACTGCTCACGTTTCTTTCTGCTTTGTGAAACTGTTGTTATTGAATTTTCCCCCTATATATTTATATTGCTCTTGTATAGTTGCAAAGTCTTCCTTTTGTGGAGATGTATTCCCATTAATTTGTCTCCAGCAATTTTTTTATTTCCCTGTTTATGTTTTCAATGAACCACTAGGCATTCAATAGCCAGGTTGATCAATTTCCGTATCTTTTTATACTTTCCATTGTTCATTTAGTTGTTGATTTCTAGTTTCATTTTATTTAATCACAGAGGATACATGATATGATTTTAATTCTTTAGTATTTATCAAGACTTCTTTGTTGCCACAGCTGGTGTTCTACCACTGGGAATATTCTATATGCAGAGAAGTATGTGAATTTTTCAGATATTGAATGAAAAATGTTCTATAGATATCTCTTAAGTTCAGGTGATCTGTAGTGTAGATCAACTGCTCTGTTTAAATGTTATTTTTTTGTGTGAATGGTCTGTCCACTGTTGAAAGTCAGGTGTTAAAGACTATTGTTATAGTCACATTTGTTTATCCCTTTCAATCTAAAAATACTTGTTTGACCCTGCTACAGCATGTATCTGAATTTCTTTCATAGTCCTGTATTAAAGGGTCATCAGTTTAGTGCAAATAGAACATGGTATAACCATTTAGAAGTAGATCATAGGGAGACATCTTCAGGTCATTTCACCAGAGCACTTTCCTCTTTCTCCTTCATTATTGGCCATAAGGTGAATGAGCTTCCCCAGCCAAATCCTTCTGACGTGATGTACTGCCACACGTTAGGCCCAGAAGCATTGTCTGCTAATTGACCATAGATTGTAACCTTCAAAACTAGGGGAAACAAAATAAACCCTTTTTTGTTTTAAGTTAATTATTTACGGATTTTGTTGTAGTAATGGCAATCTGACTATTGATAGATTCTTTTCTCTCTTTAATTTGTTTTTCTGCCTTGCCAATGGGATTTATTACTTTTTTTTTTTTTTTTTTTTTTTTTTTTTTTTTTTTTGTAATAATGGCACTACCCATTCTTTGAATCCAAATGTAGGGTTTCTTAAGTACTTCTTTTAAGTCTGCTGTACTGTTGATGAATTTCATTAGCTTTACCTTGTCCAAGTAATATTTTTTTTCATTTTTTGAAGCATAGTTTTGCTGGCTATAACATGTTGGTTGGCAATATTTTTTCTTTTGGATTTTTGAATATATCATCCCATTCTTCTCTGATCTGTAAGGTTTTGATGGAGAAATCCACTGTTATAAATAAGGAAATACCCAGATATTATTATTCATGATTTTCCCTTTTGCTGATTTTAGAATTCTCTGCTAGTCTAAAGGAAATACCCAAATATTATTATTCATGACGTTTCCTTTTGCTGATTTTAGAATTCTCTGCTAGTTTTATACTTTTGATAGTTTGAATAAAATAGGCCATGCATAGGGTTGTTATTAGTTCAGACTAGTTGGAGTCCTTTCAACTTCCTGCATATAGAGTTTTATATATTCTTTAAAGATTTGCAAAACAGGTTGAGCTGTTATTTTATTACATATGGTTTCAATGACTGCTCCCTTTTATTCTCTAACAAGAAAATGCATAATGCAAAAAAAATTATTAAATTGATGGTATCCAGAAGTCTCATACACTTACTTTATTAGTTTTTATTCTTTCTTTTGTAATTGTGTCTGTTTGAGTTATTTTAAAATACCTTTCCTCAATTTAAGAATTCTTTCTTCTGTTAAGTCTGGTTTTTGTTCAAGATTGCAGTTGCAATTTTTTCTAAGATTGAATTGTTCAGCTCTTATTCTATCATATGATTTCTATGTGTTCATTGACTATCTCATTCACATTATGAATTGTTTTTCTTATTTTATTGAATTGTCTGTCTGGATTCTCTGACACTCACTGAGCTTCCTTAGGATCATTTTTTTTAAAGTCTATTTTCATGAACTTCATATATGGTCTTTTTTTTAGTGTCTGTTTCTGAAGAAATACTATGATTTGGAGGTATCATGCTTCTTTGTTTATTCATGTTGCTTATGACTCGGGTACCTCCCAAACCAGATTCAAAGCCTATGAAGACTGTTGAAATCCCCTGCAGTTAGAATACCTGGTCTGTGGTGATGATAGGGACCTCTGCAATTTTCTAATTATCTTTTTTTTTTGGCAATGTGAAGCTCCCTATAATCAGGGAGACAAGATCAATGTTGTAGCATGCCTTATTCTCTTTCCTGTGCTGCAATCTCTAATTTCTGGACCTTCCAGGGTTCCTGCTACTCCCTTACTGAATTCCATTTTTCTCTCTCTGTCACTCCCCTTGAGAAATGGTCATGCATTTGTTTCCTTGGTTCTTCCCTTTGGAGGTGCAGAGGAGTAGGCACAACCATTCCAGCATATTAGATCTTCTCCTGGGAGAAATTCCATAATTATTAAGGTGAACATCTAAGGAAATTATTCTTCTTAATAAAATCCCAAGATTCTCAGTTTGTTGATAATTGCCAATCACATTCTATTTCTGAAAATCAGTGGTGAAAACCTGTGTGCCCCTCTTTCCAGAAATGACCACCGTGGTATAGGCAGTGAGGCTGTTGTTCTTGTACTCCAATGTGATAACATTTCTGAAGCCTCAGGAGTAATAAAGCAGGGAAAATACAACTAATCTTAACCATTCACTACAGACTATGTAGTTGGAACACTACAAATACTGATGTAAAAGAACATTTTTCAAAGCAAGTATATTCTACAAAGAAACGAATTCTCACGAGAGAAAGAATTTAAAACCACATAACCAATAGTATATTAATAATCCTTTCAGCCAAATGTTCAATTCCTATATTTCTCCAACTATGATAAAAATGCCCAGACAAACTTAGAGAAGGAATAAAAGAAAATATGTTATCATCTGTAGATATATCAGATTATTCAGAAAATTTTTTTGGTAGGTAACATCTAATACTCCTTTTTATCAGAATCTTAGACATTCCTCTAATTATTGAATTGTGTTTGTGGGGCAGATATTATTGAAATCTTACAAACTTTGGGGTAATTTGTAGGTGGAAAAATAAAAACAGATGGAAGCTTGAGACACTGAGTGGCACTGGTAACATGACTGCTTATTGCTTATTCATGGGGTTTAAAAATCCATTTTTCTTCTATTCACTGTATGCAGAGAATAAACAGGTGTGTACTCAGAAGAAGGACATCAAAGCTTGTGGTTTATTTGTTTTATAGAAAATTCAGATTTATCCAAATGCAATACACAAACCATTTTTGGATCATAATTTTAACATATTAAATTCTAAGTTTTATTATGTTCAACATTGACACAGGTGCATTAAGTACATCAGAAATTATAACCTATTTTATATATCTGTATACATATATACATGTGTGTGTGTGTGTGTATGGAAATATATTTTTCAAATGCTGTAGTTATTAACATTACTTTTATCAAATGAACAGACCTCTAATACATAAGAATTATTTCAGGGTTACTGTAAATGCAATATTACTTATTTTAAATTTTATACATGTTCTGCATCTGGAACAAAATGGATTAATGAGCCTGAATTTATTCTACAAATATGCAAAAGGTTATATTTGATATAATCAGGAAAGCATGATTATAAACTGGATTTAGCTAAAAAAACAGATAAAATTAGGAAAAATTAAAGATCAATCCAAATTCATTATGTGTCTTATCATACAGTTGAGTTTTTGTTTGGTTCTATTTGTAAAAGAGGACAAAGATTTTCTTGACCTATGGAGAAGTTTATTTTGGTAAATCACTGGTGATCAACAGATAGATTCACGTTCCTCAAGGGAAAATATATTTGGGAGACTATTACAGTAGCAAACAATATTTATTTATTTAATATCATTTCTAGGTTTCCAAAAATACATTGAGTAAACTCATCCTTCTTGGGAATGTTTTCCAACTGATTCTGAAGTACAGCCATATTATATTTAATAAAGGCAGCAAAATATAAATAAATAAGACTGAGCAGATTCTGCAGTTAAATTTAGGAGAGTACAAAGCAGAAGTCTTCCTAGCAAAATAACTTGGAAAAAAATGTCTTTAAAAATTATTTTGAATAAAGGTGTTCTCTCTCTCTCTCTCTCTCTCTCTCTCTCTCTCTCTCTCTCTCTCTCTGCCTGTATCCCCCTGCCCCTCTTCTTCTCTCCATTTGTATCTGTCCCCCAACTTCATCTCTCTATTTCTTTCTATTATATGTACTAATATACAAGTGTAAGGCATTGGTGAATACAACCCATAAAATTATGTGTCTGTTCTTTTCTTTCTATGTTTGCACAATGTAGGTCACCATCGAAGGTTGTTGTAAGGAATAGAATATGCCATGAGACATTGTAGGAACCATGGAATGATTAATACATCTTGAGCTACATAGCCAGACAAGGATGAATATTTATTATTTGATAAATAGGGAAGTTCAATCACTGATGAAAGCTTGATATTCAAAGTAGTTTGGGAAAAAATCACAAATCCAATTATTTTAATGAATTTAGATCTTTACATCTCAGCATGGGTTTCCTCACAGTATGTGGTCAGGTTTCCAAGAGAACAAGTTTGAATCAAATAGCACTTCTGTGCCCTAGAATCAAAAGCCACAAATTATCTCTTCCAACCTGCTCTCTTGGTTAAGGTGGTTGCAAAGCACCACCATGTTTCAAGAAAAGGAATCAGATCTCACCCTTGAAGAGAGGACATCAGGTCCTTGATAAAATGTAATCATTGAATGAAATGCACTGCTGTGCCATTCCTTCAAATATACAATCTGCCATACATCCCAATTTCCAAGACATCAATTACAAATGTACTTTGTGAAATAACAAAGTATCGCCAGGTGGGCAGCGCCTCACCAGGAGTCCTTTTCCCTGCTCAAGAAAGTGTAAGTCAACAGAGAAAATAAAACTGAAATATTGAGTGAGAAAATAAGATGCAGAGTCAAAAAAAATTAGTTTTAAAGCAGACTGACTGATAGGTCCAGTCTACACAGAAGCTGGAGCTGAACAATTAGAAAATGACTCCTGTGGTTTGTTTAAGGGGGTACATCAAAGGCAGGGATAAGGTTTCAGGGGTGGAGTTTTGCTTCATGATGTCTTGCAGTCAGCAGGTTGACTGGCATCTTGGCATGTTACATCCATCTCTGAGAGGCTGCCCTGCAGCACGTCACCCCATCTTAGGTGCTGTGTGGAACCAGACAGAGCTGAATCGAAATTCACATGTATGTGGGTGATATTACCCTGTAGGATTGCAATGGGAAGTTCCCAAATACCAGATTTTCCTATTCAAAGGCAACAATGCCGTTGCAGTCCACACATAGCCCATGGATGGCTCTTGACCCTAAAATATGGCAGTTGTCCATGTAACTACCAATGTGGTTATCAGAGAGGCATTCCACATTCTGAAGGAAAATATACATGTTCATGTTGAATAAAAGGGAGTCATTCATTAATAGCTTGAAAAAAATTCTCTCTTAAGGAATTTGATTACCTGCATTTTGTATATTTTTAGAAAACTATGAGGGAGAAATGCCTTGCTTCATATCTTATGTGGAAGAAGTAATGACTGTATTTCTCTCTGAACTCAGGAGGAAGAGTAACTGAAAGTTCAGAACACAGCTTGACACTGGTAAAACACTGGTGGTCTGAGCCTAAAGGGACTCCCTGTGGGGATGGAAGCAGTGCCTCCTCTCCAGCCTGCAGAATCTGAGGACTTGACTGCCCCACCATGGGCAGGATAAGGGAAGCCACTCAGGCAGAAAACTGTAAGCAGGGCAAGTGATACAGACTACATGCTTTGATAGACCATTTTTTTTGTACTAGGGATCAAGCCCAAGGGCACTTAACCACTGAGCCACATCTCCAGCACGACCCCCTGCCCCCTCTTTTTGCTTAGAGCCTCACTAATTTGCTGAGGCTTGCTTTGAACTCAAAATCCTCCTTCCTCAGTCTCCTGAACAGCTGGGACTACAGGTGTGAGCTATAGCACCGGCTGATAAGACAACTCTTGTCCTCTCTCTTTATTTTCTAAAAATTAGTCATTATCACTATAAGAATCTTAACATAATCCAGGTAAAGGGCATCCAGAAATTAAGCTAATGTTAATATATCTCCACAGAAAACTCCATTTCAGATGCATGAGGTAATTAATACATGCATGATGTTTATCCCCAGAGTTTTTGTCTTAGAAAGCAAAAAGAAAAACTACCCTGTTATTGTTGCATGAAGAAGAGGGACAGAATACTAAATGACCATGGAAATGGCCATATCAATGACAAAATCAATTATTTGGGGAAATAACTTTTCTCACTCATCTATTAAGGTTCAGGAAGCATTTCACCTTGACCGACTCCTCAGAGGAGTAACTCATTCCTTCTGGGGTTCTAAGGAAACACTGCAGGAAACAATGGGGCAGAGCAGCAGGAAAGCAGGCCCTGGTTTTGGCTGCCTCCCACACATTGAAGGCCTTTACATCCACCTTGGCCTGTGACCCTGTCTTCTCATCTGCAATAGTGATAATGATAATAATTATATTAAGATGTAAGATGTTTCTGAAGAGAAATGGCATGTGGTAAGTGCTTAATAAATGTTACCTGTTATGTAGATTCTGGGCTCTCTTGGCACATATCTATAAGCCAGAACAGAGACCATGTGTGACTGACTCCAGGAGGGACTTGAGGTAGAGATTAGGCACGTAGTCATAATGGGATCAATTTAGAAAAAAGATGGAGGTCAATTTGTTAATTGACACTGCTTGGGGGAGTGAAAAGCCAATGGTAAATCATGGTTTTGAACAATGGGATAAAACAACAACAACATTAATGGAGAACAGATTGGGAGGTGTTGAGAGCTGATTTTCCCTACTCCAGTTCCCATGTTGAAGCCTAAACCTTAGCACCTCAGTCTAATAATGTATTTGAAGACTGACCTTTACAAAGGAGATTAACATGGGTCAAATCCAACATGATAAATTATGATAGGATGCCCTGCTTTCTCCAAAAGTCTAGTTGTACAACTATATGAAAGAAATCACTTGGCTTTGTGGTAAATGGGGAAAAAAACAGATATTTGGTCAACAGCTCAATATAAGTCAACAGTGCAGTGTGATTCAATCCTGATAATGAGTGCTATGGGAATGTAAAATACTTATCACACAGTGTTCTGCATTAGCAAGATATTAAATTTTTTTTCATAGGGTATATGAACACTGTTTAGTTATTTAACTGAAACTATCTTAGACAATACAGGGCAGTCATTATCAAACTCTTTGGTCTTTGGATCCCTTTACAATTTTGACAGTTACTGAGGATTCCTTAAACTGTGTTGATATGAGTTTTTCCTCTCAAAATTTATCAAGGAGCTAGATATCAAATCAGAGACTCTGCACCTGATAGAAGAAAAAGTTGGCTCTGATCTACACATTGTGGGGTCGGGCTCCAAATTCCTTTATAGGACGCCCATAGCACAAAAGTTAATAACTAGAATCAAGAAATGGGACTTACTCAAACTAAAAAGTTTTTTCTCAGCAAGAGAAACAATAAGAGAAGTAAATAGGGAACCTACATCCTGGGAACAAATATTTACTCCTCACACTTCAGATAGAGCCCTAATATCCAGAATATACAAAGAACTCAAAAAATTAAACAACAAGATAACAAACAACCCTATCAACAAATGGGCCAAGGACCTGAACAGACACTTCTCAGAGGAGGACATACAATCTATCAATAAGTACATGAAAAAATGCTCACCATCTCTAGCAGTCAGAGAAATGCAAATCAAAACCACCCTAAGATACCATCTCACTCCAGTAAGATTGGCAGCCATTATGAAGTCAAGCAACAATAAGTGCTGGCGAGGATGTGGGGAAAAGGGTACACTTGTACATTGCTGGTGGAACTGCAAACTGGTGCGGCCAATATGGAAAGCAGTATGGAGATTCCTAGGAAAGCTGGGAATGGAACCACCATTTGACCCAACTATCGCCCTTCTCAGTCTATTCCCTGAGGACCTTAAAAGAGCATACTATAGGGATACTGCCACATCAATGATCATGGCAGCACAATTCACAATAGCTAGACTTTGGAATCAACCCAGATGCCCTTCAATAGATGAATGGATTAAAAAACTGTGGCATTTATACACAATGGAGTATTACGCAGCACTAAAAAATGACAAAATCATGGATTTTGCAGGGAAATGGATGGCATTAGAGCAGATTATGCTAAGTGAAGCTAGCCAATCCTTAAAAAACAAATGCCAAATGTCTTCTTTGATATAAAGAGGGCAACTAAGATCAGAACAGGGAAGAAGAGCATGAGGAAAAGATTAACATTAAACAGAGACGAGTGGGGGGAGAGAAAGGGAGAGAGAAGGGAAACTATGGAAATGGAAGGAGACCCTCATTGTTACACAAAATTACATATAAGAGTTTGTGAGGGGAAAGGGGAAAAAAAACAAGGGAGAGAATTAAACAACAGCAGATGGGGTAGAGAGGGAAGATGAGAGGGAAGGGGAGGGGGGATAGTAGCGGATAGGAAAGGTAGCAGAATACAACAGTCATTAATATGGTATTATGTAAAAATGTGGATGTGTAACCGATGTGATTCTGCAACTTGTATTTGGGGTAAAAAATGGGAGTTCATAACCCACTTGAATCAAATGTATGGAAGATGATATGTCATGAGCTTTGTAATGTTTTGAACAACCAATTAAAAAAAAAAGAAGGCTCAGAAGAAAAATAATGAAAAAAAAAAAAGAAATGAAAACGGAGAACTTAACAAAGAAAAAGGAGATTGCATTTTAATGTGGTTGACAGGATGGCACACAATCAAATCTGCCTGGGGCTTGTGTCTTTATAAGAGGACATTTGGACACACAAAAGACACAAGGAGGCTTTTGCACAGAGGAAGCCCCATATGAGGACACGGCATGCCGATGACCCTCGGGTACTCAGAAGAGGCTTCGGAAGACACCTAACCTGCCACTATAATTGTATACCTGTGGTCTCCATATCTGTAGAAAATTTAATTTCTGTTGCTAATTTCACCCAGTCCCTGCATATTTTTAGCAGACAGTCAAACTAACATGAAGGAAAACAGGGATTCCAATGTGGAAATCTAGAATTCTATTGCTGTCAAATTAAGGGTTCTGTACATATTTTGGACAAGAGTATTGCTTGAGGGCATCCACACACTAAATCTGCCCAGGAGCCTGCTGCGGGCTGTTCAACACTTCAACTTCCTGACAGTCCTCCCTCTCAACTCTTCCATAACCTCAGTTTGATTGTGTCTAGTGAGGTCTTAGGTGGTATTTTTCTTTTATGACACCTTAATCTTGTTTATGCATTGCTGGCACCAGAGAAGGTCAGAAAAAGAGCCTCAGCTGAGTAACATTTGGACGAATCACCTGCCCTAGTACCAGGACCTGCCAGGTCAGGGACAAGGCTAACTGCCCCCAGGACCTTCTCCACTTCCACAGCCACCTGCATAGGGTGAGCATGTCTGCCTGGCTCTTCTCTCTTTCCTTCCTTTTCCACCTCAACTATCAGCCACTTGTTAAGGACCACTCATCACTTTGTTCCCTTCTCATATAGTATTTGCCTAAATCAAAGACAATCATGACAATAGAGGGACCTGCCATATGAAGCAACTTTACTATGTCTCCCAATAAATTCACAATCCAGGGAGAACTACTCTGCCTTATACATCACCAGCAAATAATTGCCCACTAATAATATATCCCCCCTTCAGAATACATGCATGATTATGCCAGAGGTGGGGGTGGGGGGTATCAGCCTGGTCATCCTGCAAGAGTCATATTATCTGCTAGGAGGCCTTTCTTTTGTATTCTTTCCACAAAGGGCCAGAACAAACACATGCACAGTAGAGGATCCAGTCATCCACACAAGGAAAAGGGTCTGTCTCCAAGATTTTTATATGGCCCTATCTGCCTTACCTCCCAACTTTCATCAGTTTACTTCCAGTACTGTAAAAATTTTCACAATCACACACAAGGTTTAAAGGTCTGAAATGATGAGAAACAGAACTGGTTATACAGATCAATGCAGATTTTCAATAAAAAGAATGAGCAGATAACTGGTAGATATGATAGAATAAATTGCAGGTGAATAGAGAACAGACAATGCAAGGAACCCAAAGGAGACCTGGTGGAAGAACAATCCCTTATTACCAAAACTTGAAAAAGGAAAAAAATGAAACAAAGTTTGTGAAAAATAAAATAGTAACTGACTGGAAAGATTAGATAAAAATATTCTTCAACAATGCAAGGGGGAAAAACAACATAAGATGATAAATAAACACAAAGAAGTTTGGATTAGAACACAAAATACAAACAAAACAGATTTGAAAGGAGAGAAGGAAGGATTTCCTTTCAAAAATTGCAGAAAAGTTCTCTGGTGAAAGTGATAGTGTGAACGTAGCATAGAATATGTCTGTAAATCAGAAGGCAATGGCAATGCGATGGGAACTTGAAAGGTGGTATCAGACTCCTTTATTTAACTGCATAATTATGATCAATATCAGTGGCATGCATAATAATATTTCATGGAAGATATAATGCCCCAAACAAATGGATAATCTGGCAAAGGGTAGAGCTGAAAAAGTCTGATAGACATGGAATAGCACTGTTCATTCTAGGAATATATATTCATATTTCTCTGTTGTGGAAATTCCATGGTGTTTCATTTTTGCTTTGATAATACCCAAGGATATTAATACAAAAATATTTAGGCCATCTGCTTCTATAATAACAAGGCCTCCCTAATTGGAACCTGACCTATTGAATTCTGGGCAACCTTTCTGGGTCAGAGCAGACTTAGAGTTCCATGTGTTCCTAACCCATTACATATTTGAGCAGCAATGACCACTAAATCATCAAAACTTTAGTTAAATACCATACATATGTGACAATATACATCACCAGAGTACCTCATTCAAGGGCATAATTGTGGCAAATCAGTTTTTACTGGGATAATCAATAGTATTTCCTACAAAAAGTAAGACCTAAAGGCATCCTATAGAACATCCCATAAAAGGAGAGGAACCTAGAGAACACTGAGAGAACTGAAATGTGTGGTTCCTCCAAGAACTATGCATTCACATTGCTGGGCCATGAAAACCCCGTGGTATTCCTGTGGACACTTTTGCTTTAATAACACCCAGGGATATCATGAAGAACATAATATTTTAGGGTATATGCTTCCACAGCACCAGGGCCTCCTCATTAGAACCAGATCCAGTGAACCCTGAATCATCTTTCTGGATCTGAGCAGACTGAGGGTCAATGTTCAGTATTGTCCATGTGGTATCCCAATCCATTACAGGGTGGAGCAGAAATGACCCCAAAGTCATCAAAACTTTAGCTAAATACCATACACATAGGGACATGAACATCATAATTGATGGAGTGTGGACTATAATACTACTCAGATACATTGACCATCTCCATTTTTGATGCTAGGTTCACTGCTGATACAAATGTACACAGGTATGCACTACAACTGCCCCCTACTCACAACACAATATAAAGACACACTCACATTCTTACCAACTAGACTGAATTCAAATAATGATGAAATTTCAGTTGGATTATCTGTGCTGAATGATCAACAAGTTTCCTTCAACGCTTGCCCAGGTCACATATTGTACCTTTTAGAAAGGAGGCACTGACAACCTCCTTCCCATCTATCCTGCTGGGCTGAGGTCCCAAAGAGAAAGCAGGGATGCAAGACATCCTAATGTGTCAGCTGTGAGGTCACCCATCATGGAGCTCAAAGGCACCACTGTTCTGCTCCTCCTTAAAAAGGGAGCTGCCTGACTTCCCCCAGCACAGACTTAGGAGCAACTTCAGAGCCTCCTCCAAGATGCTGGTAGTCCTGCTCACACTGGCCTTGCTGGCCCTGAACCCAGCTCCAAGTTCCAGTGAAGGTATAAGGGAATGCTGCTACTGCTACTAGTGGTGGCTGGGAGCTTGGGTTTGATTCTGGTTGGGGCCTAGGAGACCATGCTGGAGACGGGAGGGGGCGTGGAGAAGGGATGGGGAAGATGAGAAGAAACATTGGAGTGCAGAATTCTTACAACAGGAGTAAGACCAGTTATGTCCTCATTCCACATTAAAGCTTTGGATTTTACTTAAAATACAAGGGAATGCCATAAACATTTTTGACTAGAGGAATGGTAAAGTAAATGTTTAACTTGCAGAAAAAAATCTGTGCTATAAGAATGGAACTGCATATGGCAAGATTGAATGTGGTGGTCAGGTTTTGAAGACCATATATCATAATTAAAATAGAAGTGGGTACCTGCAGCCTTACTGTTGTGGGTGTGGGCAGAGAGAGGAGATAAGCACACATATCTTCAGAGCTGAAGAATCAGACAACAATTTGACTCTCTCCCAATAAACATAAATATCAGGCAGGGCCCAATTTTTGCATTTTACTCTTACTCATAATCAATATTGCAATGTGCTGTAAGAAGTAGCAAATGTTTACTGCTGGTTCCTATCGAGATGATCATATGAATTTCCATATGAATTTCATGATTGCTTTCTCTATTTCTACAAGAAATGCCGTTGGGATATTGACTGGCATTGCATTAAACCTATAGAGAACTTTTGGTAATATCGCCATTTTGAAGATGTTAGTTCTGCCTATCCATGAACAGGGTATATTTTTCCATCTTCTAGAATACTTTTCTAGCTTGAAAAATATTGGTATTAGTTCCTCTTTAAAGGTTTTGTAAAACTCTGCTGTATACCCATCCGGTCCTGGGCTTTTCTTAGTTGGTAGTCTTTTGATGGTTTCTTCTATTTCCTCAATTGATATTGGTCTGTTTAGGTTGTCTATATCCTCCTGACTCAATCTGGGCAGATCATATGACTTAAGAAATTCATCAATGCCTTCACTATCTTCTATTTTATTGGAGTATGTACTTGTTGATTGATTGTATGTCCTCCTCTGATAAGTGTCTGTTCAGGTCCTTGGCCAATTTGTTGATTGGGTTATATGTTTTCTTATTATTTAATTTTTTGAGTTCTTTGTATACTCTGGATATTAGGGCTCTATCTGAAGTGTGAGGAATAAAGATTTGTTCCCATGATGTAGGCTCCCTATTTACCTCTCTTATTGTTTCTTTTGCTCAGAAAAAAATTTTAGTTTGAGTAAGTCCCATTTGTTGATTCTAGTTATTAACTCTTGTGCTATGGGTGTCCTATTGAGGAATTTGGAGCCCGAGCCCACAGTATGTAGATCGTAGCCAACTTTTTCTTCTATCAGACGCCGTGTCTCTGATTTGATATCAAGCTCCTTGATCCATTTTGAATTAACTTTTGTGCATGGTGAGAGAAAGGGATTCAGTTTCATTTTGTTGCATATGGATTTCCAGTTTTCCCAGCACCATTTGTTGAAGATGCTATCCTTCCTCCATTGCATGCTTTTAGCCCCTTTATCAAATATAAGATAGTTGTAGTTTTGTGGATTGGTTTCTGTGTCTACCCGCCTGTTTTGGTACCAGTACCATGCTGCTTTTGTTACTATTGCTCTGTAGTATAGTTTGAAGTCTGGTATCGCTATACCGCCTGATTCACACTTCCTGCTTAGCATTGTTTTTGCTATTCTGGGTCGTTTATTTTTCCATATGAATTTCATGATTGCTTTCTCTATTTCTACAAGAAATGCCGTTGGGATTTTGACTGGCATTGCATTAAACCTATAGAGAACTTTTGGTAATATCGCCATTTTGATGATGTTAGTTCTGCCTATCCATGAACAGGGTATATTTTTCCATCTTCTAAGATCTTCTTCTATTTCTCTCTTTAGGGTTCTGTAGTTTTCATTGTATAAGTCTTTCACCTCTTTTGTTAGGTTGATTCCCAAGTATTTTATTTTTTTTTGAGGGTATTGTGAATGGAGTGGTTGTCCTCATTTCCATTTCAAAGGATTTGTCACTGATATACAGGAATGCCTTTGATTTATGCGTGTTGATTTTATATCCTGCCACTTTGCTGAATTCATTTATTAGCTCTAATAGTTTCTTTGTAGACCCTTTTGGGTCTGCTAGGTATAGAATCATGTCATCTGCAAATAGTGATAATTTAAGTTCTTCTTTTCCTATTTTTGTGCCTTTAATTTCTTTCGACTGTCTAATTTCTTTGGCCAGTGTTTCGAGAACTATGTTGAACAGAAGTGGTGAGAGAGGGCATCCCTGTCTTGTTCCAGATTTTAGAGGGAATGCCTTCAGTTTTTCTCCATTCAGAATGATGCTAGCCTGAGGCTTAGCATAGATTGCTTTTACAATATTGAGGTATGTTCCTGTTATCCCTAGTTTTTCTAGAGTTTTGAACATAAATGGATGCTGTACTTTGTTGAATGCTTTTTCCACATCTATTGAGATGATCATATGGTTCTTATTTTTAAGTCTATTGATGTGGTGAATAACATTTATTGATTTCCGTATATTGAATCAGCCTTGCATCCCAAGGATGAATCCTACTTGATCATGGTGCACAATTTTTTTGATATGATTTTGTATCCAATTCGCCATAATTTTATTGAGGATTTTTGCATCTAGGTTCATTAGAGATATTGGTCTGTAGTTTTCTTTCTTTGAAGTGTCTTTGTCTGGTTTAGGAATCAGGGTAATGTTGGCCTCGTAGAATGAATTTGGAAGTTCTCCCTCTTTTTCTATTTCCTGAAGTAGCTTGAAAAGTATTGGTATTAGTTCCTCTTTAAAGGTTTTGTAAAACTCTGCTGTATACCCATCCGGTCCTGGGCTTTTCTTAGTTGGTAGTCTTTTGATGGTTTCTTCTATTTCCTCAATTGATATTGGTCTGTTTAGGTTGTCTATATCCTCCTGACTCAATCTGGGCAGATCATATGACTTAAGAAATTCATCGATGCCTTCACTATCTTCTATTTTATTGGAGTATAAGGATTCAAAATAATTTCTAATTATCTTCTGTATTTCTGAAGTGTCTGTTGTGATATTGCCTTTTTCATCCCGTATGCTAGTAATTTGAGTTCTCTCTCTTCATCTCTTCATTAGCATGGCTAAGGGTCTGTCAATTTTATTTATTTTTTCAAAGAACCAACTTTTAGTTTTGTCAATTTTTTCAATTGTTTCTTTTGTTTTGATTTCCTTAATTTCAGCTCTGATTTTAATTATTTCTTGCCTTCTACTTCTTTTGCTGTTGTTTTGCTCTTCTTTTTCTAGGATTTTTGAGATGAAGTATGAGATCATTTATTTGTTGGTTTTTTCTTTTTTTAAGGAATGAACTCTAAGCAATGAATTTTCCTCTTAGAACTGCTTTCATTGTGTCCCATAGATTCCGATATGTTGTGTCTGTGTTTTCATTTATCTCTAAGAATTTTTTAATTTCCTCCTTGATGTCTTCTGTAACCCATTGATCATTCAGTAACCTATTGTTCATTCTCCAAGTGATGCATGATTTTTCCTTCCTTCTTTTATCGTTGATTTTCAGTTTCATTCCATTATGATCAGATAAGATGCATGGTATTATCTCTACTCCTTTATATTGTCTAAGAGTTGCCCTGTGACATAATATATGATCTATTTTTGAGAAGGATCCATGTGCTGCTGAGAAAAAAGTGTAACTGCTTCATGTTGGGTAGTATATTCTATATATGTCAATTAAGTCTAGGTTATTAATTGTGTTATTGAGTTCTATAGTTTCCTTATTCAACTTTTGTTTGGAAGATCTGTCCAGTGAGTGGTGAGAGAGGTGTGTTAAAGTCTCCCATGATTATTGTATGGTGGTCTATTAGACTCTTGAACTTGAGAAGAGTTTGTTTGATGAACATAGCTGCACCATTGTTTGGGGCATATATATTTATGATTGTTATGTCTTGTTGGTGTATGGTTCCCTTGAGCAGTATGTAGTGTCCCTATTTATCCCTTTTGATTAACTTTGGCTTGAAATCTATTTTATTTGATATGAGTATGGACACTCCTGCTTGTTTCCGAAGTCCATATGAGTGATATGATTTTTCCCAACCTTTCACCTTCAGCCTATGTATGTCTTTTCCTATCAAATGTGTCTCCTGTAGGCAGCATATTGTTGGGTCTTGTTTTGTGATCCATTCTACTAGCCTGTGTCTCTTGATTGGTGAGTTTAAGCCATTAACATTTAGGGTTATTATTGAGACATGGGTTGTTCTTCCAGCCATATTCGTTTATTTATGTTACTTAACATGGTTTGTTTTCCTCTTTGATTATTTCCCCCCCCCCTTTACTCTCCTACCTCCCACTGTTGGTTTTCATTGTTATTTTCCATTTCCTCTTCCTGTAATGTTTTGCCAAGGTTGTTTTGAAGAGATGGTTTTCTAGCTGCAAATTCTTTTAACTTTTGTTTATCGTGGAAGGTTTTAATTTCATCTTCCATCCTGAAGCTTAATTTCGCTGGATACACAATTCTTGGTTGGAACCCATTTTCTTTCAGTGTTTGAAATATGTTATTCCAGGATCTTCTAGCTTTCAGAGTCTGTGTTGACAGATCAGCTGTTATCCTGATTGGCTTACCCCTAAATGTAATCTGCTTCCTTTCTCTTGTAGCTTTTAAAATTCTCTCCTTATTCCTTATGTTGGGCATCTTCATTATAATGTGTCTAGGTGTGGATCTCTTATGATTTTGCACATTCGGTGTCCTGTAGTCTTCTAGGATTTGGGATTCTGTCTCATTCTTAAAGTCTGGGAAGTTTTCTCGTATTATTTCATTGAATAGATTGCTCATTCCTTTGGTTTGAACCTCTATCCCTTCCTGTATCCCAATGACTCTTAAGTTTGGTCTCTTTATGTTATCCCATATTTCTTGGATGTTCTGCTCATGGTTTCTTAACAGTCTTGCTGAGCTGTCTATGTTCTTTTCAAGTTGAAATACTTTGTCTTCATTGTCTGATGTTCTATCTTCTAAGTGTTCTACTCTGCTGGTAGTATTCTCCATTGAGTTTTTAAGTTGGTTTATTGCTTCCTGCATTTCTAGGATTTCTGTTTGTTTGTTTTTTATAACCTCTATCTCCCTGTATAGTTGATCTTTTGCTTCTTGGATTTGTTTATGTAATTCATTGTCGAAGTGATCTTTCATTGTCTGATTTTGCTGTCTGATGTCTTCCTTGAGACTCCAGATCATCTGAAGCATGTATATCCTGAATTCTTTATCTGACATTCCATCTGCTGCAGATATTACCTCTTCTAACGTTGAGTTGACCTGCATTGCTTGTGGTCCTTTCTTTCCTTGTCTCTTCATACTGTTCGTGTTTCTTTCTGCTTGGTGAAACTGTTGTGCTATTGAATTTTCCCCCTATATATTTATATTGGTCTTGTATAGTTGCAAAGTCTCCCTCGCAGGCACGGGCGGCGGCTCTGCCCCTCCTCCAATTGGGGCAATGTGCCTACCACGCCGGCAGGCCGCTGGGCCTGTTCTGCCGGTCGGTAGCAGGTCCGCCTACCTTGCAGGCGTGGGCGGCGGCTCTGCCCCTCTGCGGGCCACTGGGCTTGTTCTGTCGGTGGTCGCAGTTCTGCCTACTTTGCAGGCATGGGCAGCGGCACTGCCCCTCTGCAGGCCGCTGGGCCTGTTCTGCCGGTGGGTCGCAGGTCCGCCTACCTTGCAGGCGCGGTGGCGGTGGGCGGCTCTACCCTTCCGCAGGCCGCTGTGCCTGTTCTGTCTGTCGGTTGCAGGTCTGGCCTGTTCTGTTGGTGGTCACAGGTCCGCCTACCTTGCAGGCGGTAGGGGCGGCTCTGCCCCTCAGCAGGCCGCTGGGCCTGTTCTGCTAGTGGTCACAGTTCCGCCTACCTTGCAGGCGTGATGGGAGGGGGCAGCTCTGCCCCTCAGCAGGCCGCTGTGCCTGTTCTGCCGGTAGGTCGCAGGCCCACCTACCTTGCAGGCGTGGTTGGCAGCTCTGCCCCTCCGCGGGCTACTGGGCCTGTTCCGTCGGTTATCACAGTTCCGCCTACCTTGCAGGCACGGTGGGAGGGGCGGCTCTGCCCCTCAGCAGGCCGCTGCACCTGTTCTCTGGATTTTATTTTGATTGTTAGTTGGGGCTGTGGTTCCTTGAGAGTTCTTGGTGCCTGTTGGTATGTGATGTAGTCTGCTGTTCTGTGCCTATCTTTCTAGAAACTTTCTAGAAACTGATGTCCCAAAACATCAAGTTGATGTTTCTTTCCTCTGAGTTTTTAGTCACTTCTGATAATTCAGCACTTTATGGCTGACTAAGTGCCATTTTGGTTATCACTTTTCTTAATTTTTAGTGTATATTAATTATACAGAATAAGAGGCTTCATCTCGCATTTGCATACATGTGTATAATATGCTTGATCATAGCCACCCCCAGTTACCTTCTCTGACATTACCCTGATCCCCTTCCTCTTTTCTAACAGTCTCTGTTCTACTTTCATGTCAACTTACTTTTTTCCTGAAGATTGCACATATGCAAGAAAAATAATATACACTACTTGTTTTTCAGTCTGTCTTATTTTGCTTAATGTGATGATCACTATTTCCATCCATTTTTCTGCAAATGAAATGATATTATTCTTTTATTTTTACTTTTTACTTTTTGGGGTACTGGGTATTGAACTCAGGGGCACTCAAGCACTGAGTGACATCGCCAGCCCTATTTTGTATTTTATTTAGAGACAGGGTCTCACTGACTTGCTTAGTGTCTTACCGTTACTGAGGCTGACTTTGAACTTTCTATCCTCCTGCCTCAGCCTCCTGTGCCTCTGGGACTATAGGTGTGTACCAATGCACCAGGTGATGTTCTTTTGAATAACTGAGCAATGCTCCATTGTTTACACATACCATATTTCTTTACACATTCATCCACTATATGGCACATAGTCTAATTCCTTATCTTGGCTATGTGTTGTGCTTAACATGAGTATGTGGTATCTCTATAGTATACTGCCTTTAATTTATTAAGGTATGTACTGAAAAGTGGTAGAGCTACTCATATGGTAGTTCTATTTTTAGTTTTTTGAGGAATTTCCATAGGCTGTACTAATTTACATCCCCACCAATAGAGTATAAGTTTTCTTGCCCCCTCCATCTTTAACATCTTTATTATTTGTATTCTTGACAATTGTGATTTTGACTTGGGTAGGAAAGGATTTTTTTTTAATATTTATTTTTTTTAGTTGTAGTTGGATACAATACCTTTATTTTATTTATTTATTTTTATGTGATGCCTCACATACGCTAGGCAAGCGCTCTTCCACTGAGCCACAACTCCAGCCCAAGACAGGATCTTAATGGAGTTTTGATTTGCATTTCCCTGATGACTAAAGATGTTGAACATTTTTATATAAATTTTTTGCCATTTGTACTTCTTTTGAGAAGTGTTTGTTCAGTTCATTTGCTCATTTATTGATTGAGGAGGTGGGTTTTTAAAAGGTTTGAATTTTTAACATATTCTGGATAATAATTCTCTATTGGAAGTGTAGCTGAGAAAGTTTTTCTCCCTTTCTGTAGATTCTCTCTCTAATTTACAAAACCTTTAAATTTGATGCTATCAAATTGTCTATTCTTACTATTATTTCCTGAGCTTTTAGTACCCTTTCTGGGAAGTCATTGCCAGCGCATATATCTTGAAGTATGTCCCCTGTTTTCTTCTAGCAGTTTCGAAGTTTCAGATACTATACATAGGCCTTTGATTCACTTTGAGTTGATTTTTACCCAGTCTGAAATCTAATTTCAACCTTTTACATGTAGATATTGAGTTTTCTCAATAGATTTATTAAAGAGGCTGGCTTTTCTCCAAAGTATATTTTTGGCACTTTTGCCAAGAATCAGACGACTGTACATATATGGGTTTATTTTCTATGGAGTTAGCCTTTCATTTGTTGTGACCATTTGAGTAGTAGAGGGCAACCGAGGCATAAATATGTCCTCAATCTATAGTGAATGTGTTCAATATAAATTGACTGAGCACCTATTATTCTTTGTATCCTTGATGATTGCCTTTTTGACTAGGGTGAGACAGGATCTGTCCTTGCAAGCTTCTATTTGGGGTTTGGGGGGCATAGGGTCTTCATCAACAGTCACCTGTCTCCTGAAAGAATTCTGTTCTGCTCTGGGAAGAATCACCTTGAAGTGACTATCCTCAGGTCACCATACCAGATCTATGATCACAAATGCTACAATGCTGTAACATTCCAAACCCAAAGTTCACTGAGACAAGTGAAGTGCTGGGTAGGACCAAGACACACCCTTTATTTACTTCTCACTGGGTAAGTTGACTTGTGGACCAAGATTACTGCAAACCAGCAATTGGTCACATGAGACAGATTAGAAATCTGGTAGACTGAGGCCAGGTCTCTATCTGGAATGAAAGACTACTGTTCAAAGGAGCAACCATGAGAAGTAACCTGAGGGTGTGAGCTTTTAGCATCTGCTCACTCTTAGGCTTATCCAGCCTGGCCCTGAGTTCTAAGACAAACTATTGTGCATACCATTGGTAATAGAGCCATACTCCACACCATCCTGTCCAATATTTCAGTAGTGTTAATGGGGACAGTGCTTTGATCTCCAAGTCTATCACTAAATTAGGTGTAACCCAGTCTCAAAATTTCATGGACCTATGCCTACTGGGGGTTAGGTGTGAGCCAGGCCCACTACAAGGCTGTAAATAATACAGACCAAAACTAGACTATTTCCCACTGGTATGTGGTATCTGCCAATGCCAGGCAGGTATTAAAGCACTCTCTGCAGAAGAGTGGCCTTTGGTGTCCATATGGTGCCAGGATCTCGCAATGGTGCACTTGACACCAAACTTAAAGGAAAAATTCTGTGCTACATTTTATGCCCTGCTCCTGGGGGATAGAGTCTTACTCCCCCTTCTACTATCCAAGGTTGGGGAGAAGTGGTGGCAGCAGTCCCTCAGGCCACCTGGCTAATTCAAGTATAGCAAGTTAGGTTGCATTGACCAGTTTCCTATAGCAAACATGAGGATCAGCCTGGAATTGGATTTCACAAAGGTGTTGCTGGTACTGGGCTTCAAGTCTAAAGCCTGGATTTAACTTTTTTTTTTCTCTCTCTCTCTCTGCTTAGCTGTGTGAAGTTGGTGAAGGAGTGACATGACCACCTATTTCCTTCTCGGCTCTTTCAGTGTTTCTTGTTATTATTCTAAAATCAGAAACTATGCTCTATCAGCTGGATTTTTAAACTATTATACATGTATTTTTTTGTTAGGGCAATTTGTTCAACTTGATCTGTGGGCAGTTGATTGCTGGAGAATCTAGTTCAGCCACCATCTTCCTCTACCTCTAATTTGTCAAGAGTTTAAGCACTGAGTGATTCAAGATTGAGGCATCACTAGATTATAAGTAGTTGAGCCAGTATACTAAGGAATCAAACAGAAAATCTTTGTAAGCTTATAACCCAAGTTTCTGTCCCCAACAGTATATTTAAACAACTTGGTTTATAACAATGACTTCTAGCTTGCCGCAATGAATGAGCAGCTTTCAGTTATCATCTTAACTTGCTTCTCAGCAGTGATGAACAGAGTTTACAATTCTGTCCAACTTAGTATATTCTTCTCCTTTCGTTCCATGATACTGCACAATCTGTTCTGTTTTAATTCTCTTGATTGTTTACTCCTTACTTATTTTTCTTTTCAGATACTTTTGAGTGTTTAATCTATGCCCAAAATGTTTCTAGGAATTTACCATTGAGTGTGAACATAATATCTTGGTCCACACACAAAGGTGCTAATGGATCCACCTTTGTGAAGGAAATTAGTGCCTTTACACAAGAAACTTCAAAGATGTGTCTTCCTCCACATGAGGGCTTTTCTTTCTTCCCTTTCCAGTCTTTCTTACATACAGGACCCAACAAGAAGGGCCCTCATCCACCGAGTCTGGCATTGATATCACATTTGACTTTCCCCAGAAATGTGACAAATAAATGGCTCCTATTTAAAAATTACTCATGCTAAAATCTTTTGCTCTTGTAGTATGAGCTGGTCAATACAAAAATTAGTACCAGAAGTGGGATGCAGGTGTCAACAATATTTAAAAATGTAGAAACAGTTTTGGAATGGCATAGTGACTGAAAGAACCTTAAAGTAACATGAGGAAAAAGCCTGAATAGCCCAAATTAATATTTTCAATTATAGTAAGGGCCCAGAAGAAGAGGGGAACCATATGAAAGCTCTCAATGTACATGGGAGTTACTTATAAGACTGTGATCAAATCTTTGCAAAAAATATGAACAGTAAAGTCCATTGTGTTGGGGAGGAATGTCATGGCAACTTTAATAAGACCTTCCTTGATATAAAGTCATAACAATTTTGCTGAAGAGTGTTTCTATCCTTGTGTCTTTAGAAGGCAAACTTAAGTGTGATGAAATAGTATATTGGGTTCTATAATTTTCTAAAAAATATGTCGTGGATATGCCATGTGTTCTCTTAACTTTTTTAGTAAAAGAAGAAAGGCAAAATTAATTAAAAGTGCCATTTATCATTAAAAATTATTTAGATGTTCAAGAGTTGAAAAATTCTCAGCCTTATCAGGCTGGAAAAAATAATAAGTTAGCATGGCAGAGAATATCAGGAATGTTGTGACTAAGAGAATGTGTAATAAGTAGATTAGTATGGAGAGAAGGAAGACAGATGCTATTTATGAAGACAGTGGAAGAAGGACCCTAAAGGCATTCCAGAGATCTTCAGCACTGTAGTTCTGTCCCAGGTACAGAAGGAGAGGAACTTAAAGGCAAGATGGATTGGGGGAATTGTTCCAGTTGCCTGTGGGACTTCAGTGTTTGCTCTCTGAGGAGCCAGATGAACATATTCTAACAGAGCATATCTTAAATGCTCTACCTGTGGCTCAAAGGGCTACAGTGTGACTTTGGCTGGATCTCTAGGAGGCACAGGACATAAACTATGGCAGCATTCACATGAGTTTGACTCTATTCAAAACAATTTATTCAACATATAACTGTTCATTTTAGTATTTAAAACACTCCAAAGAAGGGGGAAAAGACATGTAAGTGGAATGTTGATGAAATAAAGTATCTTTGCACATCAGCAGGTTGCTTGTGAATAAGAATGACATCTACATCCTCATTGAAGTGTCAATGATTCTAATCTTTGACATAAGAGACTCAGTTTGTTCTGTATGTTTACAGAGAATCATGACATCTCTAATTAGGTCTATGTTCTCAAGGTAGAAAGTGAAGCTCAATCTCTCATACAGACTATAAGATTCCAGAAGAATATTACCTGCTGTTTCTTTATATCTAAAGTAAACTAATTACCATATTCAAAAAGATAAGGTTTGTGTAATTTGCTCTATTTCTCCCACTAAGAAGTACTAAAATCCCTGGATGTTTTCTGTAACAAAAACATAAAGAGACTCTGAAAAATGGGGAAAACAAGGCAAAATTATCAGGGACCCAGAAGCAGATAAGATGGTAAGTTCTCTATATTTTCTTTTTGCCTTTATATATTACAGACACGTAGCTGAAGAAATCAAGAATAAAGAAAGGCCAATGATCATGAATGGAAACAACAACAACAAATGCCTATTGTTTTAGCTGATTAAACAGGAGGTAGACAAGCTGGGAAATCAGAAATTCTATGGTGGCCAAACATATACAGAGAATGTTATGACCTTCAGACTATATTGCAGACCTTCATATATGTCAGCATAAAGATCCCTAAACCCTTAATTGTTGCATTGTGAGAGAAGAGTAGAAATTGGAAATACCTCCCTACCTAGGAAGAATGAGCCCTTATTCTTTCTTCATCATAGGTAATCAATGGACCATAAATGGGGAGTTTGGATTCCCTTCCAAACCAGCAGTAATGAGGCACAACTTGTCTCCACACTGGTGTGTTGTCAGTGGAGACAAGTTGGGAAGCAATAATAAGGGATTTTTACCCCTAATAGACAGGGTGGTTTCCCTGGAAGCCAGCAGTCATGACCAAAATTCCCTTTTCATTAATGTCAACAGATGTTGAAAGACTAAAGCAGAAGCCCTATTCCCACCTTCTGGTAGACTTTCTTGAGCAAATGTCAAATAATAAAAAAATTAAATAATATATAAATTCTCATAATACTTGAGATATTCCAATGAAAAATATCCACAGTCAGCTGGTTACATGTGGTTTATAACAAAAACTCTGGTATCCTGACAGCTGAATCACAGAAGAAGAAAAAATAGGACTGAAAGAACTCAAGCAAATTAATCCTCAAAAAAAACAAATTTGACAAAAGACACAAACATACAGATTGTAGGTGTGTGATTCCAACTGCCTTAGTCCATTGTGCCGCTACCATACAATACCATATTCCAGGTGGCTTATATTAAAAAGAAATATATTTCTCATAGTTCAGGAAGCCAGAAGTCAGATAATAAGTGGCCAGTGTGGTTGGGTTCTGATGAGGACCCTCTCCTGGCTTGTAGACAACCTTGTTCTCATTGTATCCTTGAAGGGCTAAGAACAGAGATACTTCAATTGTCCTCCTGTTTTCACTATGGCAATAATGTCCACATGAATTCCTGGCAAGCATGATGTGATTAACCTCAATTACTTTTGAAAAGCTCCACCTCCAACTGCCATCGCATCGGGGGACAGGATTTTAACTAATTTGGGGACACATAAACATCCAGTACACAAGTCCAAGCAAGTTTAGCAGTGGCATGCACACCAGGATACACAATATGATAACAAAGACAAAGGGAAAATGCTTAGAAGTAGTGAAAGTGAAAGGGTTTTCCTTTGTTGGAGGAAATTACACAAATGAATTAGGAAATATGAACACTGAGAAAGCCACAAGAAAGTAGCTCCACGTTTTCCAAAGTGCTGAAATAAAATATCTGCTCATTCTGACTTCTTTATTTGTTGATTTTTTTTAGGAAAGAAAGGAATGGAAAGACAGTGTATGGAGGAAAACAGAGAATTTGTGAGCAGCAGACCCTACTTTTAAAAAAAAATAATTAAAGGCAATTTTGTAATCAGTAGTGAAATGATATAAAAAGAAGCTGAAACAACAAAAAAGAAAAGCAACATATATGGAAATATATGTGTGAATGGGATGTATCCTTCTCTTGCTCTTGAGTGTCTAAATATATTTTGTGGTTGAAGTAAAATTGTAATATCATCAGATAGGAACCAAAGTGTATATTGAGAAATATAGTCATCCTCTGGTGTCCTTGGGAATTGGATCCAGCACCCCGATTGTCCTAATTTTCTTGCAGGCTCATGTATTTTACATAAATGGCAAAATATTCTGTATGTAATCTATGCACATCCTGCCATACACTTAATTTACTTCTAAGCCACTTGTAAGAGTTAATATAATGTGTGTACTATGCAGATAGATGCTTAGGGTATTGTTAAGACACAAGGAAGAAAAATTGTGCATGTTCGGTACAATCATTGTTTTTGAAAATTTTTGATCCATATGTAGTTGAATGAAAGAATGTAGAACTCACAGATACAGAGAGTTAATGGAATACAACTATATTTTAAACAGATTAGGGAAAATGTTAATATAATGCTAAAATATGAACTGCAGTAGACTGTTTATATATATATATATATATATATATATATATATATATATATATATATATATATATATATAAAATGTAAAATCTAGAAAATCCATCAAAAGCATCTGTGCAACACTTAAAAATACTATAGTAAAGGAAAATGGAAATCTAACAAAGTGTCCAGGTGACACATAGGAAAGCAGGACATAAAAACAGAGGAAGTAATGAGATAAGCATAAATATTTAAAAAATGGCAGAGTTAAGGTCCAACATATTGATAATTAGTTGAAGAATATAAATAATTTAAAATAAATAGAAGGTTGAAATTTGGAGACTTTATAAAATAAATTAATTATTTTATGCACTTAATAATGTTGTACAGAACTGGTACACATTGTAAATAATGCATGTAAGGCTCTCAGTGCAGTCCTTTCCTGGCCTTTGGTACCTGCCCTTAGAAGGACAGCAGCTGGGTTGGGCTCCTTATCCTTAGCTACTGCCTGTGACACAGGGCCCTCTCAAAAACCTTTCTCCTCTTGACAAATACACTATCTCTAAATGACTCCATCTAAGCTCAGGACTTCAACTCCCACTTAGACCAGGACACACTATTTGTATGGCACATTCACAAATTCCTTGGTTTGAAACCACCTCACTGTTCTCTAGGTAGCCATGTCTTTTCAGTTAAAATTTGAAACAGAAACTTTCTTCCATCATTGCAAATACCAACATGTGACAATTTGGAGTCCACTGACACTTTCTACTGGCTTAATTTTGGAAATCATCAAAATGATTCATCGTAAACTTCCAAGCTAAAATCTACTTTGAAACTACAAAGAAAAAGTATAGAAAATGGAAAAATCATGACTGGTAAAACAAAATTATCTTGTTAAAGAAGATCAGTGGAGGGCAAGTGTAAGAAATCTTAAAATTTGTTATGCTCTGGTACAAACTTATCATAAGAATGAGAGATTTACTACATGTTGTACAAGAAACATGGATGAACGTGCAATATTTGCCTCTGGCATAAAGTAATGAACAATGATATAAGTTAATAATGCCAAACACTTTTGTAATAGTTCTTAAAATATATATTAATAGAGAAAAAAGAAATTTCCAACAGACTTGTTTTAACTATCTCATTTGACAAGAAATAACTGGGTTTTCTTTGATTATCCCACAGTCAGTATAGAAAGATGAGAATCATATGTTCTCATTCCCAGGTATGCACAACCCTCCACAGAAAGGATTGCCCTGATTTTCTAATACAGGAGAAACTCACAGTAAATTTGTTCAATTTTAGTTTGTCACTATAGCACATACATGCTATGAAGTACAAATTCATACCATATTAACCAATTTTATATGAAATCATACATACCTCTTGCAAATATCTTGTTTTAACATTAACAACATGTAGTGAACAGTCTCCTTTCAACATTGAAACAAACACAATACAGACTCATAAGAACTTTCATCCTGTCCATGGTCAAAAGAAAACATCCACCACAGATATCTAGACCATGTGTCGCAGAACATGTGAATATGTGAAATGACAAGGGAAAGAAGAATTAATTTTACTGATCAATAGACCTTCAAATAGAGGGATTATCCTGTATCATGCAGGTGGAAGCAATGTAATCACAAAGGTCCTTAGATGTGGCAGAGGAAGAAGCACCAGTGTCTGAGTGAAATGATGTGAGAAGATCAGCCACTGCTGTGCTTGAAGGTGGAGGGAACAGAAGTCCAGGAGTGAGGGGAATTCCAGGCTGACCTTTCCTAGAGCCTCTGTAAGGGAAAATAGCCTGCTGACCTCTTTTAGCCCCGGGAGGCCCGTTTTTGACTTCTGACCTACATATATTTTTATTATTTTAATTTATTAAATTTCTGCCTTTTTGGTATAGTAGTCACAATATAAATGCACTCTCATAGGTCTGTGTGATCTTTTCTGGTGACACCTGTCAAGATTTGGTGTTAGAGTGAAAAAAAAAAAAAAAAGGCTACTTGCAGGGAAATACCACTATCACTATTCCTAACCAACGCCAATAAACAGTCTGTGATCTAATGAAATGCAAAATAATCTCAAAATTAAATCTAAATAAACAATTACTGAGTACATACCAAATGGTTAAGAAACGTCCCCCTCCTCCATCTTTGCACAGTTGGCTCCACACTGCTCTTTCTCCTCAGCAGGAAATGCCATCTTATGTGTGGCTACTTACTAAAGCTGTGCGGTTCTTGATAGTGTTATTGTAGACATTTTTGAATCTCACAATTCACGCAGAGGGTGTTTGGTAGCAGGATGGTGTTCACACCTATAAAGAGAGAGAAAGAGGACTGCTCTGTGGCCTGGTGACCCAGAGAGAGGCCCACCCCACAACTGCATCCCACGCTGGGGTTCCTTAATCACCAAAGTGTGGCTCTATAGCCCAACATCAGGGTACATATGGGCTTGAGGCTGCTGCCACCATGAACCTGGGTTATCACAGCTTTTATCAAGGGACAATAAGGACCTGGCAAGCTGTCACCAAGGTCCCTGTGGGCCTGGCTGCACCTGAGTACCTCTACTAAAGGTGTTAACCATTATCCTGTTACTGAAGTAACAGGGAGTCTTGCATGGGGTAGCCTCTCTCTTGTTTCTCCCACTAACAGCCAACTTGTTATAATTACCCTTTCATTAGTCATATAATCTAATACCTCTATATTCTCACATCCTGCCTCACAAACATCTCAGCCAACTCTCCAGTCCCCCCTTCTACCATTAAAAACTATAAATACTTACACAAATCTATTTACTATGTGGTAGAAGATAACTGAACTTATCATTTCTGATTAGGGTGACAAAACTATAAATGTAAAAATAGAAGCTAACTGATATATGGCTGCATGTTCGATACATTGAGTGCTATAATATTGATCTCCCCATTAAAGGTGAGATTTTGGCACCCTATGGGATACTGTAAGAGAATAGGAAAGCTGTAATACCTCAGATCTAAACTGCATGTGAGGAAGACACAGAGACATCATGAAAAAACAAGGGAGGAGAGTGCCCCATACAAATCAAGATATTACAATAAAAGAATCCATAGATAGTGCAGTAGATAAAATGTCAGAAAAGGAATTCAGGATATACATAACTAAAATGATGGGAAATAAAAACAACTTAAGTGAGCAGATATAGGCACAAATGGATCACTCCAACAAATAGATAAGAGAACAAATACAGGTTGTTAGAGATTACGTCAAGAAAGAGAGATTCTGAAAAGAAAAGAAAAAAGAAAGAAAAGAAATCCTTGAAATGATAGAAACAACAAGCCAATCAGAAAACTTGATAGATAGCATCACCAACAGAACAGATCACTTGGAAAACAGGACCTCAGACAATAAAGACAAAATATACAGTCTTGAAAATAAAGTTGACCTCACATTCAAAATGGTAAGAAACTGTGAACAGAATATCCAAGAATTAGGAAATACCGTCAAAAGACCAAATTTATGAGTTATGGGATAGAGGAAGATTCAGAGATTCAAACCAAAGGAATGCACAAACTCTGCAGTAAAATAATATCAGAAAATTTCCTACTCTTGAAGAATGAATTGAAAAATTAAATACAAGAGGCCTATAGGATACCAAATGTACAAAATTACAACAGATCTACACCAAAACACATTATAATGAAAATACCTACCATACAGAATAAGGATAGAATCTTAAAGGCCACAAAAGAGAAAAAATCAGATTATCTATAAGGGAAGACCAATTTGGATCTCAGCAGGTTTTTTAACCCATACTCTCAAAACCAGGAGATACTGTGAAAAACATATATCAAGCTCTAAAAGATAATGGATGCCAACCAAGAATCTTATATCCAGCAAAATTAAGCTTAAGATTTAATGACAAAATAAAAACCTTACATAATAAACAAAAGTAAAAGAATTTACATCAAGAAAGGCTGCACTAAAGAACATTCCTGGCAAAATATTCCATGAGGAGGAAATGAAAAACAACAATGAAAATCTGCAAACGGAAGAGCTACAATAAAGGAAAAGCTAACCAAAAGAGAACCAATAAACCAAAAGCTAACCAAGTTCAATACCAAAAATAAACAAAAATGACCAGAAATACAAATCATGTCTCAACAATAACCCTGAATGTTAATGGCCTAAATTCACCATTCAAAATACATAGGCTGATAGATTGGATTCCCAAAAAAGACCCAACAATATGCTGCCTTCAAGAGACTCATCTCATAGGAAAAGACATACACAGACTGAAGGTGAAAGGTTGGGATAAAAATTAGTATTCACATTATCTGTGAAACAAGCCGGGGTTTGAAATAAAGGAGACTTTAAGCCAAAGATAATCAAAAGGGATAAAGATGGACATTTTATACTGCTTAAGGGAACCATGCATCAATAAGACATAACAGTTATAAATATATATGCCCCAAGCAATGGAGCATCTATGTTCATCAAACAAACTCTTCTCAAGTTCAAGAGTCAAATAGTCCACAACACAATAATTCTGGGTGACTTTAACACATCTCTTTTCCACTGAATGGATCTTCCAAACAAAAGCTAAACAAAGAAACTATAGGACTCAATAATATAATCAATAGCTTAGACTTAACTTACATATATAGAGTATATTATTCATCAACAAATGAATACACTTTCTTCTCAGCAGCACATGGATCCTTCTCTCAAAAATCAAATCTTAGCAAATATAAAAAAGTAGAGATACTACCCTGCATTCTATCAAATCATAATGGAATGAAATTAGAAATCAATGATAAGATAAAAAATAAAAGCTACTCGAACACCTGGAGACTAAACCATATGCTACTGAATGAACAATGGGTCACAGAAGAAATCAAGGAGGAGATTAAAAATTCTTAGAGGTAAATGAGAACATAGACACAACATATCAAGATCTCTGGGACACTATGAAAGCAGTATTTAGAGGAAAATTCATTGCATGGAGTTCATTCCTTAAAAGAAGAAAAAGTCAACAAATAAATGGCCTCACACTACATCTCAAAGCCCTAGAAAAAGAAGAACAAATCAGCAGCAAGAGCAGTTGAAGGACAGAAATAATTAAAATTATAACTGAAATCAATGAAA
This sequence comes from Marmota flaviventris, assembly GCF_047511675.1. Lineage (NCBI taxonomy): Eukaryota > Metazoa > Chordata > Mammalia > Rodentia > Sciuridae > Marmota > Marmota flaviventris. Next base: position 98,732,732 of record NC_092500.1, read on the forward strand.
TCAAAACAAAAGAAAAAATTGAAAACAAAAGTTGGTTCTTTGTAAAAATAAATAAAATTGACAGACCCTTAGCCATGCTGAAGAAGAAAAGGAGAGAGAGAACTCAAATTACCATCATACGTATTGAAAAAGGTAATATCACAACAGACATTACAGAAATACAGAGAATAATTAGAAATTATTTTGAAATCTTATACTCAATAAATTAGAAGACATTGAAGGCATTGACAAATTTCTTAAGTCATACAATTGGACCAAATTGAGTCAGGAATATATATAATTTATTTTTTTTTTTAATTTTTTATTGTTGGTTGTTCAAAACATTACATAGTTCTTGATATATCATATTTCACACTTTGATTCAAGTGGGTTATGAGCTCCCATTTTTACCCCATATACCGATTGCAGAATCACATCTGTTACACATCCATTGATTTACATATTGCCATACTAGTGTCTGTTATGTTCTGCTGCCTTTCCTATCCTCTACTATCCCCCCTCCCCTCCCCTCCCCTCCCCTCTTCTCTCTCTGCCCCCTCTACTGTCATTCATTTGTCCCCCTTGTATTATTTTTCCCTTTCCCCTCACTTCCTCTTGTATGTACTTTTAATATACATAATTTAAACAGACCAATATCAAGTTAGGAAATAGAAGAAGCCATTAAAAGCTTCCAAATCAAGAAAAGCCCAGGACCAGATGGATACATAGCCGAGTACTATAAGACCTTTAAAGAAGAACTAATATCATAATCTTCAATTTATTTCAGGAAATAGAAAAAGAAGCAGCACTTCCAAACTCATTTTATGAGGCCAATATCACCCTGATTCCAAAACCAGAAAGACACATCAAAGAAAGAAAACTTTAGACCAATATCTCTTATGAACATAGATGCAAATATTCTCAATAAATTTCTGACAAATCATATACAAAAACGTATCAAAAAGATTGTGCACCATGATCAAATGGGATTTATCCCAGGGATGCAAGGGTTAGCTCAACATACGGAAAAAAATAAATGTAATTTATTGCATCAATAGACTCAAAGATAAGAATCATGTGATCATCTTAATAGATGGAGAAAAAGCATGTGACAAAATACAGCACCCCTTCATGTTCAAAACAATAGAAAAACTAGGGATAACAGGAACATATCTCAACATTAGTGAAAAAGAATCCCTGTCTTGTGCCAGTTTTTAGAGGGAGAGCCTTTAATTTTTCTCCATTTAGAATGATTTTGGCCTGGAGCTTAGCATAGATAGCTTTTAAAATGTTTCTATTATTTCTAGTTATTTTAGTGTTTTGAACATGAAAGGGTGTTGTGTTCTGTGAAATGCTTTTTCTGTTTCTAATGAGATAATCATATGGTTCTTATCTTTAAGTCTATTATATGATGAATTACATTTTTTTTAAAATTTTCACATGTTGATTTTAATACTTGCACCAAAGAAGTCTTATTAAGGAAGTTGGGGCCTAATGCCACATGATGAAGACAAGGGCCTACTTTTTCTTCTATTAGATGCAGTGTATGTGGTTTTATTCTTGGGTCCTTTGTCCATTTTGAGTTGAGTTTTGTGCATGGTGAGAGATAGGGGTTTAAATTTATTTTGTTGAATATGGATTTCTAGTTTTCCCAGCACCATTTGGTTAAGAGGCTATCTTTTCTCCAATGCATGTTTTTGGCAACTTTGTCTAATATAAGATAACTGTAATTGTGTGGTTTAGTCTCTGTATCCTCTATTCTGTACCATGGGTCTACCACTATGTTTTGTTGCCAATACCATGCTGTTTTGTTACTATTTCTCTGTAGTATAGTTTAGCTCTGGTATTGTGATGCCACCTGCTTCACTCTTTCTGCTAAGGATTGCTTTAGATATTCTGGGTCTCTTATTTTTCCAGATAAATTTCATGATTGCTTTTTCTATTTCTATGAGGAATGTATTGGGATTTTGATTGGAATTGCATTAAATCTGTACAGTGATTTGGGTAGTATGGTCATTTTGATAATATTATTTTTGCCTATTCAAGAACAATGTAGATTTTTTCATCCTCTAAGTTCCTTTTTCATTTCTTTCTTTAGGATTCTGTAATTTTCATCATATAGATCTTTCACCTCTTTCATTAAGTGATTACCTAGTTTTTGTTTGTTTGTTCATTTTATTTGTGGGTTTTTTTGAGGCTATTGTAATTGGGGTAGTTTTTCCTCATTTCCCTTTTTGAGTATTTGTCACTGATATACAGAAATGCCTTTGATTTATGGGTGTTGATTTTATATCTTGCTACTTTGCTGAATTCATTTACTAGTTCTAGAAGTTTTCTGGTGGAACTTTGAGGGTCTTCTAGGTATAGAATCATATCAAAAGCAAATAGTGCCGTTTTGAGTTTTTCTTTTCCTATGTGTATCCCTTTAAATTCTTCATCTAATTGCTCTGGCCAGTGTTTCAAGAACTATGTTAAACAGAAGTAGTGAAAGAGGACATCCCAGTCTTGTTCCAATTTTTAGATGGAATGCCTTCAATTTTTCTCCATTTAGAATGATTTTGGGGGGCTGGAGATGTGGCTCAAGCGGTAGCGCGCTCGCCTGGCATGTGTGCGGCCCGGGTTCGATCCTCAGCACCACATACAAACAAAGATGTTGTGTCCGCCAAATACTAAAAAATAAATATTAAAAAAATTCTCTCTCTCTCTGTCTCTCTCTCTCTCTCTCTCTCTCTCTCTCTCTCTCTCTCACACACACACACACACACACACACACAAAATCTTCTTTTTTAAAAAAAAAAAGAATGATTTTGGCCTGGAGCTTAGCATAGATAGCATTTATGATTTTGAGGTATGTTCCTGTTATCCCTAGTTTTTCTAGTGTTTTGAACATCAAGGGGTGCTGTATTTTGTCAAATGCTTTTTCTGCGTCTATTGAGATGACCATATAATTCTCAAGGAAGAGATTAAAAAATTCTTAGAGGTAAATGAGAACATAGACACAACATATCAAAATCTCTGGGACACTATGAAAATAGTACTAAGAGGAAAATTCATTGCATGGAGTTCATTCCTTAAAAGAAGAAAAAGTCGCTGCAACCCACCGGCAGAAGAGGAGCAGCAGCCTGCTGAGAGGCAGAGCCGCCCCGTCCCCCTGTGCCGGCAAGGTAGACGGAACTGTGACCACCCACAGAGCAGGCCCAGCGGCCTGCTGAGGGGCAGAGCCGCCCCCCACCCCCCGCGCCTGCCAGGTAGGCGGAACTGTGACCACCAACAGAAAAGGCCCAGTGGCCCGCGGAGGGGCAGAGCTGCCAACCACGCCTGCAAGGTAGGCGGGCCTGCGACCCACCGGCAGAACAGGCGCAGCGGCCTGCTGAGAGGCAGAGCCGCCCCCTCCCCCCACACCTGCAAGATAGACGGAACTGTGACCACCAAAAGAACAGGCCAGACCTGCAACTGACAGACAGAAAAGGCCCAGTGGCCTGAGGAAGGGTAGAGCCGACCCCCCCGCGCCTGCAAGGTAGGCGGACGTGCGACGCACTGGCAGAACAGCCCCAGAGGCCTGCAGAGGGGCAGTGCCGCTGCCTGCGCCTGCAAAGTAGGCAGAACTGCGACCACGGACAGAACAAGCCTAGTGGCCCGCAGAGGGACAGAGCCGCCGCCCGCGCCTGCAAGGTAGGCGGACATGCTACCGACAGGCAGAGCAGGCCCAGTGGCCTGCCGGCATGGTAGGCACATTGCCCCAATTGGAGGAGGGGCAGAGCCGCCGCCCGCACCTGCAAGGGAGACTTTGCAACTATACAAGACCAATATAAATATATAGGGGGAAAATTCAATAGCACAACAGTTTCACCAAGTAGAAAGGAACGCGAACAGTATGAAGAGACAAGGAAAGAAAGGACCACAAGCAATGCAGGTCAACTCAACGTTAGAAGAGGTAATATCTGCAGCAGATGGAATGTCAGATAAAGAATCCAGGATATACATGCTTCAGATGATCTGGAGTCTCAAGGAAGACATCAGACAGCAAAATCAGACAATGAAAGATCACTTCGACAATGAATTACATAAACAAATCCAAGAAGCAAAAGATCAACTATACAGGGAGATAGAGGTTATAAAAAACAAACAAACAGAAATCCTAGAAATGCAGGAAGCAATAAACCAACTTAAAAACTCAATGGAGAATACTACCAGCAGAGTAGAACACTTAGAAGACAGAACATCAGACAATGAAGACAAAGTATTTCAACTTGAAAAGAACATAGACAGCTCAGCAAGACTGTTAAGAAACCATGAGCAGAACATCCAAGAAATATGGGATAACATAAAGAGACCAAATTTAAGAGTCATTGGGATACAGGAAGGGACAGAGTTTCAAACCAAAGGAATGAGCAATCTATTCAATGAAATAATACGAGAAAACTTCCCAGATTTTAAGAATGAGACAGAATCCCAAATCCTAGAAGCCTACAGGATGCCGAATGTGCAAAATCATAAGAGACCCACACCGAGACACATTATAATGAAGATGCCCAACATACAGAATAAGGAGAGAATTTTAAAAGCTACAAGATAAAGGAAGCAGATCACATTTAGGGGTAAGCCAATCAGGATAACAGCTGATCTTTCAACACAGACTCTGAAAGCTAGAAGATCCTGGAATAACATATTTCAAACACTGAAAAAAAATGGGTTCCAACCAAGAATTGTGTATCCAGCGAAATTAAGCTTCAGGATGGAAGATGAAATTAAAACCTTCCACGATAAACAAAAGTTAAAAGAATTCGCAGCTAGAAAACCATCTCTTCAAAACATCCTTGGCAAAACACTACAGGAAGAGGAAATGGAAAATAACAATGAAAACCAACAGTGGGAGGTAGGACAGTAAAGGGGGGAAAAATGATCAAAGAGGAAAACAAACCATGTTAAGTAACATAAATAAACAAATATGGCTGGAAGAACAACCCATATCTCAATAATAACCCTAAATGTTAATGGCTTAAACTCACCAATCAAGAGACACAGGCTAGTAGAATGGATCACAAAACAAGACCCAACAATATGCTGCCTACAGGAGACGCATTTGATAGGAAAAGACATACATAGGCTGAAGGTGAAAGGTTGGGAAAAATCATATCACTCATATGGACTTTGGAAACAAGCAAGAGTGTCCATACTCATATCAAATAAAATAGATTTCAAGCCCAAGTTAATCAAAAAGGATAAAGAGGGAAACTACATACTGCTTAAGGGAACCATACACCAACAAGACATAACAATCATAAATATATATGCCCCAAACAATGGTGCAGCTATGTTCATCAAACAAACTCTTCTCAAGTTCAAGAGTCTAATAGACCACCATACAATAATCATGGGAGACTTCAACACACCTGTCTCGCCACTGGACAGATCTTCCAAACAAAAGTTGAATAAGGAAACTATAGAACTCAATAACACAATTAATAACCTAGACTTAATTGACATATATAGAATATACCACCCAACATCAAGCAATTACACTTTTTTCTCAGCAGCACATGGATCCTTCTCAAAAATAGATCATATATTATGTCACAGGGCAACTCTTAGACAATATAAAGGAGTAGAGATAATACCATGCATCCTATCTGATCATAATGGAATGGAACTGAAAATCAACGATAAAAGAAGGAAGGAAAAAGCATACATCACTTGGAGAATGAACAATAGGTTACTGAATGATCAATGGGTTATAGAAGACATCAAGGAGGAAATTTAAAAATTCTTAGAGATTAATGAAAACACAGACACAACATATCGGAATCTATGGGACACATTGAAAGCAGTTCTAAGAGGAAAATTCATTGCTTGGAGTTCATTCCTTAAAAAAAGAAAAAACCAACAAATAAATGATCTCATACTTCATCTCAAAATCCTAGAAAAAGAAGAGCAAAACAACAGCAAAAGAAGTAGAAGGCAAGAAATAATTAAAATCAGAGCTGAAATTAAGGAAATCGAAACAAAAGAAACAATTGAAAAAATTGACAAAACTAAAAGTTAGTTCTTTGAAAAAATAAACAAAATCGACAGACCCTTAGCCATGCTAGCGAAGAGGAGAGAGAACTCAAATTATTAGCATACGGGATGAAAAAGGCAATATCACAACAGACACTTCAGATATACCAAAGATAATCAAAAAGTATTTTGAATCCTTAAACTCCAATAAATTAGAAGATAGTGAAGGCATCGATAAATTTCTTAAGTCATATTATCTGCCCAGATTGAGTCAGAAGGATATAGACAACCTAAACAGACCAATATCAATTGAGGAAATAGAAGAAACCATCAAAAGACTACCAACTAAGAAAAGCCCAGGACCGGATGGGTATACAGCAGAGTTTTACAAAACCTTTAAAGAGGAACTAATACCAATACTTTTCAAGCTACTTCAGGAAATAGAAAAAGAGGGAGAACTTCCAAATTCATTCTACAAGGCCAACATCACCCTGATACCTAAACCAGACAAAGACACTTCAAAGAAAGAAAACTACAGACCAATATCTCTAATGAACCTAGATGCAAAAATCCTCAATAAAATTCTGGCGAATCAGATACAAAAACATATCAAAAAAATTGTGCACCATGATCAAGTAGGATTCATCCTTGGGATGCAAGGCTGTTTCAATATACATAAATCAATAAATGTTATTCACCACATCAATAGACTTAAAAATAAGAACCATATGATCATCTCGATAGATGCGGAAAAAGCATTCGACAAAGTACAGCATCCCTTTATGTTCAAAACTCTAGAAAAACTAGGGATAACAGGAACATACCTCAATATTGTAAAAGCAATCTATGCTAAGCCTCAGGCTAGCATCATTCTGAATGGAGAAAAATTGAAGGCATTCCCTCTAAAATCTGGAACAAGACAGGGATGCCCTCTCTCACCACTTCTGTTCAACATAGTTCTCGAAACACTGGCCAGAGCAATTAGACAGACGAAAGAAATTAAAGGCATCAAAATAGGAAAAGAAGAACTTAAATTATCACTATTTGCAGATGATATGATTCTATACCTAGCAGACCCAAAAGGCTTTACAAAGAAACTATTAGAGCTAATAAATGAATTCAGCAAAGTGGCAGGATATAAAATCAACACGCATAAATCAAAGGCATTCCTGTATATCAGTGACAAATCCTCTGAAATGGAAATGAGGACAACCACTCCATTCACAATATCTTAAAAAAAAAATACTTCGGAATCAACCTAACAAAACAGGTAAAAGACTTATACAATGAAAACTACAGAACCCTAAGAGAGAAACAGAAGAAGATCTTAGAAGATGGAAAAATATACCCTGTTCATGGATAGGCAGAACTAACATCATCAAAATGGCGATATTACCAAAAGTTCTCTATAGGTTTAATGCAATGCCAATCAAAATCCCAACGGCATTTCTTGTAGAAATAGAGAAAGCAATCATGAAATTCATATGGAAAAATAAAAGACCCAGAGTAGCAAAAACAATGCTAAGCAGGAAGTGTGAATCAGGCGGTATAGCGATACCAGACTTCAAACTATATTACAGAGCAATAGTAACAAAAACAGCATGGTACTGGTACCAAAACAGGCGGGTGGACCAATGGTACAGAATAGAGGACACAGAAACCAATCCGCAAAACTACAACTATCTTATATTTGATAAAGGGTCTAAAAGCATGCAATGGAGGAAGGATAGCATCTTCAACAAATGGTGCTGGGAAAACTGGAAATCCATATGCAACAAAATGAAACTGAATCCCTTTCTCTCGCCATGCACAAAAGTGAATTCAAAATGGATCAAGGAGCTTGATATCAAATCAGAGATATGCCGTCTGATAGAAGAAAAAGTTGGCTACGATCTACAGTCGGTGGGGTCGGGCTCCAAATTCCTCAATAGGACACCCATAGCACAAAAGTTAATAACTAGAATCAACAAATGGGACTTACTCAAACTAAAAAGTTTTTTCTCAGCAAAAGAAGCAATAAGAGATGTAAATAGAGAGCCTACATCCTGGGAACAAATCTTTACTTCTCACACTTCAGATAGAGCCCTAATATCCAGAGTATACAAAGAACTCAAAAAATTAGACAATAAGAGAACAAACAACCCAATCAACAAATGGGCCAAGGACCTGAACAGACACTTCTCAGAGGAGGACATACAATCAATCAACAAGTACATGAAAAAATGCTCACCATCTCTAGCAGTCAGAGAAATGCAAATCAAAACCACCCTAAGATACCATCTCACTCCAGTAAGATTGGCAGCCATTATGAAGTCAAACAACAACAAGTGCTGGCGAGGATGTGGGGAAAAGGGTACACTTGTACATTGCTGGTGGGACTGCAAATTGGTGCAGCCAATTTGGAAAGCAGTATGGAGATTTCTTGGAAAGCTGGGAATGGAGCCACCATTTGACCCAGCTATTCCCCTTCTTGGTCTATTCCCTAAAGACCTAAAAAGAGCATGCTACCGGGACACTGCTTCATCGATGTTCATAGCAGCACAATTCACAATAGCAAGAATGTGGAATCAACCTAGATGCCCTTCAATAGATGAATGGATAAAAAAAATGTGGCATTTATACACAATGGAGTATTACTCTGCATTAAAAAATGACAAAATCATAGAATTTACAGGGAAATGGATGGCATTAGAGCAGATTATGCTAAGTGAAGCTAGCCAATCCCTAAAAAACAAATGCCAAATGTCTTCTTTGATATAAGGAGAGTAACTAAGAACAGAGTAGGGTCGAAGAGCACGAGAAGAAGATTAACATTAAACAGGGATGAGAGGTGGGAGGGAAAGGGAGAGAGAAGGGAAATTGCATGGAAATGGAAGGAGACCCTCAGAGTTATACAAAAGTACATACAAGAGGAAGTGAGGGGAAAGGAAAAAATAATACAAGGGGGACAAATGAATGTCAGTAGAGGGGGCAGAGAGAGAACAGGGGAGGGGATGGGAGGGGATGGGGGATAGTAGAGGATAGGAAAGTCAGCAGAACACAACAGACACTAGTATGGCAATATGTAAATCAATGGATGTGTAACTGATGTGATTCTGCAATCTGTATATGGGGTAAAAATGGGAGCTCATAACCCACTTGAATCAAAGTGTGAAATATGATATATCAAGAACTATGTAATGTTTTGAACAGCCAACAATAAAAAATTAAAAAAAAAATAAATACATAAAAAATATTAAAATGTAGGCTAATATACCATCTATAAATAAGGAAAGTTTTATTACTTTTTTATTCTTATTTGTTTCCAGTTTTTATTTACCTTATTTATTGAATTTATTACTAATTGTATTTCAAAGTGATTATTTTTTGTCATGATTGATTTTTATTAATAGAAAATACGTATTCCAGTTTAAAAAAAAAAGAAGAAAAAGTCAACAAATAAATGGCCTCACACTACATCTGAAAGCCCAAGAAAAAGAAGAACAAATCAGCAGCAAGAACAGTAGAAGTCAAGAAATAATTAAAATTAGAACTGAAATCAATGAAATCAAAACAAGAGAAACAATTGAAAAAATTGACAAACAAAAGTTGGTTCTTTGAAAAAATAAATAAAATTGACAGACCCTTAGCCATGCTAAAGAAGAAAAGGAGAGAGAGAACTCAAATTACCAGCATATGTGTTGAAAAAGGTAATATCACAACAGACACTACAGAACTACCGAGGATAATTAGAAATTATTTTGAAATCTTATACTCCAATAAATTAGAAGACATTGAAGGCATTGACAAATTCCTTAAGTCATACAATTTGCCCAAATTGAGTCAGGAAGATATACACAATTTAAACAGACCAATATCAAGTGAGGAAATAGAAGAAGCCATCAAAAGCTTACCAATCAAGAAAAGCCCAGGACGGGATAGATACACAGCCAAGTTCTACAAGATCTTTAAAGAAGAACTAATACCAATACTCTTCAATTTATTTCAGGAAATAGAAAAAGAGGCAATAATTCCAACTCATTCTTTGAGGCCAATATCACCCTGATCCCAAAACCAGGCAAAGACACATCTAAGAAACAAAACTTCATACCAATATCTCTAATGAACATAGAATTAAAAATTCTCAATAAAATTCTGGCAAACCAATTACAAAAACATATCAAAAATATTGTGCACCATGATCAAGTGGAATTCATCCCAGGGATGAATGGTTGGTTCAACAGATGGAAATCAATAAATGTAATTCATCACTTCAATAAACAAAAAGATAAGAATCATATAATCATCTCAATAGATGCACAAAAAGCATTTGACAAAATACAACACCCCTTTATGTTCAAAACACTAGAAAAACTAAGGACAGCAGGAATATATCTCAATATCGTAAAGGCTTTCTACACTAAACCTCAGGCCAATATCATTCTAAACAGAGAAAACTTGAAGGCATACCCTCTAAAAACTGGAAGAAGACAAGGATGCCCTCTTTCAACACTTCTATTCAACATAGTTCTTGAAACACTGGACAGAGCAATTAGACAAATGAAAGAAATCAAAGGGATATGTATAGGAAAAGAACTTAAAATAGCACTATTTGCTGATGATATGATTTTATACCTAGAAGACCCAAAAAACTCCACCAGAAAACTTCTAGAACTAGTAAATGAATTCAGCAAAATAGCAGGATATAAAATCAACAGCCTTAAATCAAAGGCATTTCTGTATATCAGTTACAAAGACTCTGCGAAAGAAGTGAAGAAAACTACCCAATTCACAATAACCTCAAAAAAACAAGATACTTGGAAATCAACTTAATGAAAGAGATGAAAGATCAATTCAATGAAAACTACAGGACCCTAAAGAGAGAAATCAAAGAAGACCTTAGAAGATTAAAACATCTACCTTGCTCTTGGATAGGCAGAATTAATATTATCAAAATGGCCATACTACCAAAAGCACTATACAGATTTAATGCAATTACCATAAAAATCCCAATGGCTTTCCTCATAGAAATAAAAAAATCAATCATGAAATTCATCTGGAAAAATAAGAGAACTAGAATAGCTAGAGCAATCCTTAGCAGGAAGAGTAAAGCAGGTGGCATCGCTATACCAGACATTAAACTATACTACAGAGAAATAGTAACAAAAACAGCATGGTATTGGCACCAAAACAGACTGGTAGACCAATGGTACAGAATAGAGGAAACAGTGACTAACCCACATAATTACAGTCATCTTATATTAGACAAAGGTGCCAAAAACATGCACTGGAGAAAAGAGAGCATCTTTAACAAAAGGTGCTAGGAAAACTGGAAATCCATTTGCAACAAAATGAAATTAAACCCCTATCTCTCACCATGCACAAAAGTGGATCAAGGACCTATGAATTAAACCAGAGACTCTAATAGAAAAAAAGTAGGCCTCAATCTTCATCATGTGGGATTAGGCCTCAATTTTCTTAATAAGACTCCTATAGCACAAGAATTAAAACCAAGAATCAATAAATGGAATAGAATCAAACTAAAAAGTTTCTTCTTAGCAAAAGAAACAATCTGTGAGGAGAACAGGGAGCCTACATCTTGGTAGCAAATTTTATCCCTCACACAATAAATAGAGCACTAATCTCTAGGGTATACAAAGAATTCAAAAAGCTAAGCATCAAAAATCAAATAACCCAATTAACAAATGGGCCAATGACCTGAACAGACACTTCACAGAAGAGGATATACAATCAATCAACAAATACATAAAAAAAATGCTCATCATCTCTAGCACTTAGAGAAATGCAAATCAAAACTACTCTAAGATATCATCTCATTCCAGTCAGAATGGCAGCTGTTATGAAGAAAAACAACAATAAGTGTTGGCAAGGATGTGGGGGAAAAGGCACACTCATACACTGTTGGTGGGGCTGCAAATTGGTGCAGCCAATATGGAAAGCAGTATGGAGATTCCTTGGAAATCTGGGAATGGAATCACCATTTGACCCAGCTATCCCTCTCCTCAGACTATACCTAAAGGACTTAAAAACAGCATACTACAGGGACACAGCCACATCAATGTTTATAGCAGCACAATTCACAATAGATAAACTGTGGAGCCAACCTAGATGTCCTTCAGTGGATGAATGGATTAAAAAAATGTGGCATATACACACAATGGAATTTTATTCAGCATTAAAAGAGAATAAAATCATGCCATTTGCAGTTAAATGGATGGCATTGGAGAAGATAATGCTAAGTTAGCCAATCCCCAAAAAACAAATGCTGAATGTTTTCTCTGATATAGGAGGCTGAGTCATAGTGGGGTAGGGAGGGGGAGCATGGGAGGAATAGATGAATTCTAGATAGGAAAGAGGGAAGGGAGGGAAAAGGAGGAGGCAGATGATTAGCAAGGGCAGTGGAATGTGATGGACATCATTACATTATCCAAAGTACATGTACGAAGACTCAAATTGGGTGTCAACATACTTTATATATAAACAGTTATGAAAAATTGTAGTATATATGTGTAATAAGAATTGTAATGCAAAAAAACCAAAGTACATGTATGAAGGCATGAATTGGCATGAACATACTCTATATACAAAGATATGAAAAATTGTACTCTATATGTGTAATAAGAACTGCAATGCATTTCACTGACATGTATTTAAAAAAAATAAAATCAATAAAATGCAGGGGGAAGAAGAAAAGATTCTTAGAGGTGAATGAGAACACAGCTACAATGTACCAAAACCTCTGGGACACTATGAAGGCAGTTCTAAGAGGAAAGTTCATTGTATGGAGTTCATTCCTTAAAAGAAAAAAAAGTCAACAAATAAATTACTTAATATTATATCTCAAAGCCCTAAAAAAAGAAGAAGAAATCAACACCAAAAGCAATAGAAGAGAGGGAATAATTAAAATCAGAGCTGAAATCAATAAAATTGAAACAAAAGAAAATTGACAGAACAAAAAGTTGGTTCTTTAAAAAAATAAATAAAATTGACAAATCCTTAGCCATGCTAACAAACAGAAGGAGAGAGAAAACTCAAATTACTAACATACCTGATGAAAAAGAAAATATCATGACAGACACTACAGAAATACAGAAGATAATTAGAAATATATTTGAAAACCTGTACTCCAATAAAATAGAAAATATCAAGTCATCAACAAATTTCTAGAGGCATATGATATGCCCAAACTAAACCAGGATGATATACACAATTTAAACAGAACAATTTCAAAGCAAGGAAATAGAGGACACCATCAGAAGCCTACCAACCAAGAAAAGCCCAAGACTTGATGGATACAGAGCTGATTGCTACAAGACTTTTAAAGAAAAACTAACACTCATTTCTCAAACTGTTTCATAAAATAGAAAGAGGGAACACTTCCAAACACATCCTATAAGGCCAACATCACCCTTATTCCAAAACCAAACAAAGACATATCAAAGAAAGGAAACTTCAGACCAATATCTCTAATGAATATATATACAAAAATTCTCAATAAAATTCTGGCAAATTGAATACAAAAACATTTCAAAAAGATCATGCATCATGATCAAATAGGGTTCATCCCAGGGATGCAAGCTTGGTTCAACATATGGAAATCAATAAATGCAATTCATCACATTAATAGACTCAAAGATTAAAATCACATGATCATCTCAATAGATGCAGAAAAAGCATTTGACAAAATACAGGATCCCTTTATGTTCAAATTACTAGAAAAATTAGGGATATCAGAAACATATCTCAGCATTGTAAAAGCTATCTACACTAAGCCCCAGGCTAACATCATTCAAAATGGAAAAAAATTGAAGGCATTCCCTCTCAAATTTGGAACAAGACAGGAATACCCTCTTTCACCACTTCTGTTTAACATGGTTCATAAAATTCTAGCCAGAGCAATTAGACAGATGAAAGAAATTAAAGGGATACAGATGTGAAAAAAAAACTCAAATTATCACTATTTGCCAACGATATAATTCTATACCTAGAAGACTGCAAAAATTCCACCAGAAAACTCCTAGAACTAGTAAATGAATCAGCAAAATAGCAGGATATAAAATCAACACCCATAAATCAAAAGCATTTCTGCACATCACTGACAAATCCTCAGAAAGAGAAACTAGGAAAACAACCCCATTTATAAAAGCCTCAAGAGAATAAGTAATAAATAAATAAAATACTTGAGATTCAACTTAATGAAAGAGGTGAAAGACCTCTACAATGAAAACTACAGAATGCTAAATAAAGAAATTAAAGAAGACCTTAGAAGATGGAAAGATCTTCCTTGTTCTTGGATAGGCAGAATTGATATTGTCAAAATGACCATACTACCAGAAGTACTATACAGATTCAATGCAATTCTAATCAAAATTCCAATGACATTTCTCATAGAAATAGCAAAAGCAATCATGAAATTCATTTGCAAAAATAAGAGACCCAGAAGTCCTTAACAAGAAAAGTGAAGCTGGTAGCATCATTATTCCAGACCTTAAACTATACTACAGAACAACATTAACAAAAACAGCATGGTATTGACACCAAAATAGACCTGTGGACCAATGGTACAGAATACAGGACACAGAGACAAAACCACATAATTACAGTTATCTTATATTAAACAAAGGTAACAAAAACATATATTGGAGAAAAGATAGCCTCTTCAACAAATTGTGCTGGGAAAAGTGAAAATACACATATAACAAAATGAAATTAAACCCCTATCTCTCACCATTCACAAAACTCAACTCAAAATGGACAGAGGAGTTAGGAATACAACCAGAGACTCTGCATCTAATAGAAGAAAAAGTAGGCCCTAATCTCCATCATGTGGGATTAGGCCCCAGCTTCCTTAATAAGACTCCTGAGGCACAAGAATTAAAATCAAGAATCAATAAATGGAATGAACTCAAACTAAAAGGTTTCTTCTCAGCAAAAGAAGCAATCTGTGAGGTGAATAGAGAGCCTATATACTGGGAGCAAATCTTTACCCTTCACACATCAGATAGAGCACTAATCTCTAGGGTATATTAAAGAACTCAAAAAGATAAAAACAAAAACAAAAACAAAAAACAAGTAATCCAATCAATACATGGGCCAAGGACATGAACAGATACTTCTCAGAAGAGGATATTCAATCAATCAACAAATATATGAAAAAAAATTTTCATCAATTCTAGCAATCAGAGAAATGCAAATCAAAACTACTCTAAGATACCATGTCCCTCCAGTCAGAATGGCAGCTATTATGAATATGAACCACAGTAAGTGTTGGCAAGGATGTGGGGGGAAAGGCACACTCGTACATTGCTGGTGGAACTGCAAGTTGATGCAGCCAATATGGAAAGCAGTATGGAGATTCCCTGGAAATCTGGGAATGGAACCACCATTTGATCTAGTTATCCGTCTCCTTGGTCTGTACCCAAAGACTTAAAAACAGCATACTACAGGGACACAGCCACATCAATGTTTATAGCAGCACAATTCACAATAGCAAACTGTGGAACCAACCTAGATGCCCTTAAGTAGATGAATGGATAAAGAAACTGGTACATATACACAATGGAATATTAGTCAGCAATAAAAGAGAACAAAATCATGGCATTTGCAGGTAAATGGATGGTGCTGGAGAAAATAATGCTAAGTGAAGTTAGCCAATGCCAAATGTTTTCTCTGATATAAGGAGGCTAACTCATAGTTGGGTAGGGAGGGGGAGTGTGGGAGGAATAGATGAACTCTAGATAGGACAGATGGGTGGGAGGGATAAGGGAAGGGGCATGGGGTTAGAAATGATGGTGGAATGTGATGATCATTATTATCCAAATTACATGTATGAAGACATGAATTGGTATGAATATACTATGTATACAACCAGAGATATAAAAAATTGTGCTCTATATGTGTAATAAGAATTGTAATGCATTCCGCTGTCATATAAATTATTAAAAATGGTAAAAAAAAAAGAAACTGTGGTACATATACACAATGGAATATTACTTAGCAATAAAAGAGAATAGAATCATGGCATTTGAAGGTAAATGGATGGAGTTGGAGAACATAATGCTAAGTGAAGTTAGCCAATCCCAAAAAAACAAATGCCAAATGTTTTCTCTGATATAAGGAGGCTGATTCATAGTGGGATTTGGAGGGAGAGCATGGGATTATTAGATAAAACAAAGAACTAGATAGGGGAAGGCAAGTAGAATAGATGGTGGAATGAGATGAACATCATTACCCTAAGTACATGTATGAGACACAAATGGTGTGAATATATTTTGTATACAACCAGAGATATGAAAAAATGTGCTCTATATGTGTAATATGAATTGTAATGCATTCTGCTGTCATATATAACAAATTGAAACTAAAATAAATTAATTAATTAAAAATTAAATAAATAGAGAGGAAAAGAAATACAGTGGGAGAAAAATAGGAATCACTAATAGCGAAAAGAGGCAGTACTCAGAAGACCAGCCCCATCTTTTCACACTAATGACCGTGGTCCTTGACACACGGCTTAATTTCTGGTGGGCTTCCCCCTACCCCTGCCCATGGTACTGTGGATTGAATCCACGCTTTGCGCACACTAGGCAAGTGCTTTACTGCCAGGTTATGTCCTCAGCAATGGTACTTAATTTTCCATATTCTTCCTCCCCATCCCTGTGCTTTAATTGAGATATCTGCACACAGTTCAGGTATCCATTTTACCTTCAGCTGATCCAACATTAAGGGATTAAGAAAAAGAGTATGACAGAATGTTAAAATTAGGTCCCCTTATTTTTATTAAGCCTAGAATTCCTAGGTTTTGAAATTTTTAACCCAGTCACCTATTACATTCAACAGAAAACTTGATGGCAATTTTCAGCATATACCTTAGAAACGCCATAGACGAGACTGATCTTTATACCCTATCCTTTCTCCATTGCAATAATATTAGAAAATTCAAAGGAAAGTCTATGTTCATCCTATGTGTACTTAGGACTAAAAATCCAGACCTATATAAATGAAAGACCTCAGGAAGGAAAGATGTTGATGTCAGGTTGTGGGGACAAGTACATGGAGTACTGCATACATGGCATACATTAAGGGCGTCTGAGTGGCAGGCCACTCCCCTTGTGCTAGGCATGTGAGCTGCAGGCCTCTTATCCCGCAGGGACAGCCCTGGGCATGAGGCCATATGTTGCAGTCCCTGTGCTTGCTCCATGGCCCACTCCTCGATTGGTCGCTTCAAGAACAGTTAGCAGAAATTGCATTGGTGGCTGCCTATAATCTGCTTAGCTACTGCCTCAGTATATATATGTGGTAACTGCGCAATAAAATCAGACCTGCTTCCTGCTTGGTCTCTGGAGGTCTTGATTAGTGACTCCGCAGCCACACTCTCCTCTACCCTGTTCCATTTACCTCCTCGTTAGACAAGAGACAGCCCACGCATCAGGTTCTTCATTGGATTACAGAGTTGATCTGAGCACCTGAAAAGTAGTAGGTTTGAAATTCTTTTCTACTGGATTAAAATCCACATCAAAAAGGTATCAAATATCTAGCAAGACATCAGGTACAGAAGGCGATATTTATAAACATGCACTGGGATTGAATTCTTGCTTTCTGTGGAGGTGCTGGTGCAGTCTGCAATTAAAGAAATGGTTTTCATGTACTTTCAGTATCAGTCATGATATGTCCAGCATTCTTTGAACAGGCTGATGTTCTTTTAGTAAAAGTAGGATTTCACAAAGTCTGTGGCAACAATCTTACTTCAACAAAACACCCAGGCATGGAGTTAGGGCTGAAATTTCCCAACCAGAGTGGCACTCAAAAGGGTGTGGTGAAGGTTTCTGCATCCACTCACACTCTGGTTCCTACCACAAAGAGGACTTAACCACATGAATTGGACTTACCTTCATATACCAGGACTATATTTCCTCTTTTCCTCAAGAGTTTATTCAGCTAAACAAACATAGTGCTAGGTGAGAACAGCATATAACTGGTAACAGAGCATAAGAGTCCTTCTTCTTGATTTATTCCTGGAATGCCAGGGAAGAAAAATCACTCAAAGTCCACAATAAAGAAAAGATGCAAAGACCTTTGTCCTTACCTACTATTCCAGTCTAGTGTTCATCAGAATAAATAGCAGTTACATCACTTGAATTAGAAGAGTAAAATTATATGACATGATTTCAGGAAAATTTCTCTTCCTATTTAAAAACCAAAGAGTCACAGGGTTTTGATTATTGCCACAATGGGAAACCATTTTTGATAGGTAGGTGTGGAAATGCCTGGGGTCTAATACACTAGCAGAAATCTCCTGAAAGTGCAGGACTTTGAGCTTGCTTTGTATTTGCTCTGATAATCCAAACTGAGAATTTTCCTGATATCACAGGGGTTATCAAGGAAGGAAGAAAAACTTAGCCTTAACTATCCTCATGAAGTAATAATTGGAGCACTGCAAATACTGACATGGAACATCATTTGGCAAGAGAGATATATTCAGCAGAAGAACAAGAATCAACCAATCAACCCCATTTTAATAGGGACCTCAACCTCCACTAAAATACAATTTTGAGGTTCCTAAACTACAATACAAACCTTCAGTACTCTTAGGATAGTGCTGAAATACCATCTGCTATTATCTGTACATTAAGAATCGGACTATCTAGAAATTTGCTTTTATACATAAGAACCGAAGCTCCCTGGGAGCAAAATCCCCAAATATGTGACAGGCTACTGAAGTTAGTTCATGGACGGAAAGCATTGAAATCTTGTTACACCATGGGTAAGTGGCAGATATGAAAGTGAAAAAATTAGGAGGGTTGAGCAAACAAGAGGCAGAAATAGGACAACTGCTTACTCATGGAGATTTTGAATCTATTCTTCTTCTGTTTGGTCTACCCAGGGTCTTGCATGAACCCTGTGCAGATGAGGGATCCCAATTATCTTTTTAGAAAAGTTGTAAAGCCAAAACTAATCTCTATGATATCTTTGTATGAAGGTGAGGAAAAACAGGATAACAGAAGTCTGGGTAAAAGTGCTTATGATTTTAAACAATTATTCAGGAAGATATTATTTTTCTCAACTCATCTATTAATACCCTAGAAAGCTTTCCCTTAACTAACTCCAGAAACAAGTAGTTTTGTTTGTTCTCTAGATCTCATTCCTGCTCTCCTTCAAAGCAAACAAACAGCAGGAAAGCAGTGGAGCCTAGCAGCAGGAAACAGCCCTGAACATGGCTGCCTCTGTGACCACTGTCTTCACAGCAGCCTTGTCCCATGCCTCACGATCCCACCTGCAAAAGTGAGATGATGATGATAATCAGTGATACCTAATAACTAGGTTCTCCCAATGAAATGGATTGCGATGAGGGCTGAATGAAGGATCTTGATTATACCCAGCCTTGGAGATGGGGGTTGTTAGAGATAATCACTGCCTGAATCAGGATTTTGGAGTAGATTACACAAGTGGTCATATTTAGGATGCATTTGGAAAGTAGAGTCAAATAGATTTGGAAATAGGCAGGGTCTTGGGGAGTGGGGAACCAAAAAGACTCCTTTATAAAAAAAAAATAGTTTAGTGAAGCAGTTGTCATTAGCTGAGAAAGCACTGGGAGATTTTATGAGCTATATTTTCTCCCTTTGCCAGAGTTCCTCTGAGTTTAAGACTTCCTCTGGGTTTAGGACCTCAGAACATTACTATATTTGGAGGCAGGCCCTTTAAAAAATGCTTAAGTAAAAATGAGGCTGTGGCAGGTATAGTGGTGCATGCCTATAATCCCAGTGGCTCAGGAGGCTGAGGCAGAAGGATTGCAAGTTCAAAGCCAACCTCAGCAACAGCAAGGCACTAAGCAACTCAGTGAGATCCTGCCTCTAAATACAATATAAAATAAGGCTGGGGATGTGGCTCAGAGGTTGGGTGTCCCTGAGTTCAATCCCCAATTCCAAAAAAAAAATGAAGCTGTTAGTGTGTTAGTATCCATCCTAATACAATATGAGAGGTGTCCTCATAAGAAGATGGTGTTTGGATACACAGAGAGACAGCAGGGATGCATGTGCATAAATGAGGTCCCTTATTGTGGTGAGCCGCTTCTGCCGTTTCTGCAGACTATGGTCGCCATTACGAGATGGCGCTGGCTCCGCTGTGGTATGTGACAAACAACTCCTTATCTGAGAGAGTTGGCACATGATTTTCACCACCCTGTGAGAAAGCTCCACGCGGCAGCTTTGTATTGGGGCTTGGGATGCTTTATTAAGGCTGGGAGGGCATCCGGGGGAGAGAGAAGAGGAGAAGAAGAAAGAATAAGAAATATCAAGGGACCTAAATAAACTGCTGAGAGAAGATTCCTGAGTGTTGCGTCTTCCTTGCGGGCAAGGGGTCGCGACACCTTATGAGCACGGAGGCAATACTCTGGGAGCCAGGGACAGAGGCCTACAAAAAAAAACAGAGCTGCTGCTACTTTCATCTTGAACTTATAACTTCAAACCTGTGTGAAAAAAAAATCTGCTGTTAATTTTACCCAGACTATAGATTTTTTTCGGCATTTGTTGCAGACTAAGATGATGAAAAAATAAGAATTAGGATGTAGAAGGCAAGTATAACAGCTAAGTATAACACATGTATTCAAGAGAAGTGGGTTACTTGAGGTCTGCAATTCACCTTAAGGCACCTCACCTGCTTCCGAGGTCTTGCTTATTGCTTCAACCATACCCTTCCTACCTGACAGTCTTACCTGTGGGTTCTTCCTTAACCACTGTTTTGGTTGTGTGTGGTGGGGTCAAAGGTGATATTTTTCTTTCATACTACACTAATTGCTTTCACTCATTGCTAACTTGGGAGAAGGTCAGGCAAAGGGCCTAATCGGAGTGATATTTGAAAGAATCTCAAAGCCAGTGAAAAATTGCCAACAGCATTTATATTCCCATTTAGAATACATCTATGACTGTGCCGAAGGAAAAAATCCATCAGCCTGGACACCCTGTGAATGTCATGTTATCTATAGAAAAACCCATTGTTTAAGAGATCTTCTTGCAATAGGTCTGCATACTACAGGAAGGGCCAGAAGACTGGACAAGGGGCCTATTTTTAAGATTTCCAGTAACAAGCCTGGGGCCTTAGTTCAGTAGCAGAGCGGTTGCCTACCATGCTTTGGAGGCTCTTGGTTCGATCCTCAGCACCACTTAAAAATACACAAATAAAATAAAGGAAATCTGTCCATTTAAAACTGAAAAAAAACAGATTTCCAGTCACATGGCCATCCCTGGTATATCTCCAACCAATCTGTCCTCAATTTACCACGAGCTCTGTAATGAAAGGAATCTCTCTCTCTCTCTCTCTCTCTCTCTCTCTCTCTCTCTCTCTCTCTCTCTCTCACACACACACACACACACACACACACACATACAAGATCTAAAATGATAAGATGCAGCTAGTGAGACTGATCAATCTAGATCTTCCATGAAAAGGATGAGCAGGTAAGTACCTGACACAACAGAATGAGCACAAGGTGAAAAGAGGCAAGCAATGCAGGTACCCAAGAAGACTTGTTGGAAACACAATACCTTTTAATCAAATTTTGAAGTAAAAATTTAACAATCTAATGAAACATATAATCAATTGTAAGATTCAATAAAGGAGTTCATTCTAAATATAAAGGAGCAGGGAGCTAAATGTAAGATGATATATAAAATCAGGAGGTTGTTCAAAACTTGAACATCTGATTCCAAAGGAGAGTGGGAGAAATGATTATCAGGGTACCACACACAAAAGTGTCTAGTGGAGACCAACCTGAGGAAACAGCACAGAACATGACTGCTAAACCAAACACAAATGCAAAGCAATTGAACCTACAAAAGTGATGTCCTGCTACCTCAATGATTCAAGTGAATCGTTGTGGCCCATAAATTCTCACTGGTGTGATTCATAATGCTTTCTTCAATAAAGTGAGTTCCAAAGGCATCCTATATAACATCTCACAAAAGGTACAGGAGCCTAGAGGAAGACTGAGACCTGAAATGTGTGGTTTCTCTAGGAACTGTGCATTCCCATTGCTGGGGAGTGCAAAACCCCATGGCTATTTTGTGACTGCTTTTGCTTTAATAACACCCAGGGATATCAATAAAAACAGAATACTTTAGGGTATATGCTTCCACAGAACCAAGGCCTCCTGATCAGAACCAGATCCAGTGATTCCTGGACAATGTTTCTGGGTCTGAGCAGACTGAAGGTCATCTTTCAGTTACCATGTGTCCATGTGGTATCCTAAGCCATTGCAGAGTTGAGAAGGAAGGACCCTAAATAATCAAAACTTCAGCTATCTATCATATGCATGGGAACATAGACATCATGTTTGATGGAATTTTGACTATAATTAAAAAAAAATAAGACTATCTCCATTTTTGATGCTAGGGTCATTGCTGACACAAATATGCACGTGTGTGTAGCACCAACCCCCCACAAACACAATACACAATGGAAGGGCAGACCATGGTCTCATCAATCAGACTAAAGTTCAGACAATTAGAGAACCTCAATTCTAACATCTTTGCTGAATACTTGCCTAGTTTCCTTCAACACGATTGCCCAAGTCACATGTTGTACTTCTTGTAAATGACAGGTGACAACCTCTTGCCCAGCCTATCCTGCTGGGCTGAGGTCCCAAAGAGAAAAGGTAGGGAGGCAAGACATGCTAGTGTGTCAACTGTGAGGTCACTGAGACCTGGAGCTCAAAGGCACCACTGTTCCTTTACTCCTTATAAGGGGAGCTGCCCTGCTTCTCCCAGCACAGACTTGGGAACAACTTCAGAGCCTCCTCCAAGATGCTGGTGGTCCTGCTCACAGTGGCCTTGCTGGCCCTGAGTCCAGCTCAGAGCTCCAGTGAAGGTATAAGAAAAGGGAGGGGAGGTAGGGGTGACTTTGGGAACTCATGAAGCCCCACTAGAGAGAAACAGAAGGCAGATTAGGCTAAGTGGGATGTAGCCCCACAGTTTTTATGAAAAGTGTAAGGCCATACATTCCATATCAGGGCCATAGAGTTGAAGTTGAAAAAAATTAAATAGAATAAAAATTTCTGATGCAAGGAATGACAAGGATTTGCATTTATAGAGAAATTTCTCTGTGTTTTGAAGGATACAGAGGAAGGTGGGAAGACAGACCCAGGGAAAGCAGTCATGAAGGCATTACTGTAATCAAAGCAGACAGTGGGTACAGGCTGCCTTACTGGACAGTGATGCTGGTTGAAGAAGAAGAGGCACACATATAGGGGCTGTGTCAGAGACAGAGATCCAGGAAAAAATGTGGGACTTTCTCTACACAGTAAGATAGAAATATCAGGAACCAATTTCTCATTTCCTCTGACCTTTATTCAATATTGCAAAGTGCTGAAAATAGTGTATATGACATTGCACCCAAGAGTTTACTACTGATGTACCCTCTCTAAAAAACATGTCAAATGTGCAAATAATTTAATGCAGAAAAAGATTAAAAGAAGACTAAAATGGGACAGTGTAATACCCAGAATACTTAACAAATATTAGCAGTAAGGATTGATGGATTCTAGAGAGGACCAAATGGTAGAAACATTTTGAACAAGGGGTTGAGACTCAGCACAGCAACCCCCCAGCCACTGCATCACAGCTTCCTGCCTTGCCAACAGCCACATAGGGAGAGGCTGACACATTCACTTAGGGTGTATACAGGTTGTAGTTGGAAGTACTCTACCTTTCCTTGTAGAGTATTTGTGAGCACGGAGGTTGGGGAATAACTTAATTTCATCATGTGCTTCATTTCGTAGAGGCCATCTATGAAGATTCTCCTTCCTCCCTGCCATCAGGTAAGTCCCAATTCATCTTCACTTGGCTTTCTCCTCAGCTCCTTTTGGAATTATTTGAGTTCTACAATGTCTCATTGCCATAATTTTTATTTGGGGGCATTAGTGACTGTTGGTTACCCTTGATTTTGGGGAACATTAGCAGAACCACCAATAGGGAAATGGGTTTGATGACAACAGGAGTAGTTTGCTGCCTCAGGCTGAGAGGCGAACCTCAAATGTGAGGTCTCCTAACTGACTCCTCTGTGGTAGTGAGAGTGGCAAAATGGCTTTCTCCTCCACCATGTTTCTTGATAGAAAAAAATATGGCTTCAAAGGGACTGCACAAAATTGTACCTGTGTCTGTTTCCTCCAGTTGTTATGTCCCTATAGCTTCAGGTAATCAGTGAAACCAATGTGGGGCCATCACTTTGTCTTCCTCTTCCCTCTCTTAGATCTGATCCACATGGGTCTGCGGCACTAAGTAACTAGCTCCAGTTTCAACTTCTGCCTTAGTGTCCTGACTTGGATTTACAGACAGCAAATCATCACTGTGTCCTGAAGTACAATCAGCAGACATTTATAAATCCTTTGCTTGACATCTCTTGTGTACAGGGAAACATCCTCTGGGGATGGGAAGGCATCCAAGACCTTCCTTTTGGGCAGAATTAAGTAAAAATACTCATCATAAGTATATGTTAGACATTCCACATGATTAGTACACAGGCTGAGGGGAGGTCCTCATGAGGAAAGAGTGGACACAAGGGAAGTTAGCAGTCAAAAGGAAAGACTGGGACAAAATGTCTGTGTGACAAGGTCAGACAAGTAGATGGGGAGGGGTTCTTCCACCACTGATGCCATCTACTCTTGTGCTGTACCCACACAGAGGTCGAGGACCTAAGCCAGAGCTCCGAACAAGTCCCTCACAGACCACCTCCTGGAGGACGCCCACCCAGACGCCCTGCTGATGGTGGAGATGAGAATGACGATGAAGTTGAAGGTGGTGATTCAGAGCAGGGACCACCCCAAGAAGACAATCAGCAGCCTCCTAAACCTCCTCGTCCTGGACAGCAGCAGGAACCACCCCAACAAGGAGCCCAACAGCAGCATCCTCGCCTTCCTCATCCTGATAACCCACAGGGACCTCCACAAGAAGAAGCCCACCAGCGTCGTCGTTGCTCTCCTCATCCTGGTAACCAGCAGAGAACACTCCAACAAGAAGAGCAGCAGCAGCAGCAGCAGCAGCAGCAACCATTTCGCCCTCTTCGTCCTGGTAACCAGCAGAGATCACCCCAACAAGAAGAGCAGCAGCAGCAGCAGTAGCAGCAGCAGCAGCAACAACCATTTCGCCCTCTTCGACCTAGTAACCAGCAGAGACCACTCCAACAAGGAGGCCCCCAGCAGCAGCAGCAGCAGCAGCAGCAACAGCCAAATGGTCTTCCTCATCCTGGAAACTAACAAGGTAAATAAAAACGTAATCTGGAGCTTCCTGCCACATATCATCCTGCAAAGCCCTGGGCATCTCCAGAACCTTCTCAAGTAGATAGAGTTGAAATACCCACCCCTGCTCCATCTCCCCTAGTTCTAGAATTCAGTGGCAGCTGGGATTTAGGCTCACTCTCCACCAAGGGCCCTAACTTGTGCTTCTCAAAATTCAAGGTGTTAACAAATCCTCTGGGAACATGTTCCAAGTATGTGGTCATGGAACCCATTTCTAAATGTCTAGATTCAGGTATTCTTGGGTATTGTACGATGACCCATTTAAGTTCTCCAAGGTCATTCTGATTTTGAGAAGGACTGCATCAAACACCCCTTTCCCCACATTTACTTGTGTTGTGTTTCCTTGTAGAATCAAAGCAGTATTCTTTCTCCCTTGCATCCTCTGTCTCCTTGCTCACACTCCAATGGCTTTTCATTTCCTGTTTCTACTTGACTTTTCTGCTCAGTTCTATCTCCCAACAGCCCTGTCAGTCCAGTATACATTCTAAATTAATTCAATCTGTGCCTCCAAGTGTAGATTTTTAACTGCTTACTTGCAAATAAATCTAGGCTCGCATCATAAAAAGTATGACTGAATTGAAGTTCAGTAGCTATATCTAAGAGGCATATCATATGTTACTCCATATTTATTCGGATGGAAGTATCATCAATTTGTTTGAACATCCTCCTGGAAAAGTTTAATCACATATAATCACGGCACTTTTTTCTTACAAATGATACCATCAGTTACATGCAGATATATATGTTGCTGATTTCAAATATCATATTTCAGTAAATTTTCCATACCATTCATGAACATACGTGCATCTTTCTAGTGTCTTTTTCCTTCCTTCTTTCCTTTTTTCCTCCTTTTCTTCATTTTCTCTCTTTATTTTCTTCCTTTCTTTCTTACTTTCTAAATTTATTTCTTAATGTCTAAATTCATTTTTCTTAATTTCTAAATTTCCTTCTTCTCCTCCTCTTCCTCTTGCTCCTCCTTTTTCTCTTTCTCTTCCTCCTATTTCTCTATTATTGTTGTCCACTGTGTTACTATGCCAAAATTTCGCTCATCAGGCCATGTTTAAGATTCTAAAACTGGTCTTGCTCCCCGATTATAGTTATAGGTTTCAGTGACCTGCTTTATAAATATATCTTTGATCATTTTCAATAGCAACTCAAAGATAAGCAATAAATGAATAATCTTTATCTCATTACCGTGTACACAACAGTATTATGTGCTAGGCGCCTAACCAGAGTGAACAAAAAGAAATAGAGAATGAGAAGGGGAAGAGGGAGAGGAGGTGGGCTCTCACCTACCTTACTTCAGAGACGGCAGCAAGGGATCAGAAGCCTCCTGCATGCCACATCTTCCCTATAACCTTCCTTGTTTCTTTGTTTCAGAAAGTGAATGAGAAGATGATGTCCTTCAGGAAGTTGTGCCTTTGGACCATACAGTCACAACAGCCTCTTCTCTATACCAATAAAATAATTAGCATATGATTTCTAATTGCTGTCTCTCTCTTTCTGGGGTTGGAGAGTCTGGACTTGGAGGGTCATGAACACGATACAAGAACATCCTGGACCCCTTCTTATGAAATGCTTCCAGAAAGCTTCCCTCTATCTTTATCCACAAGCCAGTTACCAGGTCTTCCTTGGATTGCATTATATTAATGCAATTTTTAAAAATTATTTCAGTTACATGTACTAATGCTCTTGTAATTTGGAGGACTGAAGGAATACAGAACAAAAGTATCATACATTTTCCAAAAACAAGTGACTTGGAGTCCTTCAAACATTATGTTAAAATCTACCCTTTTTCTTACAGAATCTGGACTGTCATCCAACTAATATACTAGAATTATAACTGGTGATTTTACACCAGGACACATTAGGCTTTGGGGAACTTCAATTTCTTAGCCACACTTTAAACACATTCATTTACATAACTTGGTAAAGATAAAACACCATTTCTTATTTACCATGTAACTTTAATATATCCAATAATCCTAATCGATTATTTATTTTTTGAGACCAGATCACCCTCTGTTGCCCAATATGACCTCAAACTCAATAGACTCCTGCCTCAGTCAGACTCATAGCTGAGAATATAATAAGCCCAGTGAATCCTAACTAGTTTACTATCTCTCCTTTTATAAGACCAAATACCTTCTTTAGTGATATTGGAAGAGCACAATCTAATCTCCCAAAATTATATTGAACACAAAAAATTTAGTTTGGGGAACAGGTCAAAATGTCAGAAGGTTAAGAATACTTGAATAAATAAAATCAGAGCTCACTATCAAACAATACCAAAGTATTGTTAGTTGTAACAAAATAGTGTAAGTCAAATATATAGGGCTTTGTAATTGTAATATAAGAACTGAGGTGTCTTACCATTAAGAAAACCCACTTTTCTTTAGAACTCAAGGACTTCATAGAACACCGTATGAAGCATAAGATATTATCTTGATGAAATCTCTTTACTGTGTACACAACAATATTATGTGCTAGGTGCCAAACCAGAGTGAACAAATCTTTGATTCTTAGGCCAGTTACCTAAAAGATCAAATTCCTTACCTCGCAAGACTGAATTTTGTCATTTTAATAAAGACTAAACCACTTCTAGTTTGCTTTCTATGTCATTTTGATATTAAAAATAACTATTTTGGAAAAAAAAATAACCATTTTGGGCTGGGGCTGTTGCTCAGTGTTAGAGCTTCTGCCTCACACTTGTGAGGCACTGGGTTCTATACTCTGCACCACATACAAATAAATAAAGATATATTTTTAAAAAGAATCACCATTTTAATAGTAATTACATAAATGCATTTAAATGGTAACTTGATTATCTGTACATAAAATTCATTATTCTCTGCAAGTTTTAGTGGCACACCCCTGTAATCCTAGCAGCTCAGAAGGCTGAGGCAGGAGAATCTGAAGTTCTAAGCCAGCCTCAGCAACTTAGTGAGGCCCTAAGCAATTCAGGGAGACCCTGTCTCTAATAAAATACAAAATAGGGCTTGGGATGTGGCTCAGTGGTTAAGTGCCCTGGGTTCAATACCCAGTGCAGGAAGAAATTCTTATTCTAGATTCCTTTTCCAAATAACTTCTAATTTTTCTTATACATGTATTTAGGGTTTGTTCTATATTTTCTTCTTTCTTATAGTGAGTAATTCATTTATAATGGTAAGCATTCTCATTTTACTTAAAAAAAAAAACTTCATTCTTCAAACTTCATTCGTCCAAAACATAATTTATTTTACCATATACAAAGTTCATTTTCTTGCTTTTTCTAATATTAATTTGCATATAATAATTAGAAATTTTTATTTAATTTTAATTATTATAGGCATATATAAAAGTAGAATTTATTGTTTTGTTTTGTTTTTCACTGTCTAGCATTTATTCACACGCAAGGGTAAGAATCGGTACAAATAATAAACAGTGCTTTAAATACAGATAAATAGTTCTAGTTTCTAAAGAAAACAATTCTATATAATTCTAAGTTAAGTATTTTCTAAATTCTTATTAAAAATAGAAGGCTATTTGCATTAAATTCTACTCCGCCATAACCCTTTGAGAGCGTAAGGATAAGTGGTGAATTCTATACTCCAAGAAGTCACCAGAAAGATGGGAGATAGTTCACCCACCTCCCTGAACTATATCCCTCAACTGGAAAGAGAATTACTTGCATCATAGATAACATAGATAATAAATGCAGAAATTATTTGCTATCTAAAGATAGCAAATCACTTGGAAAAAGTGATAAGAATTTCTCTGAATCAGTTCTGTGGATTCTGAAACTTCATTGCACTGAAGTTTTGATTCCAACGTCTTAAATTCATTTAAACTCCAGGAAGACTTAAATTCCCATAATAAAAGCTTCCTGTTGCTAGGAATGATGCTGGAAGACAGTCTGTAATCATCATGAATGGCACCTAGAGTAAGTAACAAAGTGGTTTACCTAGTAAAGAAGCAACAGTGCTTCCCAGTGAAATAGTCGGTCAAGTGTGGCACCAAAATGACCACAACTGTGAAGGAACAAACCCCAAATCTGTCAGTTTATATATCTAAGTTGTTATATTTTGAATGTTCAAAATGGCAAAAATATCTAGGTTAAAGTATGTTCCATATATAAAGGATCATTTTCAAGTCATGCAGTTTTTTAAAACTACATAAAACATGAAGTGATTGCAATCTTGGTGCCGGAATGGTGCCTGCTCCACTGACTGTCTGCCCAAGATCGTTTGACCTCTTCTACTCAGACCTCTACATGATTATCGGAAAATAACATATTTGATAATTACCAACATAGCAATGTTTAGATTTTCCAAAAAAAAATTGCTTTCTATTTAGATTGATCATGATACAATAGAACAGTCTCCAAATAGAACAATCTCATGCTTTAAAAACAATCTTGTGCAATAAGTGCAATTTTAAAAGTCCAGTGTTAATAACAACATTTGGTATTATAAGAGGCAAAATTATTTGGATTTTAAAAAATGATTACTATAGAATAAAAATTAGATTTCCAAACAAAACTTTCATTGTGGTACAAAATACTAAATTTGATTCTATAGTCTATTGATGCAAAGAATTTTAAGATCTATACCACATTTTCCTAATTGGGATTTTGAAACAATAAGCATAATTCTTAAGCAGATTACTACAACGTTTGCTCAAAGGACAAGCTCCCTTTTGCCAAGAACTCTCTTTTTTAGTTTAGTTGGAGGAATTTCCATTATAAATTCTTGAAAAGCAGTTCTAAACATGATTTAAAATGTCTTACTTTCCTCCCTCTTAACTTTTTCTTTATGTTGTAAAGACATGTGCACAGAAAAATGTTCTTTTGATAGAGGTTAATAAATTTATTTTCCTGATTGAATAATAACATTTTGTATGTTTGACTTTCTCTCTGGCATCCTATATAATGTTTCTGTAGTTACTAATCCAAACAAACCAGCCAACTAGAGCATCCCAGTGTTCAAATCAAAATTTTGGACACAATCCTATTTATTCTGGATGATGCTCAATTCTACACATAGTTCAGGGAAGACACATCCATAAGAATATCCAAAATGTTATGTTACCGAACTCTAACATGTGATTGTGCTCTGTTGGATAATACCATCTACAGAGTACCAAGGCAGAGGAGTCAGGTGTGGAGACCAATTTGCTTTTGCTGCCACAGTAATTCACAACCATCATCTTCAAGATTTCCAAGCTGTTCTAGAATAAGAAGTAGTCCTTTTTTTAATCTGGTGGCTTAAAGTAGGAATAAACAGGTGCTGCTGGATACTCCTCATCAGGATTTTCTGTCATCATTTTCAGCTTTGCTTCAATGGCTTTAATCTTTTCTGTGACACATAGGTTAGACTGAGTAGGCTCAGTGCTTGAGGAAGGTTCAAGACTGATTGGAAGAATCTTGTCATTTTTGTTATGATCGTATCTCTTTACTTGAGCATGTGCCCATCGTACCACCAGCTTCTTAGACAGTGCCAGCTTGCCATTGAGACACTGGATGGCTTATTCTGCTTCCTGCTTAGTTTCAAAGTTAACAAAACAGTACCCTCAAGGCTGTCCCTCCAAAGCACCTGACTTGAGGAAGAGGAAGTCGAACTGCTTCACCTTACCAAACTTCTGGAGGAGTTTGAGGAGGTAGTATTCTGTGATTTTGGGGTCCAGGTTGCCAGTCCATAATCTGTGCCCTTGCTGTGGAGAGCCCTCTGAAAGGATGGATGTGTTCTCCAAGGGAAGAGTTTTGGTTTCTGCATCTATCAATCTCTATGAAATACTGGTGGCCTCCACGTTGTATCCTCAGCTCATGCCCCGAAAGCAGGTCCTAACTCCGGGTCTGACGGACGTCTAGCTCCGTCCGCTTCAACACCCAAGTAGAATTTATTGTGATATATACTTAAGAATGCACATAACATCATTTGGTCAATTTTATTCTGCAGTTCCTCCCCTTTCCCACTCCCTTCTCTATCTGCCTTCTTCTATTCCACTATTCTCCCTTCTATTTTCAAGACATCTCTCCCTTTTTTAAAAATTCTGTTTTTCTCTCTAGCTTTCGCATGTGAGAGAAAACATTAAACCCTTCACATTCTGAGTCTGGCTTATTTCATGAGGTATGAAATTACCCATTTCTATCCATTCACCAGCAAATGACATAATTTCCTTTTTTATGGCTGAGTAGAACCCCATTGTGTATATATCACGTTTTCTTTATCCATTCATCTGATGATGAACACTAGGCTGCTTTTACAACTCAGCAATTGTGAACTGTTCCACCATAAACTTTGGAATGCATATATCACTATAGTATCCTGAGTTTAACTCTTTTGCATAAATACCAATATGGGATGGCTAGCTCATATGGTGCTTCCATTCCTAATCTTTTGAGGAATCTCCTTACTGCTTATTAAAGGGGTTGTACTATTAATAATATTGTGTAAAATATCTACTTGTACTGTTACTGAGTACTGTTGTACACTTTCTGAGAGTGGCACAGAAAGTGATTGTTACCATACTGAAAAGTCTCATTGTTCTGTAATAAAAACCCACACATGAACAAATTTGTGTTAGCAAATTAATGTGTTTTATATAATTATTTAGATTACTTAGATATTTATCATATATGCATTATTGAACTTCACTGATCAAAATCCTAAAAACTTGAAGGTCTGAATGAATAATGAAAAATGTTCTCAACAGACATATCATAAATATAATTATTGTTAAAAAGTTTACACTTTTCTCTTTCTCCCACACATTTGCTTGTTCTTAACAATTATGCTTAGACTGCTTATGAAAATTTTATGACATTTGATGAAGGTAGCCGCCATCTCCATTAGTTTTCCTGCTAAATGTGTGTATAGCATTTTCCTGTTCGGCAGTCATCATCAGAGTGGGACTCTTAGAAAAGTTTATAGGTCCTTATTGTTATTGTTATCCTTGAGAATTAAGCTGCTGTTTGTTCCTTACCATAAACTTCTGGCTTAAGACAGTATGTTGGTACTTTCTGATATGGGGAAATCTTCTTTTACATGGGAATTTTATGTCCTCCTTTAAAGGTAAAGAAGGAAGGTCAAAGGGCCTCTGGAGTGATGCAAGTCTAGAGTTGTCTCCAGTACAGAATTAATATTCTGCTTTTGAGCAGATTCAGAGAGGCAGTGGGAATGCTCTTACACTGTTTTTTCACATTTTTCCTAAAAACAAAAATAATAAACTCTATGTAAAACTGCATGTCAGTGACTTCTCATTTGACCTTTGTTGTGACAGTTGTACATGAAGTATCAGAAATCACATTTCCATTATCACAGCTGTCCTTTGGTTGAACACAGAGTTGTGTGCTCTTATACTGTGCTCATATGACCCTTGAAGGTGACCAATAAGAATAAACAACCATTCACATTAAATCAAAAAACCGAAATAGTCTTGTCTTCTAAAGTTCTACACAAGTGACATGAACTTGAAGAGCATTTTGGTAATTTTTATATTTCTGAGAATACTTAATTAACATATGTTTATTATATCATCATATATTATCATAATAACTGTAAATAATAAAAATAGCCAACAACAGAGGATTGCTTTAATAAGTTACAAGGAATATATATATATATGCATATTGTGGGCTGTTACACAGCCATTAAATTTTTTTTTTCAAATTTTGATTCATTATATATGACAGTGGAATGCATTACAGTTCATATTACACATATAGGGCACAATTTTTCATATCTCTGATTGTATACAAAGTATATTCACACCATTCATATCTTCATTCATGTACTTTGGATAATTATGGCTATCACATTTCACCATAATTTTTAACCTCATGCCCCCTCTCTTCTCCTCCCACCCCTTTGCCCTATCTAGAGTTTGTCTATTCATCCCATGCTCCCGCTCCCTACCCCACTATGAATCAGCCTGATGCTGGTTGTTTTAATGAATAAAAATAGTAGCCATTATTGGGGCTGGGATTGTAGCTCAGTGGTAGAGTGCTTACCTGGCATGCATAAAGCACTGGGTTTGATCCTCAGCACCACATTAAAAAAATAAAATAAAGATATTGTGTCCATCTACAACTAAAAAGAAATTTTAAAAAATAATAATAATAGACATTATTTATCAGGTGGTTAGTATGTGACCAATACTGTTAGAACACTTCATGAACTAAATTTCTTTTTAAGGTCATATTTGTTGAGATATAACATATATGGTACAATTTGCCCCATTTAGTTTTATAGTTATATGAATTTTGACAACAAAAATATAAAAAATGACAACATATATATTCATATGGATATATAGTACTACAGTCAAGATAGAGAATATTTTACCTTGTTTCCTTTACTTCTTTTTTAATGACACATAGAGAAATTAATTTTAATATATTTTCATTTAACCCAATGGATTACCAACATAATTTGCAAAGAAAATAATTGTTAGCAATATATTTCATGTTCATTTTGTTTGAATTACTAAATTCTTTATAATCTAATGTCTATTTAACACATAGCACACCTCAATTCAGACTAGACACATTTCAAATACTCAGTAGCTTCATGTAACCAATGGCTGCCATTGGCTACATTGGCTCCTTTCTCCATCTTTAACCTTTTGGTGAGATATATGCTATAGGCTGCATTATAAATCCCCTTGTCATGTAGTTTCTTGTTGAGTTGTATCAGAAAGGGACACCAAAGAGATGAACTTGAAATATACAAAATTAAAGCAAGGTGCTTTATTCCTCCCTATAAGACTCTTAGACTGTGAAGTTGGTTTTTTCATGCTTTTCATGGGAATGACTTCAGTTAGCTCACCTTCTCCTACAAGGTTTTCATACAAAGTTTTCTCTTCTTTCACCTCCTATACCTCCAAGTGTACAGGAGGAAAGGTGCTTCACAAAATTTATTGGTTTCCTTCAACCTTGCCCTTACCTTTATAAATACCTTATTAAACAATTTTTACCCTGATTGATCTTTTTCATCCTTCAATCTTGAATAATGGTTTTTTAATTATAACAAAGTAAAATATACCTCATCTCATATCACAGGCAATGTATATACAAATACCAGATGAATTATATATTGAAATATAACATATAAAATGCTAAAACTTTTAAAGAAAATATTAGTGTTACTTTGTGAAGAGAAATGGAAAACAAAAAATACAAAATAAACCTGAAAAATTAGATAATATTGTAGTAAAAATTTTTATGTGTAAAAATTTACCAAAAAGGGTTGAAAGACACATGAACTTTCTTACTACTTATTTTTGTTTATTTTTGGTATTTAACTTGACTTGGTTTCTCCTTTGGTTAACTTTTCCTTTATTGTAGTTCTTTCCTTTGAAGGTTTTCATTGTTGTTTTTCATTTCCTCTTCATGGAGTATTTTGCAAAGAATGTTCTGTAGTGCAGCCTTTCTTGCTGTAGATTCTTTTAGTTTTTGTTTATCATGGGAGGTTTTTATTTCATCATCAAATTTGAAGCTTAATTTTGCTGGATATAAGATTTTTGGTTGGCATCCATTGTCTTTTAGAGCTTGGTATATGTTTTTTCAGGATCTTCTGACTTTGAGAGTCTGGGTTGGAAAATCTGCTGAGATCAAAATTGGTCTTCCCTTATAGGTAATCTGATTTTTCTCTTTTGTGGCCTTTAAAATTCTATCCTTATTCTATATGCTAGGCATTTTCGTTGTAATGGGTTTTGGTGTAGATCTGTTTTTAATTTTGCACATTTGGTGTCCCATAGGCCTCTTGTATTTGATTTTTCAATTCATTCTTTATGCTTGGGAAATTTTTTGATATTATTTTACTGAAGAGATTGTGCATTTCTTTGGTTTGAATCTCTGAATCTTCCTCTATCCCAATAACTCTTAAATTTGGTCTTCTGATGGTATCCCCTATTTCTTGGATATTCTGTTCATGGTTTATTATCATCTTCAGTGCGAAGTCAACTTTATTTTTAAGACTGTATATTTTGTCTTCGCTTTCTGAGGTCCTGTCTTCCAAGTGATCCAGTCTATTGGTAATGCTATCTACTGAATTTTTTGATTGGCTTATTGTTTCTTTCATTTTTAAGGATTTCTATTTGTTTATTTGTTTTTGTTTTGTTTTGTTTTGTTAGTATTTCTATCTCTTTCCTGAAGTAACCTCTTGCAATCTGTATTTGTTCTCTTATCTCTTCGTTGGTGTGATTAATGTTCACCTGTATTTGTTCTCTTATCTCTTTGTTAGAATGATCAATTTTTGCCTGTATCTGCTCATTTAGGTCATTCTTTAATTCCCAAATCATTTTAGTTATGTATATTCTGAACTCCTTCTCTGACATTTCACCCTCTGCACTACCTATGAATTCTATTGTAGTATCTTGGTTTGTTTTGGGCACTTTCCTCTCTCATTTCTTCATGATGTCTATGTGTCTTCTTCTCTTGCAGTGTAGATCTGAGGTATTACAGCCTCTGCCCTATTGTCTTATAGTATCCCTATAGGTTACCAATATCTCACCTTTAAGGGGGAGATTAATATTAAAGCACTCAATGTACCCCAACATGCAGCCATATATCAGTTAGCTTCTATTTTTACATTTATAGTTTTGTCGCCATAATGAGAAATGATGAGTTCAGTTATCTTCTACCACATAGTCAATAGGTTTGTGTAGTGGTTTACAGTTTCTAATGGTAGAAAGGAGTCTGGAGGGTTGGCTGAGATGTTTATGAGGTAGGATGTGAGAATATGGAAGTGTTAGATTATATGACAAGTGACAGGGTAATCATAAGAAGTTGGCTGTTAGTAGGAGAAACAAGAGGCAACCCCATGTGTGGGCATGGAGTGACTCTCTCTCTGGATCTCTGGGCCGCAGTGTCCACAGCCATTAAACTTTACATTAACCAGTAATTTTGGATAAAATGGGGAAATGTTTACAATGCACTAAGTGAAAGAAGTGGCATGCAAAGCTATTTATATAACACTATCTCATCACTGTTTTGTAAGTTTGTATGCAGAAAAAAAAGTAGAAAGCTATAAAAAGTGGGTAAGATTACAAGTGATTTTTATTTTATTCTTTACAGTGCTCCTTTGTCTTTCCAAGTTTTCTATAATAAGCATGAATTACTTGAATAATTAGAGAAGTATTAACTTAAATTACATCCACAATATGGCACTCAATGGCATGGAGAGCTTCTGCTTATGCTGGTGCCTTCTAACTCTCATTATTTCCTAAGCACATCAGATGATTAATGGCCATACCTTCATATTTTTCTTCTTAATATTCTGTTTGGAATGGCTTCTAGGCAGCATTCTATGGAGTTCTTCTAGATAGCATTTTGTGCAACTCTCCTAATAAAAATGGATAGTTTTCTCAACTTTTTTTTTAATTCTTCTTCTTAGATATACATGACAGTAGAGTGTATTTTGATATATTATGATGAAACAGTATTTTTAAAGTTGAAAATTCCTCTCTTTGACCAAAATATCCTTATTTTATTTTTTGTTAGTATATTGATATCTCTAGAAAAGTATAAATTTCAAGATGAAAGAGAACTATTGGATTGAAATGGGTGCATTATTGCCTATTGGAACTTCTTCTACCTGAAGCCTCTTTACCGGAACCAGTTCATTTTCTGTAGGGACTTATGGTGTGGAAACCAGTCTGACTTTTGAACCTAGGCAGGATCAAGAATGTTCAAATATATTTGGGCAACTCAAGCATGGCACTCATATTTGAGAGATGTCCTAGTGATGACCTCTGCAATGGTTGGATATGGTTTGAGTGCCATCAAGGTTTCATGCATTGAAATTTAATTCTCATTAAGAGCATGATACATTTTACATGATACATCATCGGGTACATTTTGATGATGACCTCTACATGTTCAGAGAGAAGCAATGAGCACAGGAGTTCCACACTTGTTTTTCTTGTTGCTTCCTGTGGTCTTTATCCGGGATCTCCTGCAGATTATAATCCTGCTATTATAATATTTAAAGATAAATTGACTATATTAAAATTGTTGAATTTGTCTCCTCTCTCTGCCCACAATCTACCTGTGTCCTTAGAGTTTCTTGTAAGAAACATATTGTTGAGTCTTTTTTTAAAATCCATTCACTCATATGTGACTTTTAATGAAAGAATTTAATCCATTTGGATTTGATGTAACTATTAGTAAGTAAGGACTTACAAAAGCCAGTTCATAATTTGGTTTTGAGTTTCATTAGGGTTCTTTTTTTCCTCTTCCTTCACAGATTCTCTTGTTAAGAGACTAACTCTAGTAAGTGTCTTTTGGTTTCTTTCTTATTAAGTTTTTCAATGACAGACTTTTGCTTGGTGACTACCTTGAGGCCTAAAATTTTATGTTATGACTACTACAAACTATTCTGAATAATAACAACATAACATAATCTTTTAAAGTAAGACAGAAAAAGTAAAAAGAAAGAGAAAATACACTAATAAAACATTATACTTGCAATCCATACCTCTCCACACTTTGAATTTTTGATGTCCCAACTTACATATTTTTTTGAGCAAGAATTATTTTCTTTTATTTTTAATTTCATTTTAGTTGTTTATGGGCCTTTATTTTATTCATTTATTTATTTATATGTGGTGCTAAGAATCAAACCCAGTGCCTCACACATGCAAGGCAAGCACTCCACCACTGAGCTACAACCCCAGCCCAGGAAGAATGATTTTCAATCAACATATTTTTTATGTCAGCATATATATCTACTGTGTTTTCAGTTGAGACATTCTCTTTAATTTTTCCAGTTTACATTGTTAATTTGCTCAGCAAACCATTTTTTTCAGAGCTACAGCAAAAGAAGCTTTTATTTTTTTTTATTTTTATTTTTATTTTTTTATTGGTTGTTCAAAACATTACAAAGCTCTTGATATATCATATTTCATACATTAGATTCAAGTTGGTTATGAACTCCCAATTTTACCCCAAATACAGATTGCAGAATCATATCGGTTACACATCCTCATTTTTACATAATGCCCCATTAGTAACTGTTGTATTCTGCTACCTTTCCTATCCTCTACTATCTCCCCTCCCCTGCCCTCCCATCTTCTCTCTCTACCCCATCTACTGTAATTCATTTTTCTCCTTGTTTATTTTCCCATTCCCCTCACAACCTCTTATATGTAATTTTGTATAACCATGCGGGTCTCCCTCCATTACCATGCAATTTCCCTATTCTCTCCCTTTCCCTCCCACCTCATGTATCTGTTTAATGATAATCTTTTCTTCCTGCTCTTCCTCCCTGCTTTGTTCTTAGTTGCTCTCATTATATCAAAGAAGACATTTGGTATTTGTTTTTTAGGGATTGGCTAGCTTCACTAAGCATAATCTGCTCTAGTGCCATCCATTTCCCTGCAAATCCCATGATTTTCTCATTTTTTAGTGCTGCATAATACTCCATGGTGTATAAATACCACATTTTTTTATCCATTCATCTATTGAAGGGCATCTGGGTTGGTTCCACAGTCTAGCAATTGTGAATTGTGCTTCTATGAACATCAATGTAGCAGTATCCCTGTAGTACGCTCTTTTAAGGTCTTCAGGGAATAGTCCAAGAAGGGCAATAGCTGGGTCAAATGGTGGTTCCATTCCCAGCTTTCCGAGGAATCTCCATACTGCTTTCCAAATTGGCCGCACCAGTTTGGAGTCCCACCAGCAATATACAAGAGTACCCTTTTCCCACATCCTCTCCAGCACTTGTTGTTGTTTGACTTCATAATGGCTGCCAATCTTACTGGAGTGAGGTGGTATCTTAGGGTGGTTTTGATTTGCATTTCTCTGACAGCTAGAGATGGTGAGCATTTTTTCATGTACTTGTTGATTGACTGTATGTCCTCCTCTGAGAAGTGTCTGTTCAGGTCCTTGGCCCATTTGTTGATTGGGTTGTTTGTTCTCTTATTGTCTAATTTTCTGAGTTCTTTGTATACTCTGGATATTAGGGCTCTATCTGAAGTGTGAGGAGTAAAGATTTGTTCCCAGGGTGTAGGCTCCCTATTTACCTCTCTTATTGTTTCTTTTGCTGAGAAAAAAACTTTTTAGTTTGAGTAAGTCCCATTTGTTGATTCTAGTTATTAACTTTTGTGCTATGGGTGTCCTATTGAGGAATTTGGAGCCCGACCCCACCGAATGTAGATCGTAGCCAACTTTTTCTTCTATCAGACTGCGTGTCTCTGATTTGATATCAAGCACCTTGATCCATTTTGAATTCACTTTTGTGCATGGCGAGAGAAAGGGATTCAGTTTCATTTTGTTGCATATGGATTTCCAGTTTTCCCAACACCATTTGTTGAAGATGCTATCCTTCCTCCATTGCATGCTTTTAGCTCCTTTATCAAATATAAGATAGTTGTAGCTTTGTGGATTAGTCTCTGTGTCCTCTATTCTGTACCATTGGTCCACCCGCCTGTTTTGGTACCAGTACCATGCTGTTTTTGTAACTATTGCTCTGTAATATAGTTTTAAATCTGGTATTGCTATACCGCCTGATTCACACTTCCTGCTTAGAATTGCTTTTGCTATTCTGGGTCTTTTATTTTTCCATATGAATTTCATGATTGCTTTCTCTATTTCTACAAGAAATGCCATTGGGATTTTGATTGGGATTGCATTAAACCTATAGAGAACTTTTGGTAATATCTCCATTTTGATGATGTTAGTTCTGCCTATCCATGAACAGGGTATATTTTTCCATCTTCTAAGATCTTCTTCTACTTCTCTTTTTAGGGTTTTGTAGTTTTCATTGTATAAATCCTTCACCTCTTTTGTTAGGTTGATTCACAAGTATTTTATTTTTTTTGAGGATATTGTGAATGAAGTGGTTGTCCTCATTTCCGTTTCAGAAGATTTGTCGCTGATATACAGGAATGCCTTTGATTTATGCGTGTTGATTTTATATCCTGCCACTTTGCTGAATTCATTTATTAGTTCTAGTAGTTTTTTTGTAGACCCTTTTGGGTCTTCTAGGTATAGAATCATGTCAGCTGCAAATAGTGATAATTTAAGTTCTTCCTTTCCTATTTTTATGCCTTTAATTTCTTTCGTTTGTCTAATTGCTCTGGCCACTGTTTCGAGAACTATATTGAATAGAAGTGGTGATAGAGGGCATCCCTGTCTTGTTCCAGATTTTAGGGGGAATGCCTTCAATTTTTCTCCATTGAGAATGATGCTAGCATGAGGCTTAGCATAGATAGCTTTTACAATGTCGAGGTAAGTTCCTGTTATCCCTAGTTTTTCTAATGTTTTGAACATAAAGGGATGCTGTACTTTGTCGAATGCTTTTTCTGCATCTATTGAGATGATCATATGGTTCTTATCTTTAAGTCTATTGATGTGGTGAATAACATTTATTGATATCCGTATATTGAACCATCCTTGCATCCCAGGGATGAATCCTCCTTGATCATGGTGCACAATTTTTTTGATGTGCCTTTGTATCCGATTCGCCTGAATTTTATTGAGGATTTTAGCATATAGGTTCATCAGAGATATTGGTCTGTAGTTTTCTTTCTTTGAGGTGTCTTTGGTT
This sequence comes from Marmota flaviventris, assembly GCF_047511675.1. Taxonomy (NCBI): domain Eukaryota; kingdom Metazoa; phylum Chordata; class Mammalia; order Rodentia; family Sciuridae; genus Marmota; species Marmota flaviventris. The sequence goes on from NC_092500.1 coordinate 98,773,523, forward strand.
TCAGAATCAGGGTGATGTTGGCCTCATAGAATGAATTTGGCAGAGCTCCCTCTTTTTCTATTTCCTGAAATAACTTGAAAAGTATTGGTATTAATTCTTCCTTAAAGGTTTTGTAAAACTCCGCTGTATACCCATCCAGTCCTGGGCTTTTCTTGGTTGGAAGTCTTTTGATTGCTTCTTCTATTTCATCTATTGATACTGGTCTGTTTAAGTTGTGAGTATCCTCCTGACTCAGTCTGGGCAAATCATATGACTTAAGGAATTTATCAATGTCTTCACTATCTTCTATTTTATTGGAATATAGGTTTTCAAAATAATTTCTAATTGTCTTCTGTATTTCTGTAGCATCTGTTGTGATATTGCCTTTTTCATCCCATATGTTAGTAATTTGAGTTCTCTCTCTTCTTCTCTTCGTTAGCATGGCTAAGGGTCTGTCGATCTTATTTATTTTTTCAAAGAACCAACTTTTATTTTTGTTAATTTTTTCAATAGTTTCTTTTGTTTCAATTTCATTGATTTCCACTCCGATTTTAATTATTTCTTGCCTTCTGCTACATTTGCTGTTGTTTTTCTCTTCCTTTTCTAGGGCTTTGAGATGAAGTGTGAGCACATTTATTTGTTGTTTTTTCCTTTTTTTTGAGGAATGACCTCCAGGTGATGAATTTCCCTCTTAAAACTGCTTTCATTGTGTCCCATAGATTCCAATATGTTGTGTCTATATTTTCATTTATCTCTAAGAATTTTTTGATTTCCTCCTTTATGTCTTCTGTAACCCATTGATCATTCAGTAACATATTGTTCATTTTCCATGTGATGTAGGATTTTTCCTTCCTTCTTTTATCATTGATTTCCAGTTTCATTCCATTATGATCAGATAAAGTGCATGGCATTATCTCCACCCCTGTATATTTACTGAGGGTTGCCCTATGGCATAATATATGGTCTATTTTTGAGAAGGATCCATGTGCTGCTGAGAAAAAAGTATATCCACTTGATGATGGTTGGTATATTCTATATATGTCAGTTAAGTCTAGGTTATTGATTGTGATATTGAGTTCTATAGTCTCTTTATTCAACTTTTGTTTGGAGGATCTGTCCAATGGTGAGAACGGTGTGTTGAAGTCACCCATAATTATTGTGTTGTGGTCTATTTGATTCTTGAACTTGAGGAGAATTTGTTTTATGAACATCGCAGCACCATTATTTGGTGCATAAATATTGATAATTGTTATGTCTTGTTGGTGAATGGTTCCTTTTAACAGTATATAATGTCCTTCCTTATCCCTTTTGATTAACTTAGTCTTGAAGTCGATTTAATTCGATATGAGGATGGCCACCCCTGCTTGCTTACGAGGACCGTGTGCGTGGTATAGTTTTTTCCCAACCTTTCACCTTCAGCCTATGTATGTCTTTTGCAATCAGATGTGTCTCCTGGAGGCAGCATATTGTTGGATTTGTTTTTTTAATCCATGTTACCAGCCTATGTCGCTTTATTGGAGAGTTTAAGCCATTAACGTTTAGAGTTACTATTGATATATGGTTTGTACTTCCAGCCATGTTTGATTATTTATCTTCCTTTTTTAATTTAATTTAGTTTGTTTCTCCATGGTTAGCTTTCCCCCCGCCCCCTGTTTTTATAGAGGCACTTCCCACTGATGGTTTTGGTTATTGTTTTTCATTTCTTCCTCGTGTAGTGTTTTGCTCAAGATGCTTTGCAATGCTGGTTTTCTGGCTGCAAATTCTTTTAGCTTTTGTTTATCATGAAAGATTTTTATTTCGTTGTCGTACCTGAAGCTTAATTTTGCTGGATACAGAATTCTTGGTTGGCATCCATTGTCTTTCAGTATTTGAAATACGTTGTTCCAGGATCTTCTCGCTTTCAGGATCTGTGATGAAAAATCCGTTGTTAACCGTATTGGTTTACCCCTGAATGTAATCTGCATCCTTTCTCTTGTAGCTTTTAATATTTTCTCTTTGTTCTGTATATTGGATATCTTCATAACAATGTGTCTTGGCGTTGGTCTACTGTGATTTTGTGTGCTCGGTGTCCTGTATGCATCTACAATTTGTATATCCGTTTCCTTTTTTATTTCTGGAAAGTTTTCTGTAATTATTTCAGCAGGTTACTCATTCCCTTGGTTTGAATCTCTGTACCTTCTTCTATCCCGATGACTCGTAGGTTTGGTTTTTTTATGTTATCCCATATCTCTTGGATGTTTCTCTCGTGATTTTTAACCAGCCTTTCTGAGTTGGCTAGGCTCTTTTCAAGATGATATATTTTGTCTTTATTATCTGATGTTCTGGCTTCTACTTGCTCCACTCTGTTAGTGATACTCTCAATTGAGTTTTTAATTTGGTTTATCGTTTCCTTCATTTCTAGAATTATTGTTTGATTTTTTTTATAATCTCTATCTCCTGATAAAGATGCTTAACTTCTTCTTTTATCTGTTTATGTCATTCATTTTCAAAGTGTTCTTTCACTGTTTGGATTTGCTGTCTCGTATCCTCTTTAAGGTTCCATTGCTTCTGTCTAAGGTATTCCTTGAGTTCTTTATATGACCATTTTTCTGCTGACTCTAGGTCCTCCTGAATATTTAGGCTGTACTTCATTGTTTGTACTACTTTTCTTCCTTGCTTTCTTATGCTGCTCATGTTACTTCTTGTTCTGTTTGACTGCTGAGTTACTGTTTACTCTTATAAATTTATTTGATGCTTGGGAGGAAAGATATTAGAAGGGAAGGGAAGAAGTCACTAAAGAGAATGAGAGTAGGCAGATAGAATTCAAGGAAGGGGGAATAAGAAAATTGAAAAGAAATGAAAAGACAAAAGAAACAAAAACAAAACACACACAAAAAAATTAGAAATTAAAGAAAGAAAAGAAAAAAATTTTTAATAAAATAATAATGATAATAAAAATAATGAAAATTAAAATTTAAAATAATAATAATAATAATAAAATAAAAAAATTTGAAAAACATTAAAAAAAGTTAAAGAACAACAACAAAAAAATGAAAATGAAAGAAAAGAAAAAAAAGAAAAAGAAAAAGAAAAAAATGATAATAATAATAATAATAATAAATGCAGTCATAGAGTTCAATTAACTTCTCTTCCAGTAGGTGGAGCTGTGCCCACTGGGTCAAGCTTCTCCTCTCAATAGGTGGGAACCAATCACTGTGCAGCAGCTCTTCCTCACAGACTGGGTGGGTCTCCAATCCTGAGTGCCTAGGGCCTTCTCTTGTGTTTCCTCAAGCCATGCCGCACTCACCTGTGACGCTCACCACAATACTGGCTACACGCCAGGTTTGGTGCTCCTGGGAGCCCTGTCGCGCTGGTTTCAATGCAGTTATCTCCTCCGCCTGTGAAGTCATTTCTCTGCCAAGGTGGTATCCCATGCAAATGGTGAACATTCGTTCCCTTTGCCGGGTGACCAATGCAACGGGTGGGTCCTGACTGTCTCTCCCAATCCCTGTTTCAATCCTGTGGCTACTGCCTATGAAGGCTCGGTTGGCTTTTTTTTTGGAGGAAAGAATGAAAATTATGATTTATTGGGCTAACTTCCATATTAATAACTATTAATTTAACTTCCAAACAACCCTATTAGGTAGTATTTATTTCTTTTTTTCTTTTTTAATTTTTTATTGTGGGTTGTTCAAAACATTACAAATTTCTTGACATATCATATTCCACACTTTGATTCAAGTGGGTTATGAACTCCCACCTTCACCCCATACACAGATTGCAGAATCACATCAGTTACACATCCATTGATTTACATATTGCCATACTAGTGTCTGTTGTGCTCCGCTGCCTTTCCCATCCTCCACCCTCCCCCCTCCCCACCTCTCCCCTCCCCTCCCCTCCTCTCTCTCTACCCCCTCCACTGTATAACCCTGAGGGTCTCCTTCCATTTCCATGCAATTTCCCTTCTCTCTCCCTTTCCCTCCCACCTCTCATCCCTGTTAAATGTTAATCTTCTTCTCCTGCTCTTCGTCCCTACTCTGATCTTAGTTACTCTCCTTATATCAAAGAAGACATTTGGCATTTGTTTTTTAGGGATTGGCTAGCTTCACTTAGCATAGTCTGCTCTAATGCCATCCATTTCCCTGTAAATTCTATGATTTTGTCATTTTTTAATGCAGAGTAATACTCCATTGTGTATAAATGCCACATTTTTTTTTATCCATTCGTCTATTGAAGGGCATCTAGGTTGGTTCCACAGTCTTGCTATTGTGAACTGTGCTGCTATGAACATCGATGTAGCAGTGTCCCTGTAGCATGCTCTTTTTAGGTCTTTAGGGAATAGACCAAGAAGGGGAATAGCTGGGTCAAATGGTGGTTCCATTCCCAGCTTTCCAAGAAATCTCCATACTGCTTTCCAAATTGGCTGCACCAATCTGCAGTCCCACCAGCAATGTACAATTATATCCTTGTCCCCACATCCTCACCAGCACTTGTTGTTGTTTGACTTCATAATGGCTGCCAATCTTACTGGAGTGAGGTGGTATCTTAGGGTGGTTTTGATTTGCATTTCTCTGACAGCTAGAGATGGTGAGCATTTTTTCATGTACTTGTTGATTGACTGTATGTCCTCCTCTGAGAAGTGTCTGTTCAGGTCCTTGGCCCATTTGTTGATTGGGTTGTTTGTTCTCTTATTGTCTAATTTTCTGAGTTCTTTGTATACTCTGGATATTAGGGCTCTATCTGAAGTGTGAGGAGTAAAGATTTGTTCCCAGGGTGTAGGCTCCCTATTTACCTCTCTTATTTTTTCTTTTGCTGAGAAAAAACTTTTTAGTTTGAGTAAGTCCCATTTGTTGATTCTAGTTATTAACTTTTGTGCTATGGGTGTCCTATTGAGGAATTTGGAGCCCGACCCCACCGAATGTAGATCGTAGCCAACTTTTTCTTCTATCAGACGGCGTGTCTCTGATTTGATATCAAGCACCTTGATCCATTTTGAATTCACTTTTGTGCATGGCGAGAGAAAGGGATTCAGTTTCATTTTGTTGCATATGGATTTCCAGTTTTCCCAGCACCATTTGTTGAAGATGCTATCCTTCCTCCATTGCATGCTTTTAGCCCCTTTATCAAATATAAGATAGTTGTAGTTCTCTGGATTGGTTTCTGTGTCCTCTATTCTGTACCATTGGTCCACCCGCCTGTTTTGGTACCAATACCATGCTGTATTTGTTACTATTGCTCTGTAGTATAGTTTGAAGTCTGGTATCGCTATACCGCCTGATTCACACTTCCTGCTTAGCATTGTTTTTGCTATTCTGGGTCTTTTATTTTTCCATATGAATTTCATGATTGCTTTCTCTATTTCTACAAGAAATGCCGTTGGGATTTTGATTGGCATTGCATTAAACCTACAGAGAACTTTTGGTAATATCGCCATTTTGATGATGGTAGTTCTGCCTATCCATGAACAGGGTATATTTTTCCATCTTCTAAGATCTTCTTCTATTTCTCTCTTAGGGTTCTGTAGTTTTCATTGTATAAGTCTTTCACCTCTTTTGTTAGGTTGATTCCCAAGTTTTTTTTTTTAAGATATTGTGAATGGAGTGGTTGTCCTCATTTCCATTTCAGAGGATTTGTCGCTGATATACAGGAATGCCTTAGATTTATGCGTGTTGATTTTATATCCTGCCACTTTGCTGAATTCATTTATTAGCTCTAATAGTTTCTTTGTAGAGCCTTTTGGGTCTGCTAGGTATAGAATCATATCATCTGCAAATAGTGATAATTTAAGTTCTTCTTTTCCTATTTTGATGCCTTTAATTTCTTTCGTCTGTCTAATTGCTCTGGCCAGTGTTTCGAGAACTATGTTGAACAGAAGTGGAGAGAGAGGGCATCCCTGTCTAGTTCCAGATTTTAGAGGGAATGCCTTCAGTTTTTCTCCATTCAGAATGATGCTAGCCTGAGGCTTAGCATAGATTGCTTTTACAATATTGAGGTATGTTCCTGTTATCCCTAGTTTTTCTAGAGTTTTGAACATAAAGGGATGCTGTACTTTGTCGAATGCTTTTTCCGCATCTATCGAGATGATCATATGGTTCTTATTTTTAAGTCTATTGATGTGGTGAATAACATTTATTGATTTCCGTATATTGAACCAGCCTTGCATCTCAGGGATGAATCCTACTTGATCATGGTGTACAATTTTTTTGATATGTTTTTATATCCGATTCGCCAGAATTTTATTGAGGATTTTTGCATCTAGGTTTATTAGAGATATTGGTCTGTAGTTTTCTTTCTTTGAAGTGTCTTTGTCTGGTTTAGGTATCAGGGTGATGTTGGCCTCATAGAATGAATTTGGAAGTTCTCCCTCTTTTTCTATTTCCTGAAGTAGCTTGAAAAGTATTGGTATTAGTTCTTCTTTAAAGGTTTTGTAAAATTCTGCTGTATACCCATCCGGTCCTGGGCTTTTCTGAGTTGGTAGTCTTTTTATGGTTTCTTCTATTTCCTCAACTGATATTGGTCTATTTAGGTTTTCTATATCCTCCTGACTCAATCTGGGCAGATCATATGACTTAAGAAATTTATCGATGCCTTCACTATCTTCTAATTTATTGGAGTATAAGGATTCAAAATAGTTTTTGATTATCTTCTGTATTTCTGAAGTGTCTGTTGTGATATTGCCTTTTTCATCCCGTATGCTAGTAATTTGAGTTCTCTCTCTTCTTCTCTTCGCTAGCATTGCTAAGGGTCTGTCGATTTTGTTTATTTTTTCAAAGAACCAACTTTTAGTTTTGTCAATTTTTTCAATTGTTTCTTTTGTTTTGATTTCATTAATTTCAGCTCTGATTTTAATTATTTCTTGCCTTCTACTTCTTTTGCTGTTGTTTTGCTCTTCTTTTTCTAGGATTTTGAGATGAAGTATGAGATCATTTATTTGTTGGTTTTTTCTTTTTTTAAGGAATGAACTGCAAGCAATGAATTTTCCTCTTAGAACTGCTTTCAATGTGTCCCATAGATTCCGATATGTTGTGTCTGTGTTTTCATTAATCTCTAAGAATTTTTTAATTTCCTCCTTGATGCCTTCTGTAACCCATTGATCATTCAGTAACCTATTGTTCATTCTCCAAGTGATGTATGCTTTTTCCTTCCTTCTTTTATCATTGATTTTCAGTTTCATTCCATTATGATCAGATAAGATGTATGGTATTATCTCTACTCCTTTATATTGTCTAAGAGTTGCCCTGTGACATAACATATGATCTATTTTTGAGAAGGATCCATGTGCTGCTGAGAAAAAAGTGTAACTGCTTGATGTTGGGTGGTATACTCTATGTATGTCAATTAGGTCTAGGTTATTAATAGTGTTATTGAGTTCTATAGTTTCCTTATTCAACTTTTGTTTGGAAGATCTGTCCAGTGGCGAGAGAGGTGTGTTGAAGTCTCCCATGATTATGGTATGGTGGTCTATTAGACTCTTGAACTTGAGAAGAGTTTGTTTAACGAACATAGCTGCACCATTGTTTGGGGCATAAATATTTATGATTGTTATGTCTTGTTGGTGTATGGTTCCCTTAAGCAGTATGTAGTGTCCCTCTTTATCGCTTTTGATTAACTTTGGCTTGAAATCTATTTTATTTGATATGAGTATGGACACTCCTGCTTGTTTCCGAAGTCCATATGAGTGATATGATTTTTCCCAACCTTTCACCTTCATCCTATGTATGTCTTTTCCTATCAAATGCGTCTCCTGTAGGCAGCATATTGTTGGGTCTTGTTTTGTGATCCATTCTACTAGCCTGTGTCTCTTAATTGGTGAGTTTAAGCCATTAACATTTAGGGTTATTATTGAGATATGGGTTGTTCTTCCAGCCATATTTGTTTATTTCTGTTACTAAACATGGTTTGTTTTCCTCTTTGATTATTTTCCCCCCCTTTACTGTCCTACCTCCCACTGTTGGTTTTCATTGTTATTTTCCATTTCCTCTTTCTGTAATGCTTTGGCGAGGATGTTTTGAAGAGATGGTTTTCTAGCTGCGAATTCTTTTAACTTTTGTTTATCGTGGAAGGTTTTAATTTCATCTTCCATCCTGAAGCTTAATTTCGCTGGATACACAATTCTTGGTTGGAACCCATTTTCTTTCAGTGTTTGAAATATGTTATTCCAGGAACTTCTAGCTTTCAGAGTCTGTGTTGAAAGATCACCTGTTATCCTGATTGGCTTACCCCTAAATGTAATCTGCTTCCTTTCTCTTGTAGCTTTTAAAATTCTCTCCTTATTCTGTATGTTGGGCATCTTCATTATAATGTGTCTCGGTGTGGATCTCATGATTTTGCACATTCGGCGTCCTGTAGGCTTCTAGGATTTGGGATTATGTCTCATTCTTCAAGTCTGGGAAGTTTTCTCATATGATTTCATTGAATAGACTGCTCATTCCTTTGGTTTGGAGCTCTGTACCTTCCTGTATCCCAATGACTCTTAAGTTTGGTCTCTTAATGTTATCCCATATTTCTTGGATGTTCTGCTCATGGTTTCTTAACAGTCTTGCTGAGCTGTCTATGTTCTTTTCAAGTTGAAATACTTTGTCTTCATTGTCTGATGTTCTATCTTCTAAGTGTTCTACTCTGCTGGTAGTATTCTCCATTGAGTTTTTAAGTTGGTTTGTTGCTTCCTGCATTTCTAGGATTTCTGTTTGTTTGTTTTTTATAACCTCTATCTCCCTGTATAGTTGATTCTTTGCTTCCTGGATTTGTTTGCGTAATTCATTGTCGAAGTGATCTTTCATTGTCTGATTTTGCTGTTTAATGTCTTCCTTGATACTCCAGATCATCTGAAGCATGTATATCCTGAATTCTTTATCTGACATTCCATCTGCTGCAGCTGTTACCTCTTCTAAAGTTGTGTTGACCTGCATTGCTTGTGGTCCTTTCTTTCCTTGTCTTTTCATACTGCTTGCGTATCTTTCCTGCAGGCGCGGGCGGCGGCTCTGCTCTCTCCTTATTCCAATTGGGGTGTCGTGGCTACCACACCGGCAGTTCACTGGGCCTGTTCTGGGCACTGGCGGCGGCTCTGTTCTGCCCCTACTCCAATTGGGGTGACGAGTGTACCACGCCAGCAGGCCACCGGGCCTGATCCGCTGGTCGGTTGCTGGTTTGCCTACCCTGCCAGCGCGGGCAGCGGCTCTACTCTGCCCCTACTCCAAATGGGGTGACGTGTATGTCGTACCGGCAGGCCACTGGGCCTGTCCCGCTGGTCGGTCGCAGATCTGCCCACCTTTCGGGCACGGGTGGAGGCTCTGCTCTGCCCCTACTCCAATTGGGGTGTCGTGACTACCCCGCCTGCAGGACGCTGGGCCTGTTCCTGGCACGGGCGGCGACTCTGCTCTGCCCCTACTCCAATTAGGGTGGTGTGTGTACCACGCCGGCAGGCTCCTGGGCCTGATCCGCCGGTCTGTCGCAGGTCTGCCTACCTTGGAGGCGTGGGCGGCGGATCTGCCCTGCCCCTCCTACCACGCCTGCGGACCCCTGGGCCTGATCTGCAGGTTGGTCACAGGTCTGCTCACCCTGCGGGCACGGGTGGCGGTTCCGCTCCGCCCCCACTCCAATTGGGGTCACGTGGCCACCACACCGGCAGGGCCTGATCCGGGCGTGGGAGAAGGATCTGCTCTGCCCCTACTCCAGTTGGGGTGACGTGTGTACCACACTGGCAGGCCACTGGGCCTGACCCGCCAGGCTGTCACAGGTCTGTTTACCTTGCAAACGCGAACGGCGGCTCTGCCCTGCCCCTCCTACCACGCCCATGTACCACTGGGTCGCTGGTCTGCCCACCTTGGGGGTGCGGGTGGCGGCTCCGCTCCGCCCCCTCTCCAATTGGGGTCACGCGGTCACCACGCTGGCGAGCCGCTGGGCCTGCTCCGGGCACTGGCGGCGGCCCGGCTCCTCCCCTCTGGCTCGACGACAAATTGAGGAGACTCGGGTGTCTGTGCCTCACCCCCCCTACCAGGAGACCAACTGTTTCTGTCGCTGCTGGTATTGATGAAGTTCTCTCCTCCGCCACTTTCTGATGACATCAGATCTCTGCCATGTTGTTATCCTATGCGAATGGCAGCATTTCGTTCCCCTTGCCGGGCAACCAAAGCAACGGGTGAGTCCTGACCGGCCCTCAGCAGGACCTGGACGGAGAAGCAGTTTCCGTGGGCTCCTAGCCCTGGGCCAGGGCAGTTCCGCGAGCCGGAACTCGGCCCCTCCGTGCTCGGTGTAAGCTCCTATAAGAGTAGGCTCCAAGAAGCAGTCCCCGCGGGCTCAGTTCCGGGAGCCGGAATTCGGCCACTTAGTGCTTGATGTATGCTCTGATAGGAGCAGGGTCCAAGAAGCAGCCTCCGCAGGCTCCGCAGCCCTGGGCCATGGCGGTTCCGGGAGCAGGAACTCGGCCGCCCCGCGCTCGGTGTTCGCTCCGATAAGATCAGGTTCTAAGAAGCACCCAGGCACTGAACTCTAGCAACCTGTCTGCAAGCCACAGGCGAATGGCAGCCTGAAATTACGTGTTCTATGGCTGAATGAGCTGCGGTCAGTCGAAAACAGGGATGGTGATGTCAGCTTTCCAACATGGTGGCTGCTGGCCTCCTCTGTGGTCTGACCGGTGTGGAGAACCAAGATGGACCGCTTCTTTCCCCCTTCTCGAACCCAGAATTCAGCCCTGAGTATGGTGCTTGCACGGCTGGCAGAAACTGCAGCGCTGTATCCCTGCATCGCTATCTCCTCGTTTCCCAGCGCGCGCTGCAGACTCTAGCCGCGGGGCGATTTGCTGAATAAGCAGTGTTACCCTCCGTGCGACAAACCTCTCGCGTTTGAGTCCCCGTAGCCGATCCTCGTGCGATGGAAATCCTTCCTCCTGGTTCCGGAGCACCCCACTATTGCTTGAAATTCCTAACAAGATATCCTTTAGCCGTCCTGACTTGTCATACTCCCACACAGTGAAGCAGCACACGGGGGCAATGCACTCCCCTCGCCGCCATCTTCCCTCTCCCCTCGGTTGGCTTTTACCTCTGTAAATTCAGAAGGGCCGACCAGTTATTTCAGCGGGATCGTTAGTGCTGAGTCACAAGAAGCAGGCGAACCGGAGCTTGAATTCAGCTGATCCAGGCTCGGTGTGTGTGTTCTGAGGGGCCCAGACTGTACGCCCCAGATCCACATTAGCTCAGCATTGCCTAGTGATCCTGAGCAAACAGCATTTATACAATTTACAGCTCCCTATGCCGGCGCAGTTGAAGAGGTCAGAGACTTGATCTCTCCCCGCCCGCTGCCATGTTAGATCTCCTCAATGATATTCATGTTGCCCTTACAGCTTCCTGGCATAATCAAGTTCTTGGGATTATACAAACTGCTGCTTCTGTTTCCAGTCCAGATTTCTAGAAATGAAACCCTGCCGCTGTCGCCTCTGCCCTGGGGCCACGCTCACGGGCGCCACACTCGTCCGCGACTGTAGCGGCGCCGCTGCCCGGTGCCCGGCCCCTGGGGCCCAAGTGGCTGCCGCAGTGGCTCTCAGGCCCCCTCCTCTGGAGCACGGGTCCCCTCGCAGGGGGATGCAGAACGACCCCAGAGCAGGCTCTGCCCGAAGGTGCAGCGGCGAACAGGCGACCCAGGCACTCGAGGCCGCGGTCCAGCCTTTGGAGGACAGGGCTCGGCACGCAGCCCAGCTCCAACCTCTAGATGCAGCTGCCGGACAATGTAGACAGAGCCATCAAGACAGCAATCAGAGAGCAAATGGCGGCTCCCACGGAGTGGATTTTCGGCACAGAAACCACAGCCCAGCCAACAATCCCAATCCACAAACTCCCCCTGTATAAAAAATATTCAAAAAAAAAAAAAAAGAAAGAAAGAAAGGCGGGGAGCACTGAGCTTTCTTTGCCTAGGGTACTTACAATCCACTACTGATTACACATTCAGCTTCTCTGCCCGGAGCGAAGCAAAAGAGGAAGCAGATGGGAGCATAGCGCCCGCAGCTCTGAGCAGCAAAGCGTCCGGGAGCCAAACGTCTCTTTTTCAATCTCTTTGTTCTTCCTGCTGCTTGGCAAAGTGGTCTGCTACAGATTAATGGTAAAAGGAGCTCTTACAAGCTGTGCGAAATCTCGATTAAAGCCGCTGCTCTGAGCACCACGCTCCGCACTTCAGCAACCCCCGTGCGCAGCGGCCATCTTCCCAACTTACATATTTTCATATTGCCTATCTCTTAACACATTGATGTAGTTATTGTTCATAATTGTTTTGTATTTTAGTCTTCATAATAAAGGTATCAATGGCTTATACATCGTGTTTACCCAATGTCACAGCATTTTCAATTTGTACAGTTACTCTTAGCAGTGAGCTTTATACATTCTTGTGTCTTCTTCTTAGTAATAACAGTTCTTTCTTTCATTTTGAGGAACTCCCTTTAGCACTCCTTGTAGGACAGGTCTAATGGAGATGCATCATCTTAGTTTTTGCTTGTCTGGGAATGTCTTTATCTCTCCTTTATTTCAAAAGAACAGCATTTCTATATGCAAGATTATTGATTGGTGGGTGCTTTTCTTCATTACCATAAAAAATCTCAGGCCACACTTTCCTAGTCTGATAGGTTTCTATGGAGAAGTCTGCTCTTGTACAAGTTGGTACACCCACTTGTGGGGTTTTTTATTATTATTATTATTCTCTTGCTGCCTTGAGAATTTTTAATATTCTCCTTGAGGTCTTAATGGCAATGTTACTTGGTTTAGACTTGTTTGGATTAAATCTATCTGCTGCCATTTGACCTCCTTGTACCTTGGTATTAGTATCTATCTACAGCATTGGGAGTTCTCTGTAGCAATCTCTTTGAATAGGTTTCTACACTTGAGCATTCTCAAGTCCATCTTGAATCCCAGTATCCTAAGCATTTGCTTTTAATGCTGACCTCTAGTTCTGATAAACTGTCTTTATTCATCTTCTTTTTTTTCTTCTTTATTCTCTGTGTATTTTCAAACAGCCCACATTCAAGCTCACTATTTTTCTCTTTTTTGTTTGATCTACCCTGCTGTTGATCACTTATATGCTGTTGTTAATTTCATTTATTGTATTTTTTGGTTCATTCAATTCTGTTTGTTTGTTTGTTTTTTAACTACTTGCATCTCTCTGTTAATTTTTTCTGTTAGAATTTTGAATTATTTCTCTGTGTTCTTTCGAAGCTCGCTGAGTTTCCTTTAAAATATCTCTGTTAAATTCCCTATCTAAGACTTTGGTCATACTAGATACTATCTGGTCAGTTTCTGGTAATTTATTTTGACATGTTAGACCAGGAAGCAACTCCCTGAATGTTCTGGATGTTTGTTGATTTGTGACATAGTCTGCACATTGAAGAATTAGGTATTTTATTTCAGTCTTTATAATCTGGCAATTTTTGACTGTATTTTCTTAAATTCAACTATGCTGTTTCTTTTATCTGTGCCTATAGTAACATCTGCTGTTTTATCAGTCAGTGGTGGCATAAATACAAGTTTGTTGTGGGTTTGCTTTGGTATTTTGTCAATATTTCAGCAGAAGAGGACAATTCAAGTCCAGGTTAGCCCCTAATCTCTGGTTGTTGTATTCTGAATAAATCAGGTAAACATCAAAAAATACTAGTCTCCTTTCAAGTCCCCTGGGGCAAAAGAAGCACAAAGATTCCTCATCAACACTCACTTGCCTATGATTTAGCAAAGCAGAATTCTGTTCTGCTCTGGGAAGAATTACCTTGGAGTGACTAGCCCCAAGCCACTATACCAGACCTGTGGCCATGAATGCCATAATTCTGTCACATCAAGAGTCCACATCCCACTGATATCAGTGCAATACTAGGTAAAAATAAGACACACCCTTTATTGACTTTCTACTGCCTATGTATGTTTGTGGGCCAGAGCACTACAATCAGTCAGGTCAGATTGTACTGAATGACTGAGGCCACATGTGTCAATCTGACACCACTCTTGTTTGAGAGGCTCAACTGTAGGAACTGGCCTATGGAGTGTGAGTTTTTAGAATCTGCCCATTATCAGATTGAATAAGTCTGGACATGAATTCCAAGGTAGTGTTGTGCCTAGTACCATGTTATACCCTCAGTACATGGAGTTTTGCTGCATATGCTCTGCTGCCAAAATTTTCAGTAGTGTTAGTGAAGGCAGTGCCCTGACCTCCAAGTCTGTCACTAAGCTAGGTTGTACTGGCATTTCAAAAGCTGCAGGAACCTGCACAGTCCATGAGTCTGGCCAATTCTAAGAATTAAAATAATTTAGCAGGGCAAAACTTGGCTCTGATCCACTGGCAAGGGGGTATTTGTCTAATGTCAGGCACATCTCCAGGCTGGATTTTGCAGGATCTGGCCTAGGCATAGTGTTCTTTTATGTCTTTCTAGTGCTGGGTCTCAACATGGTACATCTGACACTAAGCCCCAAAGCAAAATCTTGTGCTGCCTTCCATGCCTTTCTTCCCAAGATGGGGGAGTCTTACACCATACTCATTATCTAAGTGGAGGAAGAGTGGTAGAGTGGTCCTTTGACCACCTTGCTATTGTAATTATAGCCTCTTAGCTTGCTACAGGAGTCATGGGGATCTACCTGGAAATAGGTTTTACCAAGCCATGTGTAGTACTGGGTTTCAGGTCTAAAGCCTGAACTTAATTCCTTCTCTCTCCCACAGATTGAAAGTGTCTCTGTCCCAGCATAGCTGCATTGAGTTAGGGAAGGAGTGATATGAAAATCTCTTTTCTTCCTGACTTTTTAAATGTTTTTTTTTTTTTTTCTTGTTATTATACTAAAACCGGTCACTGTGGTCTTACTGGGTTTTCTTAGTTCTTGAGAAAGTAGTTTGGTGCTTTACTAGCTAGCTATTCAACTTGGTGTGTCTGTGGACAGATGGTTGCCAGACAATCTAGCTCAGCCACTATCTTACTCCACCTCTTCTTTTTGTCCAGAATGAGAGGGCTTAAAGGTAATATAGTTTAAAAGGATGGTCCCAGTTCCATCTGGGATCTGAGAACTTGCTATCCAGGGATAGATGCTCTACAGAGCCTAGCAGAACAAGCCTGATATGCTTCTGTTGTGGCTCAGGGGGTTGAGGTCTGACTTGGGCTTGATATCTAGGAAGCACAGGATGTAAACCATGACAGCATTTGCATGAGTTTGACTGCCCTAATAATTTACTGATAAACAGATGCTCTCTTTAACAATAAAAACATGAAAGGGGAGGGGAAAGAACATCTAAGAAGAATATGACAAAATAGGTCTGAGGTTGTGGCTCAGTGGTAGAGCACTCACCTGGCACGTGAGAGGCCCTGAGTTCGATCCTCAGCACCACATTAAAAAAATAAACAAAATAAAGGTATTGTGTACAACTAAAAAAATAAATATTAAAAAAGAAGAATATGACAAAATAAAGTGTCACACGTAAGTCTGCATCCTCACTGAAGTGCTAATAATGATTCCAATGCCTTGACATAAGAGACTCAGCTTATTTTCTAGGTATACAGAGAAGCCTGACACCTCCAAGTAGGTCTGCCTCCTTAAAGTATTTTAATCTCAAAAATGAAGCACAATGTACCCTGAAGAAGCAAAGACTCCAGAAAAATACTGCTGCTTCCTTATAACTTAAGTAAACCAAGTTCCACTTCCAGAAAGATAGATTTTATTTTGTACTTTGCTCTATTCCTCCAAGTACTACTAAGATCCCTGGATTTATTTTTTTATATATTGAAAAAACCATAAGGAGATTCAGAAAGATGGGGAGAATGAGGTATTAGGGACCAAGGAGAATACAAAATGGTGAGTTTTGTTTTATTTTTGGCTTACAAGTCACAAACACATAGCTGAAGAAAACAGGAATAAAGAAATGCCAATGGTCACAGATGAAAAAAGCCCCAACAAATGCCTATTGTTTTCAACCAAAGGACCAGGAAGCAGAGAGGTTGGACAGACAGAAACTCTTTGACAGCCAAACACCACAGAAAAAGCCATGACCTTAAGAGTGGAGCTTAGACCTCCATGCTGTAAGGCAGAAGGAGGACGCTTCAACCTTTCACCAAGTAGAGTAAGAGAAGAACTAAGAGGGATGAGCCCCTCACTATTTCCTCACTGTATATGATCACTGAATAACAGGTAGGGATCCTGGATCCTGTCACAAACTATCTGTAATAAAGCACCCCTCCTTCCACCCTGGAGTGGTTTTAGTGGAGACCACTTGGGAAGCAGTAACAACATTTTTCCACCTCATAGAATAATGGTTTCTCTTCCCCTACACAGAAGTAGAGGGGAGTCAGAATGTGATCCCATACAAAGCAGTAAGAAATAAGATGGCTTATAATCCAGAGAAATTAATTTCTTGCAGTTCTGGGGGCTGTAAGTGGGAGATCAGGATGCCTACTGGTAGGGTTCTGAGGAGGACCCTCTTCTGCATTGGAGGCAGGTATCCTCTCATTGTGTCCTCAGTGGGAAAGAGCAAAGAAAGGAGTGTGAGGAATCCCAAGTCTCCTCATCTTTTTATTAAGGCACTACTGTTGACACACAATCTCCACCTGCTTTACAAATGGCCCCCTTCGAAATACCTTCATATTGGGTTGAGATTTCAATTGATGAATTTTGGAGGAACACAGGCATTCAGTCTGTACCACCAACCAAGAGAAGCAACGAAACCATACCAAGATGCCTCATAATCAAATATCTGATAATAAAGACTATGAAAATCTTGAAAGATAGTAGAGTAAAGGAGTTTTTCTATAGGAAGGGGGCAATATAAATGAAAGCATCAGAAAAACATGAAAGCCATAGGAAAGAGCATTTTATTTTTAAAGTGTTAAAATAAAAGAACTTTCGATACTGATTTCTGTATTTGGTGAATTTATTTTTCAGTAATGAAAGGAATGTAAAGATGATATGAAGGAAAACTAAGGGAATTTGTCAAAAGCAGACCTAACTTCAAATAATGACTAAAGGCAATTTTCCAATCTTTAAGAAATTGTTTTTCAAAATCTTGAAACAAGAAGGGGAAAAAAAGGAATAGAAAATACATGCCTAGCAAGCCAATATTTACTTCATTTCCAGACATTTTAGTCCTTTGATGATATTTGGCATTATTTCCTCATTTCAGAAGAAGGAATAAAAGCTAAATATAATTGGATGACTCTTCTAGGGCCATACATTTATAAGCATCAGCATAGTTAGGAAATATGAGACAGAGGGGGCAGGGAGGGGCAAGGGAGGGAGGGAAAGAAAGAAATAGAAATGAGGGATGTGCTTTGTTCATGAGAAAACTTTTAATTAATTCCATACATTTAGGACAGTACTGGAATATAATTTGCTATTATCTGTAAATGTTATTTGGGTTATTTAGACATTTTAGGCTTTTGTAAATAAGGACCAAATCTCGTTATTTGGCGCTAACTCCAGATAACTCTCAGACTGCTGAAGTTTTAATTTTGTTGCTATTGTTGTTGTTGTTTTGTGGTGTGCAAAGCATGAACATGAGTAAGAGCCAGATATAAAATGAGAAAAGGCAGTAGCTTGAGAGAAGGAATCGCAGAATGAGAACCACTGCTTTGCATCCCTCTCACTCCCAGTACTGGGGGTTGAATGCAGAGAGGTCTTCACCACTGAACTACATTCCCACCACTATTATTTTGAGATGAGTTCTTGCTGAACTATGCAGATAGCCTCAAACTTATGATTTTCCTGCCTCTGTCTCATGAGTCACTTTGATTATAGGAGCATGCCTCCATGCCTGCAGGACTGCTGCTTATTCATGCAGCTTTAAATGCATTTTTCTCCTCCTCAGTCTACATAGGACCTTGGAAGAAGCCTGCACAAAAGAAGGATTCCAAAACTTAAGAAAAATTTTTTAACTTAAAATTTTAAAAATTTAACTTTATAGAAAAATTTTTAAAACGTTTTAGAAAAAGGAATTCATCTGCAGGAGGATCTTTGTCTGGAGATGAGGAGAAACAGAGTAAATGACTATGATTTTAGCCAAATAATTATTCAGAAAAATATTATTTTCTTGTCTTGCTTGTTAACGTAACCCAAGACATTTCCCTTAATCATTTCCAGAAATAAGAACTTTTGCTTCTTCTCTGAGCCTAATTCCCTCCCACCCTTTAAGCAAGTATATATCAGGAAAGTGGTGAAGCAAGAATGCAGGCCCTGGGCCTGGCTGCCTCCCAGACAATAATGGCCTTTTAAAAGCAGCCTTGCCCTTGTCCCATCATCTCATCTGAAATAGTGAGGGGGTAATGATAATCAGAAATAGCTAGTAAGATGGTTATGATTAAATGGAATGCAGTAAATTCTGGGTACATGTCCTCTGTTATACTCAGCCTTGGAAAGAATGAGTTGGTAGAATATTAATAGCCCCAAAGAGAGAGAACCAATATGCTTAAGAAAAGATTATACAAGTGGTCATATTTGGGATATATTTGGAAGGTAGAGTCAATTGAATTTGCTTATGAGCCATGTGTGAGGGAGAAAGAAATTAAAGTGATACCCTATACTGAACAATTTGTGAACCAACTATCATTGACTGAAAAAGCATTGGATGTGTTTTGTCCCCTTTCCTGAGTTCCTATATTGAAATCCTAACTCCAGTTCTTCACAAAATGACTGTACTTAGAAAACTTGTCTTTAGCAAGATGATTAAGTTAAAATTAGCCTTTAAGGACAGTCCCTAACCCAATATTTCCTGTGTTGTGGTAAAAAGAGCACATTTAGTCACAGGGAGAAACAGTGGGGCTGCTTGTGCACAGAGGAAGCCCCACAGGAGGACACAGTAGAGATGACACTGAAATCAGAGAGGAGGAGAGGCCCTTGGAAAAACTGAACGTTCCGAAAATTTAATCTTGGATTTTTACTCTACAAAGTTGTATGGAAATAAATTCCTTGTACTGAGTCCACAAATTAGTAGTTTGGTTTTTGTTGTTGTTGTTGTTTGGTTGGTTTTTGTTTTTCTTTTTGTTTTGCAATCATATTAGGAGGTGGAAATCAAGTCAGTTTGTTTTATTTTTAATTTTTTATTATTGGTTGTTCAAAACATTACAAAGCTCTTGAGATATCATATTTCATACATTAGATTCAAGTGGGTTATGAACTCCCATTTTTACCCCAAATACAGATTGCAGAATCACATCAGTTACACACTCACATTTTTACATAATGCCCTATTAGTAACTGTTGTATTCTGCTACCTTTCCTATCCTCTACTATCCCCCCTCCCCTCCCCTCCCATCTTCTCTCTCTACCCCATCTACTGTAATTCATTTCTCTCCTTGTTTTCTTTTTTCCCATTCCCCTCACAACCTCTTATATGTAATTTTGTATAACAATGAGGGTCTCCTTCCATTTCCATGCAATTTCCCTTTTCTCTCCCTTTCCCTCCCACCTCATGTCTCTGTTTAATGTTAATCTTTTCCTCCTGCTCTTCCTCCCTGCATTGTTTTTAGTTGCTCTCATTATATCAAAGAAGACATTTGGCATTTGTTTTTTAGGGATTGGCTAGCTTCACTTAGCATAATCTGCTCTAGTGCCATCCATTTCCCTGCAAATTCCATGATTTTGTCATTTTTTAGTGCTGCGTAATACTCCATTGTGTATAAATGCCACATTTTTTTTATCCATTCATCTATTGAAGGGCCCGACCCCACCGAATGTAGATCGTAGCCAACTTTTTCTTCTATCAGACGGCGTGTCTCTGATTTGATATCAAGCACCTTGATCCATTTTGAATTCACTTTTGTGCATGGCGAGAGAAGGGGATTCAGTTTCATTTTGTTGCATATGGATTTCCAGTTTTCCCAGCACCATTTGTTGAAGATGCTATCCTTCCTCCATTGCATGCTTTTAGCCCCTTTATCAAATATAAGAGAGTTGTAACTTTGTGGATTAGTCTCTGTGTCCTCTATTCTGTACCATTGGTCCACCTGCCTGTTTTGGTACCAGTACCATGCTGTTTTTGTTACTATTGCTCTGTAGTATAGTTTGAAATCTGGTATTGCTATGCCGCCTGATTCACACTTCCTGCTTAGAGTTGTTTTTGCTATTCTGGGTCTTTCATTTTTCCATATGAATTTCATGATTGCTTTACCTATTTCTACAAGAAATGCCATTGGGATTTTGATTGGCATTGCATTAAACCTATAGAGAACTTTTGGTAATATCGCCATTTTGATGATGTTAGTTCTGCCTATCCATGAACAGGGTATATTTTTCCATTTTCTAAGATCTTCTTCTATTTCTCTCTTTAGGGTTCTGTAGTTTTCATTGTATAAATCTTTCACCTCTTTTGTTAGGTTGATTCACAAGTATTTTTTTTTTATTTGAGGATATTGTGAATGGAGTGGTTGTCCTCATTTCCATTTCAGAGGATTTGTCGCTGATATACAGAAATGCCTTTGATTTATGTGTGTTGATTTTATATCCTGCCACTATGCTGAATTCATTTATTAGTTCTAGTAGTTTTTTTGCAGACCCTTTTGGGTCTTCTAGGCATAGAATCATGTCATTCGCAAATAGTGATAATTTAAGTTCTTCTTTGCCTATTTTTACGCCTTTAATTTCTTTTGTCTGTCTAATTGCTCTGGCCAGTGTTTCAAGAAATATATTGAATAGAAGTGGTGATAGAGGGCATCCCTGTCTTCTTCCAGATTTTAGAGGGAATGCCTTCAATTTTTCTCCATTGAGAATGATGCTAGCCTGAGGTTTAGCATATATAGCTTTTAAAATGTTGAGGTAAGTTCCTGTTATCCCTAGTTTTTCTAGAGTTTTGAACATAAAGGGATGCTTTACTTATTCGAATGCTTTTTCTACATCTATCGAGATGATCATATGGTTCTTATTTTTAAGTCTATTGATGTGGTGAATAACATTTATTGATTTCCGTATATTGAACCAGCCTTGCATCCCAGGTATGAATCCTACTTGATCATGGTGCACAATTTTTTTGATGTGTTTTTGTATCCAATTTGCCAGAATTTTATTGAGGATATTTGCATCTAGGTTCATTAGAGATATTGGTCTGTAGTTTTCTTTCTTTGAGGTGTCTTTGTCTGATTTCGGAATCAGGGTGATGTTGGCCTCGTAGAATGAATTTGGAAGAGCTCCCTCTTTTTCTATTTCCTGAAATAACTTGAAAAGTATTGGTATTAATTCTTCTTTGAAGGTTTTGTAAAACTCCACTGTATACCCATCCAGTCCTGGGCTTTTCTTGGTTGGTAGTCTTTTGATTGCTTCTTCTATTTCATCTATTGATATTGGTCTGTTCAAATTGTGTGTATCCTCCTGACTCAGTCTGGGCAAATCATATGACTTAAGAAATTTATCAATGTCTTCAGTATCTTCTATTTTATTGGAATATAGGATTTCAAAATAATTCCTAATTATCTTCTGTATTTCTGTAGTATCTGTTGTGATGTTGCCTTTTTCATCCCGTATGTTAGTAATTTGAGTTCTCTCTCTTCTTCTCTTCATTAGCATGGCTAAGGTTCTGTCAATCTTATTTATTTTTTCGAAGAAACAACTTTTATTTTTGTCAATTTTTTCAATTGTTTCTTTTGTTTCAATTTCGTTGATATCTGCTCTGATTTGAATTATTTCTTGCCTTCTGCTACATTTGCTGTTGTTTTTCTCTTCCTTTTCTAGGGCTTTGAGATGAAATGTGAGCTCATTTATTTGTTGTTTTTTTCTTTTTTGAGGAATGACCCCCAGGCGATGAATTTCCCTCGTAAAACTGCTTTCATTGTGACCCATAGATTCCGATATGTTGTGTCTGTATTTTCATTTATCTTTAAGAATTTTTTGATTTCCTCCTTTATGTCTTCTGTAACCCATTGATCATTCAGTAACATATTGTTCATTTTCCATGTGATGTAGGATTTTTCCTTCCTTCTTTTATCATTGATTTCCAGTTTCATTCCATTATGATCAGATAAAATGCATGGTATTATCTCCACCCCTGTATATTTACTGAGGGTTGCCCTATGGCATAATATATGGTCTATTTTTGAGAAGGATCCATGTGCTGCTGAGAAAAAAGTATACACACTTGATGATGGTTGATATATTCTATATATGTCAGTTAAGTCTAGGTTATTGATTGTGATATTGAGTTCTATAGTCTCTTTATTCAACTTTTGTTTGGAGGATCTGTCCAATGGTGAGAGAGTTGTGTTGAAGTCACCCATAATTATTGTGTTGTGGTCTATTTGATTCTTGAACTTGAGGAGAGTTTGTTTTATGAATGTCGCAGCACCATTATTTGGTGCATAAATATTGATAATTGTTATGTCTTGTTGGTGAATGGTTCCTTTTAACAGTATATAATGTCCTTCCTTATCCCTTTTGATTAACTTAGTCTTGAAGTCGATTTTATTCTATATGAGGATGGCCACCCCTGCTTGCTTACGAGGACCGTGTGCGTGGTATATTTTTTCCCATACATTCACCTTCAGCCTGTGTATGTCTTTTCCAATCAGATGTGTCTCCTGGAGGCAGCATATTGTTGGATTTGTTTTTTTAATCCATGTTACCAGCCTATGTCACTTTATTGGAGAGTTTAAGCCATTAATGTTTAGAGTTACTATTGATATATGATTTGTACTTCCAGCTGTGTTTGATTATTTATCTTTTTTTTTTAATTTAGTTTGTTTCTCCATTATTAGCTTTTCCTCCACCCTCTGTCTTTACTGAGGCACTTCCCACTGTTGGTTTTGGTTATTGTTTTTCATTTCTTCCTCGTGTAGTGTTTTCCTCAAGATGCTTTGCAATGCTGGTTTTCTGTCTGCAAATTCTTTTAACTTTTGTTTATCATGAAAGATTTTTATTTCGTTGTTGTACCTGAAGCTTAATTTTGCTGGATACAAAATTCTTGGTTGGCATCCATTGTCTTTCAGTGTTTGAAATACGTTGTTCCAGGATCTTCTCGCTTTCAGCGTCTGTGATGAAAAATCCGTTGTTAACCTTATTGTTTTATCACTGAATGTAATCTGCCTCCTTTATCTTGTAGCTTTTAATATTTTCTCTTTGTTCTGTATGTTGGATATTTTCATAACAATGTGTCTTGGCATTGGTCTACTGTGATTTTGTATGCTCGGTGTCCTGTATGCATCTACAATTTGTATATCCATTTCCATTTTTTATTTCTGGAAAGTTTTCTATAATTATTTCATTCAGTAAGTTGCTCATTCCCTTGGTTTGAACCTCTATACCTTCCTCTAGCCCAATGACTCTTAAGTTTGGTTTTATTTATGTTATTCCATATCTCTTGGATGTTTTTCTCGTGATTTTTTACCAGCCTTTCTGAGTTGGCTAGATTCTTTTCAAGATGATATATTTTGTCTTCATTATCTGACCTTCTGGCTTCTACTTGCTCCACTCTGTTAGTAATACTCTCATTTGAGTTTTTAATTTGATTTATAGTTTCCTTCATTTCTAGAATTATTGTTTGATTTTTTAAATAATCTCTATCTCCTGATAAAGATGCTTATTTGCTTCTTTTATCTGTTTATGTAATTAATTTTCAATGTGTTCTTTCACTGTTTGAATTTGCTGTCTCATATCCTCTTTAAGATTCCATCCCATCTGTCTAAGGTAATCCTTGAGTTCTTTATTTGACCATTTTTCTGATGACTCTACGTCCTCCTGAATATTTAGGCTGTCCTGCATTGTTTGTACTCCTTTTCTTCCTTGCTTTTTCATGCTGCTCATGTTACTTCTTGTTCTGTTTGACTGCTGAGTTACTGTTTACTCCTATAAATTTATTTGATGCTTGGGAGGAAAGGTATTAGAAGGGAAGGGAAGAAGTCACTAAAGATAATGAGAGTAAGCAGGTAGAATTCAAGGAAGGGGGAATAAGGAAATTGAAAAGACAAAAGAAATAAGTAGATTTTAAAAAAATTTAAAAAAATTAAATAATCAAAAAAATTAAAATTAAAAAAATATTTTTAAAAAATAAAAAAATTAAAATGAAAAAACCCAAATAATAATAAAAAAATTAATAAATGCAGTCTTAGAGTTTGATTAACTTCTCTTCCAGTAGGTGGAGCTGTGCCTACCGGGCCAAGGTTCTCCTCTCAATACTCGAGAACCAATCACTGTGCAGCAGCTTCTCCTCCCAGACTGGATGGGTCTCCAATCCTGAGTGCCTAGGGCTTTCTCTTGTGTCTAGTCACTTCCCCACTTTTCCTCAAGCCAGGCCCCGCTAACCGGTGACACTCACCACAATACTGGCTACATGCCATGTCTGCTGCTCCCGGAAGCCCTATTTTCTTGAACAACTGGGCACACTCTCCCTGTTTGCCATTCCCTCAGACCCTAAGTTTGTAGAGCTTGGGGCCGAGAATCCTCAGCGAATTTGCTTGCCCTTCGGTAGCCACGCCCCCCGTAGCTGGCGCAAGAGACCTCAGTTGTCAGCACTGGTGGGAGCGGTAGCTGGAGGTTCTGCACCACAGGTCCCGCGCCACTCCTGATTCCCTCGGTCTGACTATCGCACTCACAGGAGAGCTGGGAGGGGCCCTTAAGGTTTCCCCGCTGTGTGGAGATGGAAGGCTAGGGGGTTACACACCTGTTGCTGCCGGTTTCAATGAAGTTATCTTCTCTGCCACATTCTGGTGATGTCAGCTCTCTGCCATGGTGGTATCCCATGCAAATGGCAACAGTTCGTTCCCTTTGCCGGGTGACTGATGCAACGGGTGGGTCCTGACTGTCTCTCCCAAGCCCCGTCTCAATCCTGTGGCCACTGTGTATGAAGGCTTGGTTGGTAGTAACCTCCGCAGGTTCAGAAGGGCCAGCCAGTTGTTTCAGCGGGATTCTTTAGTGCTGAGTCACAGCAGATTGTCTGCGAGATGCAGGCGAACGGGAGCTTGAATTCAGCCTATCTGGGCTCGGTGTGTGTTCTGAGAGGCCCAGACTGTTCACCCCAGATTCACATCAGCTCAGCATTGCCTAGTGATCCTGAGCAAACAGCATTTAGACAGTTTACGACTCCCTATGCCTGCGCAGCTGAAGAGGTCAGAGACTTGATCTCTCCGGGCCTGCCGCCATGTTGGAACTCTCAAGTCTGTTTGTGAAATTAAGTACAAAATACATATTCCAGGAAAGGGGGTTGCTTCAGGGCTTTTACTCACCTAAAGGTCCCCAAGAGCATGCTGCAGATTTGCTCAATCTTCAACCCCAACTTTTTGACAGTCTTTCCTCTCAACTCTTCCATAACCTTGGTTTGGTAGTGTCTGCTGAGTTCACAGGTGATATTTTTCTTTTATGACACTTTAATCCCATTCATGCATTGCTGACACTGAAGAAGGTCAGGAAAAACATGGCCCTGTGCCAGGACCCACCAGGCCAAAGCCCTCCACTTCCATAGCAGCCCACACAGGATGTGAGCACATCCTTCCGGCTCTTCCCTATGCTTCTTCTCTCTCAGCTTCCTTTCCCACCTGAAGGTCAACCACCAGCCACCTGGTGAAAACCACTCTTCTCCATATTTCCTTCACAAATAGAGAAAGAAGTAGCCAGAAACATTCATCCCGAGAGCCTCCCCCACGCCTTCAAGGTAGGCGGACCTGCGACCCACAGGGAGAACAGGCCCAGCAACCCGCAGAGGGGCAGAGCTGCCCCCGAGCCTGCAAGGTAGGCGGACCTGCGACCAACCGGCAGAATAGGCATAGCAACCCACGGAGGGGCAGAGCCGCCCCCACGCCTTCAAGGTAGGCGGAACTGCGACCCACTGGCAGGAGAGGCCCAGCGGCCCAAGGAGGGGCAGAGCCGCCCCACGCGCCGGCAAAGTAGGCGGAACTGCGACCCACCAACAGACCAGGCCCAGCAGCCTGCAGAGGGGCAGAGCCGCCCCCTCCCCCCATGCCTGCAAGGTAGGCGTAACTGCGACCCACCGACAGAACAGGCCCAGCGGCCCACCAGCGTGCTAGACACATCGACCGGGTTGGGGGAGGGGCAGAGCCGCCACCCGCGCCTGCAAGGTAGACAGACCTGCAACCGACAGACAGAACAGGCCCAGCGGCCCGCGGAGGGGCAGAGCCGCTGCCCGTACCTGCAAGGTAGGCAGACCTGCTACTGACCGGCAGAACAGGCCCAGCGGACCGCCGGCGTGGTAGGCACATTGCCCCAACTGGAGGAGGGGCAGAGCCGCTGCCTGCGCCTGAGACGGAGACTTTGCAACTATACGAGAGCAATATAAATATATAGGGGGAAAATTCAATAACACAACAGTTTCACCAAGCAGAAAGAAACGCGAACAGTATGAAAAGACAAGGAAAGAAAGGACCACAAGCAATGCAGGTCAACTCAACGTCAGAAGAGGTAATATCTGCAGCAGATGGAATGTCAGATAAAGAATTCAGGATATACATGCTTCAGATGATCTGGAGTATCAAGGAAGACATTAAACAGCAAAATCAGACAATGAAAAGATCACTTCAAAAATGAATTACATAAACAAATCCAAGAAGCAAAAGATCAACTATACAGGGAGATAGAGGTTATAAAAAACAAACAGAAATCCTAGAAATGCAGGAAGCAATAAACCAACTTAAAAACTCAATTGAGAATACTACCCGCAGAGTAGAACACTTAGAAGACAGAACATCAGACAATGAAGACAAAGTATTTCAACTTGAAAAGAATATAGACAGCACAGCAAGACTGTTAAGAAACCATGAGAAGAACATCCAAGAAATATGGGACAACATAAAGAGACCAAACTTAAGAGTCATTGGGATACAGGAAGGTATAGAGCTCCAAACCAAAGGAATGAGCAATCTATTCAATGAAATAATACGAGAAAACTTCCCAGACTTGAAGAATGAGACAGAATCCCAAATCCTAGAAGCCTACAGGACGCCGAATGTGCAAAATCATAAGAGATCCACACTGAGACACATTATAATGAAGATGCCCAACATACAGAATAAGGAGAGAATTTTAAAAGCTACAAGAGAAAGGAAGCAGATTACATTTATGGGTAAACCAATCAGGATAACAGCTGATCTTTCAACACAGACTCTGAAAGCTAGAAGATCCTGGAATAACATATTTCAAACACTGAAAGAAAATGGGTTCCAACCAAGAATTGTGTATCCAGCGAAATTAAGCTTCAGGATGGAAGATGAAATTAAAACCTTCCACGATAAACAAAAGTTAAAAGAATTTGCAGCTAGAAAACCATCTCTTCAAAACATCTTTGGCAAAACATTACAGGAAGAGGAAATGGAAAATAACAATGAAAACCAACAGTGGAAGGTAGGACAGTAAAGGGGGGAAAAATAATCAAAGAGGAAAACAAACCATGTTTATTAATATAAATAAACAAATATGGCTGGAAGAACAACCCATATCTCAATAATAACCCTAAATGTTAATGGCTTAAACTCACCAATTAAGAGACACAGGCTAGTAGAATGGATCAAAAAAAAAAAAAAGACCCAACAATATGCTGCCTACAGGAGACGCATTTGATAGGAAAAGACATACATAGACTGAAGGGGAAAGGTTGGGAAAAATCATATCACTCATATGGACTTCGGAAATAAGCAGGAGTGTCCATACTCATATCAAATAAAATAGATTTCAAGCCAAAGTTAATCAAAAGGGATAAATAGGGACACTACATACTGCTCAAGGGAACCATACACCAACAAGACATAACAATCATAAATATATATGCCCCAAACAATGGTGCAGCTATGATCATCAAACAAACTCTTTTCAAGTTCAAGAGTCTAATAGACCACCATACAATAATCATGGGAGACTTCAACACACCTCTCTCACCACTGGACAGATCTTCCAAACAAAAGTTGAATAAGGAAACTATAGAACTCAATAACACAATTAATAACCTAGACTTAATTGACATATATAGAATATATCACCCAACATCAAGCAGTTACACTTTTTTCTCAGCAGCCCATGGATCCTTCTCAAAAATAGATCATATATTATGTCACAGGGCAACTCTTAGACAATATAAAGGAGTAGAGATAATACCATGCATCTTATCTGATCATAATGGAATGAAACTGAAAATCAACGATAAAAGAAGGAAGGAAAAATCATGCATCACTTGGAGAATGAACAATAGGTTACTGAATTGATCAATGGGTTATAGAAGACATCAAGGAGGAAATTTAAAAATTCTTAGAGATAAATGAAAACACAGACACAACATATCAGAATCTATGGGACACATTGAAAGCAGTTCTAAGAGGAAAATTCATTGCTTGCAGTTCATTCCTTAAAAAAAGAAAAAAACCAACGAATAAATGATCTCATACTTCATCTCAAAATCCTAGAAAAAGAAGAGCAAAACAACAGCAAAAGAAGTAGAAGGCAAGAAATAATTAAAATCAGAGCAGAAATTAAGGAAATCGAAACAAAAGAAACAATTGAAAAAATTGACAAAACTAAAAGTTGGTTCTTTGAAAAAATAAGTAAAATCGACAGACCCTTAGCCATGCTAATGAAGAGAAGAAGAGAGAGAATTCAAATTACTAGCATACGGGATGAAAAAGGCAATATCACAACAGACACTTCAGAAATACAGAAGATAATCAGAAATTATTTTGAATCCTTATACTCCAATAAAATAGAAGATAGTGAAGGCACCGATAAATTTCTTAAGTCATATGATCTGCCCAGACTGAGTCAGGAGGATATAGACAACCTAAACAGACCAATATCAATTGAGGAAATAGAAGAAACCATCAAAAGACTACCAACTAAGAAAAGCCCAGGACCGGATGGGTATACAGCAGAGTTTTACAAAACCTTTAAAGAGGAACTAAAACCAATACTTTTCAAGCTATTTCAGGAAATAGAAAAAGAGGGAGAACGTCCAAATTCATTCTACAAGGCCAACATCAACCTGATTCCTAAACCAGACAAAGACACTTCAAAGAAAGAAAACTACAGACCAATATCTCTAATGAACCTAGATGCAAAAATCCTCAATAAAATTCTGGCGAATCGGATACAAAAAGATATCAAATAAATTGTGCACCGTGATCAAGTAGGATTCATCCCTGGGATGCAAGGCTGGTTCAATATACAGAAATCAATAAATGTTATTCACCACATCAATAGACTTAAAAATAAGAACCATATGATCACCTCGATAGATGCAGAAAAAGCATTTGACAAAGTACAGCATCCCTTTATGTTCAAAACTCTAGAAAAACTAGGGATAACAGGAACATACCTCAAAATTGTATAAGCAATCTACGCTAAGCCTCAGGCTAGCATCATTCTGAATGGAGAAAAATTGAAGGCATTCCCTCTAAAATCTGGAACAAGACAGGGATGCCCTCTCTCACCACTTCTG
Organism: Marmota flaviventris; assembly: GCF_047511675.1. Classification (NCBI taxonomy): domain Eukaryota; kingdom Metazoa; phylum Chordata; class Mammalia; order Rodentia; family Sciuridae; genus Marmota; species Marmota flaviventris. Next base: position 98,802,830 of record NC_092500.1, read on the forward strand.
TTCAACATAGTTCTCGAAACACTGGCCAGAGCAATTAGACAGACGAAAGAAATTAAAGGCATCAAAATAGGAAAAGAAGAACTTAAATTATCACTATTTGCAGGTGACATGATTCTATACCTAGCAGACCCAAAAGGGTCTACAAAGAAACTATTAGAGCTAATAAATGAATTCAGCAAAGTGGTAGGATATAAAATCAACACACATAAATCAAAGGCATTCCTGTATATCAGCGACAAATCCTCTGAAATGGAAATGACGACAACCACTCCATTCACAATATCCTCAAAAAAAAAAAAAATACTTGGGAATCAACCTAACAAAATAGGTGAAAGACTTATACAATGAAAACTATAGAACCCTAAAGAGAGAAATAGAAGAAGATCTTAGAAAATGGAAAAATATACCCTCTTCATGGATAGGCAGAACTAACATCATCAAAATGGCGATATTACCAAAAGTTCTCTATAGGTTTAATGCAATGCCAATCAAAATCCCAATGGCATTTCTTGTAGAAATAGATAAAGCAATCATGAAATTCATATGGAAAAATAAAAGACCCAGAATAGCAAAAACAACTCTAAGCAGGAAGTGTGAATCAGGCGGCATAGCAATACCAGATTTCAAACTATACTACAGAGCAATAGTAACAAAAACAGCATGGTACTGGTACCAAAACAGGCAGGTGGACCAATGGTACAGAATAGAGGACACAGAAACCAATCCACAAAACTACAACTATCTTATATTTGATAAAGGGGCTAAAAGCATGCAATGGAGGAAGGATAGCATCTTCAACAAATGGTGCTTGGGAAAACTGGAAATCCATATGCAACAAAATGAAACTGAATCCCTTTCTCTCGCCATGCACAAAAGTTAACTCAAAATGGGTCAAGGAGCTTGATATCAAATCATAGATTCTGTGTCTGATAGAAGAAAAAGTTGGCTACGATCTACATACTGTGGGCTCGGGCTCCAAATTCCTCAATAGGACACCCATAGCACAAGAGTTAATAAGTAGAATCAACAAATGGGACTTACTCAAACTAAAAAGTTTTTTCTCAGCAAAAGAAACAATAAGAGAGGTAAATAGGGAGCCTATATCCTGGGAACAAATCTTTATTCCTCACACTTCAGATAGAGCCCTAATATCCAGAGTATACAAAGAACTCAAAAAATTAAATAATAAGAAAACAAATAACCCAATCAACAAATGGGCCAAGTACCTGAACAGACACTTCTCAGAGGAGGACATACAATCAATCAACAAGTACATGAAAAAATGCTCACCATCTCTAGCAGTCAGAGAAATGCAAATCAAAACCACCCTAAGATACCATCTCACTCCAGTAAGATTGGCAGCCATTATGAAGTCAAACAACAACAAGTGCTGGCGAGGATGTCGGGAAAAGGGTACTCTTGTACATTGCTGGTGGGACTGCAAATTGGTGCAGCCAATTTGGAAAGCAGTATGGAGATTTCTTGGAAAGCTGGGAATGGAACCACCATTTGACCCAGCTATTCCCCTTCTCGGTCTATTCCCTAAAGACCTAAAAAGAGCATGCTACAGGGACACTGCTACATCGATGTTCATAGCAGCACAATTCACAATAGCAAGACTGTGGAACCAACCTAGATGCCCTTCAATAGACGAATGGATAAAAAAATGTGGCATTTATACAATGGAGTATTACTCTGCATTAAAAAATGACAAAATCATAGAATTTGCAGGGAAATGGATGGCATTAGAACAGATTATGCTAAGTGAAGCTAGCCAATCCCTAAAAAACAAATGCCAAATGTTTTCTTTGATATAAGGAGAGTAACTAAGAACAGAGTTGGGAGGAAGAGCATGAGAAGAAGATTAACATTAAACATGGGTGAGAGGTGGGAGGGAAAAGGAAAGAGAAGGGAAATTGCATGGAAATGGAAGGAGACCCTCACGGTTATACAAAATTACATACAAGAGGAAGTGAGGGGAAATGGGAAAAAAACAAGGGGGAGAAATGAATTACAGTAGATGGGGTAGAGAGAGAAGATGGGAGGGGAGGGTATGGGGGATAGTAGAGGATAGGAAAGGCAGCAGAATACAACAGACACTAGTATAGCAATATGTAAAACAGTGGATGTGTAACCAATGTGATGCTGCAATCTGTATACGGGGTATAAATGGGAGTTCATAACCCACTTGAATCAAAGTGTGAAATATGATATATCAAGAACTATGTAATGTTTTGAACAACCAACAATAAAAATTAAAGGAAAAAAAAACATTCATCCCTAGTAACATAGAGGGATCTCCAGACACAAACAAATGTTCCCTGCCTCTCATAAGACCCGTAAGCACAGCTAGAACCATTCAGCTTTCCCCACAGGCAGCAAAGTGTCAACTACATCTAGAGTCCCTTTCATAATATAGTCATGGCTGTGCCAGCACAGCACAACAGCACAGTCATCCTGCAAGAGTCATATTATCTGTAGTCAATTCCATTTTTTAGAATATTCTCTGCACCCTTACAGAGAGGGCTGCAATAGACACTCATGAGCAGAGCATAAGACCCAGTCTTCCATAATGGAAAAGGGCCCTGTCTTTAGGATCTCCAGTCACATGAGCATCCCTACATTACCTCCAGCCAAACTCTCCTTTAATTACCACCAGTTCTGCAGTAAACAATCATTTGAGAGGTAACAGGGATTAAATGAAGAAAAGCAGCTGGTTAGAAAGATCTTTGTAGATTTCCATTAAAAAAAAAACAAGCCAATAACTACTAGATATAACAGAATCAAGAGTAGAAGGATAGAGATCAGCAATGCAAATACCCAAGGAAGACCTATTAGAAACATAATACCTTCTTATCAAATTTTGAAAATAACACATAGCAAAGAATAAAATAGAAAACAACTTGGAGATCATCTAAAGGACTTCTACCCAAATGCACGAGAAAATAAACCAGATTCAAGATGATAAACAAATAGAGGGAGTATTGGTTTAGAACATAAAATATCAACAAATAAAATTCAGAAGGAGAGCAGGATAGAATAAGCATCAAATACCGTAGATAAAGTTCTGTGTGGTAAAGATTGCTCAGAGAAACTGTGTATCTGATTTAAACAGAAGTTGAATGCAATGCAGTGTAGCTACTGAAGGTGATGTCAGACTCTCTATTCAACAATTATGGCCAATTAGTATTTTGCTCTATTCCATTATTTCAGTACATTCTCAAATTTGGTAGGAGCTTTTAAGAAAGTCTGACAGTCTTGAAAGAGTGCATTACTTCCAGGAACTGTGTATTCCTGTTGCTCTTCTGTGGAAATCCCATGGTGGTTTCTGTGACTACTTCAGCTGTCATAACCCCCAAGAATTATAATAAGCACAGTATGTTTAGGATATTTGTCCCTACAACAATATTTTCCTTATTAGAGCAACCCAGTGAGCCCTGGATAATATTTTCGGGTTTGAGGCAGCTGTGGAAGTTCAACCTTGCCCTTGGCCTGGTGGGTCCTGGCACTGGACAGGTGATTCTATTAATGGGTCCCTTTTCCTAACCTTGTGTTCACTGAGATATGTATATTCATGTGTATTAATGTTGTTTCCTAAACCCTTACAAACTTGAACAGGAATGATCTGGATATTATCGAAATTCATCAGAATATTACACACTTGGGAATACACGTATCTTGGTGGATGGAGTTTGGGCTATAATAACATTCAAAGGTATTAACCATTTTCTCTTTTACTATAGGATCAGGGCTGACATGACTATACACATTTGTGCGCGCACACACACACACATGCACACACACGCACACACAAAACCAGCACAAACACAATATACAGTGTAAGACAGAGTTATACAATATCAAACAGACTAAATTCAAATAATGATGAAACTTTAATTCTAATATCTGTGCTGAATGGTCAACCAGTTTTCTTCAACACCATTGCCCAAGTCACATATTGCACCTCTTAGAAAAGAGACACTGGGCTGAGGTCCCAAAGAGAAAGCAGGGATGCAAGGCATGCTAGTGTGTCAGGTGTGAGGTCACCCAGCATGGAGCTCAAAGGCACCACTGTTCTGCTCCTCCTTATAAAGGGAGCTGCCTGGCTTCCCCCAGCAGAGACTTGGGAGCAACTGCAGATCCTCCTCCAAGATGCTGGTGGTCCTGCTCACAGTGGCCTTGCTGGCCATGAGCCCAGCTTGGAGCTTATACAAAGGTATAAGAAAAGAGGTTGGGGGAATTCTGTGTCTCCTGGGGCTTAGACCATTCTACAGCAGAAGGAGGCAAAATTATGAGAAACATGGAACATCAGAGTTTTTACAAAAAGTATAAGTCATGTCCACATTCCATGTCAAAGACTTAGAAATTAAGGTACATTTGAAACAGGAAAAAAAATCTGTTTTGACCAGAGGAATGGTAAGGTAAATTTTCCATTTGCAGAAATATCTTTCTATGCTGTGAATAATACACATGAAGGTGGGAAGACTGATACAGGGAATTCTAGTTGCAAAGACATCACTGTAATCAGACATAGATGCTGGCAGCCTTGCTATACCGTGGATACGGGAAAGATGAAGGAGATACTCTTACACAACTGTGCTATTTCACAGAGTCATGAAATAAATTTGACTCTCTACATAAGAGATAATAATATCAGGGCCCAATTTTTTATTAATCTCCTACAACATTCAACATTTCATTGTGCTGTGAGCAGTGTTTAACATTGTTCCCAATTGTTTGCTGCTCTTGGGAAAGCATGTTAGTATAAGCAAAAAATATACTGAGGAAAATGGCTAAAGGAATTCTAAAATAAATCATTGAAACACTCAGAATACTTAACAAATATCAGCACTAAGATATGAGGGATGCTTGAGAGGACCAAAAGGGCTTTGATTGCTTACTTGTTTGAATTTAGTCTGTTAATTTGTACCATGTGGTTGAGATGCAGTGTAGCAACCACCCAGCCACTCCCTCAAAGCTTCCTGCCTTGCCAACAGCATCATAGACAATGACTAAGGGGTTCACTTATGGGATGTACAGGTTGGGGCTGGAAGTGATCTTTCCCTATAGGACACCTATGAGACCTGAGATTGGTGACTAACTTTTCACTTTATCCTGTTCTCATTTCTTAGATTCCAGCTATGAAGACTCTTATTCCTTATCATCAGGTAAGGCCCAATTCATGCTCAGCCAAACTTCTTTTCCTCACGAATGTCTTAGTTCTCCAGTGTCTTCTTATCATCATTTACTTAGGTTAGTAATGAATGAATGCTAGTTACCCAAAAGACATAAGTAAATATTCTCCAACCTTGATTTTGGGGACCAAGAGCACTATCTTGAACAACTTACAGGCCTGGCTCCTTGATAACAGGTTTATTTTTCTTGCTCCCTCCCACAAAAGTGACCGCTGGAAGATAACACACAAATACACAGTGTCCTAATTCTGACTCCTATGTGGTACAGAGAGTCCCTCAACAGCTTCTTCCTTCCCCAATCATCCCTTTTAGAATTATATGGGTTCATGATGAAATGCACAGAAATAAGTATCTGTGTATCTTTTTTCTGGATTTCTCCACTCAGCTATGTGCCACAGGTAAACAGTGAATTCCCCCATCAACTTTCACTTTGTCTTTCTCTTCTCTCCCTCAAGATTTCTCATTGTGGGTCTAGGATGCTGAATAAGTAACTCATTTCAACATTTTGGCTTAGATATCCAGACTTGGTTTCACAAGCAGCAAGTTAGCACCATGTTGCAAAATATAACTGGTGACATAACTGAGATTTATAATCCTTTCACTTTGCTTCTCCCTTGTCCTGGGGAAACAATTTCTGGGAATGGCAAGGTAGTCAAACTTTATTCTTCAGCACATTCAAGGGTACATGATTGTCCCAGGAACACAGATATGAAGCTTTCCATATCATCCATATTTGGATTGAAAGGAGACCTTTATGAGGTTGCTGTAGATACAGGAGAGGTTAGCTGTTCAGAGGCAAGTTCTGGAACAAAGTGTCTGTGTGACAGGATCAGAGAGGTACCCAATGAGGAGGTTCTTCCACCACTGATGCCATCTACTCTTGTGCTGTACCCACACAGAGGCTGAGGACCCCAGCCAGAGCTCCAAACAAGTCCCTCACAAACCACCTCCTGGAGGACACCCACCCAGACCCCCTGCTGATGGTGGAGATGACAATGAAGATGAAGATGAAGGTGATGACTCACAGCAGGGACCACCAGAAGGAGGCAATCAGCAGCCAAATGGTCCCTCTCATCCTGGTAACCAGCAAGGACCACCCCAACAAGGAGGCCAGCAGCAGCCAGATAGCCCCCCTCATCCTGGTAACCAGCAGGGACAACCCCAACAAGGAGGCCAGCAGCAGCCAAATGGTCCCCCCCATCCTGGTAACCAGCAGGGACCACCCCAACAAGGAGGCCAGCAGCAACCAAATGGTCCCCCTCATCCTGGTAACCAGCAGGGACCACCCCAACAAGGAGGCCAGCAGCAGTAGTCAAATGGCCCCCCTCCTGGTAAACAGCAGGAACCTCCCCAGTCAGAAGGTAATTAGTAGCAACCTGTCCAATAACATCCCAGATGGCCCAAAGGGATATTCCATAAACAGCTGTTCAAAACAAACCAACCCAATAATCTGGAACTCAGTGATAAATCTGATTTATGTTCACTCTCCAGCGAAGAACTTCACACCTCAGTGAAGTTCAATGTGGCAACCAGTCATTTGGGTGTACTTTGAAATTGTATGGTCTTGAACCATTTCTAAATATCTCTATTAAAGATATTCTTGGGTAGAGTAGTAAGACTTTTCTTTTTAATAAATTCTCCAAGGAAATCATTTCAAGGAGCACTACCCCAAAATGTTATTTTTCCTAATAATTACCTGCTTTCACTGCTGCTGTTTTTAAGAAATGGAGCTGTGTTCTTTCTTTGGTTCTTACCCTCTTTTTTTCTGTGACTCTTTTTTTTAAATTATTATTATTTTCATTTTTCCTTCCTTTTTTTAAGCACTAGTCTGTGCTTTGCAAACAGAATCAAGACATTAACAAAGATCAGCTTCTCTGAAGAAAAGCATTTCTATAAAACAAAGACAGCTACATGTTTTGCTGCCATTACACAGCTCACAGCAGGAAAATAAAATATTTACAAAATACAAGTTTTTTAATTTTTGTTTTTGGGGTTTTTTTTTTTTTTTTTTTTTTTTTTGGTTTGGTTCTTACCCTCTTGCTGGGACTCAATGACTTCCTATTTCCTTTTTCCACCTGACCACTCTCGGTTCACTTCTATCTCACACCAAGGCTCTTGTGTCCATTTTTCTTGCTAAATGGCATTCAAGTTTATGATCCTAAACGTCTTGTAGTCTTTTAATGCTTACTAGCAAATCAACCCAACCTTATGCCAAAAGATAATACAACTGAACAGAAAGGTAAGAAGCCAAATCTGATGGCATATCTCATTCTACCACCTATATCCCTCAGCAAATGTCACAATACCATTTCTTTTGGACATCCTCTTGGAATCACTTCTACATACATAAGCATGTTATTCCCTTTTTCCTGCGAGGCATACCATAAATTATATGCAGACATATCTGTTATTCCTTTCAAATAACACATTTCTTTGAAAGCTTTCAAATCAGTTCGTAGAGTTATACAGATCTTCCTAGCAACTTTCTCTTTTTTCTCCCTCTCCTTTCTTCCTTGTTTCATTCCCTCTTTATTTTAGACTTCTTTCTTTCTAAATGTGTTCCTTTCTCTCCTTCTCCTCCATATCTTCTTGTCTGCCATTTAACTTCCTCCTCCTTCCCTCTCCTTATTCTTCTCCTTCTTCTAATTTACCTTTTTCTTTGTCATCAACTTCTTTATTTATGATTTTGCAAATTTGTAATATCCCATTGTTTGTGCCATAGTTTGTGAAACCTAAACCTGTTGTTTGAATTTAAGTTGGTTTTAATTTTGCTAACTTAGATGTAACTTGCAAGGATACTCTTGGTAAATATATCTTTGGTCATTTCAATAACAACTAAAAGATAAACAATCAAGACATAAATTTTATTTATTTATCTTAAAAAGCAACAATTTAGAGCACATTATGTGCTTAGATGCCTAGTAAGAGTGAATATAAAAATTTAGGATTTAAAGGTTGGGATGAGAAGGGGAAGAGGCCCAGAAGGTGGGCTCTCGAATGCTTCTCCTCAGTGATGCCAGAGAGACTTTAGAATAAAACCTGTATGTCACATCTTCCCTATAACCTTCTTTGTTTTGTTTTTTGTTTTTTACAGAAAGTGAATGATAAGCTGATGTCCCTAATGAAGTTATGTCATTGGAATAATGTGATCATAACTGTATCTTTAATATCCCAATAAACTAATCAGCATACAATTTATAGTTTCTGTACCTCTTTTCTATGTGTGGGTAAGCCTGAAATTTTAGAGTCTTAGGCATGATACCAGAACATCCAGGACCCCTTCTGATGGTTGTGTTCAACAAATCTCTCCTTATTCACAAACCACCTGTCACATGAAAGAGTTCCATTTTTTCCTTGCCTTCCAGGATTTTATGAGACAAATGAAATTTCTAAAATTGTTTTCAGAACATTTACTAATATTCTTATAATTTTAGGGGGAAAAGGAATAGAGACAAAAGTGAAGAAATTTCAGAGACACAGGAAACCTTAATATTTCCAAATAATCTTGCTTTCTTGGGAACTGAATGTGTTTCTAGCCTTCTTCTCCCTCAAATTCATTATCTTCCTTTTCCTTCATTGGTGTACATACAGTACCCTCCCCAGTAGGTAACCACCATTCTTTAGTAAAACCCAGCTGGATTCATAACAGAGATACTATGATGGATTTCAAAAGATGAGTAATTTGGTTCTTTCCAGCATTTTTTTCTTGCCAGCTCTGGACTCCCAGAAAGCTAACACAATAACCAAAATTGTGTCTAATAATGCTATACCAGGACATATCAGGATTAGGAGTATTATGAATTTCATGTAATTTCTGGAACACATATTAATAACATATATCTAACATTAATCAGATATATCTACATAATTCAAAGGTTAAACTAACCCTTCCCTCCATTCCTCATTGTCCAATCTACTACACTTCTATTCTTTCCCTCAACACCCCACCCTTATGGTGAGTTAGCTTCTACCTATCAGAGAAAACATTTGACCTTTGTTTTTTGGGAATTGGCTTAATTCACTTACGATAGTCTCAAGATCCATCCATTTGCTCATAAATGTCATAAAGTCACTCTTCTTTATGGCTGAGTAATATTCCAAGGTGTATATATACAATATTTTCTTTATCCATTCATCTATTAAATGGCAACTATGTTGGTTTCATAGCTTATTTATTGTGAATTGAGCTACTATAAACATTAAATGTGGCTGTGTCACTCCAGTATGCTGATTTGAACTCCTTTGGATATATACGGAGGGGTGGGATAACTGGGTCAAATGGTGGTTCCATTCCAAGCAAGAGGCATCACAATACAACATCTAAAATTATATTATGGATCTATAGTAACAAAGACAGCATGGTATTGGCGCCAAAAGAGGTAAGAAGACCATTGGAGCAAACTCACAAAAATACAGTTACCTTGGCTGGGATGGTGGCTCAGTGGTAGCACGCTCACCTAGCATGCACGAGGCACTAGGTTCGATCCTCAGCATCATATAATTGTAAAATAAAGATATTGTGTCCCCCTAAAACTAAAAAATAAATATTTAAAAAATACAGCTACCTCATACTAGACAAAGTTGCCAATAATATACATTGGAGAAAAGATAACTTTTTCAACAAATGGTGTTGGGAAAACTGGAAATCCATATGTAGTAGAATGAAATTTGACTCCTATCTCTTAATGCTGCACAAAACTCAGCTCAAAATGGATCCAGGACCTAAGTATTAGACGAGAAGCCATGCACATACTAGAAGAAAAAGTAGGCCCAACACTCCAAAGTATTGGCACAAGACTACCTTAATAAGACCTCTAAAGCCCAAGAAGTAAAATCAATAATTGATAAATGGGGTGCCATCAAACAGAGTTGTTTTTCTTACCTCTTGTAATTTTTATGTATTACAGTTCTTAACTCCTAGTAACTTTAATTTTCTAAAGCATGTGTTGTGTAATAGTATAGTTATTTAATGTGGCACATAATGGTTCATTAGCATACAGAAAAGTCTTTAATTTTTTTGTAGTAAAAAGTCAAAAGTGGATAAATATATGTGTTATGGCTATGTTTTGTTATATTAGCTTATTTAGGAAAACAGAAACCATATTTTCATAAAAGTGACTGGAAGAGTTTGGAAGTCAATAACCGACATTACTAGAATCATTAATTCTGATTCAGGTGAGGGTTATGCAGGAAAGAAGAGCATATAGAGAAGCTTTAGTACATATTGGGATTATTTAAGAGGCTGTGATCAGAAGTTCAGTAGAAATGATATTAAAGGCCATTCTGATGAGGACCAAGACAGTAATAAGGAACTTATTATTGGAAGGTATAGTAAAGACCTTTCTTGCTAAAAAGTGACTATTAAAATACTAGGCTGAATGGTGTTCCTGCCCCACTGTTTTGTGGAAATCAGTACTTAAGATTTATTAACTTGGGTATTTGGCAGTAGAAATTTCTACCCAATGTGTTGTGGGTATAGCCATAGCTCTTCTTGACTGCTTATAGTAAACTTGGGAAGAGATAAACAGATTAAAGTTTTGCTTCAAAGGGAAGCAAAACTTTGAGAATTGGAAAAATCTCACACTGTGAAAGAAAGAATGAGAAAACATACTTGGCAGGGAACACCAGGAGTATGTCCAAGCAAATATTTAATAAAGAGATTTGTGTGGAGAGAAGCAAGGCCAATGCCCTTTATGGAGACAATGGGGTAATGACCATACAGGCCCTGGGAAGATTTCCAGTGACCATACTCCTATTTCAGGCCAGTCATTCCTTGGCACATGCACCACAAATACCCTGTTTGGACCCAACTCATTATTTTCTGGGCATCCACTAGTAATTGATCTGTTGGAATATGAAATAGTAATCATTTTCCATTCTGGGTAAATACACAGATGTGACTCTTTGGAATCCATTCCCACTTTACCCTGGCTCCATTTTTTTAAGTCATCCTCATGTTTCCTCACAAAATACCAGGATAATATTTCCTTGAAATGAAGAAAAAGTGAAGGGAAATTAGAAAAATATTGATTGCAAAGACAAAATTTTCTTCATGTTAAAAAAGATCAATGGGGGCCTTAAGACTATTTTTCTACTTAGAGGAAAAGTCCTGAAACAAGGTCTTAACAGAGACAGTATAAGGAATCCCAGCTCTGATGTGCTCTGGTTTGAGGTTATTATGACAGGGAGGAATGTATTCCATGTTGTATAAGAACAATGGATGAACATGCAACACTTACCTCTGACATAAACTAATAAGTGTGTAAGTAATAAATACAAGCATTGCTGTAATGGTTCCTGAAATAAATATTATGGGAGCCAAAAGGAACTTCCAGATAGATTTGTGATACCTATCTCATTTGACAAGGTGAAGCTGGGTTTACACAAGACTATCCCAGTCAGTAGTAGAGCTAGAATAAGAATGCACAGCTTCTCATTTCTAAGTATGCACATCACTCCACAGGGTAAAGGATATTCAGAGAGAAAAACTTTCTGCATTTCAGTTGAACTGCTAAAATATTGACCCCCATCAGGCTGACTAGTTATATATGTGCAATGTAAAACCTAAAGCACCCACTAAAAAAAATTTATGTAAAAAGATACACTTAAAAATACTCTAGAGGGCTGGGGATGTGGCTCAAGTGGTAACGCGCTCACCTGGCATGCGCGCGCTGGGTTCGATCCTCAGCACCACATACAAACAAAGATGTTGTGTCCGCCGAAAACTAAAAAAATAAAATATTAAAATTCTCTCTCTCTCTCTCTCTCTCTCTCTCTCTCTCTCTCTCTCTTTAAATAAATAAATAAATAAATAAATAAAATAAAGATGTTGTGTCTACAGGAAAAAAAAAAAAACTCTAGAGAAGCCAAAATGGATAGCAATGAGATATGTCCAAGAAAAACAAAACAGACAGGAAGGAAACAGAGGAAATAATAATGAATAAATCATGAAGTAAATTGGCAGAGTTCAAGCTAAATATACAAACAATTACATTAAAAATTGTCTAAAATAGTTGGAAATGGGGGTAAGGGTGATTCTAGATTATAGAAATATTAAAGATTACACCATTACCAAATTCTACACAATACTTATAATTGTGCATAAAATGGATAAATTTGTATTAATTATTATTTAATTTATTATCTTACATGATAAGATGTTGATATAAAACAATTAGTTTTACAAAAGTAGTAATACTTAGCTGCCCAGGATTCTTCGTCCTTTGCTGTTCCCTGTAACACCGGGCTGACTCAAGGGTTTTACTCCTCCTAGAATCTACACAATTTCTAAGGGACCCTAGTCAAACTCATGATTTTAAGTACCACTTAGACCAGGGCCAGTCCAAAGACTGGATGTCTCCAATCTGCAAATGTGGAACAAGCTCACCATATAATTGTAAGACTTCAGTTTGTCATTTACACCATGGCATGCATATACTGCAAAATACAAATGCATACCATGATAACAAATTTTATATAAATTCATAAAATCTTCTTGCAAAATTCCTATTTAAACATTACCAATGTGTGAATAATTATCTCCATTCAACATAGAAACAAGTATAGTTAAGAGGCATAGGATCTTTCCTGTCTGTAGCTGCCTAAACATGTTCATATTCCAATTCCTAGAACTTGTAATTATATTAAATGACATGATAAGGGGAAATTCAGATTACTGGTCATCTGACTTTCAAATAGAGAAATTATCATGCATTACCCAAGTAGGACCACAACATGCTTTAATGTGGCAAAGGGAAGAAGTTTCAGGATCCAGTGAAATAATGTGAGAAGATCAACCATTGCTGTGCTTGAAGGTGGATGGGAGAAGCCAAGGAGTGAGTGAACTCCAGGCTGATACCTCCTAAAGCTCTAGGAGGGAACACAGCCTGCTGACAGGCACCTTACTTTGACACCAAGGAGGTTCATTTTTTATTTCTGAACAATAGAGTTGCATGATAATTGATTTGTGTCATTTAAAGCAACTCAATTTGTATTCATATGTTATACTAGTAATAAGAGAAATGTACTTCTATATGTCCAAGCCATTCTTTTCCATAACGCCTGTCAAGATATGGAGCCAGGGTGTAAAAAATCTAATGGTGAAGAATAGTTATTGTAGCAGTAATCCAAAACAATAAAACAATCCATTCTTTCATAAAATAAAAACAAATCTCAAAATGGAATCTAAAGGAACATTGAGGATACCTGCCCCTCCCTGATCTGTGCACAACTCCATTCACCCAACTGCTTCTCCTCAGCTATCTTATGTACATTGAGTTTTCTACAGTTATGCAGTCCTCCTAACTGTAATGGCAGGTTTGTTCTGTAGCTCAGGATCTTCTCAGCATGTGGTGAGAAACAGGATAGTGGATTTTCAGCCGGTGGAACGTTTGTGTCATTTATTTTAAAAATATGGGGAATAAAGCAAAGACAGAGAGAAATGAGGGCTTCCAGGGGGAAAGAAGAGAACTAATGCTGAAAAGATCAGCCACATTTTTTTTCTCACTTGCCACTGTGACCTTGGAAATTAGCATGAATGCTGGGCACAGGAAAGAATAAGAGAATTTGGCTATTAGCAGGATAAGTAAAGAGAAAAGAGAAACAGTGAAATAAACAAATGAACACAAAACAAAACAAAACAAAAATAAAAACTCCAAAAGCTAAACTTTAAAAGGCAACACAAGGAGAAATGAAAAAAAAAATTTAAATGCTAAAAATTAAAAACACACACACACACATGTGTATATGAACCAATCATTACAGCAAGAACACACAATAAATAAATAAATAAATAAATAAATAAATAAATAAATAAATAAATAAAAGAAGGGAAAGATTCTTAATAAAAAGTAACAGAATCATCTCCACTGAGGTGGTCAAATAGTCAACGAGAATAGATGTTCATTGTCTATGCCCAAATGTCTTTTCTTACTGTTTCTTTTTGAGCTATGCACTCAGAGAGAGAAAGAAAGAGACAGACAGAGAGAAGGAGAGAGGAAGAGGGAGTGCAAGAGCAAGGGCTGGAGGTTGTTGACCCCTTCCTCTTTATGTTGCTCAATGAGCTGCCAGTTGGAGTGGCCTAAGATTGAAGCAGTTTGCAATGGCTCTCACCAGTGTAAGGTAGGATGGAAAGGGAAGTATTGTCATTTGGAGTTTTGTCTGGGCAGACCTAGTAAATGCACTTCCAGGGCCAGGATTCCATAGAGATGTATGCAAGAAGTTCTAGCCACTGGAGCTTAGGTCTAATCAGGCCTCAGGGACTTTGTTTAGTGACATCTGCTCTAGAGAGATTAGGTCAACACACCCCTAGGGCCTGGGACTTGCTATTCTCTGTCAGAAGTCTGAATCTCAGGAGCCTCCCAAGAATTCTACTTATGAGGTAGGGGAGCCAGCCCTCACACACTCTGCTGCCCACAAAAACAGCCTTCCCAGGCTTAGTCCCTGGGTGTATTTACCCCCACCTGTTCAGATTCGTGACCCCCTTCAACTGGTCACATGAGCTACCAGACCCAAAGGAGAAGCAATGTGGGCCCCCCTTCACTTTTACTACTTTAATCCCCTGGGTAAAATCTTCTCTGAGCCTGTGTAACTTACATTCTAATAGGTATACCCTAGGTGACATGGACAGTGTGGCAGTGTTTGCTATGATCTCCTGGTTCCGCAGCAGCTGCAGTGTGGCATCCTCAAAATGGCTCCTGCCTCGGCTCTCTGTGACCAGTTGAAAAACACAGAGCACTTTAAAAAAAAAAAAAAAAAAAAAACTAGGGATTGAACTCAGGGCACTTAACCAAAAGAGCCACATCCCACATCCTCAGCATTTTTTTTTGGGGGGGGGTGATCCTCCTGCTTCAGCCTCCTAAACCACTGGGATTACAGGCATGCACCACCACACACAGCTTCACACAAAGCACTTTTAAAGCACGAGTTCACAGTATAACCTCTGAATCAGCTAAGTGCAGCCTGTTTCCTTATCACAAATTTTCCTGTACCAACTTTGTCCATCAGGTTTTTCTCTGTGTTCTCCTCCTCTGTGGTGAATCAGCACTGCTTCTTGATTCCAATGTACTCTTTTTTCTTTGTTTAATGTGTCCAAATTTCTGTGTCTCTAAGATTCTCTGCCTAATATTGGATTTGGGGGAAATTCCTCTTTTAATCACCTTGCTGAGAAGCAGTACTCTTGCTACTTGAATCCTGAGCCACAGAGCAACTAGGAATGCAGCTTTCCTCTACCCTGCCAACTTGAATCTCCTCCAGAATGGCTATGCTTTGAAGAAAAAAATCACATAATGACCATTAAAGAGAAAATGAAAAGAACTCAGGCCTTTCCTGTGCCCACTCCTGTATATATCAGAATAAACAGCTGTGACATTACTACAAATAAGGAAGTGTGTTTTGAACATATGAATTAGAACTTCCAGGGAAATTACTCTTCTTTGTACAAAGCCAAATTGTTATGAAGAGTCTTTGTTTTCCATTTCTATTTGTGGAATTCCATCTCTGGCAGTGCCTTAGGAGAAGGAAAGTTATTGGGACATTTATTGGAATCCTATATTACCAGACCACTTGAACTATTAATACTAGATCTTTGTAGTGATATTCCTGGAAATTAATGGAATCCATTTCTTTACTTAATTGTGGGCCAAATAGGTTTCAGGTAATTGCTTCAGTCAGGTTATGACTACATTTGGAGACAGGACCTTTAAAAAAGCAATTAAGTTAAAATGAGGCTGTATTTGTTCTAATCTACTCTGACTGATGCCCTTATATAAAGAGGACATTTGTACACAGAGAGACAGTGGGGATGCATGTGCACAGAGGAAAACCCACACGAGGACACAGCATGAAGGTGCCCTTCTGGAAGCCTGAGAGAGAGGTCTAAGAAAAACCAAAACTTCTGCCAACTCAGTCTTGGACTTCTAACCCCTCACTCAGTGTGTAAGAAATGCATTTCTGCTCTGTATACCACCCAGTCTGTGATTTTTTTTCAACATTATTGAACTAACATGGGAGTGGGGCTGGGCAGGGGGCAAAAGGGTCTAGGATGTGGATATCAAAAATTCTTCTGGGGACAATCCAGATTAATATACACTATATTAAGCAAGTGGATTGCTTGTGGCTTCAACACTTTATGAAGCCTCAACTGCACAAATCTTGTGCTGTGCTTCAACCCACACTGCCAAACCTCATCTCTTTCAGATCTCCAGTAACATCTGTTTGGTTGTGTCTGATGAGTCCGCTGGTGATATTTACTCTTTTATGAAAAGTTATCTCCTTCAGTCATTGATACTGATAACAATTATAGAAAGGGCTCAGCTGAGTGACATGTGGAAGAATCACATGCGCTGTGCCATCACCCACCAGGCCAAGTACAAGGCTTGCTGCCATCAGGACCTCCACTTCCAGAATGCCCACAAAGGGTGATGAGCATGTCTACCTTATACTCGTCTCTGCTTCTTCTTTCTTTCTTTCCTACCTGAATGTCAATCATCAGACACCTGGTAAGGATCACTGATCACTTGGTTCCCTTCTCATGTAGTATCTGCAGAAATCAGACAATAAAAAAATACATAAACTGTCATTGCAATAAACAGAGGAAACTTATAGGACCAATCAATGATTCTGTCTCTCACAAAGCCCACAGAACTGTTCATCTTTTGCAATGTCCACTGCATTTATATTCACCTTCAGCATACATTCGTAATTGTGCCAGGGACTAAAAATCACCAGCTTGGTCACCCTACAAGGGTGACGTTATCTCTAGCAAATGCCATTATTTAGGAGACCTTCCTACAAAAATTCTCTGCACACCTGGAGAAAGGGCCAGAACAGATACTCATGTGCAAAACACAGGACCCAATGGTTCACACTGGACAAGGGGATCATCTTTACGATCATGGCCCTCCCT
Source organism: Marmota flaviventris (assembly GCF_047511675.1). Classification (NCBI taxonomy): domain Eukaryota; kingdom Metazoa; phylum Chordata; class Mammalia; order Rodentia; family Sciuridae; genus Marmota; species Marmota flaviventris. The sequence goes on from NC_092500.1 coordinate 98,819,930, forward strand.
GATTTCACTCCTTCCTAAGTATCCTCAAATCACCACCATCCCAGCACTACACTGAGCAGTCACACAGACTTGGAAGAGAATGAAATGACATCTGGTTATACTGATTGATTTAGATCTTCCATGAATAGGGTGAGCTAGAAACTAAAGGTATGACAGACTAAATAGCAGATGAGAAGAGGGCAAGCAATGCAGGTACCTGAACAAGACCCAGTGGAAACACAATGCTTTGTTACCAAATTTTAAGATAAAAAACAAACAAACAAAAAACATTGCTGTAATCTCAGTGACTTGGGATACTGAAGAAGGAGGATTGCAATTTTGAGACCAACCTCAGCAACTTGAGGCCCAAAGCAACTTAGTGAGAGACTTTCTCAAAATACAAAAATAAAAAGGGAGTTGGGGCTATAGCTCAGTGGCACAGAGCTTACCTAGCATGTGTAAGGCACTGGGTTTAATCCTCAGCACCACGTAAAAATAAACAAATAATGGCATTCTGTGTGTTTACAACTACAAAAAATAAATAAATGAATAAAAAGGACTGGGGATGTGGCTCATGTTAAGCACTGGGTTCAATTCCTGGTATAAAAGAGAGAGAAGGTGGAAAGGATGATGCTAGTGAAGAACAGAATAGACCTTGATTTAGAAGACTAAATAAAGGAATTCTCCCAAAATGCAAGGGCAGGGGGAGCCAGATACAAGAAGATAAATAAACATTGGGAGGATTGGTTCAGAATATAAAATATCAACAAATCAATTTGAGAAAGAGAGTGAGGGGGAATTATGTATCAGAATGTTTCAGAGAAAGTTCTATGTTTAAATCCCTATCCAAGAAAACAGTGTAAGTACTGAGAATAAGACAGAATGGGACTGCAATGTAACTGATTTTGAAATGAGCATCAGATTACCTTATTCAAGTGCATGGTGACAGCCAATGACTTATTAGTGTGATTTATTAACAATATTTCTTAGAAAAAATAATGCCCCAAACCAATCTTCTAGAATATTCCAAAAAAAGGAGAGGAAAATGGAAGAAGTAGAGATATGAAATACCATGTTTAATTCTAGGAAACATGTATTTGTGTTGCTATGCTATGAAAATCCCATGCCATGCCTGCTTGTGGCCACTTTTGCTTTAATAGCCACCATAGATATCAATATGAACATAATTTTATTAGTCTCTTATGCTCTGTAACACCAAGGACCTCCTGATTACAGCCATGTCCAAAGGATCCTGGTAAAGCTTTCTGAGCCTGAGGAAGCTGAGGCTCAAACTTCTTTCACTCTGTATGACTAGGAATACTATAACCCCACTTCATTATTGAGAATAAATTACTTCTATGTCATCAGAGATATAAGCATAACAAGGTACATAAAAGATCGAGTTGAGACTATTATAACAGAGTTAATGTCCATTGTCATTTTGGGGTATAGGAATGTCATTGACAAAATACATATGTTTGTGCTACCTAATAGAGACAGAGAGAGAACAGGACAGTTTTATAGTCTCAACAAGCAGACTGAAACTCAAATAAAGATGGAACTTCAATTCTATCATGGGTGGTACCTTTTAGAATAGGGCAAGTACAATACTCCATGCACTTGTCCCCAAAATTACATTTTTTATAAGAATATTATGTAGTATCATCTAATTTATTTTAAAAATCCATGCATCACTAGTAATTTTTCCATTTTCATTTTTGAAATTGACATAGTTTTCCTTTCTTAAAAAATTTAAGTGCAAAAATCAATTGTAAATTAACTTTCCTGTTTCTTCTTTCTTTCTTTCTTTTTATTTAGATGCTGTATTCTACCTTTCATGGTAGCCAGAAAACATTGAAGTGACCCAATTATTCACATAACAAAAACAATATTGATTGACCCAATGGTCTCTTTTCAAGTCTGCTTTATGGAACTCTTAATAAGAAATTTCATATTAGGCTTTTAAAATCCTATCTGGGCCATTACATACTGATAAATATAATGCAACAATAAAAAATATGAGAGAAAATCTTATCTAGGCTAGGAAGCCATGTAAATTAAGAATTTGCCATCACACTTTACCAGCAATACATATAGATTTGGGTAAATTATTTTTTTTTAATTCTCAAAATACTTTTAACTTTCCTGGATCTTTCTTCTATAATATTAACAAATTCTTAGAGCCAGATACCAGGCAGTCAAAGCTCTGGTAACACAATCAATTTTTCCATTGTTGACAGTCCAGAGTTGAGAAGAAAGGTAGACCTTAAGACTTAACTGCAGCACTTTAAATATGTCCCATTTTAAAGAGAATAAGTCTTTATGAAACTCATACAAATAACTGTATCACCATAAAAGAAAGAGAACACCCACTAATACTTTCTAAATTTTATAGAGATAGGGTAAGCAATAAAAGTAAATGCTTCTGTTTTGTTCATAAAATATATGTTACCAAATTACTGTAAGACATAGATAAATTTAAGAAAAACAGTTTTCTTAAATCCAGAAAATAACACATTAATGAACAAGCAGTTTTTTTTTAAGTCATAAAGAATTCATCATTCTTTTTTGTCAGTTTATTCAGCGCTCATAATTAATTCTTGCTCTGCTTGATGTTGGGTTAGTAATTTTATAAACCATTCAGTTTCTTCACAGGAAATTTATTAGAAATTCATAACCAGTCCAATTGTATGTATAGTCTTAAAATTATCAAAAACATATACTTGCAGGAGTTCTTCCTATAAATGACCTTGAAGATGAAACATTTTAAGATCATAATTGCTTGCAAAAGCTTTCAGGAAAGAATCAGAATAAAACAATTAATTGCAAGTAACAAGACTTAGAAGTTCCTGGTTAGGGACCTGAAAGGAGCTCATCATAATGCAATTGACAAGGAAATTTGGTTATCTGTGTGGTATAAAACAGTTTAACATAGTAACTGATATGAGTGATAATATTATAACAGGTCATATTAGATTTTTAAGAATTTCAAACAACTTCTAAACATATCTATATAACTCAAAGAAAGTCAAACATTATTTCTCATTTGACAATGTTGCTCCTGCAAATTTAACACATCAAATAAATTTAATTAGTTTACAATCTTTCTTTTTATAAGGAGAGAGAATATATTCTTTGGGGATATATTTCAATAGCCCTGTGAAATCTACCCAAGTTACTGTGAGGAAAAACAACTGAATTTAAAATTTGATTTGGTGAAGTTATCTAAAATGTCACAAAGTTAAATGGGATCACATGGCACTGTGAAAAAATACAAAAGTAACAAAATATTTTAAAGGCAAATGAAACAAGTTACAGAGATTTAAGAAAAAATTTGCTGTTTTAATACTGAGAAATCTTACTTTTCTTAAGTAAGCAAGGACTCAATGAAATACCACAGGAAGCACAAGTAATATAAAACACAAATTTTTTGTTGCCTAGGCAAATTGCTTGAAAAATATAGAAAAACTCTACATTTTTTAGACCAATATTTCAAGAGAGCTTTGTCATTTATAACAGAGAGAACACCAGCTTCTCGTTTTCTAGCAAAATACTTAGATATAGTGAATAAGAAAATGAATAACACTGTGCACACAGTGGGGTCACTATTGTATAAAACATTGTACACAGAACGAGAGGACAAAACAAAATGCCAATAGTGGTTATCCCTGGACAAATAGACTACAGAGGATGAGTGGTATTTTCTTTATACTTCTTTACATACTCAAATTTTCTGTGGTCCTGCTTATAAAGTATCAGAAAGGAATGATATTAACTTGGATATTAACACAAGGCAACTAAGCAATCTCCTCCCTCCTGAAATAAAGCCACTCTCAAAATGCAATTCCAGTAAACATTTATTGAGCTCACGTAAACGGGACATAGTCAAGAAATACCTCCCTCCCATCTGTACACAGTTCACTCCCTTTAGCCCTCAGTTCACTGCCTCAACTATTTCCCTCCAACTGGGTACTTCCCATGTTTCTTTAGTTTTCTACAATTGGGCAATATCCTGTACTATAGTGGTAAGCTTCTTCAAACGCTGAGAATCTTCTTAGAAAGTGTTCATGGCTCCAGCTCATGGAGAATATGCTTCATTTTCTAAACAAAAAAAGAAAGAAAGAAAATAAGTCTCAGGAGAGACAGAGAGAAACAAAAGAACTAGTTCTCAAAAGATCTGTCCCATATTTGCTTACTAGCCACTGTGACCTCGGGCATAGGACTAACTGAACATGGCACCTAGGTGAGAAGTTTATAAAACAAGACAGAGTGCCAGAGTCCCACTTCTCTAGTCTTTCCTGGAAAGATTTTCAAGATTAAAAAAAAAAAAAAAAAAAGAATCCCTCAAAGAGCAAGAAATCAGAAAAGAAGTAACAATTTTTGGCCTTGCCTGCTCTTCTAATCATGGGCCCTCCATATTAAACAGAATTAACATTTGATAGAAATAACCAATAATATTTCTTGTTCTTAAAAATAAAATCTGCAAGAAAATTTCTCCTTCTATTAAAAACAGAAGCTTCTTAGTTTGTGAGTAATTGCCATAGTCAGAAACCATGTCTTAAAAGGCAGGTGTTGAAACAGGTGGGATTCAGTATACTAGCAAAATTGACCAGATGCCCTCAGGCATGACACTCCTCCTTGCCTTGTAGTAAAACAGGAAAATTTTCCTGGTGTGTGTGGGTTTTCAGGTAAGAAGGGCTGTTGGACATTGTTAACTTATTAACTAACCACCATGGTTCGGGTAGTTAGAGTACAATGCTGAGCTATTGTTTTATTGCACAAATGGGGTCCATTTTAGGAAAAAGACAGTGTTAGAGCAAGAATTTAAAGCCAGACAACCATCCCCTTTAACAAGCCCACAGTTTCTAGATTCCTCCAACTACTCCCAGTAATCCCTGAATGCATTTAGTACAGTGTTAGAATACAGATCTCAGTAAATGTTAGGTATTATTTGTAGACATAAAAGCAAAATTACTTAGAAATCTTCTTTCATAGGTAAAGTCTAAGGCTCTTTTCCAGCAAAAATTCAGGTATCCCTCAAAACTATTGGGGTTTATTTGTGGGGGCAGAAAGCACTGAAATCCTGTGATGCCTTCAGTAAGTGGCAGATAGGGAAAAAAAGAAGGTGGATGGTGAGGAATGGGCAGAAAGGACCCCTGCTCAAATCATGAAAACTTTAGATCCCCCTTTCTCTTGTTCAGTCTAAAATGACATTTATACTTACAAAAATTTTCATTCGCAAAGATGTCGTACAGAAATACATCATAATCATCTGGAAAAGAAATGGTCATGATTAACCATATCCTGTCACCACATTTGTCAACCCCACAGAGACACCAAGGAGCTGCTCCTCTTTAGAGTAGCCAGAGGCTGATTCCAGAGATGGAGGCAGACAGCAGGGCTGGAGCCATGTTGATAGTTGACAAATTCCAACTACTCTGGTGAGAAAATGCTTACATTTTCCTCACATTTCAAAGAACTTTGACCAAATTTTACTTCAGAGATCAAAGCAGCAAAGGTACTTCAAACATAAGTTACCACAGGACATTCCTATGCAATGAAATACAAATAAGAAAAGGGATTCAGGGAGAAATTTCACATGTTGAGTGACAGGAATCCTTACCTGGGGCCTCACTGGCTTCTTCCACAGGAGTGGCAGTGGCTGTTTCAAGGTCAGTGTAGAATTCTGGGAAAACCAAATGAAAGACAGGTGTGGTCATCCAGTACATGGAAAAAAAGCAGGCATTCTCAGGAATGCAGAAGATAGGGGTCCAGAAACACCTGAGTCCTCATTAAAGCAAGACTCTCACCTGAAGTCTGTGTGACATCCAGGTACGAGTCTGTGGTTGACTCTAGGTCTGTAGTCTGGTCTAGGTCAGCAATTGAATCTTGGACCTCGACCACCTCTCCATCAAGGGCTAACTCAGGGATCCATTCCGGTAGGTCAGTGGTTGATTCTAGAGGAGCCAAAAAGAAAACAGCAGTTCAAGTGCCTTCCTGTTAGAATGTCTCTGCCGCCTCCATGCCTGCCTGCTGCTGGCTAGACCTTTCCTCTGGGGAAAGTGTAGAATGTAAGGTGGCTACTGAAGCCTTGGTGGTCTCACATAAGTCTCCCTCCTGCCAAGGGTAAAAAGTTCTTGAGCCAGCTGCTGCCCAGGAGCTGATCAGCGCCCCCAGATACTGTTCTCTGAATGCACTGGTCAGACTGGCACAGAAGACTCCCCCTCTATCGTCCTTCCCAGAACCTTAAAGCTAAAAAAAAAAAAAAAAAAAAAACTGAGGGAAAATAGCTATTGCTAAGTACAAGCAAGAGTGTTATGGCCTCTAAACTAGGCAACTCCTAATGTGTTTTCATTTAATTAATGAACTATGTCTAGGCTCAGTGTCCTGAATGGGGCTTGTTAACCATATAAGCATCATAGTCGAGTAGGTTTTTTGGGCAACAAGCTGGTCTCCTGAGGCTGCAGTGGAGACAAATGCGCAGTCACTGTGGCAGGTGTGGGCAGCTGCCCAAGAGGCCCAAATCACTAGTTCTCCACTGTCCTCACCTTGCTTTACCCCTCAGCCAAATGCAGGAAGAACCAAACCCAGCCTCCCGAAACAGAGCCGCCAGAGAAGGAGCTGAGAGGAAGAGGGCCAGAGGAGTGACCATTTTAATGCAAATAAGCACACACTTCTCATCCTGAGAAATGGGCCTGAAAGCAGGAAGAAATGGACAAGAAAGTTTTGGGGTGAGAGATTCCCTTTCTCTCTGCTTAGGAAGACACCCATTTCTTTCCTTCCTCAACATGCTTCACATGTTCCTTTCCAGACCCACTGATTTCCACTGTCTGTGACCCAGCTGGCTGCTAAATCTTGCCAAAATTGATTGTACTCCACTATGAAATGAGGTTCCAAAAATGCCACATTTTTTTTATCCATTCATCCATTGAAGGGCATCTAGGTTGGTTCCACAGTCTAGCTATTGTGAATTGTGCTGCTATGAACATCGATGTAGCAGTGTCCCTGTAGCATGCTCTTTTTAGGTCTTTAGGGAATAGACCGAGAAGGGGAATAGCTGGGTCAAATGGTGGCTCCATTCCCAGCTTTCCAAGAAATCTCCATACTGCTTTCCAAATTGGCTGCACCAATTTGCAGTCCCACCAGCAATGTACAAGTGTACCCTTTTCCCCACATCCTCGCCAGCACTTGTTGTTGTTTGACTTCATAATGGCTGCCAATCTAACTGGAGTGAGATGGTATCTTAGGGTGGTTTTGATTTGCATTTCTCTGACTGCTAGAGATGGTGAGCATTTTTTCATGTACTTGTTGATTGATTGTATGTCCTCCTCTGAGAAGTGTCTGTTCAGGTCCTTGGCCCATTTGTTGATTGGGTTGTTTGTTCTCTTATTGTCTAATTTTTTGAGTTCTTTGTATACTCTGGATATTAGGGCTCTATCTGAAGTGTGAGGAGTAAAGATTTGTTCCCAGGATGTAGGCTCTCTATTTACCTCTCTTATTGTATCTTTTGCTGAGAAAAAACTTTTTAGTTTGAGTAAGTCCCATTTGTTGATTCTAGTTATTAACTTTTGTGCTATGGGTGTCCTATTGAGGAATTTGGAGCCCGACCCCACAGTATGTAGATCGGAGTATTACTCTGCATTAAAAAATGACAAAATCATAGAATTTACAGGGAAATGGATGGCATTAGAGCAGATTATGCTAAGTGAAGCTAGCCAATCCCTAAAAAACAAATGCCAAATGTCTTCTTTGATATAAGGAGAGTAACTAAGAACAGAGTAGGGTCGAAGAGCATGAGAAGAAGATTAACATTAAACAGGGATGAGAGGTGGGAGGGAAAGGGAGAGAGAAGGGAAAATGCATGGAAATGGAAGGAGATCCTCAGAGTTATACAAAAGTACATACAAGAGGAAGTGAGGGGTAGGGGAAAAATAATACAAGGGGGACAAACGAATGTCAGTAGAGGGGGCAGAGAGAGAAGAGGGGAGGGGAGGGGAGGGGGGATAGTAGAGGATAGGAAAGGCAGCAGAATACAACAGACACTAGTATGGCAATATGTAAATCAATGGATGTGTAACTGATGTGATTCTGCAATCTGTATATGGGGTAAAAATGGGAGCTCATAACCCACTTGAATCAAATTGTGAAATATGATATATCAAGAACTATGTAATGTTTTGAACAGCCAACAATAAAAAATTAAAAAAAAAAAGAAAGAAAGAAAAAAAAAAAAGAAATGAGGTTCCTGCCACAGAACTTTCAGAATAACGTCTAACACCCAACAGGGAAAGGCACCCAGGAAACCTCGGCACCTCTGATCACCCACCTCACCCCACCTGGCTCAGCCTCATTACCTTCCTGCGGTCAATTGGAATTCACAGCCTAAATCATTACTTAGTCACTCAACTACCAGGGCCCAGAGCTCAGCCGCCCACCCATCCCCACCGAAGCCCCTCAGACCGAGTCCCTGTACATTTTGCCCAATTCCACTTTACAACTTCATTGGGGCATTTCTATCCCCCACACCCCCATCACACAGTGAGTTTAGCCGGGTTCCCCCAAAGACCTCTTACAGGGCACCTACCGGGAGGCAGTGTAGGGAAAGCCACAGCCAGGGCGCACAGAACCGGGAGGATCACGACCTTGCAGAGCATGGCGCTGGTATCACGCGGAGGGCAGAAGTCTGGCCAAGAGCGCACAGGAAGGCAAGTGGCTCAGGACAGTTGCGCTGGACTTTTATAGACCTTGTTGTCCCTGGCCTCTACTGGAGGCGTTCCCCAGGTGATTGGAGTGGAGGACCCCTCACCCAGTCGGGAGAATGCCCCTGAGGGAAGGCGGGAAAAGAAGTAGGAGGAGAGAGAAACAAGGAGGATGTTTGGAGAAATCACTGATAAGGTCTTTGTGAAATAGATTGTGTTGTCCCTCTTACCTTTTCCCTGGTTTATCTGCTTCTCTGAGGAGAAATTCCTGTTCCACCAGATGCCAGGTGACTCTTCTCCAGGCCCATGGGTGCAAGTTTGTCAGCCAAGCTGGAGCCACACACTGCTTTACTTTTGCTCCCAAAAGTCTGCTTCGCTGAGAATGTGGAACCAGGTTTCAGAGCAAGTATCCAGATGAGTCGAGAAGTTTTAGTTCAGGATAACCAAGCCTTTGGTTTTCTCAAAAGACTCTTTGAGTCGGCTGCCTACTTTGACTATTAGAGTCAAACATTTACCAACAATATCCTAATCCTGGCAAGGTCCTGAAAAAGCACAGTGAATGATAACTATTACTACTAGACTAATAGCAATATCCAAAAAAGGATTTCAGAGAAGATACTATCTCATTTGATTCTCAACATGAACCTATACAGTAGAAATTATCATCCCCGTTTTTCTGTGTAGATACTTAAAGCTGAGAGATTGAAGGACATGGTATTCACCAAATATATTAACTCTCTGCAGTAGTGTCATAAATATGGAGTACTTTTTGGCCCCTTATAGTGAATTTGTCAGTCCTCTTGGGTCAATACTAAGCTGAGGGCTATCTTTGGTTGTAGCACAGACTTTAACCCATGGAAAAAATGGGAAATAGGCATAAGAAGAGTAAGGGACCAGCTCATGTATGTGAGCCTCATTGCTTAATTAAAAGTCGCCACCTGTACCTGAAAAGAAGCTCTTCAACTGATATGCAAGATTCCATCACATAGTCCCCCTGAGGTCTTTAGGTTTCACTTTTCTTTACTTAGAAGTTCACAACTAATCAATGATTGTCAGAAACCTCAAGGCTGGTGTTATTGAATCTTCTCAAAAATTATAAAAATAAGAGCTAATATTGATGAAATATTTATATGCTATAGGTATATATCACTTTATCCTAATGACAACCCTAAAGTGATCTCATTATCCTCCTTCTATAGATAAGCAAATCATGGTCCAGAGAGGTTAGTTAACTTAGGAAAAGCCACACAATAAATGTTACAAAGTCAGGAAGCAAACACACCTGCGTCTGAAGTTAGAGCCTATATTCTCAACCATTCTACTACATGCTCCCACACCTCTCTGCCCCAGACATATTGATCTCTCTGATCTTCTGCTTGCTGTTTTTCTCCTGTGAAAAGGAGCATTACAAGAGACCATCCTAATGAAGGGAAGATACACTCACACACTGGAGAACACTTTGAGACTGAATGAGAAGGCCTCACCAAGGAAATAGTAAGGAGCTTGGGAAGCAAGAAACCTGTGAAGAAATTGCAGGTAAATAAATCAGTAAACAATAGGACTCAAAGGAGATAGTGAGGCAATGAGTCACAGGCTAGTGAAAAAAGAGGACATCTTCCCTGCATTGGGTTTAAGGTGAAAATATTTCCTGCCATGAAAATGTGCAAGAATCAACTTTCACATGTGCTAGTTAAAAAGGAACCAAAGGGCAAAGTGACCACCCCCCTCTAGCAGCTTTGTCTTGCTCCCAACAGCCTACAATCAAGAAGCCTGCTTATAACATCCTTCCACAGGTCATGGCGCCATGTTCTCCCTCAGGTTCTACTGCCATGGGCAAGAGTGTCCATCTGATGACCACTGTGTTGCAATGGGGCACGTGTTGCTTTCCAGTCCTGGAGACAGAAATGTGCTGCTTTCCTGCCCCCAAGCATTCATGGGTAATTGACACTGAGGATCCCAGAGAGAAGCCAAGCCTCTGCCAGGTGACAGCCAAGGAAATTGTAAAGTTATAACTGTAGGGATTTTATTAGAAGAGATTATGGCTCCATTATTATATTCATAAAATACTTTCACTTTCTTGGCTTCTAATATGTGCTCCCAAATGTTATAGAATCATGTCATCTCAAGGTCTGAAGGTCTCTTCAAAAGCATCCAACTCAGTCAGACATCCTGGGTCTTATATTAACTAGAAGAGCATTTTTCCTCATGTGACATGTCCACTCCTCTGTCATCCCCAGCAGTGGGAGACTCAATGCCTTGAGAATAGTTTGTCTTTAAACAATTGTTCCCTCCAGTGACTGAATGTAACTTTAGCCCACCAATTCCAGTTCTATTCTTGGGGAAGAATGGGAACAATTGGCTGAATATGTATATGTAATTTCACACACACACACACACACAGTCCATTTTCACTCTTCAGGTGTCAAAAACACTGATTATCATTTTACTTTAAGATTTCTTTATCATCTTAAAAAAAGTAAAAAAAAAATTAAGGGTCAAATTTGTTCCTATCTTGTGCTCACATTTACCCCATATCTAGCATAGTTTTGCACATAGCATAAGCTATTATTTATCATATGTATATATTATATATTAATATAAATTCATAAATAAATATCTAGATGATTCCTGGTCACTAGTATCTGAACTTATTTACTTAAGGCCTTCTTAAGAGGAAAACACTAGAATAAAAACAAATTATCAATTATTCAGTCTGATTAAAGTATAGGGGTGAAAGTGCTGTCATCCTTCTCTCTGGAAAATCTGAGACTTTAATTTGATTGTATTAAGTTGATGTTCACATTATCATTAAAAGTTGGGGCCTGGCAGAAACTGGAGAAAGTGTCCTGACAGTACTAAATACACTCAGAAGACTTTTCATCCACCTCCTCCAGAGTGAGATGCCTCTAGAAAGTATATTGAGCTGGGAATGCCCTGCAGAGGGATGTGTTCCTTCCTGATTCTTGCCCCCAACAGACCAAAGCCTGAAAGAACCTGGAAGCATCGACTAGGCATTTGACCCCAGGCAAGGTGCTGATTTCATTCCAACCGCCAACAGTCATGTCTCCTTTAGGGATCAGTTTCCAGAGATTCAGTTTTCCCCCTTAGGGACTGAAAATTCAGAGTGGAAGAGCCTCTGACCTCATAGATTAGATATGTTCAACTCTGATACCACTGAAATCCCAGAGAAATGGGAAAAATTTAATTGCAGGAAAGATGTTTGACAGAAAACTCCAAAATTGGGTAAAAGCCATACATTTATAGATTCAAGAGATTCAGTACATTTCAAAAAGAATAAACTCAAAGAATACAATGGCTGGACAAATCACAGCCAAGCTGCTAAAATCCAATTTTAAAGGAAAAAAAATGAATGAGCCAGAGGAAAAATGAAACACTGCATATAGCCAAAATTCAAACAACAGATTTCTCATCAGAAAATATGGAATCTTAAGAGAAAGCACAGCATCTTTAAAGTACTAAAAATAAAGCATTGTTAACTCAGAAGTATACATCCAGCAAAAATGTCCTTCAAGTATGAAAGTGAGCTGGGCACAGTGGCACAGGCCTATAGTCCCAGCAGCTCAAGAGGCTGAGGCAAATGAATCATGAGTTCAAAGCCAGCCTCAGCAACTAGGCCCTAAGCAACTTAGCAAGACCCTGTCTCAAAATAAAATATAAAAAGGACTGAGGATGTGGCTTCAGCACAATTCACAATAGCCAAACTATCGAACGTGCCTAGGTGTCCATCAATGGATGAATGGATAAAGAAAATGTGGTGCATATACACACAATGGAATTTTATTCAGTCATAAAGAAAAATGCAATTATGTCATTTGCAATGAAATAGATGTAGCTAGAAACCATCATGTTAAGTGAAATAGGTCAAACTCAGAAGGTTAAAGTTTATATTTTTTTCTCACATGTGGGAGCTAAAGAAGAAAAAGGAAAAGAAAAGTGGGAGGCCAGGGATCTCATGAAAATGGAACAGACAGAGTAGAACAGAAAAAAGGACCAGGGGATGGGAGGAGGGTAGGAAGGAGGAAAGTACTGGGGTGATATTGGCCAAATTTTATTGTTATATTATGTGCGTATATGAATAAGTAACAACAAATCCCATCATTATGTACAACTGTAATGCACCAATAAAAATGTGGAAGAAAATAAATATTGGAATAAATAAAACAGATAAACATTCAGAAAATAAAACTAAAAGCTAAGTTTTTATTTGGTTTGGTTTGGTTTCTAATTTTTTTTTATTAGTCTGAAATGAAAATGATATCCCAAAACATGAGCGAAATATTGAAGACACTGAAGACTTACCTCACTCTATAAAAAGATCAGTGCTGTTCTGTCCTGTTCAACATACATGCAATTTGTGATCAGCCCAAAGTTCCCTGTTGGGGTACTTTAGTGGAGTTGATGTTCTAATTATAGAGATCTGATAATGATCAACCTTGAACATCACAGGAAACCGTCCAGGACCTTGAAGAATGTGAGTCCAAGTCCTCACCTAGATGTCAAACCCATGGTCGGTAAATATCATGTGCCTAGGTGCAACAGATAATGCACATCTTATGACTGGAACAGAGAGTTCAACGGGGACATGATGGGGCCTGATCCCTGTAACACTATCACTGCCCTATTGCAGGTATTCTTCAAAGGAGCCTCAGGAAGTTGTTATCCTTGTACAAATATCTTGTATGGCATTCCAGATAATCTTCTAGTGTCTTCTATTTCTCTTTAAGAGTGTCCTGAATGTGGCCCAGTGTTATGAGTCATGATAACATTTTATGTCAATTTTACTTGTTCTGAGTTTTCTTTGAACTCAACTTTTTTTTTTTTTTTCCAATCAATAAAGAGTAGGCTTTGGCCACAGCTATCGGGAAGCACAATGGTACACCCCACCCCATCCCAACACCCAAGGCATTGGCCTCCTCCTCCTCATCCTGGTGGCTTCCACCACCTCCGTGCCTCTGCCTCCTTCTGCATTTGAAATCCCATGGTCAGAATCTGAAATTTCACCAGAAGAGCAGGGCTGGGTGGGGTTCAGATTTGGCTTTAGCTCAGATTGATGAGGAGAAGCTGGGTGATGTTTTCCTCCACTTTTATTCAAGCCATTTGGCACTGGGCTTTGGGGGTTGTTGTAAACTTCTTGTCTTCATTGCCATAGGAAACCATGATGTACATATATATATTTAAATATATATATATATACATATAATGTATCAAGTAGGATTTATCAAAAAAGTAAGGCTAATTTAATATTTAAAATTGATGTTTATTATATTTATGGATTAAAGAATAAAAATCACAATCATTTTAATGAGTTTGGGAAAAAAAATTTACAAAATTCATCATCTGTTCATTATAAAACTCTCAAGAAAGTAGGATTAAAAGAGAAATTTCTCTGAGGCAGGGCACCTAGGAAAGGCCAGTGGTAACATTACATTTAGAAAAAATAGTAAATACTGTCAGAAACAAGGCAAGAAAGTTTCCTATCAAAATTTCCATTTAATATTGATAAGTCCTCTAATGGCCTGGTGGGCATGTTTTTTTAATGTCTCTATCAGTGAGAGAGCATAATAAATACATGTGCAATATATATGTATACTACATAACAAAAAAAATTCCATTAATATGAAAAAGATTGTAGCCAGTAAAACTAGGCAAGAAAAAGGCATTCATTTTTAACATGAAGAAATTAAACTGTTTTTATTCACAGATGATATCTTGAATAGGTAGAAAATTCCATGAAATCTTCAAAAGAAAAATATATTAAAGCAAAACCTATTGAAACTAATGAGTTTTTGGCAAGGTAGTGGTATATGAATCAATATATAAAAATAACTATAGTTCTAGATACTGGAAACGAACAATCAGAAAATAAAATTTAAAGAAAATACCATTTACAGTAGTATACAAATATTTAGGCAAAAATATTAATAAAAGATGTTTGAAATCTGTGCCCTGAAAATGTGTGCAATACATTGTTGAGAGAAATTAAAGACATTAATAAGTAATAAGGTAAATATTATCTTTTTCTTTTCTGCTTCCTTTCTCACTCAGACATGGCTTCCTCCTCAGCGAATCCATTAATACACTACCTTTTATAGACAGGTTTAATACTTGCAGCTTCTAACTAAGAAGAATGAATCAATAATGTTTAAATCTTAAAGAAAAGAAGACATAAAAATATTTAAAAATCTAATTCTCTTTTGCATTTTAATAAATCACAATTCAAATTCCAATGCATAGCTTCACAGGGGAATTATAAGCAGTGCCACAGCAGCAGGTAACATCGTATCTGTCTTGAAAATCACAAATTGAGATTTAGAGAGAAATGATCATTTTCCAAAAGATAACTAAGACTTTTTGCAGAACCCTGGAAGCCTTACATTCTTTGTCCATGGCCACCAATTGTATAGCACAAAAGAAACATTGAATAGTAAAACTTTGTATACACAAATCTATAATACCTTATTTACAAGTCAGTGTTATGCTGAAGACAGATTCCTGATCATCACACATGGCAAGCATATTGAAGAATGTATATGCAGTCATTTCTGTTATAGATTTCATGATGGGTGTTATGGTTTAGATATTAGGTGTCTCCCAAAAGTTCATGTGTGAGACAATGCAAGGTTTAGAGGTGAAAGGTTTGGGCTGTGAGAGACTTAACCTAATCAGTGAGTTAAACCTCTGATAGGGATTAACTGAGTGGCAACTGTAGGCCAGTAAGGTGCGACTGGAAGGAGGTGGGTCATTGGGGGGAGTGCCTTTGGGGGTGTATATTTTGTCTGTGGTAAGGGGAGTCTCTCTCTCTCTACTTCTTGGTGGCCATATCCTGACGTGCTTTCCCTCTGTCATGATGTTCTGACTCAGCTTGAACCCAGAGGAATAGAGACGGCTATTTATGGACTGAGACCTCTGAAACTGTAAGCTCCAAACAAACTTCTCCGCCTCTAATTGTTCTTGGTCACAACAGTGAAAAAGCTAACTAAAATAATGGGCATTGAGGAGACAGGGTCATTGTATTAGTTAACTGCATTGATTAGATCAGGAGCTGGAAGTTCCTTGTGATTGATTTCATTCTCAATTATTTAGCAATTTCCAGAATACATGAACTACAATGTAAACTGTGAGAAAATTTTATATAAATAATTCAATGATAAATTGTGACATCCTCAGGACAGGATCCAATTATTTCTGTATGGTCTATACTATCCACCTCAGTAAAAAAAAAAAAAAAAAAGTAGCTAACTTTCCCAGTTTCATTTTCCAGTGGATTCAATGGAAAACTTCCAAGATGTTTCTCAAAATTGTACCAGGAAAAACCTCTCTTTCTGCTTGTTCTTTCTTTTAGAGACTACAACTAAGTGCTGGATCAAAAAGCATGTAAACACTGACAGAAATTTAATATGGGACATCTTAGTGAGAAAATGTAGCTTAACTTCCCATATGCTTCTCAACATGATCTTCATCATCCCCTTTGTAATGTCACCAAAAACCTTTCTCCTTTTAATCCTCTCCTTAGGATACCACACCAGGAAGAGGAAGGGCACAGGTTCTGGGGATCCTAACACAGAGGTCACAGGAAATCTGAAATCAATGATTTTATTCCTACACCTCTTCATTATGTACTTTTGAAGCAATATTGTGATAAAGTGGACCAATCCTATTCCACACGGGGACATGGCAAGGACTTCTGCTCATATACTGATATTTTCTTATCTATCCAGCCATCCATTTATTCTGATCTTATTCAACAGCAAACTAAAATAGGCTTCTCTTTGCGTCCTAAGGAAGCTAGAGTGTTGCATGAAATAAGGAAATCTGTATTCCTAAAAATGCCTGAAGTGATCCATGAGTTTCTCAAGAATAAAGATGACAAATAGGACTTCATGAACATCTCTTTCATTTAACCCAACATCTTTTATCATGTTCTGTGATAGGTCACTGAACTCCTTGAAAATATCTGCGTGAGCTGGGTTCAGTAGTGTGTGCCTGCAATCTCAGCGACTCGGGAGACTGTAGCAGGAAAATCACAAGTTCAAGGCCAGCCTGAGGAACTTAGGCCCTGAAAAATATAGTGAGACTGTCTCAAAAACTTTTTAAAAAGGAGTAGGGATGTGACTCAGTGATTAAGCGCTTTTGGTTTCAATTCCCAGTACCAAGAAAGAAAGTTTTAAAAAAGAAAGAAAGAAGAAAATATCTACCTGAAATCAGTTAAAAAGAATTTTGCTCTTTCCATCAGAATATTAATACTTAATAGTAAAATTAAATTAGCAACATATAATATTAATAGTCAAATCAGATGGTTAACACATTTTTGTTAGGCAATATAATTGACATTTTAATTTTAACTAATTTAATTTTCATTAAATCGATATGATAAAGCATATATGTGTGTTTATATTTATATATACAAACATATTTAGAATAGCCATGGATTTTTAAAAATACAGATACATTCATATACATACAAATACATGTAGATTTAATTCCTAAAGAATAGTTTAAGTTTTCAATTAAATCTAGTAAAGATCATCAAAATGAGAAGAATTAATATGCAAAGTAATATATTGAGAAGTTAATAAAACATTTCTTAAAAACTGTGAACCCAATTCGAGTTGTTAAAAAAATCTATATCTTCAGTGGCTATTTCCTAATACAATTCATGACTTGTTTGTACCTGCAACAAAAAGCATCAAGTAACAAAGTTTTTCAAGATTAAAAAAAAGGAACTCAACTAGCAGACTAGAATTAGAAAACAAAATAGCACAGGTTTTTATTAAATCTGAAATCAAGAGGCCTATAAAATGCTGTGTCCTTCGACCACTGTAACCACATCAGGTACAACCACAAGAATGGGAGGTATAAATAAATTAATTTTAAAAATTAATTAATTAACTAATAAAAAATGCAAAGTAATCTTCCATGTATGTATAATATGTCAAAATATATTTTACTGGCCTGTATATCTAAAAAGACAAATAATTTTTTTTAAATGCCGTACCATTTTTAGTGGTGGGTGGTATAAGATTCAGCAAATTGTCTTTCATACTGGAGGAGACATCTCAACATGCTTTAAATCCCTGTATTATCAGAAACCTCATTCAGGTAGCAATCTCCTGAATTTAGGGGGGAAGGTTATCTCTCATGCTTTGATTAATATATATTTTACTATGGCATTTGAAGTACTTGCTACTTCTTGATTGTCAGAATCCACAAACTGATAACAATGTAATGGACCAGGTGATGCTTATGATGAGGAGTAGGAGGGCTGACAAAGCCTCAGACAAAGCTGTGACCATGTACCATTTGTACCACTAGAGTAAAGGCAAATTGCTTCCAATGGTTCTTAAGAATTGCTATGGCAGAAAAAGCACCAAAAGATCAACAACAGCATTTCAGATGACAGAAATTGTTAATTTGCTCTACTACAGATGCTACTTCTGAAATAACATCTGTAACTGAAGACATTCTACAAAATCCACCTATCTAAAATCCATCAGGATAGCATGCTGAGTTGCGTGGGGATGTGACAGATACCACCATTCTCATG
Source organism: Marmota flaviventris (assembly GCF_047511675.1). Lineage (NCBI taxonomy): Eukaryota > Metazoa > Chordata > Mammalia > Rodentia > Sciuridae > Marmota > Marmota flaviventris. The sequence continues at coordinate 98,838,173 of NC_092500.1, forward strand.
GATATGGAGACTTAAGGTCAGTCAGTGATCCCTGAAACTTACAGGGAGGCAGTTTTACTCCTGGTTTAATTTGGTGGGGAGAGTCTGCTACTTGGATATTTCTCTTTAAGGGCAAAATATCAGATATCAGTCTTCTTCCAGTTACTAAATATGTTTATTCCAGTTGTATTTTCAGGGACATATTTTAGGGTTGAATCAATGATCTATGGGCCAATGTTCATTCGAATATTTGCCAAGACTCCATGCATTATGTGACCAAAATAAGCTCTTATTATAATTGGTAGACTATGGTGGTTACTTTGGATCCTCAGGAATTAGTGTAAATTCAAGGGCTGTATCTTGCAATCTCTCAGAGTAACCTGGATATTCCCCCTTGTGCAGTGCACATTTTATAATATGGGCACAGGTCTCTTTGGAGAACACTGTAGGGAAGATATATTGTATAGAACTGTAGGAGAGCAGCAAGGGCTTTACTTAGAAAAATCTGCTGGCATCTGTAAATTGGCTGAGGTTTCCAAACAGAGTGGGAGACCCTGATTCTCCATTGTAGGACTTAATTTAGAATTTGGCACATAAAAATTGAAGTTTCTCCTGTTATATGAATCAAGCAGTATTTTGTGGGTATGACCATCTCTGAAATGTTGAAGCATTTATCTTTATTTTTGCAATGTATAAATTTCTCCAATGTATAAATCTCTCCATGTATCTATGTGTACAGTTTATTTACTTGTTTTATCATTTTTATTACTACTATAAAAAATGAATGTGCTTTTTCTCTTGAAACCTCAAACATGTCCTCAGCTCAGCTTTGGAATAGCCTTTAATTCCAGAATGTTATTCGGCTCAGATTTTTTTAACTTTATTTGTTTGATTATTTCTTTTAATTTAGCTTTAAATTAACAATAGATAAACCTTTGCATGATATTCTTATTCTTATTATTCAGGTCTCTTATTCTATCAGAGTTTTTATTTCTTTAAGAGGTTTCATTCATCTTATTTTTCTTATATAAAAACCCTATGTTGCAGCTGCAGCCTGGATCCTTTACACAGAGACTCTGGTGTGGGTTTTCACAAGATGGTGGGTGATTTCCTGATAGGGAGATTTGGTGAACACAGTCTCTTTCCAGAGATCAGGGTCAGGTCGCTGTATGTCTTGGAGATGGCATCAAAGGTGGCTTTGGCAAAATTACCCAAAGTGGCAGTACAACCCCTGGCAGAGGTGTAGCAGTCATCAGTACCAGCCATCAGCAGCAGCTTCTTGGGCACAGGGGCTGAGACGATGCCAGTGCCTCTGAGGGCAGGAATGAGACACAACAGCACAGAATCATAGCATCCTGTCACCTTGCAAGGGACAGTGTGGAGCTTGCCAATCTTGTTCCCTCAGTAGCTTCTCCACACAGAAACAATAGAGAGCTTGGCCAGGATGATGTCCCCTCCATAGCAGTGGCTACCTCCTCGATAGTAACAAATGCCTTGAACCTTGTCTGCTGGCCAGCATGAGTCAGCTTCTGTACAAACATGATCTTCAAAGCCTCTTCCTTGAGTGATGCCCCCAGGAAAAAAATCAATGATCTCAGATTCCTTGATAGCCAGAGAAAAGAGCTAGGTCTCCTTCAGGGACTTGATCTTCGTGTTGTTGACCAGGTGGCCCACCTTGGTGACCAGGACCCACTCCATGTCTTAGGGCTTACCTCAGAGGCCACTGCAGAATCCTTCCTGGACTGTAGCCTCCCATTTCCAGGCCCCCAGGGCCTCTGGGCCTTCCCACTACAACTTTTATTATTTTCCCAAAGAAACAAGAATTTTCATTTCTTAATTCTTCTGAAATGTGCAAGTTGTTGGGCTAGGAATTCCAATTCACTATTCACTATTTAGAAGTCTGGTCTCCAGTCCAGCATTTACTATCACATCAAAAAAAAAAAAAAAAAAATTACAGACATGATTAAGATTCCCAAATATTCTGTTTACCTTTTTGAAAATTATAATAGCTTTTTAGTTAAGGGAGACTTCCAAGTTCCTCTAAATTATTAATTGTGCCTTAATAATTTATTTAATATTCTATTAATTTAATAATTAAATTAATATTGATTTATTTAATGAATAAATGAATTCTCATGTCTCCTCCATTAACTGAACTTTCTTAAAGATTAATTCTTTTGTTAGTTCCAGCTCAGATTTCTCTTTATTGTTATGATTTTCTTTAATTTTTTATAGTATCTCTACGTGCAGTTGTAATCATTGGACAGGATTTAAACTAAATATGCTGTTTTTACTGTTTTTCTTGTTTTCTGTTGTTATTGTTTTGATTAAAATAGTATTTTATAATTTCAACTATGAATGCCTTCAGATAGGCCATGTTCTAATTTTCATATCTCTACAACTTCCAGTGGTCTGTCATTCAGCAGAAATAATACAGACACATGTTCCAATCCACCCTTTTAGATATTGAATTTTAAGACTTTAAATTATGGGTATGCCTTGGTTAGTTTAGGTGTCTAAAAGCCATCACTTTGGACCATATCAAATCTCCTGTTGTCTGAAAGCTGGAGCTTTCTGATGGGAGAGTGCTAGTTCTGGTGATTGTGCTGTGCAGGGAGTAAAGAAGGACCTTGAGAGATGTCCTCAAAGGTGAATGAACTGCTTTTTTTTTTTTTTTTTTTTGGAAGCATGACATCTTTGATATACCAGAAGAATCTGAGCTATTGCACTATATTTTCTTAATCTGATTATTTGTATGGTCATAAACTTTGTCCATTTTTCTACAGAACTATGCAAACTGTTTTTTACGAATTTATCAGATCCTGTTATGAAGTATGAGTATTACAAATATTGCAAGTATCTTTCAATAAATTATTTATTATTTATTTATGTGATATTATTCCCCATAGAACTGTTTTATAACTATATGAGCTTAAACTGTCACATTTCTTTTATAATTCTAAGATTTTGAATTATATTCTTAGGACTTTCATATTAAATTATTTAAATATTTTTATTTTTTGTTTTTGTTACAATCTCTGTGTTTTACAAGTAGATCTGTAATCAAATTCATAATTTGTATATTTTGTGAGGAGGGGAACCTAATTAGTTTAAATAAATCACCAATACACTAATACAGCTTTAAGGAGGTCTGCAAACGTAAGTACCTGCAGGTGCAAGGAAAGCATGTAAATGTGTAAAGACATTATAGTAGAGTTCATTGACATAAATTTGTGTACATATTCCTTATAATGTGTTCAAATTTATTTTTCAGTCAACTTTTGCTCATAGTCTGTCAGTGTGTACTTATTTTTTCTTTTCTTTTTCTGAGCTATTCTGCAACATTTACCCCTCTAGAAGATTTTTGGAATCAATTTCTCAAATCTCATCAAATATACTATTGGGATTTTGACTGGAATTGTGGTAAAGTTATAGATTTCTCTAAAACATAGTATATTTTCTCCAGAGGATGTAGTATATTTTTCTCCAGCTTCATTATTTTAAGCCTTCCCCTAGATTAAAAAAAAAAAAAAGTTTCAGTGTTTTTTTTTTCTCTCTTTTTTGTGTTACATTTTTTTTCTATGGATTCTATCCTTAAATCCATTTTAGTTTCATGAAAAATTTTGAATTAATTTTTTTGGATTATATATGAGATGAAGAATAATAAAACTTGATTTGAAGACTTGATAATATACCTGTGAAGTCTGATGACCTTGTAAAGAAAGGTTTTTGAACAATAGCAATAACCTGTAACTAGATTTGAATTTACTGCAGCAATGGAAATTGTGGGGTTGAAATTTTATATGAAAAGGACACTACAGACTTTTTGTTTGGAAGAAGAAGAGTATAGAGTATAGATGCTGATTAATAATCTGGTTTTATACATTCTTAAAATACAAATGAACAACTTCTATAGTAAAAAGTAGAAAGCCAACTAACAACTTTTCTCCTTAAAAAAAAAAAAACAAAAAACGGTAATATGTTATAACTCCAACATGAAAAGAATTGGTGGAAATGTGTCAGAAAACCACCAAGCTTCCTCAGATAAACAGCTATGGTTGTAAATATACAATTTAAGATGAATAATGAAAAATACTGTTCCAATTTTCATATTAACATTTTAATTAATTAATAGTACTACTTTGCAAAAATTATCTACAATAGCAATTTGAATTAACAATCAAAAAAACTTTAAAATACTGGTACACTTAAACTCATTATTCAGCTTATTGATGTTTTATCTAAGTAAGTAGAGAATTATTTCTACATACTACAATACTGATTACATAATTTTATTTAATAGAAAAATGAAGTAGAAGGAGAAAGGAAGACAGAGATAATACCCCAAAATAAGGGCTCCTGAGGAGTAAATATATTGTATGTCCTTGATATACCATTATAAAGTTATTAAAATCATTGTTGTAGAGAGTTTACAAACTTAAAAAAGTCCCTAAATTCTAATGCTGATTTAAAAACTACACCTCAGCATTACAAAAACTGTAATTCTTTCTGTGTATAATAAAAAGAAAAAATAATGAACAGCTAAATGCTAAAATATTGCATGCTTGTATTTCATCCAAAATTTATCATTTTTAAAACAGTATTTAAAATGATATTGATATGACCTGAAAGGCTGCTTCTTTATGGCAGGAAGAAAAAACATTTCCTTGGGAATTATAGTCCTCAGGTTTAAGTCATATATTGCCTACCAAGTTTCCTGAAAATTTCAAACTCTGTATTTTACTTTGTAACTCAGCAACCTACACTGTGAATGCTCTATAACTGATTGCCAATGGGAGTGTTGCTGGTTTTAACTTGTTGAAGAACTTTATTATGGTAAAAATAGGTGTTCAAGGTTCCTATTTCACACTTCAGATTTGTAAATCAAATGATGTAGTTCTTTGGGAGAGCAAAAAGGATTTTCATCCAAAGGAATGAAAATTAATCTGTCTTTATTTGCGTGTTAGCAAATGAGTGTTTGGACCTTTTATCATATCTATATGTAGGAAAAAACAGTTTGCAATTGACATCTGGATCAAGATTGGAAATTTTTAGCAGAAGTGGTTGGAAACTGTTTGATGGCTTATGAAGAGTAATTCCACAGTCCTACTGCAAACAGTGGGCTTCATAGTTAACGACAGAAACCACATCAAAAACAAGGAGAAGAATACTAATTGCATAATCAACCTTAAGATCTATATCATTATTTAGTAAGTCATCTGACAATTCCTCAACCAGCAAACTACAGTGTAGAGTTTTCTGTTGACAGCCATGTCGAATATGTTGGAGAAAAATTTCATGATTCCAACACATGGGAAATTTATGACAGGAATTTTAGGGAATGAACTCACTGGACTCATAAGTTGTATTGCCTGGATTAGAAATCAGAAGTTCTTTGGATGACTTCTTTCTTACTAGTCTAGCCTTTAACAGAATCTGTTGATTTGTTGCTACAAATTGTAAATGTGTTTTCAGTTCTGTCCCAGGAAATCCCTGACACATGCTAACTGGGACCTGCATATTGGCCAACCTCTTGAGCACTTGCTTTGCTACTTACCTTATTTCCTGAAGATTGCCAATTTCTCCTTTTTTTTCCATTAGCTAAAATGGAGGATTAACAAGGTGGGTTTCAGAGTCTACTGGTTTCTGTGCCTTTCCTGTTCATGAGCTTTGCTTTGTCACATAGCTTTGATGTCTTCTGGTATCATGTCCAAAAACATAAAAGAAATAAGGCCAGGTTTTTTCATATGAAACAAAATTTTATAGTTAAACTATTATTATCTTTATTTTTTTTGTCCCTCTCTCCTGTATTTCCTCTTTTTTGTTGTTCCCTTTTTTGTGGAAATGCATGAAGCATATTAAGTTTAATGTCGGGCATTTCAGAGATCCCACGGTAGAGGCCCACATCAAAGCAGTTACTCTTTTTTTCTTACTGTGTCTTTTGTCCTTTCCTCTGTATCAATTTATCCTTTTTATGACATTTGAGAGTTTGGGGGCTGGAGGAGTATTTTTGTTTTGTTTGCTACAGAACAAACTGGTTGTGATATTTGGTTTTGTGATAGGAATTCTATATCCTTCAGGTCACTTGTGTGTTGTGATTTTTGTAAATGTCCAAATGAGAAAAGCCTGAAGCTTATCCTAAAAAGACAGGTACTCTAAGCTACACAGATAGGCCTGCAAGAGAATTTTGTAGAATCTACCTGGCTTCATTGGATTCTTCTTTTGTATGTGCACTGTGACAGTGAGGATCACATAAGTTATTCCTAGACTTGGATAGAACTCTAATCTAATAAAAACAAACAAACTAAAAAAGCAAAGAGAAAATACATCAGAGGACTTCAAGCTTAGTTAGAACGTTTATATTATTTTTTTAAATATTTTTATTTTTTAATTGTAGTTGGACACAATACTTTTATTTATTTTTAATTGTAGTTGGACACAATACTTTTATTTATTTTTATGTGGTGCTGATGTTTGAACCCAGGGCCTCATACGTGATAGGTGAGCACTCTACCGCTGAGCCACAACCCCAGCCCCTTTTATATTTTTTAAAGTATTTACTCACATCAATCTACAGAAGATGGATGTTGTCAGAAATTAAAGGTCATCAAAGTAGAATGAGTAAGAGATAGTGAAACTTAACCAGGAAAAAGTTAAATAGAAAACATATTCACAGAACATTGAAAGTCACTGATTATTAATACTGAGTTGCTTAAAAGTTAGGATGGTAGAATCAGTCAGTGTTTTGTGGAATTATGAAGTCAATATGGATCTGCAAAGTAAACTATTGTTCAGAAAGTCATAGTTTATGCCAAATGTGCCATTATCTCCAACAATTTATTTCCTTTAGGAAACAACTTTGTCTCTCTAATATGGATTTAACCTTTATTTCATATTTTGCTAACCTTTTACAATAAATTTTTACTCATGAATATTTTTGACACTGATGTAACTAACCACAGAAATTATATAGTCCAGATTTTGTGGAAACTGTTAAACAGTTGTCATGACAGCCTAGGTACTACTTCCTGAAATTTGATTATAATAGCATATTGTAAAATCTAAGCAATGAGAAATTATCGTATATAGAATGCACATTGTGTTGTTGGAAAAACAAAATGCCTGTTTCTCCTCTACTTTCACACCACAATAAACAGAAGATTTCTGCACTCTCAAAAGTTATGAGGACAAAGGTCAAATATTTTCCCTCATATGTGGAAGCTAGAATAAAATAAACACAAGGGGGAGCAAAGGATAGGATATTATAAAGATAAAGAGAAGATCAGTAATGCAGAATAAGGAAATCAAGAGGCAGTGTGAAGGGATGGGAAAGGAAAGGAAATGCAGAATGAATTCTTTAAAAATCATTTTATGTGCAAATATAGATAGGCCACAGGGAATTTCACTTTTATGTATAAGTAAAAGAACCAATCAAATGTAAAACCAATCAAATGTAAATAAATAGATGAGCAAAAAAAAAAAGTCTAACAGAGTAAAGATAACATGGGAGGGAAGAAAGGACAGGAAGCAAAAAGAGGAGGGAAAGAGTGGGGATCGTGAAATGAAATCAAATTCTATGATTTTGTTAGGATGAACCCAACTACTATGTATAACTATAAAGCTCTAATAAACAAAATAAAATAGAATAAAATTTAAAGTTATGGGAGTATTTCTCCACCAGTGAGCAATGAGTTCCCCAATAGCAGATACTTCTGTCACTATCTACACTCTCTAACACTATATACCTAGAGATCAAGTTGCATCCCTCACAGTGAATGCTCAGTCCAAAGACTGCTCCCCACTTCAGATACAAGTTGCAAACCCCAGATTAGTTTTTCCTAACCCAACAGCTATCAGCCTGGATTCCCACAGTCCTCTCTTTAGGTTCCATTAATTTGCTTGGCCCACAAAACTCGGGAAATATTTCCTTATGTTTATCAGCTTTAAAGGATATTACAGTGGACACAGACAAAGAGATGCATATAGTGAGGAATGGGAAAGGTGCAAAGTTGTTGTGCAGTCTCTGGTTGCACCACCCTGCAGAACCTCCACCACATCTTGTGCTGCCTGAAGCACTCTGAACTCTGTCCCTTTGGGTTTTTAATGGAAATGCCATGACTTAGGTATGATTGCTAGCAGACTATGCACAGAAAACTAGCAAGGCCTGCCTGCTGAGATTCTTTTGCTCCCCAAACAGCATGTTTTCCTCCAGGATATGAAGCAGGACCACACTGGAATGGGGAGGACCTATTATCAGACAAAGTAGATCAGGGAATTTCTTTATAGCCAGGAAAGATTCGATTTTTCTATAACCTGCCTTAGAAAGTTATAAACCAGGAACCATGGGGGAAAAAATATGTGTGTGGAGGGGGCAGTCCTTGTATAATTTTTTTTTTTTTTTGCATTACTGGGGATTGAACATTACTGGGGATTGAACCCAGGAGTTCTCTGCCTCTTAGCTACATCCCTGGCCCTTTTTATTTTTATTTTGAAACAAGGTCTTGCTAAGTTGCCCAGGCTGACCTCAATTTTGATTTTCCTGCCTCAGCTTCCCAAGTTGCTGGAATTACAGATATGTACCACCATATCTGGCTTGTACAAAAAATTTTTACATTTTCATTCACAGCTCTGCTGGTTCCGAGGGAAGAGGATCATGCTGCTTGATATATACTGTGTTTTTGAACCACTTACATTCATTGTGTGGCTAGTAAATATTCCCCTAAGACTCATAAATGTAGTTTTATCTTGCTTGTTCTTAGTACAGAATGAGGACACAAGAACCACTATTAACTTGTGTCTATTTTATCCTGTGATTTCAGCCATAGGGAACTTTTTCTTATTCAACCATCGTTCTTCCTCAGATTTATATTATTGAATCTTAGCATAAGAATAAACTCACTCTGAGGAATTTCCGCTTAAATTGGAAACTCATCAAACATTCTCCAAAAACTACATAGGTTAACTAGATAAACTAAAGCCACAAAAATTCCACACCCTCAGCTTAAATAGAAGATAGAAAGTAATAAAATGTTCGGGTGATTTCTAAATAGAAAATTGCACACCAAATTCCCACAAAAATCTCTCTATCCTCCTGCTGTAAGCCCTTTGGAGTTTGGTGGTGATGGTCATGGCATGGAAGGTCCCTGGAAAATTTGTGTGAAAGACACAAAAGTGGAGTGAGGATCTAAGAATTGACTAATCTCTCCCTGAGAAGAAAAACATCCATCTTAAAATGCAAAAATTCTGAAAAAAGTAATCCTGGCAGATGATAACAAGGACCACACAAAAGGGAATTTAAAGTGTGCAGTTTCATAAAAATTGTTTTTGGAGGATGAAAGGGAGACAAAAGAAGGGAATGACCCTGGGGAAATCTAGGTAACCAAAGAAAAAAAGAAGAGTAGTCAGTTTGGACTTAGGACCCTAAGTCTGAGATGATTACATCTGCAAAGCCCCCTTTTCCGAATAAGGTCTCATTCAGAGGTACCAGGTTTAGCTCCAGTATTTTTATCCTAAGAAAAGATACTTCCACCAACTACTCTATCCTAATAAGAGTTGGAGCTCTACATGGAGGGAGTTAAGTGGAGAGAGAATATCCCTCCTTAAAATTTATTTTCTTCTCAGGTACTATAATCAGGTGGATTCTGAGACATTTGTCAGTTTGATATGCAAATGAGACCAGACAGGACATAGAATAAAGGAGGAGACCCTGGAGAGACAAATACTTTCCTCCTGTTTTCCCTCTGGTATATTTTAGAAATGAGATCTCAGTCAAATGGGATGTTGTGGCTCAGGAGTGAGGAGGTGTGTGGTGCAGACCTAGTTGGACCTTTCTCCGGACAGAAAAGCCCAGAGGGCCTGAGCCAGTGTGGTAAAGAGAGATTTACAAATGCTGAACACAGGACTTCTAACCCTTAAGAATCCCAAAATTAAAGCTGTAACCAGTAGGGGATTCTGGCTATATTTAATCTCAAGAATCAGAATTTGTAAAGAAACATAAAATTTAGTTCTAACTTGTTACTTTAAAGTTTTAGATGAGTAAATTTAAACTTTCCTGTTAGAAGAAAGAACAAAATGATGTCATAGAATCTTCTCATTTGCATTTTAGCAAATGTGAGTTCAGCCTTCAGCTAATCTGAGAAATTCAGCCTGAGATAATGGCAAAAAGATATATTTGATAATCAATCTGATACAAGGATGCTGTTTAGAAGGATTTTGTGTTTGGAATGACTTTTATGGAGCTTCCAGTAGTGTTTGCTCACATCAGGGTTAGATATTTTTTTGGTCTGAAACAGACTCCAAAATAAAAGCCCAAAGAAGAGTATTTTCAACTGTTGTATCATTTTCCAAAAGTCATCTGGAAAACAATCATTCAGTTTTGACAGAAATAATGAGAATGTACTTCTGATATGTCAAGTGCATTCAAAAAGTTTTTAATAATAATTGAAAGTTTAGAATCCATAATAAGGATTTGGGGAAATGGATTCATTGGATTAGTAATTTGTACTGAATAAATCAAAACCAAGAACATCTTGTTTGACTTCATCCTCAGTGTTTAGCTACCTCCAGAATTGGAGATGCATACAGTCTTCCTGCTTTTACCATCAGTCTTAAAAGGGAAGAAGACCAATTTGCAGGTGGTACACAGTCCATTAAAACAGAATGAAATAAGAAAAAGTATCCATATTAGTTGAAGGATTTAACAAAGATACTCATGCAAGATAAATATTCAAATAACAGAGATATCTTGGATTTCAACATAAATGCATTTGAAAACATCTTTCCCCATTTCTGAAAGTGATCAAAAGCATAAAGAGCCAAGAAAAATCTTTTAAGTTGTAAATAAAGACTGTATTCTTTAAATTTTGAAACACTGTATGAGTTATACCTAAGAAGACCCAAGTAAATATATAAGTATACTATTGGGAATTTAAGATTAAGTATATGGTAATACCAAATCTTTCTTTATTATAATTTTATTGAAATGACATTTAAAATAGATTTAGTTAGGAAATTTACAAAAAAAAAAAAAGATTGCAGCACATCAACAAATATAAAGATGAAATAATTGCAAAGTACTTGTTTTGGTTTTCTTCCCTCTTTCCCTCCTCACCCCTAGTCTTTCTCTTTCAAGATGAAAAGCACTTTAATTTCTGAATGCAGAATTTTTATGGATTCACTACATTTCTAGTTGAATGTGGAAATTCACAAAATACCACCACATCCATTCTGAACATTAGACATTTATTGGAAATTGTTTTATGAATCAAAGTATAATTAATCTTGGTGAATCCTAAGTGCATGTGAAAAGAATGTATATTCTGGAGTTATAAGTAATCCTCTGTAAGTGTTGATTTAATAAAATTACTTGACAGCGTTCTTGGAATTCTGTATAACTTTACTGGTGTTTTATCTATGTGTTTCGTCTATTAGTATGAGTGGGTGTCTTAGTCTGTTTGTGCTATAAAAAAACCCCTTAGATTGGGTGATTAATAAACAATAGAAATTTATTTCCTCATAGTTTTAGAGTCTGGGAAATCCAAAATCAAGGCATCAGCAGATCTGAGTTGTTGTGAGGGCTATTATCCGCTTCCAAGATGGCACCTTTTGCTGTATCTCTTGTTGCTGCTTCTTTCTGAAATTGAATCTCTTGTATTTGTACACACTTCATTCATAGCTGATATAGCACACAAATTCTTGTTAATTCTAATATGGGTAGTCCATATGAAGATTAAGCCTGTTTCTTTTTTCTTTTCTAAATGTCATTCCTGGACATTCCCAAGCCTCATCGTGAGCTCATTCTGTGATTACGCTCTTGGGAGTCATGCCAGTGTTAACGGCAACAAGCTCTTCTCTTCACTAAAGCTGCATTTATTCATTTTTAAGACAAAGGTAAAGATAGTTCCTGTCTTAAAGACTTGAAGCCTTATTGTGAAGTTGAAATAAAAAAATAATAATGAAGTACTTAACAGCACTAAGAACATAATATGGGCTAAATATTAGATTTTACTTTTAACATTTAGATCAATATAATGGTTTCCTTGAGTGTTTCCTGATTTTTACATTAGAACACAAAATCCGTGAGTTAAAAAACCTTTGAAAGTCCATCTGCCCTCAGTGACCAGAAGCAAGCATGGTATACTTTGACACTCAGGAAATATTCATTGAATAAATGATGGATGGATGTGAGCAAATGAAACTATGCTTTCATGTTAAAAGTGGTGAACATTATCTTCTGAATTCCTGGATGCAACAACTAAGAGTATTGCATAAAAAACATTGCAACAACTCTGTGAGATAATATTTGTGAAACTTACTATGCCAACAAAACAACTTTTTTTTGTTTTTGTAACAGGAATTGAACCCAGGGGTGCTCAACCACTAAGCCACATCTCCAGCTCTTTCTTTATGTTTTATTTAGAGACAGGGTCTCACTAAGTTTTTAGGGCCTCACTAAGTTGCTGAGGCTGGCTTTGAACTTGATCCTCCTGCCTCAGCTTCCTGAGCTGCTGGGATTACAGGCATATACCCCCATACCTGGCTAGAACTTACATTTTAATTAAAAGTTTAATTAATTTTTCAAGATAAGCATCTACAATGACTACATTAATTTGGTACTTCTATATGCTAGTTTTTCCTTTATATATATTTAAACTGTGATCATAGACAATAAAAATGATGGTGATTTTATATTGAAAAAGATGAAGTCCAATGTTTGTTTCTGATATGTTTTTTATCCTGTAGGTCTAGTTTGGCACTTCTACTCCATAATTCAGTTTATTAAATGCAAAAGAGTCTTAGAAGGACAAGGAAAATCTATAAAACGGAAACTTTCATTTGCATATTAACAAATTATAAGTAGGCATCTGTCTAGATATATGTTCCATAGACTAGCTAAGTTATATAGAAATAACTGGATCAATTTCTGTGAAGACGTTTCTGATAGGATCACCAGTCATTCCTGAGGCACTTTAAAGTCTTTATTTAAAGAAAGAGAAGAAAGTCACACTTCCCATCAAGCCGCTAATATATGCTTCTTTTTGGAGCAGGTAATTGAAAGCAGATGCAACAGAAGTGACCTTGGATACTGAAGATATGCCAAGCGTGGTAGAAATCCTCTTTTTTGTCACAACTACTCAGTTAGTACTGGGGGTTTTGGGGAATGAATTTATTGGACTTGTAAACTGCATGGACTGTGTCAAGAATAAGAAGTTCTCTATTATTAGCTTTATTCTCACAGGCTTGGCTATTTCTAGAGTTTCTATAATATGGTACATAAGTTTTGATGGAGTCATAAAGTCATTCTCTCCAGATATGCATACTTCTAGTACCCTAACTGAATATTTTAGTTACTTAGTTGAATGTTTTAGTTCCTCTATCACTCGAATATCTGGTTTGCTACCAACCTCAGCATCTTCTATTTCCTGAAGACAGCGAAGTTTTCCCACTACATATTTCGCTGGTTGAAGAGAAGAATCAATAGAGTTTTTGCCTTTCTGATTGGATGCTTGTTTGTGTCATGGTTACTTACTTTTCTACAAGTTGTGAAGGTGATTAATGGTGATAAAATAAACCATAGAAACACATCATAGCTGTTTCACCTACAGGGAAGTGATTTCTTACTTAAACAGATTTTTCTCAATCTGGGAGTCACTCTCTTCTTTACAGTATTCCTAATTACCTGTGTCCTATTGATCGTTTCCCTGTGGAGACACAAAAGTCATATGCAACTGAACAACACAGGATTCGCAGACCTCAATACAGAAGCTCATGTGAAAGCCATGGAAGTTTTAATATCTTTTATCATCCTCTTTATCTTGCATGTGATAGGCAACCTCATAGAAGCAGTATGTGGTAGTAAGCCAGAAAACAAACTGCTATTTACTTTTGGTTTCACAACCACAGCCATATATCCCTGGGGTCATTCCTTTATCCTAATTCTAGGAAACAACAAGCTAAAGCAAACTTGCTGGAGGGTAGTGCAGCAATTAAAGTGCTGTGAGAAAGGAAAAAATCTCAGAGCCTCAGACAGGCTTGCACAGAAATGTATGTTTCAGGAGAATAATCCACTGAGAAAATCCTCAAAGACCTTTCTCCTTCCTTTGCATCATATTCTTTTATTGTTCTATAACTGTGTTATGGAACTTCATTCAATTTTCCATGATATGTTCTACTATGTCTCAGAGAATATCTCTCTCTGATGAGATTTTAGTCTCATGTGCAAGTTCCTGACTCTTCAACATCTTCTCATACTCTTCCCAGAGGAAAAATGTCAGCCTGGAACTATTCTAGGTAAAGACTATTGTGTTGGGAAGAGACATTTAAAACAAGCTTCTTTATTGTGCTTTGCCCAACTGCCCTGAAGCACCAACCCCCATCTTCTTCCTCAGGAAGATCTACAGAAAAAGAAACCAAGACAGAAAATCTTGATCAATCTTGACAGTTAAGATATGGACTTGAGAAACAGAAAAGGATGCTTTTTTTGTGTGTGCAATTTTAATAATTTAGAAAGTTACTTTTATATTCACTGTTAAAATCCTAATGTGCTTTAAAAAAAAAACTTGGGTATGTTTGTTAAAGTACGAGTAATCATATTGGTGAAAGTGAAAATTAGTTAGAGAAAGAGTCTGCCTTAGGGAGAGGGGATCAGAATACCGATGAAATGAGTCTTCAGACTCCTCAGTAAAGTGATTTGAGATGAAAAGTAATGAATCAATCAGTTGAGTAAGGATTCTGCCACATCTACAGATCCACAGGACTCAACATGATCTCTGACCAAGGGACAAAAGACTGACCAAGGAAAAGGTCAGGAAAATAAAATGTTGTGGCCCAGGGCTCCTCAGGCACATGGGCATAGGCATATTCACACACAGTTCCAGGAACTGGAAGAGCATATAGAGAATATTGAAATTATTTTTAACAGAAATTCTAATGAAAATGAATTGGATACATTGCTTGCAGAATTGGTAAGTAGTCTGCAGCAACAGTGAACCAATATTTCAATAGTAAAAAAAAAAATCCATTTATTCCAATCTCAAAATCACTCAAGGTTATTATTTTAATGTTGCTACTTAGATTATAAAAAGACTTTTGAATTTGTATATATTTGATTACTAGGGTGTTTACAAATTTTTATAGGATTTAAACATTTTAGGAATTACTTTCTCTTATTTTTTCAAGTCTTCTGGCTATTCTTACCAATTTTGTGATTATAAATTAGCACTATTATATGTTAGGATTTTTTTCTCTTAATTAGTTCTTTAGCAAATAATTCGTGGTGTTTGTAGAAATGCCTTTGTAATTTAGATAAAAACAAAAATCAAAATTTACAAGTTTTATTCATGATTTCTTCTAGTGTTATTTTTGCCAATATTAATTTACTTTTATAGATTATTTTCCCTTTTTCAATAGTTCCATTTTTTACTATAAAATAATATGATTTTATTGCACCTAAAATTAGCACAGAAAAGCATGAAGGAGAAATTGATTAATCATGTTTGCAACATTTAACCATTATTAGTATATTTTAAATAAATTTTAAGATAGGTGGATAGATAATAGGTTATTGCTTAGAAATCTGTTTCATACATTGATATATATAAACTGAATAAATAGGTTTCTTATGCCTGAGTAGTAGAATTATAGATTATTTTTATTTTCTTAATCCTTTATAAATTGATCACTTTTCTATGAAATAGTTTATGTAATCAGAAAAGATAGTTAAATAAAAGACAAAAGACATGGAAAAAAAAAGTCTGCTTGGTTAAAGTTATTTAATAAATGAGAGAAAGAGCCAGGCCATATGGGAAGGTGGCACATGCATGTAATCCCAGTGGCTTGGGAAGCTGAGAAAGGAGGATTGCAAGTTGAAAGCCAGCCTCACCAACTTAGTGAGGCCCTAAGCAATTTAGTCAGACACTGTCTCAAAATAAAAATTTTTTAAAAGGGGCTGAGGATGTGGCTCAGAGGTTACATGGCCCTGTATTCAATTCATTGAGTGAATGAATGAATAAATAAGTAAACAAATAAAAATAAATAAATAAATAAATAGGGTTGAGGTTGTGGCTCAGTGGTAGAGCAGTTGCCTAGTATGTGCAAGGCCCTGGATTCAATCCTCAGCACCACATAAAAATAAATAAATAAAATAAAGCTGTTATGTTCAAATACAACTAAAAAATCAATATAAAAAAATAAAAATAAATAAATAAATGCAGTGCCTTCCCCCGTGTTTCCATAAGCTGTGTAAGTATCACCTCAAATGTCTGCTGTCTTTGTTGGTCTGATAATTTACTGTGTTGTTTACACTGACTTTTGATTTTGTTAGCTTGGTTTTCTCATATTTTGTGTCTTTATGGACATAGTGCATATTGCCAAGAAGGATTTGACTTTGTCCATAAAGACTGACTAAGAACCCTATCAATTTTGGACTTCTTTAAACTGAATTTTCATTTTGTAAATTTTTAGACAAATCAAATTCTAGAGCAAATTATAGTCCCAAATATACATGTATGCAAGGCTACAGTAGAAACTCAAAACAACAGAACTACCTCCCCTTCCATTCTGTTTACAGGTAAGCATCCCCGCTTTAATCTTTGGCTGGGTGTCGTTGTTTTTTCTTGCCCATTACTTTCTTGCCTTCCAGAGATCCTGGCTCATTGATGGCGTCCAGTCTAACTTCCAGCTTTGGAGAGGCCCATGCATGCCTGGTTTCTTATCCTACATGCACATTGTCTGTAGAACTTGAAACTCTGGTTTCAAGATAATTAGTGATGCCCCAGGGAAAATTCTCTTTTTCAGGATTTGCACTTTCCCACCATTTTTACAGTGCATTTTTTTAAATATAAATACAGTGAATATTTTTTTTCTTACTTCCTGACAGTTGGACCACCCACTTAAAATATTTCTGAAAACATGTTTTTCAGTTTATTTGTATATTCTGAACTGAAAGCATTTCTGCAGACATGTGGTTAACTGTACTTTTAAAAGCAAAAGTTGGCCTTCTTTTATCCTTTTCAATCTTTACTTTTTTTATAAATGTATTAAAAACTTTGAGGTTTTTTTTTTTTTTTTTTTTTTTGAGGATGGTGGAATGTAATGGACATCTTTATCCAAAGTACATGTATGAAGACACGAATTGGTGTGAACATACTTTATATACAACCAGAGATATGAAAAGTTGTGCTGTATATGTGTAATAAGAATTGTAATGCATTCCATTGTCATTTATTTTTAAAAAATAAATTTAAAAATTTTTTAAAAAGTATTCAAAACTGTTTTCTGCTTGGATATCATATGCATTCTACAAATGTTGGCATATGATTTTTATATTTTAA
Organism: Marmota flaviventris; assembly: GCF_047511675.1. Lineage (NCBI taxonomy): Eukaryota > Metazoa > Chordata > Mammalia > Rodentia > Sciuridae > Marmota > Marmota flaviventris. The sequence goes on from NC_092500.1 coordinate 98,855,482, forward strand.
TTCAAAAATTTAAAAATATTCTTTATAATTTCCTTTAAATGTCAAGGTCATTTAACACAGTAATTTTATAGCTATAAGATTTACTTTAGGTAACTTTTTTTGTAGTGATATTCTATTTCACTGAAGTTGGATCAGACAACATGTTTGTATGATATTTGGCATAGGATATATTTATTTGGCCAAATAAAGATTTACTTTTATGAATGTACCAAGTTTTCCTAAAAGAGTTTTATGGTGCCAGTGTTAAATTTATGTGAACCCTATTACTTATATTACCTCTATCTTTGCATAATGTATATCAACTTGGAAAAGTAAAGTTAGTAAACATACACTTTAATTATTGATTTGCTTGTTTTTGTTCATTATTTTTTTCAATTAAAGTGGCCTTGAACTGGAAGCAATACGGATAATTGCATTTGTATTTGGAGGCATTACTTTTTTTTTTTTTTAACCATAGATTGAACCCATGGGCACTTAACCTCTGAGTCACATCCCATCCTTTTTTATTTTTTATTTTAATACAGGGTCTCACTAAGTTGCTGAGACTGGGCTTTGAACTCATGATCTTCATGTCTCAGCCTCCTGAGCAGTGGGATTACAGGCATGTTCTATAGAACCTGGTTATGAGCATTACATTTTTATAATTATTTTAACTCATATTGAAAACCTTCTTTCAATACTCCAAAACTTACGCATGCTTCTGCTTTAAGTTTTATTTTATCTGTGCTAATATTCACTAATTTTGTTACCTTGCTTTGTATTTGGTAACATTTCTTCCATCCCTACATTTCTCTTTTTTAAAATGTCTCTTGTAGAAAACAAATTTTGAGTTTTGATACTTTATTTAATAAGATGTTAAAATTAATTATCATTGACTAATTATTTTTGTATTCATTGCAATGTGATTATATTATTTTTCTTTCTTCTGTCCCATCTGTTTTTTCTTTTTTATGCTTTTTTTCTGTTTTGTCTTGTTTTGTTTTCTCCTTCTTTCCTGTTTCTACTAATACCAGAATTTCATATGCTGAGTTAAACATGAATACTTTCTCTTCGCTCCAAATAAAGTAAAGAATTTTAATTGGTTTTATCTCATACTTCATCTTGTGTGTGAATATGGTCTGGAGTTTTATGATCTTTATTTATATATTTATTCAAAAAACTGTGATAAAATATGTATAACAAAATTTATCATTCTAACCATTTAAGGGCATAATCATGTGACATTTATTATATTCACAATGTTGTGTAGCCATTACACTATTTCCAATACATTTTTATTATCCTAAACAGAAATTATGAGCACATTAGCAATAATTACCCATAATCTTCCCTCCCCCCACCCTGTTCTAGTTTTATGAATTGGACTATTCTACAAATGTCATTTAAATGGAATCACACAAAATTTGTCATTTGGTGTCTGGATTATTTCACTCAGCATAGTGTTTTCAAGATTCACACACTAATCAGATCCTCATTCTTTTGTATGACTGAATAGCATTCCATTCTATGAAAACACTACACTGAGTGGTATTACTGGACCAAACCATAAGTCCAATGTTTAGTGTTTTGAGGAAACACCAAAGTATTTTCCACAGTAACTGAACTATTTTACCTCCCTTCTAACGAGGGTACAAGGGTTCCAGATTCTCTACATCCTGACCCACTTGTTTTGCCAGGTTATTTGTAACTATCCTAGTTGATTTGAAGTAGTATTTCTATTTTGATTTGCATTCCCTAATGACTAATGACATGTAAATCTTCAGAGAGAATGTCTATTTTTTTTATTTCTCTTTTCAAAATTAGGTTTGGTTGTTTTTTGTTTTTGTTTTTTGGGGGAGTACCAGGGATTGAACTCAGGGCACTCAACCCCTGAGCCACAATCCCCAGCCCTATTTTGTATTTTATTTAGAGACAGTGAAGTAGAACAGTTGAAGTCGGACACCAAAGCATAGCAGGAAGCAGATTTATTGGCTGCAGCCATGTTCAAAAGGAGGGCTTTTCGCCTCCTTCAAATCATCCCTTTGAACCCCGAGTTTAGAAAGTTTTAGAACTTTATGCCCAGTGTGTGAGGGGAGCGGCTCAGGGGCTCACAATTTGTGAAAATTCACATAAAAATAGCTTTTTCACTGTTCTGGGCACCCAATTCAGGCCTAGGACATTCTCTGTGAAAATCAGTGTCTGGGTAAGGGAGTTTTTCTCCTCTTTCCTTTGAAGAGCTGGTTTTCAAGGATTTCTCCACTCTCCTTTAAAAATGTAAATGCCTCTGTGAAGGCCTTGGGTTAGTTTTACACTCTGTTTCAGCAAACATTATCTCCTGCCTGAAAACTCTGTTGTAGAAATTCTTGCTGATAGTCTAAGTACAATTATGTTAAACAGAATTTTTGAGGGTCTCTGGAGAAGCTTAATTAAGATTTTCTGTGAAAAGGGGGGTGGCATTACAACAGGATCCCACTGAGTTGCTTAATGCCTTGCTCTTGCTGAGGATGACTTTGAACTCAGGATCCTCCTGCCTCAGCCTCCCAAGCCACTGCAATTACAAGCGTGTGCCACCACTGTAGGTTTTTTTTTTTTTTTTTTTGTAACTGAGTTGTAGCAGTTTTATATGCATTCTGAATATTAAACCTTTTTCAGGTATAAAATCTGCAAATATTTTCTCCCATTCTGTAAATTGTTCAATTTATTTTACCAGCTTTTGATGCAAAAAAGTTTTCATTTTGAGTTGAGTCCAATTTATGTACTTTTTGTTGTGCTTATACTTTTCATGTCATATTTAATAATTCATTGTCAAATCCCAGGTTCATAAAGATTTACCAATAGATTTTTCTCTTTTAATTTTTATCGCTTTGGCTCTCTTATTTATGCTATTGGCTCATATGGAGTTCAGTTCTGTATATAGTATAATGTAGGATCCAATTTTATTCTCATGTGTAGATATCCAGTTATCCCAGCAGCATTTGTTAAAAAGATTGTGTCCTAATGAATTCTTTAGTTTCCTTGTCAAAAATCAATTGACCATAAGTCAATTTAAGAGTTTATTTCAGGACTCAATTCTATACCTTTGGTTTCAATGACTGTCCTTATGCCAGTACCACAGTCTTAATTACTGTAGCTTTGTAGTAAGTCTTAAAATCATTAAGTATGAGTCCTCCAACGTTTTTTCTTTTTAATATTTAATTTGGAATGGAATTTAGGATCTCTATAATTCCATGAATTTGAGAATCAATTTAATGTGTTCTCATAAATGCCTATGGGAATTTTAATAATGTATTTCACTGAACCTGTAGCTAACATGGGGTAGTACTGACATTCTAACAAAAGTATCTTATTAATGAACATTTACTTGTGTCTTTTTAAATTTCTTTCAGCAATATTTTATATTTTTCAGGGCATTAGTATTTTGTTACCTTAGTGAAATATTTGGTTCTTTTGGATGTTATTATAAATAGGATTTTTTTTAATTTAAAGATTTTTCATGACTGGTATGTAGAAAAACAACAGATATTTGTGTGTTGATCTACCTTGAAATTTTAGTTTTATTTACCTGATATCCAGATATGTTTTTTTAAGATTTTTTTCAAAAATATCAGACACTATAAACTTTGCAAAATTCTTTACTAAACTTTATTCCCCATATGTTATATAGGCTTATTCTAACCTCATTTCAGCTTTTACTGATACATCTTCCAAAACTTTGGGGAAAGGGTTTCTGCATACATTCTGAAAACTTTATTATGGTTTCATATTGAAAGATGTTGACTAGCTTCTTAGAAATTAAATAACAATCACAACTGAAATTCACAGCAAAATCATAACACATGGAAGGCCTATAGATAACAATTGATGTGGATATGGGTGGAGATTTGGCAACAGAGCTTATACTGATAGGAAAATTCCAGCTGATCCATGCACAGGAGCAGAAATTTTAGAGGAATTCTGGAAATGGAAGACCCCAGAGGCCATCCACGAGACTCACACCCTAAGGAAAAGATAGGTTATACTGTGAGTAAGCTTAGGGAGGCAGCAAGTTTTCAGAAGGGGAGAAAGGCTTCACAGGGGGCTGAAACATAGTTTCTTCAAGGAACAAGACAATATAAATCAAGAAAATGAGAGAAGACAAAACTGTAAGATATGAGTCCAAAAATTAGTACCATCTCATAATCAGCAAGACTGAAGCAATTCAAAAGGACCCAAAGACTTGGGAAATAAGCAAAAAAGACACCCAGAGCCCTTTAACTACCAGATCCTTTTGCTGGTAGTTGGTATAGGAATAAAAATAAAATTTAAAGAAGAACTACCACACCAAGAATTACAATTGCAAAAATAAAATATCTGCATACATGTAAAAATACACCATGAAGAAAGCAGGTGTATTTTGGGGAACTAAAAGGGGTTAAAAGTGAGGAACATTATAAAAGTTACTTCATACACAGACAGATACAACAAAAAGCAGATAGCAATCAAGAAAAAGAGAGATAATCATCTTAGAAATAAAGAGAATTTTAACTTGCACAAGAACACACAAGATCAATAAAATACTATAAAAGCAATAAAGGACAGAAATGAGCAAGAGAAAAAATGCTCAAAATAAAAAGGATAATAATACTAAAAAGAAAGAGACAAATATGGAGATTTGTGATGAAGAAATAACTAAATCTCTGAAAAAGAACAAAACAAAGTATTGAAACTGAAAAGGATGCTCAAAAAAAAGGTTTTCTAAAATAAATTACTTGATTTTATATAATGGAATGACATAGCATGCATAGAAAATTGGATTCAGAAAAGTCACCTCAGATCTTAGTTATAACCTAAGACTCTAAATATAAAGAAAATGGTTCTGAGTCAATAGACAAAAAGACCAAATCTGAATATATAACAACAAACCCCACCAAACCCCATCTGAGGTGCCACAAGAAATCAACCTCAGAAGTGGGTCAGCAAGGCAAAATCTGTACTTCTGCAGAAGAATGCGCCCCTAAAGGGAATCCAGGGAATAACACACCTGGGTGGGCAGTCCACCAGTTTTTATCCGTAACAATGCAATGCCCCTCACTGCTATAGAAAGACTTTGATGGTACAGTCTATGTGATTAGCTAATTTGAAATTGGGGAGGGCACGGAAAAGGGCTCCAGATATGATTGGACACCTGTTCTGGACCACATGGTTACCTAATTTAAAATGGGTCCATTGTACACTTGAAATTTCAGTTACAGTAAACATGTTTGTGTTGCATTACAGCTTTAACTTTGATAGAAAATAAAACAAATCGTACATGTGTAACTATAAGGCACTAATAAAAAGTATGGAAAATAAGTAAATAAGATCAATAGCAATAATGGGGGAAAATCATTTGCTTATGGAAAAATAATTATAGCATGTACAAAAAGATAAATCCTCTGTTGTTTTATGTGCAATGAAAATGCACCAATAAAAAATATGGAAAGACAAAAGATAAATAAGTCCTCTTTTGCAACCCAAAACTGATTATTCAGCATGAGTTTTAGATAGATAGGTGTATATCTATCTATCTATATACATATATACATATATTATCTATATATATATACATATATTATCTATATACATATATACATATATTATCTATATACATATATACATATATATATATATATATATATATATATATGAATAGTATAATACCTAACAAAAAATAATAGAGAAAAATCAATAATCTGCCAGTCCAAAAAGTGAGTCACTACCATTTTCCTTAAGACATGCTGTCTCAGCTATCAAAGTTATTCAGGCAGTGAGGGAATGTTTCTCATATGTAAAAACTTGTGAAATAGTGCATTCACTAACACTGTAGGAGAAAGAGAATAAAGACTTCATCCAATCAATAGAGGTTCCAAGAGTTTGGGCAAAAATAATGAAGGTGAAATAAAATATATTTAATCATAGATGGCCAAAATCAAGGAAGGAGGGCTGGTGAGTGATTGCAACAAAGAGGTAATATTTGTGTAAACTTATGATGGAAAAGTCCTGTGTGCCCTATGAGGAAGTGTAGGAAGAGTGATCTGGAAGCCAGAAGGAGGCACACAATGTCCCCAGCTTTAAACTTAGTGGTATGGGGGCAAGACAGTAAAGAGTTGCTGCATGAAAGGGAATTAGGGAAGGTAGCACCTTCAGAGAGGCAGGATGTCTTTGTAGGGTATCAAAACAAAGAGATTCATGGAGAGAATTCAGCTATCAACAAAAGTGCATGGGCACCCAATTACCCATTGTTTGCAATCTATCTTTAACAGATCTAGCAATCCTTCCATTTTGAATGTAGGTAACAATCATTCAAATTTGCAAAACCTGTGATTTTCCTGCTTCTGGAAACCACAGATAACTGTTATCACAGTTACCGGGTATTTACTGTCATCAGTGCTCTTTCTCACAGATATTATTATGATGTCAATTAAGAAGCACACAGACTGCTGCATCACATTAATGTGTGTTTTAATCTGTCTGGAGTCCTTAGAAAGTCCTTAGATATTTATTTCATGTGATCGAAAACATTATTCTAAGGAGAGCTTTCTAGGCACTGGACTGCCAAAATAGTCTTGCACAAAATAGTTCAAGTCCCCTTGAGTTCAAACAGAAAAGGTTTCAGTGGATCCACTGAAAGGTTTGAAATGGAGTGAGTGATAAGGGCAGCAACTATACAAAATATAAGTTATCATAAAATAGAATCAGTCTGGCAGAATTCTGTTGTTATTGGTGTATAAATATGAAGAACACAGTCATTTGCAATGAACAGTGGAGCAGATGAGACATTATATCATTACATATTTTCAGACATTATTTTAGTTCATTTATTAGTAATAGCAATATTTAGCATTAGTTTAAAAGTTAAATTAATAATTAAAATTTTGGAAACTTTGTCACTGTGTATTTATTTCCATCATTTCCAATTTGTTCATTTGGTTCAATGACATGTTGTAATATGTCCCAATAAAACAATATGTGTTTGTTTCCTTAATTACATACTAATATGATAGCACACTGTCTACAAAATATATAGGTAAGAAAATTCAAAGCAGGTATTCTCATTACTCAGTTCAGATTGAACAATTACATGTATTTTAGGCTTGTTAGTTCCAAAACATCACTTTCTAACCTTTCCTTTTTCTTCTCCACAGCACAGATAAATCTGTTTCCTGTCTCTTAAATTAAAAGAGACTAAGACTTGAGGGCTTTTTCTACATAGTTAGGATACTCTCGGATACAAAGCAAAACCACCCTAAGAAATTCTACTATCCTAACCAGAAATCTCTGACTGCTTTTTACCAATAGCATTACAATTCAATGTCTGCCTTTTAAAATTTTCTTTTAGATTTACTTCCTCTCATATTTCTTTTTAGTGACATGTTAATGAAAATTTCTCATTGCTAAAATAAAATTGCATTCACATGTGCTTTCTAAATTTTTTTTTAATCTTTACAATTGTATTTTTGTATACACATTTGCTTAAAATCAGTGAATTTCGAAGCCAGGTTCAGATAACAGAAGAGCCTTTACAATTACTTTCTATTGTCTAGACCCAAGGTATGCTACAAACAATCTGAAGAAAAATGGGAATTAACATCTTTCTGAAGATAAGCTTAAGAAATTTTAATCCAGTAAGTTAAGGTATTTCCTTTCTCTGGTAACAGGGCTGACTGATACCTGGCTTCTAGGCCACTATTTACAAGAATAGCCAAGAAAACAGGGTACAGACCTCCTAAAACAAAGCCAACAAGTCCAACCCATGTCATGGTACAGGTTTCCCAATTCAAATCACTGGTACTCAAAGGTAAACTTACAAAACCTTTGAAAGATGCATTTGCTGTCAAAAATGGGAGCACTGCCATCGGTAAGCCAGCAGCTATTGGGGCCTGTGTTACAAGCACAACGTGTGGAAACACACTGCTTGCTATTAGACACAGACAGGAGCCTTAAGTCCAATATATGTGGATTCATGTTCAAGTAGATTCCTTTTTGCTTCTGGTAGTTGTTCAATTTTTCTGTTTATGATACCAAAAATTAAATTTTCCTTAATACTATCATGTGATTTATAGTTTTCAATCTTGACCCTGTTGCTCTCCTCCCAACAGCCCATGCCTCTCCAGTTCTTCCTTTAACAGGCCTGGACTTAAGCTACAACTTTTACTCCCGCTCACCCAGAGGCAGCCATCTTTGGCTGACACGTGACTCCCTAAAATGGATTTTAAATCACTGTTTTTCCACGTTCTAAAATAACCCTTGCCTCTGCCTTGTTTCTTAGGCTAAGTAAATATATGTACAATTTACAGTAACAGTAAAAATCACTATTTTTCCTCTTATCCTAGAAAGCAGGGAAAGTCAGAGAGGAAAAGAAAATTATGGATGAAACCAGAAAGCATGTATAATATATTGATTCTAAAGTAAATGTACTATAGGGCTGGGGATTTGACTCAGTGTTAGAGTGCTTGCCTAGCATGCACAAGTCCTGGTGTTCAATCCCGAGCACTGTGAATAAATAAAATAAATAGATAAAATGTGGGAGCTGCCAAAAGCAGTTACAATTGAACAAAATTTGTGAAAAAGCAAATACAAAAAAAGGAAAAGAAGCAGCACAGAGATTGATAAGAAGCCTGCAATCTCAGAAAGCAACAGCCAAAATATGAATCCTGAGTGTGAGGAATGCATGATGAAATGCAAAACCTGTAATCCTTATTTGCAACACCAGCTGCAAGAAATATGTAAGTAGCGCTCATGAGCAAAACTCTACTAATCCTGGTTTGGTTAAGCGTAATGGAGAAGGTGAGGATATACAAAACATCATTTAAATCAATTCTATTAGTAGGACTCAGCCTGTGCCTGAAGAAACAGAGGAAAAGGGAGCCTCTAGATGATGAAAACGACACAGAAAACATGCAAATAGCTATTCCAACAGCGTGCAACCAACCCATTCAATTACTGCACTGGCATAACATATAAGTAAAAATAAATATTAAAAGAAGGAAAATTAATATAAAAGTTATAAAATTAACAACGGTCAAATACAAGAAAAATACCAGCACAGAGTAGATGAAAATCATGACCAAAATTTACTGTGGATCTTTTTTTAAATAATAAAGCAATACTCTCTATGAAGAAATATCAGAAAGCCATTAGTCATCCTAAACTAATAAAACTCAGGAAGGAAAGAAACAAACATCTCAGAAACAAAAAATTATTGTTCAATGAGTCCATAAATACAATGGGAAACACAGCAAATAACATGCACAGGCTTTAAATAGAACAAGCAAATGAAATGAAGCAAAATTAAGAAAAAAAAAGTTCAAAAGATGCAGGTAAAAACATTGGATGTCAAAAATAGGCCAAAGTGGTACAAGATATGGATAGATGGAATTGCAAAAGCAGAAAATAAAAATGATTGAAAATTATACATATGTAAATGTATACTTTAATAGATAATTCCTAAAGTAATAAAAACTTGAACAGAATATGTTTTAAAATACCACACACATTACCAGTTTTAACAGATCCTGAGTAGCCAAATTTAGACATATGAATTAAACAATTTTTGATTGGTAAGCCAGAATAAAAAGTTGAGTCATCTTATAAAGGATTAAAAATATGGCTAAACTCAGATTTTTTTTATAGAAACATATATTGTAAAAAGCATGGCTTATTATTATTCTACTTTAAGATTTTTTTTTTACAAGTTCAAGAAAATAAAGCATAACCCAAGAATTTTGTTTCTCCAAACTGTCATCACAAAGTTCTCTCTCTCTCTCTCTCTCTCTCTCTCTCTCTCTCTCTCACACACACACACACACACACACAGACACACACACACACATACAATCTTTTAAGAAATGCAAGAACTCAAAACTTTTTTGAAGGAAATTATTCTGAGCTATATCTCAACAAGAGATGATTAACAATTTATAGTGGAAGAACTAGCATTAACACTTGAAAATATCTGATTATAAAACCAACACTAAAACAAATTAATTATATTTTAAGGGCCAAGAGAATGTAATAATAATACAATTGACAAAAATTATAAGAGTATGATAGAATGAAAGAGGTACTTAGAATAAGTTTGCTGTTTATACAATAATGTGTGTGCATATGTGTATGTGGTATCTTGCATGTACTAAAACTCCAGGTTCCCAAGAAGAAACCCAGGTGTTGAGCAAAATCCACATTGTTTATACACAGGGTTTTAAGAACAATGAGCCACTCTCTTCAGGGAAAGGAAGAAGCTCTCCAGAAATCTAAGTTTCCAGATCCCAACCAAGGAACAATTTAAAAAGTGGGACTTTCTAAGTCTAACAGTCTTAGGCCACAGATTATATCTAAAACCACTCGAAGGACAACTCATATTTAATTGCAAATACCAAAAAATACCCAACTCAGAAAATCAAACAAAGAAAAACAAAATATACCATAAGAAAGCAGAAAGAATGACTAGAGATCAGTAATCTAGAAGAAGGAGATCCAGAGACAGAGGGGAGGGATGGAAAAGGCAATGCAGAATGAATTCTTTAAAAATCATGTTATGCACAAATATAAATATATCACAGGGAATTCACTTTTATGTATAAGTAAAAAGAAGAAATCAAATAAATATAAATGAATGAATGAAAGGACATCTCTTAGAGTAGAAGAAGAACAGGGCAGGGGAGGGAGAATAGGAAGGATAAGAGGAGTATCATGAACTGAAATCAAATTCTGTGCACAAATGAGTGAAGTGTGTCAGGATGAAGCCAACTACTGTATGTATAACTATAAAACTCTAATAATAATAAGAAGAATGAATGGAGGTAAAATTAAATGCTGAAATGTGTGAGTTAGCATACTCTTTTGAGATGAAAAAATTAATACTAGTTAGCAAATAGTGTAATCAAGAAAAATAGTGGGCAGAGACAAAGTGCAAGTATGCAAGCTAATTCTTTGAAAATAAAATTTTAAACTTCTGTGGAATAAATGGGACAATGTGTCATAGCTTTAATCAAACTTTAGGAGAAATATTAAACATAAACATCCTGATTTTCTTAAAAGAATATGAGAATTTTGTTAAGGAATTACAACCAAAAAAATGAAAACTCCAAGCTCTGGGGGGAAAATTACCAGCACTTTAAAAGAACAGATGATTCTAACATTATTTAAGCTGTTCAAGTGTTATGGTTTGAATCTGGAAATGCCCCCCTAAAAGCTCATGTTTTGGAAGCATGGTCCCCAATTCAGGTAGGTGCAGATGTGAGGCTTTTAGGCAATGATGAGACCTGTAATCACATCACTTCATTAATCCATTTGATGCATTAACAATTTGAATGGATTACTGGGTGATGATAACTTTAGGCAGGTATATCATGATTGGAGGAAGTATGTCACTAAGGAAGTGCCCTTGGGGGGATTAAATTCCTCTCTCTCTCTCTCTCTCTCTCTCTCTCTCTCTCTCTCTCTCCTTCCTGGCTGCCATGACTTAAGAAGCTTTCCTTCACCACACCTTTTTCACCATGATGTGCTTCCTCACCTCTGGCCCAATTCAATAGAATCAACCAGTGATGAACTGAAGCTCTGAAACTGTGAGTCTGAAAAAAACTTTTCCTTCTCTCAGTTGTTCGAGTCAGGTATATAGGTCACAGCACTGAAGTGATGACTAACATTAACCATGCAACAAAAGAAAAACTAAATTTTTTTCTGAAATGTTCCGTTGGTATCAGAACCTGCCCAGAGTGAGTTTAAAAAAAAAGAAAAAGAAAGAAAGAAAGAAAAACTACAACCTAATCTTGTTTTTTTTTTTTTTTTTTTTTTTAATTTTGGGAATATCAAAATAAAGTTATAAACATTGACAAGCAAAAATAACAGAGTTTTCTTATAATAGTACCCTAAGACCAAGTAGAATTTACATTATGAATACAAAAATAAATTAATGTTAGAAAATTTATCTAAATAATTAACCATAGTTATAGAGGTCCAAAGGGGAAAAAACATGTTATCATCCCCATAAACTTAGAAAAGATATTTCATAATTGCATCACTCATTCTTGAGAGCAATATCTAATAAATTAATTTTATCTAGAATTTATAGATATTTAATTAATATATTATTAATGGACATATCATAAAATTTCACCATTCCTGCATATTTCAAGTCTTCAATAATAAAACAAATGTTGGCAATTCTGCCAAATACAAAATTTAGCTTTGCTCTCTCTGTGGGAAGTGTTCTTCATGGAACTTTAACTATATTAACTCTCACTCCATGATTATAAGAGCCAACATGGGATTTTTCTTTTGGGGGGTATTTTAATTTTAATTTTATTTTTTTAATGAATATAAACTAATTATTTACATATCATTTTCTTGGAAAATAGCAAGTACATATTTTTATGAGCTTCAGTGTGTTAGTACATGTATACAATGCATAATCAGATCAGGTCAATTAGTATATCAACCACCTCAAATATTTTGTTTTCAAATATTTACCAATTCTTTTCATTGGGAATATTCAGAATCTTCCCATTTTGAAACACTATCAAGTATTGTCAACCATAGTTATTCTATGTTGCTATAGAACATTAGAAGTCATTTTTCCTATACCACTGTACTTCTGTACCTGTTAACCCTCCCCTTTAACCCATATCTTCTGAAGCTCTGGTCACCACTTTCTGCTCTCTCCTCCGATAAGATCAACATTAGTACCCACATGTAAGTCAGAATGTGTGGCATATGTCCTTCTGTGCCTGACTTTGTTTTTTTTTTTTTTTTTAACTATGAGAAAACATTTGCAAAACACATACTTGCTTACACAATACAAAAAGACTGGAAAACTCAACAATCAGCAAATAATGCAGTTAAAAATTAACAAAACACATAAACAGGTATTTCATTGAAGACAATAATCAAATGGCAAATGAACATATAAAAAATACTCATATATATATATATATATATATATATGTGTGTGTGTGTGTGTGTGTATGTATATATTTGCATATATGTATATATTATTTTTATTTGCAAAATAAAAAGTGTTAATAAACAATAAAATAAACCTGTTGCTGTGTTCTTTATGATAAATGAGTGAATGAATAATTGCAACAAAAGCATTCTAACAATCTTCTCTCTGAGCTTGACAGTCTGATAGGGGAAGAGGAACCCGTCCCACATTCAACCCATTTTCTAAAATATTATATCATCAAACCTATCATTTATCCAATTTTCCACTAACGTTCATGTCAGGTGTTCTTTGTTTTTTTCCAACAATAGCAATTATTAATTTAAATATAAATGAAGTAGATATTGTAATTTAAAAATATAAATGTTCAACATGTGTAAAAACAAACTATATAAAAATAACTATATGCTCTATACATATGTAACACTTTAAATATCAATATAACAATAGGTAAAAAGCAAAAGAAGGGAGAAATAAGCATGAGAAATCTAAGAAGAGCTATTAATATAAATAAATTTAATGAAAAAGTATTTTCAGAGATAAAAAGGAACATTTTATAACCATAACAGGGTAACTTCTTTAAGAAAGTATAACAACCCTAAATGTCTATGTACCTAAAAACAAAATTTTAAACTACATGAAGTAAAAATTAATAAAACTAAAATTTCAAATCCACAATCATAGAGATTTTAAGCTTCCTCACTTTGCTGGAAGGAGTAATGATATAGAAGGCTTAACATTATCAGCCACCTTGACCTACTTGTTATTTATAGAGAACTACACACAAAAATGACAAGTAAAATGTTAATAAAGATAGACTATATTGTATCATAAAATAAGCTTTGAGAAATTTTAAAAATTTGAAATCATGCAGACTGTGTTTCCTGTGTGATTTATTACATTAGAAATCAATCACCTTAAGATATTTAGAACCCCACCCCCATGTCTCAACTACTTCAAAATTAAACAGCACACTTATTAGTATCTCATAGATCAAAGAAAAAAGTAAATAATAAGTGCTTTGAGCTAAGTGATAATAAAAGATTAAAATATCAGAATCTCTGAAACAAAATAGTACTCAGATGAACACTTATAACTTAAAGTACTTATATCAGAAAGAAGCTAAATTAACAATCAAATTATTTTCAAATTAGGTATAGAAAGAAAAAATAAGAATAAGAGCAGAAATATGTGATATAGAGAAGAAATAATACAGCTAAAAGCTGATAAAAATCTAACAAGTCTAATCAAGAAAAAATTAATAGCAGTGGAAAGGGAGCCAACAAAACAACTTTACAAATGCTAAAAATGTATTAAGGTAATATTATAATTGTATAATCACAATTATATAGCTTATACAACTTGGTTTTTTTAGAGGATAGAAATCCCTGCTTGTTTATTTGATTCATGTGGGTGATGTGTTTTTCCCATCCTTTTGTTTTTAGTCTGTTGATATCTTTGCCTATGAAGCGAGTCTCTTACAGACAGCATATTGTTGGCTATCGTTTTTCAATCATCTGCCAGTCCATGTCTTTTGAATGATGAGTTTATGCCATTAATGTTCAAGGTTATTATTGAGATATGATTTGTGTTCCTGGTCATTTTGGTTCATTTCTAGTTTTTAATTTGAATTAGTTTCTCCTTTGAATAACTATTCCTTTTGTGTAGAAGTCCTTCACTGGTTTTCACATTTTTTTTTTCATTTCATCTTTATGGAATATTTTGTTGAAAATATTCTGAAGTGCAGCCTTTGTGGTTGCAAATTCTTTTAGTTTTTGTTTATCATGGAAGATTTTTATTTAATCTGCAAGTCTGAAGCTTATGATGGATATGGGATCCTTGGTTGGCATCCATTTTCTTTCAGAGTTTGGTATATGTTATTCCAGGGCCCTCTAGCTTTGAAGGTCTGGGTCGAGAAATCAGCTGAGATCTGAGTTGGTTTCCCCTCATATGTAATCTGATATTATCCTCTTGCAGCCTTTAAATTTTTATCCTTATTCTGTATGCTAGGCATTTTCATTATAGTGTGACTTGATGTGGGTCTGTTGTAATTTTGCATATTTGGGGTCCTATAAGTCTCTTGTAGTTGATTTTCCACTTCATTCTTTAGAACTGGGAAATTTCTGATATTATTTCATTGAAAAAAATGTGAATTCCTTTGATTAATCTGTGCCTTCATCAATTCCGATAAATCTTAAATTTGATTTTTTTCATATTATCTCATAATTCTTAGAAGTTCTGTTCATAGTTTCTAAACATCTTCTCTCCATAGCCAACTCTATTTTCAAGATTATATATTTTGTCTTGATTGCCTAAGGTTCTGTCTTTCAAGTGGTCTAGTCTTTTGGTTTTATATTGAATTTTTAATTTGGTTTATTGTTTTCTTTATTTTGAGGATTTTTGTGTTTTTGTTTTGTTTTCAGAACTTCCATCTCTTTTTTGAAGTAATCTTTTGCTATATGTATCTGTAGCATCCTTTACTTCAAAGATCAGTTTTACTGTGTACATTCTAAACTCCTTCTTTGACATTTCTTCCACTGTGGTATTGATGGATTCTGTTATTGGAGTATCTTGGTTTGCTTGGGGCAATTTGTTTCTTTGCTTTTTCATGTTGTTTGTGTGTCTACCCATCTAACTGTATGAATATGAGGCAGTAGAGTTTCTGCTTTGTGGACTTATCATGTCCCTGAAGGTTTCCAGTATCTCACTGTTTAGAGGGAGACAAATAACAACAACCAATGCAAACATAAATGATATGATCAGTTATGCCTATAATAAAAATAGCAAGTTTGCAGGAGGGTTTACATTTTCAAATGGTGGACATGGAGAGAACAGAAGTGATATAGGATGAAAAGATTACAAAACAGGAGAGAGAAAAGAGAAATAAAAGATTAAAGGAAGAGTGAGAAAGAACAATAGAGATTTGCTATTAGCAGAAGAGAGAATCAAGGGAAACATGTAGGAGAAAATATATAAAGCAAATATTTAAATAAAAAATAAAAACAAAAGAATATTTAAAAACTTAAAATGTACTAATCAAACATAAAATAAATAATAAAATAAAATATACTAAGGCAACATAAAATAAAATATACTAAGGCAACATAAAATAAATTCAACTAATGTACCTATCTTCCTACATCTTTAGAATTCTTTCTTGTACATTCTATCAGTTTTGGCATTAAAATCTCATTTAATGTAAATAACAACTTAGTTCACAGAAAACTAATCCATGTGAAATAACTGGCTTCAAAGATGCTAGAGATGAGAAGAAGAAGAAAAATAGGAAACTGAATAAATGTCCATGTACCATTAAGGTCACAATTAAGCAGTGAAAAAGAATTTTAAAAATCTTGATAAAAAGTTAAAGAATTATTTCTGTTGGAGTTCAAAATAGTCTCAGCTTCTCTTCTCAGCAGTTTTAGGTGGGGTCTTCTGGAGAGTGATGCTCCACCCTCTGGATACTAGAGTGAGAGAGGTAATCCCATAGGCAGAATTCCTGGAGGCAGAGTTTAGGATTAGGTTGGCTCCAGGCTCTTCCCTAAATACTAATTGGTCTGGAGATTTGATATCAGTGCACCTCCAGGGACCAACATTTGCTGGTCTACCCTGGAAGACTTTACCCCAGGGCTTCCCTGGGTACCATTCTTATGGTAAGGGAGCCAATTCTCAGTCCCTTTTGTTCACCTACAGACCCCACTTTTCCTGATCTCAGGTTCAGTCTCTAAACAATATCTCCCAGCCCAGCCCTTCCAAGTTCCCAGCCAGATGCACCTCTCCCAGCTGGTCCTACAAGCAATCAGATTGAAGGGGGAGGGGTAGAGCCAGGTGGGTTTCCGTGACCAGTTGTCCCCTATGTAAACCTCTCTCCACATTTGATTTTCTTCTGGTCAGTTAAGCACACTCTATGTTGTGCATTGTGTGTTTATTGGGCCTGTATTTCAAGCCAAACTTGGGTTTGCCAGAAATAGCCTTCCTCAGTTGCCAGCCCCCATGCCACAGCTGCAAAATTGTTCCTTCCTTTGTCCTCTACACGTCACCTGGAGTGATGGAGGGTTCTTTCCCCACACTTGGATATTATGCAGGGAGTTCTTCAGGTCTGTTGGGCAATGTCCTTGGTCTCTAAATGGCTTTGTACCCAGTCACACCTCTGGCCTCCCAAAAATGTGGGTTTCTTGGATTTCTTTATCCCTCTACTACACTCATGGAGGGACTGCTCTGGCTGAAGCTCCCAGCCCAACTGTGGAAGCAGCCATGCAGCTGGGGATTTTTTTCTTATTTTATTCTATACAACCCCCTATGTCCCCAATCTGCTTTGACTGCCTCCTTTTAGGTTCCAGTAAAGTACACCCCCTCTCTTTTTTTATTTTTTTCACCCATCTTGTGAAGAAGCTGCCTGTCTGCTTTCTTAGTTTCACGCCATGGAGCAGCCAGGAACACAATCTCCTCTGTTCCACCATCTTGGATCTCTCCTTTCCTTGGTTTTTAGGTATGTCTGTTTCAGTTACACATTTAAGTAATGTAAAAATAACCACAGACCAGTGCATGAGTTCTAGGTCCCAATATAATTTCATACCCACAGATATAATTATCTATTTTTATCAGTTAACTATAGTGTTGTTTGGGGTCCCCATGAATAAATATCAACTTAGAAATCATGTCCACTACTCAATCAAAGCTCTGAGTATTTTGCAGTCATCCCAATAAATGCAGCAGAGGATGTGTTAGAGGAAGATAGACAGATAGATGGCATATACTTGTGGGAGAGCTAAAGGCCTTTCCTCTGGAGAATCTGGCCTCATCTGCAGTTAAACAGCATTGAATTTGTACAGTGACTTATGATTGAAAACCAAGTGAAATCCATGTCTGTTTTTGGCAATTCAAGCCAGCTTTCTGGTGCCAGTGTAGAATGGCTACTGCTGTAAAGACTAGTAGGATTTTGGTCAGCTTCCCATCTCTTTCATTCTGTAAACATTACGATCAATTAGATACTATTGAATATAACTGAGGATCAAAGTATTCTGATCACCACTAAGTTCTTGCTGTTAAGTATAGTATTTGTGCCCATCTTGCTTCTGTTAAGATCTGACTCTTCAGGATCCCATCATTCCAATGAAATTAGGAAAGCCATATCAAGTATCTATCACCATAACACTTTCTATTGAGATAGCATTGCAGAGTTTTTCAAGAATACTGGTAATTCACTCAATAATTTATTTCTCAGTGCTTAAGTAAAAAGAGTGTCCTTCATGCTCTCTCAAGTGATATAATAATGGGGTAAGGATAAAGGCAACATAAAATAAATTCAACTAATGTATCTATCTTCCTACATCTTTAGAATTATTTCTTGTACATTCTATCAGTTTTGGCATTAAAATCTCATTTAATGTAAGTAACAACTTTTTTCAAGCTTTGGTCAACCAAACAAGTAAACTGGTTACCTGAACTAACACTTTCAATCCTATGTCTGTGATGGGGTAATTACATCGCCCAGGAGCCAGTGATATATTTTCTTCTTGATCTAAAAACTATAAAATCCATTTTCTTATGTATTGTTCAAGTGTCTAGTCCACTTTTGGAGTAAAGTGTTTTCATCTTTGGTGAGAAATTGTGATCATTCTCCAAATTATGGTCTCCCTCCCCATATTACCTGAAGGCATACTAAAATATAACGTTGATTACAGGTTTAGAGTTGATTAATGGTGATTGATGTGCATCTCAAGAAAGATAGGCATCCCTTTGCACAGCAACATTCCTAGGAAAGACTACTGTTCAATATTGGAGTAAAGTGAGAGTAATCCTTCCCAACAAGGGAAGAAAGATTACTTCCACTAGAATGAGAGTTCTGGATTCCTACCTTTATCTATCCAAGTCCACACAGATACACTCTTTCTAAGTTTTATTATTTTTTTTTATTTATCTTCGTTCTGAGATCCTATTCTTTCCCACTTATTGCCCCAAATTTTATTTGTGAGACTTAGTATATCTGTGAATACATCTCATGTAGTAACTCTATTGTATACACAATAAATCATGAGGTCTGACTAATGGTATAAGAGGATTTTTCAGGGTGATGATAGAAAATTTATGATATTCATCAGTTAAAAATTTAAAACCTTCAATGCTCTTAAGTTCTCTTATGTAATTATAACCAGTCATATTACTAGTAGTTGGTCTACAAATATAAAAGGCAAATTATTTAAGCAATGTTGGCACCTTAAAGCAAGGGAGAAGGTGAATTGTTAAGTCAGAATTATTGGAACTCTCTCTTCCTCTCATTTATTCTTCTTGTTCCCCAGTGGTTCATGACTTGAAGACTTGGTTGTTGGTTGTTAGTGTGCTACCATTAAGTTGATGGAATCTTTAAAAAAGTGGGATCTGATGGGAAGTGATTAGCTTATTGAGGGCATGGCCCTTAGAAAAAAAATTAAGGTAGTGTTTGTGGGGTTCCAATTAGTTCCAACAGGACTAAGTTATTATAAAAGAACAAACCTGACCCCCATCCCTGTTCTTTGGCTTCCTACCTCACTATGAGATTTCTTCTACATGTACTCCTGCCATTGAAATTTCATCTGCCATGAAACTTTCTCCAGAGGCCAAATAAATAGACAATTTAATCTTGAACTTTCAGTCTCCAAGACATTGAGCTAAATAAACCTTTTTCTCTAAAATCTATCCACAGCATCAGGCATTTATGATAGCAAAAGAAAACTAAGACATTAAGACACACAAAAACATACACACAGAGAGACATGAAAATTTCAATGGAAAAGTTATAATTCCAAATTCAAAAGTCATAGGAAAATCACTGGCAAACATATCTTTTTAAAATTTGTAAACTTCTGCTTAATTTAAAAAGAAAAAGAAAAATCTAAAGACAAATGAAAAACTGAGAAATTACTGTAAATTTTTACCACAGTAAAATTGATTTCCCTCCATGCCTATATATCAACATCCTATTAATTCATAAAAAGGTATAAAGACCTCCTAGAAATCCACAAAAAGGATTAAAATGAGCAGAATATAAACAGTTGACAAAAGAGAATTTTAATAGCTCATAAATTCATGAAAAGATACTTGAGTCCTCACCCCACCTGATGGGTGGGGTTCTTTGTCTCCAATTTGTATATATAGTTTAGGTTACTACCAACATTCTCAAAATAAATATGCAAAATGATTCTGGGCATTTGTTGAATGTCCTTTCACTCTGATAGAGATTGTCTCCTATTATAATAAGGGCTGAAAGTTTCCAAATTATATGTTAAGTTGGCGAAACATTGAAGTCAATGCAAGATAATCTTGCTGTATTTGGGTGTTTTTTTTAAGGATTAAGATGCTGTGTGCCTTAATCATAAAAAACAAAAAGTATGCAAATAGTAAAAATCTAATCAGATGTGTCTTGCTTTTGAAATGAGTATCCATTCTTATAAAAGCTTCTAAAGATTATACTCATATTTTAATGAACCATAATAAATTTAATGCAAATATAAATATCTACCACACATCAAATAATGGTGTCTTTTCAAGAAAATGAAAAACTACTATTGCTGTATCTGCATTTTCTAATTAATGAAGCCAATGGGTTACTTTGATGGCAGAAGTATTAATGTTAACTTTTTAAACTATAAATTCATAATCACTTTTTAAGCTTCAAAGTCTATATTTGGGCAAAGTAGACCACACTTTTGGGGGACAGTGCAAGTTATTAGCAATGGTAATGATACTGAAACTGTTAAATTAAATTTTAGCTCTATTTTCCAATCAGAATCTTGAAGAATAACTCCAATGGATATAGATGCCAAAAATTCGTAACGAAATACAAACAAAATTCAACAATACAAAAGATTATTAATGATGATAAAGTGGGATTAATTCCAGGGACATAAGGATAACTCAACATATGCAAACCTATAAATGGGATATTTCACATTAACAGAATAAAGGATAAGGACCTTATGACCATTTCAATAGATGCAAGAAAAGTATTGACAACATTTGACATCCCTCCATAATGAAAACTCTCAATAAACTAAGCACAAAAGTAATGTACCATAAATCACAAAACCACAACCAATTTTGCACTCCATGGAAAAAGCTGAAAGCTTTTCCTCTAAGATCTAGAATAAGCCAAGAATGCTTGTTCTCACCCCTTCTATTTAACATAGTGCTGGAAGTCCTAGCCAGAGCAATTAGATAAAAGAATGAAATAAATGGCATGTAGATTGAAGAAAAAAGTTAAATTGTCACTGTTTGCAGATTATATGATCTTACATTTAGAAAGCCCTAAAAGTTTTACCCAGAACTGTTATAACCAATAAACAAATTCAATGAAGTTGTAGGATACAAAATTAACACAAAAATCAATAAGATTTCTATACACAAAGAATAAGCTGTTAAAAAAAGATATAAAAATCCCATTTATAATACTACATAAAATATGTAAGAAAAAACCCAGGGAAGTGAAATATCTTTACATGAAAACTATAAAACATGGAAGAAACAGAGTAAGACGCAAATAAGTGGAAGGGAACCAAGAACACACAAAAGGGAAGTGACAGTCTCACCAATTAGTGGTGCTGGGAAAGCTGGATATCCTAATGCAGAAGAATGAAATTAGGTTCTATCTCATACCATATACAAAAATGAACTCACAATGAATTAAGCTTTAATGTAAGACTAAAACTATGAAATCACTAGAAAAAAACAGAGGGGAAGCCCCACAACATTGGTCCAGACAATGATATTTTTTATATGACCTTGACAATATAGGCAATGAAAGCAAAAGTAGATGAAAGGAATTTCATCAAATTAAAAACATCTGTTCAGCAAAGGAAACAATGAACAAGATGAAGAGACAAACTACATATTGGGAGAAAGTACATGCAAACTATCCATCTGATAAGGAATTAATACCCTACACATAAGAAACTCAGTAGCATGAAAACAAATAATCAAACTAAAAAAAAATGGGCAAAAGACCTGAGTAAACAGTTTTCAGAAGAAGACATAGAAGTGGCCAGTAAATATACCAAAAAAATAAAAAATAGAATTATCACATAATTCAGCAATATCAAAAAATGTCATTTATAGTACAACACAGAATATGTAAGGATAAATACAGGGAGGTGAAAGATCCTTACACTGAAAACAGTAAAACATTAATGGAGGAAACTAAAGAAGACACAAATAAGTGGAAAGCTATCCTGTGTTCATGGATAGGAAAAATAAATATTGCTCAACTTTCCATACAGCTGGGATATATCCAAAAGAAATGGAATCACTATGTTGAAAATAGACCTGCACACCCATGTTTATAGCATCATTATGTGCTATACCCAAGATGTGGTGTATATATACAAAGTGAATAGTATTAATTCATAAAGATAAGGGAATACAGGAGAATGTTGATGTTAAGTTCATTAAGTTAGGCACAGAAAGACAAATATTGCATGATCTTACTTAATGTGAAATATAAGAAGATTTATCTCATAAAGTAAAGAACAGAAGAGTGGTTACGAAGTAGAGGAAGTTGATCAGGGAGTACTTGGTCAATTAATACAAAATTACAGTTCGATAATACGAATAATTCAAGACACCTATCAGACAACATAAGTTCAGCTAATGATAATATATCATAACCTTGAAAATGTTAAGAGTGGATGCTAAGTATTCTCACCACAAAAGCAATAACTATGTGAAGTAATTCATGATAAACGAGTTCATCCTTCCAAAATGTATATAGAATTCAAAACTTCATGTTGCAATAAATATATATAATAAATATATACAATTCTTTCTGTCAATTAGAAAAAAAACAAAGAACAATAATTTAAAAACAAGAAACAAGATGTAAAGAGCTTAAAATGAGAAAGACTGTGCAAATCCAAGAAATCAGATCCATTCTCATTTGCATCTTAGAGCCTTGCAATCACCACTATTTAAATAGGAAGTTACTGGCCTCAGACAGGAAACTCTTCAGGCAGTCCTAGCCCACAGCAGAGCTGGCTATCTACTTGACCTGAAACACAGCTGACAACAGGGACAAATAAAGCCAACTGCAGCATGACATGAGCAGCAGCCATATACAATTTATCATCAGTGAATTCTAAATCAGAACTCTCTGCTGACATATCAAGTGCAATAGAGACAATATTTATGACTGATTGCTGGTGAACTGTCTAAAGGGATTTGAGGAAATGGATTCACCATCCTACTGAACTGCATTGGTTGGCTCAAGAGAGCTATCTCCTGGGATGACATCTTCTCAATCAGCTTGGCCTTCTCTAGAATATGCTTCTTATGTTTAATGCCTCTGAATGGTTTTGTTATGCTGCTGTCTCCAGACACGGAGGTCAGAGATAAGCTAGCGAGCCTCCTGGATAATTAAAAGTGCCTCGTTTACTTTTGGTCCCAGCAGCTTCTATTGACTCAAGGTGGCCTATACATCTCACCCATTTTTCCTCTGGATCAAGCTAAAATCAACTGTGTCATCCTTGGGATTCAGGCATTCTTTCTCATCATCATGAGAAATAGGGTGTCACTTCATCAAGGTCAATCTTGAAAAAAACATAATTTGTGAATTCAAAGTGAGTAAAATCCTAAATGCTTTGAAACAGATTTCTGTAAGGAAAATAAAAATGAGACAGAGAGGCAAGATGCAGAGGCAGGAAAGATGGCAGAATGGCAGAGAGGCCAAGCTGCCAAACTTTATTTATATCAAAAGTGACTTTAGGTCATTGGCATCATTAGTACATATTGTTCATTGTATTGTTAGGCAGGTTACGGACTTAGCAACATTATGCAGCTTATTCCTCAGTTACAGAATAAGTTGCAATATGCAGTGTTAGGAGCTTTGTGCAGCTCTCAAGATAGTCCATTGTATAAAGTTACTGTTATGTGAACAGCTTTAGGGTCAGTGAAACATTGTGGTTTTCTAACTACTGAGTCCCTATATTCCAAGGAGTTGTGTGCCTGAGATCAAGGTCCAGGCTGATAAGACTCTAACAGACAGCCTCCTCATGAAGGACATTGCTACAGCAGCCAGGCATCCTGTGTCTTTGCACAGAAACTTCCTAGCAGCCAGGCATTCTGTGTCTTTTTACAGAAACTTCCTAATCACCAAGCATGCCACAGTCCTGAAGCTATCAAAGACCTTGATCCCAAACACAGAATCCTTACAGAGTTCTGTGGACCTGTGTGCTATAATTCCATGTATTCTTTGCCTGACTTCATTTTTCCTGATACTCTTCTCCCTATTTAGACACACCAAGCAAATGACACTTCATGCCACAGGGTCCAGAGACCCCAGCAAACGGTGCACACGAGGGCTATGAAGGCAGCAATCATCTCAACACTCCACCTCACTGTGCGTCGTGGGGGTCTCTGGTAATAACCTCTGGCTCTCTGATTCCTCAGGGGAGAGTCAGTGCTGATGCAATCATACTGATATTTCCCATCACACCATTCATTTCTCCTGGAAATGGGAAATGAACTGAGGGAAGCCTTTCTGAAGGTGTTAAGGTTCCTGGATGGTTTCTAGAAAGGAAAAAAGTCCTCTGTTCCCTAGAGAGCCCTAGAGAATATCTTTAATTCAAGAGGAAAAAAAAAAAAGAGATCAACCAAAGACTTTCTCCCACCTCCTAAGTGTTTTCATTCATTTCTTCTTACATGCCATTGGAAATTGTTAACATCTAACATTATTCTAAAGCTTCTTTTTGTCTTCCTTTGCATTTTTTTTCTCATTTCATTTTGAATCTGATGCTGTCATTGAATCACATTTTCTTTGTCTTCGCAGGAAAATGAACATAAATCCCACAATAACGTGTCCTGTCACTGACTAAAAAAAAAAAAAAAGAAGATTCTACTTCTTTCTGCCATGTGCTGGCAAAGGCCTTAAACTCAGTAAGTAGAAGAATTTCAGTCAAACAGGCTGTGAGGAAGATTTTAGAACTCATCAATCCTTCTTATAAAGTCAGCTGGTGAAAACCTGCCCACTTCAAACTGAAAGACAGGATGGGTGCAGTGGCGCATGCCTGTAATCCCAGCAAATCAGAAGGCTGAAGCAGAAGGATTGCAAGTTCAAGGCCAGCCTCAGCAATTTAGCCAGGCTCTAAGCAACTCAGCCAGATCCTGTCCCAAATAAAAAGGGCTGGGGATGTAGCTCCATCCCCAATCCCCATTCCACCCCTGAAAAACAAACAAACAAAACTAAAGGACAATCTCACAATCCTGATCTTCCAAGCACCCTGGATTTTTATGATTTGTATTACCCACATTCAAACATTTTGTGGGATAAGTCATGTTTCCCAAAAAGGAGAATCAATCTAATTTAATGGTAGGTTTAGTCCTACTCCCTGGAAATACTACTTCATTTTAAAAATATATATTTTTATGTGATTGCCCTATCTAGAGACATGACTGTAATGCTATGAGATGGTAAGTCTTATCAAAAGAAATGTATTGGAACTAGAATAAAATGTAAATTTCCTTAATTTTAGAGGACAATGCTTAATATCCAAAAGAGAATGTTTTAAGTTGTGAACCATCTTTGTGAACACTTCTAACATTAAATAAAACTATAGACAACAAATCTTTGTCAGGCAGTTTTACTTCTAATAAACAACTGCACAGAACAAATTCTTAGTAACTATTGCCAGGTGCCTGTCTGGCTAGTAATAATTTGTCATTTATAATGAGACTTGTATCATAACCTTCCCTAATTGATCATCTAATGAAGACAAAATTTATTATCCTCTGACTATTATTTCTGTATGATCTAATTGTACTAATATTTTCTAAAACAAAATCCTGTTTCCAGAGTAGACATGACTTGTGGCTAATTTTAACTATGATGATTAAAATGAAGCTTCATTTACACATTTTTATTTTTAGTTAACACTTATGGGTTTTGTGCTTTTTAATGACTCCTAATTCAAAATTCAACTTCACAGATCCAAGTTAAAAGAACCTACTTCAAGAAGCCTATTGCAAATTCATGAAATAAATTATCTGAATTTGCATGAGAGCACTTTCAACCGAATGCTTCAGTTATCATTCACTAAAGGTAATAATTATAATCTTTCCAGTCTAAACAAAGAAAGAAAGAAAAAAGACAAGACATTTGTTCAGATCAAACTGTTGGTTTAGTCTTTATGAATGTAAAAATGATCCTATCTCAGGTGAGATCTTGGTGCTCCAGGAAGGGGATCAATGTCAAAATAACGACAAATGAAAACATTATGTCATGCTTTAAAGAATGTATTAATCATGTTTTAACTCATCATCTGTAAACTAAACCATTTGCAGTGATATTGGAGATTAGAATATTCTCTCTACAAACATGTTCAGTACCAAAGATATCTTTACAATTGTGATCACTGCAGAATTCATAATAGGAATGTTAGGCAATGGATACATTGGACTAGTCAACTGGATTGACTGGATTAAAAAGAGAAAGATCTCATCAATTGACTATGTCCTGGCCAGTTTAGCTATCTCAAGAATGTGTTTGATTGCAATTATAGTACTACATGGTATTTTGGTAACACTATACCTAGATGTGTATGAAAATCAGAAAATACGCATAGTTGTTAACAGCCTCTGGACATTCTTTAACTACTTAAGTATGTGGTTTACAACCTGTCTGAATGTCTTCTATTGCCTCAAGATAGCCAATTTCTCCCACCCATTTTTTCTCTGGCTGAGGTGGAAAACTGATAGAATGGTTCACTGGGTCCTGCTGGGATGCTTCACCATCTCCTTTGCGGTTGGCATTATAGTATTCCCAACAGTGACTTATGGTTATAAGCTTCATTACCTTATAAAAAATACAGGAAACATCACTGAAATGAGTAAAATTCAATACTTTGAGCCAATAACTTTATTTAACCTGTTTGCTCTGGTACCATTCATTTTTTCACTGATCTCATTTTTTCTTTTAATAATATCCCTAAGAAGACATATTAACCGAATGAAAATGAATTCTAAAAGTTGTAGAGACCCCAACACACAGGCTCATGTGAAAGCCATGATAATTATAACTTCATTCTTCTTCTTCTTCTTTATTTACTGTGTGTTTTCTCTTTTAGTGACCTTTAGCTATCTTATAACAGAACAAATGTTAGCTATAATGGTTGGAGAGGCTGTAGCAATTCTCTATCCATCAGGACACTCAGTTATTTTAATTTTTGGAAATAATAAACTGAGGCAGCCATCTGTCAGGATGCTGACATGTAGAAAAATAGCCTGCATGATGTGAAATATTGGATTTATAAATAGACTTTAAAAGCAAATCTTATTTTCTCAATAAAAAAAAGCAAACCTTCTTTTCTGATTTAAAATAAATACAATTTTTTTCTTGGGAGGCTGAGGAGGATCATTTGAGCCCAGGAGTTTGAAGACAGCCTGGGCAACCAAGTGAGACCCTGTGTCAAAAATCAACAAAGAAACAAACAAAAAGTGGGCCTATTCTTATTGTTTTTCCAGTTATGCCATTTATTTTGGATGCATATCTTTAGGCACTCCAGGACCTAATGAATAAATCCTTTGCTGTGTATAGTTCAGACTTTCTCATCTTTGCATTCCCTTTCCTCTAAGAATGTCAGGGCTCATGCATCTCTTCTTATCCTCTGAAGACAAATGTTAGGTCTGTGTTGCCTTGTTAACTTCTCTAAGATTTTACTTTGGCCTATGATAAACTGCATCTGGGCTACACTTTTCAGTTTCCCCTTTCTTCTGTCATACATTTTCAGTCTGGCCCTTAATTGTGCTCCATTCACATCTCTGCTGCACCACTTCCATTTGACTGATTAACTAGTAATTCAAAACTCCCCTGCCTGGTCTATGGTTTAGTTTCCTGAGTGATGCTTTAGGTCATCTCTGTGTCAATAATTTCTGGTTGACTTTATTCTAGCACTTGCTATTCATTGCCCTTAAAATCAAGCTTCTTCACAAAGAATCTGCTTCTCAGACAACACCTGTTTAGGAAGAGAATCTATGCAAAAGCCGTTTCCTAAGTACTCTTTACAATCTGGATAAAAGAATGAGCATAACTAATATCAGTCATGTTATTCTGTTCAAGTTCCTTTAAAAAAAAAAGATGAGCGAGGAGTTTCACTCTTGACTTAAGGAAAAAAATGTAAAAAATTTAACATATAGCATGGAATATACATATACATTCTCTCTCTCTCTCTCTCTCTCACTCTCTCTCTCTCTCTCTCTCTCTCTCCAATATCTGTCCATGACACATATAGGGCAAGTTACAAAAAAAAAAAAAGTAGGAAAATGAGATTACTAATAAACCGTGGTTTTGCTGTGAGGATGAAATCCTTCCTCATTAGGATGTTTGAGAAGTCAGGTCTGTTCTGATCTGGCTGTGCATTTTTGTGCTTACTCCCACCATTTTCTGTCTAATCCTGGTCTACTCCATGTCCTTGTATTATAGCTAAAAATACGAATTAGCTAAATTTTAATCACTTTGCTTACCATTGTGTAAAATTCACTTTGTAAAATACTCTTAATTATAGCCGTTAATAGTATATAGATTTTATTGATTGTATTTGTAATATGTTAGTCACTTATATTGCTTTTTATTGTACAAGACAAGAAGATTTATCGGGAGTAGGGTTTGGGGTTGTGGCTTAGTGGTAGAGCACTTGCCTCATACGCATGAGGCCCTGGGTTCGATCCTTAGCACTACATAAAAATAAATAAATAAAAATATCAGGGGTAATTGTGATAGTAGAATGAATTAGACTTTATTATCTTATATACATATATGATTACACAACCTGTGTAATTCATTTGCAACCAGACAAATGAGAAGTTATAGTCCATATATGTATGATGTGTCAAAATGCATTATACTGTCATGTATGACTAATTAGAACAAATAAAAATATATATTAATAAAAAAGAAGATTCATGTTTTTTTGTTGCAATATATTAATATATTCTAGAACAAACCTTTGAAGTCTATGCTGGTTTGAACATTATATTTTTCTGTAGGTTTAGATAAAATAAATGTTTTATAAGATTAGTGCTTCTGGGAAAGTTTTATCTCATTAGTCTGAAGTTTCTTCTTCCATGTTTTGTTTTCTGTCTCTCTGTTTTCAAGTTTCTCCAATGACTCGATGATTGGGGTTTGAAAGCATGTGACAAAATGCTCACCTGTGGAATTTTTTTTTTCTCTTTTTCCTCTTAACTGTACCATAACCTAACTTTCATGCTATATGAAACTGGCATGCACAAAATCTACACTTATGTGCAAAAACAAAATAAAATATTGAAATTTTCTGAAAATTATTTGGTTGACACTGTTATGTATAGTTACGTCAATAAAATTAATGAAAAAGAAAAAAAATATTTGAGTAATTTAAAAAATTATTTGACTAAATAAAGCACTTATTTACCGGGATAACTATGGAGTAGAAATTATGTGCCTGGGACAGGCACAAGATAAAAGAAAGCATTCACTTATGAACATGGCTACATTATCTGCAATTTACCCCCAAATCAAGGTGGCATTTAAGGAATGAAGTTTTCTCCTTTAAGGAAAGAAGAGAGAAGTCATACAACTCCAGGAAGGTGTAAATACCCAAAAATTATTCCACAGAAGATTTATAATTTTTCAGTAAATCTAAATTAAAGAAACTATTTTAAAACAGGAGTTAGTCTATAGAGAAGTGGTTTATTTAATATTCATTCTTGTGCTAGAAAGGAAAAAGGTCTGGAAACTTAGAAGCAATTTGATATGGAGAGAGTAGAGAGGAAAATAAAATGCAGAATTTTATGCTCATCTTTCTCAAGGGCCTTTGAACACACTTTATTTTTTTAAGAGTTTTATTGAGGTACAACTGAAAAACCGCATATCTTTAGTGTATACAATGTGATGAATTTGGACATATGCTAATACCATAACACCACCACCACAATCAAGGTAATGGACATATCCAACACCTGCTAACGTTACCTTGAAATCATTTTAAATGGAAAGGAAAACTAAATACAATCAATAGTCATGTTTATCATGACTCCTTTACCTTATTATATCTAGCATCATAAATTCTGACCAATAAATGCCACTTAACCAATTAAGATGACACATTATTATTTTAAGACACTGTACCATATAATTGTTCACCTGAACAACCAAGAAAATAAACTTAAAATTTGGAAGGTCCAAATAATCTATATTTAGTGTTCATCTTTTATATTTTCTGAAAATGTATAATTCTCATTGTGTGCCCAAATTTGGGATTCTTTATTAATAATCAGCATGCTCATTCAACAAGGCAGAGATACTTCCACAAATCTAAGTTTTTGACAATTTTCTAATTTTCAAAGTCTCGAGGTTTAGGTTTGCCAGATAAAATATAATATGCACAAATTTTATTTAACTTCAGGACTTCCTGAAAGTTCTGATCTTATGCAACTTGGCATATACACCAAAAAATTTCTCATCATTTATTACCTAAAACTCAAATCTCCATGGGAATCCTCTATTTTTATTTGCTAAATCTGGCAACCCTCTTGAGAGCACTAGTATGCATCAAGGATTAATGAAACCAAAATTCATATCACTTAGCCTCAGAAAGACAGTGCAGGACTATGAAAGGGTATTGGCTCAATTTGCATCTTAGCAAACACTAGCTCAGCCTAAATTAACTATATGTAGAAAACAATAGCTTCTGAGAAGGTAAATGGACATACAGCATCTAGGCTAAAGATGGCCACACACAGCGTTCATCAGCACTAATTAGGATTTAATGAAGATAGCTACAGTCTTCATTTCTTGTTCCAGTCTTCAAGGCAAGACCACAATAAAAGAGGTAATGATTACAGCAAAATCCAAGAACCAGGTGTAGATACCAAACTGCTTCAGGTCCACTAGAAAGTAACTGGGTATTTCTCTATCTAAGCATGCTGTATATGAAGGAGAGAATTTTGTTGCTCATAGCAGTTGGAGAGTTTTCAGTGGGGATCTTGGGGAATGCTTTCATCGCCTTGATAAACTTCATGAACTGGGTCAAGAATAGGAAGATTGCCTCCATTGATTTAATCCTCACAAGTCTGGCTATATCCAGAATTTGTCTATTGTATATAATATTATTAGACTGTTCTATATTGGTGCTGTATCCAGATGTCTATGCCACTGGTAAACAAATGAGAATCATTGACTTCTTCTGGACCCTAACCAACCACTTAAGTGTCTGGTTTGCCACCTGCCTCAGCATTTTCTATTTCTTCAAGATAGCAAACTTTTTCCACCCTCTTTTCCTCTGGATGAAGTGGAGAATTGACAGGGTGGTTCTCAAGACTCTACTGGGGTGCTTGGCCTTCTCTGTGTTTATTAGTCTTCCAGTCACTAAGAATTTGAATGATGATTTCAGACACTGTGTGAAGGCAAAGTGGAGAAGAAACTTAACTTTGAAATGCAGAATAAAGAAAACCACATATGCCTCTACCAAGATATATCTCAACCTGGTAACACTATTTCCCTTTTTTGTGTCCTTGATCTCATTTCTCCTCTTGATCCTCTCCCTGTGGAGACACACCAGGCAGATGCAGCTCAATGCCTCAGGGCACAGAGATCCCAGCTCAGAAGCCCACGTGGGAGCCATGAAAGCAGTCATCTCCTTCCTCCTCCTCTTCATCATCTACTATTTGGCCTTTCTTATAGCCACCTCCAGCTATTTTATGCCAGAGACTGAATTAGCTGTCATTTTTGGTGAGTTGATTGCTCTAATCTATCCCTCAGGCCATTCATTTATCCTGATCCTGGGCAACAATAAATTAAGACAAGCATTTTTCAGGGTGTTTTGGAAAGTGAAGTATATTCTAAAAAGAAGAAAAATTTAACAAACAGATCTGAGAAGAAGCTATAATTCTCCAGGACAAAGAATTAGAAGAGGTTTCTTAATTATCTTCAGTTCTTGCATTAATTTTAGTTTCATGTGGTTAATTATTCAAAATTTATTTAGCACATTTATAATTGTAACTTAGGAAATCTCATGTAAACTGACTTTGTCTCTATATCTTTCTCTTTCTTCCTCTTTTCAGAGTT
This sequence comes from Marmota flaviventris, assembly GCF_047511675.1. Classification (NCBI taxonomy): domain Eukaryota; kingdom Metazoa; phylum Chordata; class Mammalia; order Rodentia; family Sciuridae; genus Marmota; species Marmota flaviventris. The sequence continues at coordinate 98,887,485 of NC_092500.1, forward strand.
GATTCTTTAAACTATGTTTTAAAGCAAATTATAATCAATATCCTAACATAAACCATGAAAGGGGAGGGCATTTTCATTGCTTGTTCTAAATCACTTCTCCAGATGCAAATGTATAACCAATTCAAAACAACTGTAATAGCATCTTGCTGTGTTTGCATCCTTATGAAAAGCAGCCAATGTCATGATTCTTCTCAAATCATCGAATTAAGCTTCACCTTTGGAAAAGACTCAATCAAGTAACAATTCTTAATAAATTCTGTGGAATTGTATGAATATAGTAGTAATCAATACTGATTAGAATCACTGCTAGCATTATTTTAGGATCATAGACTAATTAATAAAAGATATTGTAGAAGCAACAGAAAGTTTGTGTAGAAATTCTCTGCAAAACAAAGAGCCTATTGTTTGCTTATTGAATAGAATTTCTCCACAAAAGACATGTGTAAGTTTGCTTTTATCAAGATACCATGATAAGATGAGAGCTTCAATCAAAACCTTAAATATCAAGATGTTAAAACTATCAACAAAACATTGATTCAATTCAAGTCATCTCTATATACCTGGACTGTATACATTTATAAGATCTGTTTGGGACATTCCATCAAAAACATATTATTTGTATATGGCAAAGATATTGTGGAGAGATCAACTCTGTTAATAGCCAGCCTAAAGTAGTCATGAGCTTTGTGTACATAAAAGAAAATATTTACAAATAAAGACATTAAATAGTCTCATCAATAGATTTGTTTAAAATCAAAATGAATTTTATACTATATTCAGGTATTCATTTATCTTTTCTGAAAATATAATAGAAAGGATAGAATATAATAGAAAGGATATAGATCAATTAAATTGACAAATTTCTTAAGGTTTATTGAGTGTCTTGTAAGTTAAAGAAATAGAAAGTTAGATGCATAGCCTATAGTTTGTATTTCTTTAAATAGTGCCCAAAAGGATACCAATCCCTGATCCTGACACAGCTAAGGCCTAGTTTATATGGATTTACATACACAAAAACAAAAGAACTCTGAGGGCTGATGGAAATGTGGAAAGCTTCAGCTTTGATGTTCTTATATTGTGAGCCCTGGAAATGTGACCAGCCACATATGCCTTGAATGCAGCAACTCATTATTCTATTTCTCTGTGAACAGTGTCAGTCAAGAGGAACTAAAGTGAGACCAGTGTATGTTTAAATATGTAATTTTCCTTACTTGTATGAAAGTAACATAGCCAGGGTTCATGGTTTCTCCTCTGAGATTATGTTAGTTCTGAGAAATCATGCAAAGGTGAAAAGTTGAAAGAAGTATTTATACTGCTTCTCTTACTCCTAATATTTGGGGTAGAGTTTTCAGGTCTTCTCCATGAGAATGTAGTAAAGGAGCTACAGACAATGCAGCTTGTTTCCTTTCCTTGTGTTTTTGTCCTGTGCTTAATAGATACCTGTTCACACATTGAATGTCTGAGAGTCACACAGATAAAACGTAACATTCATGGAATGCACACTCCCCCACATTCCCCATGTTTTGACTGTTGCATTATAGTTGTATATAATAATGGGACCTCTTGTTACATATCCATACATTGCACATAATACAGCAATATAATCAGGCCAATGTCACTCCCCAGCACTTCTACACTTCCTCTCTACCTCTCACCCCACCCCCACCCCCATCTCTCTCCTCTACTGATCTCTCTTTGATTTTCATGAAATACCCCCTATATACCTGTCTTTGCCTTTTTCTTATCTAGTTCCCATATATAGGGAAAACATTCAACCCTTGACCTTCTGACTGGCTTTTTCCATTTAATACAATATTCCTAAGTTTCATTCATTTTTCTGCAAATGACTTAGTTTCATTTTTTTATAGCTGAATAAAACTTCATTGTGTATGTATACCATATCTTCTTTATCCATTCACCCATTGATGGACACCTAGTTTGGTTCCATAGTTTGGCTTTTGTGAATTGTGCTGCAATAAATATGTGTATGCATGTATCACTGTAGTATGATGACTTTAATTCTTTAGGATAAATACCAAGGAATGGTACAGCTGGGTCAGGTGAAGACAAGTGCATGGAGTACTGCATACATGGCATACTTTAAGGGCATCTGAGTGGCAAACCACTCCCCGGGGCTAGGCATGTGAACAGCAAACTGCTTATCCTGTAGGCACAGCCCTGGCATGTGTTACAGTCCCTGTGCTTGCTCCATGGCCCCCTCCTGGATTGGTTGCTGCAGGAACAGTTGGCTAGAAATTGTATTGGTGGCTGCCTGTAATCTGTGTAGCTACTGTCTGAGTATACATACATGGTAACCACGCAATAAAATCAGACCTGCTTCCTGCTTGGTCCCTGGAGGTCTGATTAGCGACTCGGCAGCCACACTCTCTTCTACCCTGTTCCATGGACCTCCTCACTGGACTAGACAGAGACCATGCAGGGTCATATGGTGGTTCCATGCCTGGTGTTTTGAGGAACTTCCATACTGATTTCCACAGTGGCTGAATTAATTTACAGTCCCACCAATAGTGTAAAAGTGTTCCTTTTTCTCCATATCCTCTCCAGATTTATTATTATTTGTATTCTTGATGAATGCTGTTCTGATTGGTGTGAGATAAAATTTCAATGTAGTTTTGACTTGCATTTCCTTAATTGCTGAAGATGTTGAACATTTTTTTTATAAATTTGTTGCCCATTTGTATTTTTTTCATTTGAGAGTTGTCTGTTTAATTCATTTGCCCATTTCTTAATTGAGTTATTTTGGTTTTTTATATAAAGCTTTTTAAGTTCTTTATATATTCTGGATATTAATCCTCTGTCAAAAAGAGTAACTAGCAAAGAGTTTCTTGCATTCTGTAGGTCCTGCATTCTTCTTGCATTCTATAGATTCCTAATTGTTTCCTTTGGAGAATGTACACTTTTTAAATAATCCCTCTGTCAGGACCCTATTCTCAGCAATGGAGATGCAAAGGTGAATGTAGCATTTTTACCATCCTTAGGAGCTCAGAATCTAATGGTTGATGATGCTTGGACATAACCATAGTCACTATCAGAAGGGGGGCAAAAGAGGATATTCTGAAAGCCCATAGCAGGGAAGGAAAGGAAAGTTCTCATAAAGGAAGTGACAAGGGATTTGTTTGTTTGTTTGTTTGTTTGTTTAGTACCAGAGATTGAACCCAGGGACACTTAACCACTGAGCCACATCCCTACCCATCCCATTTTTTTTTAATTTTTAAATTTTGAGTCAGCTTCTCAATAAGTTGCTTGGGGCCTTGCTAAGTTGCTGAGGTTGGCTTTGAACTTGTGATCCTCCAACCTCAGTCTCCCGAGTTGTTGAAATTACAAGTGTGTGCCTCCATGCCCAGCATAACATAGGATCTTGACCATGGACATTGGAGAGTGGAGAAAGGTATAATGAAACCATGGCTAACTATATGCATTATCACAGTATTTTCAGTGGTTTAGGAACACTGAGTAATACAGTAAGATTTAAATGAAGATTAAAAACAGAAAGTTTCTTTCACTTTCATCCTTACCTATGATAAGTTTTCAGACATTTCTACCCTTAGGTTTATATATCTTCGTATATTTTGCATTGTGATTGTTACTCAGGTCTACTCACAGTGTCTACTCACAGTGTGGTCATATTATTTCAGAAGCTGGATAGAAATGAGAAATTATATCCCATCTGATTCAAATGTATGATATGTCAAGGTCATTGTACTGTCGTGTGTAACTAATTAAAATTTTAAAAAAAGAAAGTCCATCAGGGCATAGAGAAAAACATAAAACAATAAATTAATTCCTCTTCTGAGACAAAAGCTAGTTCTAAATATGATTCAGAATTAAACATAATAGTGAATATACAATTAAATAGAATTAAACATGTTTAATTTTTCTTTATGTTACCTTAAACTGTAATGTCTTCATTAATACCAGTACAAAAATAAAACTACTCATACCCTTGATGGAATTGGCCATTAAAGCCATCATTTTTACCCTCATCTGATTTTATATCAATCTTCTTAGACCACCTTCATTCACATGTGTATATTCCCCATAGATAAAATGATATTTTAACACTTAGTAAAACAAAAGAACTTCTAGGTTAAGCAGAATTCCTAGCTTGACTAGGAATTGAGGCCAGCAACTGAGAGATGCATGCCTGTGATGTCTTTTTCTATTGATCTCCATTCAGAAGCTTGGAAGATACAATGGAATAAATGTTATAATTTGTCTGTGCTTCACACACCCAAAATAATCTCATAAGTGAATTGTCTCACTCCCCCCAGACACACACCCCGGGGCTTCTATAACAAAACACCACAAACTAGGGGGATAGGGTGTGGGAGCTTAATCAACAGAACCTTTTTTTTCCCTCAGAACCTTTTTTTCTTATGGTTCTGGATGATGGAAGTTTAAAGACAGGTGTGAGCAGAGCTGGTTCTTCCTGAGTGCTGTGAGGAACAATCTGTTCTGCCTCTACCCTAGCTTCTGGTATTCTTCAAAGCTTTCTCAAATCCCAGCTAAACAGAAATATAACTAAATGGCACATATGCTTTGAAATACTGACTGAGGTCAAGGAAATACACAAGGTAAATTTCTGTTTGAACTGAGAAAATGGTGTGTATATTGGTAATCTGGTTACTGGTTTCAAGAATAAAGTCTTTTGCTTTAAAACACTGGTGGTGCTTAAGTCCTTGTCTAATTATTAAAATCTGAGCTTTCCATAAACCTCCAATATACAGATGAGTTGGAGTCCAATCAAGACCCTGTATCTCCCTGCATATTCTTATTCCTTGATGGAGATCTATCACCCTAGAAAGAAAACAAGAGCCAAGGCATTAATGCTGATGACTTTATTGGAGTTTTTGTGGGTATTTTTGATTTTTTTGTTTTTTGTTTGTTTTTGTTTTTTAGGGTACCAGGAATTGAACCCAGGGGCATTTAACCACTGAGCCACATCCTCAGTCCCTTTTATTTTATTTTTTATTTTGAGACAGGGTCTTACTAAGTTGCTCAGAGCCTTGCTAAGTTGCTGAGGCTAACTTTGAACTTGAGATCCTTCTGCCTCAGCCTCCTGAGCCACTGGAATTACAGATGTGTGCCACTTTGCCCAGCTTATTGGTTTTCTGAAGTTAGAGAAAGAAAGGCCACAAAGTTTACACTCCTGAAAAGTTTATAGTTGCCTGTTGATCTCCATCAATTTCTGAAACAAAAGAAGAATTTTAGGTAAGAATAATAAATTGGCTTGTGCATGACCTATGCCTGATATCTCTTCCATTAAGTAGTCTCACTAAAATACCTTACATTAAGAGAAAAAGGAGGAGAAAAAGGGGAAGGAAGAGAGGGGGCCAGAGGAAAAGGCAGGAAGAATGGAAGAAGAAAGGAAGATATTAAAGAAAAAAGAGAGAAGAGAAAGGGAGAGCTTGGAGAGCCTGCCAACCAACAGAAGAAGAAGAGAGTCAGAAACTCCAACAAGGTAGAAGGAACACTTGCTCTTGTGAAAGCAGAGGGTGTGTTCGTGTGTAAGGTTGGGCAGAGAGCAATATTGTTATGGACACATCTGGGAGAGAGTTTGAGAAAGAATAAAGTCAAGATTTAAAAACGGGAGACATGAGTAGAAATGAGAGATTTGGAGAATTTAAAAAGAAATTAATTAAATTACTGAAGGAAATACAGTCAGTACCTGAGACACCACTGGAGACCATCTTTAGTTGGTTTTCCACATCATTCACTGACAGGAGAGCTATTGCTCTGATCATCATGGTCACTTCTTCCATGATGACCACCATGGCCACCTCTTCTCTGAAGACCACCCTGGCCACCTCTTCCAGGCTGACCTTTCTGACCACTTCTTTCAGATTGGCCTTTCTGCCTACCCTGGTGACCCTGGTCTCTTTGGCCATCTCCCCTATGTCGCTTTCCATTTGAGCTCTCCTGTCCTCCATGGACAGTTTGACCTCCTGGGCCATGCTGACGATCTTGGCCTTTCTTCCCACTTTTGCCCTTCTTGACACGCTGACCTGTGAGTTCTCTTTGATGTCTGACTTGCAATTTCTCTGGTGTTTCTTCAGTTAATTCATCATCTGCTTAGATGAAGCAACCAGATACAGAAAAAAAATGAGAAAAGAAAAAGAATAAAAAAATTAAAAAAGAAAAAGAATAACCATAAGCTTAATGAAGGCAAGTATGGAATGCACCATAGCCTATACTTAGTGAGAAGATATTTAGCTGTTTTAAAATGGTATTAGATACTGACCAGGGCCCAGGGGCTAGAAAAGGGGCAGAGACATCCTGACCAGAGTGCACGTACTTCAGCACCTTTTGTTTGGTCCTTTACAATTAACTCTCCCCTCACAATTGGTGCATCTTTCACTATTCTATATTGCTGTCCATTCTGAACCTGGCATGATATACAAGAAAACCATCCATAGGCCACAAGACTTCTCATTGTGCCTGAGAGAAACCACCAAATAAAGTCACTTGGCCTACCCCTAGAAATATATGCTTTCTTGACACAAGTCCATTGAACAGGGGATAATTATCAGCCACCACATCCTTCCCAATAGCAGAAAAATCGCAGAGCACCCACTCTGCTCTTTCTTCTAACATCTTCTACAGATTGCTCAGTCTACAGTTTCTCAAACAGAAGGTATAAAGAAAAATCACCCTACGTTGTCTCCTTTTGCAAATTTCTGGTTTCTGTGATTAAATTCCAGCCCTCATCATCTCTTGCATCAACTTTCAATCATTTCTTCAGGATCTTATGGGCACCACTCTTACTTACAATCATCCTTTGGTGGATTCAACATATATTTAATTGCATGCTCTATACATGTCACACACTAAAATTCAAAGCTTGAAAGACAAATCCTGTGACCTCAAGCTACTGGTTTTTCATTGTTGTCAGATCAACCAAAGAAATTCCCATTATCACTCTCTTATTCAAAAATCTCTTAGGCTGAATCATTTTGCTGATATGTGGATTTTAATTCACAATAAGTTAGGGGGGAAGAATAGAGGTATTTTGGACTAGACAGAGGGGAGTGAAGGGAAGGGAGTGGGAGGGGACAGGAGTAGGAATGATAGTAGAATGAATCGTCATTATTACCCTACATGCATATATGATTACATGACCTGTGTAACTCTACATCATGTACAACCAGATGAATGAGAAGTTATACTCCATTTATGTATGATGTGTCAAAAATGGATTCTACTGTCAAGTAAAACTAATTAGAACAAATAAAAATATATTTTTAAAAAATCTCTTTATCTTGGTACATATATACAATGGAATATTACTGAGCCATAAGGAAGAATGAGATTATGGCATTTGCCAGTAAATGGATGGAACTAGGGATTATCGTGCTAAATGAAACAGGCCAATCCCCAAAAACCAAAGGCCAAATGCTCTCTCTGACATGTGGATGCTGACTTGCAATAGGTAGGGGTGGAGGGACAGGATTGGACAGGGTGCAAGTGTGGGAAGGGGGATGGGAATGGGACAGAGAGTAGAATGAATTGAACATAACTTTCCTATGTTCATATGTGAATACACAACCAGTTAAGGTACACATCATGTACAACCACAGGAATGGAATCCTAATTAGAATAAGTTATAAAACGTATGTATAATATGTCAAGATACACTCTACTCTTATGTATAACTAAAAAGAACAAATAAAAATTTTAGAAGAGAGAGATATACACACAAAAAAAACCTCTTTGCTGCCTATATAATAAATAACAAAATCAATTTGCTCGTCACAACATCTTTCATGACCCATATTTTCAACCTTATCTTCTATATTTATTTCAACCTTATTACAACACTCAAAGTTCCAAGAAGATTGAAAACACCACAATACATTCCCAGATTAAGCCATGTGTTTCTTCTGCTTTAGCCACCTCCCATTGTCCAAGGTCCACCGCCCATGCCACCTCCTGTATGAGGCCTTCCCTTTCTTCCCCTGTTCTGAAATCTCATAATATCTTCTTTTGCCCCTTTTCTTTTTCCATAGAAGCATATTTTCTTTTATATGAAAAAAAAATGAAGGCCCAAAATACAGTTTGTGGAAGTAGCTATCAACAAGATGTTAAATTATTTTTCTTTTGCTTTGGTTGAAACAGCCTTAGGACAGCAGTCAGTTCTCCTTCTCACAGCATGTAAACACCATTTTTTCTTACTGAATAAACAAGTTTCAAGAAAAGAAACTAATTGTAAACTAAATCAAACATTTTACCAATAAATAGCTTGGTTTTTTGTTTGTTTGTTTATTAAAGGTAACCACTTCATCCTATAATCTTGGGCATAACATATATACCAATTTAAAATATCAAAATTTTCCCAAAATCATCATCACAGGTGTTAATGAAAAGAGTTCTGAAATGAAATTACTTTAATATATATTTTTAAATCCTAGTAACCAAACATAAATTTTAAAAGTTGGCATTTTCTATAATTATACATATTCTAAAATAAATGACTAATCCTATCTTACAGAGCATACTTCAAACTATTGTTGCCATTTCCATATATTCCCAAGGCAGTGGTTTAAAGGACATTTAGTATATCATATCTGAAACAAAGTTTACAATTCTGATTTACAGCTATGAAAAAGCAATTGAGTTCTATTTAAAACTGTAACCAATTATGAAATATACTTCAAAAATAAACATTTGGTCTGATAGTTTTAATATTGTTAAAAACATTCTGCTGTTTGTTACTCATGGAAGTTACTTTAGTCCAATGTGCAAAAAAAAAAAAAAGTGCCACTGTCAGCTTTTCCTTAAAATACATAAAACCAACACTACCAATTACACACTTAGAAGATTTTAAATTTATTAAGTAAACTCACTGCAAATCCTTTATGGGTAAATAAAGTGCTGTACAGCACACAAAAGCTAGATGACATTCTGTTAAGTTCCACAAATGTATCTGAAAGTGCAAGTTGGTTTCTTATCCTAATTTTGATCCTAAATACAAATCTAATTTTAAAATTAAAAATTGTTTTGTGAGCTGGGGTTGTGGCTCAGTGGCAGAGCACTTGCCTCGCACATATGAGCACTGGGTTCCATCCTCAGCACCACATAAAAATAAACAAAATAAAGATTTTTTTTAATTGTTTTGCATCTGGCCTAGTAGCACAGACCTGTAATTGCAGTGTCTCCAGAGGCTGAAGCAAGAGTATTGCAAGTTAAAGGCCAGCCTCACTAACTTAGCCAGACTGAGCCAATTAGCAGACTCTGCCTCAAATATAAATTTTAAAAAGGGAGGGAGGGGCTGAGGATGTGGCTCAGTGGTTAAGTGTTCCTAGGTTCAATTCCTGGTACCAAAAAAAAAAAAGAATTGTTTTGAAGCTGGGCATGGTGGTGTTCTCCTGTAATCCTAGTGACTCAGGAGGCTGAAGCAAGTTCCAGGCCAGTTTGGGTAACTTTCTGAGACCCTACCTCAAAATTTAAAATAAGGTCTGAGTGTGTAGCTCATGGGTAGAGCACCCTGGGTTCAATCTCTAGCATGAAAGAGGAGGAGGAAGACAAGGAGGATGGGGGGGAGGGAGGAAGGAGGGAGAGAGGAGGGAAGAGGAGGAGAAGGGGAGAGAAAGGTGGGAATGGTGATGTAGCTCAATGGTAGAATATTTGCCTGGCATTTGTGAGGCCTAGGATTTCTACCACTGAATACAAAAACAAATAATAAAAATAAAAAACTGTTTTGATCTAGCAAATCTTGGAATTGTTGCACAGGTGAAAACTTTATCTCCTCTTGGCACTGGTCTCCTCCACAAATCCCTGCTGGTGCAAGGTAGCAAAGCTCCAAAAAAGAGGAACATAGGAACTCAGCCCCAAGACCACCAGCATCCTGGTGAGCTTGCTCAGCCTCTGGTGACTGTGACTGCAGCTTTTAGGGTAGATACAGAACAATCAAAACGGATGAAGAAACACTTGAGCAAGACAACTACTACTTGTTACAAAACAGTTAAAAACAGTGATATAAAAAATTAACAAACCAAATATAAACCTAATTCCATTCTGCATTTCCAGAACTTGGGTTCATACTTGCATAGGGTTCCTGATCAAGCACCTAATAGCACTGTCTGCATTTATATGAAATATATTGATTATTAGTAATAATTCACATGTAATTATGATGATGAAGAAATCAATTTATTCAATTATTACTCTGTGCAGTGCACTCACCAGTATAGTAAGTTTAGAGGAATCAAAAATGGAACAGTCTTTCACTGCTAAACTGGACATAGGGGTTCTCAAATTAAGATCATAAAAGGAAGGGGAGAGAGGAGTTTATTGGCAACACTACTAATAAACACCAAAGAGGACAGAAAAACTGACTAGAACTTAAGAATATCAGTTTCCTTGAAAAGTTTTTAAAACCAACCACTGCCTTATGCACAATATGTACAATATGTACAATGTTCTGTTCGTTTCCACAAAAGCATAATTGCTGGCATTCTCTGATTATGATGGATGCAGTCTCAGTCTTGGCTTCCTAGGCACAGAAGGACTTCCGGCCCTACACCTCTAGCTTCAGGCTGTTTGGACTGCCGCTGCACTCAGCAGCCAGAAAGGTCCCTGCACCTGTTCGGTCTAGTTCTAGATGGCGCCAAGGATGACTAGTGACCTCTCTCTGGGCATATTGTTCTGGTGCCCCTTCAGATCAAATGCCTTGGCAAATGTTTTGGTGCAGGAGTCAACACAAAGGACTGTCCCCTCTCTGTCTCCTTTCATGGTCCTTGAGGTGGGACTTGTGTTTGAAGGCTTTGTCACACCTGTGACAGAATGACTGTCCTTTGTTTCTGTGAACTCTCTAGTGTTTCTTCAAAATAAATGATTTTCCACACAACTCACAACTACAGGCCCTATAATTCCATGTGGATTTTTAGGTGTTCTTCCAGGTGGACCTTCTTCTGTACATATTTCACAAACAAACATCCTGTCCATTGTGTGGAGTTTTTCCTGCTTCCTCAATCTGCTTTCATCAGGAAACATCTTAAAACTTGCTTGGCAGACAGTCAGCTCCCAGTGGTGACCATACAGGAAATACTCAAACTTCATGCCCCTGGCGGCTCTTGTCCAGCCTGGCACCTGTTCATCTTTCATGCCACGTGTTTCATCCTTAAATGTTAAAGCCTGAGGGTTCTGGAACCCTTAATCTTTGGACTCTGGGTTTTTCATGGATTTTACTTCCTGGTCATAGCAATTGACTTTTGCAACTTCCTTGATCCCCTGTTCTTTCAAAATCACTTCCTGAACCCTGACTGAAGTTGTAGGTCACTTACCGTCCTCCTGACATGCCATCAGAAGGACTGTCATCCTGATCTCCAATTTCTTCCACATCATCATCCTGAGTGTCAGCAGTCTCTCCAGTGGGGCAATTTATGTTGAGACACACTTCTCCTTGACTGACTGGTATTTTCATTAGAATTAGATGCATCTCACTTCTGAGAACAGAGTTTATCCAAAAATCAGATGCCAAGAATATGACTCAAGTACATCATTAACATCTCTCTTTTTCAGAGAAATCTTTGCTGTATACATGCAGATCTTGACTTCTTCAAATACACCAGAACAAAGAAAATTTACTATCTGTTTCCTAAGATCTATTTACCTCCCGTTTTTTTTTTAAAAAAAAAGCTTTTTAACATAAGTGCTGCAGGCTGGGAGAACACATCTGTGTGCTCTGAATTTCACATCTTCAACCACAATTTTTATATCACAAAATTCTTCTTCAAGGCATTGTTTGTTTGGTGTTTTCAGGAGCAGAGTTTTAGAAGTGTTGTTATTTGGTTGGGTGGTTTCAGACATACTGATGAAAAACTCCATGAACAACTCAGTTGACTATTTTAATACCTGAAGCACCAAAATATTCAAATCAGAATAAGTCTGATCATGGGCACACCAGACTTGTAGCCAGGCACAGTCATGGACACTGCACACACACACACACACACACACACACACACAAGCTCCCTGCATTTACTAGCATGCAGGCTGGATTGGAATGGACACACAGTGCAGGAACACTTGGGTGGCAGTGTTTTGGCTTTTTTCTTTATGTTTTTTTTTTTTTTTTTTTAGTTTGGGGAAGAGCTGAGGTACAAAGGGTCCACATCCATGATGGTAGCAGCCTTCTCCTGCAGGTGCACAACCTGCCTTCCCAACTGTGAACCCTTTTGCCCCTTTTTCTGACAATATATCCAAGCATCATCTTCCAAAAGATTTTGAGTTCTTCAAGACCAATAACAATACTTCATTCACCTTTGTATTCCCAGTGCTGAGCAAAGATCCCTGCCAAGGGGATTGCTAAATATTAAATTTTACTGAATTAGTGGTGGAAGAATGCAGATAAAACCTTCCAGGAATTCCCAAATAGGCATGCCATCACAAAGAAAGCCAAGGACAGGACCTTAAACAAGAAAAAAAATCAGAACAAGCAACCCCGTACTGAACCTCAGAACATTCTTAAATCCAAAGCAAATATCTCTCCCTCCTTTTCTCCCTCTCTCCCTCTCTTGTTTTTGGTTTGGATATATTTTCTTGGTTTCTGGTTTTAGATTTTATATTCCTTCTATGATGTAGAACTAAAACTGTATGGCAGACTGATTGAGAAAGTAAGTTTTAAAGGTTAAATATAATGTTTTTATTCTTTAAAACTACGGGAATTTAGCCAGGTGTGGTGGCACATGCCTATAATCCCAGCAACTGGGGAGGGTGAGGCAGAAGGATCTCAAGTTCAAAGCCACTTAGCAAGGCCCTAAGCAACTCAGCAAGGCCCTAAGCAACTCAGAGAAACCCTGTCTCAAAACAAAATATAAAAAAGGGCTTGGGATGTGGCTCAGTGGTTAAACATCCCTGGGTTCCATCCCGCGTACCAAAAAAAAAAAAAAAAAAGAACTACAGGAATTTTAAATTATATCAGTAACCCAGAGGCTCCTAGACTCCATTTAGAAAAACTCTCAATAACTTATTTGAATTCAAAATAGCTCACATGGCATTTGGGGCTCTTCTTCCTTTTGAGCAGCTCCTGAAAAGAAAGAACAAAGGAAGGATGAAATTTGAAATGATCTTAGAAAGTGAATGGAAGCATCACTGACAAGTCAGGAACTAGAAAAAAATCACTAAGCATAAAGACTTTTGTTAAGCAATCAAATTGTTTGTTAATTCATTTTTATTCAATTCTGCTATTGCTCTCTCATGTACTCTGGTTCTTATTTTATATCTTTCTTCTACACCCACTCCTTCACTCATATCATTTAAACTGACTTCAAATTCCTCAATTGAAGTGTGCATGATTAATAATGGCTTTAAAATTCATGTATTCAGAAAAATCAGCTTGTAAGCAGATGTCAGGGCTTTTGAATTAAAAAATGAGTCATTAGTGCTAAAAGTTCAGAGTGGAATAACAAAGTGCAATGGTAAATGCACTCATGAAAAAACTATACTACTTTAGGTAAATTATGGGATATCTTTATGCTTTTAGTTAGTTATATGTCAATGGAGAAGAAATCTTTGCAAATGTAAAGGGCTTACTTTACTCAGTTGCTAGCCGTTGTTTGCAGAAGGATTTGGAGAAATTCATGCCTATGCTCTGCTCATGTCCAGACACTGTTTGAATCTCTGATACAAGGGGTCCCAGTGTGAAAAGAAAGGAGATGGTGCATATTTAACACATCACTGAGGACTACTGAACCATATGGTCTTGTTATTCCTTGTGCCCTTTAGGACTCCCTAAACCAAATTTTTTTTTTGTACTTGTAGTTGAACCTAGGGGCACTTAATCACTGAGCCACATTTGCAGCCCTTTTTTATATTTTATTCAGAGATAGGGTTGCTCAGGGCCTCTCTAAATTTCTGAGACTAGCTTTGAACTCATGATCCTCCTGCCTCAGCCTCCTGAGTCTCTGGGATCACAGGTATATGTCACCACTCCAAGCTCCAATATTTAGGAACTTTTAAGAAACAACAGATTAAGAAAAAAGTATGATAGGTTCTGAAGAAAAAAGAAACATGCTGGGCATGGTGGCACACACATGTAATCCCAGGGACTCAGGAAGCTGAGGCAGGAAGGTTGCAGGTCCAAAGCTAACCTCAGCAATTTAACAAGGCTGTAAGCAACCTAGCCAGACCCTGTCTCAAAATAAAAAATAAAAAGGGCTGAGGATATTGCTCAGTGGTTACGTGCCCTTGGGCTCAATCTCTAGTGCCAAAAGAAAAAAAGAAAGAAAAGAAAAGAAAAACATATTTTAGTAAGGATTTACCTGTTTTTAGAAGAGATTCATGAAGTGTATCTAGGATTTTAGAAAGAAAAAAATAAATAAGACAAATAAAGCATGATTTAATGGAATCCAGTTATGCATTTGTAAAAAGACAAGTAGATTTACATACAAGTTAAGAAAATGCCTAAGAGAACTCTATGAAAAAAATATAAATGATTTGGATACAATGAATAAACCCTTGCCAAGTAGAGCCCTAATCCTGAACATTGATTCTGAACAAGAGATGAAAAGAAGGTCAAATATTTGACAAATTTGCATTAGAAGTAACGAAATGGGGAACCACAATACTTGCAGACAAAATAAAGATGCTGAACAGAGAAAATTTGAGAATCAGAGCCATCCATAGCCATACAGCTCACTGTCTACATTCACATTACTTTGCTATCCAGAACACTCTTACCCAGCAGACAAACTGTTCAAATAACTATTGATTACTTCAAGAACTTGCCCAAAACTCATTTAAACAAGCATAAGTCTGTTCAACTCTTCCATGCCATTGATTGCTTATTCTCCCAGACTCTACATATAACCTCAGGACCCTTGTCTCAGAATCTTATAAATTTTATCCACTCCAAACAAAATCTTCATGAAACCAAACTCAAACCTTCATTTTTAAATATTCCATCTTTGTTCTTCCCCTCCAAGGCACTATTAAGGCAAAGTAGCACTCTCCCTCATCATGTTAAGAATAAACTTCCTTTTGCTCATCAAAATGTTGTTTTGGTGGTATTTTGAGGTATTGAACATTTGACCACCTTTTAAGCTACACTTTCCTTTGAAGGTTCCTTACATTTTGGCAAACCAAATGTTCTAGGAGATAACTCAGACACAACCCTGCACTATATTACACTGTGAAATGTCTTGGGGTAATGGGTGACTTTGGGAAGAAAGGCAAGAAATAATTCATCACCAAGAAGAGACAGGAGCAAAGGAATTTCTGTGTTGGATAGGGAGATTAACTTGAATATATTCACTGTACTTAGGACAAAACCAAGTAATTTCAAATAAAGTGAAAGCTAAAATAGTGGTCACAGAGTGAGAGAAAGATCATGGGCTTTGAAAACCAATAGGGTTGTGTCTATAATATAGCTATGCCACATGCTAGTTACATAAGCTCTGAAAAGTACTTAAAAAGTTAGGGAACAAATGTAAAATTTAGATAATAATATTTACCTCAAATGGTTACAGTGAATAATTAATGACATACTCTATGTAAAAGAAAACACAACAATTCATAGCACATACTTCTTTTGAAATATCTTTTCTCAGAATTTTATTGTTGCTCTCCATCTAATACCCAAACTATCACAACAGAAGTTGAGGCTCATAGTATGTTATCATAGACTTTGAAAGATATCTGGTTTGGAAATCTTTTTCCATAAGCAACAAATTTGTCGCAGAATATGATAACCAATTTAAAACTCAAATAGCCTATTATAATTTCATCCATTGTTTAATACTGTGAGCAGTAAATAAGTTAATATTTTTAATATGCCCATTTTCTTAACTCAGGCTGCTTCTATATAGTGTGACAACATTTGATAAGAAAAAAATATGATTCTAGCTTTTCATTGTTTATCTTATAAGGGATTTGGTATTTGGATATTGACAATCATTTAAAAAATAATGTGAATTTTTTCTCTGTATCTGCATATTTGATGCCATCCATCTTCTGTATGTGAAAGAGTCACAGATTCATAATTAGCCTTTACTTTTATTATATATAAATTCTTTCATTATTACCTAAAATGACCCATTTCTAGAAATCCATAAGTTTACTCTGAATTCTCGTCTGAGAGTTGCATGGCTAGATTTGTGTGTTAAAATGATTAGTGATATAAATGAAAAGTTTAATAATTCCTGTATAACATTAAAATTTTGATTAAATAAATAAAAATTTAATCAAAATTTCCAATACAGGTTTTCAAGTGTTTGATGTCAAAGAAACAAGATATCTAGATGAATTGTAGAAATTTTATTCAATATAGAGGCCCTGTTATACACAAGTGAATATCTGAAGATCTATATGTTATGATCATAAAATCTATACCATTAAGATGCTGTTTTAAGATGTAGGCATAGGCAAAGATTTTCAGAGAGATATGTGCTATCAGTGAAAAATAATATAGAAACTAATGTTGCCTCCACTTTTAGTAACCTACTCTCTGAATATAAACTACTGAATTTCTGAAAAGGTCAATTAAACTCAACTCTTCTCCACACATTTTCACCCCATTTTCTGTTGTAAGACTCCTACTTCTTCTTACCATCATCTGTCCTGTGAGCTGAGCTCAGGGCCAGCAGGGCCATTGAGAGCAGGACCAGCAGCATCCTGATGGTAGCCATGGCGTCTCTCTCCCTTGATACTGGAGAAACTTCTTTATAAGACCCAGAAGAACAATGTCACTTTTGAAGCTCGTGTATTGGACACTTCTCACCCATATCTAAGTTTCCAGACTTGCAGAGTTGAGTTAAAGGGCTAAACAGGTTTCTCAAGAGAAAACCATCAATTTCCTTGGGTTATTTAAAACAAACAATTGGTCATTCTCCTCAACAATTAGTTCTAATTACAAGTATTAATAGTTGTCTTTCATATTTTAGTATTCCATCCAGGACCATGATTTCATGTTCTGTTACTAGATCTAACATTGTTCAAGCTGTCCATATGCCAATTCCTTCAGGCCCCTTTCCTATAGGATGAGCTAACAGAATCCTCATTAAATGAAAGGCTAAAATAACAGAAATATAATCACAAGATGAAAAAACAACAAAGGGTAAAGAAAGTCTAGGTTAAGTTATCTTGCATGGCTTGAAAAAAAAAATGAAAGCAGTTGCCACTAAGAAACTAAACCCAACTTCAGACTCTGAAGACTATAGTTGTTCAGAATATGCTTGAATTCATAAATTGAATAGACCAAGAAATTTTATAACAAAAAATTGTCAGAATAATGAGTGAGTTGGAAAATAATATCCTGTAAGACTCACTGAGTTAATTAAAGGTGTTCAGTTGAGAAAGAGAAGAGTATGAATAAGAATATTGTTCTGAAGTTGCACAATATGCAGAGCAATCTCATTTGTATAGCCCTGGAAAATGTCAAAGGAGTTATTGATTTATAAAAGGAAGACATTTGGGTGACTTGGGAGGCAGCAACAGGAACATGGAAAGTTCGAGGCCAGCCTCAGCAACTTAGCAAGGCCCTTAGTAACTTAGCCATACCCTGTCTCAGAATAAAAAATAAAAAGGACTAGGGGTGTGCCTCAGGGGTTAAGTACCCCTGGGTTCAAACTCCAGTACCAAAAAAAAAAAAAAAAAAAGAAGGAGGAGGAGGAGAAGGAAAGAAGAAAGAGAAGGAAAGAAGGGAAGGAAGGAAGGAAGGAAGGAAGGGGAAAGAAAATTATATACAAAATAGATAACTATATATAAAATAATTCCTTAGAAGTATTTAAATTGTCTTAGATGATTTTATTTAATTTTAAATTGTCTTAAGTTATCTTATAATCATATGAAAATGAATTTCTTAGAATTATTAAAATTTGAATGGCTGGGGTTGTAGCTCAGTAGTAGAACTCTCCTAGCACATGTGAGGTACTGGGTTCAATCCTCAGCACCACATAAAAATAAATAAATAAAATAAAGATATTGTGTTCATCTACAACTAAATTTTTTTAATATTAAAATTTGAAATAATAGATTGAATTCTCCAGAGAAAATTAACTACTTATTCCTGAATGTGCTCAGGCATTCAAGGAATCTATAACTAGCATGTAAAAATTGAGACTAATGGAAGTAGAATCGTTTGTGATCAGCTCTCTCTAAAATGCTATCCATGGAAGTCTTCTATTTTCTCTAGATGAAAATCAAAAGTGTTGCATGACTTCTCTGATTACTCTTTTTTTTTTTTTTTCAGTATATGGGATTGAACCCAGAGGTGCTTAACCACCGAGGCACATCCTTTTAAACGTTTTATTAGAGACAGTGTCTCACTAAGTTTCTTAGGGCCTCTTGAAGTTGCTAAGGCTAACTTTTAACCTGCAATCCTCCTACCTCAGCCTCCCAAGCTTCTGGGATTACTTACAGGCATGGGCCATCATGCCCGGCCCTCTGATCACTCTTAAATAATAAAAAATGAAGAATCAGTTTATCACAAAACACTGTCAATTCAATACATTAAAGTATTCAATTCCATGTAATGATCATAGGTTTGATATTCAGTTAAAGTCACAGTTATTTTTCCACCCATCTAAGGCCTTCTGTAGGCCTTTTATAATTCCACAAGAGTACCTTCCAAGATTACTCTTTTTTACCTTCTGTAGGCCTTAGCTCCTGATTCAACTTTTATTTATCCTTTACTCATCTATTCATATTCCAAGAAAATATACTTTCTCTTCTGGCTCTTTTTTCCAAAGAGATGTCAAGTTTTGTCCACATGACTTCAAATATATTATTTTAATTTTGCTTATTGTTCAAGATTTTTTTCATTTTTAACATTTTTATATGACAGTGGAATGCATTGTAATTATTATTACACATATAAAGCACAATTTTTCATATCTCTGGTTGTATACAAAGTATATTCACACCAATTCAATTCGTGTCTTCATACATGTACTTAGGGTATTGATGTTCATCTCATTCCACCATCTTTTCTACCTCCATGACCCCTCCCTTCCCCTCCAACCCCTCTGCCCTATCTAGAGTTCATCTATTCCTTCCATGCTCCCTCTCCCTACCCCACTATGAATCAGCCTCCTTATATCAGAGAAAACATTTGGTATTTGGTTTTTTGGGATTGACTAACTTTCAAGATATTTCTTATTTTTTCTTTCATTGAATTGTCAAACTTAATTTTAAAAGCTCACATTTGAGGACAGTTTTATCCAGAATATATAAATAACTTATAAATGCTTAGCACCAAAAAAAAAATTAAAAAATAATAAATGGGCAAAAGAACAAAACAGTATTCTTGAAATATATATATACATACAAATAGCCAACAAATATATAAAATAATGTTCAACATCTCTAGCAATTAAGGAAATGCAAATCAAAACTACATTGATATTTCATTTTACTTCAGTCAGAATAGCAATTTTCAAGAACATAAATAATAATAAATGTTGGAAAGAATGTCAGGGAAAAGGTACATTCATACATTATTGGTGGGACTTCAAATTAATGCAACTACTATGGAAATCAATATGGAGATTCCTCAAAAAACTAGGAATGAAACCACCATATGACTCAGCTATCCCATTCTTCAGTATACATCCAAAAAAATCTAAAATAGACATATTATAGGAATACAGCCACCTCAATGTTGACAGCAGCAAAATTCACAATAGCCAAGCTATGTAACCAACAGCTGAATGGACAAAGAAAATGTGATATATAGATAGATAGATAGATAGATAGATAGATAGATAGATAGATAGATATAGATAGATAGATATAGATATTCACAATGGAGCATTACTCAGTCATAAAGAAGAATAAAATTATGACATTTGCTGGTAAATCAATGAAACTGGAAAGTATTATGCAAAGTAAAAGAAACCAGACTCAGAAAGTCACAGGTTAAATGTTTTCTGATATGTAGAAACTAAAATAAAGGAAGAAAACAAAACAAAAGGAAGAAGGGAGAGAGAAAAAAAGAGAAAGGGAAAAAGGGAAATTCCATCAAAATAGAAGAAAGATCAATGGATTAGAGGAAGGGGACTCAAGGGAGGGAGAAGGGATGGGAATAAGGAAAGAAGAGTGGAATTAATCTAGCCTAACTTACCTACATATATGAATATACCACCGTGAATCTCACCATTATATATATCTACAAGACACTAATTAAAAAAAAAAAGTAAATAGCACAAAGATCTGTAGAATAGAGGGAAGGTAAAAGAGAAATACTAGCACTGATTTAAAGCAAATTATATTCCATGCCTTTATTATTATTTCTGTCTTTGTTTTTTTAGGTGCAAACACTAATTTACATCCACAGCCCTTTCTTAATTTTATTTTTTATTTGAAGATCTGGTCTCACTAAGTTGCTCAGGGCCTCACTAACTTGCTGAGGCTGGCCTCAAACTTCCAATCTTCTTGCCTCAGCCTCTCCAGTCACAGGAATTAAAGGCATGCACCACCAAGCCCAGCTCTGCACCTTTTATTCTTATTTCAAAATGATTCCCAATGTTATATGTAACTAAAAGAACTAATAAAAAGGAAAAAAAATAGTACACTCTTGGTTCTTTTATCCCTGCTTTTTTCATTCATGAAATACACAATAGAGATAGAAACATAGATGAGTAGATGAATGGATTAATGTGGATAGATGGATGGGTAGATAGATACACAGATCAGCAGATAAATTGTAATGTGCTTATTGCACTAATATGTGCCAGACATTATTCTAAGTGCTCAACATGCATCAATTCATTTAATATTAACATGACTTTAATTTTGAGGCAGGAGGATTGCAAGTTCAAATCCAGCCTCAGCAACTTAGCAAGACCCTGTCTCAAAATTAAAAAAAAAAAATTTAAAGAGTTGGAGTGTGGCTCCATGGTTAATAACCCTGGATTCAATCCCTGGTATTAAAATATATATAATATGCTAGCCATGAAGAGTGGCACACACCTGTAACCCCAGCTACTCCAGGGACTGAGGCAGGATAATCGTAAGTTTGAGGCCAGCTGGAGCAACTTAGCTGAACTCTATATAAATTTTTTAAAAGGGCTAGGGATATAGCTCAGTGCTTTTCCAGCATATGCAAAGTCCTGGGTTCAATTCCCAAGACCATGAAATATTTAACTTATGTAGTATCTTTATGTGTTATTTAATTTTATTTATAAAGACACTTGATCCTCATTTACATTTACTTTTTGAAATTTAGTTTTCACCCCTTCCAGTCTTCCAGTACTTCTCTATAAAATCTATCAATATCTTAATAATCAAAGACAGATTCTATTGACATTTGCAGTAGTTGATTTTGTTAACATTTGCACTAGTTCAGTCTTAAAAGTCCCTAAAAGGCCCATGTATTGGAGGTTTGGTTTCCAAGGAGAAGTTATTGAGAGATGATGAAAGTTTTAAGAGGTGAGTCTAGTGGAGGTCACTGGGACATGCCCTTAAGGGGACTGTGGGACCCAGCACCTCCCACTCTTTAGTTCCCTGGCCATGAGGTAAAAGGTTTTGCTCCACTGTGTGCTCTTACCATGATGTGCTGTCTTGCCACAGCACCCACGGCTAGAGGACCAACTGATCATGAATGAGCACCTCCAAAATTGGGACCCAAAATAAACCTTTTTTTCCTGATAAGTTGGATATCTCAGGCCTTCATTACAGTGATGGGAAGCTGACTAACAGCACTTTTCAGTGACACATACGTTCTGATTTTGTTTCCTTTGATGATTTCTACCAAAAAAAAATTTTTTTTGCAATAGGTTCTTTTCCTATTTTAATATTCTCCTCTTAAAATTTATTTACTGGCTTCTTCTTCCACTGAATCATTCACACATTCACTAATATTTAATGGGTACTTACTTAGGCTTCTGTCACTGTTAGATACTAGGTTTTAATAAACACTGTTATTGTCTTCATAGAACATAAAATGTAACTTGAAAATGCAATTTTATGAAGTTATAAATCTAACTTTTCTAACAATATATATCCAAATTAAAATACCACTAAAAATTTTTAAAAGCCTCATATTCTCCCAGGTTCCATCTTTAATTCTCAACTGTTTATTCTGAGACAGCTTCAATAATGGTTTATGGGATAATAATCCTGTATCTAAATTCACACCCTAATTTGTTTCCTGAACTTTGAGCCCGTACCTTTTTAATAAATATCATTGTCTGATGTCCACCAAGATCTTAAGACTCTTAAACATGTTAAACACAAATGTAATTGCACTCTATATGCATATTGCTCTTATTCTCTGCCTTCTATATTTCTGATCTTTTTTTTTAATTTTTTTCTTAGTTGTAAATGAACACAATACCTTTGTTTTATTTATTTATTTATTTTTATGTCATGCTGAGGATCAAACCCAGGGCCTCACATGTGCTAGACAAGCGCTCTACCATTGAGCTACAACTCCAGCCCCTATATTTCTGATTTTTATTAAAGTGGATGCTTCTTTCAAATGACTAAGTCAGAAATCTAGAATCTATTCTCAACTCTTTCATTCTCTTCCTTCTCCTACTTGCCAACTTTGTCCCTATTAATTCTATGGCTCTACTTACTGTTACAATTGTTACAACACCATTCAGAATTTCATCACCTTCTTTTTTGGATTAGTACAACTTTCAACTTCCCTCTGCCACCCATAACTCCAATCTATGTGTTTCCATCAAAGTTATTATTTTAACTTTTCTAAGAGAGTAATTCAGTCTCTAACATTACCAGGTGTAATTGGATCTGAACATGATATATAAACCACTTAGCAATATGGCCTTACTTGAACTCATAGCTTCATATGCCAACTACCCTGTCCAAGAGTAATCACACATAATAACAAAATAACCTCCTCATCATTCCCTGAAAAATGACGTGTGTTATTTATCTTCATGCCCTTTCTCTTGAAACTCTGCAAGCATGCCTTTCTTTTTCTTCCTGGAGAAGTAAGCCAAAGGTATTCTTAAACATCATCACACTTTTCTGAGAAGTCTTCCCTGATCCCCATCAGGAAGATTTTAATCAAGAATTTTGCAAGGTATTGATATTGTCACGTACATCTCAGTACAGTTAGACTTCACTATATGTGTTTATGAATGCTGTATTGCAGTGTCTTTCACAGTAGGAAATTTGTCTCCTTCATCTTGTTATCTCCAGCACTCCACACACACCTGGTACCTGAGAAGTACTCAAAAGATAATTGCTGAATTAAACTGTCAAATTTTAAATATTATGAACATTGTCAGGTATGTTGGCACACGCCTGTAATCCCAGTGGCTTGGGTGGTTGAGGCAGGAGAATCGAAAGTTCAAAGCCAACATCAGCAACTTAGCAAGGCCCTAAGCAACTTAGCAAGACCCTATCTATCTCAAGATAAAAATATTAAAAGGGCTGGGGATAAGACTCAGTGGTTAAGCACCCTGGGTTCAATTCCCCCCCAAAAAATTAATTGTGAACACTTTATAATTATCTTTTCCCTTTTTCTCACCTGAAAAAGATATATATCCGGCTGGGGTTATAGCTCAGTGGTAGAGTGCTTGTCTCGCACACATGAGGTCCTGGGTTCTTTCCCCAGCACTACCTTAAAAAATATATACATAAAGATATTTTAAAATCATTTTTAAAAAGATATATATCCTCTCCTTATGTAAGCTAAACTACTCATTTGTGGTTTTGATATTCTCCCCTGTATTCTCTGGCATTTTGTCTTTATAATTTTTTTCTACTTCTTTGCATGTACAGTCTTCACTAACTCCCCTACTCAAAGTCAAAAAAATTCTAAAGTCTTCCTTAGCCTAAAAAAGGAATATTCCATAAACTTTTCTAACCTATCAGGTTCCATTTGATGTTCTTATTGCAACTCTCACTCACTTTAAAACCATCCTGATGATACAGATTCATGCACTGTTAATAAAGGAGCCCTGGACTGGACACAGTGAGTAGGAGCTGTTCTCCTGCCAATCAGTTTAATGTGAATCTAAAGTGGCTCTAAAAATAAAGTCTATATAATAAGAAAAAAATCTTTAAACAATAAAATAAAAACATCCTGAGATCATTACCTCTACAGATCTCAGTTTATTTCTGACCATCAAGCCTAGTAATATTGCCTTAGTATTTTTGTCCTCACGTCCTTCAAAATTTGATATATTACTATGTATTCCTTCCCTCTTTTTTTAATTATTTTATTGGTTGTTCAAAACATTACAAAGCTCTTGACATATCATATTTCATACATTTGATTTAAGTGGGTTATTCCTTCCCTCTTAAGTCTTATTTCTTTTGACTCTGACACTGAAATCTCTTGATTTGTTATGGATCCTTTTTATTTTTATCTGCTTCATTTATTCATGTCATGTGACTATCTAAAAGGGAAGACCACTAACTACTTTCCCAATGTCTATTTTTATTATTTTCCTTGCAGAGACACAATGCTAATTAGGGTAGCAATGTGGCTGGCTTAAAACATGTATTTTCAGCAGCTCTTGTTACTGAGGATGGTCAAGAGCATAACTTCAGATAAATAGGTTATTTCAAGTCTACTGTGCAGTGTTTCTGAGAAGACTTCACAGCTGGGGTAAGGAAAAGAAGAGCAGAAACCTAACATAATATTTTGCCATTGACAATTTTTACTTCAGCTTCTTACTGCCTGAAAGGCAAATGCAATGCTCACACCATAAGAGCCATCTTGCAATATGAGACCACAACATGAGGATAAATATCTACAGGTTTAGTATGGTAGAAATGAAGGTAGAAGCTGGGCATGGTGGCATACATTTATAATCCCAGCAACTTAGAAAGCTGAGGCAGGAGGATCCCAAGCTTGAGGCCAGCCTCAGCTATTTAGCAAGACGCTTAGTAACTTAGTGAGACCCTGTGTCAAGATAAAATAAAAAGGGGGCTGGGATTTGGCCCAGTGGTAGAGAGCTTGCCTAGCATGTGTAAGGCACTGGGTTCGATTCTCAGCACCACATATAAATAAATAAAATAAAGGTCCATTGACAGCTAAAAAACATTTTTAAAAAAAAAGATAAAATAAAAAGGACTGGGGATATAGCTCAATGGTAAACTGCCTTTGGGTTCATTCCTCAGTACTCACAAAAAAAAAAAAGAAAAAAGTGATGAAGGTTAAAAAAAAAAAAAAAAAGAAAAAGAAAAGCCCTGGTCTCAGGATACCTGTGATTAGAACAAAAATTGGTTAAATTGCTAATAATTAGAAATGCAGCAGAATGAATTCATTTCTAACTAACCTGTTAAACTTGTAACTTTGACCTTGTCAATGTCAATCATTTCCATCATTTCAACTTTATCATTTCACATCTACAGAGATCACTTATGAAATGAGCTGACTGTTGGAGTAGAACATAAACATTTATGCCAGCTGCTTAGCTGATTAGATGTTAAGGAAATAAGACCTGGAGGCATGACCTTTTATTTTATAGGACTAATCACTAGAATGACCTTTTGAAATTAGGAAGGCCTTTCTCAATTAGGTAAGCATGAGATAACCATTCATCAGTTATTACAGAAGGAGTTGAACAATCCCTCACAAACTAGCATACACTCGTTTTTCAAAATTCTGGGGATATGATTTCAAAATGATGTGTGCTAGGAGCTGAGGAATCCTTCTATAAGGAAAGAATGTAAGATATCCTCTCTCTGAGATTTGCCACTGGGGAGTCTTGCCACAGAAAATGAGGCATCTGCCTCTTTGGCCCAATGAGAAAGACTGTGGGGCCCATGAGTATAGAAAGGGAAGGGGAAAGTAGTCGCTTCCCTAAGTGTATAACAGGAAGTGGGAATAGAGTGGTTCTCAAGATGGGAGTTTGCAGAGAACACACTGGAAGACACACTTCAGTTTTGGATATGTGTTTGGTTATGAACAGCTACTTTGAGATTTGTGGA
Source organism: Marmota flaviventris (assembly GCF_047511675.1). Taxonomy (NCBI): domain Eukaryota; kingdom Metazoa; phylum Chordata; class Mammalia; order Rodentia; family Sciuridae; genus Marmota; species Marmota flaviventris. The sequence goes on from NC_092500.1 coordinate 98,913,357, forward strand.
ACAAATCTGGTATAGAACTCTCTCTCGATAAAATCCCTCAAAGAGCTATCATGGCTAAGGTCAAGAATGTAGGTATTTATTTTGCATTCTTCACATTCTCTTGGAAATGATCCTAAGAGATACAGCTTCCACAAAAACTGGTTGTTTAAATAATCTATGGAGAACCAATTCCACAGAATATAATTCAGTCATTAAAAAGAATTCAGGACTGGAGATGTGACTCAGTGGTACAGCACTTGCCTGACATAATTGAGCCTCTGGGTTCAATCCCCAGCACTTAAAAAAAAAAATCAGTAGAAAGAAATGTTATGAATATAGAAAGTATCAAAATGCTGTTGTTCAATATAAACAGTATTCTTCCATTTGTATATAAAAAAGTCTATCAATATGGTTATGAGTGTAGTATGTTCATTTATAGAGATGGAGAAAGAGATTGGTGTTCAGAAAATACTTGAAGTTGTAGACAAAAATTATATTGGTGATTTTTTTCTAGAAATAAAATTGTAGAGCTGAGTTTGACTTTGTAATCCTTCTATATTGTTTAAGCTTTGATAATGGTGACTTTTTAATATTTAAATATACTAATAAAAATGAAGTGCCTCATCATCAAGCTGTAGTCTGACGGAACTAGAGGACTACCCTGCAATTTGCCTTTAGCCTCAACTTCCTGCTTCCTCATTGTTTCTGCCAGGTTCAGATCTTGGCCTTTAACCACAACCTCAAGTCCAGTATTTGCTCCAGGAATGGCAAATTCCTTTCCATCATCTAGTAATTAACTTGCTTCAGTTCTTAACTCTACTTGGCCCTGCAAGGCTATGACATTTACTTGCTTTCACTTAGTAACTGACCTTTACTATAACTCCTAAATTACAGAGCTTCCTTCCAAATGTAATCGTGTTTCACCAGCTGCTCTTTACAATTAATAGAAACCATGACCTTGGTTTCCAAGTTCTTTATGCACAACCTTGAAACCAATCATTAATATTTTATGATTAACTCTTAGTTATCCCAGATTGATTATATGCCCAAAGTATTGGGTAAGTGCTTTTAGGCATTCTATTATCTAATCTTATTCTAACAACCTTGAAAAATAGGTGCTATTCACATTTCAATGTTATAAATAAATAAGGGTGTAGATCATAATTGTCTAATAAGTTCTAAAGATAAGACTTGATTTAGGTTTATTTAACCCAGGCAGAATGCATGCCTTTAACCACTACAATATACTATGTACTATTCCTCTTTGATATCTTATTTTTTCTGCCTCATTTTAATTTGTGTTATATTCCTTACTTGCTCACACAATTTCTCAAATGGACTAGCAATATTTGGTCAATCTTATTGGAACAGATCATACAAGTCCAGGGACATTTTTCTTGAATTTATTCTTTATTTTGGGGTCCTAACTTCCTTTTAGCTTTTGTGCTTGATTTTAAAAAATATTAAAAATCCAATGAATATCAGCTTATAGATATACTCTTACAGTCAGATCAAACATTATGATAAGGCCTCATAAATCGAATGTCATCTCATAATTGGAGATCTTGGTAGAAAATCTGGAGGAGTAGAAATCAGAATCAATGCATGCTAACAATAAAGGCAAAAGACCTGGATCTCAAAGGGAAAGTATAGGTTGAATCACCAGCTCCTGTAGAATTCTAATTATTGAAAAATATCTACACATTATTGACAAATCTTTCTTCTGAAGGGCCCACCCATTCGTATTCACTATTTTGATCAAAAATTTCATAGTGATAACATTTTTCCCTATTGGTCAGCTGTGATCATTATGAGAGAGAAAATAAGAAAAGAAAGAAGAAAAGAGAGAAAATAAGAAAGTATTTTAAAAGAATACTTAAAAAATTATCTCCAGAAAATTTCCAATTTTCTTGGGTATATCCAAAATATCTACAAATTTATTTTCTTCTTTAGTATCTTCTATATTGTTTTTTTTTCTTTTTCTTTCTACATACTAAAGAACATCTGACCTTCTGGACATGGTGGCACAATTCTGTTTTGCACTATTATAAAGATGGTGTGAAAATAAGTTTGAATACTTGGTGAGTAAATAACTTTGAAAGCAAATGTATTAAAAATAACTTTAACTAAAAATATATTACTTTCAGGTACAGGGATGCACAACTGTAATCCCAGCTACTAAGGAGGCTGAAGCAGAAGGAAGTTGTAGGAAAGCCTGGGTTATTTATCAAGATTCTGTCTCAAAATGAAAAACAAAGGTTGGAGATGTATTTCACTGGTAAATACTTCTGGGCTCAATCCCCAGTACCACAAATATATAAAAAAATAAATAAAAATACATTAACAAATATGAAACAAACACCAGGAATAACATGAATCATGAGAGAAGTAAAAACATGTCTGTTATTATCAACTTAAAAAACACTATTATATCTATACAATAGTTTATGTTAATCCTATTATAACCACAAAAGCAATACTATGTAGGTTTCACAAAAGGAAAATAGTCAAAAACATATTAATGTAAAAAAAATGAATGAAGCATGAAGGAAGACAGCAAAAGAAGAGGGACAAAAGATCTACAAGACAAACAGAAAACAATGAACAAAATAGCACTCGTAAAAGCTCCCCAATCCACACTTTCAATATAAATCTATCAGACTCCCCATTAAAAAAGCTTCGTCACAGCAAGGGAAATCAAGAATGTAAAGAGAGCGCCTACAGAATAGGAGAAAACCTTTTCCACCTGTACCTCAGACAGAGCACTAATTTCCAGGACATATAAAGAACTCAAAAAACTTAACACCAAAAAACAAATAACCCAATCAATAAATAGGCTAAGGAACTGAACAGACACTTCACAGAAGAAGAAATAGAGGTGATCAACATCAACAAATATATGAAAAAGTGTTCAACATCTCTAGCAATTAGAGAAATGAAAATCAAAACTATACTGAGATTTCATCTCACTCCAGTCAGAATGACAATTATTAAGAATTCAAGTAACAATAAATATTAATGGGGATGTGGGGGGGGAAAGGTCCTCTTATACATTGCAGTGGGACCGCAAATCAGTACAATCACACTGGAAAGAAGTATGGAGATTCCTCAGAAAACTTGGAATGGAACAACCATTTGACCCAGTTACTCCACTCCTTGGTATACACCCAAAGGACTTAAAATCAGCATACTACAGTGATGCAGCCACATCCGTGTTTATAGCAGCTCAACTTGCAATAGCAAAGCTATGCAACCAACCTAGGTGTCCTTCAACAGATGAATGGATAAAGAAAATGTGGTAAACATACACAATGTAATATTACTAAGCCATAAAAAAGAATGGCTTGATGACTTTTTGCCATATGCTTGAGTCTAGAGAATATCATGCTCAGTGAAATAAGCCAATCCCCAAAACCAAAGGCTGGATTTCTCTATGATATGCAGATGCTGACACACAATAAGGGGTATGGGTTTAAAGAATAAAAATTCATTGGACTAGACAAAGGGGAGTGAAGGGAAGGAAAGGGGGATAGGAATAGGAAAGACGGTAGATATGAATCAGATATAACTTCCCTATGTTCACATACAAATACACCATTAGTATAACTTTACATCATATACAACCACAAAAATGAGATTCTAATTAAAAGAAGCTATACTGAATGTATGTATAATATATCAAAATGCACTCTACTGTCATATATATCTATCTAAAAAGAACAAATAAAAAAGAATAAATGCTTCTCATCAGAAATAAAACAGAGAAAAAGATATTGTATGGCCAAATAGATTTTATATACATATTTTTTCTTTTTTTGAAAAAAAAAAAACTTTTACAACACACATACTGAAAGAGGAGGAATGAAAAAAGATGCCTTCTCCCTTCCTCTCCCACCCCTCTCTCTGTCGTATCTAGAGTTCATCTATTCCTCCCATGCTCCCCCTCCCTACCCCACTATGAATCAGCCTCCTTATATCAGAGAAAACATTGGGGCATTTGGTTTTGGGGGACTGGCTAACTTCACTTAGCATTATCTTCTCTAACTCCATCCATTTGCCTGCAAATGCCATGATTTTATTCTCTTTTATTGCTGAGTAATATTCCATTGTGTATATATGCCAATTTTTTTATCCCTTCATCTATTGAAGGGCATCTAGGTTGGTTCCAGAGTTTAACTATTGTGAATTGTGCTGCTATAAACATTGATGTGGCTGTGTCCCTGTAATATGCTGTTTTTAAGTCCTTTGGTTATAGATGAGGAGAGAGATAGCTGGGTCAAATGGTGGTTCCATTCCCAGATTTCCAAGGAATCTCTATACTGCTTTCGATATTGGCTACACCAATTTTCAGTCCCACCAGCAATATATGAATGTGCCTTTTCCCCTACATCCTCCCCAACACTTATTGTTGTTTGTCTTCATAATAGCTGCCATTCTGACTGAAATGAGATGATTCTTAGAGTAGTTTTGATTTTCATTTCTCTGATTGCTAGAGATGATGAGCATTTTTTCATATATGTGTTGATTGATTGTATATCCTCTTCTGAGAAGTGTTTGTTCAGGTCCTTGGCTCATTTGTTGATTGTGTTATTTGTTTTGTTGGTGCTTAGCTTTTTGAGATCTTTGTATACTCTAGAGATTAGTGCTCTAGCTAATGTGTGAGGGGTAAAAATTTGCTCCCAGGATGTGGGCTCTCTATTCACCTCACAGATTGTTTCTTTTGCTGAGAAGAAACTTTTTAGTTTAATTCCATCCCATTTATTGATTCTTGGTTTTAATTCTTGTGTCAAAAGAGTCTTATTAAGGAAGTTGGGGTCTAATCCCACATGATGAAGATTAGGGCCTACTTTTTCTTCTATTAGATGCAGAGTCTCTAGTTGTATTCCTAAGTCCTTGATCCATTTTGAGTTGAGTTTTGTTCAAGGTGAGAGATAGGGGTTTAATTTCACTTTGTTACATATGGATTTCCAGTTTTCCCAGCACCATTTGTTGAAGATGCTGTTTTTTCTCCAGTGCATGCTTTTGGCACCTTTGTCTAATATAAGATAATTGTAATTTTGTGGGTTAGTCTCTGTGTCCTCTATTCTGTAACATTGGTCTACCAGTCTGTTTTGGTGCCAATACCATGCTGTGTTTGTTACTATTGCTCTGTAGTGTAGTTTAAAGTCTGGTATAGCAATGACACCTGCTTCGCTCTTCCTATTAAGGATTGCTTTAGCTATTCTAGGTCTCTTATTTTTCTAGATGAATTTCATGAATGCTTTTTCTATTTCTGTGAGGAATGCCATTGGGATTTTGAATGAATTTCATTAACTCTGTATAGTGCTTTTGGTAGTATGGTCATTTTGATAATATTAATTTTGCCTATCCAAGAGCAAGTTAGATCTTTCCATCTTCTAAGGTCTTCTTTGATTTCTTTCCTTAAGGTTCTGTAATTTTCATTATATAGATCTTTCAGCTTTTTCATTAAGATGATTCCCAAGTATTCTATTTTTTATGAGGCTATTGTAAATGGGGTAGATTTCCACATTTCCCTTTCTGAGGATTTGTCACTGATATACAGAAATGCATTTGATTTATATGTGTTGATTTTATATCCTGATAGTTTGATGAATTCATTTACAAATTCTAGAAGTTTTCTGGTGGAACTTTTAGGGTCTTCTAGGTATAGAATCATATCATCAGCAAATAGTGCCAATTTGAGTTTTTCTTTTCCTATCTGTATCCCTTTAATTTCTTTTGTCTGTCTAATTTCTCTGGCCAGTGTTTCAAGAACTATGCTAAATAGAAGTGGTGAAAGAGGGCATCCCTGTCTTGTTCCAATTTTTAGAGGGAATGCCTTCAATTTTTCTCCACTTAAAATGATGTTAGTCTGGGGCTTAGCATAGATAGCCTTTATGATGTTGAAGTATGTTCCTGTTATCCCTAATTTTTCTAGTGTTTTGAACATGAAGGGGTGCTGTATTTTGTCAAATCCTTTTTCTGATCATATGATTCTTATCTGTAAGTCTGTTGATGTGATGAATTACATTTACTGATTTTCGTATGTTGAACCAAACTTGCATCCCTGGAATAAATCCCACTTGATTGGGGCACATGATCTTTTTGATATATTTTTGTATTTTATTTGCCAGAATTTTATTAAGAATTTTTGTTCATTAGAGATATTGGTCTGAAGTCTGAAGTTCTCTCTCTCTCTCTCTCTCTCTCTCTCTCTCTCTCTCTCTTTTTGATGTGGCTTTGCCTGATTTTGGAATCAGGGTGCTATTGGCCTCATAGAATGAGTTTGGAAGTGCTGCCTCTTTTTCTATTTCTTGAAATAAATTGAAGAGTATTGGTATTAGTTCTTCTTTAAAGGTCTTATAGAACTCGACTGTGTATCCATCCAGTCCTGGGCTTTTCTTGGTTAGTAGACTTCTGATGGCATCTTCTACTTCGTCACTTGAAATTGATCTGTATAAATTGTGTACATCATTCTGATTCAATTTTAGCAAATTATGTGACTCTAGAAATTTGTCAATGCCTTCAATGTTTTCTATTTTATTGGATTACAATTTTCAAAATAATTTCTAATTATCTTCTGTATTTCTGTAGTGTCTGTCATGATATTTCCCTTTTTATCACATATGTTAGTAATTTGAGTTTTCTCTCTCCTTCTCCTTGTTAGTATAGCTAAGGGTCTGTCAATTTTATTTATTTTTTCAAAAAACCAACTTTTTGTTCTATCAATTTTTCAATCATTTCTTTTGTTTCAATTTCATCTCTGATTTTAGTTATTTATTGTATTCTACTGCTTTGGGTGTTGATTTGTTCTTCTTTTTCTAGGGCTTTGAGATGTAATGTTAAGTCATTTATTTGTTGACTTTTTCTTCTTTGAAGGAATGAACTCCATGCAATGAACTTTTTCTTAGAACTGTTTGCATAGTGTTCCAGAGATTTTCAATATGTTGTATTTGTGTTCTCATTCACCTCTAAAAATTTTTTTAGTCTCCTCCTTGATGTCTTCTGTAATCCATTGTTCATTAAGTAGCATATTATTTGGATTAGCTTTTATTTCTCATTTTATCATTGATTTCTAATTTCATTCCATTGTGATCTGATAGAATGCAGGGTAGTATCTCTACTTTTTTATATTTGCTAAGAGTTGATTTGTGGCCTAGTAGATGGTCTATTTTAGAGAAGGATCCATGTGCTGCTGACAAGAAAGTTTATTTGCTTGTTTAAGAATGAAATATTTTATATATGTCAGTTAAGTCTAAGTTATTGATTATGTTATAGAGAACTATAGTTTCTTTGTTTGGCTTTTGTTTGGAAGATCTAAACAGTGGTGAAAGAGGTGTGTTAAAGTCAACCAAAATTATTGTGTTGTGGTCTGTTTGACTCTTGAACTTGAGAAGAGTTTGTTTGATGAATGTAGATGCTCCATTTTTGGGTGCATATATATTTAAAATTGTTAAGTCTTGTTGGTATATGGTTCCCTTGAGCAGTATGTAGTGTTCTTCTTTATCCTTTTTGATTGACTTTAGCTTAAAGTCTACTTTATTTGATATGAGGATGGAAACCCCTGCTTGCTTCCACAGTCCATCTTAGTGGTATGATTTTTCCCAACCCTTCCTCTTCAGTCTGTGGATGTCTTTTCCTATGAGATGACATATGGAGGCAGCATATGTTGCCTCTTGGAGGCAGCATATTGTTGGGTCTTTTTTTTTTTAATCCAATCTGCTAGACTATGTCTTTTGATTGGTAAGTTTAGGCCATTAACATTCAGAGTTATTATTGAGACATGATTTGTATTCCCAGCCATTTTTGTTTATTTTTTGTATTTAACACGATTTGGTTTCTCCTCTGATTAGATTTTCCTTTAGTGTAATACCTCCCTCTGCTGATATTCATCATTGTTTTTTATTTCCTCTTCGTGGAATATTTTGCTGAGGAATTTCTATAGTGCAGGCTTTCTATTTATAAATTCTTTTAACTTTTCTTTATCATGGAAGGCTTTTATTTCATCATTAAATCAATCTAAAGCTTAGTTTTGCTGGATATAAGATTCTTGGTTAGCATCCATTTTCTTTCAGAGCTTGGGATATGTTGTTCCATGATCTCCTGGATTTGAGGGTCTGGGTTAAAAAATGTGCTGAGATACAAATTGGTCTCCCCCTATATGTGATCTGATTCCTCTTTCTTGTGGCTTTTAAGATTCTATCCTATTCTGTATGCTAGGCAATTTCATTATAATGTGCCTTGGTATAGATCTGTTGTAATTTTGTACATTTGGTGTCCTGTAAGCCTCTTGTATTTGGTTTTCAAATTTGTTCTTCATGCTTGGGAAGTTTTCTGATATTATCTCATTGAAGAGATTGTGCTTTCCTTTCATTTAAACTGTGCCTTCCTCTATCCCAATAACTCTTAGATTTGGTCTTTTGATGTTGTCCCATAATTCTTGGATGTTCTGTTCATGGTTTCTTACTATCGTCACTGTGTGATAAGCTTTATTTTCCAGATTGTATACTTTGTCTTCATTATCTGATGTTCTTTATTTCAAATAATCTAGTCTGTTGGTTATGCTTTCAATTGAGTTTTTTATTTGGTTTATTGTATCCTTCATTTCAAGGATTTCTGGGTTTTTTTTTTTTTCATAGTCTCTGTTTTTTGAAGTAATCTTTTGCTACCTGTATTTGTTCTCTTATCTCTTAGTTGGACTGATCAATTTTTGCCTGTATTTGCTCATTTAGGCCATTCTTTAATTCACAGATTATTTTAATTATAAAACTTCTGAACTTCTTCTCTGACATTTCATCAACTTTGCTGTCCATGGGTTTTTTTATTATAGTATCCTGGTTTGTTTGGGGCACTTTTCTTCCTTGTTTTTTCATGTTGTCTATGTGTCTTCCTTTCTTGTAGTGTGGATCTGAGATATTAACAGTTTCTACCCTATACTCTTGTAGTATCCATGCAGATTGTCTGTACCTCACTTTGATGTTGGACTTCCAGACCCTGCTGGTGTCCCTCCAATGTATGCTACTTCTACTAAGGGAGGTGGTGGCAATAGCTGAGGTAACTCCAGATAATAGTTGAGGTGCCCCAAGATGGAAGTAATGTCGATGGAGGGATGGACCCAGGCCAACTTGAGCCTGGGTCCCACACAGGCTTGTGTGGGCCCATCTTCAGAGGCTTATTTTTAAAGGGACTTGTTTTTCTTTTCTTCTTCTCCCTCTTTTCCTCCCTAACCTTGGGGCGGGAACAATATTACCTTTTCCAAGTTTGAGTTATCTGTCCTTGAACACTCTCCCACCACAGGAAGAAGATGTCACCTGAAAATCTAGGGAGTAACATCTCCCAAATTCACAAGTGAATTTCAACACAAGGTCAGGGCACACTCCCATCAGGGCACATCAGGAATGGAACCTTTAAAGAACTTCTTTAAGAGTTCTCTGTTCTCCCTGATGGGCAGAATCACAACCTTTGGACAGGACTCCCCTATGCTTCTCCTTTGCTAGAAAAACAATAAAGCTTTATCCTTTTTCTGGAAACCATGTCCTCCTTATTAAATTGGCATTGGGACCAGAATTGAGCTTTCAGTAACAAAAATGAAACCAATGTATAGAAAGAGACTATTATGAATTATATGCCAACAAATTATACACCAATTATACACCAACAAACTGGGATTAACCTAGAAGAAATTTTAAAATTCCTAGAAACATACTGTAATGCCAGATTCGTGGGACCCCAATAGACCTCCAGGAGCCAAATCCGATGCAATCACACAAGAGTCTTTATTGCAAGATCTAGCTTGCAACCGTTTCCAACACAGTGGTCCCAGGGAGTGAGTCCCAGTCCTTTGTCCAATGAGATTTTATAGGTTTTGGGGGGATACTCTATGCGCACAACATCACACAGCAAATCATTCCATACCGCAGGAAAATCAAACAACAACTCTTAACATTGATTAGCACATTCTCTGTCCTGAACAAGTTGGGTAGGGGTGATTGGTTAGTAGAAGAGGAGGATTCCTTTGAACTGATTGGTTTAAGCCACGAGGGATGTACGTTTCCCAACATGTTATCAACCACCATAAACTACTGGGGGGTCATCTGGCATCCCAGGTATTTTCCCTGTCTCATGCTGATTGGTGGTTGTTAGGGGGTTGCTATGGGTCCTCATCTAGCCTAACTGAATCAGGGACACCTGGCACTGCAGATCTCTCCTGTTATTTGCAGACAAACAACTCAGTAGGGTGGGTATGTGCCTAGGAGTGCTCTGTAGGTTTTTCCAAGGACAAGGGTCATGCCCCCCTTCCTTGGACAGGCTTTGAGGTAGAAGCTGTTTTCAAAAATGGAGTCACATCAGTTTCTTAATACCATCTACCAAAACTGAATCATGACAAAATAGAAATCAGTATTGATCTATAATGGTAGGGAGATCAAATCCATAATCAAAAATCTCTCAACAAAGAAAAGTTCAGAAATAGATGGCTTCACTGCTGACTTCTAAACATTTTTTAAAATAAATAATATCAATCTTTCTCAAACTTTTTCAAGAATTTAAGAGCTTCCAAACTCATTTAAAGCCAGCATTACTCTGATACAATCAAAGACACAAGAAAATTATAAGCCAATATCCCTAATGAACACACATGCAAAATCTTCAACAAACACTAGTAAACTGAACTCAGCTACACCTTAAAGAATCATGCATTACAATCATGTGGGATTTATCCCTGGGATAAAAGGACACTGCAACATACACAAATCTATTAATGTAATATAACAGGTTAACAGTGAAGGATATGGAAAACACCATCACCCAAGAAAAAAGGGAAATAAAAACTCCCAGGGAGAAAGAAGACAATGGGCCCCAGGAGAGGGAAAGCAAACTATGGGCTCTGGACTTTCGCCATTTTCCAGCAACAATGGACTTTGAACTTGCACAACTGTTCCCCCTGACTGCCCAAAAGAAGCATTCTGCTATGACTCAAGTCTCACTTAAACCCTATAAAAATCAGACCCCTATTGTAACTAGTTACTATTTTCTCTCCTGAAAATGTGCCCCTCCAATGCTTAACTTTGCCGCTTAATAAAAGGCATCACTGATCCATCAAGGTCTGCCCCTGTTTCGGTTATTTTTCTTTCAAACAAAATAAAGAAAATTATTATGTCAGTAGACACAAAAAAAGCATTTGACAAAATTCAACTTCTTTTTATAATTACAATAAACAAGAGAATGTACCTACACATAATGAAAACCATATGTGACAAGCCCACAGTTAACATCATACTCAATAGTGAAAAACTGATAGCTTTTCTTCTAAGACAAGGAGCAAGGCAAGGGTAGAAGGTCCTTGCTTAGCATCTGGACAGCCATCTTAAGTGACAGCTGCCATTTTAAGGAAAAAGTTTTGCTTTCTGGCCGAGGGCGAGGGCATTTCTGAGAAAGGTTAACCACTCCCTCATACCAACACAACCCCTAATAGCCTGCATTAGGACCCACCTAGCTCTGATTCCTGAGCCCACCCTATAAAAGTCCTGGAACCCAAGCTTGTTCTGCTCCCTCTCAACTATAAAGAGATGGGCTTTTATTTGTCAGCTCTGACAAATAAACTCTCCTGTGTATCTCTGCCTAGTCTCCGTCTTTCACTTTTCACCCATTTTTCGTTCCTTGCTTCCCCTTCAAAGGGTACTTAGTCTTTGTCACTTCTAGTGAACATAGCACTAGAAAGATCAATTAGACAAGAGAAAAAAATAAAAGTCATATAATCTGGAGGCAAAAAGTTAAAATGCCTCTGTTTAACATGCTATGTAGAGAACTATGATCAAGCACACACACAAACATACACATATTAGAACTAAAAACACAAATCCAATGCATTTGCAGGAACAACATACCAATATCAGTTTCATTTCCATGCCCTAACAATTAACTATTCAAAAAAGAATTCCAGAAAATAATCCCATTTATAAGAACATCAAAAACAATAAGTACTTAGGAATAAAATTAATCAAGCTGAAAGATCTAAAGAAAAAAGATCTAAAGATCATTGAAAACTAAAATGAAAAAGAAGAATGTGCAAATGATTGCAAAAATATCTTGCGTTTATGGATTGGAAAAATTAGTATTGTTAAAATTTCTACACATCTCCCCCCCACCTCACCCTGTCACCTGCCCAGACCTCCAAAATGGGGGTGCCTTCCCATTTGGTCTAGGAACCACCACCAGGAAAACACCAACCATTCTTCCACTTGTTGCAACAATACTAGCAGCCTGCCTTCCCAGATGCCCATCCCAGGTCCCAGGAAAAGCCTTAAGCATCTATGGTAGAGAAGATGGGACATGACACATGCTCTTTTGTTCTGCTTCCTTTACCCAATCAGCTGTTGGATTTATGCCAGTGACCTTTATTATAGAATAGAATTCAAATTCCTTTACATCTTTAAACCAAACACAGTTCAAAAAATTATCTCATTTGATCCTTAAGTCAAAGTCATGAGTAAAAAGGACATATTTTTTTTCATGTGCCAAAAGAGGAAACATAAAATAACCCTTAATGTAGAAACACTTCACAGTTTGCATTCAAGAGCTTATTTATTGAAGAATCCTATTCTGTGTCCTCACCTGAGCCACACATGCCAAGAGCCCACTGTGAATCTCTTTGCAAGTCCCTGGTGCTGTATGACTGAGTGGCCTTCATTGTAGCTCACCTTTTTTGCTGTAGCCTTATTTTTAATTATATCAAGAACTGATAGAAGAGTCTGTGCTACACTTCTCAGGTTTGAATTTGAAGGCTGCTATTCCTACAACTGCCCAGGGCCTGGGTGTTTTTTGGGGAGTGAGAAGAAGGAACCACTGTCCTCCAGGTGTTAGACTTGCAAATCAAACTAGCATTTTCACCTGTGCCTGGAAGGCTCAGCCATGCCTCTAGAGGATGCCCCCTATCTCTACTATAGCCAAAGCCAACCTCTTCCCAGAGTTCCAGGCTGAGGTCTAAGCCTGAGGTCTCTCAAAGGGATCATGACCCCACCTTAGATATTGCCTGAGAACAAAGAAACAAGGCTCCTTTACAAATAGCATTCCTGTGCTCTATATGTGTAATATGAAATGAATTGCCTTCTGCCATCATGTATAACAAATTAGAATAAATAAATAATTAAAAAAAAGAAATGATGCTTAAAAAAAGAGAAAAGCAGAAGAGTCATTTTAAAAACTACAATAAAATTTTATTTAAAGCTATATTTGTATTTGAATTTGTATGTTATTTAAAGCTATATTTGATTTTAGGAAAAAAAAAACTTTGTTTTTTATATACTGGTTATCAATCAATTCACTAAAGTCATAATAATAATGTTAAAAAAAAAAAAAATAGAATTCCTGCGCTCCTAGCAGCTACCTGGCTTGAACCTGGAGCCAGAAAGTTGAAAAACCAGGGCAGCTGGAACAGGCCATGGGCCTCAGGCAGGGCCAAGCAGAGGGAGTCTCACAATGAGCACATTCAGTGTTCTAATCGAGACTTTTCCTCCTGTTTTCAAATAAGAACACCCTGTCCCAGCTTCCTGTCTGCAGGGAATGACTGAGAAGGCTTAAGTGGAGGAAAGGAGGCTGATAAGGTTGGAATCCTCCAGAACTCAGAGGGGGACATTTCACAACCATTGTGTTTACATAACAATAAGATGTGTTTATACCACAGCAATGGCCACTAGCAGGAGCCTTTCAGAATTGTATTTTTACATTTGAGAAAATGTTTTCATACTTAATAGAGGAAAATATATATTTTTAAAAATCAATAGTTCCCAAAGCCATCTACAGATTCAGTGCATTCCCTATCAAAATTCCAAAGGCATTTTTCACAGAAATAGAATACTATATATTTCAAAAATTTAGAAAAAAAAAAAGGATTTTGAACATTTCACAATAAAGAAATGACAAAATGTTAAAAGAAAATGGGCATTTACCCTTTGCACAATGTGTACATATTTCAAAATATCACTTAGTACCCCCAAAACATGCAGTTTTTATGTTAAGAGTCAGTTAAGGCCGGGTGTGGTGGTGCATGCCTGTAATCCCAGCAGCTCAGGAGACTGAGGCAGGAGGATCACAAGTTCAAAGACAGCCTCACAACTTAGCAAGGCCCTGAGTGACTCAGGGAGACCCTGTTTATATAAACTATGAAAAAGGGCTGGGGATGTGGCACAGTAGTTAAGCTTCTCTGGGTTCAATCCCCTGTACCTCTCCCCAAAAAAGTGTCAGTTAAAAATGTTTTAATTTTTTAAAAAAATCTTAAAATTCCTTAGCCACCACAAAAGAATTCAAATGGCCAAAACAAGAACAAAGCTGAAAACATCACACCTTCTAATTTCAAAGCATATAACAAAATATCTCACCAAAACATTATGGTACTAGCATCATAACAGGTATATAGACCAATGGAAATAGAATAGAGAGCCTAAAGCCAGGCATGGTGGACCAAACCTGTAATCCCAGAGACTCAGAAGGCTAAAGCAAGAACAAGGCCAGCCTCAACAATTTAGCGAGGCCCTAAGCAACTTAGCGAGATCCTGTCTTAAAATTTTTTAAAAAGGGGCTGGAAATATGGCTCAATGGCTAAGCACCTCTGGGTTCAATCCCTGATACAAAAAAAAAAAAAAAAAAGCCTGGAAAAAATAAATCCATGCATTTTTATTCAATAGATCTTTGCATCTTTGACAACTTTTCTAAGAACACACAAAGGGGAAAAGAATATCTCCTTAAACAGTTGTGTTGGGAAAACTGGAGAACCACATGTTGAAAAATAAAATTCGACATTTATCTCACACCATATATAAAACTCAACTGTAAATGAATTTTTAAAAAAATGTTGTTTGAAACAGCAGTGATAATTCTGAAGGACATTATGATAAGTAAAATATGTCAGATACCAAAAGACAAATGCTGCATGATCTCACTTATGTGTAGATCTGAAAAAATGGAACTCAAAAATTGTAGAGTGTAAACAGGAAAAGAAATGGGGAAATGATGGTCCAAGGAGAAAATTTTCAGTTATACAGATAAATAAGTTCTGGAGATCTAATGGGATAGATAATAACACTGCATGTATACTTGAAATGTGCTGAGAAATTAAATTGCAAGTGTTCTTCCCATAAAAACAAACCATCTGAGCAACTCTGTGAGGTGACAGATGTTTTTAATTTTAATAAAATTTTAATAAAATTAAAAATAAATCTAATTAGCTTGATTGTAGTAGTGCTTTCAGTATGTATTTGTTTAACAAAGCTTTAAGTTATATATCTTAATTTGTAATTTTTTTCAATTAGGCCTCAATAAAGCTTGGGGAAAAAAGAATATTTGGATTCACCAAGATACCACAAAGACAGTGAAAAAAAAGAAGACACAAAGTAGTAGCAATATTGGCAACATATATTTAACATTTAGTTTTCTGAATTTGTTTATGAACTCCCACAAATCAATAAAGAAAAGGAAAGCAACCCAGTGAAAAAAATGGGTAGAAAATATATTACAGGAGAGCTGAGATTGTGACTCAGTGATTGAGCGCTTGTCTCCCACACATGAGGCACTGGGTTCGATCCTCAGCACCACATAAAAAAATAAATAAATAAAGATATTTTGTTCATCTACAACTAAAAAAAAATTAAAAGGAGAAAATATATTACAGGAATTTCACAAAAGAGGTATTCAGCTGGCAGATAAACATGAGAAGGTGTTCAACCTAATTAATAATCAGGGAAATGGTAGTTCCCAAATAACCACCAGATTGACAAAAGTTAAAAAGTCTGACATTGTACTGTTATGGAGTTAGGGCCTTTCAAGAAACTGAGGCAGCTGTGAAGACCCCTGATTCAAACCCTGATTCTTGAGATCAAGTCATAAAGATTTCACGCACGTTGCTCAGAGTAACAGGAATGAGTTTATTGAAGGGGGACACTCTCAAGGAAGAGAGTGGGTCCTCTCAGAGAGGAGAGGAACAATGTGCCTCTCCTGCACTCTAGTTTTACTGGAGACCCCAGAGATGTTTCCAGAGACCCTTGCTCAGTTCCACCTCTTGACTTTTGACTGACATCAGGATGACTTCAGACTTTCAAGACCCCACTGTGGGGCTGGGGATATGGCTCAAGCGGTAGCGCACTCGCCTGGCATGCATGCGGCCTGGGTTCAATCCTCAGCACCACATACAAACAAAGATGTTGTGTCCGCCAAATACTAAAAACTAAATATTAAAAAATTCTCCTTCTCTCTCCCTCTCTCTTTAAAAAAAAAAAAAAAGACCCCACTGTCATGGCAACTCTAGGTCACTTTGTCCCATGCTGACCGGTTCTAACTGAATTCTTAATCATAAATTCTTACAGATTTTATGATTAAGAGGAACTATCCATATCTCCAGAGTTTCAGAATCTGGTCCAGAAGTCTCCTGCTTCAGGGTAATTTGGGTTCCTCTTATCAACATTATTTGAAGCCTACATTTTTCCTGCAGTGAACAGGGAGTTTGCTGAGGAATGTGACATATCCTGAACACTGAAGCCAGGCAGGCCTACAAGTAAATTGTGTTTTAGAAAAGAAAACATATGGGGGTCAGCACAGTGGACCCATTTTATAGAATTATTCTCTTAACCTCATGGTCCCACCATCCTCATTGTCTATCCCCTAACAGTACAAAGGGTTTCTTTATTTCCAAATGCTGATCAGCACTTGTGGTTTTGTCTTTTTGATAATAGCCTAACAGATATGAGATGATATCTTATGTTGGTTTGATTTGCATTTTCCTGGTAATCAGTTATTTTGAGCACATTTTCATATGCCTATTTGCCATTCCTATGTCTTCTTTTGAGAAGTGTTTATTTAGCTTCTTTGTACATTTTAAATTGGGTTATTTATTATATTGAGTTATAAGAGCACCTTACATATTTAGGATACTAACCCTTTAACAGATACATGATTTGAAAATATTTTCTTCCATTCAGGAGGCTTCCTTCTCTTTTTGTTGTTTCTTGCTTTGCAGGAGCCTTTTAGTTTTACGTAGTTTGTGTCCTGCTGTGGAAATATAAATTGATGTAGCAACCATGAAAACCAGTATGGAGGTTCCCCCCCAAAAAAAATTAAAAATAAATCTACCATATGATCCCACAATCCCACTCCTGGGAATATATCCAAAAGAATTAAAATAAGAATCTTGAAAAAGTATCTGCAGTTCACATTCATTGCAGCAAATTTCACAATAGCCAAGAAGTGGAAGCAGTCCAAATGTCCACTGATAGATTGATAAAAGAACAATATATCCAAAAGCTATTGAGTGAGTAGTGATAGGTTAACTCCTGAAATAGCCAGAAGAAACTGTAGGTGAAAAAAAAAAAAAAAAATGTTGGTGAGGATGTGGGGGAAAAGGCACACTCATACATTGCTGGTGGGACTGCAAAGTGGTGCAGCCAATATGGAATGCAGTATGGAGATTCCTTGGAAAAATGGAAATGGAACCACCATTTGACCCAGCTATTCCTTTCCTTGGACTATACCCAAAGGATTTAAAAACAGCATACTATAGGGACACAGCCCCATCAATGTTTATAGCAGCATAATTCACAATAGCTAAACTGTGGAGTCAACCTAGATGTCCTTCAGTGGATGAATGGATAAAACAAATATATATGGCATATATACACAATGGAATTTTACTCAGCAATAAAAAATAACAAAATCATGGCACTTGGCGGTAAATGGATGGCACTGGAGAAGATAATGCTAAGTGAAGTCAGCCAATCCCCAAAAAAACAAATGCTGAATGTTTTCTCTGATATAAGGAGGCTGACTCATAGCGGGGTAGGGAGAGGGAGCATGGGAGGAATAGATGGATTCTAGATAGGGAAGAAGGGTGGGAGGAAAATCAGAGGCAGGAGATTAGCAAGGATGGTGGAATGTGATGGACATCATTATACAAAGTACATGTATGAAGACTTGAATTGGGTGTCAACATACTTTATATACAAATAGAGATACAAAAGTTGTGGTATGTATGTGTATTAAGAATTGAAATGCGGTATGTGAAGGAAGATGGCGGCGAGGGGAGTGCATTGTCCCCGTGTGCTGCTTCACTGTGTGGGAGTATGACAAGTCAGGACGGCTAAAGGATATTTTGTTAGGAATTTCCAGCAATAGTGGGGTGCTCCGGAACCTGGAGGAAGGATTTCCATCGCACGAGGATCGGCTACGGGGACTCAAACGCGAGAGGTTTGTCGCACGGAGGGTAACACTGCTTATTCAGCAAATCGCCCCGCGGCTAAAGTCTGGGATAGAAACGCAGGGTTACAGCACTGCAGTTTCTGCCAGCCGCGCAAGCACCGTACTCAGGGCTGAATTCTGGGTTCGAGACGGGGGAAGGAAGCGGTCCATCTCGGTCCTCCACACCGGTCAGACCACAGAAGAGGCCAGCAGCCACCATGTTGGTAAACTGACGTCACCACCGCTGTTTTCGACTGACCGCAGCTCATTCAGCCATAGAACAGGTAATTTCAGGCTGCAATTCGCCTGCGGCTTGCAGACAGATTGCTAGGGCTCAGCGCCTGGGTGCTTCTTAGAACCTGATCTTATCAGAGTGAATACGGGGCTGCCGAGTTCCGGCTCCCGGAACTGAGCCCGTGGGGACTGCTTCTTGGAGCTTACATTTATAGGAGCTTACACCGAGCACGGAGCGGCCGAGTTCCGGCTCCCAGAACTTCCCTGGCCCGGGGCTAGGAGCCCGCGGAAACTGCTTCTCGGTCCGGGTCCTGCTGAGGGCCGGTCAGGACTCACCCGGTGCTTTGGTTGCCCGGCAAGGGGAACGAAATGCTGCCATTCGCATAGGATACCAACATGGCAGAGATCTGACGTCTGCAGAAAGCGGCGGAGGAGGGAACTTCATCAATACCAGTGGTGACATAAGCAGTTGGTCTCCTGGTAGGGGGGGTGAGGCACAGTCACCCGAGTCTCCTCAATTTGTCGTGGAGCCAGAGGGAAGGAGCCGGGCCGCCGCCAGCGCCCGGAGCAGGCCCAGCGGCTCGCCAGCGTGGTGACCGCGTGACCCCAATTGGAGAGGGGGCGGAGCGGAGCCGCCAGCCGCAACCGCAAGGTGGGCAGACCCGCGACCCAGTGGTACATGGGCGTGGTAGGAGGGGCAGGGCAGAGCCGCAGTTCGCACTTGCAAGGTAAACAGACCTGTGTCAGCCTGGCGGGTCAGGCCCAGTGGCCTGCCAGTGTGGTACACACGTCACCCCAACTGGAGTAGGGGCAGAGCAGATCCTTCTCCCACGCCCGGATCAGGCCCTGCCGGTGTGGTGGTCACGTGACCCCAATTGGAGTGGGGGCGGAGCGGAACTGCCACCCGTGCCCGCAGGGTGAGCAGACCAGTGATCAACCTGCAGATCAGGCCCAGGGGTCCGCAGGCGTGGTAGGAGGGGCAGGGCAGATCCGCCGCCCGCGCCTCCAAGGTAGGCAGACCTACAACAGACCGGCGGATCAGGCCCAGGAGCCTGCCGGCGTGGTACAAACACCACCCTAATTGGAGTAGTGGCAGAGCAGAGTCGCTGCCCGTGCCAGGAACAGGCCCAGCGTCCTGCAGGCGGGGTAGCCATGACACCCTAATTGGAGTAGGGGCAGAGCAGAGCCTCCACCCGTGCCCGAAAGGTGGGCAGATCTGCGACCGACCAGCGGGACAGGCCCAGTGGCCTGCCGGTACGACAGACACGTCACCCCATTTGCAGTAGGGGCAGAGTAGAGCCGCTGCCCGCGCCTGCAGGGTAGGCAAACCTGCTACCGACCGGCGGATCAGGCCCGGTGGCCTGACGGCGTGGTACACTCGTCACCCCAATTGGAGTAGGGGCAGAACAGAGCCGCCGCCAGCTCCCAGAACAGGCCCAGTGACCTGCCGGCGTGGTAGCCACGACACCCCAATTGGAATAAGGAGAGAGCACAGCCACCGCCCGCACCTGCAGGAAAGATACGCAAGCAGTATGAAAAGACAAGGAAAGAAAGGACCACAAGCAATGCAGGTCAACGCAACTTTAGAAGAGGTAACAGCTGCAGCAGATGGAATGTCAGATAAAGAATTCAGGATATACATGCTTCAGATGATCTGGAGTATCAAGGAAGACATTAAACAGCAAAATCAGACAATGAAAGATCACTTCGACAACGAATTACGCAAACAAATCCAGGAAGCAAAGGATCAACTATACAGGGAGATAGAGGTTATAAAAAACAAACAAACAGAAATCCTAGAAATGCAGGAAGCAATAAACCAACTTAAAAACTCAATGGAGAATACTACCAGCAGAGTAGAACACTTAGAAGATAGAACATCAGACAATGAAGACAAAGTATTTCAACTGGAAAAGAACATAGACAGCTCAGCAAGACTGTTAAGAAACCATGAGCAGAACATCCAAGAAATATGGGATAACATTAAGAGACCAAACTTAAGAGTCATTGGGATACAGGAAGGTACAGAGCTCCAAACCAAAGGAATGAGAAGTCTATTCAATGAAATAATACAAGAAAACTTCCCAGACTTGAAGAATGAGACAGAACCCCAAATCCTAGAAGCCTACAGGACGCCGAATGTGCAAAATCATAAGAGATCCACACCTAGACACATCATAATGAAGATGCCCAACATACAGAATAAGGAGAGAATTTTAAAAGCTACAAGAGAAAGGAAGCAGATTACATTTAGGGGTAAGCCAATCAGGATAACAGCTGATCTGTCAACACAGACTCTGAAAGCTAGAAGATCCTGGAATAACATATTTCAAACACTGAAAGAAAATGGGTTCCAACCAAGAATTGTGTATCCAGCGAAATTAAGCTTCAGGATGGAGGATGAAATTAAAACCTTCCACGATAAACAAAAGTTTAAAGAATTCGCAGCTAGAAAACCATCTCTTCAAAACATCCTCGCCAAAGCATTACAGGAAGAGGAAATGGAAAATAATAATGAAAACCAACAGTGGGAGGTAGGACAGTAAAGGGGGGGGGGGGAATAATCAAAGAGGAAAACAAACCATGTTTAGTAACAGAAATAAACAAATATGGCTGGAAGAACAACCCATATCTCAATAATAACCCTAAATGTTAATGGCTTAAACTCACCAATTAAGAGACACAGGCTAGTAGAATGGATCACAAAACAAGACCCAACAATATGCTGCCTACAGGAGACGCATTTGATAGGAAAAGACATACATAGGCTGAAGGTGAAAGGTTGGGAAAAATCATATCACTCATATGGACTTCGGAAACAAGCAGGAGTGTCCATACTCATATCAAATAAAATAGATTTCAAGCCAAAGTTAATCAAAAGAGATAAAGAGGGACACTACATACTGCTTAAGGGAACCATACAACAACAAGACATAACAATCATAAATATTTATGCCCCAAACAATGGTGCAGCTATGTTCGTCAAACAAACTCTTCTCAAGTTCAAGAGTCTAATAGACCACCATACCATAATCATGGGAGACTTCAACACACCTCTCTCGCCACTGGACAGATCTTCCAAACAAAAGTTGAATAAGGAAACTATAGAACTCAATAACACTATTAATAACCTAGACCTAATTGACATATATAGAATATACCACCCAACATCAAGCAGTTACACTTTTTTCTCAGCAGCACATGGATCCTTCTCAAAAATAGATCATATATTATGTCACAGGGCAACTCTTAGACAATATAAAGGAGTAGAGATAATACCATGCATCTTATCTGATCATAATGGAATGAAACTGAAAATCAACGATAAAAGAAGGAAGGAAAAAGCATACATCACTTGGAGAATGAACAATAGGTTACTGAATGATCAATGGGTTATAGAAGACATCAAGAAGGAAATTAAAAAATTCTTAGAGATAAATGAAAACACAGACACAACATATCGGAATCTATGGGACACATTGAAAGCAGTTCTAAGAGGAAAATTCATTGCTTGGAGTTCATTCCTTAAAAAAAGAAAAAACCAACAAATAAATGATCTCATACTTCATCTCAAAATCCTTGAAAAAGAAGAGCAAAACAACAGCAAAAGAAGTAGAAGGCAAGAAATAATTAAAATCAGAGCTGAAATTAATGAAATCGAAACAAAAGAAACAATTGAAAAAATTGACAAAACTAAAAGTTGGTTCTTTGAAAAAATAAACAAAATCGACAGACCCTTAGCGATGCTAGCGAAGAGAAGAAGAGAGAGAACTCAAATTACTAACATACGGGATGAAAAAGGCAATATCACAACAGACACTTCAGAAATACAGAAGATAATCAAAAACTATTTTGAATCCTTATACTCCAACAAATTAGAAGATAGTGAAGGCATCGATAAATTTCTTAAGTCATATGATCTGCCCAGATTGAGTCAGGAGGATATAGAAAACCTAAACAGACCAATATCAATTGAGGAAATAGAAGAAACCATAAAAAGACTTCCAACTAAGAAAAGCCCAGGTCCAGATGGGTATACAGCAGAATTTTACAAAACCTTTAAAGAAGAACTAATACCAATACTTTTCAAGCTACTTCAGGAAATAGAAAAGGAGGGAGAACTTCCAAATTCATTCTATGAGGCCAACATCACCCTGATACCTAAACCAGACAAAGACACTTCAAAGAAAGAAAACTACAGACCAATGTCTCTAATGAACCTAGATGCAAAAATCCTCAATAAAATTCTGGCGAATCGGATAAAAAAACATATCAAAAAAATTGTACACCATGATCAAGTAGGATTCATCCCAGGGATGCAAGGCTGGTTCAATATACGGAAATCAATAAATGTTATTCACCACATCAATAGACTTAAAAATAAGAACCATATGATCATCTCGATAGATGCAGAAAAAGCATTTGACAAAGTACAGCATCCCTTTATGTTCAAAACTCTAGAAAAACTAGGGATAACAGGAACATACCTCAATATTGTAAAAGCAATCTATGCTAAGCCTCAGGCTAGCATCATTCTGAATGGAGAAAAACTGAAGGCATTCCCTCTAAAATCTGGAACTAGACAGGGATGCCCTCTCTCTCCACTTCTGTTCAACATAGTTCTCGAAACACTGGCCAGAGCAATTAGACAGACGAAAGAAATTAAAGGCATAAAAATAGGAAAAGAAGAACTTAAATTATCACTATTCGCAGATGATATGATTCTATACCTAGCAGACCCAAAAGGCTCTACAAAGAAACTATTAGAGCTAATAAATGAATTCAGCAAAGTGGCAGGATATAAAATCAACACGCATAAATCAAAGGCATTCCTGTATATCAGCGACAAATCCTCTGAAATGGAAATGAGGACAACCACTCCATTCAAAATATCTTCAAAAAAAATAAAATACTTGGGAATCAACCTAACAAAAGAGGTGAAAGAATTATACAATGAAAACTACAGAACCCTAAAGAGAGAAATAGAAGAAGATCTTAGAAGATGGAAAAATATACCCTGTTCATGGATAGGCAGAACTAACATCATCAAAATGGCGATATTACCAAAAGTTCTCTATAGGTTTAATGCAATGCCAATCAAAATCCCAATGGCATTTCTTGTAGAAATAGAGAAAGCAATCATGAAATTCATATGGAATAATAAAAGACCCAGAATAGCAAAAACAATGCTAAGCAGGAAGTGTGAATCAGGCGGTATAGCGATACCAGACTTCAAACTATACTACAGAGCAATAGTAACAAAAACAGCATGGTACTGGTACCAAAACAGGCGGGTGGACCAATGGTACAGAATAGAGGACACAGAAACCAATCCACAAAACTACAACTATCTTATATTTGATAAAGGGTCTAAAAGCATGCAATGGAGGAAGGATAGCATCTTCAACAAATGGTGCTGGGAAAACTGGAAATCCATATGCAACAAAATGAAACTGAATCCCTTTCTCTCGCCATGCACAAAAGTGAATTCAAAATGGATCAAGGAGCTTGATATCAAATCAGAGACACGGCGTCTGATAGAAGAAAAAGTTGGCTACGATCTACATACTGTGGGGTCGGGCTCCAAATTCCTCAATAGGACACCCATAGCACAAAAGTTAATAACTAGAATCAACAAATGGGACTTACTCAAACTAAAAAGTTTTTTCTCAGCAAAAGAAACAATAAGAGAGGTAAATAGGGAGCCTACACCCTGGGAACAAATCTTTACTCCTCACACTTCAGATAGAGCCCTAATATCCAGAGTATACAAAGAACTCAAAAAATTAGACAATAAGAAAACAAACAACCCAATCAACAAATGGGCCAAGGACCTGAACAGACACTTCTCAGAGGAGGACATACAGTCAATCAACAAGTACATGAAAAAATGCTCAACATCTCTAGCTGTCAGAGAAATGCAAATCAAAACCACCCTAAGATACCATCTCACTCCAGTAAGATTGGCAGCCATTATGAAGTCAAACAACAACAAGTGCTGGCGAGGATGTGGGGAAAAGGGTACACTTGTACATTGCTGGTGGGACTGCAGATTGGTGCAGCCAATTTGGAAAGCAGTATGGAGATTTCTTGGAAAGCTGGGAATGGAGCCACCATTTGACCCAGCTATTCCCCTTCTTGGTCTATTCCCTAAAGACCTAAAAAGAGCATGCTACAGGGACACTGCTACATCGATGTTCATAGCAGCACAGTTCACAATAGCAAGACTGTGGAACCAACCTAGATGCCCTTCAATAGACGAATGGATAAAAAAAATGTGGCATTTATACACAATGGAGTATTACTCTGCATTAAAAAATGACAAAATCATAGAATTTACAGGGAAATGGATGGCATTAGAGCAGATTATTCTAAGTGAAGCTAGCCAATCCCTAAAAAACAAATGCCAAATGTCTTCTTTGATATAAGGAGAGTAACTAAGAACAGTGTAGGGACGAAGAACAGGAGAAGAAGATTAACATTTAACAGGGATGAGAGGTGGGAGGGAAAGGGAGAGAGAAGGGAAATTGCATGGTAATGGAAGGAGACCCTCAGGGTTATACAGTGGAGGAGGTAGAGAGAGAGGAGGGGAGGGGAGGGGAGAGGTGGGGAGGGGGGAGGGTGGAGGATGGGAAAGGCAGCGGAGCACAACAGACACTAGTATGGCAATTTGTAAATCAATGGATGTGTAACTGATGTGATTCTGCAATCTGTGTATGGGGTGAAGGTGGGAGTTCATAACCCACTTGAATCAAAGTGTGGAATATGATATGTCAAGAAATTTGTAATGTTTTGAACAACCCACAATAAAAATTAAAAAAAAAAAAAAAAAAAAAAAAGAATTGAAATGCAAAAAAAGTACATGTATAAAGGCTATAAAAATAAATAAATAAATAAATGGGTAAATAAATAAATAAGTTGAATGGGATGCTGTCTTGGAGGATATAGAAGCTACTCTTCTCAAACAATTAACAAAAGTAAGCAGATGTGCAGAGAAGGGAAGAAAATTAGGTCTGAAAATAGGGGAATTAGCTAAGCAGTTAACTACTGTGGAAAACCTGTGAAAATGGTTCCACCTGAGCCGCAGGCCTCCCCCAGTCTCTATTGAAACCACCAGTACTGCAGAGAAAAAGTACATTTTAAAGTCATTCCAACTGATTCAGTGAATGATTTACAATTTCAAGCCATATTTTTCTTGAATCATGTGTCTGAAAATATCTGATTCTGTTACTTATTTGGCCAAAATTAATCTTCCACATTGCCTCTACAGACTTGCTTTCTGCAAGACACTCTTTTCTGTTTTATTGATAAGAATCAGAGAGACACTAAACTTTTAGCAGCACTTTGAGAAATCACATTTAGTCCCTTTGCTCTGGAGACAAAGTCCCATTTTATTCATTCTTTAGATGCATCCTATTTTCAAACATTTTGAAATATGGAGATCACACAATTCCTTTGGTAAACTAATCCTATATCTAAAAATTTCAAAATCATTATTAGGTATTTGTTTAATATGATTACCATAGAATAGCTTTGACTTGTGTCCTATTGTATAATCCCACTAGAAGCTGCATGAAGAGATAAAAATGAAAGGATAGTTAAATAGTAAATGTCTTTCATTTTCTGTGTTATGATGATTTAACATCTGGGGTTTTGCTGTCTCTTTCAGGATTAGCAAATTCCCTAGAGATAGTAAATAACTTAGCTCATTCAGTGAGCACATTTTCAAATGCAAACCAATTAATCAATTAACCAAGGCCCCAGAATCCTCAATCAGATTTTTTTTCCTTGTTCTTTTTAAATACACATGACAGTGGAGACAACCAGCTCCTTTATCAGGCTCTCACATTCTAGTCTACTGACCACCTACATCAGTTGCTAGTCAGGTGTTAGACAAGGAGGGATTGTCTGTACCTCAGAGCCCATTGAAACAAGCAAGCCAATCCTTAACCAGTTTACCCTGCACCAACACTTCATTCCTGCAAAAAAAACCTAAAAATTCTCACCCACAGTCCTCCCCTTCTCTCTCTGCCTCCTGTCACCAATGCTTCCAGGTACGGCCCCCTATGGCATGGCACAGTATGCCCCATTCTCTGGGGATCATAAGTAACAAGCTTGTCATTACGGTGTCTGTCTTCTTCTGATCTGTTGGCCTTACCTTAAATAATTAATAAAACTTATATTAAGCCAAGTGGGGTGGTGCATGCCTATAATCACAGCAACTCAGGAGGCTGAGGTAAGAGGATCCTGAGTTCAAAGCCAGTCTCACCAATTTAGCAAGGCCCTAAGCAACTTAGCAAACCCCATCTCAAAATAAAAAATGTAAAGGTCTGGGGATATGATTCAGTATCTAAACTCCCCTGGGTTCAATCCCTGATACCAAAATAATAATAATAATAATGTCTATATTAAAGCAAGTGTACAGGAAGGGAATGTGGCTCAGTCCTAGAGTGTTTGCCTAGCATGCATGCAGATCTGGGTTCCATCCCCAGCACTTCAGGGGGTAAAAAAGTTAAAATAGGTACATGCAAGATTATTCACTAAAAATTATTTATAATAGCAAAGAAATTATAGCAATTTCTTTGGTAGAAGAATGCTTGAATTAATTATAATATGTCTATGGTGTGAAATTTTAAATAGCAGTTAAAAGTAATGAAGCAATTTCTTATAATTAACATGGTATTAGCTCCAAGACATATTGTTAAGTAAGAAACGGAAGCTGGAAAACAATAGAGATACTATGAAACACACAGTAAGTCTACAAAACAATGGAATATGTTTATGGATATTCCTATACATGAATGTACATATAAAAGGCCCTATTTTGATAATAAACTGAACAGATCTTAGTGCTTAGTTCCAGGTTATTCAGGAGAGATATTTCCTTCATTTATGGTTTTCAAAAATGTTTATATTAAAAATGAAGATATATACTTTTTGTTAAGTTTAAAATAGCCAGATTTTATGGTGCACAATGGTAATCCCAGATACCTGAGAGGCTGAGATGGGAGGATCAAAAATTTGAAGCTAAAATTAAAAAAAAAAAAAAAAAAGTTTTAGGTTAGCCTTGGCAACGTAGTGATATCCTGTCTCAAATAAAGATGATTGGGGCTCTGGGTTCAAACCTTAGTACCTTAAAAAAAATTTTAAATAAGGGCTGGGTTGAGTCATATCTCAATGTCCAGCATGTACAAGGCCCTGGGTTTGAACCCCAGCACCACAAAAATATAAATAAATATGAATTCTTAAAAGTTGATAACTAAATTGCATAACTCAAATTGATAAAAAGTAGTTTAACTTAATGCAAAACTACAATTATCAAGATCTCCTCACCCCAGCTCTAAACTCACTTTTATGTCAATGTTAGAGGAAGAAAATGATCCCTTTCCAAATGGACATGTTAAATAAAATCAGAATTGCAATTGTGCAGAAAAGTACACTGAATTCAGGTCTTGAGCAACATAGTACAATGCTGAGTTATAAGTAAAATTTGGTGACCAACTTTTAGTAAACACAATTTTCTTCTTCCTTCCCCCCCGCCGCCACCCCGCTTTCTGTTTTCTCTTCTGGAAAATGTGGCTATGCATATCTTATACCATGGAGAATTATTTTAAAATTCTAAGATTTATTTGATAAAGTGTAAGAAAAACACATGAATAGATTTTTAAGTGAAATTTCTCTGGAGTTCCTTCTTCCCCATCATAAGAACAAATTGGAACATTTTCCACAATAGTCAGCAATAGCTTACACCAGCCATCTCTTAGTTCTTCAGATTTATTCAAGTTACTATCTATATGATTCATATTTTTCATACCATATTATGTAACCTGTCTGTACCAAAGGTAGGCTTCATTAAATATTTCCTAAATTAATGAATTTCAAATTGCCCAAATGGAAAAATTCATCACACTGAGGTTGACATCACAAAGAACAGCTCCTGTGCATCTACTAATCTCAAGTGCTTTGGCTTAAGCCCATTAGTAAATGCCAGTGGCTCAAATTTCTTCCATATATTTCCCCAAAATAAATACTAAAATATTAGACAAACATAAAATGAAAGATTAAAATAACACCAATTATATCACAAGACAAAAAAAATACTGTACAGCATGTGAACTTCAAGAATTATCTTGCAGGCACCTAGGTGATCAAATTGAATTTCACATAGAGATGCCTCAGAATCCAGTAGGTTCCATATTTAAAAGAAACTCTGTGAATCCCTTATTGGTATCCCATGAGGACAACAGAGACCAGGTGCTTTGCAATTCTAGTTACTTCCAGTTCCCTTAGATACTGTCAAATGCATGGGTAAAGTGGTGTTTTTCTATTCTACCCATCTCTCAGTGCCTGGCACTGGGATAATGGAGAAGGGGTCATCTTGCCTGCAGTTTACTTATCCTGGCTTGTGGTAATAGTTTAAAAATGGCAAGGCCAACCCAAAGAAGATGTGTAAACTTAGACCACACCTGTAGTATTTCATAGCAATTTTGCAGTCAAATCAATTTTTTTGCAAGGATCCTTAGAACAATGTATGGAAAACTTAGTTTTTGCTTATTTGCCATATTGAACCTGTTTTCCAGGACAGTCTAAAATTGGTTTGGCTTAAGCCTTGACTGCCACAGTGTTGCTTTTACTCAAAATTGTTTATAAATGCAGGACATATACTCTGCCTTCCCTCATCTATAAGAGAAAAGGGAACTGTTAGACTTTTAACCTTTTCTCTAACTCTATAAGGAGCATAATTCCTTTCAAAGATGTGTCCATTATCTCCTTAATTATGCTTTTCTGCTAGTAGATTTCTTTCCTTAAATCATGTCTTAAAAGCACTATAAAATATGACTAAGTATATTCTAAGGTATATTTATAAGCCTGCTGTTAGACCAGGCTCAACCTGGCTACTGTGATATATATATGGAATTATATATATGAAACACACATGTATATGGAATTATATGTATGACACATATATATTTAAAATATATAAATCTGGAATATTTATATACAGATTTGGATATATATAATGAATATTATAAATTCAACAAAGTTGTATATTTATGCTACATACATTTGAAATAAGCTGGGGGAAAATTATTCAAATAATGAAAAGTGTTTCAACTCAGGTTTATGTACTTTAATAGACTCCTATTATAGTTCTACATAAGATTAATAAAATATTTCTGTATGCATATACATTTTTCTATCACCAGAAGTGTTTAAATATAGGCTTAATTGAAATATACTATAGGAAATTTAAATTGTGTATAATCAAGATTTAGGTACATTTAATTCGTCCTTTAATTTCTTACAAATATTTATTGAATTATCAGCATTGGAAATGCAGAGGCATATAGAACAAAACAAAAAGTCTTTTCCTGGAGTGAACAAAATAGATAAATTAGTAAAATATGTAATGTATTAGATAAAGATAATTAAACGAATGCCTAAAAATCCCTGGCAATCATAAAGGCCTCAATTCTTTAACCCTGGCATGTAAGAACAAATCTATATGCACTGGTTGTTCTCAGAAGTTTTTGCACACCATATGTCTTTTTTTTTTTTAAAGAGAGAGAGAGAGAGAATTTTTTAATATTTATTTTTTAATTTTCGGCGGGCACAACATCTTTGTATGTGGTGCTGAGGATCGAACCCGGGCCGCACGCATGCCAGGCAAGCGCGCTGCCGCTTGAGCCACATCCCCAGCCCCACACCATATGTCTTACCAGTTCATGCTGACTGCGATTCAAAAAGCCATGGTCAAACTTTCACCAGAACTAACAGGAACAGTGCTCAAGCTCTACATTAGGTCATGTAGGTTATTGATACCTTTTGAAATGCAAAGTTTTTTTTTAAATATTGCAAGTAATTAATGAATGATGGTAAGCATTGTATTTAGCTATTGTGAATTGTGCTGCTATAAACATTGATGTGGCTGTGTCCCTGTAGGATGCTGTTTTTAAGTCCTTTGGGTATAGACTGAGGAGAGGGATAGCTGGGTCAAATGGTTGTTCCATTCCCAGTTTTCCAAGGAATCTCCATACTGCTTTCCATATTGGCTGTACCAATTTGCAGTCCCACCAGCAGTGTATGAGTGTACCTTTTTCCCCACATCCCTGCCAACACTTATTGTGTTTATCTTCATAATAGCTGCCATTTCTGACTGAAGTGAGATGAAATCTTAGAGGAGTTTTGATTTGCATTTCTGTAATTGCTAGCGATGATGAACTTTTTTTTTTCATATATTTGTTGATTGATTGTATATCAACTTCTGAGAAGTGTCTGTTCAGGTCCTTGTAGTATTGGCACCAAAACAGACTGGTAGACCAATGGTACAGAATAGAGGACACAGAGACTAACCCACAAAATTACAATTATCTGATATTAGACAAAGGTGCCAAAAGCACGCATTGGAGAAAAGATAGCCTCTTCAACAAATGATGCTGGGAAAACTGGAAATCCATATGCAACAAAATGAAATTAAACCCCTATATCTCACCATGCACAAAACTCAACTCAAAATGGATCAAGGACCTAGGAATTAAACCAGATACTCTGCATCTATTATAAGAAAAAGTAAGCCCTAATCTCCATCGTGTGGGATTAGGCCCCAACTTCCTTAATCAGACTTCTTTGGCGCAAGAATTAAAATCAAGTATCAATAAATGGGATGGATTCAAACTAAAAAGTTTCTTCTAAGCAAAAGAAACAATCTGTGAAATGAACAGAGAGCCTACATCTTGGGAACAAATTTTCACCCCTCACACATCAGATAGAGCACTAATCTCTAGGGTATAGAAAGAACTCAAAAAGTTTAGCACCAAAAAATAATAATAATAATAATAACTCAACCACATTTTCTTCTAGCAGTTGCAGCGTTTCTTGTCTAATTTCTATTTCTTTTATCCATTTTGGGTTGAGTTTTGTGCAGGGTAAGAGATAAGGATCAAGTTTTATTCTTTTACATATGGAAATCCAGTTTTCCCAGCGGCATTTATTTAAAAGGCTCTCTTTTCTCCAATATGTTTTTGGCACCTTGTTGAGTATCTGATGACTGTATCTATGTGGATTCTTCTCTGTGTCTTCTATTCTATTCCAATGGTCTACATGTCTGTTTTCAAGCCAATTCCATGCCATTTTTGGTACCAAAGCTCCAGTGTAATTTGAAATCAGGTGTTGTGATGCCTCTGGCTTTGCTCTTCTTGCTCAGTATTGCTTTGGCTATTCTGGGTCTTTAATTTTTCAAATGAATTTTTTTTTTGAATTTTTTTTTTAGATTTTTTTTTATTAGTTGTTCAAAACATTACAAAGCTCTTGACATATTTCATACATTTGATTCAAGTGTTTTTTTTTAAATAAATTTTATAAATTTTTTTGTAGTCCTATGAAGAATTTCATTGGTGTTTTGATTAAAATTGCATTGAATCATATAACACATTTGGTACTATGGCTATTTTGACAGTATTAATTCTGCTTATCCAAGACTGTGGAAAGTCTTTCCATCTTTTAAGTCTTTAATTTATTTCTTCAGTGTTCTATAACTTCCATCGTAGAGGTTTTTGACATTAATGGGTGCTAGATTTTGTCAAATGCTTTTCCTGCACTAATTGAGATGAGCATGTGATTCTTGTCCTTAATTCTATTTATGTGGTGAATTACATTTTTTTTATTTTTATATGTTGAAACAAAACTTGCATCCCTGGGATGAAACCTACTTGATTATGGTGGACCATCTTCTTTATGGGTTTTTGAATAGGTTTGCTAATATTTTATTAAGGATGTTTGTACCTATGTTAATCAGGGATATCGGTTGTAATTTTATCCTTTTATTCTCAAGTATTTTTTTTTAGGTTATTGTGAACAGGATAGTTTTTTCTGATTTCTTTCTCAGCAGATTTATTACTGGAGCATAGAACAATTAATAATTCTTGTATGTTGATTGTGTATCCTGTTAATTTGCTGAATTTGTTTATCAGCTTTAGAAATCTTCAGGTGGACTTCTTCAGGTTTTCTAGATATAGGATCAGCAAACAGACATGATTTTACTTTTTCTTTTCCTATTTGTATTCCTTTAATTTTCTTCTCTTGCCTGATTGCTCTGGCTAGAGTTTCAAGAACTATATTGAATAGAAGTAGTGAGAATGAACAATCTTGTCTTGTTCATGATTTTTAGAGTAATTTTCCTGTGTTTAGTATTATGTTGGCTTTGAGTTTGTTGTATGTCTTTATAATGTTGAGATAAGTTCCTTCTATCCCTAGTTATTCCAGAATTTTTTTGCAGAGGTGGGTACCAGGAATTGAACTCAGGGGCACTCAACCACTGAGCCACATCCCCAGCCTTATTTTGTATTTTATTAGAGACAGGGTCTCGCTGTGTTGCTTAGTGCCTCACTTCTGCTGCAGCTGGCTTTGAACTCGAGATCCTCCTGTCTCAGCCTCCAGAGCTACTGGGATTATAGGCACACACCACCATAGCTAGCTACTCCAGGATTTTTAACATGAATGGGTTCTAGATTTTGTCAAAGGATTTTCCGGCATTGATTGAGATGAGTATGTAATTCTTGTTCTTAATTCTATTTACCTGGTGAATTACATTTTTTTTAATTTTTATATGTTGAAACAACCTTGCATCCCTGAGATGAAACCCACTTGATCATGGTATACAATCCTCTCTATGTGTTTTTGAATAGGTTTGCTAATATTAAGGATGTTTGCACCTATGTTAATCAGGGATGTCAGTTTGTAGTTTTCTTTCCTTGATGTGTTTTTGTCTGGTTTTGGTTTCAGTGTTATATTGGTTTCATAGATTAATTTGTGAGTGTTCCCTTCCTTTCTCTTTCATAGTATAATTTGAGGAGAATTGCCATTACTACTTCTTTAAAGGTATGGTAAAACTCTAATGAGAATTCTTCTAGTTCTGGACTTTTCTTTATTGGATCACTTTTAATTGCTACTTCAATCTCATGGCTTGATATTGGTCCATTTAATTTTTTTTTATATTCTCATCATTCAATTTGGGTGGTC
This sequence comes from Marmota flaviventris, assembly GCF_047511675.1. Lineage (NCBI taxonomy): Eukaryota > Metazoa > Chordata > Mammalia > Rodentia > Sciuridae > Marmota > Marmota flaviventris. The sequence continues at coordinate 98,946,807 of NC_092500.1, forward strand.
ATATGTGTCTGTCCAGAAATTTGTCCATGACTTCTAGAATTTCCATTTTATTGGAGTATAAATTTTCAAAATAGTTACTAATGTGCCTTTGGACTTCAGAGGTGTCTGTAGTGATATCTCCCTTTTTATCTCTAATTTTTTTGATTCGGGTCTTCTCTCTCTTTCTTTTGGTAAGTTTGACTAAGTTCTTTGGTAAGTTCTTTGACTAAGTTCTTTTGGTAAATACTTTGTCTGTCTTTACAAAGAACCAACTCTTTGCTGCATTGATGCTTTACATAGTTTATTTTTTATCAGTTTTACTAATTTCAGTTCTAATCTTAATTTTATCTTGTTTTGTACTGATTTAGAATGAGTTGTTCTTCCTTTTCAAGGCTTGGAGATGTGACGTTAGTTATTTATTTAGGATCTTTCCATTTTGTTTTGTTTTTGTTATGTGGGCACTCAGTGCTTTCCTCTTAGAACTGCTTTCATGTTGTCCCAGAGATTTCTCAGTAAATACTGGGAAAGGGAACAATCCAACAAGAAGATATAATGAAGTAAATATTTATGTTCCAAAAGTTAGTGGACCAAATTACATAAAACAAATGCTTTTGACATTAAATCCCAGATAGACCCCAATACAGTACAATAATATTGGGTGATTTCAACATTTCCTTCTCACCAAGAGACAGGTATTTTGGCCATACCTTAATAAGGATACATCTGACCCGAATAGTAGTATTAACCAAATGGTCCTAATAGACATCTACAGAATATTTCACCCAAAATTAGCTGGATTCATTTTCTTCTTAGCAGTTCTTTTTCCAAAATAGACTATATTATTGGTCACAATGCAAGTCTTAGTGAATACAAAAAAAGATATAATCCTGTTCATTTTATCAGATCATAATGGAATGAAAGTAGAAATCATCAGCAAGAAAAATGATAGAAACCACAGAAACACATGAAGATTGATTAATAGTCTTTTAAATGAGAAATGGATCATAGAATAAATGAAAGAAGAAATATAAATATTTTTAGAAACAAATGAGAACAGAATATTTGTCTTCTATGATTAATTTTTGCTTGAAATATACTTTGTTAGATGTGAGAATAGCTACTTCTGCTTATTTTCAAACTCCATTTGCACAGAGTATCTTTTTCCATTTTTTAATTTTCAGCCTGTGAATGTTTTTGCCTAGGAGTCTCTTGCAAACAACATACACTTGGATCTTATTTTTGTATCTATTTGATCAATTTATGTCTTTTAATTGGAGAGTTGAAACCATTTCATTCAGTGTTATTATGGACAGATGTTTGCTGTTCCTGCCAATTTTTTTATTCCCTATATTTAATTCAATATAAATTTAATTAATCTTAAATTGGGCCTTTTGGTGTTGTCCCAGAGTTCTTGTATATTCAATAATGGTCTTTATTTATTTTTCCTTTGTTGCATTCTGAGTGTTTAAGTTCATGTATCCTATCTTCAAGACCTGAAGTTCTGTCTTTGAGACCTGACATTCTATTTTCTATGTAATCTAACACACTGGTGTACTTGCAAGTGATTTTTTTATTTGATTCATTGTGTCTTTCATTTCTGGGAGTTCTGATTGGTTTCTTTTCAAAACATGTATTCCTTTATTGAAATGGTCTTTCATCTCCTGTATTTGCCCTCCTAATTCATTCCTTATCTTAGCTCACTGACATTCTAATAATTAATTTTATAGTCTTTCTCTTGAATTCTATCCATGTCCATACCCATAAATTCATTTGCTGGGGGATTATAGATTTGGGAAGGAGACTTATTTGCCTGTTTCCTCATGTTTTCAGAGGACTTGGACTTGCACACCTATTGAAATTGATTCCTCTTCCTCTTTTATGTGTATGTCCTTTGGTGTACAGTTATCTTTTTTTGAAGTGATTCCTGTGTTTTTGGTATCTTTTACCTTTACTACCTAAGCTGTGTGTAATCCAAGTGTTAATTGCAACCTCTAATACTGCTCAGTGTGCTGCTGTAGAACTACAGATTAAATTCACTCTTGAAGATATGCTGAAATACATTGGGTTCCTCTGAGGTATCATCTTGGGACTTCAGTTTTTGCTGTATAAGTAGATGTCCAGGAGTGGGACCTGAGATCCCCGCCAGCTGTTCCACCTTAGAGCCTGGTTGTTGGTTTGCGTGTTTTCTCTGTCCGATTCTATGAATTAAAGTATTGCTGGGGATTGAGTGGAACTAGTTCATACATAGGGTGAAGTTTGCTATCACTTGGCTGAGTTTGTCAGTGTAGCCCAGCTCAGTTGTAAGTGTGAACTTGTAGTGTCCCAAGTGTCACTTTCCAGTCCCTCTTAGAAAAAGGGAAAGCAAGCCATAGTTATAACTGCCAAACCAATACATTGCCTTAAAATAAATGTCCAGTGCCTAACATGACATCTATAACACCAATTGCCACACAAAAAGAAAAGGTGAGTGAACATTTCACAACAGCAACAGCAAAAATAGCTGTGAACTAGATCTAGCATGAAACAGCAAGTGTCAACTACATCATCCACCATATTTATAACCACAACAATCTGAATGGTGCCCCTGAGTTCAATCCCCTGTACCCTTCCACACACAAAAAAAAATTCATAGTTTCTTAAGTAAAGAGAAAATGTGGTAGGAAGACAAGAGACAGTTTGAAATATTTGAAAAGTGAACAGAGGGGAATCAAGAGAGAGGTAGCAGGTGATGGCTTTAAAGAAGAAGAAACAAAAATAACTACAATTAATAAAATAAAAAGAGGGGCCGGGGATGTGACTCAAGCAGTAGCGCGCTCGCCTGGCATGTGTGCGGCTTGGGTTTGATCCTCAGCACCACATATAAACAAAGATGTTGTGTCCACTGAAAAAACTAAAAAATAAATATTAAAAAATTCTCTCTCTCTCTCTCTCTCTCTCTCTCTCTCTCTCTCAAAAAAAAAATTAAAAAATAAAATAAAAAGAGAGGAAGAGGGAACAAGAAAATTTGGCTATTAGAGAGAGAAGAATGGAAAGAAGGATTAGTAAGAGAAACAAAAACAAAGGTAAGAACAATCCAAAGTCAACACACAAAAAAACTCTATCCCTCCAAAGTCAAACAAAACTAAATAACAGTTTGAAGAGAGAACAATAAAAATAAAAGAAAAATTACATAAACATAATTTTATATATTTACACATATAAATATATAATTTATACATACAAATATAATTTTATATATTTCTAAATAAAATTTTTACTTATTGAGATAATACATAAAGAAAATTTTATATGTATATGTTATAATATATATAGTATAGATATATATTACACATACATATAAAGTTATATATATATATATATATATATATATATATATATATATATATACATATTCTTAAGTCAATGAGCAAAGCAAGAACACATACAATGGAAAAAGTAAAAAAAAAAAATGGGATAATGGAGAATAGGAAAAAATTCTTAATGAAAAATGAAGGGCTTGTCTCCAATGTGGTAGTCAGACTGTTAACAGGGATGGATATTCACAGCCTATGCTGTTGTGTCCTTCTGTGCATTTCTTTTTGGGCTATGTACCCCTTGGATCTGGAACTTAAGCAGTTGTAGTATTTCTCAGCTTTCCTTCTGTCAACATAAAGTAGGACAGATGGGGCGTCCTGACAATTTGAGCTTTGTCTGAACAGACTAGGCTACTGCAGAGTGGACCTGATGCAGAGTTATAATTGGGAAATTCAGTGTCTGGGGTTTAGTTCTGAACATTCTTTAGAACTTTGTCAGGAGGTATTTACTCCAGAGAGTCTAGATCCACACCTGCTATTGCTGGGCAGATGCCAATCTCTGCTAGACATCTGAGTCACAAGGACCTCCTGAAAATTCCTCTGGTAGAGTGGAGAATTTAGCCTTCCACAGGTCTCAAATATTCCACCGCAATGATGTGGACTTTCCAGGATCAGACCTGGAGTGCAGAAGCAACTGTCTAACTAGTTTCTGGCCTCTCTCCAGCTGGTGGTATGAGACACCAGAAACAAAAGGAAGACAAGACTCTCTCCCCCAGGATCTTCAGCCAGGATTCCCCTAGGTATTGTCCTCTCTGTGCCTGTTTCAATTGCACTGGGCCAGATACACTCTGGAGCCCATGGCAGATGTTTGCTAGGACAGGCTGGCAATGCTCTTTATGAACTCCAGAGCTCCCGCCACTGAAAGCTGCCAAGAGGTCACTTGCAAATGGAAGTGTCTGCACACCAATCAAGAGAATCAAAGCGCTTTTCAGTCATCAGCGTGCCATGCTATCTGTAGATCTGTTAAGGTCAGCCCCGCTTACTATTCCACGGGTTCTCCTGTGCTGAATTTATCTTCAGTGATTTTTTTATCTTTCCACTTGTTACTCTGCCCTCTGCAGTGAACTGGAGATACTAATGACACTGATGCCACCTCAGGCAAAGTTGGCATGTCTCTAGCATATTATTTCTTCTTCTGTGCTCAAAGCTTCTGAGTTTCTGGGCCCCTACAATTATTTTGAAGTCCAATGTTGAATGTCAGTGAATTCCCTGTCACCCACCTCACTGAAAAGCCATACTCCTGCTGCTTGAATCTTGAACAGTGGGTTACGCTTTCTCTTATCTTTCATCTTTCAGACTTCGAAGAGTTATTCTTGCTTCCTTTTGGTCTTCTTAATTCTGGAGAAAAAAAATATAAGACATAATATAAACACATCACACATGCATACAGATATAGTTTTACTGTTATTCATGATGCTCAGATGCCACCATCTGGTGAGTGTAAGTATAGCTTCTATATTGCTCACTGAGAACTATAAAGTTAATCCTTCCATGACATTTTCTTTCACTGTACGTTGGTTCAGTCCTATCGATTAACCTCTGTGTAATTTTTCTTACTCTATTAACTTTGTCAGATAGTAGTGAGACTCTTACTTACATTTCCCTTGCTCTATTTTTACTATATGTTCCTCAGTTGTGATTTCTACTGGCAGAATAGCATTATGTCACATTACTTTTGCCCACTGAATCATGTACTCATAATTATGTACTTATTTATTTATACTCCGTTTTTCTTGCAGGCACTGCTAGCTCAAGTTCTCTTCCTCCATTTCTTTGCTAATGAACACTGATTTTGTCCAGGGGGATAATGCACTAAGTGATTCTCAACCAGGAGTATTTTGGAAATCTTTGCTCACTCGCTGATTTAGGTGTCCCAACATTGAAGCACATTGCTGGTATTCAGAGAGTGAGTGTCAGAGCTGCTGTTACATAAGGCAATAAAACACACCACACATTTGTTTTGTATCCTTTATACAATATATATTGAATAAATACATACTTAACTTGATGCATGGAACAGGCCCCCCATATGAAGGTGGAAGAGTAGGAATATAGGAACCTGCCTATTTCCAGACTTCCTGTGACATGAAAAAATTGAAACCACTATTTGATTAAGCTGCATTTAATCAAAAAATTTTATTACAAAGCTGGGTGCAGTGGTGCATCCCTTTGATTCCAGCTGCTTTGTAGGCTGAGGCATGAGGATTACAAGTTTTATGTCAACCCTAGCCACTGAGGAAGGCCCTACGCACCTTAGTAAAACCCTCTCTCAAAACAAGAAATAAAAAGGGCTGGTCACACTTATAGGAGCTTACACAGGGCACGGAGCGGCCGAGTTCCGGCTCCCGGAACCGACCCGGAACCGCCCTGGCCCAGGGCTGCGGAGCCTGCGGAGGCTGCTTCTTGGACCCTGCGCCTATCAGAGCATACACCAAGCACTAAGTAGCCGAATTCCGGCTCCCGGAACTGAGCCCGCGGGACTGCTTCTTGGAGCTTACACTTATAGGAGCTGACACAGAGCACGGAGCGGCCGAGTTCCGGCTCCCGGAACCGTCCCGGAACCGCCCTGGCCCAGGGCTGCGGAGCCTGCGGAGGCTGCTTCTTGGACCCTGCGCCTATCAGAGCATACACCAAGCACTAAGTAGCCGAATTCCGGCTCCCAGAACTGAGCCCGCGGGACTGCTTCTTGGAGCTTACACTTATAGGAGCTTACACAGAGCACGGAGCGGCCGAGTTCCGGCTCCCGGAACCGTCCCGGAACCGCCCTGGCCCAGGGCTGCGGATCCTGCGGAGGCTGCTTCTTGGACCCTGCGTCTATCAGAGCATACACCAAGCACTAAGCAACCGAATTCCGGCTCCCGGAACTGAGCCCGCGGGGACTGCTTCTTGGAGCTTACACTTATAGGAGCTTACACAGAGCACGGAGCGGCCGAGTTCCGGCTCCCGGAACTTCCCTGGCCCGGGGCTAGGAGCCCGCGGAAATTGCTTCTCGGTCCGGGTCCTGCTGAGGGCCGGTCAGGACTCACCCGTTGCTTTGGTTGCCCGGCAAGGGGAACGAAATGCTGCCATTCGCATAAGATACCAACATGGCAGAGATCTGATGTCAGCAGAAAGCGGCGGAGGAGAGAACTTCATCAATACCAGCGGTGACATAAGCAGTTGGTCTCCTGGTAGGGGGGGTGAGGCACAGTCACCCGAGTCTCCTCAATTTGTCCTCGAGCCAGAGGGGAGGAGCCAGGCCGCCGCCAGCGCCCAGAGCAGGCCCAGCGACTCGCCAGCGTGGTGACCGCGTGACCCCAATTGGAGAGGGGGCGGAGCGGAGCCGCCACCCGCACACGCAAGGTGGGCAGACCCGCGACCCAGTGGTACATGGGCGTGGTAGGAGGGGCAGGACAGAGCCGCCGTTCGCGCGGGCAAGGTACACAGACCTGTGACAGCCTGGCGGGTCAGGCCCAGTGGCTTGCCAGTGTGGTACACACATCACCCCAACTGGAGTAGGGGCAGAGCAGATCCTTCTGCCACGCCCGGATCAGGCCCTGCCGGTGTGGTGGTCACATGACCCCAACTGGCGTGGGGGCGGAGCGGAACCGCCACCCGTGTCCGCAGGGCGAGCAGACCAGTGATCAACCTGCAGATCAGGCCCAGGGGTCCGCAGGCGTGGTAGGAGGGGCAGGGCAGATCTGCTGCCCGCGCCTCCAAGGTAGGCAGACCTACAACAGACCGGCGGATCAGGCCCAGGAGCCTGCCGGCGTGGTACAAACACCACCCTAATTGGAGTAGTGGCAGAGCAGAGTCGCCGCCCGTGCCAGGAACAGGCCCAGCGTCCTGCAGGCGGGGTAGTCACGACACCCCAATTGGAGTAGGGGCAGAGCAGAGCCTCCACCCATGCCCGAAAGGTGGGCAGATCTGCGACCGACCAGCAGGACAGGCCCAGTGGCCTGCCGGTACGACAGACACGTCACCCCATTTGGAGTAGGGGCAGAGTAGAGCCGCCTCCCGCGCCTGCAGGGTAGGCAAACCTGCAACCGACCGGTGGATCAGGCCCGGTGGCCTGCCGGCGTGGTACACTCATCACCCCAATCGGAGCAGGGGCAGAACAGAGCCGCCACCAGCTCCCAGAACAGGCCCAGTGACCTGCCGGCGTGGTAGCCACGAAACCCCAATTGGAATAAGGAGAGAGCAGAGCCGCCACCCGCACCTGCAGGAAAGATACGCAAGCAGTATGAAAAGACAAGGAAAGAAAGGACCAAAAGCAATGCAGGTCAACGCAACTTTAGAAGAGGTAACAGCTGCAGCAGATGGAATGTCAGATAAAGAATTCAGGATATACATGCTTCAGATGATCTGGAGTATCAAGGAAGACATTAAACAGCAAAATCAGACAATGAAAGACCACTTCGACAACGAATTACGCAAACAAATCCAGGAAGCAAAGGATCAACTATACAGGGAGATAGAGGTTATAAAAAACAAACAAACAGAAATCCTAGAAATGCAGGAAGCAATAAACCAACTTAAAAACTCAATAGAGAATACTACCAGCAGAGTAGAACACTTAGAAGATAGAACATCAGACAATGAAGACAAAGTATTTCAACTGGAAAAGAACATAGACAGCTCAGCAAGACTGTTAAGAAACCATGAGCAGAACATCCAAGAAATATGGGATAACATTAAGAGACCAAACTTAAGAGTCATTGGGATACAGGAAGGTACAGAGCTCCAAACCAAAGGAATGAGAAATCTATTCAATGAAATAATACAAGAAAACTTCCCAGACTTGAAGAATGAGACAGAATCCCAAATCCTAGAAGCCTACAGGACGCCGAATGTGCAAAATCATAAGAGATCCACACCTAGACACATTATAATGAAGATGCCCAACATACAGAATAAGGAGAGAATTTTAAAAGCTACAAGAGAAAGGAAGCAGATTACATTTAGGGGTAAGCCAATCAGGATAACAGCTGATCTCTCAACACAGACTCTGAAAGCTAGAAGATCCTGGAATAACATATTTCAAACACTGAAAGAAAATGGGTTCCAACCAAGAATTGTGTATCCAGCGAAATTAAGCTTCAGGATGGAAGATGAAATTAAAACCTTCCACGATAAACAAAAGTTTAAAGAATTCGCAGCTAGAAAACCATCTCTTCAAAACATCCTCTCCAAAGCATTACAGAAAGAGGAAATGGAAAATAACAATGAAAACCAACAGTGGGAGGTAGGACAATAAAGGGGGGGGGGATAATCAAAGAGGAAAACAAACCATGTTTAGTAACAGAAATAAACAAATATGGCTGGAAGAACAACACATATCTCAAAAATAACCCTAAATGTCAATGGCTTAAACTCACCAATTAAGAGACACAGGCTAGTAGAATGGATCACAAAACAAGACCCAACAATATGCTGCCTACAGGAGACGCATTTGATAGGAAAAGACATACATAGGCTGAAGGTGAAAGGTTGGGAAAAATCATATCACTCATATGGACTTCGAAAACAAGCAGGAGTGTCCATACTCATATCAAATAAAATAGATTTCAAGCCAAAGTTAATCAAAAGAGATAAAGAGGGACACTACATACTGCTTAAGGGAACCATACACCAACAAGACATAACAATCATAAATATTTATGCCCCAAACAATGGTGCAGCTATGTTCGTCAAACAAACTCTTCTCAAGTTCAAGAGTCTAATAGACCACCATACCATAATCATGGGAGACTTCAACACACCTCTCTCGCCACTGGACAGATCTTCCAAACAAAAGTTGAATAAGGAAACTATAGAACTCAATAACACTATTAATAACCTAGATGTAATTGACATATATAGAGTATACCACCCAACATCAAGCAGTTACACTTTTTTCTCAGCAGCACATGGATCCTTCTCAAAAATAGATCATATATTATGTCACAGGGCAACTCTTAGACAATATAAAGGAGTAGAGATAATACCATGCATCTTATCTGATCATAATGGAATGAAACTGAAAATCAATGATAAAAGAAGGAAGGAAAAAGCATACATCACTTGGAGAATGAACAATAGGTTACTGAATGATCAATGGGTTATAGAAGACATCAAGGAGGAAATTAAAAAATTCTTAGAGATTAATGAAAACACAGACACAACATATCGGAATCTATGGGACACATTGAAAGCAGTTCTAAGAGGAAAATTCATTGCTTGGAGTTCATTCCTTAAAAAAAGAAAAAACCAACAAATAAATGATCTCATACTTCATCTCAAAATCCTTGAAAAAGAAGAGCAAAACAACAGCAAAAGAAGTAGAAGGCAAGAAATAATTAAAATCAGAGCTGAAATTAATGAAATTGAAACAAAAGAAACAATTGAAAAAATTGACAAAACTAAAAGTTGGTTCTTTGAAAAAATAAACAAAATCGACAGACCCTTAGCCATGCTAGCGAAGAGAAGAAGAGAGAGAACTCAAATTACTAGCATACGGGATGAAAAAGGCAATATCACAACAGACACTTCAGAAATACAGAAGATAATCAAAAACTATTTTGAATCCTTATACTCCAACAAATTAGAAGATAGTGAAGGCATAGATAAATTTCTTAAGTCATATGATCTGCCCAGATTGAGTCAGGAGGATATAGAAAACCTAAACAGACCAATATCAATTGAGGAAATAGCAGAAACCATAAAAAAAAGACTACCAACTAAGAAAAGCCCAGGTCCAGATGGGTATACAGCAGAATTTTACAAAACCTTTAAAGAAGAACTAATACCAATACTTTTCAAGCTACTTCAGGAAATAGAAAAGGAGGGAGAACTTCCAAATTCATTCTATGAGGCCAACATCACCCTGATACCTAAACCAGACAAAGACACTTCAAAGAAAGAAAACTACAGACCAATATCTCTAATGAACCTAGATGCAAAAATCCTCAATAAAATTCTGGCGAATCGGATACAAAAACATATCAAAAAAATTGTACACCATGATCAAGTAGGATTCATCCCTGGGATGCAAGGCTGGTTCAATATACGGAAATCAATAAATGTTATTCACCACATCAATAGACTTAAAAATAAGAACCATATGATCATCTCGATAGATGCGGAAAAAGCATTTGACAAAGTACAGCATCCCTTTATGTTCAAAACTCTAGAAAAACTAGGGATAACAGGAACATACCTCAATATTGTAAAAGCAATCTATGCTAAGCCTCAGGCTAGCATCATTCTGAATGGAGAAAAACTGAAGGCATTCCCTCTAAAATCTGGAACTAGACAGGGATGCCCTCTCTCTCCACTTCTGTTCAACATAGTTCTCGAAACACTGGCCAGAGAAATTAGATAGACGAAAGAAATTAAAGGCATAAAAATAGGAAAAGAAGAACTTAAATTATCACTTTTTGCAGATGATATGATTCTATACCTAGCAGACCCAAAAGGCTCTACAAAGAAACTATTAGAGCTAATAAATGAATTCAGCAAAGTGGCAGGATATAAAATCAACACGCATAAATCAAAGGCATTCCTGTATATCAGCGACAAATCCTCTGAAATGGAAATGAGGACAACCACTCCATTCAAAATATCTTCAAAAAAAATAAAATACTTGGGAATCAACCTAACAAAAGAGGTGAAAGAATTATACAATGAAAACTACAGAACCCTAAAGAGAGAAATAGAAGAAGATCTTAGAAGATGGAAAAATATACCCTGTTCATGGATAGGCAGAACTAACATCATCAAAATGGCGATATTACCAAAAGTTCTCTATAGGTTTAATGCAATGCCAATCAAAATCCCAACGGCATTTCTTGTAGAAATAGAGAAAGCAATCATGAAATTCATATGGAAAAATAAAAGACCCAGAATAGCAAAAACAATGCTAAGCAGGAAGTGTGAATCAGGCGGTATAGCGATACCAGACTTCAAACTATACTACAGAGCAATAGTAACAAAAACAGCATGGTACTGGTACCAAAACAGACGGGTGGACCAATGGTACAGAATAGAGGACACAGAAACCAATCCACAAAACTACAACTTTCTTATATTTGATAAAGGGGCTAAAAACATGCAATGGAGGAAGGATAGCATCTTCAACAAATGGTGCTGGGAAAACTGGAAATCTATATGCAACAAAATGAAACTGAATCCCTTTCTCTCGCCATGCACAAAAGTGAATTCAAAATGGATCAAGGAGCTTGATATCAAATCAGAGATGCGCCGTCTGATAGAAGAAAAAGTTGGCTACGATCTACAGTCGGTGGGGTCGGGCTCCAAATTCCTCAATAGGACACCCATAGCACAAAAGTTAATAACTAGAATCAACAAATGGGACTTAATCAAACTAAAAAGTTTTTTCTCAGCAAAAGAAACAATAAGAGAGGTAAATAGGGAGCCTACACCCTGGGAACAAATCTTTACTCCTCACACTTCAGATAGAGCCCTAATATCCAGAGTATACAAAGAACTCAAAAAATTAGACAATAAGAGAACAAACAACCCAATCAACAAATGGGCCAAGGACCTGAACAGACACTTCTCAGAGGAGGACATACAGTCAATCAACAAGTACATGAAAAAATGTTCAGCATCTCTAGCTGTCAGAGAAATGCAAATCAAAACCACCCTAAGATACCATCTCACTCCAGTAAGATTGGCAGCCATTAAGAAGTCAAACAACAACAAGTGCTGGCGAGGATGTGGGGAAAAGGGTACACTTGTACATTGCTGGTGGGACTGCAGATCGGTGCAGCCAATTTGGAAAGCAGTATGGAGATTTCTTGGAAAGTTGGGAATGGAGCCACCATTTGACCCAGCTATTCCCCTTCTTGGTCTATTCCCTAAAGACCTAAAAAGGGCATGCTACAGGGACACTGCTACATCGATGTTCATAGCAGCACAGTTCACAATAGCAAGACTGTGGAACCAACCTAGATGCCCTTCAATAGACGAATGGATAAAAAAAAATGTGGCATTTATACACAATAGAGTATTACTCTGCATTAAAAAATGACAAAATCATAGAATTTACAGGGAAATGGATGGCATTAGAGCAGATTATGCTAAGTGAAGCTAGCCAATCCCTAAAAAACAAATGCCAAATGTCTTCTTTGATATAAGGAGAGTAACTAAGAACAGAGTAGGGACGAAGAGCAGGAGAAGAAGATTAACATTTAACAGGGATGAGAGGTGGGAGGGAAAGGGAGAGAGAAGGGAAATTGCATGGTAATGGAAGGAGACCCTCAGGGTTATACACTGGAGGAGGTAGAGAGAGAGGAGGGGAGGGGAGGGGAGAGGTGGGGAGGGGGGAGGGTGGAGGACGGGAAAGGCAGTGGAGCACAACAGACACTAGTATGGCAATTTGTAAATCAATGGATGTGTAACTGATGTGATTCTGCAATCTGGGTATGGGGTAAAGGTGGGAGTTCATAACCCACTTGAATCAAAGTGTGGAATATGATATGTCAAGAAATTTGTAATGTTTTGAACAACCCACAATAAAAAATTAAAAAAAAAAAAAAGGGCTGGGGATGTAGCTCGGTGGTTAAGTGCCCCTGGGTTCATTCCTGATACAAAAAAAAAAATTGTAATTAAAAAAAATACTATTACATAATTTTCAACTGATAAACCCTCCAGTCATTTCCTGAGTATGCATACCCATATAGTTTTACTGTTATTAATGATGCTCAGATGCCACCCTGTGGTGAGTGTAAGTATAGCTTCTATATTGCTCACTGAGTACATCTTTGAATTTCTAGACATCAGTGACAACATTTTCATAGACTTTTTATTAGTTCTCAATGCAGCTTCATGTTTTGAGTCTTCTTGAGTAATATTAAACATTAAAAGAAAATATAAGACCAATTACATAATGCAAATTACAGAAAGAAATAGTGGATAAAGGAATGAGAATCAAAAATGGGTTACTGTCCTAAATACATAAACCTACAATTAGCTGACAATTTTGTGATGACAACTGAAGTTAACTTCTTTTTTTTTTTTTTTTTAATTTTTTATTGTGGGTTGTTCAAAACATTACAAATTTCTTGACATATCATATTCCACACTTTGATTCAAGTGGGTTATGAACTCCCACCTTCACCCCATACACAGATTGCAGAATCACATCAGTTACACATCCATTGATTTATAAATTGCCATACTAGTGTTTGTTGTGCTCCACTGCCTTTCCCATCCTCCACCCTCCCCCCTCCCCACCTCTCCCCTCCCCTCCCCTCCTCTCTCTCTACCTCCTCCACTGTATAACCCTGAGGGTCTCCTTCCATTACCATGCAATTTCCCTTCTCTCTCCCTTTCCCTCCCACCTCTCATCCCTGTTAAATGTTAATCTTCTTCTCCTGCTCTTCGTCCCTACACTGTTCTTAGTTACTCTCCTTATATCAAAGAAGACATTTGGCATTTGTTTTTTAGGGATTGGCTAGCTTCACTTAGCATAATCTGCTCTAATGCCATCCATTTCCCTGTAAATTCTATGATTTTGTCATTTTTTAATGCAGAGTAATACTCCATTGTGTATAAATGCCACATTTTTTTTATCCATTCGTCTATTGAAGGGCATCTAGGTTGGTTCCAAAGTCTTGCTATTGTGAACTGTGCTGCTATGAACATCGATGTAGCAGTGTCCCTGTAGCATGCCCTTTTTAGGTCTTTAGGGAATAGACCAAGAAGGGGAATAGCTGGGTCAAATGGTGGCTCCATTCCCAACTTTCCAAGAAATCTCCATACTGCTTTCCAAATTGGCTGCACCAATCTGCAGTCCCACCAGCAATGTACAAGTGTACCCTTTTCCCCACATCCTCGCCAGCACTTGTTGTTGTTTGACTTCCTAATGGCTGCCAATCTTACTGGAGTGAGATGGTATCTTAGGGTGGTTTTGATTTGCATTTCTCTGACAGCTAGAGATGTTGAGCATTTTTTCATGTACTTGTTGATTGACTGTATGTCCTCCTCTGAGAAGTGTCTGTTCAGGTCCTTGGCCCATTTGTTGATTGGGTTGTTTGTTTTCTTATTGTCTAATTTTTTGAGTTCTTTGTATACTCTGGATATTAGGGCTCTATCTGAAGTGTGAGGAGTAAAGATTTGTTCCCAGGGTGTAGGCTCCCTATTTACCTCTCTTATTGTTTCTTTTGCTGAGAAAAAACTTTTTAGTTTGATTAAGTCCCATTTGTTGATTCCAGTTATTAACTTTTGTGCTATGGGTGTCCTATTGAGGAATTTGGAGCCCGACCCCACCGACTGTAGATCGTAGCCAACTTTTTCTTCTATCAGACGGCGCGTCTCTGATTTGATATCAAGCTCCTTGATCCATTTCGAATTCACTTTTGTGCATGGAGAGAGAAAGGGATTCAGTTTCATTTTGTTGCATATAGATTTCCATTTTTCCCAGCACCATTTGTTGAAGATGCTATCCTTCCTCCATTGCATGCTTTTAGCCCCTTTATCAAATATAAGATAGTTGTAGTTTTGTGGATTGGTTTCTGTGTCCTCTATTCTGTACCATTGGTCCACCCGCCTGTTTTGGTACCAGTACCATGCTGTTTTTGTTACTATTGCTCTGTAGTATAGTTTGAAGTCTGGTATCGCTATACCGCCTGATTCACACTTCCTGCTTAGCATTGTTTTTGCTATTCTGGGTCTTTTATTTTTCCATATGAATTTCATGATTGCTTTCTCTATTTCTACAAGAAATGCCGTTGGGATTTTGATTGGCATTGCATTAAACCTATAGAGAACTTTTGGTAATATCGCCATTTTGATGATGTTAGTTCTGCCTATCCATGAACAGGGTATATTTTTCCATCTTCTAAGATCTTCTTCTATTTCTCTCTTTAGGGTTCTGTAGTTTTCATTGTATAATTCTTTCACCTCTTTTGTTAGGTTGATTCCCAAGTATTTTATTTTTTTTGAAGATATTTTGAATGGAGTGGTTGTCCTCATTTCCATTTCAGAGGATTTGTCGCTGATATACAGGAATGCCTTTGATTTATGCGTGTTGATTTTATATCCTGCCACTTTGCTGAATTCATTTATTAGCTCTAATAGTTTCTTTGTAGAGCCTTTTGGGTCTGCTAGGTATAGAATCATATCATCTGCAAATAGTGATAATTTAAGTTCTTCTTTTCCTATTTTTATGCCTTTAATTTCTTTCGTCTGTCTAATTGCTCTGGCCAGTGTTTCGAGAACTATGTTGAACAGAAGTGGAGAGAGAGGGCATCCCTGTCTAGTTCCAGATTTTAGAGGGAATGCCTTCAGTTTTTCTCCATTCAGAATGATGCTAGCCTGAGGCTTAGCATAGATTGCTTTTACAATATTGAGGTATGTTCCTGTTATCCCTAGTTTTTCTAGAGTTTTGAACATAAAGGGATGCTGTACTTTGTCAAATGCTTTTTCCGCATCTATCGAGATGATCATATGGTTCTTATTTTTAAGTCTATTGATGTGGTGAATAACATTTATTGATTTCCGTATATTGAACCAGCCTTGCATCCCAGGGATGAATCCTACTTGATCATGGTGTACAATTTTTTTGATATGTTTTTGTATCCGATTCGCCAGAATTTTATTGAGGATTTTTGCATCTAGGTTCATTAGAGATATTGGTCTGTAGTTTTCTTTCTTTGAAGTGTCTTTGTCTGGTTTAGGTATCAGGGTGATGTTGGCCTCATGGAATGAATTTGGAAGTTCTCCCTCCTTTTCTATTTCCTGAAGTAGCTTGAAAAGTATTGGTATTAGTTCTTCTTTAAAGGTTTTGTAAAATTCTGCTGTATACCCATCTGGACCTGGGCTTTTCTTAGTTGGTAGTCTTTTTATGGTTTCTGCTATTTCCTCAATTGATATTGGTCTGTTTAGGTTTTCTATATCCTCCTGACTCAATCTGGGCAGATCATATGACTTAAGAAATTTATCTATGCCTTCACTATCTTCTAATTTGTTGGAGTATAAGGATTCAAAATAGTTTTTGATTATCTTCTGTATTTCTGAAGTGTCTGTTGTGATATTGCCTTTTTCATCCCGTATGCTAGTAATTTGAGTTCTCTCTCTTCTTCTCTTCGCTAGCATGGCTAAGGGTCTGTCGATTTTGTTTATTTTTTCAAAGAACCAACTTTTAGTTTTGTCAATTTTTTCAATTGTTTCTTTTGTTTCAATTTCATTAATTTCAGCTCTGATTTTAATTATTTCTTGCCTTCTACTTCTTTTGCTGTTGTTTTGCTCTTCTTTTTCAAGGATTTTGAGATGAAGTATGAGATCATTTATTTGTTGGTTTTTTCTTTTTTTAAGGAATGAACTCCAAGCAATGAATTTTCCTCTTAGAACTGCTTTCAATGTGTCCCATAGATTCCGATATGTTGTGTCTGTGTTTTCATTTATCTCTAAGAATTTTTTGATTTCCTTCTTGATGTCTTCTATAACCCATTGATCATTCAGTAACCTATTGTTCATTCTCCAAGTGATGTATGCTTTTTCCTTCCTTCTTTTATCGTTGATTTTCAGTTTCATTCCATTATGATCAGATAAGATGCATGGTATTATCTCTACTCCTTTATATTGTCTAAGAGTTGCTCTGTGACATAATATATGATCTATTTTTGAGAAGGATCCATGTGCTGCTGAGAAAAAAGTGTAACTGCTTGATGTTGGGTGGTATACTCTATATATGTCAATTACATCTAGGTTATTAATAGTGTTATTGAGTTCTATAGTTTCCTTATTCAACTTTTGTTTGGAAGATCTGTCCAGTGGCGAGAGAGGTGTGTTGAAGTCTCCCATGATTATGGTATGGTGGTCTATTAGACTCTTGAACTTGAGAAGAGTTTGTTTGACGAACATAGCTGCACCATTGTTTGGGGCATAAATATTTATGATTGTTATGTCTTGTTGGTGTATGGTTCCCTTAAGCAGTATGTAGTGTCCCTCTTTATCTCTTTTGATTAACTTTGGATTGAAATCTATTTTATTTCATATGAGTATGGACACTCCTGCTTGTTTCCAAAGTCCATATGAGTGATATGATTTTTCCCAACCTTTCACCTTCAGCCTATGTATGTCCTTTCCTATCAAATGCGTCTCCTGTAGGCAGCATATTGTTGGGTCTTGTTTTGTGATCCATTCTACTAGCCTGTGTCTCTTAATTGGTGAGTTTAAGCCATTAACATTTAGGGTTATTATTGAGATATGGGTTGTTCTTCCAGCCATATTTGTTTATTTCTGTTACTAAACATGGTTTGTTTTCCTCTTTGATTATTCCCCCCCCCCCTTTACTGACCTACCTCCCACTGTTGGTTTTCATTGTTATTTTCCATTTCCTCTTCCTGTAATGCTTTGGCGAGGATGTTTTGAAGAGATGGTTTTCTAGCTGCGAATTCTTTAAACTTTTGTTTATCGTGGAAGGTTTTAATTTCATCTTCCATCCTGAAGCTTAATTTCGCTGGATACACAATTCTTGGTTGGAACCCATTTTCTTTCAGTGTTTGAAATATGTTATTCCAGGATCTTCTAGCTTTCAGAGTCTGTGTTGAGAGATCAGCTGTTATCCTGATTGGCTTACCCCTAAATGTAATCTGCTTCCTTTCTCTTGTAGCTTTTAAAATTCTCTCCTTATTCTGTATGTTGGGCATCTTCATTATAATGTGTCTAGGTGTGGATCTCTTATGATTTTGCACATTCGGCGTCCTGTAGGCTTCTAGGATTTGGGATTCTGTCTCATTCTTCAAGTCTGGGAAGTTTTCTTGTATTATTTCATTGAATAGATTTCTCATTCCTTTGGTTTGGAGCTCTGTACCTTCCTGTATCCCAATGACTCTTAAGTTTGGTCTCTTAATGTTATCCCATATTTCTTGGATGTTCTGCTCATGGTTCCTTAACAGTCTTGCTGAGCTGTCTATGTTCTTTTCCAGTTGAAATACTTTGTCTTCATTGTCTGATGTTCTATCTTCTAAGTGTTCTACTCTGCTGGTAGTATTCTCTATTGAGTTTTTAAGTTGGTTTATTGCTTCCTGCATTTCTAGGATTTCTGTTTGTTTGTTTTTTATAACCTCTATCTCCCTGTATAGTTGATCCTTTGCTTCCTGGATTTGTTTGCGTAATTCGTTGTCGAAGTGGTCTTTCATTGTCTGATTTTGCTGTTTAATGTCTTCCTTGATACTCCAGATCATCTGAAGCATGTATATCCTGAATTCTTTATCTGACATTCCATCTGCTGCAGCTGTTACCTCTTCTAAAGTTGCGTTGACCTGCATTGCTTGTGGTCCTTTCTTTCCTTGTCTTTTCATACTGCTTGCGTATCTTTCCTGCAGGTGCGGGCGGCGGCTCTGCTCTCTCCGTATTCCAATTGGGGTTTCGTGGCTACCACGCCGGCAGGTCACTGGGCCTGTTCTGGGAGCTGGTGGCGGCTCTGTTCTGCCCCTACTCCAATTGGGGTGACGAGTGTACCACGCCAGCAGGCCACTGGGCCTGATCCGCCGGTCAGTTGCAGGTTTGCCTAACCTGCAGGCGTGGGCGGTGGCTCTACTCTGCCCCTACTGCAAATGGGGTGACGTGTCTGTCGTACCGGCAGGCCACTGGGCCTGTCCCGCTGGTCGGTCGCAGATCTGCCCACCTTTTGGGCACGGGTGGAGGCTCTGCTCTGCCCCTACTCCAATTGGGGTGTCGTGACTACCCCGCCTGCAGGACACT
Organism: Marmota flaviventris; assembly: GCF_047511675.1. Classification (NCBI taxonomy): domain Eukaryota; kingdom Metazoa; phylum Chordata; class Mammalia; order Rodentia; family Sciuridae; genus Marmota; species Marmota flaviventris. The sequence continues at coordinate 98,965,832 of NC_092500.1, forward strand.
GGGCCTGTTCCTGGCACGGGCGGCGACTCTGCTCTGCCACTACTCCAATTAGGATGGTGTTTGTACCACGCCGGCAGGCTCCTGGGCCTGATCCGCCGGTCTGTTGTAGGTCTGCCTACCTTGAAGGCGCGGGCGGCGGATCTGCCCTGCCCCTCCTACCACGCCTGCGGACCCCTGGGCCTGATCTGCAGGTTGATCACTGGTCTGCTCACCCTGCGGGCACGGGTGGCGGTTCCACTCCGCCCCCACTCCGATTGGGGTCACGTGACCACCACACCGGCAGGGCCTGATCCGGGCGTGGGAGAAGGATCTGCTCTGCCCCTACTCCAGTTGGGGTGACGTGTGTACTACACTGGCAGGCCACTGGGCCTGACCTGCCAGGCTGTCACAGGTCTGTTTACCTTGCACGCTCATTCGTCACAGCGCGAACCGCGGCTCTGCCCTGCCCCTCCTACCACGCCCATGTACCACTGGGTCGCGGGTCTGCCCACCTTGCGGTTGCGGGTGGCGGCTCCGCTCCGCCCCCTCTCCAATTGGGGTCACGCGGTCACCACGCTGGCGAGCTGCTGGGCCTGCTCCGGGCGCTGGCGGCGGCCCGGCTCCTTCCCTCTGGCTCGACGACAAATTGAGGAGACTCGGGTGACTGTGCCTCACCCCCCCCTACCAGGAGACCAACTGCTTATGTCACCACTGGTATTGCTGAAGTTCCCTCCTCCGCCGCTTTCTGCAGACATCAGATCTCTGCCATGTTGGTATCCTATGCGAATGGCAGCATTTCGTTCCCCTTGCCGGGCAACCAAAGCACCGGGTGAGTCCTGACCGGCCCTCAGCAGGACCCGGACCGAGAAGCCGTTTCCGCGGGCTCCTAGCCCCGGGCCAGGGAAGTTCCGGGAGCCGGAACTCGGCCGCTCCGTGCTCGGTGTAAGCTCCTATAGATGTAAGCTCCAAGAAGCAGTCCCCGCGGGCTCAGTTCCGGGAGCCGTAATTCGGCTGCTTAGTGCTTGTTGTATGCTCTGGTAGGAGCAGGGTCCAAGAAGCAGCCTCCACAGGCTCAGCAGCCCTGGGCCAGGGCGGTTCCGGGAGCCAGAACTCGGCCGCCCCGCGCTCGGTATTCACTCCGATAAGATCAGGTTCTAAGAAGCACCCAGGCGCTGAGCCCTAGCAATCTGTCTGCAAGCTGCAGGCGAATTGCAGCCTGAAATTACCTGTTCTATGGCTGAATGAGCTGCAGTCAGTCGAAAACAGGGGTGGTGACGTCAGTTTACCAACATGGTGGCTGCTGGCCTCCTCTGTGGTCTGACCGGTGTGGAGAACCGAGATGGACCGCTTCCTTCCCCCGTCTCGAACCCAGAATTCAGCCCTGAGTACGGTGCTTGCGCGGCTGGCAGAAACTGCAGCGCTGTAACCCTGTGTCTCTATCCCAGCGCACGCTGCAGATTCTAGCCGCGGGGCGATTTGCTGAATAAGCAGTGTTACCCTCCGTGCGACAAACCTCTCGCGTTTGAGTCCCCGTAGCTGATCCTCGTGCGATGGAAATCCTTCCTCCAGGTTCCGGAGCACCCCACTATTGCTGGAAATTCCTAACAAGATATCCTTTAGCCGTCCTGACTTGTCATACTCCCACACAGTGAAGCAGCACACGGGGACAATGCACTCCCCTCGCCGCCATCTTCCTTCCCTGAAGTTAACTTCTTAAGTATGTTGATTCGTATATTATGTTTACGTAGTTCTACATAAAAAAAGGTGCGAATTTTAAAATAATAAAATTCATAAAGACAGATGAATGTTCAAATGCATATTGTAATACTTATAAATCAAGTAGACTGTACTCTTGTGCACTTCATCTGACCTTTTTATATTTGATTCTAATAACTTATTATCTTAATCTTGCAAGTCAATAGGATGTATATCATTTGTGCATATCACATAGCTGCAGTAAAATGTTAAATTCAGTTCTTCTTTTATACAATAATACTTTACTAGATCTATTTGAGCTTTCTTGTCCCATGAAGATTGCCTGTTACATAAGGCAATAAAATACATTACACATTTGTTTTGTATCCTTTATATAATGTATATTGAATAAATACATACTTAACTTGAAATTATAGATTTTTTTTGCCATACTAGGGATGAAACCCATGACAGACAAGAGCCCTACCACTGAGGTTATACCCCAGTCCTGAAATTAATAAACTGAAGAAAGCTTAGCTCTATAATTTTATAGAAAAATATTCCAATTTGATCAAATTAATAAGATTCTAAAAATTTTACTGACCGATGTGATGAGTGTATCAGTAAGAAACTGATTGTCCATTAATTTATTAATTCACTTGACTATTAGAAATGCTATTCAAAATAAATCTAATGTCTCCCCCAAATTTCTATTCTGCAAGATCAAAATAATAAAGCAAGATTTTGGGGAGGGCATAAGAGAAATTTGGGGGATGTTATTGTATATTGGTTTCTAATCTGTAACACTGATTAGAATAATCAACAGCTTATACAATTGACAGAGAAATTAGTAGAGTAACATGAAATGAAATTCTGGTTTAACAATATCTACTGAGTAGATATTATCTGGCAAGTTACTGTTTTGAAATTGGGTTGGGTACATTAATTTAAAGCTGTCACTTCTTTTTTTCTCTGTGCTTCAGGAGAGAGGAAATGGAAACAAGACTGAGGAAAGACAGCCTGATTGCTAACATACACAACCTTACCATCCTGTTCTCCTATATGTAAGACTCTTCACACCCTTGGGCAAAAATGTTTTAGGGACTGTGCTCAAAGATAACAGAGCAGCTAAAAGAAAGAAGGAAAGCATCTGTATTTTAAAATTCTACTCCCTTCTCTTATGGAGAAACTTGGGAATGCTCCCCTACATACTTCATAGAGAACAGTAACATTGTTACTACCCAGGAATGGGCTTTGGAGCCTTTTATCTGATGAGGTGGTTTCAACTAAGACATTTTATCAATATGATTTATCACCAATTTCACTGTGTATTATGTTATCATCGAATGATATGATGTCATCAAATGATAATATGGATTTTGCTGTCTTCCTTAGTTGTGATGACAATGACACAATCAAAGATTTAGCTGAGCTGAATGCAGTGGCCTACAATCCCAGTGACTCAGGAGGCTGAGGCAGGAGGATCACAAGTTTAAGGCCAGCCTCAGTAACTTAGAACTTTTCTCCATATTAAAAAAAAAAAAAGGCAGGGGATGTGGCTCAGTGGTTAAGTACTCCTGTGTTTAATAGCTGGTTAAACAAAAATTCAGATGAGACAATTTAATTGCTTGATGACACAGGCTATCTTGACAAAGTATCTAAGAACATCTGGTTTGTCAGTAGAGGCAAAGGAGTCACTGAGAAATACCAGCAAAAGAACCATAATGAAGCAACCCGCATTAATATTTAATATCTAATTCAAGATTTAATGTAATTCATTAAAAAATGATTTAAAGTGAAGATTTAAAACACCGTGTGCATTCTCTCAGCAAAAGTCTTAGAAGTGAGGAGGTAGAAATTGTGGAGAGGATCCTAAGAGTCATATAATGGGAGATGGCATTTTCACAGCAAGCTGGAAGAGAAAATTAAGATAAATTGGCCTCAGTAGCAGAGAATTGGGGAGTTAAAAAAAATGGCTTTCTTGCATGAACATGAAAACCAAATCCAGTGATTATCCTAAGCTCAGGATGTGGCTCCTCCTTTATTATTTCTTTGACCTTTAGCATTAAAACTAAGATAACCCATATGGGGAAGCTAGAGAAGAATAAGGAAAGGGGATAGGATCTCATGAAAATCAAAGGGAGATGGGATGGGTAGAGGAAAGGGACCAAGGGATGGGAGTTGGGGAGAGAGGGGGGAAGTGCTGGGGAGTGATTTTGGCCATATTACAATATTATATTGTGTACCTTAAAAAATATGTAAGAACAAATCCCATCATTATGTACAAATATAGTGCCCAACAAGAATGTGGAAAGAGAAAAAAATAAACTCAGGGAACTGAAATCAAATGATCTCTGAAGACTCTAGCTTATCTCACATGCTACTTGTCTGAATAGAGTTTCTAAAGGTAGAAACTTCTATTTCATCAGTTCTCATGAAAAATTGCCAAAACAAAAAAAGAGGAGACTATTTTTATAGGCACAATGAAAATGCTTAATTGAGAGAATATACCCCCATAAAGAAAATTTTCCTTTGGTTGTAAGAAATAAGAATTGGATATAAATATAAATATATCATATATATGATAAGTGTTTATTGTGAAGTTAAATATAGCTTCAAAATCTGTCTTTATCCCTTATTAACTATGATTTGGATGAGCTAACTTCTCTAAGCTATATTCCCCTCATCTACAAAAGAATCATATAGTAGTGGTTAACTCATAGCATTTTTGTGAGAATTAAATAGATTACATGTATATGTGTTTATTGTGGCACAGGTAAATGTTCAGTTAGTCCTAGTGATGGTGAAGATCAGGATTGACAAGGGCATTTCTTAGAACGCATGTATCTCTTCTTTGGAGTATTTACCACTGAATGAAAGAGAAACTCCTCATGTCCCCTGATAGCAAGTTACACTATATAAATATCTACCTCATTCTTTCATTTTTTTTTACTATTCTAAATAATAATGTTTTCTGATCATTCACATGTGGTATGCATTGTGATAAGCACTGAGTAAACTTACTTCATTCAATTCTGTCCAAAATCTCACAACCATGTAGTATTATTATTCCCATTCTGCAAGTAAGAACACTAAGACCCCTTCAGGATCACATAGTTAATGATCAGTTGAATTCACACTCAGGCAGTCTGACTTCAACACCCCTAGCATCTTAGTTTTTATTTTGGTTCTGATGCGTGTTTGACTAGATTAGCAAATGGATGAAAGCCTGGACATGGTGTCACAAACCAGACGTGGTGACCTATAATCCTAACAACTGGAGGGGCTAAAGTTGGAGGACTGAAAGTTCTAGGCCAGTCTCAGCAACTTAGAAAGATCCTGTCTCAAAATGAAAAAATAAAAGTGTTGGGGATACAGCTCAGTGGTAAAGTGCCCCTGGGTTCAGTCCCCAGTACCAGCCCCCCAAAAAGGATATAAAACAAGATGCAAAAGGAAAAAAAGGCAGTGATAGGAGAATGGCATTTACTAAGCAACTGTTTGTATGAGACAGCAAGGCACTGCTGCCTCATTTTATGTTTTTAAAACCATGTAAACTGGGTGAAACTTCCCCCCTTTAAACAGATGAGAATGCCAAAGCCATGTTGGGTTAACTGTCTAAAATTATATGTTAATCAACCACAGGAAAAGAAAATCATCCTAAATACCTTTGGCTTATGTAATGTTCTCTTTCTGTTTAAGTCCCTATAGTTTCCTGATGGATTATTTGGATTATTCACTAAGTTTTCTGAACAAAAAAATACTAAGTAAATGGACTAGTTCTTTGTCCTGAATCACACAATTTGGATAAGAAGAACCTAAGGATGCTTAATCACTGAGTAACATCCCCAGACTTTTTAATATTTCATTTTGAGACAGGGTCTCACTAAGTTGCTGAGGATGTCTTTGAACTTGCAATCCTTCTGCCTTAGCCTCCTGAGCTGCTGGGATTACAGGTATGTGCCATCGTGTCTGGATCAGTTTAGAGAATTTAAAAAGCTGTTTGAGGGCTGGGGTTGTAGCTCACCTAGCACATGCAAGGTGCTGGGTTCGATCTTTAGCACCACATAAAAATAAACAAATAAAAAAATAAAGGTATTGTGCCCAACTATAACTAAAAAATATATTTTTTAAAAAGGCTATTTGAATCAAAGCCACTATAAAGGAATGAGGAAAGCAGGAATTGAAGTAGGCAAGAATTAGTTCCTCTGTTTGGTATTCTATTTATTCAAAATCAATTTTAAATGCCTTTCACTATAAGAGAACAGTTCAATTCCATATGGACTCTTGTGGGGATTGGAATTTTCCATTTTAAATCTGAATCCTCAAAGTTCCATTTTCTGAAAGGTTTCCTTTTACAAGGCCTCCATCTAGTGGTAAAAGTTTGAAAACGAGCAGCTCGTTCTATTCATGGGTCATCATATACTGTCTTCTAAACTGACATCTACCATTTATGTGTGGTTTTTATAAAACGATATTGTTTCTAATACACATGAAAAAAAAGTATCAACATATAATTAGGACCAGTTATCTCCCAATAGTCACAACTCTTTCATTTTCTCCTTTAAAAAAAATCTAAACTTTTACTGAAATCTAACTTTATGAATGTAAACCTTATCTTAAAAGAACTGAAACAGGCTGAGTTTGGTGGCACACGCCTGTAATCTCAGGAGCTCTGGAGGCTGAGGTGGGAAGATCACGAGTTCAAAGCTAGCCTCAGCAACAGCAAGGTGCTCAGCAACTTAGTGAGACCCTGTCTCTAAATAAAGTACAAAACAGGGCTGGGGATGTGGCTCAGCGGTTGATTGAGTGTCCCTGAGTTCAAACCCTGGTACCAAAAAAAAAAAAAGAATGAGAAAAAAAAATCTTTAATTTGAAAAGAAAGAAAATGAAGTAAAACCCAGCACGTTTTAGCAAATTTCTCAAGTTTATATTATTTATGGGAGAAGAATGAGAAGTAAGATTTGCTTCAACTCTGAAGATTGCTTTCTTTCTATGTTACACAGATATATTTACAATTTGAAATGAACGTCACTTTAGATGATTCTGGAGGACTTGATTTCTGTTACAATTTGGACCCGAAATGTCCCCACAAAGCCTTGGTCCCCATTTGGTAGAGCTATTGGGAAGTGGTAGAAACTTAGGAGGGGCCTAGCTAGAGGAAGTAGTCACTAAAGACATGCCTCTGAGGGTATATTTTGTCCTTGGCCCCTTGTGCGCATACCCCTTTGCTCCCTCCTTCCTGGTCACCATTAAGTGAACAGCGTTGCTCTGACACATCCTCTGTGAGATGATGTTCTGCCTCACCACAGACCCAGAAACAAGAGAATCAAGTGGACATGGAGAGAAACCATGAGCTAAAAATAAATCTTTCCTCTAAACTGTTTTTCTCAGGTTTTTTGTCACAGCAATGAAAGGCTGACCTTACCTTAGTGCTTTTCTTGAATACAAAGGCTTGTTAACTTTTCTCCATGTCTTCCATTTAAAAGTGATGTCTCCATTACAGTCCTTTGGAAATTAATGGATATACAAGAAAAATCAGTGAAATATTACCTATCCCTCAACAATAAATTGAGCCCCACAAGGATTTCAAAGCAGAAGAATGAGAAGATAAAGACATAACATTGTCATTCTTATTTTTCTATCATGGATTACTCATGATTGGTAGCCTCATTCTCAGTGACTTATAATGTCTCCTCATTGTGAAAGCTTTGTATCACATGATTTAGAAAAAAACTCTTCATTCAGATTTCCAGGTTGTTGAGATTGCAGGAGAACTAGATATGTAAGGAAAGATTAAAGTACAAATGCCTATAACACTAGGTGGAACAGCAAATGAAACAATGATAACAACTAAAACCTGCCTGATATGCCTAATTAGGAGAGAACTTTTCCAAAAGGACATATCATTTAAACCTTATTGATGCTCTTGTTGACCTGTGTTATGCTCTGTCCCGACAGAAAAGGGTCATATATTCAAGTTCATCTTGAATTTTCTTCTCTTTGTACTTATGCCACATAGAGCTTCTGAGAATTTCCTCAGAACCAATTGCCATATTCCTCCAAAAAGAAGATAGAAATTAAAGGGACTATGATTATTTTTGCTGATTAACAAAAATTATTGTTTAAAAGAATTAGAATTTTGAGAAAAAAAATAGAGTGTCTTCATTGAGGCCAATACTTGTTTAAATCAGGTGTATTGAGCTTCCTGGTATATCTTCCCTTTTTAAAAACAAACATTTGATCTAAAAGCCTAGCCTTATTCCCAGGAAATTACATTGTGTCTTTGAATGAAGACATTTAGGCTCAAAGACATGAGGGAATTATGGAATAACATCTATTTTGCAGTCTGTTTTCCTGGCTTAAAATGGTTATACTTCTACATGTTAACTCAGATATGTTTATTCCTTCTTTTCAACATTTGAGTGCATATATTCTTCACTATTTTCTGTTCAAGAAAGTGCAACTTTTATTAGGTCACACTGCTCAGACTCTTTTACCTATCATTATTTTTTATAATGCCATGTTAAGATTTGATTTCAAAAATTACATGCAATGCCCACCTGTTATATATTAGATAGAGCATGATTTTTGTTTAATGGCTTCTACTTTTGTTTCACTTTTTCTTGTTTCTTTCTTTACTGTGAAAGCTGAATTAGTTTGTCTGTCCTATTAACAATGAGCCTCTACACATGTTCAGGGAGAATTAGGAAATGGTGTCGACTGAAGAACTGAGCACATGGAATAATGAAAAACTAAGGGCAACAAGAAAATTTAAGAAGGTTTTTATCTGGAACACTTGGCTTTAAGAGTCAGATTTACTCAAAGAATTTTTTAAACATTTCTTCTTATATTAAATAAGAAATGAAATTGCAGAGACATACCTGTAATTGCAGAGATGATTCTCCAAGTTCACTAAGTCGTTTTCTGTGTTCTTTCCTCCTGGGATAAGGAAAACTACTTCCGGCAACCTCTGTAGTTGCCTCGAGCCTTGTGACTAGTTCTAGGCCATGACCATGAACAGAAATGGCATGTGTCACTTCTGATTTGAGGCAGCAAGAAGTCCCAGGTGATTCTCCAAGTAAATAGGTCTGTGTTCATGTTTTTCAGCTTCCGGATTTTTCAGACCATGAGTAAATCAAGGTCTTGATTCTTCAGACCTTGTGTTCTATTGCTGGAGCCATGAGATAAAGGAGCGAGTTTCACTGAGAAGCTGCATTGAAGTTAGAGTCATTCAGACCCACAAAGAACTTTCTAACTGGGGAGAAGACAGAACAAGAAACTTGGTCTCCTTAGATATTAAGATTTTGAACTTGCTGCAGAGAAAAACCATGAGAAAACTTCTTTAGAAGAATTAATGTTGTTAAAATGTCCCCTATATCTGGAGCAATCTACAGATTCAATTAAATGACATTTTTCACTGAAGTTGAAAATCAATCCTGAAGTTTCTATAGAACCACAAAATATTGCAATAGAATCCCCAAAGAACCCCTGAGTAAAAAGAACAAAACTGAATGAATCACACTACCAAATTTCAAAATTTAGTATAAGGCTATAGTAATCAAAACAGCATGGTACTGGCATTAAAACATACACATAAACCAACAGAACAGAATAAAGAAGAAAATCCATGCATTTAAAATCACTTGATTTTTAACAAAGGTGCCAAGAACGCACAATAGAGAAAAAAGAGTCTCTTCAATAAAAACACTGGGAAAACTAAATATCCATACACAGGATGACTTTGGATCCTCATCTCACAACATGTACAAAAACAAATTCAGATAGGTTTAAGTCTTCAACAGAAGACCCAAAATTGTAAAACTACTAGATGAAAACATGAGACAGCTCGTACACACCTGTGGAGACTGAGGGGGGAGGATCACAAATTTGAGGGCAGCCTCAGCAATTTAGTAAGATTATCTCAAAATAAAAAATAAAAAGGACTGGGGATATGGTTCAGTGGTAAATCACCCCAATATTTAAAAAAATGCTTTTTGACATTGATCTGGCTATTTTAGAGCTATAATCCCAAAATCACAGGCAACAAAAGCAAAAATAGATTTGTATTGGTCAAATTACATGCTTATAATCTCAGCAGATCAGGAGGCTGAGGCAAGAGGATCACAAGATGAAAGCCAGCCTCTGCAATTTAGCAATGCCCTCAGTAACTTCTTAATTTTTCAAAAGAAATTAAAAGGGCTAGGCTGGGGATGTGGCTCAGAGGTAGAGTGCCCCTGAGTTCAATCCCTGGTACTCAAAAATAAATAAATAAATAAATAAATAAAAGCCGGAGGCACACTGTGGATGAAGTTCAGTGGTAGAGAGCTCAGAGTTCAATCCCAACACAAAATAAAATAAATAAATAATAGATTTGCATAAAAATGAAGACACTTTTTATAGCAAAAGAAGCAATGGGAGCAAATGTTTGCAAAACATACATCTGATAAATGATTAATATCAAAATAGACAAGTAACTCAATTCAATAGTAAAACTGTTCCAATAACCTAAATTTAAAATGTCCAAGGATGAAACAGGCATTTCTCAAAAAAAGTATAAATATCCAAGACACGTGAACGCCCACGCACACAAAAGACCTAAGCTTCACTAAACAGAAAAATGAAAATTAACACCACACTTAGATATCACTCACTTTTTAGGGTGGATTTTATTAAAAAGGTGAGAGATAAATTTTTGCTACGATGTGAAGAAAAGGGAAACTTTGTACACAATTAATGAAAATGCAAATTAGTACAGACATTATACAAAACAGTATAGAAATTTCTCAAAAAATTAAAAACAGAACTACCATATGATCCAGCAATCCCCTCTTGTGAGTATATATCCAAAGAAATGAAATTGGTATCTTAAAGAGACATCTGCACTTTCATGTTCATCCCGGCATTATTCACAATAGAAGGAATTAAGCAAAGTGAGAAAAATGGATGGAAGGATAAAGAAAACTGTGTGTGTGTGTGTGTGTGTGTGTGTGTGTGTGTGTGAGCACACACACATGTGTAGGAATGAAATATTGTTCAGTCTTTAAAAAAAAAATAAAAATAAAAGAGCAAGCTGGGCATGGTGGCACACTCCTGGAATCCCAGCAACTCAGAAGGCTGAGTAAAGAGACTGCAAGTTCAAGGCAACCTCAGCAACTTAGTGAAGCCCTATCTCAAAATGAAAATAAAATAAAATTTTAATTAAAAAGAAAAAGGAATCCTGTCATTTGTGACTGCATGGATGAATCTGGGACATTATAGGAGGTAAAATAAATAAGACACAGACATATAAATACCAACTCACTTATGTGTAGAATCTAAAAATTTTGACCTGAGAAAGAGGGTAGAATGGCATTTGCCTAGGGCTGGAGTTGGGACTGGGGAGTTGCAAGATAGATGTTGATCAAAGAGTAAACATTTCAGTTAGAGAAATAAGTTTTATAGCTCTATTCTACAATATGGCAACTATGCTTAGTTATATTTTATACAATAAAATATATTATATATTTGAAAATTGCTAGGAGACTAGATCTTAAATGTTATCACCACCCATACACAACCCTCACACACACACACCAAGAGATGACGATGTGAAGTGATGGGTATGTTGATTAGCTTGATTATGGTAATCATTTCACAATGTATATACATATCAAGTCACATTGTATATAGTAAATATACACAATTTTTATTTGTCAATTATACGTCAATAAAACTTGGATGGGGAAAAAACTCTATAGGAGATACCAGTGACAAACACTGTAATATTCCACTAAAAGTTTTTGGGCCTTCTTCTGGGGTTAAAGATATATAAAAAGAGGAGCATGATACTTTGAAAGAAAGCTAAGTTTGTTTAGCCCTACCTTGCATAAAAAAATACTGTTGAGAATTCATACTCCACTTCCTAGGACAATGCTAGGAAAATAAGGTTCAAAAAGAAAATGGAAATTCTGAAGTCTCTCATATGGGAAGAAAAATCCTTAATTAAAACCATATACAGTGTTTATAAAATTTTAAAGATACTGTTGCATTATACTTTCTGAAAGAGTATATAGAGTATATTAAGTTTATAATTTACAGACTATGGACAATCTGGTAGAAATTAACTGACAGTCTAAGATGGAAACAGTATTTTTTTCCTTTTTATTTTTTCTTTTGTTTGTTTTTCTTTTTCCATTTTCCTACATCTGTGATTGGCAATAATAATGAAGGTCTATTTCTTTTTTTCATTGAGTGTTTTTGCTCCAGACAAGTTTTCTAAACTTAAGTACAGAGGTATCTTTAAAATAATATTTTTATGGCAATTATCCTTTTTATTCTTCAGAAAATGATAAATGTAAGAAGCTATGGGTGGAAAGCAGGAGAATATTTTTCAACTTTGGAGATCCAAGGATCTATAATACTCAAGTAAAAGATGGCTCAAACTTAGTTGCAAAAACAGGAAAATTGAATCAAACTGGGCCTAAATAATAAGATGAGCAGAAGATGATACTAGAGTGCGGAGTATCTTGAAATTTATTGCTTCAGAATTTTAATTTTTAAGTACAAGAATTTTTCTTTAAAACAAATTATAGAAGGAATTTTTCCTTTGGTGGTGTTTTTAATTGTAAATTTTAGGTTTGTTGTGTTAACTGAAGAACAATGGGTTTGTAATGGATAACTAATGAAGAGAGAGGCGTGTATATCCTTCTTCATATAATTTTGTCCTTTATTCCATGTTTCCAGTCCTCTATCTCCTCTTCTGCTCTCTTTCAGGAAAGGAGTATTCACTAATCTGCCTGCTCAGAACCAAGGGTCTTAGGATATTAACTACAACATATATAAGCGGTATATTTGCTCTTTCAGAATCCATGCACAATACACTCTCTTGTTATCTACTTCCTAAAAAAAAAAAAAAGTAATCTAGCTGGGTTTACTTCCTTGAGGCAGACTGACTATTCTTTATTCTCTCTCTCTTTTTTTTTTTTTTGGTAGGGGGAGGGGGGGTAAGGGGAAAGGGGCGGGGTGGTACTGAAGACTGAACCCAGGGGAGCTCTATCCCTGAGCTACATCCCCAGTCCTTTATATTTTATGAAACAGGGTCTCACTAAATTGCTGAGACTGGCCTTGACATTGCAACCCTTCTATCCTGCCTCAGGATAGAAGTCACTGTAATCCTGAGTCACTGGGATTAGAGGCATGTACCACCACATCTGTCAGACTGATTATCTCTTCTCTCCATCATTTTATTAGACCAAGAAATAGGCAAGGCCAGACACAGTGGCACATACCTGTAATGGCAGCAACTAAGGATGCTGAATCAAGAGTATCACAAACTTGAGGCCACCTTGGGCAATTTAGCAAGACCCTGTCTCAAAATAAAAAAAGAAATAAATAAAAAGGGTTGGGGATATAACTCAGTGGTAGAGCACTCCTGGGTTCAACCTCCAGTACCACAAAATACACTCACATAACATACACACACACACACACACACACACACATTCAAGTATCTCCTTATGTTTAGCCTTCTCAAGACAGAAATAGACTTAGAGTCTTCACTTAGGCCTTGGTATTGCAATCCTGTTCATATAGTACTGCAATACCCAATACTTATCCAGATAATTTCCATTACAATGGAAGTTTTCCATAAACACATTTAACTTACTGAAATGTTGCATATATATTGATTGTCACTTGCACTAAATACAAGTTGAAAAAGAGTTAATAAATATCAGAAAACCCAAGGAAATAATGCACAACTGATTGAATGATTTTTTTGACATAGAGTCAAAAAGAAGTAGAATAGAGACAGAAAGGAAGAGGAAAGTTGAGGAGAGAAAAAAGTGTATGGTTTATGTGAACCATACATGTGAACAATGATGGATTTGTCAATATTCTTGAGAGAGAAACAGAATAATTAAGAAATGTCACACAAAAAAGTGACTAGCTAAACCAGATGGTTGAGACCTATAATTCCAGCAACTCCAGAGGCTGAGGAAGGAAGACTGAAAGTTCAAGGCCAGCCTCAGCAATTTAGTGAGTCCCTAAACAACTCATTGATCCCTGTCTCAAAATAAAATTTAAAAAAGCTAAGGATATAATTCAGTGGTTAAGCACCCCTGGGTTCAATCCCCAGTACCATAAATAAATAAATAGCAAGGAATGGTGGAACATGCCTGTAATCCCAGCAATTCAGGAGGCTGAGACAGGTGGATCACAAGTTCAAGGATAGCTTCAGCAATTTACTGAGACCCTGTCTAAAAATAAAAAATAAAAAAGTTTGGCAATGTAGTTCAGTGGTAAAGTGCCCTTGGGGGATTGGTTCAATCTCCAGTACCAATAATAATAAAAATGAAAAAAATAAAATCAGAAATAGGTGTCAAGTACATGGGGCAATTATGGAATTATCACAGGAAATTATGTCAACGTGGTTTTCACCTCATGTTCGAAGTTTGGTTCTTACATTTTCTGTTTTGTTGTTTAAATACTGGGGATTGAACTCAGGGCTTACATATGATAGGAAAGCTTTTGACCAAAGCCACCAAATCTCACTCTGTTTTCTAAGAATACTTCCTTAAAAGTCTTTTGCTCCCCTTCCGTTGTAACCTAGCTTCAACTACATTTTGCTCCGTTAAGGATACTGTGAAAAGGTTCCCCATCCTGTCTCATGCCCTGAACAGTCTTGCCAGGAAACAGGAAACTTTTTTCCCATCCTGACTTTGATTTTTAAGTTCAAACGCAATTCCATTGAAGTTTACTTTCTTTTTTCCCCTTCTTTGAGACAGGGTTTCACTGTGTTACCCAACCTGGCTTCAGACTCTAGCAAACAAGTGATCTTCGGCCTTCCTGCCCTATCCTCTCTAGTAGATGGGAATATAGGCATATGCCTGCACCAGGCTCTGAAGTGTGCTTTTCTTTTGTGTACTGTTCTTTTCATAATCTCTTCAAACAGGAACCATGAGGCAACAGTCGGAGTGGCAGGATCTTGGATGACTTTTTTTTTTTTTTTTTTTTTTTGGTACCAGGTATTGAACCCAGTGGTTCTTAGCCACTGAACCATATCCCCAGCCAGTTTGTTTTGAATTTGAGACAGGGTCTCACTAAGTTGTTTGGGGCCTCTCTAAATTGCTAAAGCTGGCTTTGAACTTGTGATCTTCCTGCCTCAAACTCCCAAATCACTGGGATTATAGGCATATCTGAATGACTATTTTAATGACATCTAAAGCCACCAAATCTCACTCTGTTTTCTAAGATAACTTCCTTAAAAGTCTTTTGCTTCCCTTCCATTGTAACCTAGCTTCAACTACATTTTGCTCCATTAAGGATACTCTGGAAAGGTTCGCCATCCTGTCTCATGCCCTGAACAGTCTTGCCAGGAAACAGATGACCTGGGTGCATCGGATCCCTGGTGACTCTGCTGAAACAATAGACCTGACTTCAAATGAGCCTATAAGTGTAGCTGCTTGTTGAGGGGTAGGCTGTGAAGTACCTCCCCACATATCCTTGAGACCACCAAGAGGAGTATCTCAGCTCTTCATTTCCTTCACTGAAGCTCAGTTATCTTTAGTTGTCTCTCAGCTCAGTCATCAGCAACAGGGACCTGTTCCTGATCTCTCTCTAGAAAAACAGTGAGCAAAGAGCAGTGGGTATTTTCTACTAACTTATTTGAAGGTAACTTAAGGTCATGTCACCAGAGACTCTGCCTGGATTCCAGCTGGCTGGATTTGGCTGTCTGCCTACATAAGAAATAGGGGAAAGATGGGGAAAAGGACAAATGAACTTCATGCAGTTTGATCAGCTGGAGAGAAGCAGCTAGACTGCTTCTTTATCAGACATCTTTATCTATTTTGCTCACTAATATACCCCAAACGCCTAGAAGAGTGCTTAGGACATGGTAGACAATCACTATGTATTTGAAAATTTTATATAATGGTAATGATTAGAAATCTCACATGGATTTTTTGAGGATGAATTTTAAATAAAAAATTAATTATCTGGGTGGGGGTATAGCTAAGTGGTAGAGCATGTGTTAGGATCCCGGTTCTATCCCCAGTACTGCAAAAAAAAAAAGAGTCTAAATGATTAACCATATGGAAAAAAAAAATTAGGAATGTTATTAGAATGCCAAAAAAATGTTTCTATACGTCCAAACAATAAAAATCTGGCAGGATTGAACTGTGGAAAGACATCTAAGAACAAACACAGAAACCAGATAAGATGACCCATGTGGGTGAGAGTCGTTCTTAAGACTCTTCTAACTCATAATTAAGGGAAATAAAGAGGAGTAGGGAGCCAAGCACAATCATGAGGTGACTGCTGACAGACGGAATGCAAGAAGTCAGGCAGGCCGGCCCTGTTCCACACCCCCCCCCCCACGCAAACAGAAACATGCACCCTCGTAACAGCAGCGCTGCACCTGCTTCCGTTCAGAGAAGTTAGTATAAATAACTGGTTCAAAGAAGCAAAGAAGGCAGTGTTCCAGGTGGCCGTCCTTCCCTCCTGCTCCAGAAGTTTCTGTACAGAGTAGATCTCCTCTCCAACACTGGAGGCAGGGAAAGAGGAATCTCAAATACAGATAGAAACCGTGATCAAAAAAAGGTCCAGCCTACTGCGGTGGGGGGAGCCTGTAATCCCAGGCTCCCAGCGGCTTGGAGACTGCGGGGGCAAGGATCCGGAGTTTAAAACCAGTCTCAGCAATTTAAACGAGGCCCTGAGCAACTCAGCTAGCCCCTGTTTCTAAATAAAATACAAAAAGGGTTGAGGATGGGGCTCAGTCCTGGGTTCAATCCTTGGCAAAAAAAAAAAAAAAAAAAATCACAAACCACACAGGGAAATAATGATTTCACTAAAGAGCAGATCCAAATAGAGGAGTAATAAGTTAAAAAAAAAAAAACTGAATATACAAAAAGCACCAAAACTGGAAAGAAAAGAGTCAATAATAATAGGTGATAGTAAATTAATAAACAAGTTCACCAGGAAAAAGATTACTGAAGGATTTAAAATAATGCTTGGTGCATACTAAATACTATGTAAGTGTTAGTTATTTAAGCAGCAGTAATTAATAGAAAATGGAAGGTTAAAACCCTGTTCACAAAATCTCAGTGTAAGAACTTTAAAGGAAAATATCGTAAATATTACTGAAGGACTTAATGAGGATATAAAACAAGTAGAATTATAAGTCAGGTTTAAAACTGAGAAAATAAATATTACAAAGATATTAATTTGCCTTAAATTCTTCTATAAATTCAATGAAATTCTAATTCAAAATTATCCTCATACAATTTATTTCCATAAAATTTACAAATTTTAAAATTAATCTGAAAAGTTTAAGTGGGTGACCATTGTATCCATTAAGAACCACCATCCCAATTTAAAGAACTGAGGATTCTAGATAAAACAAGTTAAAAAAAAAATAGTGTTAAGTGCATGGCTGCATTAGTAAAAATCAAAGGAAATGCTTAGAAATTTAACAAAATAAAGTAAAACCAAAGTCCAAAGGGGAAAGTAAAGCCTGATATTGGGCTCTGCCCTAAGGGTTTCTGCCAATCTGGGATAATCTTGAGCATCCATTTGTATAGCCTTAGGACAAAGGACAGACAGAAGCCAAGTAGCCACTCAAGTTGGACTCCTATAAAAGCTTGAGTCAAGCTGGAGACTAATTAATAGAAACTGCTCCAGTACGAATAAACCCGGAATACATAAAAGCTACATCCTCATTATAAGGGTGAACTAAAACCTAACTAAACATACTCCTTCTCAGATTGGGGGACCACAAATTTACTATAGCTTTCAACATTGCAAATGAGGAAAGAGAAGAAAAATCATCTCCACTGAAAATTTATAACCACAAACCAACCTTTAAATATGTTTGCAAGATTGAATCCCCAAAACCTCAACCCAGAAATTTGTTTTAAAGTGATGCCTTCAGCCAGACAAGTGATGAATGCCCAGAGAGTTAAGAAGGCTGTGGCAGGAGGACCGCTCATAAAAAATCAGCCTCAGCAAATTAGTGAGGCCCTAAATAATTTAGGAAGACCCCATCTCAAAATTTAAAATTAAAAAGGGCTGGGGATTTGACTCAGTGTTTAAAAGCCCCCTGGGTTCAATACCTGGTCCAAAAAAAAAAAAAAATTAAAAACCTAAAGTTAAGCCTTTGGTGCTCACATGGGCAGCACCTATACTAAAATTGAAATTATGCAGAGATTAGCATGGCCCCTGTGCAAGAATGACATGCAAATTCATGAAGCATTTAACATTAAAAATAAATAAATAAAGGGACGCTTTCATTTGTGTGTAAGAAGCAAAAAGAAAATCTTCTGTAGAGAAAAAACAACTTCAACACAGATCCCAAAGAATACACATAAATTCTCCACAAAAGAAAGTGATGGGGGAGTCAAACACAAGACAGACACTCAACACACACATGCTTGCACAGAATGATAAAGCAGGTTGCCACAAGTGAAAATCAGAACCAAAACGCAAAGATCTGATACCACATAAAATAGATCATAGCCATTGCTGCTGTTGATGTTGCTTGTGCTTACTTGGAGACATGGAAACATGACAAAAGGGGAAAAGAAAGCAGAGATGCCTGCAATGCATCAATAAATGGGGATTAATCTTATATACTTTGAGAATTCAAGTACTTAGTAATGTAATTAAGACATAGCTCTATTTCAAAGAGATCATAGTCTAACTAAAGATATAACAGTAAACGGACTTAAATTTCTCACATAAACTGATGATATGAGACCCCCAAAGAGGATCAAGAGCCACTTTGGCCTAAAAGGCTCAGAAGCCGGTGGGACTTAAATTGAACCCAGAAGAAAGAGGTTTGTACAAATTCTTCAAAGTAGACAGATATTTCAGGAAATATGAGAAATACACAAAGGTGGAAATTCTCATGGAGTCTTCAGCAAATAGGGACAGCCCCTTTTACTATCACCTAGTACAGTACTGTCACAAAAAAAAAAAAAAAGAATGACAGAAAATGGAAAGGAAAAAAATTGACAACACCCAGGAAATAGACTAGAAAGTGGCAGGATCACAAGTAAATGTAGTGCTGAGGCCAGTTAGTTAGCTCCTCGATTAACTGTTACTTATAAAAATAAATAAATAGTGGAAAAAATAACCACCAGCTAATCATTCAATCATGTAAATAGGAAATACGTTATGTTAGATTGGGAGTCAGGAGACCTTAAATTATCTTCCTAGATTCAATACTTGTCATCCTTGAAATTCAAATTATTTGTGCATCCGGTTTTATTTTTTTAAATTGGGGAAAAGGGAGAATTAGTGGATTCCACATTCATCTTTGCAAACCGGAAGACAACGACAGACTGTTCGTTCCTCAAGCTGTCAGAAGAGGGCGCTCACGGTGACAGTCGGCATTTCCTTCAGTAGCAGTTAATTCAATTCTCCTCTTCTCGTCCTGAGTTTAATTTCCCAAGAAATCCACAGGATGGCAATAACACTGAACTAAAAGCAAGTTCAGAGTTGAAATTCTAGGAAACATTATTCTCCATGGCCACTGCCACTGTTTATAAATTTTCCTTTCCCTGTTTTTATGAAGTCATCAAGGCCACGGAAGCTGGTGGAACAAAGGCCACACACAAAGCATGATCCTGAAGATGATGAGCCCCAGAAGAACCAAGTAGTTTTTACTGAAATACAAAGAAGTCTTCACCATTCTCATGCAACATTTACGGGGGGGGGGGGGGGGGGTGCGGGTATCAAGTAAGTAATCTAAGGTGCAGAGGTAATAAGTGATCTAGCCAGAATTCAAGCTTCAGTCTTGGATCAGTGTCCAATGTTCTTTCCCCACATCAAGCGGAGAGATCTGAAAAAGACCCATTTGGCCTTCCATAGATGGTCTTCTTCACATCACCCTCCTCCTGGATCCAGGAATAAGACTATTTTACTATTTTTACTATTTTCTTTATACCTGAGAGGAAGCGTAAGATTTTTGATTCAGCCGGGTGTGCTGGTACACACCTGTAATTCCAGTGACTCAGAATACTGAAGCAGGAGGATCACAAAATTAAAAGAAGAAGAAGATTGGGAATGTAGCTCCTGATAAAGGGACCCTAGTTTCAATTCCTAGTACCAAAAAAAAAAAAAAAGATTTGATTAAATTTTAGCACAGGATAATGTGGATAACTTTCCTTGTTAACCTGTCAATAATAAATAATAATTTGATAGCTGCAGTAATTTTACTTTTTCAGGTATATATCAGGGTTGTTCCCATTTCTTTCCTAGTACTTAAATAGCAACAAGGAGCTGGGGATGGAACTCAGTGGTAGAGCATTTGCCTACTAGGTATGAAGCCTGGATTCAATCCACATCATAATAAATAAATCAATAAGGAAATAAAGAAAGAAAGAAACTTTTTTTCATTAGCTGCAATTTTAATTAAGGCACTTTGAGTTAGAAATAATAGAATTTCAATCAAATTGAGTTAAAGGGAGAAAAGAAGATGGCTTTTCAATGTAATTATGAGACATTTCAAAGACTCTAAAGACAAGAATCTTTTTTAAGTGATGCAGAAGATTAAAATCAAGAACCAGAAAACCATCAGGAATTACAATTCATGCAAGTTGAGCATCCTTAATCCCAAAATCTGAAATTAGAAATGATCCAAAATTCAAAAGTTTTTGAGTGTCAACACAAGTGGAAAATTCCATACCTGATTTCAAATGATGAGTCACAGTCAAAACACAGGTACAATTCAAATATTATATAAAATTACCTTCAGGCTGTATGAATAAGGTATATATGAAACAGAAATAAGTTTCATGTTTTGACTTGGCTCTCTTCCCCATTGATTCTATGATTATATGTACACATATTTCAAATTTTTAAAAAATCCAAAATCCATTATATTTCTGGCCCAAGCATTTCTTTTATTTTTTTTATTTTTTTTTTAACCAGAGATTGAACCAGGGGGACTTAACCACTGAGCTACATCCCCAGCCCTTTTTATTTTTTATTTTGAGACAGAGTTGCTTAGGGCTTCATTTAGTTGATGAGGCAGACCTTAAATTTATAATCCTCCTTCCTCAGCCTCCCAAACAGCTAGGATTACAGGCATGCCCCACCTTACCCCACCCAAGCATTTTTGGTAAGGGTAACTCAAGGGCTAGGGATGTGGTTCAAGCAGTAGCGCTCGCCTGGCATGCATGTGGCCCAGGTTCGATCCTCAGCACCACATACAAACAAAGATGTTGTGTCTGCAGAAAACTAAAAACTAAATATTAAAAATTATCTCTCTCTCTCTCACCTCTCTCTTAAAAAAAAAATGGGTAACTCAACCTGTACTTCTGTGTTCTCTGGACTTTTCTCAAGACTTTTCCGGTCTGGACTTTCTAATGACCCTTTTAATGACCTGGGACTTTCTAATAAGCCACTTTCTCTTCCTCTTTAGATCCCACAGCTTCTAAATTGGCATGTTGCCAGCTCTAGTAACTACAAGACTGACCCACATCTTTGATTCCTTTTTACTAATCTGTGAGATTTCACCTAGCCTGGCTAAATTCTAGAATAACTAAGTGAAAACAAGAGTGATAGTATCAAACAAAGTACATAGATACCCAAAAAATGATTGGATAAATATTTTTTCTCAAAAATTAAAAAGTTCCTGGTGCTGAGGCACACACCTGTAATCTCAGCAACTCTGGATGCTGAGGCAGGAGGATTGCAAGTTCAAGACCAGCCTTAGGCCCTAAATAACTTAGTAAGAACCAGTCTCAAAAAAAAAAAAGAGTAAAAAGTAAAAGATTTGTTTCCTGGAAAATCAGTATGAAATTCTAAATCATTTTGCATGTCCACATCCCCTTTATATTCATGGTGATAACACAACACCATAATGTGGGATGATGATTTTGTTGTCAGTCCAAAATTAGAAAATTTCAGATTTGTACTTATACCTACACCTCACTTGCCTTTCTTGCCTTTACTTATTTTTTTTACCATGGTAAATAAAAACCAGAGCACCTGCCCCATTTTGTTTGTTTTGGTATCAGGAATGATTGAACCCAGGGGTGCTTAACCCCTGAACTCATCTCCAGCTCTCTTTTTCATTTTGAGACAGGGTCTCACGAAGTTGCTGAAGCTGGCTTTGAACTTGCAATCCTCCTTCCTTCGCCTCCTGAACCAGCTGAATTATAGACATGCACCATCATGCATGGTCATTCCCAGCTTTTTAAAAAATTCTTTGAGAAGGTTCTCACTAAGCCACCAAGGCAGCCTCAAACTTGCCATCCTCTCGTGTCAGCCATCTGCATCATTGATGTTACAGATGGACCCTATCCTCCTAGCAGTTTAATCTATTTTGTATGAAATAGATTGAATTTTTAAAAATGTATGCACTGAGAGTTTGGCATGGGGATTCATACCTGTATTCCCAGTGACTTGGAAGGCTGAGGCAGGAGCATTGCAAATTCCAGGCCAGCCTAGGCAACTTAGGGAGACCCTCAACAGCTTAGTGAGACCCTGTCTCAAGATTTAAAAAAAAAAAAAAAAAGGACTGAGGACATAGTAAAGCACCCCTGGGCTCAAACTCCAGTCCCTCTGCCCCCCCCCCCCGCCCCCCAGCAAATGCAGTGGAAACAAGTTTTTTTTTTTTTTTTTACATATAAAAAGCATGCAATGAAATTTTGGGTTTATATTCTAACAGTTTCTTTCTTAAAAACAGGAGCTATTTATCAACAGGAACTACATTTAGGTTATTCTTACATGAGATTTGAGGCATTGATTTAATGCTATGATGGATCTATCAACTAATACAAATATGTGATCACAAATTCTTTTTAGATCTAGCATTGGATAGAATGCATCAAACGCATAATAGTAGACTTGCACCACCATGCACTTTACCAGTTGTAATTTTTTTCTGCCATCAATTTCACAAAGTCTTAATCTAATTTTTCTCTGCCTTTTTTACCATGATAGCCTTCTTTGAAAAATACTATATTTTGACTGAAATTATCCCTTTCATCTTTCTTTTCCTTTGTCCTTCCAATATCTTATTCCCTGTTGGCAGCAGGTCCACCCTGGCCCCTGGAGCCCAACCTCCACTAGTTTGTTCTGCATGCCAGTGTGGCCAGCTCACAAGGCCATGGCGAACTTGCGATTTTTCTGTTCCTGCTTGTCCGTCTGAGACATATGTATCCCACGGGAATGCCTTGACCTTTTCTGGTCTGATGGTCTTATTGTTAAGGGAGGTTTCGGTACCTGACAATAATAGATGTTGAAACTAAATTTCTCCCCCCTCCCTCCTGCTTTTGGGTAGTTTTCCACTTCTGCTGCTTGGGGTATAAAAAAAGGTGTGTTAGCAATAAAGATTATTATTGACTCCTGGATGAAGAACCTTGGTGTCCTGTGTGTCTTTTAACCTCGCCGTCCCTCGCCAGACTCGGCTCCCTTGGCCGGACGCGGCAATTGGAGGTCCCACCGAGATCCAGAAAGCAGGGGTAAGCGGACGGGGCTCACCTTCTAAGAAAGAAGGGGGAGGATTGGTTTAAAGAAAATTTAAAGAGACAGGGTACGTACCATGGGTAACTCAACAGCGAAGGTTCATCTGGCCAACGAACTAAAAGAGCTATTAAATACACAAGGAACAAGAATAAAAACTAAGACTGCAACCGAATTCGTTGAAATTATTGCCCAGGCTTGTCCTTGGTTTCTGACAGGAGGATTTCTTAATAATAGTGACTGGGACCTAATGAGGCATGACCTTCAGAAATTATTGAGGGACTGGGGCTCAGACAGTGTCCCAGTTGCCACCTTTTCCTTATGGAGGTTGGTAAAGGATGCTTTATTAACAGATAAAGTAAAGATCAAAGATCAGCTTGCTGAATGTGAACAGGCCCTTAATCAGGTGCAGGAGGAGCAAATGGCAGAATCCTTAAAGGATGAGGGTCCTCTTGAGGACTCGGGCTCGGGGGGTAAGAAACGCCTCCAGATTTCTAAGCCCGAAAAGGATCCTAAGGACCTCAGTTCTCTCTCTGAGGAAGAGGAGGGATTAGAAAGGGAGATAGAGGAATTAGAACATCGCCTTAAAAGGGCAAATGTGAGGGTGCCTAGGGCCCCCTCAGTTGCCGCACCTCCTCCCTATAATCCTGATTGGAATGAGGACGCCCCTACTAGACGGGCGGGGGTCCACTGGGGTTCTAGAGCGGCTCAAGTTTTTCCAATGATTGAAAACGCCAATGCTGATGGACAGCCGGCCAGAGCCCATGTCCCCCTAGCCTTCAAGGACATAAAACAGCTTAAGGAGGCGGTCATTAATTATGGACCTCATGCCCCTTTCACATTGACCCTCTTCGAGTCCTTCTCAGCCAGTCAACTAATACCTAATGATTGGCAGCAACTTTGCAGGGCTGTATTATCTGGAGGGGATTTCTTATTGTGGAAAAGTGAATATCATGAAAGGTGCCGCGAGCTGGCTCAGATTAACCTGAATGCGGGCCATCAACAGCGAAATGCCAAAATGTTAACAGGAACTAGGCAATATGCCACCATAGGCCAACAAATTAATTACGACCCTGGTGTTTATGCTCAAATAGCCTCAGCTGCAGTCCACGCCTGGAAAGCCCTGCCCATTTCTAAGACTGAAGCAAAAATTTCCAAGATCTCTCAAGGGCCCTCTGAACCTTATTCGGACTTTATAGCCCACCTAATGCAGGCGGCTGGAAAAATATTCCCTAATCTGGAACAGGCTATGCCACTTATTAGACAACTAGCATATGAAAACGCTAACACTTACTGCCAAAATGCTATTAAGTCCTCCCGGGCCAAAAGTATAGATGACATGATTCGAACATGCAAAGATATAGATGGGCCTCATATTACTGGTCAGGTTTTGGCTGCTGCCCTTAAGACTGGAATGCAAAAATCTGATAACAGGGGAACCCACTCTAAGGGGTGTTTTAAGTGTGGGAAAGAGGGACATATAAGGAGAAACTGCCCGGAAAGGAGTGAGGGTGCTGGCAGAGGGATGCCTAGAATTTGTCCTCGATGTCATAAAGGAAATCATTGGAGCAATGAGTGCAGGTCAAAATTTGACATCCAGGGTAACCCAATACCGTCGGGAAACGGGAGCAGGGGCCCGCCCCGGGCCCCAGAAGCCAAAGTGTACGGGGCAATGCAAGGACAAAACAGTGCCCCAGGGAGTGAGCATCTCCGCCGCCTCCCACTGACCAACCCCTTTCTATCTGGGAACTCCCCAGGGGAACACCAGGAAGCGCAGGACTGGACCTCAGTTCCACCTCCCGAGCAATATTAACTCCCCAAATGGGACCTCAGACGCTGCCTACTGGGGTTTTTGGGCCCCTGCCAGAGGGGACGGTGAGACTAGTGTTGGGACGAGGTAGCACACCTCAGTGGGGCTTAAAGATTCTTACGGGGGTTGTTGATGCTGATTATCAGGGAGAAATAAAAATAGTAGTAGAAACTACCCAAGGAATTGTTATTCTTCCCCCCGGGGAGCGTATAGCTCAATTGCTGCTGCTACCCTTAGCTTCCATTCCTGGGCACGCCCTCCGTGGGTCCCAAGGCGACGACAGCTTTGGCTTCACTGGAACTCCCCAGGCCTTTTGGGTAGCTCATTTGGATTCGCGTCCCAACCTGACCATTGAGATACAGGACAAAGCTTTAATCATAGCTCTCAAAGTCTATAGTTCCATTCCTCTTAATGTATATACTGACAGCTTGTATGTAGCCAATCTGGCTCTAGTCATAGAAACAGCATCATATATTGGAAAGCAATCCACCATCACAGAACAACTACAGGTAGTTCAGCTTCTCATTTGGGCTAGACGAGATCCTCTATACATTGGCCACATCCGAAGCCATTCAGGGCTCCCTGGACCTTTGTCAGAGGGCAATGCAAAAGCAGACGCTGCTACTCATGCTGTTGGCCTTTCCTGTGTGACGACCAAATATGATAAGGCCTTACAATTCCATAACAAATTTCATTTAAATTCACAGTCTTTACGCTTCCACACAGGATGTTCACGAGACCAGGCTTTACAAATTGTCTCATTATGTCCAACCTGTGCACCATTTATTCATTCTCCTTCCCTTGGGGTTAATCCAAGAGGACTACAACCTAATGATGTCTGGCAAACTGATGTTCCACACTTCCCTAGCTTTGGTAAGCTCTCCTTTATACATGTTTCCACTGACACATATTCTGGCTTCATTTTTGCCACCTTACATACTGGAGAGAAGGCTAAAGATGTAATCAGTCATCTTCTAAAAGCCTTTTCCTCCATGGGCACCCCACGATGCCTCAAAACCGATAATGGTCCCGCATATGTAAGCCAGGCGGTTCAACGGTTTTGCACCCAATGGGAAATTAATCATAAGACTGGAATCCCTTATAATCCACAGGGACAGGCTATCGTGGAACGAGCCCATCAACATTTAAAAACTTATTTACAAAAAACAAAAGAGGGAAAAATATACCGGAATTGTCAGGGACCACAAGCACTTCTAAGCATAACCTTATTTACTTTAAATTTTTTACTCACTGATACTGGAGGGCGCACGGCTGCACAACGCCACTTTTCCCCTCCCACTGTACAAGATGCTCAAATAAGGTGGAAAGATTTATCCACTGGAAAGTGGCAACCCCCGGCTCCACTCTTAGCTAGAGTGAGGGGAGCTATATGTGTTTTTCTGCCAGGAACTGAGAAGCCCATTTGGATCCCGGAGCGCTGCACCAGACCGGTGAATGAAAATTCAAGACAAAATGAAGTTCCCAAGATGGCTGATCCTGCCGCTGTTGTTCTCACCCCTTCAAGTGAGTGCCGAGACACACCTCATGAGCTGGACCCCACTTGTGGCATTCCTTCTGGACAGGTTGATTGAAGGAGGGCTTGACCCCCCACCTGGGAATATTCATGAATATCTTTTTGGAACCCCTTGTGAGTGTAAGGGAGGGCCCCAGCACTCGGCCCCCTCTGGTTATATCCAGAGCATTGATTGTGGGACTAAAGTAGCCTATATGGCGGCTGAACTCAATCAAAACATCGAAGGATTTAAGCAACCAAAATGGGTATGTGTTAATAAGCCCAGACTTGTTGTCCCTAATCCGACCGAGACTCTTGGAAGCTGTCCCGCCACTTGTCATTACACCCCAGCAATGCACATCTCCTGTTATACATCGGCCTCAATTTGTGTTAATAATCAAGGAAAACAATATTTTGAGGCCATCCTAACTAACACCCGTGGAGAATGGGGGACCACTTATAATTATATTCCTTTTCTTGGTGACCGGGGAGGGGAAGGCATCACGACTCGGTTAACGGAGGCGGGATGTGAGGGCGTCGTGGGTAAACCCTCCTGCTGGCCCATGCAGGCCCCTATCAGAGTCTCTGATGGAGGGGGACCCACTGATGCTATCAAACACCTTCAGGTGATTAAGCTTTTAAAGCCGGAGATTCCTAAGCCTACATACCACCCCTTGATATTGCCCAAATCCCAGCTTCCTGATTTAGATGCCAATACATTAGATATCCTAGAAACTACCTTTTCTTTACTTAACAGTTCCAACCCTACCCTTGCTGGTGATTGCTGGCTCTGCATGACAGCAGGTGCAATCATGCCATTGGCGGTTCCCATCAATTATACCATTGATGATGACAACACATGTCAATCTGGGCTACCCTTTAAGGTGCAGCCTCTAGGTGGTTTTGTGTCATGCCTTCTGGGCATGATGCAAAATAATACCTATGATGTTGATGTTGGAATCTCTTCTTCTGGAAACTGCTCATTAGTAAAGAATTACTCCTCACCTACTCCGCCCATTTGTCCCCCTAATGGTACAGTCTTTATGTGTGGTGGAAATTTAGCTTTTCCCAGGCTGCCAGCAAATTGGACTGGCAGTTGCGTTCTGGCATTACTGCTTCCTGATATCACGATTATCTCAGGAGATGAACCCCTACCTATTCCTAGCCTAGACATCTTAGAAGACGCAAGAGAGCTATGCAGGCCTTACCACTCCTTGTTGGCCTTGGAATAACCGCTGCTGTGGGCACAGGCACAACAGGATTGGGTACGGCTATACATTCTTACCGCCGCCTATCTCAACAGCTTATAGATGATGTGCAAACCCTGTCGGGAACCATTAAAGACTTACAAGACCAGATAGACTCTCTAGCAGAAGTAGTTCTTCAGAACAGGCGGGGTTTAGACTTGCTTACTGCCAATCAAGGGGGAATTTGTTTAGCCCTTGGGGAGAGGTGCTATTTTTATGCTAACAAATCTGGCATAGTTCGCACAAAAATTAAACAACTCCAAGAAGACCTAAAAAAAAGGAGGAGGGAATTATTTGAGAACCCTCTCTGGACTGGACTTAATGGATTTTTGCCTTATCTTCTTCCCTTATTGGGGCCATTGTTAGGCCTCCTTCTAGTAGTGGCAGTAGGACCCTGCATTGTAAATAAGATAGTACAATTCATTAAGGATCAAATTAATATCTTAGCCTCTAAACCGATACAGGTTCACTATCAACGCTTGAAGATGGATGATCGCCTCTCTGAGATATACTTCAGACCGATCCGAAGATGAGTGTCCTCCTTAAAAGAAGAACTCCTGCCATATCTTTTCTCTATGCATACCTCTCCCTCTTGCTTTCCTGTACTAGGATCTTTGCTGTCTAATCTCTCGGTCCAATCACATCTGCCATTCGGTGGTGATGGTCGTGGGTCCCGTGGGTGGAGACGGTTAAGCGTTCACCGCAATAATGTCTTGATAGGTCATAACACCTTGAGCTGATCTTGTAGTACCCAGTGACGGGCAACTTTCACGCTTGCTGTGCGACCTAAGACAGGGAATCGGGGCCTTCCCAGAGACGGGTAAGCATCACAAGGGCTGTGAACGACCTAAGACAGGGGCTACTTGATTCCCACTGGCATGCAAAAAACAAAAGAGGGGGACTTGTTGGCAGCAGGTCCACCCTGGCCCCTGGAGCCCAACCTCCACTAGTTTGTTCTGCATGCCAGTGTGGCCAGCTCACAAGGCCATGGCGAACTTGCGGTTTTTCTGTTCCTGCTTGTCCGTCTGAGACATATGTATCCCACGGGAATGCCTTGACCTTTTCTGGTCTGATGGACTTATTGTTAAGGGAGGTTTCGGTACCTGACAATAATAGATGTTGAAACTAAATTTCTCCCCCCTCCCTCCTGCTTTTGGGTAGTTTTCCACTTCTGCTGCTTGGGGTATAAAAAAAGGTGTGTTAGCAATAAAGATTATTATTGACTCCTGGATGAAGAACCTTGGTGTCCTGTGTGTCTTTTAACCTCGCCGTCCCTCGCCAGACTCGGCTCCCTTGGCCGGACGCGGCAATTCCCCGCCCCCCCTTTTTTTTCTTTTAGCACTCATTGCTCTTTGGATTCTTCTTACTCTCCAATCAACAATTGGTTCTTTCCATGCTTAACCTTGCATAGTGTGTGTTACTTATTTTCCTTTCTTTCAACAGACTGTCATTTTTTTCTTGAGTGAACAGTTGCTCATCATTCTTTTGGTGTCTTCTTTGCATCAGGCACACTGCTGGTGCTTCAGAGACTGTATTGAGAAAGGTCTAGTGATGTCGGAGGAAGCACTGAAGTGCAAGGTAGTAGGTAACGTTCCACAGAGAAGGGAAAGTTGGTGCACAATTTTTTGGTTTTTGCTTTTATGTCACCAGGTAAGCATTCTGCTGCTGAGCTATTTCCCCAGCCCTGGCAGAGAGTCTTTGTGTGTGTGTGGGGGGGGGGGGGGGTACCAGGGATTGAACTCAGGGGCACTGGACCACTGACCCACATCTCCAGCCCTATTTTGTATTTTATTTAAAGACAGGATCGCACTGAGTTGCTTAGTGCCTCGCCGGGCCTTTGCTGAGGCTGGCTTTGAACTCGTGATTCTCCAGTCTCAGCCTCCATTGCTCGGCCTGACACAGAGTCTTGAAGGGATGTTGAAAGCTCTCAGATTTGCAGAGGGGAAAGGTGAAGGGGATTCAGATAAATGAAATAGTAAAAATGAGCCAGGAGCATGAAGTTCTTTATTGTCTCCAGCCAGTCTTGAGCATTTCCCTCATGTTCCACCCTTTACAATCTGAAACTACAGAGTTATATGATACCATATTGTATTAGTTAGTTTATGCAGTCATAACAAAATTCCGTAAACCCAGTACCTTTAAATTCCTTAAATAACAGGAATTTATTTGAAGTCTGGGAAACTCAAGGTCAAGTTTTCAGAGAATTCTTTTTTATAAAGACCTTAATCCTATGAGGCCCCCACCCTGCAGATCTCTGAAAGCTAACTAATTTTCAAAGGCCTCAGTTCCAAATACCACCACATTAGCACTTAGGACTTTAACATATGAATGGTGGGGTCACAGACATTCAGTCTAAAGGCCTGCCATTGTTAATTTTTGATAGGCACTTCAAGGTTATTAAAGTCATTAACCATGTTTTATAGGCTACTCCTTGGAGCTTGCTGAGAGACTAATCAACATGGTCTTTTAAAAATAGTAAAAAAGAAGTTTCAGTTTAGCATGTTATTTTTTGTAGGGCTGACAATAAATAGCACTTACAACCAAGGTCTATTTTGTCTTTTGATCAAATGCATTGTATTGACCAAGGGATTTAATAAAATGATATTATTTTCTTAGTTATCTTGAAAGTTTATTAAGCATCCACAGTATTTTAGACTCTGCACAGACAGATCTGAAATACATTAAGATGACTGAGAAAATATAACAAATGTATAGTGGCCCATATTTCTTCGATATATTTAATATGTTTTATATTTTAATTCATGTTTAGACATGGAAAGATATTTGCACTATGCTTTTCTCCCTTATGTTGCTTTGTTTCCTATCCTGCCAGGTGATCACAAGCTTCAGTTGGCCTACTTTTTTTTTTTTTTTTTCCATCCAAAGTTTTATTCAACTTGAGAAAGAACTATGTGACAGAGACAGGAGAGTTCCTGAATCCTAGTAGAAAATTAGAGTGGTGTTCTTACAGCCCACCGATCACCTGGGGTGTTCTTACACAGTGCTTATGCCTAGACCCCACCTCAGACCATTTAAGTCAGAATTTCTAAGGGTAGAGATGGTCCTTAGATAATTCAAAGTGGCAGCCCTAGTTGAGAACTTTGGGTAGGCTACACATACTTGTACATATACAGAATTTGAAACAATAGTCCTAGAATTATGAAACTGATAGAAATAAGTCTACGAACTGATATGCTGCAGTTCGGGACCCCAAAAAGACCACCAGAGACCAAGATCGATGTAAGCAGCAAAGAGGTGTTTATTGCAAGCTAGCTCAGTCCTCTGTGCACACAGCAACTAGTGATGCTGAGAGGTCCCGAGCCCAGGGTTTGCAGCAGTTTTATACACTCTTTGGGGAAGGCAGGGAATTCACCTACATCATTGCATCTCTTAGCAAATCATCACACACCTCGGGAAAATCAAAACAACTCTAAAACATGATTAGCACATTCACTGGAGGGAACAAGTTGGGTAGGGGTGATTGGTTAGTACAAGAAGGAGATTTGTTTGAACTAATTGGTTTAAGCCATGAGGGGTGTACCTGCTAAACTTCATGGTTTCTCAACATGTTATCAACCACCATAAACTACTGGGGGGTCATCTGACATCCCAGGTATTTTCCCTGTCTCATGCTGATTGGTGGTTGCTAGGGAGTTGCTATGGGTCCTCACCTAGTCTAACAGAGTCAGGAACACCTGGCATGGCAGATCTCTCCTGTTATTTACAGACAAACAACTCAGCAAGGTGGCTATCTGCCTAGAAGTGCTCTGTGGGTTTTTCCAAAGACAAGGGTCACGCCCCCTTCCTTGGACAGGTTTACTCTGAGGTAGAGGCTGGTTTCCCAAAAATGGAGTCACACCAGTTTCTCAGAATAACCATGTCCTTCGATCCCATTCTTATTAGTTCTGTCAACCAAGCTTAGGCATCTCTGCACCCATTTTATTTTTATTTTATTATTATTATTTTTTACAAACCTAGGTTTATATCATCATTTTTATTATTTATTTATTCTAATTTGTTATATATGATGGCAGAATGCAATTCATTTCATATTACACATATAGAGCACCAGTTGGCCAACTTTCTGCTTCTAGGCCTTTTGCTTCTTGGTTCACTAGGAGCCACTTCAACTCTTTGTGTGATTTTATTTTATTGTAAATCCTAGTGATTCTGGAGGCTGAGGCATGAGGATCACAAATTAGAAGCCAGCCTCAGCAATTTAGTGAGACCCTCACAACTTAGTGAGATCCTGTCTCAAAATAAAAAATAAAAAAGGGCTGGGGATGTGGCTCAGCGGCAGAGTACTTGAGGGTTTGTTGCCGGAAAGCTCAGTCCTTGTCCCCATGACAATCCAAAGAGGACAAGGTCTTAAGAAAAAGGAAAAAAGGTTTTATTGCTTTGCTAGCAAAGGAGAAATACAGGGACTCCTGTCCCAAAGGCTGTGATTCTGTCCATATACAGAACAAGGAGCTTTTAAAGAGGTGATTCAAAGGGTACATTCCATTCAGTTGGAGTTGTAATTCATTTGTTAATTTGGGAGATAGTCATTTCTGTTATATTCTGGTACCATCCCCAAAGTCTGCATTACTTGGTTCCTATGATAGGTGTGTACAAGGACAGGCAAATCTGCCAAGGATGGAAAAGAAAGATAATCCTGTTTCCCCTGAGATTAGAGAGGGGGAGAGATTAGGGAGTAGCAGTGAAGATAAAAAAAAAAAAAATGTCCATTTTTTTTTTTAATAAGTTGCAGTGACAGAGCAACAAGGGCTATAATCAAAGCATAAGTAGACCACTGTTACAGGTTCAATACTTGTTACCATTAAAAAAAAAAAAAAATGGCCTTTGGGTACGGCCTAATGGTGATGTGCCCCTGGGTTCAATCTCCAGTACCAAAAAAAATAATATATAAACTTCTACAAATTTCTCATTATATCAGTTTTAGCTACAATGCTTTTATCTGATCTGCCATCTGAATTCCAGTTTTTTCAATTTGTTGTCAAAAGATAGGTCCTTGTCCCCAATGCCAATCCAATAACAAAGACACAATTTTGATAAAAAGGAAAAAGAGGGTTTATTGCTTTGCTAGCAAAGGAGAAACAGAGATTCCTGGTCCAAAGGCTGTGATTCTGTCCATCTGCAGGAACAGGCGGTGGGGGTGGTTTTAAAAATCTTTTTTTTTTTAGAGAGAGAGAGAGAGAATTTTAATATTTATTTTTTAGTTTTCGGCAGACACTACATCTTTGTTTGTATGTGGTGCTGAGGATATAACACAGCTCCATTGCTGTGTTATGTCCCCAGACCAGGGATTAAACCCAGTCATGCTTAAATAGTGAGCCACATCCCCAGATACATATCTCTCTCATATATATATATATTTTAATTTAGAGACATGTTGCACTGAGTTGCTTTAGGACCTGGCTTTGAACTCACCATCCTCCTGCCTCAGTTCCTGAGCTGCTGGGATTACAGGTGTATGCCAGCCCCCAGAACTTTTTATTTTTTTATCTTGAGACAGGTTTCACTAAGTGGCCCAGGCTGGCTTCAAACTAGCAATCCCTCTGCATCACCCTCCAAAAGCTAACTGGGATTAAGGCATGTGTCACCTGATCCACCTTTTTTTTCCCCTAACCAAAGGAGAAAGAAAATAAAGAAGTTGAGAAAGTAAAGTTCCCCTGGGCACTCAAGAATCAGCAGGAAGTAATAATAACATGGTCTGGAGGCAAAGGGCCTTCCTAAAGCTCTGTGTCTCTTTTAAAGTGTTAACCTAAAAAATGTTTGGGGAGTTACTCTGATGACTCAAAGTCTTGAAACTAATCTTGTGATCAACTGTAAAGTATTCAAATCAATGAGTGCGAGTTAGATCTACAGTGTAGGGCTTTAAACCTAGGAGAAACTAAATTAACTGTTAGGAGACATCAAACTCAATATGTCATCCTACTAGACTAGCAAAAAGATTAATAATTTTATATTATAATTCAACACTGTTTTACCTCATTCTCACTATTAATCGTTACATCTCTGTAAATATGTTCCTATTCTGTTGGCCTCTTCTCAGGATTCATCAAAAAAAAAAAAACCCAAAAAACTGTTTAGCCAGAGGTGTTTTTAAGATAGAAATTATCTGAGAAGAATTAGTGCCTGGACGTAGAGGTGATATTTTCCCTGAGTTCCTCAAGAGCTGAATATATAAACTGAGCTCAAAGGATTTTTTTCTTTAGGTACTGAGTACCAAACCTAAGGGCATTCTATCACTGAGCTACATCCTCAGATTTTTTTGTTTGTTTGTTTGTTTTGTTTTACTATTTATTCTAAGATAGTGTTTCATTAAGTTGATGAAGCTGGCCTCGAATTTGCAATCCTCCTGCCTCAGCCTCCTGAGTCTCTGGGATCACAGAAGAGGGCGGCCATGATGGCTAATTTATTTTTCTTTTTGAAACAGGGTCTCTCTCGGTTGCCCAGTGTGGAAAGCAGGCCGTGCCCTACTCAGTTACTACACAATGTATGGAACAACAGTTTTCAGGCTTTGCCTAAACCTCCACTTTGTAAAGCAGTAGTTTGCCAAAAGCTACTCCACTCTAAGTACAACTGCCAAGGTGTAATGACTCTATACCTTATTTGTACAAATAACCACCATGTGCCTAGCACAATAAGGCACAAACTGACAAATTAATCATGCTAATAAAAATAACCAGTTGTGAATTTACTGAATTAATCAGAAGCACATGGATTCATGGGTGTATATCAAACTCATACTGGAAAAACCAGGTCCATGAGTTGATTCCACACACCAGACTACCTAATAAAGCCCATGAAAATGGGAAGCACCCTCAGCCTGGAAGCAGTAGCACCCTGGCTGTCACCTGGTTCTTGTCACAAGCCTGACCCAGAAAAAGCGCCACAGCGGACAACCTCAGAATCTCTGCCATCAGGCTTAAGCAGAGCATGGTGTTTCCTGACCATGATGACCACACACAGTCCACTCCAAGCTGACATTTCAAGCTGACACTCTGAAACTGCCATCCATCTGGATCTTGGCCTAGAATAAATTCCTGAGCTTCAACAGCTCTGCACCCTGAAGGAATTCTTCACTGTTTCCTAATCTTGTCTGATCACCTACAGTGACTTTTCATTCACATCTGCTCTCTGACTTCGCTTTCAATTCACACTGTGGCTTCCTTAACCCTTTCTTGATCTTTCTGTAACCTATGAGTGTTGTAGATATTAGGAATTAAGCAAAAGAATTTGTGTTTTCCTAGCTTATAACTAAAGGTCACGCACAAGCATTTGGAGAATGGTCATGGATAAAACGGGTATAGTTGGTATAGTCGTGAATTTATTGCTTTTTAATAAATTCAGACATTGTGGGAAGACACAAACACATTTGGTCTGTGTTAACCTGCCACCAGTGTGCTCCTCCATATTGAAACAGAGGTTTAATTTTTTTTGTCTGTTTGTGGTGCTTGGGATCAATGCATTCTAGACTGCATGCTAGGCAGGCACTCTACCACTAACCCCTGCCAGAAGTTTAATTTTTTTTTTTTTTTTTTTTGGTACCAGGGACTGAACCCAGGAGCACTTGGCCACTAAACCACATCCTCAACCCTTTTTAAAATTTTATTTAGAGATAGGGTCTCACTGAGTTGCTTAGGGCTTCACTGAGTTGCCAAAACTGGCCTGAAACTTGTGATTCTCCAGACTCAGCCTTGTAGGTTGCTGGAATTAAAGGTATGCATGCCTGGCTCACAAATTGATTTTGCTTCAGTGGTAGGAGCTAAAATCTATATAGGCCTCTTATATAGACTGCACAAGTGTTTTTGGTAATTCCAGGGGGAAAAATGGCACATTTAAAGGATATCAATCATAGCCCATGTATTCAGGAGTAAAAAAGAGTCATATAATGTATCAGTGAAGGCCCTGACCAAAAAATAAAAGAAGAAAAAAAAATGTTTAAAATGGTATGATTAAAGGCAATTAATTAAGAAGAATTTAACTTTGTAATTATTTCAAAGGTGTAGGTAGGGGTGAAGAGAAATCAACTAGGAATAGTGCAGCTCTCTGAGGTATAACAAGAACAGGGAAGCTTATAAAGACCATATGCTTGGGAAGGCAAGGAGAAAGAATGGTTACCAGAACCCAGCCCAAAGACAGAAACTACAAGGGAAGGCCACTAGACAGGATCTGCTGCCTTCAGTAAAGTGACCCAGTTAATTCCTAGGGAGGGATCCCAATTCACTCTGCTTTCCTTCTCTGATTTCCTGCCAGTGCCTCCCAATGGCTGGACCCAACTAGAAACTAGAAGGCAAAGAAGTCTATAAACACTGTCCCAAATGGTTAGACCCCTGAGGCCCAGGAGAAAGGGGGAGAATGGATCTAAATCGCACACACACACACACACACACACACACACACACACACACACACAATCTGCCTGCTTTATTTTCTTTAAGTTAATCTTCTTTTGGAATTCATCCCACCAAGGTGGTAAGGTATTCAAGCTGTCATTAATGCCACTCTGTCTCTCCATCCATGTCTATCGTATCTAAGACTAGTAAGAACAAATTGTTTAGTCTAACTGAAGTCACATGTACTGCAGAGATGAGCAGTGTCCAGCTTGTAGCTGTGCCCATGTCCATTGGTTCCATGTCTTTACATAATATTCATAGGAATCTTTACAAGGGCCAGGGTGCTGCTCAAATGTGTCCACCATAAAGATATCAACCACATTTTAAAGTCCTTCCAGGGGCACAGAAGGAGCAGGTCACAGACCCACTTATCCTTAGTAACCTGTTGTCCCTTTCCCAGGCCTCAGAACCTCCTTGCCTTGGATTTTTGCTATTACACGTCTCCTCTCAAAAGATACTAATGCTGCTGCTTCTTCATTCTAAACACCCTTACATAGTTTAGTGGCTTTGGATTTTTCACAACATAAAGAGAAGTCGTCTTAAAACAGCTTCTGCTTTCAGCCCTGCAAACTACTAACTGTCAAAATCTTGGCTTCCTTTTTGGAAGAAAGGAAAAAAAAAATAAACCACAGAAACAAACTCAGTCAGAATTTTCTCCTGTTCTTCTATTGCAGCATAAATAACATGCAATTTAATTTACATAAATCAAATTGGAAATTTAAATGGAACTGGAATAGCATAGCAAAAGCAGAAATTGAGGTTGATTCTGCCATGTAAGATAGAAACAAGAAAAAATATATATGAAAAAAAAATCAGTGTATAAAAAGATAGTAAAACAGCTACCATTTTGCCATTTATCTCACTTCACATATGTCCTTTGCCCTCCTTTTTGCTTCCATGTGTCTGAGCCTAGGAGGTTGACAGAAATGGGAGGTGGGAAGATGAAGGTACTACATAATGATATAGCTTCTTCTGCAATTTTCAAACAAATTTGCCTCCAAATGAGTGCTTGATTACTGTACTTTCTGGAGTTGCGAGGTTTGAATCATCTATACATAGATACTAACATCCTGAGAAAGTGTCAGTACAGAGTTGAAGAGATGGTCCTGGCTCTGAGCCTTGACAGAGGAGAGTTTGAATCCCTATTCTATGATATACTAGTTTTATGACATTAGGAAAGTCACATGACTCTTCTGAGTTTGGGTTGTCTCATTGTAAATTTAGTACCGTGATACTAATCTTGCAGAGATAGTATCAGGATTGGAAATGATAAACTTAAGTCCCATCTTTAGTATCTAGACCACAGTAGATATCAGATAAATGATGCTTCCACTAATAATCAAGGAATTGGTCTGTCTTCACTACCACCAAAAGCAGCACATGAGAAAAGGGCCTGATAATATGATGGATTAAAAACTGATTTGGCCCTGAAATACCCAATATCATGTGAACCAATATACACTTATGTACAGTCTTGATATCAATATTATTGAGATCCAAATAAAGGAAAAATATTTTAAAAAACTGATTTGGACTAAAAATTAACAACAGTGAAATGACAGGACCAACTGAAGAGTAAGTGTCTCCCCAGGAGATATATCTGTCCTTTTCAGCTTTTCAGGGAGGATGGGAGGATCCTCTGATTTCAGTACCTACTGTCAGTGTAAGTGTGGTCCCACTTGGACCTAGAGGCTTCAAGAATTCCAACTCACTCTTTTCTTGACAGATGTCTATCACACTCAGCACAGTGGCCTATTTCTGTAGGTAGGTACAGCTTGCTTAAGAGTTTCAGCCATAATAGAGGTCAGGCAAGTGCCAAGTAATCTCATGGGACCAGAATACACTGAGAGCAGAAACTGAGACAAAGGTGTGTCCAGTTATACCTGTCGAGCAGTCATAGTGAATCTTATCCTATTGAGCAGTCATAGTGAATCTTATTTACTAAGCTATAAAGCAAAGTTGAGTGGTGGAGGCTGAAGACTCTTTCTGTTAAATTTGGATAACAAAATAGCCATGAAGCACATCCTATGGGCATTTCACAGGGAGTCAAGTCTATATCCAATCACCAACCAATTCCCTGCCCACAAAGACTGTGGCTACCTCAAAGAGACACCTCAAAGTCATTTTGTCTCATGGTTGAGTTTCTCACCCTCCCACATGTGAATGCTACTAAAATAAGAATAGTCTTGTCCAATTTAACTTGTGTTCTTCTCTTTTACTCTTATTAGTTATAATGAAACATCTCCTGAGCACTGGTATATATTTTGCAATTCAAATAAGATGACATTCTTTTATATTTTTATGTTCTTAGGTCCGTACCCCCCCCCCATAAGCCTAATGACTCCTGCTAAAGGCAAGGTTCCAAATTTTTGCATTAAGGAAATATTTCATTTCACAGTAGTTATAGAATATCATTTCTTTATTCAGTACTGGAAATTGAACCCAGGGCATTCTATCACTGAACTACATCCCCGTTTGTTTTAGTTTTTATTTTGTGGTAGGGCATCATTAAATTGTTTGAGCTGGCCTTAAATTTGTGATCCTCCTGCCTCAGCATCCTGAGGAGCTGGGATTATAGTTAGGCACCACTGTGTCAAGTTTAGAATATGAATTTGTGTGTGTGTGTTTGTGTGTGTATGTGTGTGTGTGTGGTGCTGAGGATTGAACCCAAGGGTACTTAATCACTGAGCCACATTTCCAGCCCTTTTTTTATTTTGAAATAGGGACTTGCTAAATTGATTAGGTCCTTGCTAAATTGCTGAATCTGCCTTTGAACTTGTGATGTTCCTGCCTCAGCCTCTTGAGCTGCTGGAATTACAGACATGAGTCACTATACCAGGCTGAAACTACTCTTTTATTGACTACTACTTTTCATTTTAAATGCCACAGAGAGTCAAAGAGAAGGAAAAACTCCTTTGAGAGTCAAGGCATTGCCAATCTCTATAACTTGTCCAAACAAGAATACAAATAAAGTAAAAAATTATGCTACTAAAATTATTTTTGAAAATATATTTCATGTCTCAAAGTAAAACAGCATTAGGTCAATGTGTTTCTGGAAATTTGCAAGAAGCTCATCTCAAACTACAAATTGTAGAATATAATTTAATAAGGACACAGGTGTTAAGGTTTGAATGTGTACCACAGAATTTACATTTGACACCTAATCATCAGGGTGAATAGGATTACTATCTTTATAAAAGAGGCTTGAGGGATGTTGTGAGCCTTTTGCCCTTCTACCTTGGGAGGACAGACAAAAGGCACAAGCTATGAGAAAATGGCCCTCATCTAACTCACATCTGCTGTCTCCCCAGCCTCCAGACCTATGAGAAATACATTTCTCATGCTTATACATGGCCTAGTCTAGAATAATTTATTATAGCAGCCCGAACAAAGTAAGACAATAATATAAAGATACCAGGCTGCTCATTTTTGCTCAGACTCTGCTCTCCACCACCCTTCCCTGATTAAAAGACCAACAGTAATGTGTGCAAGGGGTTTAGGCAAAGGTAGAATAAGAGGGAAAAACTAGAGTTTGCCTACAATAAGATTTCTGGAGTTTTAAACACTTGGAAGAAGTGAAAAGTACTCTCCTCATTCATGTTTGGTGCATAATATAAAAATAAATATATGTTTAGATTTATATTAGCAAATACTGCTATTTTGTGAATTTTAAAAAATTGAACCCAAAGCCATATACCCAGCCCCTGACCTTTCTTTTGAAACAGGGTCTCACTAAGTTACTTAGGGTCTCCCTAAATTGCTGAGGCTAGCCTGAAACTTGTGATCTTCCTGCATCAGCCTCTTGAATCACTGGGATTACAGGTGTGCACCACCATGCCAGGCTAATTTGTGGTAATTTTCTGTTGTGTGCATTTATATAGTCTTTTTTTCCTTCTACATCATGACCTTATGGAAATCAAAACTCTGATGGTGTTTTGAGTAATCTTTCTCTCTTACAAATTTATGAGAAGCCAGTTGCCTTCACAAATTTTCTGAATTTCAATTCCAAAGTTTCCCTGTTGTGGGAGCATCAGAATCCAATTAAACAGGTTGGGTGCAATGATGTGCATCTGTAATACCAGCTACTCAGGAAACTGAGGCAGGAGGATTGCAAATTCAAGGCCAACCTGGGGATATTAGCCAGATCTAGTCTCAAAATAAAAATAAAATAGGACTGGGGCAGGGGAGGTAACTTAGGATAGAGCACCCGTGGGCTCAATTCCCAGGGCCACACAGACATACACACAAAAATCCAATTAAACAGAGGTTTCCAAATATGAGTACTAAAAAGATAACTGTGTGAACAGTTACGCTAATGGGATCCAAAGGAAGTCTGATTAAGAGGAAGAGTTCAATTTAAAGAGAAGAAAAAGGAAGTAGTTAAGAAGCAAAAACTGACGAAGAAATACATTGTATTTTTCCCCTTTTTTGGAGGGGGGGAAGGCGGGTAAGAGTGCATTTCCAAGAATTAATCTATTTGCCAAAAAAAAAAAAAAAAGACATTATATTGTCTAGACAAGAATCTATATTAGATATATTATATAAGGTATAATTCATAAACAAGTAAGGCCATAGGGAAGTAATGAAGAAGATTAAACAAAGAAAACAGACTAAAAGGGTGGGGGGAAATAATATGGACAGAGAGAGGCAGAAGAAAGCTTTTTCAGGAAGAGGATATATTTTATTCATTGTTTCAGAAAGTTCCAAAATTCTCTGAAAGAAAATTGCATACAGCTGTTTTGTTTCCTCTCCAGAGGTCCTAATTGGAAAGATCTGAACATCTTTAGTGGCCAGAGAGCCTTGCTCTACTTCTAAAATGAGTTCAGAGTGTTTATAGATTCTCTGTATGGTTTTAACCTTTTGCCAGATTCCAATTCCTATGTACTTGGTCAAAGAGGAGAGTTAAAACAACGTCACAGCATGCAAAGTTTCCTGTCAGAATCTTGTGGAACATACACTAGATTGAGTGTAAGTAGGCTCAGATTTTGACTCTAGCTTTGTTAGTAAATACAGCAACTAGGAAGTGACCTTGATTCCTTCTTCTCCAAATTCATGGGATTGAAATGGATAATTTATAAGGTTTCTTTTCAATTCTTATTTACCAGATACAAGTTCTTCCACCAAAATTGTTCTAATATGCTAGTAAAAACTTGTCTAGCTAGGTGCTGTGGGGCATGTTTATAATCCCAGGGGCTCAAGAGGGCTCAGGCAGGAAGATAGAAATTCAAGGCCAGCCTCAACACCTCAGTGAGGCCCTAAGCAATTTCCTGAGATCCTGTCACAAAGTAAAAAATAAAAAGGGATGGGAATGTGGCTTTGTGGTAAAGTGCCTCTGGGTTCAACCTCAAGTCCCTAGTACCCCCCCCAAAAAAAGAAAAGAAAAAGCGTTATTCTAGGCCTTATCACAGTGAGCACTTAGAGAATTGGTCAGGTTAAACTTCTAGTTGTCTTGAAGACTTGTGCCACTCAACGTGGTAGACACTGACAGTGCTGAACTCTTTCTCTCTCCCTCCTTCCTTCCTTCCTTCCTTCCTTCCTTCCTTCCTTCCCTGGAGATTATACTCACGGGTATGCGTACTTGACCACTGAGCCACTTCCTCAGTCCTGGGAGCTTTACCACTGAGATACATCTCCTGTCTTTTTTATCTATTTATTTATTTTTAATTTTGAGACAGGGTCTCGCTAATCTTGCAAATTTGCTATCTGGCCTTGAATTTGTGATCTTCCTGCCTTGGCTTCCCGAGCCACTGGGATTTCAGGTGTGCACCACTGCACCTGGTTCTTTCTACTTTTTATTATGACTGCTAGGAATTTTAAAATTAC
The DNA here is from genome assembly GCF_047511675.1 of Marmota flaviventris. Taxonomy (NCBI): domain Eukaryota; kingdom Metazoa; phylum Chordata; class Mammalia; order Rodentia; family Sciuridae; genus Marmota; species Marmota flaviventris. The sequence continues at coordinate 99,007,751 of NC_092500.1, forward strand.
ATATATAGTTAAATTTGGATCCCTCTCCCCCAGTGGGGATTGAACCCAGGGGTATGACAAAGCTATCTTCCCAGCCCATTTTATGTTGAGACTGTCTCACTAAGTTGCTTAGGGCCTTGCTAGATTGCTGAGTCTGGCCTCAAACTTGCAGTCCTGCTGCCCCAACCTCCCCAGACCCTGGTGTTACAGACATGTGTTGCCATGCCCCACTATGTTTAATTTTGGGGACTTGTATTATATTTCAGTTAGGACAGTGTGGTCCAGATCATAAGCTCATTCCATTCCTGCCTTTTTCTTTTTTTCTTTTTTTTTTTTTTTTTTTTTTTTTTTTTGTTGCTCAAGATTTAACCCTCGGGCACTTTAACTCTGAGCTACATCCCAATGCTTTTTATTTTGACACATGGTCTCTTTAAATTGCTTAGGGTTTTGCTAAATTGCTGACACTGCCCTTGAACTTTCCATCTTCCTGCCACAGCCTCCAGAGTGGCTGGGATTATAAGTATAGGCTACCAAGCCTGGCATTCCTATCTTGTTCTACATAAAGTCCTAATACCTAATGAGAATGATCTAATTGTACTAAATGCAATTATTAGTGAATGTCAAACAGAGCATAATAATCAAGGTGCCCTTTTCCTTGAATATTGCTGAAACTCTCTCCTTCTGCCTCAGCCTGAGTCCCTGGGATTACAGGCGTGTGCCATCACGACTGGTTTCTTGTACTTGTGTGTGTGTGTGTGTGTGTGTGTGTGTGTTTCTTCCAAGCGAGTTCCATTCTGCTTTGTTTTTGCATCAATTTGGTTTAGATGAATACGGCACTGTTTTTAAGTTTCATATATGATGATATATCAATGAGTCCTCACTTCAATCTCTAGACCCTTGAACGGTTTAAAGTCTCCTTAATCTCTTTAGTCAATTAATAGCATTTTCTTGCCAGGTGTGGTAGAGATACATACCTATAATCCCAGGCACTTGGGAGGCTAATGCAGGAGGATTGCAAGTTTGAAGCCAGCCTCAGCAATGCAGCAAGGTCCTGAGAACTTAGCGAAACATCTCAAAAAATAAAAAGGTCTGGGGATATAGCTCAATGACAAAGTGCCCCTTGGGTTCAATCCCCAGTACCAACTAAAATAAATAAATAATAAAAATAAGAAATAAAAAAAAAACCTCACATTTTCTTCCCTAGGGCAATATGTAGGACAGTCTCTTGTGAATTCAGCATCAGACTTAGCCTCTTCAAAGGCAGAAACTACATTTCCAAGAATCTTCTTTTTTGTAAAATTTCAGGTTGGAATATATTGATAAGATGTACTGGTTCAAAATTTAGAAAGCAGAGCTGGGCATGGTAATACAAACCTGTAATTCTAGCAGCTGGGATGGCTGAGGCAGGAGGATTCCAAGTTTAAGGTCAGCCTCATCAATTTAGCAAGGCCCTAAGCAACAGAGGGAGACCCTGTTTCAAAATAAAATTATTAAAAAAAATAAATAAATAAGGAGGGTCGGGGATGTGGCTCTGTGGTTAAGCACCCTGGGTTCAATCCCGGTACCAAAAAAAGATTTAGAAGACAGAAGAGGAGGACATCATTCTTTTCCAGATTGAATTTCAGGAGGATACATGGGCAGATGGAAGTTAAAATCTGCTTCTCAATGAATTTATTGAGAAGCTCCTACAACTGTGTTGCCAACTGAGATGGTGAAGGTGTGGACCATAAAGGCAATGAACTTCAGGGCTTCTGTCTTGCATGAACCCTATCTGAGACTCTGAGAGTAACCCTAGCAATTTTGTTCTTATAATTTACCTTATTATTATTATATTTTAGGAGGGCTCTCTAAAGAAGTCTCTCCAAATTGCATTTTCTTTAAGTGTCATTAAACCTGGATCCAACCCTTAGTGCTTGAGAGCTTATGATTCCAGTGGCTGCAGAAGAAATTATGAGAACCACTGGGACTACAGTTTGAGATCTTCAGTGAAGTGTCTCTGGTTTTCCCTCCTTCTGCCCTTCCAACAGTTGTACAAGCTTTTACCTCCTTCATACTAGGAATAGAGTGGCTTTTGTTTTCATGACCAACTTAGTCATTGCTTAAAAATGATTGCTGTCATCAATTAGATGATTCTTCTTTTTCTTCTTCTTTTTCGGTTCAGTTAATTTTAAGAAATAATTATATTTTCTTATAATACAAAGTTTTATTATTTTAATTATTTTTAATTTTTTTAAATTATTTTTATTTTTTTATTTTTTATTATTTTCTTATAATACAAAGATAGTGAGAAAATTTTAACATCATATGGAAACAAACAAACAAAAACAATCTTAGAGTATGCTCCATTTATTCAAAGTTGGATCCTCATAACAGTACTTGGGCACTCCGTGTGTGCTTAGTAAATATAGGAGTGAGCGCATGAGTTAATAAGTGAGGGAAGGAATGGATGTAATTATGTCCATCTGTACCCAAGTTGCTTCCTAGTTATGATTATTAAAACAACATAGATCTTGTTTGTTCTCATTAATTCTCTCTAGATTTATTTAGCACGGTACCAAGAACTCCCAGCTGCTTTTTTTGGATGAAAATGATGACTAGTTTCGGGAGCCATTCCAGCACAAATTCTAGGAAATCTCACAGTGCAACTGTAATTACTTTAGGGTCTTCCAGAGGTTGGAGACCACACCTGTTAATTATGAATTATTTTCCAAGAGTGAATATATTAAAAAAAATAAATTTGATGATTCGATCAGTTTGAAGAGTTCACTTCTTCCCTTTAGTTTTGTAAGAGGAATTGAACCTGGGGCGCTTTACCACTGAACTACATCCCTAGTCCTTTTAATTATTATTTTTTTTAATACAGAGTTTTGCTAAGTTGCTGAAACTGGCCTTGAATTTGCTATCCTCCTGCCTCAGTATCCTCAGTTGCTGGGATTACAGGAGGGCACCACTGTATTTGGCTCTCATTTTCTTTTCCCCTTGTAATTCAATTCTGAATGACATACAGAAGGAAAAACTTTTTTTTTTTTTTGATAAAAAAATGTCAATGACTTGAGGGCTGGGGATATAGTTTAGTTGGTAGCTTGTCTCTCATGTACAAGGTCCTGGGTTCAATCTACAGCACTGCCAAAAATAAATAAATAAATAAATAAAACCCCAAAGTTCTATATTTTGCTATTTTTTTTTCTAAGAATTTATTTTCTTTAATATGTATTTGTCATGGCTGGAACAACAAAGTAAGAATGCAGGAACTTTCATATTGATAATGAATATGAAGATAAGTAAATAAGTTTAGGAGAATTGGTTACTCTCCCGCACAACATGGGGATAAACCCAGGATCTTGCAAATGCTAGACAAGTTCTCTACCATTGACCTACATCTCCAGTTCATTGTTAGTTTTCATTTTGCAAACATTAAACTATATTTAAGCTACATTCTAAGTACTGTGCTAACTAGTGGAGACACAAATATGAACTATATTTACCTACCCTCCTGATGTGGGGCAAACAGATGAATTCCAGGGGGAAAAAAGGGGGGGGGTCGTTCGAGGGAACTGAGAGTTTAGAAGAGGAGAGTTTGTTGGACCAGACTCGGGAGTCACATATGATAATCTCATCTACTTGTCATAACCCTTTAAGAACCTCTCATAAAGAAGGAAGCTGACCATGAGACATTGAATACCTTATATAATTTCCTTAATAAAGAGCTGAGCCAGAACTAATGGGGGCTCTGCCTGAACCCTAGAAGCCAAATAGTCTCGTATTCCAGGTCACAGCCTCTTCTGGCCATGTGTTTAGCATCATTCAGCTCATTCTTTAGAGGCCACGTGGGCTCTTCAAACTGGGAATAATGTTTATTGGGTGATCTGTTTCTTTGTACCTCTCATCCTACAGGCTAAGAAAGCTCAGTTACTTAAGCTTTCACCAGCTCGCTGAAGCAATCAGAGCAGAAAGCAGGATGTGGATCTATTAAACTTTTTTCAAGTACATTAATAAGTACATATTAACAACCCTATACCTGTGGCCTTTGAATTAGTATAAAAACCGAAGAATTTGCATTAATTCTCTGAGGTCTGGACCTCAATTTTACCACCTGTGGGCTATGGATTAAATTATATGCAAATTACCTTTCAACATCTAAGTGTCAAACAGTTTTAAGATTTTATTGTTCAAGTTCTTAACTGCTGTAGCAAGAATAATTTCTAGTGTTTGATAAATATTGGATGAGTACATGTAAAGGGTTTATAAAACGTGTGGTTTGAGTGAAGCGCAGCGTAATTTGGATGCCCTATTTTATCTCTCTTAAAGGTCAATTTCAGGTGTAAAATGTCCTGGGGGAGGAGAGCCTCTTTGTCCTGCTCCGACAAAGGGACAGCAGCGCGGGTTCCGCTAGAAACCCCAAATTACAATCCAAACTTCACATTCACCCTTGCTTTTCTTTAGTCTCCAACCCCGCCGCAGCGCTCCAGCTCCAGGCGGATTGGTGAGTTGGAAAGTGCACCAGGCGCCTTTAAATGCTAATGAGAAGAGATGCCCAACTCTGGAGCCAAGTTTCCCCACCCTCTTCCCTCCCCGCCCTTCCCTCGCTGGCCGGTGCGCCGCCTAGAAAAACTTGTGCGGGGCCATTTTTGGGGCAGTAAGATCCAGCGAGGAGCCCAAGCGCGAGCGCGCAGCCCGAGAGCTCGAGCCGCCTCCGCCGCGAGACGCCCCCTCGGCCGCCGCCGCCTGCGCCGCGAGATCCGCACCGGCCTCCCTGAGAGCGAGCCCGGCCGTCGCGACCACCAGCCGCGCCAACCGCCGACCAACCGCCACCGAGGTGCCCGAGTGAGAGTAGAGGAGGCGGCATGAGCGAGGCGGGCGAGGCCACCAGCACCACCACCACCACCCTCCCGCAGGCTCCGGCGGAGGCGGCCGCCGCGGCGCCCCAGGACCCCGCGCCCAAGAGCCCTGTGGGCAGCGGCGCGCCCCAGGCCGTGGCTCCCGCGCCCGCCGCCCTCGTCGCAGGAAACCCCGGTGGGGACGCGGCCCCGGCAGCCACTGGCACCGCGGCCCCCGCCTCTTCAGCCACCGCCGGCAGCGAAGACGCGGAGAAAAAAGTTCTCGGTGAGTCAGCGTGGGATGGTCGGTGCAGTTCCAAGTGGGGAGGCCGGCGGCCGGCCCCCGAGCACGAGTGGGCAGCTCCCGCTGAGTTCCCACCCAGTCAGGAGAGGCTGACAACACCGGGTCCCCTCGCCCCGGTGCAGGTTGCCGCTGGCTCCCCTCCCTGCAGGCGCTGCCAGGTGAGCGCGCCGCGCCCTGTGCTCCACGCGACCCTTTGCACCTCCCTCCTGAGTCCGAACGGCCAAGTTGGGGTCTTGACTGCTGTCACACAAGCGGGCACTGCCACTCGTTCTTGTAGTGGAGAATGCCTTTATCCAAAAAGAAAAGGGGAGTCCATCTGGAGAAAGAGACCCCGGGTAGGGATCCATGTGGATGTAGTGATGCGACAGACACGTGGGCCCTGGACAGTTCTTGCTTAGTATATGGGAAAGGACAGCATTTCCTTTGGGGACGCAGAAGGCGCAGAAAGAGACGCGGAGAGGAAAGTGGAAAGACTGCCGGGGAGGCTCAGGTGTCTGTCCCTGACGCCCTTCCCACATGGGCTTGGGAAAGACGCCATGCTTCTGTCGGCCACATGCCGGCAAAGAGATGTTGCAATCCCCTCTGGGAAACTTGGGTCTTGGTCTCGCGTCCTCCTCCCCCTTGTGTGCCCACTGATGCAAAGAGCCCTTCAGTGTTCACCAATCGCTACACGTTTTTCCCTCTTCCTGGACTGTGGGAACGCACGTGGTGTAGCAGCTGAAAAAACTTCGTCGGAAGTGGGGGTGTGACGTCTGTTCAAAACACGGTTACCTTGGGACTTATGACTTAGGAAGGGAAACAGGAAGATGAGAAGTTCAAATCTGGGGGGCAGAGACTTAGAAAGAGTTTTTGTGGTGGTTATTGGTTTTGTCATTTATTTCAGTGTTCTCATCTTTTGAGAAACGCCCTGAGTGAGGCTTTAAACAGGCTTGCAAAGCAGGTGGGTGGTGAATAAGCTCACTTGAAGGGCGTGTGCGCATAGCATTCTCCCTTTGAAACCGGAAAGTTAACAGATGGTGTAGGATGCTTCAGAAAAGTTTTTCCTTGTTTTGGGTGGGGCTTGTTTGTGTGATTTCTCTGAGCGTTGCCTCCCAATTAGAGAGTAGAGGCAATAATGCAAAGAAAGATAACAGGATTTAGTGTTCTCCACCTTGGGGACCACTTTTCTTTTTCCAAGAATTTTTGGTCAGTTTCTGCCAAACAGCATGCAAAGTATAACCTGTGTAGGTTAAGAAATTAAATAACCCTCTTTTTATGCTGGACTTTAAAAAAAACCTTAAATCTATTAATATTATAATTATGATATTGTTTCCACTGAGTATTTTTTGAAACACCTCCAATGCAAAATTTGCGGGAGAGATACTCTTGTCATCCAGAGCATTGTTATGTTCTTAATAATATGCTATTTTCAACAGAAGCTTTTGCATTTTTTTCATTTAATCCTGTACCTTTCTTAAATAAGGAAAGCAGATATTATCCTTAAAGATGAAGAAAGCGTATCAATTACCAACTACTGTTCTGTTCCTACCAGATCCCCTTTTATCTTCCCCCAGCTAGATCCAAACTGTCTGAAAATGAAGGACAGCCTTCCACATGACACTTCAACACTGTTTGTCTCTGTCCAGTGTGTTCTGCCATCTTCTGTCCTTTGCCAAGCAAACACATGGATGCCCAAAATGTGCTAGACACAGTGCTGACTGAAATGGATATCTGTTCTTGGATTCTCTAATTCTAGTTTTTCACTGGCCTTAACTTTAGTTCGTAGAGCACATAGTCCTGGGAAAATATTTACATGGATAGAATAAAACTTCCTTTTTTTTTTTTTTTGTACTTGGTATTTAAAAACCATAGGTACTTATTCCCACCCCTTTTTATTTTTTGATTTAGGGTCTCATTAAATTGCTTAGGGCCTCTTTCTCTTTCTTCCAGGCATTTAACCACATCTCCTTCCCTTTTTTTATTGATTTTTTAAAATAAATGATAGTGGAATGCATTACAATTCTTATTACACTTATACAGCACAATTTTTCATATCTCTGGTTGTGTATAAAGTATGTTGATACCAGTTCATGTCTTCATACATGTACTTTGGATAATGATGTCTATCACATTCCACCATCCTGTGAATCCCCTGCCTGCTCCTTTTCCCTCCCACCCCTCTGCCTTATCTAGAATTGATAATTTTTTTGTGCTTATTTTCACTAAATTGCTGAGGCTGGCTTTGAGCTTTCTGATCTTCCTGCCTCAGCCTCCTGAGCTGCTGGTATTACAGGTATGCCACTGCATCTGACAAGGGCCTCTCTGAAAGCTGAGGCTGTCTGTCCTCAAACTTGCAGTCCTCCTGCCTCAGCCTCCTAGTGCCTGGGATTATAGGGTTGGGTCACCATGCCAGGCTGAAATAAAGCTTCCTAGTGAACATTATGGAAGCCTTATAGTAACTTCATTTACATTCCCCCTCAAGGTTGCCCGCTTTGTAACACTCTTCCCCTTGCACATATGAAGTATGTTTATAATTGTGGTTTTAAGAAAGAGTGAACGATTTTGTTTGATTAAAGTCCTTGGAAATAGTGATAGAATTTGGATTTTTGTGGGTGGGGGTGCTTGGGATTGACTTTACAAATGAGCTACATCCCCAGCCATTTTTGAGATAGGATTTGCTAAGTTGCTGAGGCTTGCATAGAACTTGTGATCCTCCTGCCTCAGCCTCCCCAGGTTGCAGGCATGTGCCATCACTCCTGGCTGAATTAAGAATCCTTATCTTTATATTTCTAGGTTGTTAATTTTTGAGCAAATGAAAATAAGCACAAAAAAATTATCAAACTGGCCTCTTTGTACATTTGCATCTGAAAAATCAAATGTTTTTTCTTCCTGGCTGCTCTAATTAGAATGGCCTCAAACTAAAGATTTGAATTTGCACTAGAGAATGCTTAGTCAATGTGGGCTGAATGACTTCTGCCCACCCCACCACCCCCCAAAAAAGCTAAAATATCAAGCTTAGCAGTCTAACAACTCAGAACTAACCCTGCCCACAACATAACATGGCAAGTTCTAATTACTATTTTAGTTTTGAATTTTAAAAACTGAAGCCCTATTATTTATTTTATAGTGCAGCAGCTTGGATTAATGTTAATTGTTACTTCCATTCTCTACTTTTATTTTAAACAGTAATCTTCTGTCAGGTTCTGTTTCATTGAATCTAGATGATTCTTTATGCATTTCCTGAATTTACACATAGGTATTTCCTTAGAGGCATTAAATTTGACTTTCACAACTGATTCCAAAAACAATATTTAAAATAGTTAAAGTAAATATCTACAAAATACAGTTACATGAAGTTAATAATTTGTTTAGGTCTTTTTCTCTTAAATCTAAAATTTGTCATTCTATAGAAATGGTCTTGCTCATGACAGAATGTAGAGTCAATAATCAAGTTAAAGGGGGATTTTATAGAAAATGTCAAGTTTAATTCCCACCTACTGAAGAGAGTAGGGTAAACAATGAAACAGCCAGAATTCTTCACTGTGGTTTGAAAAGCCTGTTACATCATGTCTCAGGGTGGTAAGTACAGAACTGGATTGAGACAGCATCAGTTCTATTAATACTCTTGACTCCTGGTAGGCCCACATTTGACTAGAAGATGACTGTTTTATAGACTGCCTATTAACAATAAACTAGGGGGTTTCTTATTCAGGTTTATTTAGTGTTTCAAGTCTGAAAATGGTGTGGTAAGGTCATTCATTTATCTACACTCCCCCTCAAGGTTGTTCCTCTTTCACACTTACTAAATTTTTCTGCATTAATACTTGGAATTTGAATCTTAAGCAGCACTTTTTTCTCCCAACATTTTCTTTATTTTTAATTACTGCAGAATTTAATTACTGTGTAGAATTGAGACCACTCTGGCTTACAACTTTAATGAAAAGTTGAACAAAGAAGAAAGGTTTAGTTTTCTGAAAAGTAACTCCTTATGATATCTTGCTCCATTTTCTTTTCCTAATTTATTTTGGAATTAAGCTGTTAATGGTTTACTCAGGCATGTTTGGGTTTTGTATAATGTTATCAAGATCTTAGTGATATAAGCTTTGTCTCTTTGTAGGTCAGATATAATTTATCTGCTTAATTCCATTTTAGCCACCAAAGTCCTTGGCACTGTCAAATGGTTCAACGTCAGAAATGGATATGGATTTATAAATCGGTACGTATGTGTACATCTGTTTTAAATTTACACTTATGTTGTAGCACCTGCAGTTATAAATCCTTTACCATACTTTTAATGGGTTGTATACATTTTTAAGGTTTATAAGCACTATATTCTCATTTTTAAGCAACTGGTCATTGAATTTTAATTAAAATATGTCTAGAACACTAACATAACTGATTTCAAAGTGTCTAATAATTAGTAGAAAAACATCAGAAATTGGAAGAATAAATGAGTCTATCCATAATTTCACAGATGGAGAAATGGAGTCTGAGACTGGTCAAGCAACTTTCCTTAGGTCACACACTAGTCAGTAATTGAGCTGGATCTGTACCCGGGTCTGGTCCAGGTCCTCAGAGGAAACTAGTTTTCTTTAAAGTATGGTAACTCATAACCATACAGGAATGAGGATACACCAAGCTCTTGAGAATTAAGATGTTTTAATAGAACATTGTAGTTTTCTCTGCTTCCCTCCCTCTTTAAACAAATTCTTCCTAGTTTCTTCCTTGTCTGTTTTGGTGAGGTAGGGTGGGGTGGAGTGGAGTCGTGGGAAGGTTGTTTTAAGTTTCAGTGTAAGGAGAGCCTAGTTCACAGCTGTGCCCTGTCCTTTTGACTGTCTTGCTTTGCTTTTGCTGGGAGGAAAATCTGGGGCTCTGGTTACATACCATGTGATTTAGGAAGAGATGAGAGGAAAGGGATGTTTCTGTATGTTGAGTCCTGTGTTTGGCTCTAGTACTGTGGTAATGTGGAAGGGTAGGATGGGTATTTTGGCAGAGTTAGTTTTTAATGAGGATGGATTCTAGGTGTCAAAATTTAGAGGATACACAAAAATTTATGTTGTAAAGGTCTTGAGATCTGAAGTCATGATACATTGTTCTTTAGGTTTATCCACATATTTAGTACCTCTAATGGTGAGTTTTTGTCTCCCAACAGAAATGACACCAAAGAAGATGTATTTGTACATCAGGTAAGAGGAATTGTAAATATTATGTTTGTTGTATGAGGAAGGGTGTTTATAAACTGCTGCTGTTTCTCTGAAGCGAGTTCTACAACTTATTGTATTCTAAACTCTTTCTGTGTTTGAGACATTTTAAGAGTGCAGATAAACTCTCCTGTCCCATCGTTAATTATTTTTCAGTTTTAATTTTGCAGATGAATGGAGTAATTTAGTTGAACCAGTTTTTTAAAGCCTGCACCCTTAGCAAAAACCGTTCTGTTTCTGTATTAGCATCCTATTCTCCTTACAGGGCGGGTTCTCTTCAGTGTTTGGCTGCAATCATCTGGCTTTTGCATGGGTGTTGGTTAAAGCTCCTATAACTTGAGGTAAACAGCACAGTGAATCAGATAGTTGGAGTGTGTGTATCTAAGATGTGAGAAAACTTCCGATTCCCCAAGGCAGTTCTCCTATTAATATAAGCATGCTTAGCACATGTCCAAGTCAGAAGATCCACCTTCTCTTATGAAGGAAATATAGAAAATGGCTAAGGTATATACAAGATGGGCATCTGCTATAGCTGTCTTTCTTTCTTTACATTATTAGACTAAGGATAAATAGTCTATTATGTGTCCTAGAATACTTGCTTTAAAATACAGAGAAGTTGTACCTATGTTGGCTATTCTTTTTGTATGTTTAGCCTTCAGTGAATTGGCTGAAATAAGTGTTTTTCATGTAGTATGGCAGTAGGTACCAAATGCCAGTGCATTTACCTGTAGGTCTCTCAAGCATCTGGTTTTCTGTATTTTTTGTGTCCTATTTAGGTTTGTGTGTGTGTTGGGATGGAATTTACGTGTGGAGATAGCAGTATCTGAAAAGCTCTCTGATTGTGGTTTTTCCATCCTTTATATTTCTGCTTGATTGGATATATTTTCATTTTTACATAGATAATTTGAGTAGATTTTTTTTTTTTTTTTTTTTGGATGAGATACAGTAACTTTTAAAATAATAGCATCCTGAAAAGTGTCGCTTGTAATATCTGGAGGTTCATAGACATTCCGGGGTAAGAGCTCCATTCAGTGACTGTTAGAGTAAAGGAGTTTCTCTGTGCTGGTGGCCGGCTTATTTGCCTGTGAGTGTATGACCTGATTCCAGCCCCATGAGGTTGTGTGGTGAGTCACCTCTGTGTTGGGGCCTGCCCAGTTTAACAGGAAAAAGGGAACAAGCCGGTAGGGAGGGGCTGTTTTTGGAATGGCTGAACATTCGTGCTGCATGCGCAGATATCCTGTCCTGAGCTGCCTTTTTTCCTCTGTGGGTGAGGTCTCTGCCCTATTGGCTCAATCTTTTTTTTCCCCCCTCTGCCTCCTACTCAGAGTAGGGGAAGGGCCGGATTACACATGCCTAATCGCTTTATAAAATAAGGTTGACCTAGTTCCATGCAAACTCCAGAGCCCCTTTAACTGTTTAGGGATACCAGCCAAAGAAATGGAAATTTGTTGCAAGAAAAATATTCTTTCCCTTTCATTGATTGAAAAAGGGAAAGGGGCCTTTTCATAAGGAGATATTTAGGCAGAATAGCATCTTCATTAAGCTTTTAATGAGTTATTGGAAAACCTGTAGGGAGTAATTATCAAGTGAATGAAGTGATGGGAAAAATATTCAATGAATTTCATACAGGTACAGTAGAGGGATCTGAATTTTCTCTACTGCCTTCTCCCCATCAGGGCTGTTAGCTTTGTGGCTTCAGATAAATCACTCAATTGTCAGCCCAGCATTTCCTTATCCACAAAATGGGATGGCAGGGGAGATGCCAGATTATCACTAATATTTTGATTCCTGAAGTAATTGTATTTATCAGGTGGTGCATGCCTGTAATCTCAGCAACGTGGGGAGACTGAGGCAGGAGGATTGCTAGTTCAAGGCTAGCCATAGCAACTTTGTGAGGTTGTAGCTTAATGGTAAAGAATCCCTGAGTTCAAACTCCAGTACCCCCCAATGCCTCCCCAAAAAAGGAATATTTATCTCCTTGGCATTTCTTTTTATTGTTTTTTTCTGTTCTTCATCACCCACCACATGTTCACATTTTATACATTCTTTTAACGTTTACAGTTTTGTCTAGTCTACAGAGCATCTGTACCTAAAATGTGTGCTTGTGTGTATGAAGCTGCACTTCGACTTTTGAAGCTTAATGGTTTGACGTAACCATTATGATGATCAGAGCAAAACAAGTTTGTAATAACTATGTATTTCTCTTTAATCCACTTGCCAAGATGAATTTTGAAGAACAATAAACCAAGAAAGTAATGGACTGTAGTTTTGTAAGGTTTTTGTTGTTTTGGAGATTCAGAGTAGTAGAAGAATGGTAATAGTAATAATAGGACAACAGTTGCTTCAAACAAGTTCAATCTGTAAATTTGATTGTGATGAACTTACTTTAATATTGAAATACATCTTAAATGCAATGTTTGTTTTTTTGATAGACTGCCATCAAGAAGAATAACCCACGGAAATATCTGCGTAGTGTAGGAGATGGAGAAACTGTAGAGTTTGATGTGGTTGAAGGAGAAAAGGTGAGAAATTGTGGTTGCATTACAAACTATGCTGGCATATAGCTTTGTGGCATAAAAAATGGCCTTTGGATTTCCTATGAATATTTGTTGGATTTTTTGTATGAGAGGAGTAAGTGACTTTTAAGCAGAAATAATAGTAGCAGCTGGGCATAGTGGTGCATGCCTATAATCCCAGCGACTTGGGAGGCTGAGGCAGGAGGATCATGAGTTAAAAGCCAGCCTCAGCAATTTAGGGAGACTCTAAGCAACTTAGTGAGACTCTGTATCAAAACAAAGAAAAAAAGGCCTGGGGATGTGAAACAGTGGTTAAGCACTCCTGGGTTCAATCCCTGGTACCAAGAAAATAAAAATGAATGAAAGGAATAATAGTAGTACATTCTTATATTTAAATTAAAAAATTTTTTTTTTTGGTGATAATGGGGATGAAACCCAGGAGTGTTCTGTCATTGATCTGTGTTTCCAGCTCTTTTTATTTTTTTTGAGACAGAATCTTGCTAAGTTGCTCAGGCTGAGCTCAAATTTGTGATTATCCTGACTCAGGCTCCCGTGTACCTGGGATTATAGGCTTGAGCTACTGAGCCTGGCTTAAGTAGAAATATTTTTCATTATTAAATGTCATTACATTCTTTGTGTTATTATTGTTTTGTAGTTCTAGGGATTTAATCCAGGGGTGCTCTACCTCTGAGCTCTATCCTCAGCCTTTTTTTTTTTTTTTTTTTTTTGAGGCAGCATCTTTTAGTTGAGGCCTCAGTCTCCAAGGTCACTGGGATTACAGGTGTGTCTCTCTTCACCTGTCTAACATTCTTCAGAAAATTAAATAAGACATTTTTAAAATTTTATTTAATAAATGATAAACACTGATTGTGAAAGAAGCTAATTTCCCCCAATTTATAAAATGCCCGTTTGATTTTGGAACCAAATATTTATAATTTGTTGCATGGCATTAAAAATAGATTGAAATTGCCTGGCACAGTGGTGCACCCTATAATCTGAACTGCTTGGGAGGCTGATGTAGGAGGATCACAAATTCAAAGCCAACCATAGCAACTCAGAGAGACCCTGTCTCAACAAAATAAAAATGGCTGGAGATGTGGCTCAGTGGTTAAGCACCCTTGGGTTCAATCCCTGGTACTAAAAAAAAAAAAAAAGAAAGAAAAAAATGCTTTAGGGCAGAAAATTTATAAGACTAAAGTTTTTGGATTGATTTGTAGGCACTACTATATATAGTAAAGCATATTTTATTCTCAATAAAAGAAGGCTCACATTGAATATAATCACTCTTCTTTCTTTGGGTCTCAGAAAACTGAGGTGTTTTGATAGCCATGTTTTTTTCAGAGGCTGTCAATCCAGAAAGCCTATGGGTCATCTTGAAGAATTTTTTTATGCCATTATTTATTTAGTTACAATACTACTAAATGTTCCTCATGTTTTGATTTTAATCAGTAGTCTTTTTGTAAATTTGCTGTGGCAGGGAATCATAGCAGCCGAATGAATGATAAACTGATTGACTAACTCCCATGCACCTGCCCTTTCCACATGCATATAAAGTCTGATAGGCTATTTTTAATGTTCTTTGTCACAATTTTACTTTTATATTTTTGAAGCATTATTTTATACTTTGGCTCCTGAGATAAGAATGCTCATCTATTTCAAGCACAATAGGAAGGTATAAAGAGGAATTGCTTGTGTGGAGACTGTTTTACTTAATCAAAGACCCTTTCTTCTTGTTGGTGCCAAGGAGGGAGAAGTTTTACTTTCGGTAACTTAATGCTGACTTGGTGTGGCACATCACTGCAATCCTGTCTACTTGGGAGACTGAGGCAGAGGATCAAGTTCAAGGCCAGTCTTGACAACTTAGTAAGACCCTGTTTTGGATTAAAATTAAATAACTCAGTGCTGCACAGAGCTACATGAGTAGGGATTCTCTTGGTACTTCTTGGGGTAACCTAAGTTTCAGCATTTTAGGAAGATTATATTATCTCATTTCTCTACCATTAAGGAATATTTATTTGGAGGTTGTCTGTTCATTTTCTTCCTCAGGGTGCTGAAGCAGCCAATGTGACTGGCCCAGATGGAGTTCCTGTGGAAGGGAGTCGATATGCTGCTGATCGGCGCCGTTATAGACGTGGCTACTATGGCAGACGCCGTGGACCTCCCCGTAATGTATGTTGAGTCTGTTTCTAATTAGTGATTGGAAAGTTTTTCAGCCAGTTGTGGTGGCACACCCCTATAATCCCAGTGACTTGGAAGGCTAAGGCAGGAGGATTTCAAGTTCTAGGCCAGCCTGGGCAACTTAGTGAGACCCTGTCTCAAAAGTAGAATTAAAAAGATGGGGATGTAGCTCAGTAGTGGAGTTCCCCTGGGTTCAAATCCCAGTTTCACAAAAACAAAACAAAACCACTTAATGAAATGGAAACAAATGTCTTATATTCTCCTGGAGGCAAGACAAGTGATTCCCCAGCTTGGAAACTTGCCAGTTAGCAGTTTTATCAGGATGTATTTGGCTGCAAGTAACAGACATTTTTGTAATAAAGAGACTTAAAAAGTAGGCAGTGCCAAGATTATAAAGGCTTTGTCTTCATTTCTTTCTTTCCTCTGGCCAAACCTAGTCACGTGGCATTTGCTGGCATAGAGGATAGGATTGCCACCCATATCTTAAAATCTGTTGTTCCTTACTTGAAACTGACATTGTTGACCTCAAAGAAAATCAGTATTTGGTTAGCAAGGAAGAATGATGAATAATTAGAGAATAGGCAGTCAAAAGTGCTGGTCACAAAATGTGATTTTTAAACTATTTTATTTAGTGAAACATTTTGCTACTATTTTAAAGTGAAGAAGCAATGAGGTTTTTGGTTTTTTAGATTGGTCCCTGTCTACGGAGGCTGAATGTAAAGGGGTCCTCTCAAGGCTTGCATAAGGAACCCCCTTATAAGGTTGTAAAGACCTTATTAGATTTGAGTTCATTATGAATTGATAATGTGAGATAATAAAATTATCTAGATTTCTATCTTTTTAGAGTAAGAACCAAGGTTCAGCACCATAGAATAAAACTCAGGATGTTTTGTGAGCACAGGATGGGCTACCTATATCTTGCAAAGAAACTTCTGAAAAATATCAGTAGAACAAAACCTGCGGATTGAGAATTGACATACCTTCTACTTAAATGCTTTTGTTTGTTTTTCTATCATATTCACACCCTGGCTAAATTGATTTTTTTTTTTTCCTTATGTTTGTTAGGATGTTTCACTTGTTCCTATATTTTTCTTTTATTTTGTACTTGATTTTTAAGAATTAGCCAGATTGTTGTGGTAGGAATGAGCTATAGTAGCAGTTTACTGCCTCATGTTAACTTACAAGTTCATTTCATATACAGAACTCTAGCTGTGATTAATTTGACTCCTAGTTCTTTCAGAAGTAAAAGTGCCAGAAAAATTGTCAAGTAAAAATTTTTTTTCAAGACTTTTTCCTCCATAAGCTAGAAAAAAATACTTGGAAGAATTTCGAAATTTTTATTTCTAAGTATTTATAAATGGAAGTTTTCTGTTGTAATATCTAAATATTGACAACTTGTTCATTGTTTGTCGAGTATGGTCAACACAGGTGGCTTTATTATTATTGTAAAGTTCTTTTTAATTTTTTAATGGTGATGTGATATAGTAATTTAAAATACAAGCAAAAATGTAAAATGGTTCCCTTTATTAATAGGGGTCTGTTTTGAAATGGTAATGACTCATTACTATTTGTTAAAATATTTTAAAACTAATATTTCTGAAAATATAAAGCAGTCCCTTGGTTTTTAAACGTTTGGTTTTGGGATCTATTTATGCACTTAGATTTTTTTTTTTTTTGAGGATCCTAGAGTTAAAGTGTGTTTATATCAATACTGTTAGCCATGTGTGGTGGTGCATGCCTGTAATTCCAGTGACTTGGGAGGCTGAGGCATAAGGATCACAAGTTCAAGACCAGCCTCAGCAACTTAGTGAGGCCCTCCCTGAGCAACTTAGTGAGACCCTTTCTCAAAATAAAAAAAGGTTTTGGGGTATATGTACCTCCGTGGCAAAGCACCCTTGGGTTCAATTCCCCAGTACCCCCCGACACACACACACAAAATCATATTAGAAATTAAATTTAAAATAACTCATTATACATTAATGTAACTAACATTTTTTTATTATGATTGGAGTGGTTTGGCCTTACACATTTACATATCCTTTGTATAGTTTAATAGATTGGTGAACTCTCATTTATTCTATATTTGTCTGCCTATAGATTGCATGTCATTGTAACCTGTGAAACCCAGTCACTTATGAGAGATTAATGGAGAAAAGAAAAATAGCACCTTAGTATGAGGATATTTTGATTTTGCTGACTTTGGAAGGTTTCAAAGACCCCACCACATTTTGAGAAGCATCTTAGGAAATATTCCTCTTAGGTTACACAGGCTCATGCTGGAAGCAGTGGCGCATGTCTGTAATCCTGGTGACTTGGGAGATTTAGGCAGGATTGCAAATTTAAGGCAACCCCTGGCAATTTAAGGAGATGCTGTCTCAAGCTTTAAAAGGTTGCAGGGGCACTGGGGATATAGCTAAGTGTCCCTGTATTCAATATCCAGTACTGCAAAGAAAGTATTCTCATAATATCATAAAAATGTAGATTTTCTTGATGTTCCCCTTTGTCCCAATGGATGGTAAATGTTGGAAGAGACACATTTAAATGAGCCAATTATTACAGATTGTGTAGATGTCCTTTGGGTGGTTGGTCAGCTGGTCACCCATTCTAATTAGAAGACTGACTATGAAATTTGTTACGGATTTATTGCTCTTGCTTTTCTGCTTGGTGTTTCATCTGCATAGATCTACTTTAACCTTAATGTAATTTATCCCAGGGAATCCCATGATAACTTGGGCTAAATGCATTTTGTCTGTATATTGAAAGGGATTATTGTATTGCTTTGGGAATATATTTTTTTTCCTTCTGCTTTTGGTGTTAATCATCCTAAGTGTGGTGTTCTTTGGTCCTTCCCTTGCTGAAACTTCCTCTGAACCTCTGTTTCTTTGCTTCGCTAGTACGCTGGGGAGGAGGAGGAGGAAGGGAGCGGCAGCAGTGAAGGATTTGACCCCCCTGCCACTGACGGGCAGTTCTCTGGGGCCCGGAGTCAGCTGCGCCGCCCCCAGTATCGCCCTCAGTACCGGCAGCGGCGGTTCCCGCCTTACCACGTGGGACAGACCTTTGACCGTCGCTCACGGGTCTTTCCCCATCCCAACAGAATGCAGGTAAAATTGCACCTGGAACTTCTCAGCAGTCCTCACCCTTCCATCCTTCTTTGCCTCTTCCTCCTCCTCCTCCTCCTCCTCCTCCTCCAACACCAAGAGCTGGAAATAAAACCTTGCTTGTGGCTTCCTGATGCTACGAAAGCTGAGGCAAGGCCCTCATTGGGCTTTTTCAGAGCATTGATTCTAGAAACATCTCTAAAAGCACAACCACATGAGCTATGCCTGTAATAGAAAGGTAGGGTAGCATTTCTGGTTTATAGGAAAAATAAGAGAAAGTAGCGACACAGATAGTATGTTTATAAGCTCCCACTCCAAAGGTACTTAAGACCTGAATTTGAATCTTAACCACTGCTGCTTATCATCTGTGATGTTTCAAGAAAGCTATGTTTTACAGACCAAGTCGTATAAAGCATGCAACATTATGCCTGCAATAGAAAACACTTATAAAATACCAAATTTATATGAGGTGATGCTGATTTTAAGAAAACTAACAAAATAGAAATTGTTGGATGTTTATTCTCTCTTTTTAAAAACTAAACAATATCATTAGAAATGTTATGAATTCACTGTTCTTAAACCAACTTTGCATTTTCCAGGAAGTAGGAAAACCAGGGGTAGAGTGTCATATTTTTATCACTAGCTACTTTTTCCTCCTTTGTGTCCTAGGGTTTTCCTCTCCCTGCCTTTCGAAAATGTTTTGACTGAACATTATGTTCTGTCTGGTCTTTGCAACTCCTGTCCCATCATGCATGACTGTGTTCTTTCTACATTGCTTCTTGTTTTTTTCCCTTCTACTCTTCAACAGCTGCCCCTGACAAATGTGCTAAAAATAACAAGCAGACTTACATATATGGAGACCTTGGGTACACGAGACATAGTAGGTTTCTTTAGGGCAACTCTGGGCTTCTAGGAAATTAGGACAGGAAAAATTGAGATTGTGAGATTATAATATTTATTTTTGGTGTGTTATTATTATTGCCATTATATACACACACATATCCTATTTTATGAGAGTATAGTATTATTTTCCATTCATTGTAAAAAGAGTATATTGAGAGGCTAGGGATACAGCTCAGTAGGTAGAGTGCTTGCCTTGCATGCACAAGGCCCTGGGTTCAATCCCCAGCACCTCAAAAAAAAAAAAAAAAGTATATTTAACCTTAGGAATTAAAGATTCCAGCAAAGTGACTCCTTAATGCTCTGTAGAACATTGCAGATGCTAGTTGAACATACGTGCTTGTTCCCAATAATCTAGCTGCATGTGCTTGTTTTTAATGCAGACTGACCTTTTCACCCATTCCATTTTGGAAGTAGAAGCCATCTTAGATGTCCTCAACAATTTTCCCTTTTTACCTCTTTGCTATACATTGCAACTAAGTTTGGGTATTAAGTGACATTAATAAGTTTCCTAAAGCCAAATCAAGAGCAACAAATGAAAATTCCCAAGTTCCTTATAATTATGCCATTTCAAGGTTGTCACTGTAATATGCTAAAAGTATAGGTTGAGATGTAGGATGTTAAAAGCTATTGATAAATAGAAAGTTTAGACAACATTCCTTTCTGTATACAATACTATGAAATTTATTGGGTGCAACGAGGGGAAATGATGCTATCCAGGTCAGTAACAATTGTGTTAGGCTTCAGAACACAAAATAGCATGATCTATAAGTAACTAAAATGATTTCATTTTTAAAGACAATAACTACATGTTTGGAAATTAAGTAGACTCATTGAGCTAATACCAACTATTATCACCTAAGAAAATATTTGAAGGAAAGGGAGTGACATTATTTGGCATCTACCAAGTGGCAGATGTGTGGAATCAGTTCTTACTCTGTCCTCTCTACCTTATTAAAATTGACATCTAGCTTTATGAAATTGGCAGTGTTTTTCATATATACATAGATTATATATAATTTTTTTCTGGAAATGAAAAGATTTGAATATTTTTGAAAACACTGACATTTTTATCCAAGGTGATGTTGTTAAGAGGTGGTAGAAATTGATTTAAATTGTTCATGCTTTCCTTTTCTCTCATTCCACTAGACTCTTATGCTTTAAATATTAATTGATGTTTTTGTCAAAAGTTTTTGAAGAAGGAGCAGTTTGTCTTATTCAGGAAACTAAAGGCAGGCTTGTGGATGGTGTGAGTGGTGGGTATGAGATATTAGGGGAAATTGGGCACCTTGATAGAGCACAGTAAAGGACTTTTGTCTTACTTGAAATATGATGAGAAGCCAGAAGAGGGATCTGATCAGAAAAGAAAGAAAAATGCTTGGGTAGTTATTGGACTGTTTCATGGAGACCAGACTATGGGAGACTATAGCAGAAGTCAGCCTCTGTGATTTCCCAAAGCACAGATAGTAGTGGGTTGGGTTAGAGGCTGGCAGTGGAAGGTGGGAATGAGTGGTCAGGATTGGGACATGTTTTAAAAATAAATGTGACAGCATTTAATGATGGCATAAATGTGTGTTATAAGGAACAAACAATACCTTTGTGTGTGTGTGTGTGTGTGTGTGTGTTTTTTTTTTTTACCTGAACAAATGTAGGGATATTGAAAAAGGTTGGATTTGAGGGGAAAGATGAAAAAATTTTGGAGATCATTCCCCTGTGTTACAATTTACATTCAATCTGGGCATGGTGGTGCACACTTATAATCCCAGTGGCTCAGGGGGCTGAGGCAGGAGGATCACAAGTTCAAAGCCAGCCTCAGCAAAATTGAGGTGTTAAGCAACCCAGACCCGTGTAGTTTTAGTATTAAGGTTGACAAAGTCTCTGGAGCTCTCTGAGTGGTGTTTGAAAAGACCTAAGGAAACCTTGGTCTTTCAGTTACCAAAGAAGATCATGCGCCAAGCTAGAGGTAGCCTCTGAAGGGCAGACATGGGACTGCAGGTATAATTTGGAGTCATAAAATGCTTGAAGCTATAGAGCAAGATGAGATTAACTATGAGTGCAGGTGAGAAAATGATCTTGGGACTGAGTCTGGGACATAGTAATAAAGATTAGGAAGATGAGGGATATTGTCTGGCAAAGGACATTGGGAAGGAACCTCAGAGCAAGTATTTTAGGAAGGTTATGTGTTTAGATGCTGTTGATCAGTAGAGGGAATTATTAGGTTTGGAGGTCCGTGGTATGAGGAGGGCAAAGTTTGATTGGACTGAGATAGTAAATGGAAAGAAGTTTATGCTCCTGGAGTGGTTACTGTGGGTGGCAGTGGTACTAATGGGGGATGTTTTGTCTTTAATATATTTGTGTATAAAGGAGCTCAAAGAAATGGGTAGTGACTCTAGGAGGATGAGATCAGGACAAGAATTTTGTGTTTTACAATTTCATATTTTACAATGGTGAGTTCCCCTTGGTGTGTTACCCCATATACCTCACCAGCAACTTGGTTCTAAAGCCATTAGGTGGGGCTAATAAAGAGATTACCTATTTTACACACCCACCCACCTATGCACTTATTACGTATATTCGCATGTACACAGGTAACTACATTTCTTTAGTTCTTTCCACTAAAAGGTTCTGAAAGTAGGAATGCTCTTAACAGCATTGAGCATACCTGGGCCCAAGTTTTATTTATTTTTTTTCCTCCTAATTACCACCACTCTTAAATAGAAGTTTCTTTGGTGATACAACTGATTTCAGAACTAGGAGAGAGAAAATAAAACACAAGCCTGGAACATCTTATGCCAGAAAGCAAGGAAGTTTTTCAAAGAATGTTGGAGGCATGTCAAGAGGACATGAGCCAACCTGAAGGGATTCCTATTGGCCAGTAATGATAGTAACAGAATATAACTCATTGAATAAAATGGAAAACTATGAGTCCATACAGATATAAATAATAAATGAACATATTGAAAATTTTGAAGACCAAGATTTTATAGACTGAAAATACATCCTTTTAAAATAATTAATAATGGGAACAGGCTCCATGCAGTGGTGCACACTTATAATCCCAGCAACTTGGAAGACTGAAGCAGAAGGATCATAGGTTCAAAGCCAGCCTCAGCAACTCAGACCCTAAGCAACTTACCAAGACCCTGTTTCAAAATAAAATATGAAAAGGGCTCGGGATGTTACTCAGTGGTTAAGCACCTTGGGATCAATCCCTGGTACCAAAAAAAAAAAAATAGAGGAGGGAGGAACAGGTCAACTTTTAGCAGAAGATCCTGGCAGATGCTACCTTTACCACTTAGCAAAAGGAATATTGTCAGTAATGGTACAAATTGAAGCCATCTGCCACCTAATAGGATACAATGAGAAGAATGCTGTGTCACCTCTGACTTTCTGGTCTCAAATGCATGAACTAAGTCTAGTCATTATGAAACACCACACAACCCAAATTGTGGGATCTTTTACAAAATATTTAAACTTGTCAAAGGTCATGAAAAACAAGTAAAGATTGACAAAATGTTCCAGACAAAAAAAAGACAAATTCAACACATGATTCTAAACAGGTGGGGGTTTTTGTTTCCTATTAAGAATATTACTTGAGACAAATGGGTAAAACTTTAATGGGTCCCGAGGATTAGATTCTGTACTTCAACTTTTTTCCATAAGTATGTGATTATTTCAAAATTTAAAAAGTGAAAAAAGATAGATGGTACTTCAGTGCATTGTATACCTTGAAGGGACATTTATAAAGAAGGAAAAAATTTACATAGTGAAGGGAGAGAAGGAGAGGATGAATAGAATTAGCATACTCTAGCTGGGAATATAGAGGATTTGGTTTAGATACAAGCCTGAACCACTTATCCTATGTAATAGGAGAGGAGAAAATAAATGCACATGGAACAATGCAGAAATTTTCTTCTTACTTATTTCTTTTTTCCTAGTGGAATACGGAGGTTGGTATTTGCTTTTGAAGTGTAGAAGGGATGTAATTTGTCAGATAAGATTGATTTGTACGCTTATATTGTAAAGAATCTCAGAGCTGCCAGGCATGGTGGTGCATACATGTAACCCCTGTAACTCGGGTGACTGTGGCAGGAGGATCACAAGTTTGAGACTAGATGGGCAATTTAGGAAGACCCTGCCTCTGAAAATAAAAAGGGTTTGGGATGTGGCTCAGTGGTAAAGCCAGTCCTGGGTTCAATCACCAGGACTCTTCACCCACAAAAAAAAAAAAAAGACTCAGAGCATCAGTGGGTTATTGTTTGTTGTTTTGTTTTTATTTCTTTCCTCCTCCTAGAGGGTATACAGAATGTTAATTTTATTTCCCCAGATTAAAATAAATTACAAGAAGGTATTTTTCTCTTTAGTTGTTATTCTTAACACAGGTGGTAAAACTGAAGAAATCATGGGGGAAAGCATGGTTTTAAGGTTTGGTTTTGTAGTGCTGGCATGGAACTGAGGGTATTGCACATGCTAGGTAGCCTCTCTACCACTGAAATATACCTCCAGACCATGGATAAGATTTGGATGAACCTCTATAGAAACCTTTAATGGTACTGGGAAAACCGATGTGTGGAGTTTGTAGATCTGAGTTTGAAACAATTGAAAAAGTCTCACTGCTCAAGTGTGGCATTCCATTTCCCTTTATAAAATAAGATTTTATTAAAGACTTGAGTGTATCAGGTTTCAAAATGTAAATATTGTAAATTAAGCTGCCCAGAGATAAGACAGAAAGCTCTCAGGACTGAATCCTCCTTTCCTATCACTCACAAACCTCTAATAATAATAATAATAATAAAAATAGTTCAGTAAAACTGCCCAGTTTTGCAGTTAAGCACTTTTGTTTTTCACTTTAAAAAATGTTTATGAACTACACTGTGGCTCTATTCTTATTCTCTGTGCATGACACTTATTTTCCGCTGTCATTGCCCTCTGTAGGCTGGTGAGATTGGAGAGATGAAGGATGGAGTCCCCGAGGGAGCACAGCTTCCGGGACCAGTTCATAGAAATCCAACTTATCGCCCAAGGTACCGTAGGTACGTAACATTTTCCACAATAATGATGACCAGTTCAAAGACTTGTGAATGACAGTAGAATGGATGCGGGCACAATGGGTTTGTTCTGTGGATTAATTACATATTTGGAAGATGTGGCTGTTTTGAACACATGCCCGAGTTGTTTGACTCAGTCATTTGTTTTCCTATGGTGATGTGAAATTTTCCTCTTCTGAATACCTAGAATGTTTAGTTATCCCTGTACCAAACCACTATTTGTATTCTGCAACTTTCATGGGATATAAATTAATACTTAATTTCATTAAGTTAAATGAGAAACAGAAATTAATTGGTGAACAAGTCAATGGTAGTGTTACAAATGAAAAAGAATTGAGTGTTAGAGTATTTTTAATAACTCAGGTGATCTGGTGGGATTAAATTGGGCTGTGGATCATTGCCTAAACTTAAATTGCATTGTTTTATTTAGTAGTTGTATGTCATTGGGCAAGTTCCTGGACTCTTGTTAATTTGTTGCTACCAGATCTGTAATTTGCATATTAAGAAGTGTACAGTGACCAGTAAGATTAAATGTACTATTTCATCTATGATAATTAATATGGTACCCTCAACAAATAAAGGATATTATTACTAGTATTAGTGAAGGACTGTTATTTGTACTAGAAGTGTTTCCAATTTCATAGTTTTTCAGATTTTGGACTATTTGGAAACTTTACAGGTTTTGAGCATCGCTAATCTGAAAATCTGAAATGTTCCAAAGTCTGAGTGTTGTTTCAGCACTCGATAAGTTTGAGTTTGGGATTTTGGGATTAGGGGTACTCAATTTGTACCTTGAAGTTTGTTGATAAGGATTTATTTAGTGAAAGAAAAGTAAGTGCCGGACATGGTGGTTTATATTTATAATCACAGTGGCTTAGGAGGCTGAGGCAAAAGAATTGCAGGTTCAAAGCCAGCCTCAGTGATTTAGTGAGGCTGTAAGTAACAAGATCTGGGATGTGGCTTAGTGGTTAAATGCCCTTTGGTTCAATCCCTGGCACGGCCCCCTTACCCCCCCCCCCCCCAAAAAAAAAAGAGCAAGTATATTATATTGGGAAAGAATGAATTTATACTAGGCTATGTCTCCTTCCTCAAAAGATGACAGTTTTAGGCATAATCATAATACTAAAAAGTTTCAAAAAGTCTCTTCATAGTGTCCCAGCTAGAGTCATCCCTAACTGCCTGATCTTGGGTAAGTCGTGTTTGGCCTTTTTTGGTCTATAATAAAAGCAGCAGCACTTCCAAATGGTTCAAGCAAATACTTATCTCTTCACCTGTTGGTTTTCTAACTATAAATTTAGCTCACAGAATTAACATTGAAATTAAATATTCAATGTGAAAATATACTAGCACAGGCTTTGGCAGACAGTAATGTTTTCTGCCTGTGTTTAATCTCCTTAGTTCCCACTAGACTATGCATGAAGGACTGATCAGATCCCTCTTCTTTTTCCATTTTCTGTTTGTTCACTCAAACATGTATTCAAATGAAAGAGGAAAATAATGGAGAAATAAGTTGTTTATTTTTTCTTAACTACAATTTTGTTCCATTTACTGTATTGGCCTGTGAATGATTCTAGCAGTAAGTACTCATCATTTCACTTTGTACCTTTAACAATAAGCCGTATGTTCTTGAGAATCCCTGTCTTGTGGCACTTGTTCCTTTTGCTTTGTATTCCTGCTCTAGGGGACCTCCTCGCCCACGACCTGCCCCAGCTGTTGGAGAGGCTGAAGATAAAAAGAATCAACAAGCAGCCAATG
This sequence comes from Marmota flaviventris, assembly GCF_047511675.1. Classification (NCBI taxonomy): domain Eukaryota; kingdom Metazoa; phylum Chordata; class Mammalia; order Rodentia; family Sciuridae; genus Marmota; species Marmota flaviventris. The sequence goes on from NC_092500.1 coordinate 99,033,526, forward strand.
GTCCAAACCAGCCATCTGCTCGCCGTGGATACCGGCGTCCCTATAACTATCGGCGTCGCCCCCGTCCTCCAAATGCTCCTTCACAAGATGGCAAAGAGGTAAAAGCCAGCCCATCAGGGATATTGCTGCATCATTGTTAATTAATCATGTCAAACTTTAGCATGTAAGAATGGGGCTCTCATGTTAAGGGAAGCTGCCTTTAAGCATGAGTTGAAAGCAGTTGTATGTACACAGTAGATATTATGGAGCACTAGTGGTGCTTAATGGCCAGTTGAAAAGCCACCCTTCTCTAGTACTAATCTTTTGGCTCACATACATATGAATAGTTAAATTTTGCATGGTTATTTTCTTAAATGTGCCAGGACCCTTTAAACTTCCCATAGCATCAGGGTGGATTCATTTTAGTTTACAGTTTGTTTTGTGTTGTAGACCAAGGCAGGTGAAGCACCAACTGAGAACCCTGCTCCAGCCACCGAGCAGAGCAGTGCTGAGTGACACCCAGCTCCCCAGGCACCTTCACCACCAGCAGGGTAAGAGCATGGGCGGCCCCGTCTTGAGTTGGTAGTTTCTTTTAAATAGCACTGATTTCTCAGTAGTAGCAGAAATTTAAACTAGTTCTGTGATTCATCTGTGCCAACCCCTGTCTCCATTGGGATTCTGGGGAAAATTGTTTTGGTGGTTCACTATCTCTGGGATTGACCTTATTTGGATAAGTTTTGGGGGTGTATACATGGAGACAGTTGATATTCAGCTTTTTTCTAGACAGCTTTTAATTGTTAATACCTCTTTAAGAAAACTGATTCCGTGGCACTTAGGGGCCAATTTGATAATTTTCAAGCCCCTGACATGGGCTTGGTTTTTTTTCTTTTTTTTCCTTTAGTAACCATTATTTATTTTGAGGCAGTACAGTGTATTTTGTAACATCCAAAGGGTTTACATATCCAGCACATAATGTTTTACAGCCCGAGTTTGCTAGGAGATCTTGAATTTTGAGTGGCTTATGGATCCTCTGCTTTAGTGACGTCTGTGATGTTTGTCACCTCTGGAGTTTTATATATTTCTTGCTTGTTGCCCTTTTCATTAGTTTTTAGTTAAAAGGGATATAATGAAACCTGATGTTATTTATTAAGACATTTTAAAATTATGGGGTTTTTATAAATACCTTCTTTAAGGTCACTTGCTTTTTTTTTTAAATTCTTTTTTAGTTGTTGATAGACCTTTATTTTATTTATCAACTGTTTTGAAATGGCTTTAGCCTTTTACTAAATAGTATTACTTGTAGTCATTGTTCCTAAAGAAATACTCCAAAATGTGGCAGGAAACAACTTTCTACTATGTACAATTTGACATTGGGGACAAGGCTAACTAATGACGGTAGATATGTATTAGGAGGTATGTTGCAGCCACTAAAATATTATAATGTGAAGAGTTATGGATGTTCAACTATTTGTTAAGGCCTCATGGTGGTAATTCTATAATTTTTTACTATTCTGCTTTTCTGATTTATTAGAAAAGTATTTTATTAACAAGTAACAGTTTACAAATCTGTTTAAGATGTATACATCTTGTTTAGGACCTTTGACATGTTTTTAGAATTATGAAAAATCATTTTTGCCTTTTGATTGTTTAAGTTGATCATTTTTGACACTTTTATAAGTTTGATTTTAATGTTTTCCAGGTGACCTAAAGAATTAATGACCATTCAAAAGTAAAGCAAAAAGCACACCCATGACCTTACCAACACCAAAGAAACATCTAAGCAATAAAGTGGAAGACTAACCAAGATTTGGACATTAGAATGTTTACTGTTATTCTTTGAGAAACTAACAACTGCGAAATGAAAATGTCAGCATATTTTTCCAGCAAGCTGCCATTCCGGGAATGCCTGCACAGAGTACGAGAGAGCAACCTCCCCAGTTTCAGCAACCACTAGGTTTATATTTTTTTCCTGGTTTTTACTGTTTTGGTAATATGAATTGAAAGAAGAAATATTAATACCACATGGGGAGAACCCCAACCAAAGAAATCTGAAATATATAGTAAATGCTTTTTTTTTTCCTTTTTTGTTCATTTTGGATGCTGGTGCTAAACTTACAAGTGTCATGATTTAAAAAGAAATTTTATGCCCTTCTTATTTATTTCTAGGATGAAGGGAGGATAACATTTTTGCTTTCTTATGTGACTCTCTTTGAAAATGTGCAGTATGAATTCCTCAAAAATAAAATTTTTACCCTTCAAAGGAAAAGATGTGTAACTGGAGTATATTTTCCTATGTCAGTATGTTTTCCTCTCCTTCTCCCCTTCTTCATTCACCTAACTTGGTTAATAATAGCAAATTCAAAGCCACTATAGGTGAATTAGTGCTATTTAATAAATTTTAGTTATGAGTTTGAGATCATAGAAAATTAGATTTCTTTTGAAATGTACAGCTGAGAATTGGCAAGTTCATGTTCAAGTTGGGTAGTAGGCATGAATCATTTTTTTTTTTTTTTTGTGGGGGGGGGGATACTAGAGATTGAACCCAGGGGCACATCCCTAGCCTTATTTATTTGAGACAGGGTCTCAATAAGTTGCTGAGTTGGCCTCAAACTTGAGCCTCCTGCCTCAGCCTCCTCAGTTCCTGTTATTATAGGCATGCACTATCTTATCTGGCTCTGTATCTCATGAGTAATCTTCATTGAGGCAGTTTGATGGCCTTTGTGTTAACAGCTTCAGATACACTTAATTTTTTTTTTTAAGAGAATTTTTAAATATTTTTCAGTTTTGGGCAGACACAACATCTTTATTTTTTATTTTATTTTATGTGGTGCTGAGGATCGAACCCAGCGGCCCCGCGCATGCCAGGCGAGCGTATTACCGCTTGAGCCACATCACCAGCCCCTACTTAATAATTGTTTATAGTTGGATCTAACTTCTTGAATTTTCAATCTGAGGTTTATAGCACCAAACTGCTGTATTGTATCTGTATGTAGCCGATTTTAGATATATGCTTGGAAGTGGTTCCAGGACACCTATATACTTTTAGTTATAACTAGATTGCTTATAATACCTAAGACATTGTAGATAGTATGTAAATAGATGTTACACTATTGTTTAGATGATCGCAAGAAAAGAAAATTACTTCTGACCCACGATTGATTGAATCTTTAGGTCCCAGAACCTGTTGATAGAGGGCCAATATGTATGTATCTTTCAGAGAATAGTGGGGGCTCTTTTCAATTGCACAAATTTCTGCCCCCTCGGGGGCAGTGCTTTAGGTTGAGAATCATTACAGTGTGTGTCAGACTATGTGGTTACTTCTCAGACTTGCGTATTATACCTTCAGATTCTTTGCTCCTTAGCCACATGTTGAGCCGTAGTTGACCAGTGCTTTGAGAACATAAGGAAAGTTGGAATTTAATGTCAGATGCCAGTATGTACTAGTAAGAAAAATGAAACCTGGTGATGGGGATAGAATGGTATAATATTGGATTTGTTTATTTAGGTTAGGGGTATTCTCTGTAATATAAATGGGTTTCTGAGCTGAGGAGTAAATTGGTAAATTTGCCTTTTTTGTATTATCTGGAACAAAGAACACTCCAGGCAGAGTGAGCATAGTTTGAGAAATGGCAGCAGGTGAATTGTATTGTTCAAGAACCATGTGTTACCTTCCAAGTTTAAAAAGAAATATTCCAAAAAGGAAACTGGTAGTACACACTAGGCAAAAAACACAAAGGTATAGAAATGTATTCTGTGAGAAAAATATATCCTCTGAGTTCAGTTCCCTCAAGGCAACCAGTTAATCTGTTTCTTAAACTTAGTTTAGCTACCCCATGTATGTGAGTCTTTATGTGTGTCAGTTTGCAAACTACTGCAAATTTTGGAAAAGGAGATGAGTTAAATTGTGCTTACCTTGACTTAAAAACAATCATTAGATATCTATTTTCAAAGTCCATACAATAGTTGTGTGTGATACATCATTTTTCTAAATTTCTCTTCTGTTTCTGCTCATTTTAAAGCAGTTTTAGTATAGAGTATTTAAAATATAAATGTACCATACAACTTCCTGGCACACTGTGTTTTCTCACCAAACATATTTTCTGTTGTTAGCATGTGTATAGTTCTCATTTGTACTTGCTATATAATATTTTGTTATACTGCTCTTAATTATTGTGCTAATCTATTATTGAATATTGAAGGTTTTAAAATTGCAATTGAAAACTTTATATTATTCTAACACCCTCACACTTCCATCCATTTCAGTGTTAGAGCTATTCTGTTTCTATAGAAAATGAAACAATGTGATGAGTTTGGGCAAAAGAATCTAAGCTTTGACAGTAAATACCAGTCTAATTCTTAAACACAAATTGAATGTGATGTAAGTAATCATGGGTCTACAGTAAATAAATACAGACCACCTGTGTGGAAGCATAGCCAGACATCAACTAGAAACCTGTCATACTTCACTATGGTTGGTGTTTTAAAGCCAGCAAGTTATGCTTATTTTTGGTGTCACAATACCTATTAGTAACACCACATAACTGAAAAACCAACCATGTGCTAAGAATGATGCTGGGTGCTTTTATGCCCCAGGGATCTCAATTGTAATGGTAATGTAGGAGTTGTTAGGTTTATTGTAAAGAAACCATTATTGAAAGTTCTTTTGCTCTCAGTGGTATTTAGGATAAATAAAGGTTAATTTTTGCTTGGGATTTTTGAACAAGTAGCTGACATGTTCAAGCTTCTGAGAACTAGCAGTTGGTTTCAGTTGAAAGGGAAAATAAAAATCTCTTGCCCTCAGAGAAATGTGTGTACTATAGCATACATGTTTAATAAACTCATTAGAAATATGTGCTGTTATATAAGTCTGAAAATTAGATGATCTTGTCAATAACAGTGATCAGCTTTGTGATTTCCCCAAAAGGCTTTGTGAAAGCATTTTATTTTATCTGATAAGCTAGTTCCAGAACTACCCAGATTTTCAGAATAATAGATGGGAGGCTATAATGGGACTGAGATCCATGCTGGTCCCATGACACAGGGAGCTTAGTTAGCAGATTGCTCCTTGTACCTCCATAGGACAGTATTGTATCAAAAAGGATGTTGAGTGGAAGCATGTGATATAAAAGTCTAGAAATCACCACTTTTATTACCTTAGTGTCATCCTTTCATGCATTGATCTAAGTCATGAAGTCTCACATAGGGTTCTAGGCAACTCTTGTGCGAATTCCTGGACTAGGCACTTCTCATCAGTTAAGAATAGCATTTTTAATGTTTTCCCCCTGCTTTCTACATTTTTTATTGATGCATTCTAATTGTACCTAAGGATGGGATTTGTTGTTATATATTCATACATGCACATAATGTGAAAATATATTTTGGCCATTATCACTCTCAGCATTTCTCCCCACCCTCCAAGAACAGGATTTCTTGAGCAACAGAAACATTAGGAATAATTCATGTATATGTGTATCACTCTGAGAAATTCCTAAATTATTTTCTAGAGTGTCTTTTAGGAGCTAAATTGTGTCCCCCACAAAATTCATGTGTTGGGAGTCCTGACCCACAGTCCTCAGTACCTCAGAATATAACTATTTTTGGAAATAGGGATTTCTAGGAGGTGATCAAGTAAAAATTAGGCCATGAGGGTAGTGCCTAATCCAATATGATTGGTGTCCTTTTAAGAAGAAACATCCTGCATAGAGAGCAAGTGGGCAACCATTGGCAGGCCAGGGGGAGGAGCCTCAAGAAACCAAACCTGCCAAATCCTTGATCTTGGACTTCCAGCCTCTAGAATTGAGAAATAAATTTCTATTGTTTAAGCCACCCAGTATGTGGCATTTTGTTTGTTATGACAGTGCTAGAAAACATAGCAGGTGTATTTTTTTACATTCACAACAGCAATGTATGAGAGACACAGTTGCTTCACATTCCTATTAGCATTTGACATTGTCACTTTAAATTTTGTACATTTTAACTCAATTCTGTGATGATACTTATTTAATTTTCATTTCCCCAATGGCTAGTGGTGTTGAACATATTTTCATGTACTTGTTTGACATCTGGTGAGATGTCTGTTCATATCTTTTATCAATTTTTCAGTTTAGCTTTTTATTGTTTTTATTATTAGAGAGTTCTTCATGTATTCTGGATGGAGTCCTTTGTTAAATATGTGTAAATATTTTTCTCTACATTGGCAGCTTGTCCCCATCCTTTTGACCACAGCAAGTTTTTGGTTTTATTGAAGTCTAATTTAGTGATCCTTTTTTCTTTTGTGGATTGTTTTTGGTATCATGGCTAGCAACTGTTTATGTAGTCTAGGTCTTAGAGATTTTCTTTTGTATTCCTGAGATAATTTTTGTAACAATGAAATTTAGGTTGTGCTTCCATTTTTTTTTTTTTTTTAACCTATGGATGTCCAATTGTTCCAGCACCATTTTTTGAAACTACTTAGTTGTTTTTATTGCTTCTTTGCCTTTGCTCAACTAGAACTGTCCATACTTGTGTAAGCCTTGCTGGGTTTAGTATTATGTTCTGTTGGTACAAAACTTCCCATCACTTTGAAGGAAATGTGTTAATAAATTTATGATCAATTTGGAGAGAGTTGACAGTTGTCCAATCCATGAAAAAAATACCACAATAGTACTGGCTAGTCACTTATTCAGATCTTTTATTTCTTTCAGTATCATTTTTCAGTAAGTCCTATACACATTTTTTTTTTTTTTTTTTTGAGAGAGAGAGAGAATTTTAGTGTTTATTTTTTAGTTTTTGGTGGACACAACATCTTTGTTTGTATGTGGTGCTGAAGATCGAACCTGGGCCGCACGCATGCCAGGCGGGCGCACTACCGCTTGAGCCACATCCCCAGCCCGATTCCATTTTTTTTGTGTGTGGTGGTGCTGGGGATTCACATTTTTTTTTTAAATATTTAATTTACATTTTAGTTTTCGGCAGACACAACATCTTTGTATGTGGTGCTGAGGATCGAACCTGGGCTGCACCCATGCCAGGTGAGCGCGCTACCGCTTGAGCCACATCCCTAGCCCCCCATACACATTTTATTAGACTTACCAATATATAATCCCCAGATCTTTTTTTTTTTTTTTTTTTCGAGACAGTGTCTGTCTTGCTAAGTTGATGAGGGTCCCACTATGTTGTGGAGGCTGGCATTCAACTCGGCAATTCTACTTCAGCCTCCCGAGTTCATGAGATTACAGGTTTGCACCATTGTGTCTGGCTGATCCATCATCTTGATACTGTTGGTTGTGGGGGACGACCAAAGAAACCTGGGACCATATGCTGAGGGAGTTTATTAAAAGACTAGTTTGAGCCAGCCAGGTGCAAGATCTTAGCACCTCCCTTACTTTGAAACTTGCCTTGTAGACTCATGTATATCTAATCTAAATCTAGATTATTTTAAAAGTTTAATAAACTGGAGCAAAATGAAGGATTATAAACTTTGTGAAAAAAGTCAATTTTGTTACTAATTTATGAATTTTGCAATCTCTTACAAAGTTGTTTTTTTTTTTTTTGTAAATGAAAAATGCATTAAGTACCCTTTCACAAATCTCAGAGGTAAATTTTCTGAAATTAATAAAGAGAAGAGCCAGGTGTACTATTTTTCTCACGATACGAATGGTCCTAGTGCTTTTAAATAGTTTAATTTCAGACAATATAGTTACCATTCAAAGGAGTCATCTGTCCTTTTAATCATTCTAACTTAAAAGTCAATTTTAAAACGGAGGCATGCCCCCTGATTCGTGTGTGTGTGTGTGTGTGTGTGTGTGTGTATGTTATAAATAAAAATATTTATTTTGTTTGACCGTGCTGAGGATTGAACCCAGGGATACTTAACCACTAGGCTATATCTCCAGCCCTTTTTATTTTTTATTTTGAGACAGGGTCTTGCTAAATTTCTGATTTCAAACTTACAACCCTCTTGCCTCAGTTTCCCAAGTAACTAACATTAGAGGCATGTACCACTGTGTGCCCAGCTCATATTTTTGACTTATTAACATATATGACTGCATTCATAGCATATGTTATAAAACATAACAAGGAGAAATTAAAGACCACAGTTTTCAGAAAATGTTTATTAGTGTAATCAATTTCTAAGATTATAATATCATTAATGTGATTTTTAAATTTTTCATTATTTATAAAAGTATTGTCAATAATTGGGGATATGTGATTTTAAAGTCTGTTTAGTTCAATTTGATATTTGCTGTCAATACTATAATAGCTGAAAAAATAGGTCCAAGTGGAAGAAAAGTATTTTGTTTTGCATATGTATTATACATATGAGTATAATATACATGAATATATAACATTTATATATAAATATTTATGAATTATTTATTATATGAACATATATAGATACAGGTGATAAGGATATATATAGATATAACATTTCAATCTCATCAACTAATTATGTAAATTTTTTAAAAATTTGTCCTGGTATCAAAACAGTTCATGTTAGTTACTTACATATTGTCACATGATATGTACATTCAAAGTAAATGTAATAGTAAATGTAATTTCAAAGTAAATAAAATAAAACTATTTTAAAGTTAAGTTTTTACAAGGCATAGTGGCACACACCTGCAATCTCAGCAACTTGGAAGGCGGAGACAGGAGGATCACAAGTTCAAGGTCAGCAACTTAGTGAGATTTTGTCACAAAATAAAAAATCAGAAGGGCTGCAGATGCAGCTCAATGGTAGGACACCCCTGGGTTCAATTCCAAGCACTAAAATATTTAAAAAGTAAATAAATAAAAAGTTAATTTTTTAAAGTGCTTACTTTTAAGTTATTAAGTATGGAAATATGAAAAAACTCATAGGTGAGGAAGATCATTTCAGTAACAAAATAAGATTATGGTAACATTTCCATAAATCCATTTTTCAAACCCTCATAGCAAATCTTTTTTTTTCAGAACTCTTTATTTTTTGGTTTTGAACCCAAGAGTGCTTAATCACTGAGCTACACCCCAGCCCTTTTTATTTATTTGTTTAATATTTATTTATTTACTTACTTACTTTTGGTACTGGAGATTTAGCTCAGCAGTATTTTAACACTGAGCTATATCCTAAGCCCTTTTTTTTTTTTTTTTTTTTTTTTTTTTTTTGAGACAGGGCTCACTAAGATGCTTAGGGCCTTGCTAAGTTGCTAAGGTTGGCTTTGAGTTTACAATCCTCCTGCCTCAGTCTCCTAAGTTGCTGGGTTTACAGGCATGCACCACCACACCTAGCCCACCAGCTCCTACTTATTCTGCTTCTCTAGAGATTGCAGATTACATACTGTACCATTCTTCCTTCTTTCCTTCTTTCTTTCCTTCCTTTCTTCCTTCTTTTGCAGTGCCAGGGATCAAACCTAGGACATTGTACACACTAAACAAGCACTCTACCACTGACCTATACCACCAAACCTCATTTTATTTTGAGACAGAATCTTGCCAAGTTGCCCAGGCTGACCTTGAACTTGTGATCCTCCTGCTTCAGTCACCAGAATAGTTGGGGTTACAGGATACACCACTGCACCTGGTTTCCATTTTTGAAATTATGATATAGTTTAAAAATATAAAAAGAGACATCCTGAACCTGGCATTCAATGGACAGAAGGCTCAACAGAGTATCTGGGGATTCTTGCCAAGGTGCATCATCTTACTTCAATTATGGTAAAATGACAGACAACTCCAGCTATGGGACATTTGGCCAAATATCTGATCATTGTCAGGTCATGAACTCAGGTTAGGGAAGACTGAGGTCTATCATAGACTGCAGGTAACTAAGGGGAAGGAACAATTAAGTGCAACTTGTATTTCTAATGAGATCATAGAGGTAGCAAAAGGACATTGGTGGAAGAACTGGGGCAATTCCAATACTGTCTTTGTGTTAGCTAATGGTATTGCACCAAAGTTAACATCATGGTCTGCTCACTAGGCTAGTTGTGTAAGATGTCAACATTGGAGCAGTGAGCTGAGGGATATATAGATGCCATTCAGTGTGCTTGCAACTTCTCTGGAAGTATAAACTGAGGCCAGGTAAAAGAAAAATATACAAAAGTACGGAAAATGATATAACAAACATTCATGTATTGCAACTCATTTTGTTAGACCTTGACATTTTGCCATATTTTATCCATTATTTTTAAATAATAATACATTATAGATAAACAATACATTATAGCAACTTGGGCACCTGATCTTCCCCTTTGTTATTCCATTTGTTTCCCTCTTCACTCACGGGCACTGTTCTCATCTAGTTGTTTACTTTATGTGTGTTTTAATGCTATTTCATGTTAATACATTGCTTGACTTTGGGGATAAAACATGGAGGTAGGAATACACTTAATACATCTGAATTGTACACAGTAATTGTTAAAGTGGTAAACTTTATATGTTTTATTTATTTATTTGTTTGTTTGTTTTTGTGGTGCTGGGGATTGAACCCAGGGCTTTGAGCATGCAGGGCACTTTACCAACTGAGCTATATCCCCAGCCTGATTTTATATGTATTTTAACAATGAAAGATGCAGGGGAAAATACCAGTGTAAATGAACTTTATGTGATTCTTTTTTTTTTTTAAGAGAGAGTGAGAGAGAATTTTTTTTTAATATTTATGTTTTAGTTTTTGGCGGACACAACATCTTTGTTTGTATGTGGTGCTGAGGATCGAACCCGGGCGGCATGCATGCCAGGCGAGCGGGCTACCGCTTGAGCCACATCCCCAGCCCCTATGTGATTCTTTTTGAATGCTGAATTTTTTTTTTTTTTTTTTTTTTTGTGGGGCTGAGGATTGAACCCAGGGCCTTGTGCATGCGAGGCAAGCACTCTACCAACTGAGCTATATCCCCAGCCCGCTTATTTTTTCTTTAGTACCCTTTATATACCTGGTGCCGACTACTCTCACCCATAACCCTTTATGGTCATATGTTTACATGGCTTTTAACTCTGTTTTTTTTTTTTTGTACTGGGGATTGAACTCAGGGGTACTCAACCACTGAGCCACATCCCCAGCCCTATTTTTGTATTTTTTAAATTTAGAGACAGGGTCTCACTGAATTGCTAAGCATTTTGTCATTGCTGAGGCTGGGTTTGAACTCCCGATCCTCCTGACCCAGTCTCCAGAGCTGCTGGGATTACTGGTGTGCGAAACTGTGTCCCGTCTCATGGCTCTAACTCTTAAATAAGGAGCCCCTTGACCCCAAAGATTCAGACATCTTTTTTGGGTATGTTAATCTAATAAGGTTTCTATATGCTCAATGTCTGTGGAAGGGAGGAAGGAGATAAGGAGTTTGAAATCGAGGAAAGAAGACCTTTAAGACTAAACACTCATAGGCTTTTCACAGGGTGAACAATGAGGGTCACATGGGGTGGTAGTAAAAGCTGGATGAGGAGGACGTTTGAAGGAACCTATGGGTAAGTGAGTAAGATGATGACGGCCATGGGAGGTGAATTGGCAACACAGGAAGAGTCAGAAGAAGGATGAGTCCAGTTATCCTCAAAGAAGTTGACCTGGGGCCTGGGGATGTGGCTCAAGCGGTAGCCCGCTCGCCTGGCATGCGTGCCACCCGGGTTCAGTCCTCAGCACCACATACAAACAAAGATGTTGTGTCCGCCGAAAACTAAAAAATAAATATTAAAAAAAAAAGAAGTTGACCTGTAGGGACAATTTTAATAATATGTGCAAAGGAATTTCAGAGAGCACAGTGCAGTGGGTTGAGAGAGGACTTTGCCAAATCAAGATCTGCTGAAAACCTTAAGTTTTGGTAAAATGGCTTCAGTGCGGGAATTAGCTCGATGACAGTTGACCCCAACTCTTTCTCCTAGATATCCCTTGAAGAAAGTATTTGGGGAAGATCCTCAGGAACATGACCACCACCAGAAGCCACAGTATTTATCAAGTGCTTGCTTTATCTCATTCATTTTGAAACAACACTGTGAGGTCTATGGTATTACCTTCCTCAACTGTTGAACGAAGACAGCCAGGCTTAGGATAGTTAAGCAGCATTCCCAGCTCTCACCTTCCTCCATGGGCCACTTACATGAGCCAACTTGCTAGAACCAAACAACATGCCAGAACATTTTAGAATAACATGCGAGAACCAATCTGATTCCCCAGGATCATCAGAACTGCTTTCTGAGAGTCTGAACACCATTGATTGAAATGGACTTCCCAGTGACTCACTGCCCACTGCCACTTGCTCAAGACCCAGAAGTTCCACCAATACCATCCTGCTATGTGGGAGTCACAGGTGTCCTGCTGCCTTCTGACAGTGCAGGTATGGGTTAATGATAAAAGAGGATAAAATGCATGAAATAATAGATCAAATAGGGGGAGATACAGTAAGAAGGGACACAGGGAGAGAGAGAGAAAAAAAAAATGCCTTCTGTTTAGGAAGCATAATACTCCTGAAATGTCCTGAGAATCTATTTCAGTCTTCTAGTTAACATACTTACATTAAACCTGGGCCCAGATGTTATGATGGAAGAGGAGAAAGATATGGATAATAAGAACATTTGTTTTGTTTATTGGGAAAACATAAAACCACAATAATTGTACAAAAGGGGCTATCAAAACAATTAAAATTCTGAGTATATATAGTTTTCTAACTCGAGGGATTCTTGAGGTAAGATTATGTTGCCTCCAACAAAATGTCTTCTCTGTAGTGCTAGCAGAAGGGGGCCCTCATTGGCCCTCCCAGGGCGCTTTCTCCCTGGCAGGGAGGAGATTATTTGCTTGCTGAGCCACAGGAAGCCTAACACAAAATTCAGACAGCATGTGCTTTCTTTGTTTGAAGGTGCATCTCCCTCCTTTGACTGCTGTGATGAGACTGAGGAGGTTTCTTCACTACCAGTCTCCTGGCTTTGCATCTGCCTAGACAAAGAAGATGAGTTAGGGGCATACAATGTCAGCAGCAATGGACTCAATATCTAGTCATTCCTTAATATCTAATTTAATTTTTATCAAAAATAGCCAATTATAAATGATAAACTTCAGTACTCATTAATCATAACACACCACACACACACACACATACACACACACACACACTTGTATTATCATTAGTTCTTCTCTTTGTTCCTCCCCTCTCTTGCCTGTCTCAGTGATCCTTAGCATTTCCCCCATACCTCTTCCCCAGCTCCTTTCCTTGCTGTCCTCCTTCTCCCATTGCTCATCTGCTCGGACCCTGGGGTCCATCTCTGCTTCACAGCAGGTAGAATAACTCCGTGCTGTCCAACCTGTACCCCCACCGTGCCAATACCTTACCCTGTAGTGAGGCAGCTCTCTGCTCATCTCAGCAATTTCATTGTCCTCAAGCCTAGGAGGCATTTCTAGGAATTGGTCAATGTCTCCATTTTCTGGTGGTTTCCACTTGGGCAAGTCCCGACAAGTTTCATATTCTTGATGACTGATCTGATCCATATAGGGAAAGACACTGCTGGACAGCTGGAGATCCTCCTCCTGAGGGGAATCAGAGAGCAAAGGGTCATTCATTGTCTTTGTCATCTTTCTGATTGTCTAGAAATACCTTCAGATTTTTCATTAGATCATCCAGGTCCCAGAGGGTCTGGTTTATCCTCTCCTGTGGGTACTTGTCCATCCTCTGGTAGTCTACACTCCAGAACCCCATTAGCTACCAAGTCTTCACAGTGCCAGCCCAGATAGGCATCCAAGACCTCAATGATTGCTTCTTCCTCAAGCTTCTCTGTATTGTCCTGAATTGGATTTCATTTCCTCATGGGTCTCTTTACACTTTTGGTTCCCCATTCCCCCTGGACAGGAGGGAGGAAGTGGCAAGAAGAACCTGCAGAAGTCAACACTTCACAGGGTATGGTATCCTCACCGTCAATGCTGTCCTCCTCATAGGGGAAATAGCCTACAGAGAGGCTCTGGTTGGATTTGGATTCTGAAACTGCTCCATGTCAGGACAGTTTTCTGCTGGAGGATGAATCTTCCATGGAGTCCAAGGCCTCAAATGCCCAGTGTCCCTCCACACTGGAAACTTCAAAAGAAAAACACTAGTAGGTGATACTGGGAAGAGACTCATTTACTTTAGCAAATAATACATATTCCTTTTTCCATTCACAACTATCCCACTAAGGCAGAAGCACATCCTATGTTTGAACTCTCCAGCCAAGGGCAGAAGAGGCAGTTCTTTCTCTTTAAAAAACTTATTCTATTGTATAATAACCCTGTGCACTGAGCATCTCCACCTGATACAGCTCATGCTTTGTCTTATTACTGCAGTTGGAAGAAGAGCTCATCATAAAATATAGTTGTATAAGCTTTGAAAAATACAGGAAAGTAGGAAGAAGAAGATAATTACCCTTATCCCAACATCCAGGATGAACGATAACCATCAGAAAAAGACTTTAGTAAATTTCTATATCTTTTCTTTCTTTATATCTATCTATCTAACTATCTATCTATCTATCTATCTATCTATGGATCATACATAAATGGGCTCATCAATATATATGTAGATGTCACATCAAAGAAAGTGGCATTATTAAATTTTATGTCACAGCCTACAAGAAATATGTATATGGCTATTCTCCAATTCTTAACCACTTTCTCATTAACTCTTTTGGTGATCATCTATTAGTGACCATTAGTTCAGGTGATCTATGACCCTTAGATTATTAAGACCATTAACAATTATCTTATTAATGATGGTAAACCCCCTTATCCGCAAATTTCTGCCTGTCTTTACATAGTCCTATAGGTTGGATTATTGGATCAAAGATTAAAAATATATTAAATTTATGATAATTGATACTTAATTACTTTCTAGAAAGAATACAGCTATTTAAACACCTATCTTCCCATCATCTGATGGCATCTCTAATCCAGCATTTCCCATGATGCTCCAGCAAGTCATTGGGGAAGAGAATACACACGTGATGGCTTTCTCTGACTCTCTCTCTCTCTCTCTCTCTCTCTCTCTCTCTCTCTCTCTCTCTCACACACACACACACACACACACACACACACACACACACATTGCATATTCTGTCACTCCTGGCTCTTGTGACTGCCTGCAGGAAAGAGATTCCACCAACTCCTGATGCATAAATGGGTTATCTGAAGTCTATTAGATCCTGAATCTGGTAACTAACACAGTCAGAAGTCTGTGTTTTGAGATTGTTGGCTACTATGGCAACAGAGGACAGGTTAGAGCCAGAAGTGTGGAAGGAGAAAAAGGAGACAGAAAACCAAAGGACCCATCCCCTTGCTTTAGTTGTTTTTTTGTGTCACTGTGACCAAAGTATATGACAAGAACAATTTAGAGAAGAAAAAGTTTATTTGGGGCTCACATTTTCAGAATGGGGGGAAGGTCCTAGAGGAGGAAAGATATCAATAGATGGGGAGGGGGGTTCAGAAGCAGAGATAAGAAGGGGCCATAGGAAGAACAACACTTCCAGGGCCAACCCCCAGTGACCCACTTCCTCAAAACATGTCCCACCTTCTTACAATTACTACCCAGTCATTCATTCAAACTAGGATGGACTCATTGGGTTTTAGCTTTCACAATCTACTCCTTTGACCTCTGATTAATCTTGCATTAACAACAGGAGCTTCTAGGAGGACACATCACATCCAAACCATAACATTTTGCCCATGTCTCCTAAATAGCTCATATCATTCTCAATGAGCAAGATGCATTCAGTTTCTCTCCAAGAATCTCATAGTCTCCACAGCCCTGGCACTGCCTGAAAGTCCAGTCCAAGTCCAAGTCTCCTCCAAGATTCAAGACAAACTCTTGGTTGTGATCCCCTGTAAAAATAAAAAACAGGTTTCATGTATTCAAACTACAGTGGCACAGAATAATTATTCTCATTTCAAAATGAAGGACTAGGGGACAGAAGAAAAACTGGGGCCAAAATAAGACCAAGAGTCCCCCTGAGTCCACCTAACAGTGACCAAGACACATGACTGTGAGGTATTATTTCCTAAGGGCTTGGTTGCAGTGCTAATGGGCTTTCTATTAGCCTGGTGGTCTCTGCAGCTCCCCGCTGCGCTCAGCTGACAGTCCATGTTACTGGAATCTCTTAATACCCGGGGTCTCTGTCCCAGCTTCACTTTCGCCTTTGCAACTTCAAGCATTGGTTTCTCAGGGGCAGCCCACGGGGACTTGGACCTGGCAACACTTTGCCTGACCTCCAGGTCTTCCTTTGAAATATTAGTGGAAGGCTTCATGACCCCTGAGATATTTGTCAAAAAAGAGGCCTGGGTTTAAGCACACGTGAAAACACACACACACCTCTTACATAATAGTAGGACAAAGCCAAGAAATAGCTATCTGACCTAAAAGAACCTCAGCTCATTGGGATCTGTCAGTTTCATAAGATCTTTCCCAATTTTTTGTCTCTATTTCCAGTCAAAAACATAGTATTTAAAGTGTGTCATAACTCCCTTACATTTTTCACTATTGACTGGACTTAAATATCTATTTTTTGTTCAATAAGATTGTTGAAGGTGACTCTGTTTCAGAGTTTCAATGGCATGATTCAAGAAAGCCTACAGGCTCCCCCAGCTGCTATGAATGATCATGTCTCCAAGAATTTGGCCAAGAATTTGATTCTGAGATGTGCAACCAATTTAGTTCTAAGAGAAACAAATAGTAATAAGGTTCAGTGCATCTATAAAAAGAATCAAATCTTTTGCTTAAAAAACAAACATGCACAACTATAATTCATACTTCAATCAGAAGGAAAAATACAAACCACAGATCAGTGATACATTCATTCATCCATTTCACAAATATTTATGGAGAGGCTATTATGTGCCAGATATTGTTTTAGGTTCTGGGTATACATTTGTGAACAAAACAAGATCCTGTACTTATGGAGTCAGGGAAGAGAGATGATAAATAAACAAGTAATTGTATAGAATGTCTAGGGATAAGTCCTAAAGGAGAAACAGAAAAGCTAGGGGTTGCTGGATGTGTCCAGATGGAGTTGGGTGGGGTGTTCAGGAAAGGCTTCGCTGATAAGATAACATTTGAGCAGAGACCTGAAGGAAGCAAGGGAGTTGGCTGTGCAGAAGTCTGGAGCATTCCAGGGAGAGCAAATGACATGTACACTGGTCTGGGAACATGTTTAAACTTTTTGAAAGACACTGGGAAGCCAAGGAGATGCAGGCAGAGAAACACCAAAGATCTTGTTTGATGCAAGAAGGCAATTTTATGCTATGCAAAGTGTTCAGATCATCCGGTAAAAGCACACTTTATTTTAGAACACACTTGACAAATTACATGCTGGATTTTCTTTTTCTGAACTCTATTCAGCCCCCTGCACTGTTAATGACATAACATAAATGAATCCTCAATGTGATTTCTTTTTCCTAACCTCAACACATTTCTAGATTACTTCTTAGAGACTCTAGTGCACAGTTATATTTTTGGACTTAATTTTTACTAGCAATGTTTGCATATTTGGGTACAAATATATATTTAACAATGCACTTCACTTGGAAAGAGAAAACCTTAATTCAGATCTTGACCTTGGAGCTTTTTTCTGTGTAATAGTGGACAAGCCACAACAAGAGTCTCAATTTCCTTATAGTGCAGTAAAAAATAAATGTGTTCTTCCAAATGTTTTTCTCTATCTCACAAAGCTGTTAGAGGGATCAAAGAAGATGATGAACCCAAAAATATTTGAGAATTCAGTTTTAATATCATAACTTTTTCTGATCTTCTCATATTTCACAAACATTTGCCAGTGCTTTACTAGAGTTTGCATATAATGATTAATTGGGGTCTCTGCCATCAAGAACAGCCTATCGAAGAAACATAGAAAGAACAAATGAGAAACACTCTGGGTGCTCAGAAGAAAGAAGAATAGTCTGCATTGAAGAAGATTCAAAATGAAACTCAGAGAAGGTATACTTCTCAGAGGTAAGCTGGATCCCAAATAGAAGGACTTAGTAAGTAAGTTAGGAGGGGAATGGTCACAAGCATAGCGAAAGGGTATGCAAGTTCCCTTGTTGGTTAAAAGGCCTTAGTACTTCTTGGGTTTTTTGATTGTTGTTTTAGGGATTATGAATAATAAGTATGACCAAAGAATATTGCAATGTGGAGATAAGGTAAATTTTTATGAGATTTTCAATCATTAGGAATTTAATTCTGTAATGATGTAAAAATCTTATATGGGGAGAGATATTACATGGTAAGGCTTTGTTTATTGGAAAAAAAAAATCACTGGAGAGGGAATAAGAACAATGAATTGAAGCCAGTTAGAAAACCCTTAAAGAAATCCAGGCAAGAAAAGAAGAGGGGCCAGTGTGGTGGCACATGCCTGTAATCCTAGGGGCTCCGGAGGCTGAGACAGGAGGATTGCAAGTTCAAAGCCAGCTTCAGTAATGGCAAGGTGCTTAGCAACTCAGTGAGACCCTGTCTCTAAATAAAATACAAAATAGAGCTGGGGATATGGCTCAGTGATTGATTGCCCCTGAGTTCAATCCCCAGTACCAAAAAAGAAAAGAAAAAAAAAAAAGAAAGACAGTGAATAAAAGAAAGTATGCAAGATGAAGAGAGATTTTGAAATTAGACTGTACTTAACATTTTATAGGGTAAAATGGAGGCAGAAAAAAATGAAAAACATCTATAGGGCATTTCTCAGCTATCTGTGTGCACAGCTAAGTGGATGTGCACTCTTAATTTGAAATTTATAGCCTCTTATAGAGGCAAACAAGTATTTAAAGAGTGTTATGAAATAATTACTATCAACTTTTATAGAATTATTTAAGTATTAAACTCCTATTCTTCTCACTGTTATTAATGAAGTAGGTGGAAATCATACAAAAGAGTATTTCTAGTTGGGTGTGGTGGCACATGCTTGTAATCACAGTTACTTGGGAGACTGAGGCAAGAATGTTTGGCAAGTTCAAGGCCAGTCTCTGCAGAGAGACCCCATCTCAAAAGAGAAAATATAAAGGAGTGCTGTCACTCAGTGGTAAGTGGGTTCCTGAGTTCAAACCCCACCACATACCCACACACAAAAAATGTTTCTTTTTTAAGTCAACTTGAGGTTGAACAGACTTCAGTAATATAACCAGAAAGCTACATGTCAGAGTTTTATTCAGGATAATTTTTAATGCTTTACCTGAAAAGAACAGAAATTGATAAGAAAAAAAATATTTAAAATACAAATGCACAGTTGAGCATGGTGGCCCATGCCTATAATCTCAGCAGCTGGGGAGGCTGAGGCAGAAGGATTGCAAGCACAAAGACAGCTCAGCTACGGCAAGGCACTAAGCAACTCAGTGAGACTCTGTTTCTAAATAAAATACATAATAGGGCTGGGATGTGGCTCAGTGGTTGAGTGCTCCTATGTTCAATCCCTGGAAACCATGCTCACTGCCCCCCCCTGTCTCCCCTACCCCCGCAAAAAACAACCAAAAAATGACAAATGTACAACCGACTACAGGTTGCACAGTATAAAGGAATAGAAACCTAGACATTCTTACTAATATTTGGTAATATGAAAATAACACTTAAGAGTACATTTATTTATTTATTTATTGGCCTGCCGGGGATTGAACTTGGAAGCACTTGACCACTGAGCCACATCCCCAGCCCTATTTTGTATTTTATTCAGAGACAGGGTTTCACTGAGTTGCTTAGTGCCTCGCTGTTGCTGAGGCTGGCTTTGAACTCTCAATCCTCCTGACTCAGCCTCCCAAGCCACTGGGATTAGAGGCATGGGCTACTTACTGCACCTGGCAGTACTTTCTATTTTTAAGAAGTACTTTTAATTTTTTTCATTTGAACTTCTTAAGAACTCTTGTGTAAAAAGATATTTTCATCACTTTTATTTTTTAATTAAAAAACTTTGGGGCACTGGGGATTGAACTCTGGGGTGCTTCACCACTGTGCTGTACCCTATACCTTTTCATTTTTTATTTTGAAAAAGGGTCCTACTAATTTGCTGAGGTTGACCTCAAACTTGGAATCTTCCTGCCTTAGCCTCCTAAGATTATAGGCGTGCATTGCACCAATGACATCTCCATTTTACACATAAAGAAATCAGGAGTTAGAGAGGTCAAGTCACATTTTCTACTTAGTATGAGGAAAAGTTTCCTGCTGATCAGCTGTTATACAGGACTGGGTGGCTACCTGCCAGAGATGCTTTACTGAGCAATGACTCCAGGAGGCAGGAATCTGGACTAGATGAAATTTTTTTTTTTTTTTTGTCTTTAAGGATTAGAGAATCATGAAATATAAAACTGAACAAAGACCTGAGGCTAATCTTGCCTAACCGTTTTGTTGTGGTGGTTTTTTTTTTTTTGTACTGGGGATAGAATCCAAGAGCACTTAAGAACACTTAACCACTAAGCCACATCCCCAGCCCTTTTAAAAATATATTTTATTTAGAGATGGGGTCTCTCTGAATTGCTTAGGGCCTCACTAAGTTGCTGAGGCTGGCTTTGAACTCAT
Organism: Marmota flaviventris; assembly: GCF_047511675.1. Classification (NCBI taxonomy): domain Eukaryota; kingdom Metazoa; phylum Chordata; class Mammalia; order Rodentia; family Sciuridae; genus Marmota; species Marmota flaviventris. The sequence goes on from NC_092500.1 coordinate 99,053,949, forward strand.
GATCTTCCTGCCTAAGCCCACACATTACAGCCATGTTTCAGCACACCCAGCTGATCTTGCCTAACCCTTTCATTTACAAGTGAGAAAACTGAGGATCAAAAACCTGTTCAAATTGAGGTAGGTATGGAACCTAGCTGTATGTAGGTCAGTGATCTTTAACTGCACTGAATAATTCTGTCGAAAATCATGGGAGGGGCTGGGGATGTGGCTCAAGCGGTAGTGCGCTCGCCTGGCATGTGTGCGGCCCGGGTTCGATCCTCGGCACCACATACAAAGATGTTGTGTCCGCTGAAAACTAAAAAAATAAATATTAAAAAATTCTCTCTCTCTCTCTCTCTCTTAAAAAAAAATCATGGGAAACAAGGGAAAAAGAAAAAAGAAAGTGAATGGAACCAGATGGTTGGCATAATGCCCCAAATCATCACATTTTCCCCCTTGGGAATATGTATGTAACAGTCCAGGATAAAAGTAGTTGGCAAGGGGGACCCTTCTTTTATGGTCAACAGTGTTTATTTATTTGCAGGAAACACAGGCTATGAAGAACTATGAGAAATGGACTTTATACTACAAGTAATGTGTGGTAGGCAGAACTAAGGCCCCCCAAAGGTATCCATATTCTAATCCTCAGAACCCGTCATTAAGTTACCTTAGGTAGCAAAAGGGACATTGTAGATGAACATAGGATATTGGAGCTTTAAAGGGGAAGATTATCCTGTGGGCACAATTCAGTAATTACACAAACTCAGAAAAGTGGAGTAACTTTCCCAGCTGTGGTCAGAGAAAGACACACATACAGCAATGAAAAAACAGTCCTTACACATATGATGCGAGAGAACTCTACCAGCCACTGCTAGCTTTGAAGATGGAAGAAAGAGCTATGGGCTATGAGGTGGACTGCCTGGTGGTAGGTCTTCAGCCCTGAGAAAGTTTAGAGAGAGCTGAAGTTTAGAGACAGTGACCCATTAGAGATGTTCCACCCTGCATAATGGCTATAGGGGGTAGGTGTTTGTATCAAACCAAAGAATGAGAGATATGTCTTAGATGCCTGAAAAGGGAAGGAAACAGATTCTCTCCAATATCTCACTGAAAGGAATATAGACCAGCCAGTATCTTAATTTTACCCAGGGAGATCTTTGTTGTTGTATTTCTGGCTTCCAGAGCTATAAGATTACAAATTAGTATTGTCTAAACCATCAGGTTGTATAATTTGTTACATATCTAATGGGAAACTAATATACAATGTGAATTAAGATACAATGTAAGACTGGCATGCAGTGAAAAGGAACAGCATATACATGAAAGTTTATCTATGATCAACATTCCTTAGAATATATTTGTCTGGGGTGAGCATGAGGTCATAGTGAAAATAATATCCCACATTTCTTTTAGTTGGTTGCAACTGTCCCCAACTATCCCTGGGAGTCCTCTAGGCACTAGTGGATCTCACTAATTATCACCAGCCTAATCTCTAGCAACTGCACTGAACCCACCATTTCCCTTGTCTTGCTTAGATTCTCTCTGGTGATGTCTGTGGTTCTCTCAGGAGCTTGGAAATCTCACTTAAGGTGCCAAGCAGGCAGCAGTGTCTCTACTGATGGCTATTCACAGCTTCCATCAAAATTGTCTTGATCCTTTGTTGCCTTTGCAATCCTTTCAGAAAAGCCTCAAGATCCAAAGCTGTCATTTACTGACAGCCACCACTTGCCCTCTAGTGGTGAAGTAGTGGTATATCTGATGACTCCATCTGCCTCATTTTTGTGTTGTTTCTTTGAAACAGTTTCATAGAAGTACTACTCTGTGTACCCATTTGTGTGTGTGTGTGTGTGTGTGTGTGTGTGTGTGTGTGTGTGTGTGTGTGAAAGCTCTAAAGTTGTACTTATAATCTCCTTTCCCTAGGATTCAGTTATAAATTGTGAGGGCTTGGCCAAGGACATTGAGACAGACTCAAGGTTGAGCTCCAAGTTATTATTATTATTTTTAGATACTAGGGATTGAATCCTGGGGCTCTCTACCAATGAGTTACATCCTAAACCTCCAACCCCCTTTAAATGTTATTTTTTGAGACAGAGGCTCCCTAAATTGCCCAGACTGGCCTTGAATTTGTGATTCTCCTGTCTCAGCTTCCCTGGTAGTTGGGATTACAGGTGTGTAGCACTGTGCTCACCATAAACTATTTTGTCAATGGACAGTGTCTTCATGCTTTAGCTTTCTTTTTCACTCCAATAAATGATTTCCCAGGAATTCCTCATGAATAGATTCCAGGAGTGTCTACCCCAACAGATTGCAAGTTGGTATCCTTCTTCACAGTTGGGAAGTCATAGAAGAAAGAAAATACTAAGTCATGTGAATGAGTTGCCATATGGGAGTTAGAGGAGAATAGGATCTGGTAGCTTAGTTTCATATAAGCCAGATAATGAAGAGGGTGCCAGTGTATATTTTAGTGTGACTTCCTACTGTTCAGTACTTAATGCAGGCAGAATAGACACTGAACACTAACAAAAAAAAAAAAAAAAAGCCTATTGAATTAATTTCAAGACAGAAATAACCATCTGGCAGAGATATGGGGACTGAAACATTGCTGAAAATGAGTCCAATATATATAAATTTGAGATGGAGGTGATATTTGAAATTATGAAGAAGTGACTACTTGGATAGAAATGAGAAATAATGGGTATTCTAACTGTTTTATTTATGAGTATAATGTGTGTGACAAGCCACAAATATATATTTCCTAGTTATATCTGCTGTGTAAGTAGGACTTTCTTATCTTGCATGTACCTTAGGTGTTCTTGTGTCTGAACATTTCTGTTCACAAAGTTTTCTGTCAAAAATTCTTAAAATTTACACTTTATTTGAATTGTTAAATAAGGTTTGAGAATAAAATTTTGCCTCCTTATATATTTTTAGTATGAGAGGTTATAACTTCTATAACTCCTTGACAATAGCTAGATTTTTTTTGAGAGAATTTTAATATTTATTTTTTAGTTTTCGGCGGACACAACATCTTTGTTTGTATGTGGTGCTGAGGATCGAACTCGGGCCGCACGCATGCCAGGCGAGTGCGCTACCGCTTGAGCCACATCCCCAGCCCCAATAGCTAGATTTTTAATCAAAATTCTGTACATCAAATGAGTGTCTAGCAATATGCTGCAGGAGTTACAAAATGAATAAACCAGTTTCTCCTCTCAAGGAAGATAGGAGGTAGAATAGATCACATGATGTGAAGTTCATATCAGTTACTTTTGCTTTATTAACTCTGACTGAAAGGATGGAAAGAACAATTGTTGGATGGAACTTTACCCTTTTTACAAAATTGAGGTATAATTATAAAATTATAAAATTATCTAGTAGTCATTTTAAAATGTAAAATTCAGTGCAATTTATACTGCTTTTTAAATTTTTTAAATTTATTTTTGTATATATGTATGTAGGTGCCCAGAACTGAACCCTGGGAGTGCTTTACCACTGAACCACACCCCAGCCCCCTACCCCTTTTTGATTCTAGGGATTGAATCCAGGGGCACTTAACCACTGGGTCCTAGCCCCAGCTTTTTTCAGTTTTTAGGTGTCTTTTTTTTTTTTTTTTTTGGCACCAGGGATTGAACCCAGGGGTGCTTAACCATTGAGCCATTTCGCCAGCCCTTTTATTTTCTTATTTATTTATTTTTTTGAGACAGGGTCTCACTAGGTTGTTTACAGTCTCTCTAAATTACTGAGGCTGGCTTCAAACCTGTGTTCCTCTTGCCTCAGCCTCCAGAGCTGCTGGGATTACAGGTGTGCATCACCATACTTGTCTTGTTTGATTTATTTTAAACAGAACTGGGGATCCCAGGACCTTTCATGGGCTAGGCAAGCCCTCAACTACTGATCTATAACCCCAATTCCTCGTCTTGCCTGAAAACAAGCTCTAGAGGAAATAAAGATTTCAAAGCAAAAAACTCCAGAGAACTGAAGTACTTAATCTCTAAATACTCCATACTGCATTGCACACAAATTTGTTTTGTTCTAGTGGATGTTTCTTTGTTTGGTACACTATCAGTGCTGAACAAATTGGTCATCTACTCAAGTTACCTATGACCAATATGTCTTTAAAAGGCTTAATGGATTACCTACTCCTGCAATCTTTATTTCCACTTATCTTATTCATTCATTCATTCATTCTAGTTCGGTATATATGACAGCAGAATGCATTTCAATTCATTGTACACAAACAGAGCACAACTTTTCATTTCTCTGGTTGTACACGATTTAAAGTCGAACCGCATGTGCAATCATACATGTACCTAGGATAATGATGTCCATCTCATTCCACCATCTTTCCTGCCTCCATACCCACTCCTCACCTGTCCCTCCCCTTTGTCCAAAGTTCCTTCCTTCTTCCTACAGCCTGCCCCCCCCCCCCTTTGGATCAGCATCCACTTATCAGAGAGAACTTTCAGGCTTTTGTTTTTGGGGATTGGCTTACTTCGCTTAGCATGATATTCTCCAACTCCGTCGATTTACGTGCAAATGCCATAATTTTATTCTCTTTTAAGGCTGAGTAATATTCCATTGGGTATAAATACCACATTTTTTAAAAAATCCATTCATCTATTGGAGTCTAGATATTTTGAATTATATTTCCACTTATTTCTTACAAGCTTACTATTGTCGCGGCAATAGTCAATACTCTTCTAACCTTGGCAAAGCTTTGGGATCTGGCTGGGACTAAGGGAGCGCTGACGATCTAATCCTGACAATTTCTTGCACTTACGAGAACAGCTGCTAGGGGCTGGGACGCGAGGTGGCGCTGTTGTGTTGTAGCATGACTCTGGTTCCACCTGAACTGACGTCTCCATTGCACCTGCCCCTGTAACATTCGCTGGAGTAGGAAATGAGTAGGTAGCTCGGCAACAAGTCCAGCTGTGACAGTTTCACCAGAGGTTTCCTGCTGGTTGGTGTGTGGTGAGCGTCGGAAACCTCAGCGCCCTCAGACTTCCCTTTGTGGGGAGCCCGCCCCAGCTCCATCCTTTGCTGGCAGCCACGCCCCACGGTGGGAAGGAGAAACTGGAAAGCGTTTCCTTGAGGCTGGCACACCTTGCTCAGCCTGAACCGGTCATTTTTCACTCCCCTGACTGGGCCAGTTCCATCTGAAACCGGACTGACCGGAGGAGGGACACGGTAGCGAACGGGTTTGGGGGGGGTTGAGGGAGGAAGGGGGTCAGCAATGATGCAGCTAAGGGTGGACTTTGAGGTTGGGAAAGAGACCAGGGGAGGAAGCTGGGAGTGGAATGGTTGTGATCGGCTGTTTGTGTTTTATGTGAACAAATAATCCCCAGGTGAATTAACCTGTATTTCTTCAGAACAAGCATCTTTCGGCTTTTGGCTTCTGTGTTTTTATAAGACTAAACCTGTGTCAGCACTTTTGGTGAAGAGAGCAGCAGGAAGTAAACCCTGGGACAAGAAGTCTCTCTCTATTCCCAGACAGGTGGGAGATGGAAGGAAGGAGGAAGATGAGGGTACAGAAATTCCTTGTCGGAGGACTGCACAGTTGTTCAGATGAGTGCCTCGGCTTCAGCGTCCTCCTCTGTGAAACATAATACTGAAATGACCCCAAAGGGTAGTGGTGATATTTAAATGACATAATAGGGCTGGGGATGTGGCTCAAGCGGTAGCGCGCTCGCCTGGCATGAGGTTCGATCCTCAGCACCACATACAAACAAAGATGTTGTGTCCGCTAAAAACTAAAAAAATAAATATTAAAATTCTCTCTTCTCTCTCTCTATTAAAAAAAAAGAAAGAAAGAAAAAATTAAATGACATAATATCTGAAACCATGTTTATAAACTGCACAGTGTGAGCTGCTGTTCTCCTTAACCAAATCTGCTTCTTAACTGTCTTTCCCTCTTTTTCTTTTTCCCTACCAATTACTCGACCTCATTCCTATTTTGTCTCATTCGTTTCTCTTTCATTTGTGTGATTTTTAACTTCTTAAATGAATCCTCTCCCCATCTGAGTCTTTCATAGATTTGAGACCACACTTTCTTCCCCCCCACCTAGAGAGAGCCATCCATAGTTGTGGAAATAAAGCAGTTAGGCTCTTACACTGTGCAGCACACAAACTGAAAAGCACTTGCAAGCAAGCACAGCTTTCTGCTGCCTACCTAGTTTGTTGGCATCCCTCCACGAGAATCTCCACTCAGAGCCAGCGAGAGATCATGTATTTCAATGAAGCATCCTGAAGTGTTTGTTTCAGTGAAAATCATACACTTTTTCTTCAGCACCTCCCTTACTGTGTGAGTTTGTTAGGACTGCTGTAGCAAAGGACCACAAAACCAGGTGACTTGAACAACTGAAATTAATGTTTCAACTTTTGGAAGCTAGAAGTTCAAAATTAAGGTGTTGGCAGGATCGGTTGATTCTGAGGGATACGCAAAGGGATTTTATTCCAGGCCCCTTTCTTTGGTTTGTAGAAGCTGTCTTCATATTCTATGGTGTTCTCCCCCAGTGTTGTCTGTCTCTGAATTTACCCTTTTTGTATGAACATCTGTCATAGGGGATTAGAACCCACCGTACTTACCTCATTTTATCTTGATTTTCATTTTAAAGACCCTGTCTTCAAATAAGGTCACATTTATGGGGTCCTGGGTGTTAGAACTTAAATATAGGAATGAGAGGGGCACAATTCAACCCATAACAGTGAGTAGGTCTTTAAGTATGTACATCATGCTCAAAGGTAGTTAGACTACTTTGATTGTCTTCTGCAGACACTTACCCCACCTTCCCAAGCTGCTCATGTCCTCCGGGCTTCCATAGGCAGTTATGATTCTGCAGCTTTCTCAACTTTTGTTTTAAGTTGAGTATATCCCTTTTCTATGGCTGCTGTAGCAAATTACCACAAACGTAGTGGCTTAAAACAACACAATTGTTTTACCTTATAGTCATGGAGGTTAGAGGTCAGACAAGGGTAGGCAGGTCTATGTTCTCCAGATTGAACTCTGGAGGCTCCAGGGAGAGCCAGTTTCCTGGCTGGCCTTGCTGGTGTCCAAAGGTTACTGGCTTTTTTTTTTTTTTTTTTTAGCTCCTGCTCCCTTCCTCCATCTTCAAAGCCAGGAATGGCCTGCTGACTCTCACATCCCTTCACACTGACCCTTTTTTCTTCCTCTTGGACTTATAAATGTCCTTGTAATTACTTTGATAATAACTGGATAATCCAAGAAAACCTCCTCTGCTAAGGTTAGTTTATTAATTTCATCTATATCTTTAATTTTCTTTTGTTATTTTAAGCCTATTAAAAACAAATGCTTTCCTTGGGGGCAGGAAGAAGAGCAGGTGGTGGGGGGAGTGCTGGGGAGCAATATTGGCCAAATTATATTGTTAAATTGTGTGCATGTATAAATATGTAACAATAAATTGCATCTTTATGTACAACTATAATGCACCAATAAAACAATGCGGAGAGAAAAACAAAAAACAAAAACCAAAAAAACTGATGCTTTCATCGGTTCCAGAAATGAAGACATAGACATCTTGGGAGTGGCATTAATCTGCCTTTTGTACCTGTCCTGTCTCTGAAGGTTTGTCCTTCATTGGGTTTTACTGTGGGGTTTGGTATTTTACTTGCTGCTGTGCTGCTCCCTTTTAAAAAGAAGAAAAAAAGCACTCACCCTAAAGACAGAATGAAAAATGTGTCTTTATCAGACAGAAGCAGGGTACCCTAATACTCACTGGGTAGCATATTAAAAGCTGGTTTTTTTTGTTGTCGTTGTTTTGTTTTGTTGTTGTTTTTTGGATACCAGGGATTGAACTCAGGGGCACTCACCACTGAGCCATATCCTCAGCCCTATTTTTTATTTTATTTAGAGACAGGGTCTCGCTGAATTGCTTAGCACCTCGCTTTTTGCTGAGGCTGGCTTTGAACTCGTGAGCCTCCTGCCTCATCTTCCAGAGCTGCTGGGATTTCAGGAGTGCACCACTGCACCTGGCTCAAAACTGCTCTTTCTATATTTGGCATTGCAGTTTAATCCTTTATGCCTAGTTAATTTCTATAAGTTATTTTACTATAAAAACTTCTTTTAGATCCAATGCTACTTTTTTTTCCAGATCGTCATTCTGTTTATTTGCTTCAAACTTACAGCACTTAAGCATTTTATCCTTGAACAGAATGATGAATAATTCTTTTTTAAAAAAAAATATTTATTTTATTCATTTTAGTTGTTGATGAACCTTTATTTTTTTATTTATATGTGGTGCTGAAAATCGAACCCAGCACCTCACATAATCAAGGCAAGTGCTCTACCACTGAGCCACAATCCCAGCCCCTGAATAATTCCTTTTTAAAGTTATACAAGAAATACCAACTTAATAAAGTATATGCTTTTATAGGTGAATTTACTTTTTTATTCAACAGACATATGAATTCTGATATGTGCCAGACACTATTTTAGGTGCTGGGGATACAGTGATGAAAAAAATAGCCAGAGCCCCTAAACTCTTCCCATGAAAGTTTAATGCTTTTTCTTCTAACTTTAATATTTCAATTTTGTCCTCCTCACCAGAGTAGGTTTAGCTGGTTTGTTTCCTTGACATGCTATCTGAATTTAGAACTGGCCACTACTCTGTGTCTACTTCTAGACTGTGCTAATGGGAGAACCTAAAGAAGATGACTAATGAGGGACCTAAAGAAAAAATTACTGTCTGGTAGGAAAGAAACACGATAATAGGCAAATTTAGTATTAAGTATTGAATAAATAAATTGGGAAGTAAATGTTTTTATGAGTAGATCATGTCCTAGACAGTTTCTAATTAGAAAAATAAAGAAAGTAAATGTGAATGATTTTGCACAAAAATAAAGTTGCTAATTACACAGACATCAGTGTTGAATGGATAGAATCCTGACCTGAATCCAGAGGCCTGAAATCTGTTTTTAAGTTCTGGCACTGTATTTGTGACCAGAGAGCAAGGCTTTGGCTCAATGGTCTTTGGTTGTTTTATAATTTTTTCCTCTTAGAAAATGAAGGTAGAGGTACTGTGAAATATCCAGGGATCCTTTCAGCTTTGAAAAAAGGAGTATTCTATTATTTAACAACTCAGAATTTCATAATAATGGGGAGATGAGTTAGAGTTTAGGATAGTTACCTCTGGCTAAGCAAAGGAAAACTAAGAATGAATGATGTTCTTATCCACTTCCTGACTTATAATCTCATTCCCTGAAGTAGCCTATTACTCTCTCAGCTCAGAAACTTCTCTAGCAGTTTCCTTCCCTATAATGCCAGCTGAGTTAGGCACTAGAGAGTCCAACTATATCATGATGTCAATACCATTTTCTTTATTTTTCTCCATTTCTTTCATTTATTCTTTATTGTATAAAAACCTTATGCCAATTTGTATGGTGGAATCTGCAGGGAACAGGAAAATTTCCTGGTACATACTCTGCTTAGCTACTGCTAGGCTCTTTTATATTCCAACTTCTGAACATTGTCTCCCCTGAAACTTGATCTGTTTTCTCACTTGACCATATCCCCAGCAACTCCCCACACACACATCTTAGAAATTTGTTTTACTTAGTTATACATGACAGCAGAATGCATTTCAATTCATTGTACACAAATAGAGCACAACATTTCACTTCTCTGGTTGTACACGTTGTAGAGTCACACCATTCATGCAATCATATATGTACGTAGGGTAATGATGTCCATCTCATTCTAGCATCTTTCCTACCCTATGCCCCCTCCCCTTCCCACCCTCCTCTTTGCCCAATCCAAAGTTCCTCCATTCTTCCTATCCCCCACCTCCATTATGGATCAGCATTCACTAATTAGAGAAAACATTCTGCCTTTGCTTTTTTGAGGATTGGCTTACTTTTTGCTTAGCACGATATTCTCTAACTCCATCCATTTATGTGAAAATGCCATATTTTATTTTTTTAATGCTGAGTAATATTCTATTATATATATACACCACAGTTTTTTTTTATCCATTCATCTATTAAAGGGCATCCAGGTTGTTTCCACAATTTAGCTATTGTGAATTGTGCTGCTATAAACACTGATGTGACTGTGTTACTATAATATGCTGATTTTAAGTCCTTTGGGTGTAGATCAAGGAGTGGGCTAGCTTGGTCAAATGGTGGTTCTATTCCAAATTTTCTGAAGAATCTTCATACTGCTTTCCAAAGTGGTTGCACCAATTTGCAGTCCCACCAGCAATTTATGAGTGTACCTTTTCCCCACATCCTCACCAACATATATTGTTACTTGTATTCTTGATAAATGCCATTTTGACTGGTGTGAGATGAAATCTTAGAGTTGTTTTGATTTGCATTTCTCTAATTACTAGAGATGTTGAACATTTTTTCATATATTGGTTGATTGATTGTCTATCTTCTGTAAAATGTCTATTCACTTCTTTAGCCTATTTAGTGCTAAGTTTTTTCAGTTCTTTATATATTCTGGAAATTAGTGCTCTATTTGGTGTGCATGTGGTAAAGATATTCTCCCACTCTGTCAGCTCTCTCTTCACATCACTGATTATCTCTTTTGCTGAGAAGAAGCTTTTTGGTTTGAATCCATCCCATTTATTGATTCTTAATTTTACTTCTTGCACTGTAAGTGTCTTGTTAAGGAAGTAGGGGCCTAATCTAACGTGATGAAGATTTTCCCCAGCCCTTTATATTTTTTTTTTATTTTGAGACAGGCTCTCACTAGGTTGCTTACAGCCTTCCTAAGTTGCTGAGTCTGCCTTCGAACCTGAAATTCTTCTGCCTCAGTCTCACAATCAGCTGGGATTACAGGCATGTACCACCACATCTGGCTGTGATTTCAGTTTTTAGATGTGTAATTTTAAACTTTTGTGTCTACAATTATAGGCTAAAAATGGAAAGGAAATCTTCTTTAATTTTTCTAAGCCATGTTAAGTGGCCCCCCAACCCTTACATATTTAAGCGTGTTTCTTCAAATTGTCAGATAATAGAATACATAGAAATATAGTTCTATTTATAAAATTGTGTTCTAAATCCAAATTATTATATGTATGTAATTCTAGATTAAATTAGAATTCTGGTAAGAACATTTAGTATTATTTCTGTTGCTCTAAAGGAATACCTGAGACTGGGTAATTTATACAAAATATTTGTTTATAAAAACTCATGGTTCTGGAGGTTGGAAGTCCAAGATCAGATAGATGCATTTGGTGAGAGCCTTGAGCTCTGGGAGGGTAAGTGGGTATATGCAAAAGGTAAAAAGTGAGGGATAGCTTCTCTTTACAATAACCTGTTTGTCTTAGCTAATTTGTTCCTGTGAGAAAGGCATTTTTTTACTCCCTTCTTAAAGTTCCCACCACTACTCAATATCATTACATTGGGAATCAAATTTTAAGATGCATTTCATAGGGGACAAACCATATTCAAACCATATCAAACACATAGTAGTAGATGCTAAAGGTTTAAGGGAACTAATGTTTAAAGTGTACACAGTAGAAGTAGAAAAATCTCAATAAAACACATATAAGCCAGGCATGATGTCACTTACCTGTAATCTCAGTGACTTGGGAGTCTGAGACAAGAGGATTCCCAAGTTCATAGCTAGTCTGGGCAACTTAGTAAGACCTTGTCTCAAAATAAAAAATAAAAAGGGTTGGGGATGTAGCTCAGTGGTAGAGTGTTCTTGGGTCCAGCCCACTTGGGAAAACCAAAACTGGAACAACAACAACAAAACGCATAATATTCACATTTGAAATCAAGTGCTTTCTGCAAAAGCTTTGAAGTTATTAGCTTTAGCTATGCACTCAGATGTTGAATGATTTACTGCATTGTTGGATAAATACACGGTGTTATACTGAATAACCCCAGAAGACATTATTATATTCATATTGTACTACCAACTAAACTGAAAAACATTTGCCAGAGACAATAATTGGGGTTTAGAGAAGTGTCTCAAGCACTTTTCTATTTTTCAGACAATCAAAAGCTATCAGCATCCATTATATATCAATGCTGCCCCTAGTTTATATCAGCAAAATTGGCTTAAGATCCATTTTTCCAAAGTCCTTCTTAAGTCACATTGGGCTGGTTTGGCCCAGTCAGGCAGTTCCCAGCTGACCTTCACCTAAGTGCTGAGTCTTCTTCAGCCTATGCTGCCTTTGGCTAAAACAACAGGAATACATTTGTTTGTCCTAGTTGAAATGGCATGCTTGGCTTGTGGTTTAATGGGAAGGGAGCAAAGGGAATACTGAAAATCTGTTTTGATTATCTTGTTTTTATCAGATTCACGGTGAGATTCCACAAATCCAGTCTGGTCTGAAGTCATATGGCTGCTCTGCCTCCTGCCTCTGCATCTTGCCTCACAGGTCACAATGTCTGATCCCTTTAACCTTCCTTGGGGCTCATACCTTGGAGGAGCAGAGTATTCACTAGAGTATTCTTAAAGCCCCAACAATGAAAACACAACCGTGATATGCATTCAATATGTGGGACAGAGGTTTTCAGAGAATAATTTCAGACACATGCATATCCCAAAGTCCCAGTAGGCAGAAGACTCTGTTAAAGTATATGCACATGATGAACTCTAAGAAGTAGGATCTTCCTTCTCATTCTCATCCCTACAAATTTGGCTGAATAGACAAAAGATTAAATATCCAGTCAGCCTTATGAATGGGAAATTGTAGCAGAAGGAGAACCATGTGGAGATTCAGAACCCAGAATGCTAGTCTTAGCTTAAGGGCTAATCAACTCTAAGAACTAGGATCTTCCTCCTCATTCTCTGGAATGTAAGCACTGTGCCTCAGTGTCCTCAGTAATGGGAGGTTAGGGTTTTTTTGGTCTGGTTTAAAAGGGCTTTTTTTTTTTTTTTCCTTTAGTGCTAGGGGTTGAACCCAAGGGCCCTCTACTATTGAGCTATACCCCCAGCCCCTTTTACTTTTTATTTTGAAACAGGGTCTCACTAAGTTGCTCAGGCTGGTCTTTAATTTGTAATCCTCCTGCCTCAGCCTCCCACATTGCTGGGATTACAGGCATGTGCTTCCATACCCCACTCCAAAGGGCTCTTATTGTTGTGCATATTTAGAATTCTATGGCATTTTTGAAGCATATACTGCTTTTCATAATGTGAAATCTTCCTTTAGAAGGGATATTAAGAAATGGATAGCAGGGTTACTATTTTTTTTCTTGTTTCTTTGTTTCTTTAGCAGGAGGTATGACTATAGGGCATAGAAAATATGAGGTGGTTGTTACATTTGCATTGTATAGATGGAATGGCTTTCTGACACTGAGAGTTGAGCTGATGTGTTTGAATTAATTCTTGAAGCCCACACAGCTCCCATGACCCTAAGTGACCTTGACTTCCTTGTCTTTCTTTTCCTCACCCCTGATCCATACTTAAGGATAGTCTAATGATAGGTTCATAATCAGGTAGTCTCACATCTCCTGATGAGATCTCTGATTTATTTTCTATATTCAGGCAAGTCACCTTTTCATTTAAATTTTATTTTCTAAACATCCATGAGTTATTCTGAATGATTTTCTACTACAAAAAAATGAAGATAATTTTGAAGAATATTACAATTTTGTAGGGTTGGGGGGAAGACATAAAGATAAACCAATTGTGGTTTATAATTATCCACACACTCCCTTCTTTAGCAACACACTTATCCCTTTAAGCTGCTTGTCTTGGGCCAATATTAAAGTGGATTATTTTAAATATACTGAGTTAATAATGACTAGGAAATAAAACCAGGCCAACTTTAAAATAAAAATAGGAGCTTAGGTTATCTACTAGATAACATATTTGATAGTATCAGCAAGGCCACAAATGTTGACAGGTTATGGATTTATAGATATTTAGATAGTGTGTTATGCAAACTACTCCCCAAAAGAAATTCTTTGAACCCTGATGTAGAATTCTCCATGCTAGATTTGGTGTATTTTCATACATGAAGTATAGGTTTAGCATCAATATTGGAGCCCACATCTTTGTGAGCTTTTATTAACTCTTTAATCAAACATACTTTGGGTTGCTTAGGAAACACTAGTTTCTGTGGGGGATAAATAGAGGTATTCATGTTGGTGAAAGTTGTGGATGTGAATACTTTGGACACCTCTCTGGTCCCACCAATTCATGGCAACCAGAGAAATTTGGATCATATTAGGACTGTCAGAAAAAATGAACTGGGTTCTGATACCAAGAGAGTTATAGATCATGGTGCCTTAGACTCCATTAGAAGAAAGAGCACTAACACCCTAATATTACACCATGGTAATCGAATAGATAGCATTTCTGGCCAGTCTCTAGGAGGTCATAATTGCCAAAATTATTCTGGGACTGATTCATTGAGACATAGACCATTCTGTTGTTTCATCAAATCACACACAAATTCTGGTTTAACCTTTTGAGGCTATGGAACTGTCAGTGTTATCATCAACCACAACTACATGAGACCTGTATACTGGAAACTGTAACACTTCCTTGAAAGAAACTAAAAGGGTGCTTAAATAAAAGGGAAAACATCCTGTGTTCTTAGGTAAGGAAGACTTGAAATTGTTAAGATGACAGTATTCTTTTTTTTTAATATTTATTTTTTAGTTTTAGGTGGACACAATATCTTTATTTTATTTTTTTATGTGGTGCTGAGAATCAAACCCAGTGCCTCACGCATGCTAGGCAAGCGCACTACCACTTGAGCCACATCCCCAGCCCCTAAGATGACAGTATTCTTCAAATTGATCTACACATGCAGCATAATTTCCTTCAAAACTCCAGCTGTTTTGTTTTTGTTTTCAGAAATGGTCAAGCTGATCCTAAAATTCATATGAACTCAAAATAGCCCAAACAATTTTCAAAAAGAAAAAGTGGAGGACTTAAACTAATTGACTTAAAAACTTAATATATAGCTATAGTAAACAAGACTGTAGATCAATAGAAGGGAAGCAGGAGGTTGAAGTAAACTTTAACATTTATGACTAATTGTTTTGGTGCTAAAAGCAACTCATTAGGGAAAGAAGAATCTTTTTAACAAATTGTGCTGGATATCTACATGCAAAAAATGAATTTGAATCTGTTCCTCATACCCTATGCAAAAATTAATACAAAAGGGATTGAAGACTTGAATGTAACAACTAAAACTATAAAGTTCTTAGAAGAAAACATAGGTATAAATCTTCATGATATTGATGTTTTAGATACGACATCAAAAGCCCAAGCAACCCAAGACAAAATTGTCAAAACTTTGAAGGATATTATCAAAAGTGAGAAGACCACCTGCATAATGGAATAAAATATTGTGAATAATATGTCTAGCTGGGCATGGTGGCACACACCTCTAATCCCAGTGGTTGGGAGGCTGAGGCAGGAGGATTAAAAGCTCAAAGCCAGTCTCAGCAACCTAATGAGGCCCTAAGTAACTTAGTGAAACCCGGCCTTAAAATAAAAAATAAAAAGGTATGGGGATGTAGGTCAGTGGTAAAACACACCTGGATTTTGTCCCCAGTACTGAAAAATAAACAAACAAAACAAAACGAAACAACAACAGCAACACAAAACAAACAGAAAAAGCAAATAATATGTCTAATAAGGGTAGAGAAGGTCACTTAGAACTCAACAATAAAAAGATAAGTAGCCAGATTTAAAAATGAGCAAATGATTTGAATGGACATTACTCAAAGAAGATATACAAATGGCCAATGAACACATGAAAAGATGCTCAGCATTATTAATCATCAGACTACACGCAACTCAGAACCACAATGAGATACCATTTTACACTATCCACTGGGGCTATAAGAAAAAAAAAGTGTGTTGAGGATGTGGAGAAACTAGACCCATTATGAATTGCTGTTAGAAATGTGAAATGATTCAATCACTGGAAAATAACTGGTAGTTCCTCAAATTTAAATATAAAGTTATCACATCAGTACTTCCACTTTTGTGTGGAATTATAAATCCAAATAGAAATGAGAATTTATATTCACATAAAACTTGTATGTGAATGTTCATAGCAATACTGCTCTTAGTGGTGAAAAGTGAAAACGATTCATGTGTCTATCAACTGATAAATGGAAAAACAAAATCTGATGTTTTCACACATTACAATATTATTTAGCTTCAGAAAGAAATGAAGTTCTGCCGGAGCATGGTGTTGCACATCGTTAATCCCAGCTACTGGGGAGCCTGGGGCAGAAGGATTGCAAGTTTGAGGCTAGCCTCAGCAATTTAGCAAGGCCTTAAGCAACTTAATGAGATCCTGTCTCAAAATCAATCAGACAAATAAATAAATAAATAGGTTTGGAAATGATGCTCCATGTCAAAACACCCCAGGGTTCAATTCCCAGTATGGGGGGAAAAAAAGAAAATTAGAAAAGAAAAGAAACGACAATAGAGAGTGACTGCTACTGGGTAGGAGGTAGAAATATCTTTTGGGGGGTGATGAAAATATCCTAAAATGAGATAGTGGTAATGGTTGCATACCTTTGTGAACATAATAAAGACTACTAAATTGTATACTTTAAAATGGTGACTTTAATGGTATGTGAATTATATCTCATTTAATAAACAAAATCATATTAAATGTTATTCTAATTTTTCAAAAAAAAAAAAGAAGTGCTTTTGAGGATCTTCTAGAGAGATAGTTCAGTATAGTACAAATTTTAAGGACATGGACTCAAGTGCCAAATGACTTGGTTTAGAATCCCATCTTCACTGCTTAAAAATGGTGTGATGTGGAACAAAGTATAAGCTCTCTGTGCCACAGTTTCTTTTCTTTTTCTTTTTTATTGATTAAAAAAAAAGAATAACAGTGAAATGCATTGCACTTCTTATTACACATATAAACCACAATTTTTTTTATCTCTGTTTAATATAAAGTATATTGACACCCAATTTGTGTCTTCATACATGTACTTTGGATAATGATGTCTATCACATTCCACCATCCTTGCTAATCCCTTGCCCCCTCCCTTTCCCTCCCACCCCTCTGCCCTATCTGGAATTCATCTATTCCTCCCATGCTCCCCCTCCCTACCCCACTATGAGTCAGCCTCCTTATATCAGAGAAAACATTCAGCATTTGTTTTTTTGGGATTGGCTAACTTCACTTAGCATTATTTTCTTCAATGCCATCCATTTACCTGCAAATGCCATGATTTTATTCTCTTTTATTGTGGAGTAAAATTCCATTGTGTATATTTGCCACGTATTTTTATCCATTCATCCACTGAAGGGCATCTGGGTTGGCTCCACACTTTAGCTATTGTGAATTGTGCTGCTATAAACATTGATGTGGCTGTGTCCCTGTAGTATGCTGTTTTTAAGTCCTTTGGATATAGACCCAGGAGAGGGATAGCTGACTCCAATGGTGGTTCCATTCCCAGATTTTCAAGGAATCTCTATACTGCTTTCCATATTGGTTGCACCAATTTGCAGTCCCACCAACAATGTATGAGTGTACCTTTTTCCCCACATCCTCTCCGACACTTATTGTTGTTTTTCTTCATGATAGCTGCCATTCTGACTGGAGTGAGATGATATCTTAGAGTAGTTTTGATTTGCATTTCTCTAAGTGCTAGAGATGCTGAGCATTTTTTCATATATTTGTTGATTGATTATATATCTTCTTCTGAGAAGTGTCTGTTCAGGTCCTTGGCCCATTTGGGTTATTTGTTTTTTTGGTGTTTAGCTTTTTGAGTTCTTTTTTTTTTCTTTTCTTTTTTTTTTTAGAGAGAGAAGAGAGAGAATTTTTTAAATATTTATTTTGTAGCTTTCAGCGGACACAACATCTTTGTTTGTATGTGGTGCTGAGGATCGAACCCGGGCTGCACGCATGCCAGGCGAGCGCGCTACCACTTAAGCCACATCCCCAGCCTTGGAGCTGTTTTTTTGATTGAGATGTTTTTAGTCTTTTACTCCAAAATGTAAAGTTGAATCCACCTTTTTAGGGTTATTTATTTATTATTTTTTCTCTTTCTACATTTTTTTATTGGTGCATTATAGTTCTATATAATGATGGGATTTGTTGTTACATATTCATACATGCACACAATGTAAGAATATGATTTGACCAAGATCACTTCCCAGCATTTCCCCGCCTTCGTCTTTGCCTCCCAGCCCCCAGATTCCTTTCTTCTACTGATTACCCTTTGCTTTTCATGAGATCCCTGCCCCTTTTTCTTTTTTCTCTCTACTTTCCATGTATGAGAGGAAACATATGCCTCCTCACCCTCTGAGTTTGGCTTATTTTGCTTAACATAATGGTCTTAAGTTCCACCCATTTTCTTGCAAATTACACAATTTCAATTTTTTATAGCTAAATAAAACTCCATTGTGTATGTATGTGTATGTGTGTGTGTGTGTATATATATATATATATATATATATATATATATATATATATATATATATATATATATATATATATATATATAACTTTTTCTTTATCCATTCATCCATTAATGGACACCGAGGCTGGTTCCATAGTTTGGCTATTGTGAAATGTGCTACTGTGGGTATGCATGTATCACTGTAGTATGATGACTTTAATTCTTTAGGATAAATACCAAATAGTGATATAGCTGGGTCATTTGGTTGTCTACACCTAATCTTTTGAGGAACTTCCATACTGATTTCCATAGTGTGTGTATTAATTTACAATACCACCAACAGTGTAAAAGTGTTCACTTTTCTCATATCCTCTCTAGCATTTATTACTTTTATATTTGATGACTGTCATTATGACTGGTATGAGATGAAATCTCAGTGTAGTTTTATGTGCATTTCTTTAATTGCTAATGATGTTGAATATTTCATCATTTATTTGTTGGCTATTTATATATTCTATTGAAAAGTGTCTGTTTAATTTATTTGCCCATTTATTAGTTGGATTATTTGATTTTTTGATACAAAGTTTTTTTGAGCTCTTTATATATTCTAGATATTAATCCTCTGTCAGAAGATTAGCTAGCAAAGATTTTCTTCCATTCTGTAGGTTCTGTCTTCATATTCTTAATTTTTTTGTTGTATAGAAGCTTTTTAATGTGATGCCATCCCATTCATTAACTTTGGGCATTATTTTCCGAGCTTTAGGGGTTCTATTGAAAAAGTCATTATCTGTGCCTATTTGCTGGAGTGTTGACTCTATGTTTTCTTCTAGAAGTTGCATACTTTCTATTCTAAATCCTAGATCTTGATACACTTTGAGTTGATTTTTTTTTTTTTTAAGTACCAGGATTGAATCCAGGGTCACTTAGACACTGAGCCATGTCCCTAGACCTTTAGAGACAGGGTCTTGCTGAGTTGCTTAGTGCCTGGCTAAGTTGCTGAGACTAGCTTTGAACTCTCAATCCTCCTGCCTCAGCCTCCTGAGCAGGTGTTAAGTTGATTTTTGTGCAGGTGATAGATAAGGATCCGGAGTCATTCTACATATGGAAAACCAGTTTTCCAGCACCATTTGTTAAAAGACTCTCCTTTCTCCAACATATATTTTTAGCATCTTTATCAAGGAAAAGATGATATATCTGTGTGAGTTTTTCTCTGTGCCTTCTCTTCTGTACCATTGGTCTCTGTGATAGTTTTATGCTGTTACTATTCAGTTTTTTTTTTTCCTATAGCTCTGTAGTATAATTTTAAGTCAGGTATTGTGATGCCTTTGGCATTGCTTTTTTTCTTTTAGAATTGCTTTTGTTGTTTTGGGTCTTTTACTCTCCAAGTTAATTTTTTTTTTTTTTTTTGGTGGTTCTAATTCTGTGAAGAATACCATTGGTATTTTGATGGGGATTACATTGAATTTGTATTTTTCTTTTGGTAATAGTATTTTTCTTTAACAATGTTAATTCTGTCTATCCATAAACGTGGGGCATCTTTCTATCTTCTTGTGTCTTCTTTAATTTATTTCTTCAATGTTCTGTATTTTTCATTGTAAAGTTCTTTCATCTCTTTGGTTAGATTTATTCTTAGGTACTTCTTTTTTGGGCTGTTATGAATGGGATTGTTTTTCTGATATCTTTGTCAGCAAATTTATTATTGGTACACAGGAAAGCTATTAATTTTTGTATGTTTCTTTCTGGTTTCTTGGATACTCCCATGAGATATCAATAAATAATGATAATGCCTTGCAGTTTTATTTCTTTTTATATTTTTCTTAAGGTTTCACATACAACCCTCTGACAAAGGTATTGTTTTGGTTAGGGTCACACAGGATGCCATGGACTCAGGGGCATAGCTGGGGCCTCATGACTTCTTTGCCAATTTCAGGAAAGGACTCTTCTTTTTTATCTTATATCTTTTCTAGAACTTTCTATTGATAAATAATCCTGATGAGGAAAACATCATGAATTATAGGGCAGAAGGCAGTTGAAGCCAAGGTGAAAATTAAGACCAGAGGCTTGTCCTATTGTAGATCACACAGTTACAAATATAGCATTATTTAAAGTTTATTTGATCTCAGATTTTTTCCAAAGTGCACATCTTATATCACCTGTCTTTAGATTCATTCATCTTTGTCTTCCTAAAAATTATAAGTGATAATATAAAAGAGGAGAAAAAGTACAGCCAATAGGTAGTGATGAGTACAGTGTTGAAATTCTCTAAAACATCAAAGCTTTGACTGTTTAATAGACCCACCAATCATTTACTGCAGAAAAAAAGTTTAACTTCTTAAAGCAGAGTTCTTCAGAAAAGACAGGAGTGGTATATGTATATGTGGAGGAGCAGGGATAGAAAAAGAGAGAAGGTAATTCTACTTTGGATTTCTGAAATACTTTTGTTCTAAAACTTTTTTTTTTTGAGAGAATTTTTTTTATAATATTTATTTTTTAGTTATCGGCGGACACAACATCTCCGTTTTGTATGTGGTGCTGAGGATCGAACCTGGGCCACACGCATGCCAGGCGAGCGCGCTACCGCTTAAGCCACATCCCCAGCCCTGTTCTAAAACTTTAAAGTACTTTCTCTCATTTGTCTAGTCAGAATGCCCTGGATTATGTGCTGCAGGATTATGATTTATTGTCTTATAGATTAGAAATAAAAATCCAGAAGAGATAAGTTTGCCCCAAATTACATAGAAAAATGAGAGGGAAGGCATGAGAGAGAGAGAGTGGGAGGGAGAGGGAGAAAGAATACACTAGATTGATGGTTGCCAATGTAAAATCTTATCCATTAAATTAGATCCTCATGCATGTCCTCTTCATTAATTAAGAAAGGGAGATAACTAGGGTTTAAAGCAGCATTCCCAACTTGGTTGCATATTGGAATTACCTTGGAGTCTCTAAATAAATATTAATATTCAATTCTCATTCCCAGAAAATTTGATTCTGATTTAATTTATTCGAGATATATCCTAAACAATGGAATTTATTTATTTTTGTTCTAATTAGTTATACATGACATCAGAATGCATTTTGACACATTGCACACAAATGGAACACAACTTCTCATTCCTCTAGCTCTACATGATACAGAGTCACACTGGTCACCAATCATACGTGTATATAGGGTCATAATGTCTGTCTCATTTCACCATCCTATCCCCATATCCCCTCCCCTCTCCTCAGATTCCTCTGCCCAATCCAAAGTTCATCCATTCTTCCCTAGCTCCCCTCCCGCTATTATATGAACCAGCATCAGCTTAGAAAAAACATTTGGCCTTTGTCTTTTGGGATTGGCTTATTTCACTTAGCATGATATTCTCTAGCTTCACCCATTTACCTACAAATGCCATAATTTCATTCTTCTTTAAGGATGAGTAATATTCCATTGTGTAGATATACTGTATTTTCTTTTTCCATTCATCAGTTGAAGGGCATCTAAGTTGCTTCCATAGTTTAGCTATTGTGAATTGAGCTACTATAAACATTGATGTGGCTGTATCACTGTAGTATGCTGATTTTAAGTCCTTTGGGCATAGACTGAGGAGTGGGATAGCTGGGTGAAATGGTGATTCCATTCCAAGTTTTCTGAAAGCTTAACACCAAAAAAACTAAATAATCCAATCAACAAATGGGCTATGGAACTGAACAGACACTTTACAGAAGAAGAAATGCAATCCATCAACAAATATATGAAAAAAATGTTCAAATCTTTAGCAATTAGAGAAAAGCAAATCAAAATTACTCTAAGATTTCATCTCACTTCAGTCAGAATGGCAATTATTAGGAATACAAGCAACAATAAGTTTTGATGAGGATGTAGGGGGAAAGGTACACTCCTACACTGCTGGTGGAACTGCAAGTTGGTGCAATCACTCTGGAAAGCAGTATGGAGATTCCTCAGAAAATCTAGTCAATGGAATTTAAAAAACAACAATTTCTCAAGCCAGGTGTGATGATGCATGACTATAATCAGTGACTCCAGCAACTGAGACAGGAGGCAATTTAATAAGACCCTATTTTGGGGGGTGGGGAAAGTGTTGGGGATATATCTTTGTGATAGAGCACCCCTGAATCTAATCCCAATACAAAGAACAACAAGTAAAAACTCCTCAAGCAGAACAACTGGTTTAAGTATTGGACATTAAAGTCTAGAGAAAGAAGTTTAAAATTTGCTTATTGACTTTAAGAAGCATAACATTTTTCAAATTCAAAAACTATGAAGCTATTTATAGAAATGAATATGACAGGTTAAAACTTAAGAATAAAAAAGCAGATGCTTGGTCCAAGGGGGGGTGGAAAAAATTACACTAGAAGCTTAGGTAAGATTTGCTGCAAGATTACATTAAACTTAGACATCAGGAAATAGTTCTCTCATTCCTGTGTCAAAAACAGAAATATGAGTATTCTAGTAGTGATATTATGTTATGATATTGATATTGCAGAGAATGAAGGTCTTACCCAAAGGAGAATAATAATAATGATAAAAGTAATTATTATAGAATTATTTTTATAATTATTAAAGGAATAATTAGTAATAGCTTGTATTTACTATATATGGTATACCAGGTATTATTCCAAAAGCCTTATGTATATGAAATTATTTAATTCTTTAAATGGGTCTTTGAATTAGATAATATTGCAAACCATGTTTAACAAATGGGAAAACTAAGGGTTAGGAGAGATTTAAGTAATTTGCTTTAGTTCACACAGCTAATTAGTAGTAAAATGGGTATATTTGATTTCAATATGGCTATGCTATGCTTCTGAGACTTGTAACAAAATTGAAAGGGGACTGAAGCCTAGGAATATGCATAATAAATATGTTTGTCATGATATTTACAAAAGACCACAAAGAAAGAATTGTTGGGAAACAGTATATTTTGCATGCATACAGGTTCAGGCAGGGGAAGTACAGGACAAAGGCAGGTGATAGAGGTTGGTCCTGCTGCTGTGCTCCAGTGTGATGTATTAAGATAGCAAGCAAGTTGTAATAGAATAACAAAGTTCTACTTAGGCAAATACCCATACACACTACACCCACGCACACACCTGCACAAAATCTTGTTTCATTAATATCTCCACATACTTCTCCTCCCCTTAGTTCTTGGAATCATTTTGAAGCAGATTTGTATGTTTACCAAAAAAAAAAAAAAAAAAAAAAAAAAAAGAAGAAGAAAAGAAGTGTGTAATAATTTTTTATGTGTTCAGGGATATTTTCCATTTAAAATCACTGTTTTTATTTGTCTACAAATTGTGACCATTGTGATTTTTTTCTATGCCTTATTATAAGCTTAAGAAGTCACTAGCAATCCCATATTATTTAAATACTAATATGTATAGGATGTATATATGTACACACACACACACACACACACACACACACATATATGTACTAGGGATTGAACTCAGGGGCACTCAGCCACTGAGCCACATCTCCAGCCCTATTTTGTATTTTATTTAGAGACAGGGTCTCACTGAGTTGCTTAGCACCTTGCCATTGCTGAGGCTGGCTTTAAACTCACAATCCTTCTGTTTTAGCCCCCTAAGTGGGATTACAGGCATATGCCACTGTATCCAGCATTAAATATTAATATTCTAAGTTTCTAAAAACTAATTCTTGGGCTGGGGATATGGCTCAAGCGGTAGCACGCTCGCCTGGCATGCGTGAGGCCTGGGTTCGATCCTCAGCACCACATACAAACAAAGATGTTGTGTCCGCCAAAAACATTGAAATTCATTCTCTCTCTCTCTCTCTCTCTCTCTCTCTCTCTCTCTCTCTTTAAAATAAATAAAAACTAATTCTTTTTCCAACTAAAATTTAGATAGCATGGTGATGAAGCAAGGATCTAAATTATTTTTGAGCAAATAAATAATCCATTGCCTAAACTCCATTTAATGAATATAATGAATAATTTATTTTAGAACTTCTCAATGCCAGTTGTATGTTGATATCTCCTGGGAAGCTTTTCTTTCTTCTTTTTAATATTTATTTTTTAGTTTTAGTGGACACAATATCTTTATTTTACATTTATGTGGTGCTGAGGATTGAACCCAGTGCCTCATGCATGTTAGGCGAGCACTCTACCACTGAGCCACAAATCCCAGCCTCATACAAGATTTTCTTTATTCTTTTCTTTTCTTTTCTTCTTCTTCTTTTTTTTTTTTTTTGGGGGGGGGGTACTGGGGATTGAACCCAGGGCCTTGTGCATGCAACGCAAGCACTCTTCCCTAGCCACCTGGGAAGCTTTTCTATTACTGAATTGTGATATGTGAAATCATGTTCAATGGACTTCATTAGTGTTTTAGTCAGCTTTTTCCTGACAATAACAATTGTAGAGGAGGAAGAGTTTATTTGGGGGTTCATGATTTCAGATGTCTCAGTCCTTAGATAACTTGCTCTATTCCTTGGGGCTGGAGGTGAGGCAGAACATCATGGTGGAGGAATGTGGCAGAAGGAAACAGCTCATATGATGATCAGAAAGCAGAGAGAGAGATTCCACTTGCCAAATATAAAATATGTACCCCAAAGGCATGCCTCCAATGACCCATCTTTTCTAGCCACCCTCTACCACCTTCAGTTACCACTCAGTTAATCCTATCAGAGGATTAATTCAATGATTGGCTAAAGCTTTCATAATCCAATCATTTCTTTCTTTTTGTTTAGATTTTTATTCTAATTTGTTATGTATGGAAGCAGAATGCATTACAATTCATATTACTCATATAGAGCACAATTTTTCATATCTCTGGCTATCTACAAAGTATATTCACACCAATTCATGTCTTCATACATGTACTTAGAGTAAGATGTCCATCTCATTCCACCGTCTTTCCTACCTCCATGGCGCCTACCCTCCCCTCACTCCCCTCCCCTCTATCTAGAATTTGTCTAATCCTTCCATCCCCCCAAACCCATTATGAATCAGCATCCTTATATCAGAGAAAACATTTGGCATTTGGTTTTTAGGGATTGGGTAACTTCCTTTAGCATTATATTCTCCAACTCCATCCATTTATCTGCAAATGCCATGATTTTATTCTCTTTTATTGCTGAATTGTTGAGAGCCACAGTTTAGTCAGAATGACACCTGGCATTTTTGCCAGAGGGAATGGTTGAAAGGTGACCCTGCTCCGGGATTAGGGTGGCTCTGGGATTAGGGTGGATCCTGCTGGGAATAGGGCAGCTCCGGGATTAGGGCGGATCCTGCTGCAGCGCCTGCTACTTTGGAGTTCCCTTTGAGTTCTCCCAGGGTTCTGAGAGAATTGGCGTGTGGAGCCTGGAGGAGGGAGTGGGTTCCCGGGAAGAGTGTGTAGAGTGCCGGTGAGAGTTCGGGAATAAAGAGTTGCTGTTTGAATCTACAAGGCTTTGTGGCGGCTCGGTTAATTTGTGCCCAGCCAGACTGCGGCATGAATAGTATTCCATTGTGTATATATACCACATTTTTGTTATCCATTTATCTACTGAAGGGCATTTAGGTTGGTTCCACAGTTTAGCTATTGTGAATTGTTTTTTTTTTTTTTTTTAATTTTTTATTGTTGTCTGTTCAAAACATTACATAGTTCTTGATATATCATATTTCACAATTTGATTCAAGTGGGTTATGAGCTCCCATTTTTACCCCATATACAGATTGCAGAATCACATCAGTTACACATCCATTGATTTACATATTGCCATACTAGTGTCTGTTGTATTCTGCTGCCTTTCCTATCCTCTACTATCCCCCCTCCCCTCCCCTCCCCTCCCCTCTTCTCTCTCTGCCCCCTCTACTGACATTCGTTTGTCCCCCTTGTATTATTTTTCCCCTTCCCCTCACTTCCTCTTGTATGTACTTTTGAATAACTCTGAGGGTCTCCTTCCATTTCCATGCATTTTCCCTTCTCTCTCCCTTTCCCTCCCACCTCTCATCCCTGTTAAATGTTAATCTTCTTCTCATGCTCTTCGACCCTACTCTGTTCTTAGTTACTCTCCTTATATCAAAGAAGACATTTGGCATTTGTTTTTTAGGGATTGGCTAGCTTCACTTAGCATAATCTGCTCTAATGCCATCCATTTCCCTGTAAATTCTATGATTTTGTCATTTTTTAATGCAGAGTAATACTCCATTGTGTATAAATGCCACATTTTTTTTATCCATTCATCCATTGAAGGGCATCTAGGTTGGTTCCACAGTCTAGCTATTGTGAATTGTGCTGCTATGAACATCGATGTCGCAGTGTCCCTGTAGCATGCTCTTTTTAGGTCTTTAGGGAAAAGACCGAGAAGGGGAATAGCTGGGTCAAATGGTGGCTCCATTCCCAGCTTTCCAAGAAATCTCCATACTGCTTTCCAAATTGGCTGCACCAATTTGCAGTCCCACCAGCAATGTACAAGTGTACCCTTTTCCCCACATCCTCGCCAGCACTTGTTGTTGTTTGACTTCATAATGGCTGCCAATCTAACTGGAGTGAGATGGTATCTTAGGGTGGTTTTGATTTGCATTTCTCTGACTGCTAGAGATGGTGAGCATTTTTTCATGTACTTGTTGATTGATTGTATGTCCTCCTCTGAGAAGTGTCTGTTCAGGTCCTTGGCCCATTTGTTGATTGGGTTGTTTGTTCTCTTATTGTCTAATTTTTTGAGTTCTTTGTATACTCTGGATATTAGGGCTCTATCTGAAGTGTGAGGAGTAAAGATTTGTTCCCAGGATGTAGGCTCTCTATTTACCTCTCTTATTGTTTCTTTTGCTGAGAAAAAACTTTTTAGTTTGAGTAAGTCCCATTTGTTGATTCTAGTTATTAACTTTTGTGCTATGGATGTCCTATTGAGGAATTTGGAGCCCGACCCCACAGTATGTAGATCGTAGCCAACTTTTTCTTCTATCAGACGGCGTGTCTCTGATGCTATTGTGAATTGTGCTGCTATAAACATTGATGTGGCTATGTCCCTGTAGTATGCTGTTTTTAAGTCCTTTGGGTATAGACCAAGGAGTGGGAGAGTTGGGTCAAATGGTATTTTCATTCCTAGTTTTCCAAGGAATCTCCATACTGCTTTCCATATTGGCTACACCAATTTGCAGTCCCACCAGCAATGTATGAGTTCTTGTGCCTTTTCCCTCACATACTCACCAAGATATATTGTTGTTTGTATTCTTAATAGCTGCCATTCTGACTGGAGTGAGATGAAATCTTGGAGTAGTTTTGATTTGCATTTCTCTAATTGCTAGAGATGTTGAACATTTTTTCATATATTTGTTGATTGATTATCTTCTGAGAAGTATCTGTTCAATTCCTTGGCCCATTTATTAATTGATAACCCAATCATTTCTCCTCTAAACCTTCTTGCATTATTTCACACCTGAGATTTTGGGGGGCATCTCACAACCAAACAATAACAATAATAATTATCATCTATTGGAGGGGTGGGGCATGAACACCAGCATTGGTATTTTTTTTTTTCAAAGCTCCCTGAGAGACACTAATATGCAGCCAGGTTTGAGAACTATGAATCTGAAGAAGCCCAAAGTTTCCAACAAATAAACTGTGAAAGCGCTCTATAAACCCTTCATCTCAATCCTCTCATTCATGTCTTAGAATAGCTGCCTCCACAATGTCCCCATCTATTAATTTCTGGACCCACCCTACTCTTTGGCCCTGCTGCCGCACTGTACCCACTCTTTCTGTGATCATGAATGATCTTCATTTTGCCTGTATCCACTGGTTATTTTTTCCCTTACCTCCCATCACCTGTCAGACCAGTTGTCTTCCATGTTCTTCTGACACACCTTCCTGTCCTTTGATTCTGAACAGTGAGAGCTCCTGGTTCTCCTCCTCTTTCCCTGGTGCTCCTTTTTAGTGTTTTTGGATTTCTTCTTCATGTTACCTCAAAATGTTGGAACTCTGTGCCTTCTATTCTAGCCTTTTCCTTTTCTTTTCTTTCATTTTTTCTCATTTTCCCTTTCATCAGTTTCCAAGCTTTTAAATATCATCTAATGACTCCTAACTATTTATCTCCAGTACAGATTTCCCCAATGAATCTTAAAAACTATACCATCAACTTTCTTGCTTCTTCCTTTCTCCCATGCTGGGAATTGAACCCAGGGCCTCACATATGTTAGTCAAGCTCTCTATCACTGAGTTACACCCACAACTTCCAAATGATTATTTCTATCATTAGAAAGTCACACTGATTATCTCAAATCAAAACGTTAAGAACAACAAATGATCCCTATGAATCTTTCTTTTTGATTTCTCCTTTTCCCCTTCCACCTCTTAAAAACACTGTGTGTTCTGTTGGTTCAATCTCCTGCAGAGCTCTAATCTCTCTTTCTTATTTGTTTTTGCTGCCTTTATGAAACTATGAGCTTCATAATTGGTATTGTTGTATTCATTCTTATCACCTTCAATTTATTATTCAATGGATACTAAAGTAATATTATTTTTAACTTTTAATTTTGAAATAACTATAGACTCATGAGAGTTGCCAAATTGAGTATACAGAAATGGGTGCGCCCATCACGCAGCTTCCCCTAGTGGTAACACCTATATGATGATAGTGCCTTATCAAAACAAGGAAATGACAGTGGCACAATATCATTGACTGAACTGCACAGCATTCTCAGATTTCAGTTTTTGCATGCACTCAGTATTTTGTACCTTTCTGGGTAGTTCTGTGACATTTTATTGCACATATAGATTCATATACCCACCACAACAATCAAGAAACAGAATCGTCTGTCACCATAAAGAAAGTCTCTCATGTGATCCTTTTATAGTCACACCTTTTCACTTCCTTCTGGCAACCACTGATCTATTCTGTTTCCATACTTTTGCCATTTTTGAAAATGTTGAATATATAAAATTATACACTATGGAACCTTTGAGATTGGCTTTTCTTACTCAGCAACATGCCCTCAAGCTCCTTCCAACTGTTGTATGTAATTTGATCCTTCTTGCTAAGTAGAATTCCAAATAATGTTCTTTTAAACTATTTAAAAAAAAGATTTTGTCACTCTCTGCTTAAGATTCTTTAGCAGCACTTAGAATAAAACAAGCAAAGCTTAGCATGGCCTAAAGTTTTCATTATCTGCACCTGGCCTACGGGGACATAGGCCATCTCTTCTTGTTTCCCCTCTCTTGCTACTGTCCAGATATAGTGACCTTCCACCTGAGAACATAGCAGCTCTGCTCTGATTCAAGGCCTGGGTGCTGTCTTTCCTTTTCCTTTGTACTTTGTCTTTATCTAGTCAGTTCCTACTTGTCTTTTGTCTCTGGTTACCACTTAGGGAAACTTCTCTTTTTTTTTTTTTTAAAAAAAAAAGAGAGAGTGTGAGAAAGAGAATTTTTCAATATTTATTTTCTAGTTTTCGGTAGACACAACATCTTCGTTTGTATGTGGTGCTGAGGATCGAACCCGGGCCGCACGCATGCCAGGCGAGCGCGCTACCGCTTGAGCCACATCCCCAGCCCAGCATGGGAGGTTTTAAAACCCTTGTTAATTGTATTATTACTTTACCTCCTTCTCCATATGCAGAAATGCATATACTTAGATCCACAAATACTATAAATATTTAGATGAGTTTTTGTTTTATTATATATATGCTATATAATATTATATACGTTATATAATATTTATTTATTTATTTGATTGGTGTAGTTCTGTGCAAAAGCAGATGGAGAAGGAAGGGATGAAAAGAAAGATTAACACATAGATTGTCTGCAGTGGTCATGGCAAGGTACTATGTAATTTACATTAATTATGTCATGTAACTCTCAATAGTCCTGGAAGGGCCGGAAGGTAGATATCACCATTGCCACTTTACAGGTGGGAAAACAGAGGCCCAGAAAGTTAAATCACCTTATACAAAATCAGAACGAATGGTAGAAGTGAGTTTTGATTGGAAGTCAAACTCTAAATCCCTTTTCTTACAACAGCACTAAAGAAAATTATAGGCAGGGTAAGGGTAGGAATAGATAGATACTGCTGAGATTCTGGGACTGCCATGACATGGGTAGGAAGATGCTGGAAAAAGAAGCCTCCCAAGTTCAAAAGCATTTGGAGGAAGAAGTGAGGTGGGGTGACTGGCTGAGGGAGCTGATTGATTGGTCTGATCCTTTTGTAGCATGATCTACTTCCTGCTGCTCTTTGTACTTCTTTATTGCCCTCAGAGAGATTCAGGTTTCCTATACCCTAAAGTAGGAGGAAAAGGAGTGCCAAGGTCAAGTATTATGCCTCTAGATGCTCAATGAATCACCTACCAAACCAGCACTAGAACTTCAAACTCTTTGTTATCACAACACAAGTTAGTGCTGGTCCCACCTCCCCTAGCTCCTGGAGTGCTCACCCAGAGTCACCTGGCCTAACCAGCTCCCCAAGAAGAGGGAGCTTTTGGCTCTGAACTGTGTTGCATGAAATGGTAATGTGTTCTCAAAGGTGTCCCTTATCATCCAGCCAGGCATTTGTTATTGTTTACTTGGGATTATATTCTATATACAGAATCTTTACTGGGACACACCTTATATGAAACAACACTGACATAAAGGGCAGCTGAGTTGATTTTCTGATTGTGAAATCTCCTGTCCTCCTGTCTCTCTGCCAGCTTGGTCTGAGGCTTATTTATGAGAGAATTAAAAAGTGTGTGTGTGCATGCGCGTGCGCATACATATGTGCTCTTAAAATCTTTTGTAGGCTGTCCTCCTGCCCTCAGTTTCAGACTTCTTTTCTGCAGGAGGGAAGTGTGCTAAAACAGATTGGAAGAGTGACCAGAAAACAAGATAGATCTCCTCACTTATGGGGAAAACCCCAAGAGATTTTTAAAGAACCAGAGGTGCCCCTTAGAAGGAAACTACCAGGATGCATCTCAAAGTGGGGAGCCAATCCTTGGAAAATTAGTGCAACTCACAGCAGCAAGGAAAATGTGTTTGAAAGAAGCCCTAGGCAGCATGTGCAGGTGTGTTCATCAGTAAGAAGAAGGTGACAGATGGAGGGAGGGGATTGTGTTTAAAGCGGGCAATGGTTGTGTGTTCTAGGTTTCTCCCTTATTGGTAGCTCTTATTTTGGGCTGAGAAAATGGGGGCCTGGGGAAATTGTTGATTAGTCATCACAGGAAAAGAAAATTAATAATTGGCATGAGAATATCTAATTTAAGATTTAGTATTTCTGCGCTTTTGAGGTTTGAAAGTGTTAGTAAACATAAATAGAATGGTGATTATAATAAAAATAAAATTTTGAATTTGTGTAATACCCTGAGAAAATTAAATGCATTCATCTACATCATCATATTTAAATTCTGACACTGCGGCATCTGTGAGCACTGGTCTCATTCTACCTAGATGTCATGCAGGCTGTCTGCTTTGTAATTACTTCACTTCTCTACAGAGTGAACTTTTGTAAGGTTCCAGGACACAAATTAGCTTTCCTTATCTCGTCTGTATATCACGTGGGGTTCAGGAATTCCTGTAGACAAAAGAAAAGAAGAAGCAAGAACTGCTGATAACCCTCAGCCTTATTGTCAAAAGACCTTAATTTAAACAGGGTTAGGAATCTTAGGCACCATCGCTGAACCCATTCTCTTAGGTTTCAAAGTTCATTTCAAGCCCTTGATCTCTAGGAAGGTGGGGGAGGGTAAAGGTCAGAAGCAATCACCATCTTTCAAGGCCTGCACAGAGCTGGAGGATAAGGTAACCTTCTCTCCACCTCTTTTACACTGGAAGACACCTCAGGCATAATACACCTTATCTATACAAATTTGCTTCTCAGGATCACCAGTTCAGTGACCATTCCATTCACTCTTTGTCCCTTCACAGGCTTGTTTTAGTAGAAAGTTGGAGCCCAGGGTACTGAGGAATCCAGCCAGGGATCCCAATTCCTTGGCCAGTGTTCTGTCCCTTGGGATTTGATGCCCATTCCTGACTTTTTTTGCTCATAGCGAAAGAGTGCTAATCCTGGGAATTGGGTCTTTTCACTAAAAAAAGCAGAAGATAGAAACAGGATTGAGGATCAGACCCAGGAAAATGAATGGAGAAAACAATCCAAGGTTCCATATTTTGGTGAGTACTGAAAGAATTTTGATTCTAAAAAAAAAAAAAAAAAGAATTTTGATTCTACTTTTTTTTTTTTTAAAAAAAATATGCTTTGAAGATAGATATGCAGACATCATCTGTGTCCTGTAAGAACTTTAAAGAATATACATACAGATTTTATTCATGTGTTTTTTTTTCTAAATTATGATGTGTTTGTTGCTAAAATTTGGTTTTCACGATTCTTATGGATTCTGATGTAATTCCTTCTTGACATTTTTGGTTTTGTTAATTTGAATGACAAATACATATGTATAATAGTTTAAGGAACATTGGGATTGTAAATAAAAGACCTAGACCAAGAAGAGTATGCTTGCTCTTCCATTTATTTGCCCATTAATTTTTCTCACTGGCTGATCTATAATTTAATCATATAGAAATCATATATCCCTTGGCTTCTACCTTTCATCCTATGTATGATATTTTCCAACATAATACCTAGCACAGTGCAAATGCTCAATATATGCATATAAGATCTGAAAACAGCAGAAGGGCAACTTGTTTTACAGGATGTTGTAGATAAGTAATTCTGGAATGCTCTAGATCTGAGTTCTTCTCAATCTCACTTCCAAGTTAGCAAATAATGCTAGGTGGCTCATGGGTAAGGATGAAATAGGGAGGAGAAGAACAGGTTGAGTGGCTATGCAAGAAGACTGACAGAGGGCTGTCATCTCCATGGTTTACTCTCCCTATTGTTAGCCTGCAGGGCTCTGCCCCACAGCCTATAACCATTAATATTGTAAGGATCCTGCGAAATGTCGGAGAAAGAGACCACCAAGTGACCACTCATGCAATTGGCAGAAGGGGGATTTATTGAACCAGCATGCTGGGGCTCCGTGCCCACTCAAGAAGGGAAAGCAGCCCAGAGCCCCGAGCAGGGGCTGAGCACTGCTTAAGTACACTTTTTGGGGAGGGCGGAGGGCTTTGTATACATCAGAACAAATCATCATTAGGCGTGGGAAAATTGAATAACAACTCCTAAACATGATTGGTTCATTCATTGGCGGGAACAGGTCAGGCTGGAGTGATAGGTCATTCCTAAGGAGGGGGGTTACATTTAAACTGATTGGTCCAGGCCCTGCAATGCCTATGTGCGACCACACAGAGCCCTTATTACTGGGCAGTTCCAAGCATTGTCTTAACAGCTACAGAAATTTAACTCAGACCTTGCAGCTTAGAAACTTTACAACACCCGGTCTTTTACCCTTTAACTTTTACGCTTTAACTTCAATTTCTTTTACCCTTACAATATCTCCCTGGACCCAGCGTGGCATCCACCTAGGAGTGTAGATCTCTTGTCTGTCTAAAGAGAACATGGTTGGCAGATCCCCTTGAGTGGAGAAGCAGGTGGTGAGACTTGGGTGAGGCAGGCAAAACAGTTTGAGTCACCTGGAACAGGACCAGATGTCATTCTGAGGTCAGTTGGGGAATTTTTCACTACAGAGTTCAGGAGAATGGATTTGATTTTTTAAAATGCGATATGCAGATGTATTTGGGGAATATAAGTTTCATCTGGAAACTCACAGGTTAATTGGTGATTGTGTCTGGGAAATGATATTGTACTAACTGAACAGAAATGTATGTAATAAAAGTTGTTTTACTGTTGCAAATAGAACTATCTTTGTGTGTGTTAAAACAGGCCCAGAAATGCAGTGTGTCATTACACTTGTATTGTGAATATGTATGAAAGTCTGGAGAGTTAATATTAATATTTAGTTCCATTCTAATTATAATCATTAACTTCTGTGGACTTCAGACAACTGCAAATATTTCAGGTGGCTTTCATTCCCCATTTCACTCTCATTCTCTTCCTTTTGGTATCTCCTTCCTCATTGTGTTATTTCCTCCTCTGGATTCTCAATTTAAGAGGGGAGATAAACCTAAGAGAAAATGCTAAGAGAAACCTGAAACAATTGAGATGAAAAAGCTAAGGAATAATATCTACAAGTGGGGCAATAATATTGTTTTATTTAGAACCCTGCCTGAAGAGATTTGGCACTGTAGATATAGGTATGTGTAAACTAGTGGCAAGCTATATATAGACATATTTGAGTTATCAGAATAAACAATTTCACAGCTTACCTAGACCCTTAATTCCAATACTCTGAATTTTATTATACATGATACTAACTGTGAGATAATGCTTCACATACTTATGTTTAGCTAAGAAGTAATAGCCAACACACATACTTTTTTTTAGCATAGTGGGAAACCTGTCTAGATATCATTGAAGGGGACAGAGTATTAGTTGTCAGATTGTAGAGCAGTGTTGGCCAGGAGCATAGCATTCTTTTCTTTTAATAGTTAGATTGACTAGATTCCCTGTTCTCTTTCTTCTTTTCCCTTTCTTCTTCCCTCCCTTTTTCCTCATACTCCTTCCCTGTTTCTCTCCCTCCTTTTCTTCCCAGTGCTGAGGGGTTGAACCCAGGGAATTACACATGCTAAGAAAGTGCTCTACCACTGAATTACATCTCTAGCCTTAGATAGGCTGGATTCTGGCCTATAGGAAAAGTCACCCTAGAGGATTTTGGCATAAAGGCATACCTTTTCTCAGCTTGACATTGAATGTGTAGACAATGTCATGTGGTACCTGAAATGAATTACTGAGAGAAAAGTAGTGGTGAATGTAAGCATCTTCTGATCTATGAGCTTGGTGGGTTCTGTGTGGTGAGCTTTCCCATGTAGGCTTTTGTGGAGAAGTGGGTATGTCGGGTGTGCTTATCTTAAAAATTCTGGACTTATTTGGTATATTCTACATCCCTTTACCTAAGCTGTAAGCATTGGGAAGAACTTATTATACAAATATCTGGAAAGCAACGTCATTGAGTGGACCTCATTACCCTGTATATATATATTTTTTAATATTTATTTTTTAATTTTCGGCGGACACAACATCTTTGTATGTGGTGCTGAGGATCGAACCCAGGCCGCACGCATGCCAGGCGAGTGCCCTACCGCTTGAGCCACATCCCCAGCCCCATTACCCTGTATATTTATCTCCTTGCTCTAGCACCCATTTTCATTGGGCTGCTAGGTGTTCATAAGCCTAGCCTCTTTAAACTCCCTATAACAAATAAAGATGATGGTAAGAAACTGGTTCAGGAAGTGCGATAGAAGGCCATACTGTACCTAAAGGTGGGTGCTCTGTATTAATTGGGCTATCCAGGAAATAAACCATAGGTTTGAGTAACTGGCAGAAGGTGTGTTTGGCCATGCACTTATATTTGTGGGGTATAACCATGAGCAGTACAGAGAGCGGGTACTGTGCAATCAGGGCTTCAGATTACTTCCTTCAGTGTGTATTAGTGGGTGTGTAGTTTGGTTTCTGGGCAGAGCTCACAAGTCTGAGTTGGCTTCTGACTGACCCTTTTTTTTCCATTTGTACCATGATAGAAAGATTATGCGTAGAGCACCTATTCCCCCCAGAGCCAAACTTGTTAAACTGGCTGCTCCCTGAATGAAAATAATCACATCTAATTATATACTGAAAATGAAGCAAGAGGAAAATAAAATAAAAATGACAATAGCAGTGAGAAATTTTCAATTAGCTTCTGAATTCACGCTACTGAGCTAATGTTTAATTTTAAGAATTTCTCTCCTTTGCTCTTTCCTCTCCAGGCACTGATCTCTGTGCTTTTGCTAGTTCCTTTCCTTCTATAGGGTCTTGTTAACCATGGACACTCTCAATTATCTTTCTCTCACCTTTGAGGCTTATAAACTAGAGGAGGTGGACGTTGTTGTCCAACTATTCATTGACTTCTTAAATCCCTTGCTGTGTACAAACCCAGATAATAATTTCTCTGTGTGTGCAATTTTCTACCTTTTGGCTACCCCTGTTTACCTGGAATTTTTTTGTCAACCAAACACCTGTCTCCTGAATTGTTAGGGTGTTTTTTAACCTATGATCTCTGCCTATAGAGCTCCAGGAAGAGTAAAAAAAAAATTGTGAGGTGGGAGCTGGGAGATATCTTTCAGGTACAGAGAGACTCTGTCTCAATAAGTAACACTGTGATCATTAGTATCAATAGTAAAGTGCAGCATAATATAGCTCTAACATTTTATATTATTATTTTTGAAACATTTGAATATATTTCCTTTTTATTTACAGAGAATGGGAGAAAGAGAAGATGGCTTGGTGCTGACACTTTAATATATGTCCTGGTCAGAATGTGAGCAGGTCTGTGATATGAGCAGAGGAGTCTCATTGAAGCCCTGAGAGCGGAGGGATTAAATAGTTTTTATTGATATATGTCATCTGTTCATTGATTGTGAGGGTGCAGATGTTTCAGAGAAAGAAAGCAAACACATAACTCATCTCTCTTGACATCTGACCCTGTTTATTCACTATCTGAATTAATTTTGTATAAAAATGAAATGGTTGTTTTAAAAATGTGATGCAAAGAGCAACCCCTAATTGGGAGTCTCTCTCACCTTGTGGGAGATATTTCTATTTGCACTTGAATAAATCTTACTCTTATGCTGAAAAAAAAAATGTGATGCAGAGTTAAAGAAAACATGACATACTTAAAGACTATAGGGGATGTTGATTTTGCTTACATAATCCATGAGAAACAGTTGTTCAGGACAGGTGCTATGAACTTGTACTTGAGCATAGTAGCAAAAGAGTTAGGAAGGGGGCCTTTAAAATAATTTTGGTAACAATAGGATGAAAGGAAAGATTAGATCAGGGCGGTAAAACTGTATAACAGGGAAAATGCCAGAGGGGGAAATGAAGGATTCTTCCAATTTGAATATCAGGCAGATGGACTGATATAAATGGATGGCTCAGTGAGGTGCTATTTACTAAACTAGTGATCCATAGAGACATTTAAAATTCCTATGTGTGCTTCATTTTTTCCCCCAGAATCATTCAATCCTTGGAAATTACTCACGGTTGTGGTTGAGTTCTGGGCATTTTCTGTGGGCCTAGCAGAGA
Organism: Marmota flaviventris; assembly: GCF_047511675.1. NCBI lineage: Eukaryota > Metazoa > Chordata > Mammalia > Rodentia > Sciuridae > Marmota > Marmota flaviventris. The sequence continues at coordinate 99,091,273 of NC_092500.1, forward strand.
AGCAGCAGCCCTGTAGCAATGGGTGAGAAGAGGGGTATGGCACGGATGCTACTGGAATGCAGTCTCAGCGACAAATTGTGTGGTAAGTTCAGATGCCACAAATGCCTGACCTTTGAATTTAGGATTATGGAGACTAAAGTCTGTATAGATTCTAGAAGGAAGATGCTTTGATTTCTAGTAAGAATGAATAAAGTGGTATTAAAAGAATGTGGTCAGAGGTCATTCATTATCTTTGCAGGGTGGGGCAGGGAGAGTGCTGATCAGAGATTCAGATGTGGCATCCTCTCTCTCAGTAGGAAAATGACAGAAAAGGCATAGTATACAGTTGATGTGTTAAGAAACAGGAACACTGGGGCTTCTGATTAGAGTTGCTCCCATTATTATATACATTAAATGTAACTGCAGTGAAAGACAGAAGAGCTGACAATTTCACCTATGATGGGCTGAGGCTGATGGGTAGGGAAAGTTGTGTGGCATCAGGTCAGGCTTCTTAATCTTCTTTCCTTGCTATTAATTGCCTGCCCAGTGGTCCAGGAGCAGCAGTATGAAGTGATCATTGTCCCGACTCTCCTGGTTGGCCTCTTCCTCATCCTTCTTGCAGTCATCTTGTGGCTTTTTATAAGAGAACAAAGATCCCAACAGCAGCGTCCTGGAATTCGAGGTAAAACTCAAACTGTGGGCTCAAGAAAGATGAATATTAGGAAAAAGATAAGCCATATCTCAACAGATATAAGTCCAAGAGTTTAGGTACCTTTAATGGCAGAGACAAGGGCTGCCTCTTTGGAGTGGAGAGGAGAGACCTCTTCTCTAGGAGGTCAGGAGTTAGAACTCCACATGTGCCTGTTGACTAAAAGAAAAATGGAAATAGAGGCCTCATGAGACCTCTTTCTGTCCTCTTTGTCCAACTGAACTAGCAAATTTTGACTATGTGAATGTCTAAGGATTAAGGAAGAAGGTCTAAAAGATAAAGCTCAGGGCTTTATTAACATCCTTGAAGGATAACTTTCTACTCTATGATCCATTCTATCCCTACTCTATTCCTCAAAAATATATGATGAGAAAGGGTAGCCTTCATTCTAGTCTTTGAAGTACTGGGTAGGAAAGGTTTAGAGGTTCTTGTGGAGTATCATTGAACATGCAATGAAAGAGAATCAGCTCATGGAGGAAGCTAAGAGTATAGAGAAGGAGAAAAAATCCTGACAGTGATATAAAACTCTATAGTGGCTGATCCTCAGTCTTCGTCCAAATTTTATGTCAATTGTTTCATAAGTTCACTTTTATTGAAAACGTCTCAAAGGAATTGAATAAACTCACCCCTTCTGCTTATCACATTCTCTTTTGAACCCCCAAATAAGACTTCTTGTTATAGCTATCATCTCCCAAACAACTCTTTCCAAGCTCATTAATGGTACCTATTTTGACAAGTCCATCTTGCTTAACCTGACAAAAGCATTTGAAACACATTCATGCTTCTTCTTTCTTGAAGCACTTTTTTAGAAAAATAAAATAAAATCACTTTTATGATTATATGATATCATTTTCATTCTTATAGATTCAAATGCTTTTTCTATTCTGATTATGGTTCCTGGAACTCCGGATTCTTACATTAAATCAACTACTTTGAAGTTTCAATATAATACACATCTTGTAGGTAATATGTTCAAAACCAAGGTCTTTTTTTTTAAAATTATTAGTTGTTCAAAACATTACATAGCTCTTTTTTTAAAAATTTTTTAATACTTATTTATTAGTTTTTGGCGGACACAACACCTTTGTATGTGGTGCTGAGGATCGAACCCGGGCCGCACGCATGCCAGGCGAGCGTGCTACCGCTTGAGCCACATCCCAGCCCCCATTACATAGCTCTTGACATATCATATTTCATACATTTGATTCAAGTGGGTTATGAACTCCCATTTTTACCCCGTATACAGATTGCAGAATCACATCGGTTATGCATCCACGCAAAACCAAGGTCTTGAAATTACCTTACAAGTGTGCCCTTAAAACCATCCTCCCTATCTAAGTAAATCGCAAGCCCAGCCTTCTATGTTTTCATCTAAAACCTTGTAGGTATCTGTGACTCCCTCTTTTTTTCACATATTCAACCCATAAGCAGATACACTCAACTCTATCTTTAAAATTAACCTAAGCCAATCTCATCTCTCATAGACTGTAGTAATATGCTCCTAACAGCTTTACCTACTTTTGGCCCTGCCTGTGTCTCCTCAGAGGAGCCAGATGATTCTTTTAAGGCATTCATCAGTCTGTTAATTCTCTCCTTGAAATACCTCAATAACTTTCTATCTTGCTCAGAATGAAAAAAGTCAAAGCTCTTCCCATGGTCTTATATGATCTGAACCTCTCTTGCCTTATGTCCTACAACTCTCCAACAATCCTACTTGGCTCTGCTGCACCAGATTCCTTGCTATTTCTCAAATACTTTAAGTATGTTCCTTTCTCAGTGCCTTTGAACATCTTGTTCCCTTTGCCTACAGTACTTTTTCTGACATCAATGTGGTTTGCTACCTAATTGCTTCCATACCTTTCTCCAATGTCATTGTATCAGAAAGGCCTTCCTTGAAATGAAATCTTTGTGGATAAAGTAGCATCACTGATGTTTCTTCTTTCGTCATTTCCTCTACAATACTTATTGACTCATTATTTTCTGCCTGATCACGAGAAGGTAACCTTGTTGAATTATGACTTCACCTATTCCCAACACCTAGAAAAGTATCTGGTATATAGCTAGTGATATTTGTTGAATAAAGGGATGGGTTAATGAGTGATGGTAAATTTAATGAGAAGAATGAACCTTTCTTTTCCAAACGGAGGAAAGTTCATGCCAGCTAAGGAAGGCAGAACGTATCAGAAGACTTAAACCGATACGCAATGAAATATGGAATAATTTGACTTTTAAGATAACTTGAGGAAGAAAGGATAAGCCACAGCTATGGTAGAGAAGTTATCTATACGTTTATTCCAAATTTGGAAGCCACATGACTGACTTAAATGGTAGTCTCCACTGGCAATTACCATTGCCCTTAAGTATCTGTGGTTTTGTACCTGTTCAGGAACTCCCTTGTCTCCATATCATACTCATGGAGAATATAGAATTATAATCCTGAGAAAGACAGAAAGAAAATGTCGTCACTACTTTACAAGGGTCCATCCTGAGTTTTCCCAGAAGTAAAGGGGATTATTATAAAGGTTCTACAAATTTGATGTTGATACCAATTAATAGAGCAGCATCAGAAGATATCCCTCCATTGACCAGAGGTAAAACTGCTAAAAGAACTTCCTGGCTGGTTCATTCTAGGCTTTTCTGGAGTTCTCAGAACAAGAAACTGGTGATTGATATCATCTCTTTATTCTAGGCAGTGCTGCTGGGCCTCCATCTAGGAGTCCAAGTTGGGAAGCAACAGGACGTGGAGGAAAAGTGCTGGTGCCACTTAAGGAGACATCAGTGGAAAGTTTTCTGAGGGCTTCCACATCTGCCTTGTCTAAGCTGCAGGTGCCCCGAGAGCAATTCTCAGAAGTTTTGGAGCAGATCTATAATGGCAGTTATGGGATCATCTATCGAGCCAAGATGTGTACTGGGGACCCTGCTAAGCCCAAAAATATTGTCCTCAAGACTTTAAAAGGTAAAAGGAGAAGTGTTAGACTTCCCTTCCCTTTTTACTTTTCACTTGTGAACTCCTAACAATAAATGTCAACAGTTTTGCAAACATTAAGATATTTTTCAACAAATATTGTGATCACAACTCTGTATAGAAGAAGGCAATTAAGAGTGGAAGCTTGAGACAAAAATGATATTCTTCAGGGTCCTTATATCCCTAACTCATCTTTACCTACTAAGGCTGTTAAAACAGACTGTTTCATATTAGATGTTTCTTGGACTAGGATTCTGAGGTTGCTTTTAAATTTCTCTTTCCTGTTTGATACTCCTTCCTGATACTGCATTTCTCCCCCTACCTCTCTCTTTCTCTTTTGCTGATACTCATGATGTGGACTGGTAATAGTGAATACACAAAATAGAAAAAGGATAAGATAAACAAGAATATTAATCAAAATGCCCACATAGTTCCAGTGTTTCAATTAGAATAGAAATTTGCCTATTTAGGAAGAGGAAAGCCTATTCATTTTTAAGATGATAGTCTATGATATCTTTGATAAAGTGTCAGTGACAATGAGCATCGTTAACTTCTAATTGGTCCTCTATTTACTTTTTGTCTGCACTTACTCCTCAGATGGTAACTGAGAGTTACCATCTGAAATGGTTTTTTGCTCCTTGTTTCCTCTTAATTGGTTGAGCTCACTGCTCACTGCCCTGGCTCTTCTATCCTCTGCAGAACCTGCTGGGCTCCATGAGGTTCAGGATTTTGTAGGACGAATCCAGTTCTATCAGTACCTGGGGAAACACAAGAACCTAGTACAACTGGAAGGCTGCTGCACAGAGAGACTGCCACTCTATATGGTGTTGGAGGATGTGGCCCAGGGGGACCTGCTCAGCTTTCTCTGGACCTGTCGCCGGGTGAGCAGTGGAGTAGAGGTGTTAGGGGGCAAAGCTTGACCTGGTTGATTAGCTGTTCACATATCAATTAGCATCACAAGTGACAAAACATGGAGACAATATAATAGCATAACAGTAACTGAGTATTAATGTCCAAGAGAACTTTTTGCAGTAATTGAAGTATTCCATATCTGCTCTGTTCACTGATAGCCCCCAGTCACATGTGCTGTTGAACACCTGAAATGTAGCGGGTGTAACTGAGAAACCGAGTTTTTAATTTTATTTAATCTTGAATAATGTAAGTTTAAATAGACACATGTGATTAATGGCTATCATATTGGGCAATGTGTTTATAGTATGAACTCTTGATCTCACCTACTAGCTTATAACTTTTGGCAAGTTACCTCACTGATCGTGAGTTTCTAAATCTGTAAAATGGGAATAATAAATTATTACAAAAAGAGACCTGCAAATGTCATAATTTTATTCTCTTTTAATGTTGAGTAATGTTTCCTTGTTTATATATACCACAGTTTCTTTATCCATTCATCTATTGAAGGGATCTAGGTTGGTTCTACAGTTTCGCTATTGTGAATTGAGTGGCTATAAATATTGATTTGGCTGTGTTACTATATAGTATGCTGATTTTAAGTCCTTTGGCTATAGACTGAGAAGTGGGATAGCTGGGTCAAAGGGTGGTTCTATTCCATACTGCTTTCCATATTGGCTGCACCAATTTGCAGTCTCACCAGCAATGTATGACTGTGCCTTTTCCCTCACATCCTCGCCAATATTTATTGTTGTCTGTATTCTTAATAACTGCCATTCTGACTGGTGTGAGATGAAATCTTAGAGTAGTTTTGATTTGCATTTCTGTAATTACTAGAGATGTTGAACATTTTTTCATATATTTGTTAATTGAATGTATATCTTCCTCTGAGAAGTGTCTGTTCAGCTCCTTATCCCATTTATTGATTGGGTTGCTTATATATCCTGGAGTTTAGTTGGAGAATATCATGCTAAGCAAAGTAAGCCAATCCCCAAAAACAAAGACTGAATGTTCTCTCTGATAAGTGGATGCTGATCCATAATGGGGGTAGGGGAATGGGAAAAATAGAGGAACTTTGATTGGGCAAAGGGGAGGGAGGGTGCATGCGGGCAGGAAAGATGGTAGAATGAGATGGACATCATTACCTTAGGTATGACTGCACATATGGTACGACTACATTGTGTACAACCAAAGAAGTGAAAAGTTGTGCTACATTTGTGTACAATTAATCAAAATGCATTCTGCTGTCATACCTATAAGATAAATTAGTTAATTAATAAAAAAGGAATAAGCATTGTTCAAAAAATCAGAGACATTATGTATGTAAAAATTGTTATGATGACAATAATGATATTATGTATGTAAAAATTGTTATAATGACAACTATTTTTGTTATGATGATTTCAATTCTGTTGTTACCATTTAAGTGTCTTTTCTTTAACATTATTCTAGTGTTCCAGGATTGAGGAGGAAAGCATTCAGCTTTTATGTTTTTATACCTCAAACTCACATTAAAAAATAAACAAACATGCTGGGCACGGTGGGATAAGTAATCCCAGTGGCTTAGGAGGCTGGGGCAGGAGGATAGAGACTTCAAAGTCAGCCTCAGCAAGAGCAAAGTGCTAAGCAACTCAGTGAGACCCTACCTCTTAACAAAATACAAAATAGGACTGGGGTTATGGCTTGGTGGTCGATTGCTCCTGAATTCCATCCCTGGGACCCCCCCACCCCCAAAAAACCCCATAAAATGTTCATAATTTTCCAGACTTAGATGGTATTTCTTTTCCTTATAATTTTCCTAGTTCTCTACATAGTCCTCTTTCTGAAGGGCCACTGTTTCCCTAGTTCCTCACTTGCTGACATGAAAATTCAATATTAATAAATCTTTATAATATACTGATTATATTGTACAACTGAACACATATGAAAAAGGAATTCTAATGTCCTTCTCATATAATTTTCTTTTGACACAGAACTACTTCTTTCTCTTCTCTTCAGTTAATATTCACTTATTCTTCAGATTTCATCAGAACCTGTTTCCATCTTTCCAACTGATCAGTTCTCTTCATCCTACCATCATATACTCTTTTAACCCTCTGTGCAGTTCTTTCATGGTACTTAAACATCTCTAACAATTTCTTTATGATTATTTGCTTCTAATTCACATAGGATTATTTGATTATAAGTCACACATATACACAAAATAAGTGGCAGAAGTAACTATGTTTATTTTGCTCACTCTATATTCCATGGAAATTGGTGCTTTACAGGCCTTCTGTAAAAGCCAGAATGCATCGAGGTGATGTGCTGTTAACCACATGGACACAGACACACTGTTCCAGAAAAATGACAGTGGATAACCTTATATATGCTTGTCATTCTTCCCAGGGTTCATTTCTATTCTTCATTAGTCTTCCAGTCCAATAAATCATGATACTTTTCTGCCTGAAGACTTCTCCTATCAATCTCTTTTTGACTTTTTATCCTTTGTTTTTGTATGTTTTCCTTAGCCTTCATATATTTGCATTTCAGATTATATCTATTGTACTTTTTAAAAAATCAAATGTGTTAATGCCACTTTGATATAATGTTTTTTCTCTTTCTCTTTAGGATGTGATGACCATGGATGGTCTTCTCTATGATCTCACAGAAAAGCAAGTCTATCACATTGGAAAGCAGGTCCTTTTGGGTCTGGTAAGACTAGGCAAAATAAAAACCAAGGGTGGGGATTTTTCTCATTAGCCTAGTATTTGGTGTCATTGTTCCCATGTTCAGATTCCCAAATGGGGCATATATTTTAAATTAGACATCAGGGGCAGATAGTCGTACACTGATAATTAATTTTAGTTCCTTCTTTGTGAAATCATTTAGATAATCTACTACAGGATTGGTATTTCCAGGGAGGAGGTAGTCAGCTTAGGATTTCTGGAAGGAACAGGGAAGATTTTAAAAGTTCACTCAATCTTAACATTCAAAAGACAGTGCCAAGAGCTATATGCCCATTTGCTTTATACTCTTATTTATCTATGTATACTTTTAAGAACTAATATGAAAGGGGAAATTTGGGGAGCAAGTTGGGAGAAGATATGGGAAGAGAAACTGAATGGATGAAAGGCTACAGAGCCAGAAGTGTACAAATTTATATCTGGAAAACAAGACAAACTGGTTTGGAACATGTTTTGTTGGAAACTTGATTTGATAATAAATGTGATAGGGAGTGCACATACTTAAAAAAGAATAAGAAACAAGTGAAAGAGGAAAAATGTGAAGGGGAGACAGTAGAATCACTCTTTTATTTTAAAACAACCTAAATAAAAAGGTTTTAGAACTCTGAGTTTAAGAGAAATATTTATCTTTATGTGAATCATTCAGGAAATTTAGATTACGCTATGAAATCACTCAGATAATTGTGTTTAAAATTAGCATTTGCTACAGGTTCTGTGAAGCTACCATTTTTAACTCTTTGATATATCTTGCCACCCTAATGTGTGAAATATACCAGGGATCTAAGCAGAATTAGGAGGAAGTGAAGGAAATAAAGAAGTTGGGAAGGTGAGAAAAGAGCAAGAGTTGTATCTGAAGCTCCCAATGGACAGGATGGGTACACACCATATATTTAATATTATCTTCAGCGTATGGAGCACTTAGCTGGTATGATCCCTTGGTAAAGTTAGGATGTCAGACTACAGTCTACCTTGCTTGTGATCCTTAATTGTTGAGGTGCCTTATGAGGCTAATTGATGAAGCCAATGCATTCATCAGGGCCCTGTATTACCTATAACAGGCAATATCATACTATTTGTTGTTACTTTTAACAAACCCAAAGTCAACACGTTCCTTAATTCTTCTCATGACCATATAATTTTTTTTGTTCTAAAACCTCATGAGAGAGAAATAGTCATCACTTTTTGCTTCTTCATCAACAATTGGAAATTACAGCTCACTCTTTAAAATTTTTATACTATCCTTGTTTAGCAATAATAATTTGGAACCTCTATCTTTTTAGCCATGTACAATTTCTTGATTTCTCCATCGACTTTGAGTAGATTTGTACCGGAGGAGAAAAGATCCCAGCAAATCTAGGCCATTAGTCACATGATTTAAAGTCTGCACTAGAATAATTTTGATACTTCTTTACAATATAGGTTATCAGATTTCTTGTCCTAAATTATGGTTTAGTGAATTCAGGGTGAAAATCTTATGTTTTAAAAAAGCTTTCTGACAATTCTAATTTGGAACTTGACTCAAGAACTATTAGTAGAATAAAAACTAAAATGGGTCATTAAATAAAAAATAGAATTATTAGTAGAGTTTTTGTTGTATTTTCTGTGAATTAGAATACCTTACTCTAGTTACTATCACTTAGTTACTCTGTAGTTTTGTGTAGTCATTTAAATTTATCCAAAAGATACTCCCCTAAATCAGTTAATCCAGTTATTTTAGGGAGACAATAAAATTTTACATAAATTCAATAATATGATACTCAATTTTGCTATGAAATCTATTCCCTTTCTAATATCTAACTGAGTTCATATCTGGTAGATGACAACTAATCTTCAGTGGGACTTACTAGAAAGTGGTAGTCAGATGATGTGGTACTAAATCCCAACACTATCACTACCTAACCTTGGACAAGTCACTATCTCTAAGCCTGTTTGATCATCAACCAAATAGATAAATAGCAATCAGGTTGGCTAAGCTCACAAAACTGTTTGGAAGGTCAAAGGAGATAAAGTATATAAAGTAAGTTTTGAATTTGATATGACATGGGTTTTTTTTTTATTTTTTAATTTTTTATTGTGGGTTGTTCAAAACATTACAAATTTCTTGACATATCGTGACATGGGTTTTAACAAGCATTTCTTATGTGCCAGAAACAGTTGGACAGTAGTAATAAAAAGGTATTTGCACCTGTATTCTAAAAAAAAAAAGCAAACATGTAATGCAAACATCAGCGCAAAGGAGCAATTGCTGAATAAAGAATAAAGAATACATATAAGATGTTGAAATATTTTAACAGAAAGGGAGTCATTTTATTGCAGATGGAATTTGGAATTAATACTTTCAAAATCCTTTATTAGGGATGAGGGTGTAGCAGCACTTGCCTTGCATGCATGAGGCTCTGGGTTTGATTCTCAGCAGTATAAAACTAAATAAGTGGGCTGGGGATGTGGCTCAAGCGGTAGAGCGCTCACCTGGCATGCGTGCGGCCTGGGTTCGATCCTCAGCACCACATACAAACAAAGATGTTGTGTCCGCCAAGAACTAAAATAAATAAATAAATAAATATTAAAAAATTCTCTCTCTGTCACTCTCTCTTTTAAAAAAAAATCTAAATAAGTAAATAAATCCAGCATTAATGTCGTTTGGATTATTTGCTCAGTTTGGTCATCTTAAACATAAGGTAAAATATCTGATCTATTAGCATGCTTTGGAAGTGATGTCATTATAATGAGACTTGTTTAGAGTGGGAAGTGCCCTTATCTTTTTGAGGCTTCCTAGTATGTCTCTTATCTGCAAGCTGAGCAGTGACCTTCAGATAGCTGATTATCTTTGACCTATGCTGTCAGGAATTTCTGCAGGATAAGCATCTGTTCCATGGGGATGTGGCAGCCAGGAATATCCTGATCCAAAGTGATCTGACTGCTAAACTCTGTGGATTGGGCTTGGCTTATGAAGTTCATGCCCTTGGAGCCATCTCTTCTGCTCGGACCATCCCTCTCAAGTGGCTTGCCCCAGAACGGCTTCTCCTGAGACCTGCTGGCATCAGAGGAGACATGTACGGTTTGTTCCTACCCTTTGGATATATTCTCTTCATGACCTGAGTGTTCTCCCTGATTATTATTGGGTGTATTGTCAAGTATGTCTACAAATGAGATCTATACTCAGAAGTCAGAAATACTCTCAAGAAGAAATGTTATGATACAGAGTACATGTTTGGTCTCTGCTTGCAATCCCCTTTGAATGCTTTTTCAAGCATTCTTTCTGTATTGGATTAGAAGCTTACATTAGGAAAGAAAAAAATTGCAAAGATTACTCACACCAGTATCTGAGGACTTAATCTAGTAGTTTTGCTTTAAACCTGAAGGGTGTGAGCCCACTTAATCAGAAGACTAGTTAAGTAAAGAATCCCTAAAGTAAAAATACTCAGACCACAATTCTTTTTTTTTTTTTTTTTTTTTTTGAGAGAGAGAGAGAGAGAGAGAGAGATTTTTTTTTTAATATCTATTTTTTAGTTTTCGGCAGACACATCTTTGTTTGTATGTGGTGCTGAGGATCGAACCCGGGTGGCACGCATGCCAGGCGAGTGCGCTACCACTTGAGCCACATCCCCAGCCCCACAATTCTTAATTTTAACTTAAAACATATACATGTGTATTTCTTTATCAATTTAAAAAAATTCTTTTTATTCTAATTTGTTACATATGACAGCATTACAATTTATTTATAAATCTTTTGAAGAAGGGGAAAAGCTGCATTATGGGAGAACGGGGCTTCTAAATGAAGTCATATGTCCTGTTTCTTGTCTAAATAGCACCTCTAATGACTAACTTTGGGTTCCAATTTGGGATGGTTCTAAGTGCAGTGAGAAACTTAAAAACATTTGCGTAACAATTTGACTGCATACTTGTTATTATTATTTTAATTTTCTACTGTTCTCACCCACACAATTTTACATTTTTCTCCTTCTTTGTTTGGGGGAGGTTACCAGGGATTGAACTCAGGGGCACTCAACCACTGAGCCACATCCTCCACCCTATTTTGTACTTTATTTGGAGACAGGGTCTTACTAAATTGCTTAGTACCTCACTGTTGCTGAGGCTGGCTTTGAACTTCATCTTCCTGCCTCAGTCTCCTGAGTTGCTGGGATTATAGGTGTGCACCAATGCACCTGGTTTACGGAGAGATTTTCATAAGGCACAGACAGATTCTTGTACAAGTCATTCATTAGAGATTTGGATAAGACAGGCAAATTCCAGGAAATGCCAGGAGGTCACATGTACCAGAGCTGGAGTCCCCCTTGTCAAAGATAGGGCAGGGACAGGATCAAATAGTGGGAGGTTAGTGCTTCTTATTCACCACAACTTTGTATGACCCTCATCTCATCATAACGCTTTCTTTTTAGTAGTATACTTTTATAGATTGTTTTCAAGGCATTCAACTTACTTTTCACAGAGATAATATTTATATTCAATCATCTTTTATAGTATTTATTTGCTTATATAATAATACACAATTACAGTTACATGTACAATTGGTGTAAACAGGCTTGTAAAGAATCACAATTGACTATTTTTGGTAACCATATAACTCAAGTGCTTGAAGAAGCTCAGAGATGGAATGTAGAGTATCCTAATAGCTATGAGTGTCATGAGTGGTAGAGGAAATTTAGTACATTAGTTAATATGATTTTGGTTAAAAACTTCCATCAATGTTTTACTAATATCTGTTTTTCAATAGATACATGTTGTAATGTATCTATTTTATGATTAAAAATTAGTCATAAAAATTACTCATTTAATGATTTTTACTATAGTATTATATACATCTTTCAAATCATATTGCTTAAGCAAATACTCATTCCAACAACATATAAAGCTTGCTCTGTTAATATTTTTCCTAGTTTTGGGCAATTAGATTTACTGAGAAAATAGAGGATATATGATAACTTTGTTTGGCTTGTGCTAAGAACAAGACTAAAACCTTAGCAGAAAGGGGTGGAAAGAATGAAAAAAGATGCAAAAGAAATTTCCCTATGGGTGAGTGGATTTATGTGATTGTGCGCGTGCACACACACACAAATAATAGTAAACATCTATTCATGTTAAATATAGAAGAAATATACATCCAATCTTCAAAGAAATTAGAATCTAAGGGAATTGTACAGAAATGTTTCTCTCTCTTTTTTCCTTTGTCTGTGGCACCCAGGGCACTCTACAACTGAGCTACATCCCTAGCCTTTTTGTTTTTTATTTTTATTTGAGACAAGGTCTCATTAAATTGCCCAGGATGGCCTTGAGCTTGCAATCATCCTTCATCTGGGATTATAGGTATGAGCCACTGCACCTAGCCAGGAATGCATTATTACTTTGCTTATTTTATCAGATACCCCTTCATTCTTCTTTATTACCTTCTTTATGGTACTGTTACTGAAGGTTTCTATATTTAAGTGAGCTCTCTAGGAAAGAAAAAATAGAAGTTAAGTAGAGGGTTTTATTTCTTTTACAGCTGGTCCTTTGGGATCCTGCTTTATGAGATGGTGACTCTAGGTAAGCATGATCTCCAAAGTGTGTGGCTGGATGCAAATATGCAAGTATGTTTATTTGGGGGTTGATTTTTTTTTTTTTGAGAAAGTGTTTTAGAACAGGCCTGAAGATTAAATGGGTTGATATGACTTCCAAGCCTGATTCCTGAGAAGTCTTATAAAGTGATGATTCCCTCTTACTCTACTCCTTCCCTCCCTTCCCTTCTCTTAACTTTCTTTTGCTCTCTTTCTTTCTTTCAATCCAGCAATGTTAATTCCAAGAGATTTTTTCTTATCCAAAGGATAATTCCCACACTGATCTTGTGTAAACATGTTTTCTTCAGACTTATTAATCGATTCAACTAAGAAACTACAGCACCTTTCCATGTTATGAAGAGTGGAGGAAAGGTCTTATTTCTTACTTTGCATTATTTTATTACTTTCCTAAAGACTCAAGATTCTCTTTTCCCCAAATTCACTATGCTACATCCTTACTAGAATAGCAGGGGACAACTCTCTTGTATCTAGTATTTTCCCTATGGATTTATCTTTTGCTAACAATTAGCCCAAGTAGATGAAGAGTAATGTTATTTGAAGTTCATATTTTATGACACTAAAGTTCTCTTGCTACTCTCATTCTTTCCATATTGACAGGGGCACCACCATATCCTGAAGTCCCTCCTACCAGCATTCTACAGTATCTTCAGAGAAGAAAAATCATGAAGAGACCCAGTAGCTGCACACATACTATGTAAGTGAATTTTGAAGGTCTGCTTTTCTCTAATTATAAATATTTTTTGCTTCCTATCAATCACTCTCTTTTCAAAGTGGCTCAGATGATCCTCAGTTGTCTTTAGGTGCTAATGCATGGACTTAGACAAAACCCACGAGGTAAAACACATTTGCTAATATATCATGTATGCATACATATCATGTATGTGTGTGTATACACTCACATTATCATACACAAAATATTGAGGCAAAACCAGAACTATATTAGGAATCTAATTTGATAAAATTTGTTTAATTCTGTAGGGATCTCCTAAAATAGGCAGGAAATAGATTAAATGAAATGTAAGTACATTATTGCTTTGTGTAAATGCCAATCGTCTTCCAGCCTCAGTTCAAAGATAGCTCTCATAAAATCAATTGTACTAGATTTATTCATTCAGAGTTTACTGGCTCTTATTCATATTTAACTTTTAAAAACTACTGCTGTTTTCTCAGCTCTCAGTATGATAGAACTAACCTGAAAAAGGGAAGATAGTAGAAATTACAAAGGCAGAAGGAAGATCCAATATTCTCAGCAGAAAGGAACCACTGGCAAACCACTCTGAAGGCATAAAATAAGAAAATTTAAAATTACATGCAGAATATTTTTATTAATGAAGTTCAAAAGGGGACTATTATGGAACATAAGAAAAAGTTAAACTATGTTTAAGAAGATGGCAGACATAACATGTTAGTGAACATTTCTAGTAGATTATTATTTGTAAAATTTTTAAGCTCTAAATAATTACTCTATGAAGCAGATTATAAAGTTTAAATGTCTTAACTATATACACATATGCACAGTATAGTAATGCTAGCTGGGCATCTATAATGAAACTGCTGCCAAATATTTCCTGTAGGTTTCTGTGTGTAAAGGGTTGTCCTTCATACTAGCGGAAACATTTAACTGACAAAGTATCTTACCTTAAACATAACATTTTGATGAATATCTGAAATAACATAAAGATCAACATAAAGTATGCAGCAATATAGTACAATAATTAAAACTTCCACCCCATGTTACAGAGTAAAAAAAAACTGTTTTGTTCTAGCCATTCATTTAGTGTGCACTATTTACAATATACAATGAACAATGAAAAAAACTGTCCCATCATACTCTGTAGTTTGAAAAATCTTTAGTCTTTTCTATTATAAAAGAAGTTCCAGGCACCAATGAAAAAAACATGGAAAGAAACAAAAGAAGTCCCAATGAGAAGAGGACATTAAGATACTTGACATTAAAAAAATTAAAATAATTATCGGTCTCTGGGAATGAGACAGGGCAAAGAATAGCAGGGTTTCTTTGTTTTTTGGGGTGTATGTGTGTGTGTTAAGATATGTTGAGAGAGGAGACATGTTTCTTTCTTTTTTTATTTTTGGTACTAGGGATTGAACTCAGGGGCACTCGACCACTGAGCCCCAGCCCCAGCCCTATTTTGTATTTTATTTAGTGACAGGGTCTCACTGAGTTGCTTAGCACCTCGATTTTGCTGAAGCTGGCTTTGAACTCATGACCCTCCTGCCTCAACCTCCCAAGCTGCGGGAGTGTGCCACATTGCCTGGCGTGTGCCACCATGCCTGGCGAGACATGTTTCTTATACATTTGCCTGTTTCTCTTGTCTCCTTCTCAGGTACAATATTATGAAGTCCTGTTGGCGTTGGAGTGAGGACAATCGTCCCTCACCCAGAGAGCTGCGCTTTCGCCTAGAAGGTGCTGCTAGAACTGCTGATGACAAGACTGTTCTGCAAGTACCAGAGTTGGTGGTGCCTGAACTATATGCATCTGTGGCTGGTATCAGTATAGAAAGCCTTTCCTACAGCTACAGCATCCTTTGAAGGCTTCCAGCTGGATACATTTATATGTGATTCTATTTTCTTGAAACCAATTCCTCCAAGAACACTCTAGTGGGAAAGGGAGATAAAGGACATAGATCCTAGTTATTTCCCTACATATATTGCTAGAAATGTGAAGTGATGCTGGTTGATGCTCTTCACACCACATACCCTTGAACTGAGAAATACTGTCAGTCTCATTTTTTTCTATCTCAGTCCTAAAAACCCTGGGTAGAAGTGGAGAATGTGTCAATGCAAAGGAGGCTTGAAAAATCTGCAACTTAAAAAAACAAAAAAAACTTCAGTGTTTGTTGGGGTATAGCACAAATAGGCTAGTCCTTCTCATCCTAGGCTTGCTTACTCCTTAACAATATTTTTATCTACTATTACAAGGTTCAAAGAAACTAGGAATGAAATGAAGAAATAGAAATCTAATAAAGGAGGTGATGAGGAGATTTAAGATTTTTATTTGCTCAAGAGTATAGCTGTGGACCAAAATCTCCTTCAAAGGGAAGCTTGAGGGGACATAAAATTTCCCACTCCTGGTCCTTACATGAAGGGTTGAAGAACTTTGAAGGAAAGATTCTGAGTTCTCCTTGAGTATAGATATAAGAAAAATAGTACCCTTTTATCTAATTCTGAGTCAAGTGAACCCTGTTTGGGTACTACTTTTGATCAGAAGCTGGAGGAATTGTTCTGTGATTAAGAACATCCAACAATTATTGTTCATCAGGTTTATTTTCCATTCTCCACAAGACTAAGGACAGTAAACCTAGAAAATCAAAGTGAGATGAATGATGGTAATGTTGTGTGTGTGTGTGTGTGTGTGTGTGTGTGTGATAACAAAGGTAGAAACCAAGCAAGAAGTCTTAGTAGCTCAGATGGTCATTAAAAAGGGCTAGTCAAGAATGTGATCTGATACAGGATGGCTAACTTTTAATTTTCAAGATCCATTGATTTACTGTGAAACTTATTTCATTAAATTAATATTTATTGAGTGGAAGTAGGCTTTTCTGATATATAGCTACCAAATTTTCTAAAATAGGGAAGATAGAAGCAAATAACTGGAAATTCATGTTAACAGGAAAATTTAAGCGACAACCTACAATGTCAGAAAAAGATTTTTTTTGCATGTAAAATGGGAAGACTATCTCACTGCATTGTGATGAGGATTAATAAGTATTTGTACAGTATCTGGTATATGTATGCGCTTAATAAATATAGTTTCCTTTATTTTGCCTTTCCTAACCTAGGAACTTTCATATTTTTTTTAACCTAAAATCTACTGTGGCCAAGAAGAGAACCTCAATCTGTGATACTTCAGAGCAGGACATGCTTAAAGATAATGGCATGATATACGTGTACCATGTACACCACATGGTTAAAAACAAGAAGTTGGGCTGGGGATGTGGCTCAAGCGGTAACGCGCTCGCCTGGCATGCGCGGGGCACTGGGTTTGATCCTCAGCACCACATTAAAAAAAAAAAAGTTGTGTCCACCGAGAACTGAAAAATAAATATTAAAAAATTCTCTCTCTCTCTAAAAAAAAAAAAAAAAAAAACAAGAAGTCATCACTTTTATCTTAAAAATTTTTACATGACTGTAGAGTATATTTTGAAATGTTATACATATACAGAATGAATATAACTTATTCCAGTTAGGATCCCATTATTGTGGTTGCCCATGATGTGGAGTTACTTTGGTTGTATATTCATATATGCGGATAGGAAATATATGTCCAATTCATTATATTGTCTTTCCTTATTCTCATCCTTCCTCCCTTCCCTTAATTCCCCTTGTCTAGTCCAACAAACTTCTAATCAAGAAGTCATCACTTTTATTTGAGCTTTTGGATGATGATAGTAATTCTCTAGTATTTCAGAATATTGAAAATATCACAATGCTATTCTGTTGAACTTGGTGATCTGTGACTTTAAAATCTGAGTACCCTAGAAAGGAAATCTAAGATTGCTGTAGGAAAGATAATTGGTAGTTGAAAATATTGTAGAAAATGGAATCCTGATGGAGTTGGAATGCATCATCTAAATGAAGAATGACTATTGCCCCTGTTGGAATACCATAGTGAGTAGAGAGGATTTAAATAGGTGTAAATGGCAGTAGGGAGAAAGGAGGTAGAGTGGCTTCACACACAATGTTAAAACCATGTGGAATACTGTTTTTGACTTTTAGTTGTTCATTTAAATCAAATTGACAAAAGTATTTATTCTATTATTAAAAATATTAATCCTCGCTGTAACAGACAGTGGGCTAGGTGTTAGATGAAAAAAACAGCTTTTGGTTACAGTTTACAAGTAAGAGACATTATATATTTAGTTAAGTGGGTATCTGCTAATTACAAATTAGGTGCTATGAAGAAAAAGTATGGGACAAGAGAAGGGAGTATAAAGTAAAGATCTCCTTTGAAGAAATGACATTTAAACTGAGACCTCAGGTTTGGGTAGGAAAGCCAGAAAAAAGAGAAGAACTTTTCATGAGTAGAATTATATGTATGAAAATTCTGAGGCAACAAATAAATTTCGTTTATTTAAGGAACTGCAAGGATATACATGGGGTTACAGCTTGTGTGTTAAAGGGAAAATAGCATATAATAAAAGATATTGCTTTTTCTTATGACATGTTTTGGTATTTGTTTCGGTTGAAGGGAAAGAAGCAGACAATTGGTATTTCTTTAAAATATTTATTTTTAGTTTTAGGTGGACACAACATCTTTATTTTATTTTTATGTGGTGCTGAGGATCAAACTCAGTGCCTCATGCATGCTAGGCGAGCACTCTACCACTGAGCCACAATTTCAGCCCAACAATTGGTATTTTAAATGTTGACCTCTAAATTAATTTTTTTTTTTATACAGACCTGGAAAACTGGCTAGAGTGATTTTGGCTCCAAGAAAACTGGGAATTTCTTTCAGTTGTTTGGTTTTGTTTTTCAAAACAAATATTATATTTCTGAGATTATATTTTTGGTATCTTTGATCTGTCAGCCAAAGTAATCATGGAATTAAAATATTTACCAAATAATCAAGTTGAATCCATATATAGATTTTTATTGTTTAGATTGCCCCCTCCTCCAGCCTTATTTTTCCAACCTATGCTTTATGATTAAAAAAATTCCAGTAGTTAGGAACTGAGCAAACATACACCTAGATAAATTGTCTAATGGAAATGTATCACGCTCATGCAGAACAGTAGTGGCTTTTATGCAACATTCAGGCATCCTATTAAAATTGATGAATAGTGATGTTTTCAACCATCTTAAGATAAAAAGTAAGTTAACTGAATTTTCTTAATCTTGTTATAATTTTGAAAAGATTTCTTTTTTGCTTTACCATACTTATTTAAATAAAAACAAGTAGCAAATATAATGGAAGGCTCATAAGATAGCCTAGTATTCTTAATTTAATGGTTTTTATTTGTGTTGGGCATGAGTTAGAGGTTATCTTGTTTAAGCATATAATATTGTTATACGTTACCAAAAATTGCTAGTTTTAATTATGGAATTAAATACATATCATCATGTCATGATAATCTAGAAAAAGCATCTAGTTTTTAACATGAACATATCTGATAAACAATGAAATATAAAGTTTGGCATTTCTACATGATGATGATTCTCTTATTTAAAAATAATACCATTAAATGGTGTAAAGACAGATATGGCTAAAATTCATATGGAAGTCTGTTATAGAAAAGAGAAGAGAAAGGTGAGTGGATGGAATTAAGGACTGATACAAAATACCTCACTGCAGCCTCTCTTTTAAAAACACTCTCATCGGCTGTTGCTGCTTTCCAAGCTTAGTGATGCCGCCCAAGGATGACAAGAAGAAGAAAGACGCCGGAAAGTCGGCTAAGAAAGACAAGGACCCAGTGAACAAATCTGGGGGCAAAGCCAAAAAGAAGAAGTGGTCCAAAGGCAAAGTTCGGGACAAGCTCAACAATCTAGTCTTGTTTGACAAAGCTACTTATGACAAACTCTGTAAGGAAGTTCCCAACTATAAGCTTATTACCCCAGCTGTGGTCTCTGAGAGACTGAAGATTCGAGGTTCCCTGGCCAGGGCAGCCCTTCAGGAGCTCCTCAGTAAAGGACTTATCAAACTGGTTTCAAAGCATAGAGCTCAAGTAATTTATACCAGAAATACCAAGGGTGGAGATGCCCCAGCTGCTGGTGAAGATGCATGAACAGGTCCAATCAACTGTACATTTGAAAAAATAAAACTTTATTAAAACAAAACAAAACAAAAACACTCTCATATATTCTTTTAGGGCACATCCTACCCTTATTCTTTTTTGATGATGCTGGGGATGGAACTCAGGGTCTGAAGCAAGCTAGGCAAGTGCTCTACTACTTAACTGTAATCGTAGCCCTCTTATTCTTGATTTAGTACTCTTATCTATTAACTGAGATAGCTCTAGACAACTCCTGTAAATACTTAAAGCGAATCAAAAGCACTGAAAACACACACACACACACACACACACACACACACAAACATGAGACTATTATCTCTAGTGTTTATCTCAATACTATTAGAATATGCTTCTGAAAATTGGTAGTTGGACTGGTTTGATCATTTTAAATAGAGAAGCAAAAAAGGAAAAAAAAGAGGCAGGTCAGAGGAGGCATAAAGAGATCATAGAAAAAGACAATTTTAGATGTAGGAAAAATCAACAGAACATTTTAAAGATTAAATTAACAAGTGTAAGAAACAAACATCTCTGATCATAACCCCCTCACTTGATGCATTACCACAAAGCTGGAAGAAATAAACTTAAAAATTCTAGTGGAAAATCATTATTTTATCAACAAATACTGTATATTTGAGTAAACCATTAAGTCTCAATTTCAGTTGGAGTTGGGAATGTTTCTTTCTTATCTACTTCAAAACTATTTCACAAGGTGCTTTGAAGTTGACTACCATTTGTGTTAGCAAAGGCAGAAACAGGATTTTTTTTTTATTGGTTGTTCAAAACATTACAAAGCTCATGACATATCATCTTCCATACATTTGATTCAAGTGGGTTATGAACTCCCATTTTTTACCCCAAATACAAGTTGCAGAATCACATCGGTTACACATCCACATTTTTACATAATACCATATTAATGACTGTTGTATTCTGCTACCTTTCCTATCCCCTAGTATCCCCCCTCCCCTTCCCTCTCATCTTCCCTCTCTACCCCATCTGCTGTTGTTTAATTCTCTCCCTTGTTTTTTTTTTTCCCCTTTCCCCTCACAAACTCTTATATGTAATTTTGTGTAGCAATGAGGGTCTCCTTCCATTTCCATAGTTTCCCTTCTCTCTCCCTTTCTCTCCCCCCACTCGTCTCTGTTTAATGTTAATCTTTTCCTCATGCTCTTCTTCCCTGAGAAACAGGATTTTTAAAAAAAATATTTATTTTTTAGTTGTAGTTGGACATAATACCTTTGTTTTACTTATTCATTTTTATGTGGTGCTGAGGATTGAACCCAAGGCCTTGCACATGCTAGGTGAGCACTCTACTGCTGGGCCACAACCCCAGCCCAGAAATAGGATTTTGCTTTCAAATAAGCAGCTTAAACATTTATTTATTTAGTTTTATAAACTGTGGTGATAAGAATACCTGTACTCTAATTTGGAGCCAATAGCAATTTTGATTGAAAAAAGCTCACAAAATATTTTAACTATTTCTAGGCCAACTAAAAGTGTATGAAGAGCTTCTTATGTAACTGTGCTAACTGTAACATGGTAGCCACTAGCCATATGTGGTTATTTAAACGTGCTAATGTAAATTTATCAAAGTTAATAATTCAGTTCCTTACTCACACTAGCTACATTTTAAGTGCTCAGTAACTATACAGAATATTTCTATATCACTGTTGTATGCCCTCTCAGATCACAAAAAACAAATGCTTTATTGCTATGTAATATTTATCACAAGAGGTATCTATTTTAGTACATTTTAGGCTTAAAATATGAAGAGTTAATATAGTTTCATATTTCATTTTAAAAACAGGCAGGATTATAAAGAACTGGTCTAAACTTTTTAGGGGATAAAGACAGTAACTGGTCCACTTACAAAGATCTTAAAACTTTGTGCATCCTATGGGCTGGGGTTGTGGCTCAGCGGTAGGGCACTCACCTAGCACATGTGAGGCCCTGGGATTGCTCCTCAGCACCACATAAAAAATAAATAAAGATATTGAGTTCAACTACAACTAAAAAATAAATATTTTTTTAAAAAACTTTGTGCATCCTATAACCTCTATTTCATAGCCTCAAATTCTGGTGTTTATAGATCTATTTAGGCAGACATGAAGATGAACCTGGGTATACATGCCAAAACCTGAAGGAAATACATTAGAAAATCTAAGATACTAAATGAGGCTTTTCACAGAATTCAACCAAATGGATTATAACTGATATTTTCAAAGATACTGTGGAATTTTGTGCTCAAATTTCTGTGAATTATTTTTATGGTAAATGCTGTCCAATTCATACCATGTTTTCTGGGATCTTCCAGTTTTGAAAAACAAAACCCCGAAATCCCAGGACATTCCTCAGTCCTGGGCAAACGGTCACCCTACTAGTAAGGCATATGCTTTATTTTTCTTATGTTTTAAGGACTGAACACTTTCTTATATTAATACACTCACATAACCTGCCCAACCTACCTTTCTAGTTAGTTCCCTAACTACATTTCATTTCTTGGCTTTCTCTAAACATGTACTTTTATAATACTATGCCTTTGCTTAGGCCAGGCCTGAAATACTTTTCCAGATGACTGAACATAAACACAACTTATCAAGGCCCGATTCAAATAACACTTCCCTACATAAGCCTTCTTTTGATAACTTCCTATTTTATAAACTTCAAACTCTATAATAAAAGGCACCTTCTTTCTGTTGTAATATACCAGCATGTTTTATACATTCTTCATAACAACAATTGCTCCTTTGTACTGTTTGCTTTACATGTTTGCTTTCTTGCAGGTGTAATTGCCTCTACCTTTTTATTACTAGTGTTCATTTCTGGTACATAAAGAATACTTGCTAAAACTATACAAAGTTCAAAGCTTACTTTGTCAAGTATCTCATTTGATCTCAACAGTTCTATGAGCTTGGCAAAGCTGTTTGCTATTCATTTGGTTGATGATCAAACAAGCTTAGAGATATTAGTGAATTGTACAAGGTTAGGTAGTGACAGTGTTGGGATTGAATTCTACATCTTCTGACAACCAAATTTCTACTAAATTCCACTGAAGATTGTCAGACATCAGATAGGATTACTCTCTGTATTGGTAACAGAGGGATGATCAATAATATTTGAAGAGAAGATTAAGTGTAAATATTCACTGTCTTTTCCTATTCCTCAAAACCAACCCACACTGGAGCATTCTTTCACTTCCCCCAATTTAACTATACCTGGCAAGAAATGTGGACAAAACCATTATTTGACCTTAGATCAAACTGCCAAAATTTCACGGGCCACCACAAATTAAACCTTATTGAAAGAATTAAATATCTCAAAAGTTCTATTAAAGACTGGTTCTGTCACTTTACTTCTGGAATGTATTTTCACTCATCTCACCAATTATAGGAAAATAAAGTCACACTCACTTCACAGGATGCCACAAAGGTCGTGAGACCCAAAAAGTAAAAGGCTCTTGGAAAGCTTATTTTAAGATCACAGAAGCCACACCCATAACGGAGGAAGCCTTAAGAATTAGGAGGACCGAAAAGTAAAATCGATTCCATAAACCTTGCTTCTAAGTCCATAAAAAAAGCTATTACATTTTAACACTTCTGTTCTTTGTTAATGTAATGTACTCTACTTCGTTTAGAAAAGAACGCGTTTCGATCTTGGTAAACCGAAGGTCTAGCAGCTGCTAAGCTCCCTCCAGCACTCGAGAGCCTCTCACGCTAGGGGTTTCTTTCAAGCTTTTCTCCCGGAGTTCCGGAGGCGGAAGAGACGCGGCTGCAGTGACGCACTTATCTGTGTGACTGACGTCACTGACAAGCGCCAGGCGGCACGTTGGCCAAGCTTTCGGCGGGCTTCCGGGAGACCAAAATGTCTATGGCTAGTGATTTCTACCTGCGCTACTACGTGGGGCACAAGGGCAAGTTTGGACATGAGTTTCTAGAGTTCGAGTTTCGGCCGGACGGTGAGCAGTGGACCGGGTCAATCGTGGGAAAGGGGAATCTGGATGAGAGGCGGACGAGGAGGCGGGGCGGGTAGAGTGAGCGAACCTCGGGCATGAATGGGATACAATGGCCACTACTCCTGGCGAAGAAAAAAAATAAAGTGTGTGTGTGTGTGTGTGTGTGTGTGTGTGTGTGTGTGTGTGTGTCGCTTAAGGCTATAGAAGGCCTAAGTTGTTTTGTGAATAAAAGAGAATTAATTGCTGTAAATTAATTCAGAAAAGCGGACGATGCCACGTATTGAAAAGTTGAACCTACATTAGTTCTAATCCTACAGTCCGCGCACTAAAAGGGACTTCAAAAGCCATATCGTTATCAACTTAAAAGTTTTAACACTGTTAAGAAAACCGGCCTCAAGTGTTGTTCCAAGGTTGCATAAAATGGGACTACTTATTCATTCAGGAGGTGTGTATTAAGGTCTTTATAGAGGAGCCCATCATATAAACAAATGGACGTGTTTTAAGTACTCAAATACAGTTTTTCACCATGCATATGCATTAAGAATACCAAAAATGTAGAGAGGGGTGGGATGGGGAGAAGTTAGGTCTACCGGAGGGAGTGAGAAAAAGCTTAGATAGACAACGTGAGATGAATTTTGGAATAAGAGATTTTCTTGGCTTCTGTGGGGAGGAAAAAAATCCGACTGGGAGAGTAGCATTAGCCTGTAGTGTACAACAGTACTGTCTTTGATATTTAAAGAATGTTACTGTATATTGAACTCTGTCTACCTGCAGTAGGACAGTTCAGCTGCGTGGATTTTTATTGACACCATATAGCTTGTCCACATCACTTTTAGCTAGGCACATAAGTTAATCACCCTAATATTATCAGGGAAATTTCATGTTAAAACAGTGATTCTCATTCATTTAGTTTGCCACCACATCGCTTCACTTACTTAACATTAGTTATGATAATGAGTCATGAAAATTGCAGTTCCCAAATAGTACATCTCTTTAGGTTAACCTGTCATTGTGGAGGTCAGGATCACATCATAGCTGTGCTTGGGCAACTGAGTAGCCATGTGGGATTGTGTGCAGTAGAGAGTAAAAAAGTTGTGATGGATTACAGTTAAATATAAACCAGCTGATAAACTGATCAGTTTTATTGAGGAACAGCACATAGTTTATGTGCATCTTATTTACAATTCTGTTTTTTTTTTTTTACCAGGAATTGAACCTTGGGGGTGCTTAACCACTGAGCCATAGCCCTCTTTATTTTTTATTTTAAGATAAGGTCCATGTTGCTGAGGTGGCTTTGAACTTGGATCCTCCTTTCTCAGCCTCCTAAGCCTCTGGGATTATAGGAGAGAGCTAGCATGCCCAGCCCCTACTCATATTCTAAAATAATTACTATAAATATGTACACATTAATTTGAAGGAAAATAATTAAAAGAGAACATTTTAGTGGATAAGAGAAAGCATTAAGGAAAGTAGATTTAGATCATAATCTTGCGTGACCCTGGCCAACTTACTTTGCTCAACTGTGAATAGGTGAGAGAATAAAACCAACTTTTTAGAATTGTTTTATGCATTAAATTTTCTAGGCAAAGTACTTAGAACCAAAACAGATACATTAAACTTTAAAGGAAATGTTCTTTTTTCAGATTCTCTTTCTAGTTTATGATATGGCTTTAAATAGGCCTTAAAAGTGACCTATTATATATTAAAGGCACAGAATATTTTAAAATTTGGCTACCCGTAAGTATTTATTATTATGACTAGCATGGATCTTACACTATGAAGGAGGAAATAGTAGTAAAATTGATAGTATAAAATGGTCTTTCCCTTCAAAATCACAGTGTCATTTTTTTATTTTCTATTTTTTAGTATTATTTGCTATTATACATTGAATTTTTTCCTATTCCCCACAGGAAAGCTTAGATATGCCAACAATAGCAATTACAAAAATGATGTCATGATCAGGAAAGAGGTAAGATTTTCAAATGTCTTGTTTTTTTTTTTTTTTTTAACTTTTGGTCCATTTTCCTCTTTGTTGAATTTACAAAAGTTAATCTAAGACTATGTTTTAAGGAAAAAGCCAATTTATAGTTTGAAAAATTTCCATTTCAATTAGATATGATTGTAAACAAAAGTAATCTGAATAGTGAGATATTTGAATCTATCATTTAAGTCATTTTACAGTTTGTCTTTTTACTCTGTTCATTATTTAAAATAAATAATCATGATGTAATCATAGTCTGAAAAGAGTTCAGAGTACTAACAGTGATGTGGACTTGGATTTGTCTTTTTATTCCTTAGATATTGTGTTGTCACCATTAACCATTCAGAGGTACTTGACCCTGTGTTACAAAGGAAGAATATAGGATTTTAAAGGGGCCTGTGATGGGAAGAAGTAAATATTAAAGGAAAGGACAAGAGAGTAAAGAAAAAAATAATATTCTTGAGAAGAGTAAATGATTGTCATCCTGTTCTTTTGGAATCACAATTAAATTTTTCTGTGGTGTTCTAATTGAAAATTCAGAATTTGTAACTCTTTAATTTCCTGTTGAATTATGGAAAGATATAGTTGGACATTGTGAAATTTTATTATAATTTATTTTCAGGCATATGTACATAAGAGTGTAATGGAAGAACTGAAGAGAATTATTGATGACAGTGAAATTACAAAAGAAGATGATGCCCTGTGGCCTCCCCCTGACAGGGTTGGACGACAGGTTTGTATTTAGTGATTCTTTACATACATAAATGTTAAGTTTTGTTAATGATTGTTTTCTCTTATTTTTATAATGGTTACTTGTTGATTCTTTGGTTTTCCACTTAAGTAGGCATCTGGTAAATAGTCTACTTTTATTTCACTTAGCTTCATTTTCTCTGTTATTTCCTTGTGGTAAAGGAGTCAGCACATAGTTCTAAATTTAGATAACTTTCTGAATAGTATTTTCCATAGCCACTCCAACCACAGTTATGATGCTTTCATTCTGTTATTAATGGTTTCTACTATATGTTATTTACTTATTAGAAATAAGTACAAGTTGTATTTGTGTAATTTGAGACTTAGGATTCTCACGACTATATAAAATTCACTTTCTTCAGATTTATAACTTTAAGAGTTGTTATTTGCACCTTTATGCTCCAGAAAAAGATTTGATAGGTTTCTTTGTTCAAACGGACCATTGTATTTGCTCTCATATTCCCTTCAGAATAATTGATGTGTGTCAAGGGCATCTGAAGAACTCTTAAAGGTGTTATTTCACTCTGGAAAAGGATTTGCTTTCTGGATTAAGTCTTTTCAACTTTTGGAAAATTGGATACTACCCATGAAAGGAAGAAACATTCTATTTCACTTTTGTGTATTCCTGTGTTGTACTTTATGTCACCTTCTTTGACTAGAGGAACAGTGTGGAGAAATCTAACATGATGACAGTAACTTAACTCTTCTATTTAAAGGAGCATTGTTTAGGAAAGTAAAGGTAATAGTCAACAGTTTATTTTATCCATTTTATCACTTTTAAAGTAAAGGTAATAGTTTACTTTTAAAGAGTAAATTTAGACTTTAGTTTGTTTTATGCATTTATACATGTGTACTACAAAACAGCAACATTAGCAACTAACATTTTTTATCTTTTAGATTCAGGGAGAGAACCTAGTTTTTCATCTACCCACTTGAGCATGTATTCATGGGTTTTGGTTAGTGGGGAGGAGTAGACATACTCCAGGAACTACCTGTTGGATCCTTGGGTCAAAAATTTTGTGATAAATCTTCATTCTCCATTTGGAATGTGCCATAAATTCTGCATAATTAGGTTTTCTAATTACATATATAACTAGAATTTCTTTAGTGACATCTGTTTGTTAATTTAACTTAAAAACTAGTTAAAGAGAAGCCCCTAAATTATGAGTTTTAGATTTGCTGATAAACAATATAGAGAAAAATTTATACACACTAGGAACCACTAACTATATTATATTGTATTTGTTTTACAAGTTCTTAATTTTAATTGGTGAATTCAGAAAAGAGTATTAGTCTTTAAGTCTTATAGTTAGTAGTATCACTTATTAGTGGTTATAAATCTTTTGTATGTTTTATGAATTTTATATATATAAATTATATATTTATAAAATAAGGCTAATAAGACCTACTTATAAGATTATTTTAGGGATTACAAAAAATGTAAAGTTCAAGCAGCAGGGCCTGAAACATATTAGGTACCAAAGTGGTAGCTATTATTAATGTCATATATTTTATTTGTAGAACCTTATAGAAAGGGAAAATATATTTATATTTATTATGTTAAAAATGGGCTTATGCAATAATAAATTGCTGGAGAGGGTATAGAGAAAAAGAAACTTTTACACTGTTGCTGGGACTCTAAATTAGTATAACCAGTATGACAAACAGTATGAAAGCTAAGACTAGGAATGAAACCACCATATGACCCAGCTATACCACTCCTCAGTATTTATCCTAAAGAATAAAGGTTGGCATACTACAGAGATACATGCATGCCTGTTTATAGTAGCACAATTCACAATAGCCAAATTATGGAACTAGTTTAGGTGTCTGTCAGTGGATGAATGGAGAGAAAATGTGGTATGTATACACAAAGAAGCCGTATTTAGTCATAAAGAAAAAAGAAAGTATGTTGCAGGACAACGGATAGAACTTGAGACCATTATGTTAAGCGAAATAAGAAACTCAGAAGGTCAAAGTTTGCATGTTTTCTCATTTTTAAAAACTAGAAAGGAAAAGAGAAAAGAAAGGTGTGTTGGGGTTTGTGTCTCATGAAAATAGAAGGGAGATCAGTAGAGTAGAGGAAAGGGACCAACGGGATGGAAGAAGAAAGGGAAAGGAAACCTAGGGAATGACTGTTGAGGGCCACAGCCCAGCCAGACTGCGGCAAATGACAATTGGCCAAATTATATTGTTATGTTGTATCTGTGAATATGTAGTAGCAAATCCCACCATTACATGCAACTATAATGCACTAATTAAAAAAAAGAGAAAAAATAAATGAGAAAAATAAAAATGTATTTAAGACTATATAATTATTTTTACTAAATATGCCCAGTTATATCTCTAGTGTTTACTGGCATTATAATAAACATTTCTGTGTTGATTTATTTTATGGTATCTTCTATAAGCAATTCTTGGTTTGTTCTAAAATTGGAGATAGTGCTTGTAACTAGTCAGTCAGTGACTAGTCAGTGAGGCTGTTAGTTTTAAGGACAGTGATGCCTGATAGATTTTCTTTTTTTTCCCCTCTGTTCTGTTGAGTGCTAGAAAACTTGTAGCTAAAAATGGGATCTTTTTGTAGCAAGAATTTAGATATCTCTGGGATAGATTTTATATTAATTATAGTTCTCTCTCTTTTTTTTTTAGGAACTTGAAATTGTAATTGGAGATGAACACATTTCTTTTACCACATCAAAAATAGGTTCTCTTATTGATGTAAATCAGTCAAAGTGAGTATATTAAAACATTTTGGCTAAATTAACATAAATTATTAAATTTATCTAATAAATTATTAAAAGGCTCATTTTACAACTATAGTCCATTTGCGAGCCAAGATTATTTCAGTAGTATCCTGTCAATTTATTATGCAGAGATAATTCTGATTTTTATGTCATTAAAGACTTGGTATCTTATCTATCAAAGAAGTTAAGGTATTTCAGTGTCAAATATTATCTTAATCCAACATTATATAGTAATGCCCAGATTTTATTAACTATTTATAGAAAAATCTGCATATAATGTGTTACAAAACTTAAGGGAAAATCCTTATTGGATTATATCAGCCTCGTTAACTCATATATTATTACTCTGTTTCATGGGTTTAATACTTGAAAATATATTTTCCAGTATAGCTTAAGAATGCTTTTAGCTACCTATCCTTCCTAAGTTTTGTGTCTCCTGCCTTTGGCTGATCTAGGCCATTTCTTCTTGCCTCTTTCCCTCAAAATGTTCCCAAAGTGCTTTTACTGTTTTCCCCCTTACCTTAATAACTTGTTTGTCTGCTTTACTGATTTGAGTGTAAGCTCCATGAGAATCTTGTATCTTCAGTTATTATAGGGCTTGACACATAATATGTGCTTTACATAAAAATTTATTTGAGGAAAGGAAAAAGAATGAATGCATAATAACCACTGGACACAAACAGCTGTGCTCACAAAGAATGACCAGATACTTTTAAAATATATTTTCCCGTAGTTGGTGAGGATGTGGCATTGCATTTTGGTAATATGCTGCAGAAACTATTAATATTTTTCATTCATCTTTGCTCTAGTAATTTCATTTCTGAGTGTCTATTTTGGGAAGTATTCTCAAATACTGGAAAAGCTATATTACACATAAAGATGCTCATTGAAACATTTATAATTGGGATAATCTGAATGTTTATCAAGGAGAAAATGTTTAAATTAATGAAAATTATAAGTGAAGTGTTTTATTTTTTAATGCTGTGAAACAATACCAAAAAAAAAAAGGACAGAGAATGATTAGAGTTATGGGAAAAAAATACATAGAAACACCAAAATATTTATCATTATTGCATGAGAGTGGTAGCATTATAGTATTATAAGTATTATGTTTTTTTGCTTTGCATGTTTTTGTGATGCATAGCTATTACTTTCCATAAGGAGGTAACACTTTAAATATAAAAATGAGGGCTGGGGATGTGGCTCAAGTGGTAACGTGCTCGCCTGGCGTGCGTGGGGCGCTGGGTTCGATCCTCAGCACCACATAAAAATAAAATAAAGATGTTGTGTCCACCGAAAACTGAAAAATAAATATTAAATACATATATATATGCATTTAATATATATATAAATGATACTAATAAAAAAACTTTACATGTTTCCTTACAGAAAAAATAGAATTGTTTGTTCCTCTTAGTTGTCATTCAGTTTGTCATTTTAGTTGTCAGCAAGATTCTTCCTTTCTCCCTTCCATTAACTGAATTATTACAGATTTTTTATATTGTTTAAGGAATTTATAAAATTATGTTTCATTAGGACTAAAAAGTAACTTTCATTTTTTATATTTTAGGGATCCTGAAGGCCTTCGAGTATTTTACTATTTGGTACAGGACTTGAAATGTTTAGTTTTCAGTCTCATTGGATTACACTTCAAGATTAAACCAATTTAAATTGTGTTTTTGAATCTCTTTGTATATTTAACTAAGGGATAGGTAAGGGAGGGTTTATTTGCCATTTCTAATACTGGGATTTTTATGAATGTGAAACAAAACGTTTTTCTTGTACATAAACTGAATATTGAAAATAAATGAATAGGCTTAATGATTTTTCTCACTTGGGACCAAGTGGGTTAGACATCCCATACACATTAAATTCTGTAAGTAAAAGTCACTTTTGTTGAAATTTTGTTTTAATAAAACATCAAAGCCTGGATAGTGGTTTTATTTTGTTCTGTTTGTTTTCAGGAGACTATATCTCTGATTCACTTTAAAGATAATAAGAAATTGTTCTAGTTGATATATCTTATGGCAGAAATTCTTAGGGTAGAAATATGTGGCCAAATTTCCATCTATTAAAGGCAATTATAGATCTCTTATTTCTTCCATACCTGGTGGGATTTAATTTTTTGGTGCTTATAGAACTTTTTACAGAAATTTCTGGATTTTATACATTCATCACAAATCCCTCAAGATAATTCACATTTAAACCTTTTTGGTGTAAACAATGATTTTCTAAAGTTAAAAAAAAAAAAGTGTAGTCAGACTCATCTTTGATTATGTCCTTATTTGTTTTTCTCATTTTTCAAATTTGTTCCTTTTAAATATACATGACAGTAGAGTATATTTTGACATATCACACATGGGGCATAAGTTCCCATTCTTGTGGTTATACATGATGTGAATTTACACCGGTCGTGTATTCATATATGAATATCGGAAAGTTATGTCCAATTCATTCTACTGTCTTTTCTATTTCCATCCCCACTCCTGTCACTTCATCCCCCTTCGTCTAACCCAGTGAACTTCTATTCTTCCCTTCCTTGCCTCATTGTGTATTAGCACCTGCATATGAGTATGCCCTTATTTCTTATTTATATGTTTGTGTCTAAGAACTAAATGAATTTTTTGCTTTACAAATTGTATTAAATTTGTGTTTATCTATATATACTTATTTAACTCCTAATGAACACAGGTTCCAATCATGCTTCCCACTTCCCTTCAACCTCTTTCTGTTAGACTTCATCTTTCATTATTTCCTTTAGTAACTAGGTCTCTGGTGTTCTGTTCCTCCTCCCTCTGAACCCCAATCTAAAATTTGTGCTGTCAAGATAGTTGTTTTTATTCACTTGCTCCAGGGACTGGTAATATTGACTTTAGAGTGGCAGAGCTTCTGAAGGCTTGCCAGGCTTCTAACTTGCTTGGAGCACAGCAATTCTAAGAAACTTTGCAGTAATGGGAATGTTCTGTTTATGTGCAATCCATACGGTAGCCACTGGCCACATGTGGCTACTGATTACTTGAGATGTGCCTAGTATAACTAAATTTATAGAGTGATTTAATGAATTTGTTTTTACATTTTATTATAATAAATTTCAAATATACAAAATAGTTAGAATGTTGTAAACACTGACATATCATTCTAGATTATAATAAATCTTATAGATTTTATAATCTGGTGTTTTATAAATTTTATAATTGTGGTATCAAGTGGCTGGGTCTGTGTGTGTGTTTGTGTGGGGGGTATGTGTTTAATTTTGATGAAGTAGTAAGTAAACACATGTTTAGTGGCTACACTTTTGGCAGTGGCGCACCAGCTGATTTCATTGCTCAAAATTGCATGGCTTGAATGAATTGGACATAACTTTCCTATGTTGTAACTCTACATCATGTACAATCACAAGAATGGGAAGTGATACTCCATGTCTAATATGTCAAAATATATTCTACAAATAAAGTAAAATGCATGGCTCTTCAGGTTTGTTGTGGAAAGCCAGTTTATCTACATTGTGCAAGATAAGACTCATCATCTTCAGTTTTACTGTATGGAAATAAATATTCCTGTTCAAATTGTAGGCCTTAATGAATGTACAGTGTAGAACATGTTATAACTCTCTTTTACTTACATGTCCACACAAGGAGAAAGGAACAAATGCTCTGAACTTCTAGGGTACTCACAGTTATTGGTTATTTCTCAAATTGGCAGTCTGAGGCTTTTGTTGAATAAGCCAATCCACTCAAGATTGAGCATGGTTAGGGAGAAATATTCCTTAGATTAAAAAGTTAACATATGAACTCTGAACCATTCTCTAACTTCTCTCTAGTATTTATTTACTTATTTTGCTCTATCCCCACTCTCCATGAAGATTTCTCATACTCAGATCAAAATCAGAAAATAGGTGACTAGGATTAATAGCTTGTATTTTTATCTATGGTTTTCTTATACCTTGTGTGTTTGAACTGGCTTTTACTTGATTGTAAGCTGCTGATAAGACAATGCTCATTTAAAAGTTAAATTTTGTATATCACTAGTTTTATTTGAAATTAGATTTACATTCTGCACTTAGGTCAGCCAACACATGTTCCCCCTTACCTCCTCCCTTAATACAGATACTTCTCAAAATTATCAAACTTTTTCCCAATTGATGGTTTGGCATTCAAGGCCTTAGAGTAGCCAGCACCTGGTAGTCTTATTGCCTTCAGATTATTTGCCTTTGTAATTTACTCTTAAGGCAGGTGATATTCATTTTTGTTGCTGTGGAAACCTTTTTCATTACCACAAATCTTTGCATATGTACATACTCAATACCACAGAATCTCAAATTTGAACATAAGATAAGGATGTGTCTTTTGGATGTGGTGTAACTGTGATTCTAATTTCTCATGTATAGTCTTGAGTAGAGCTCTTTAACTTTGCTCAACCAAAGCAGCATATACAAAACAAGAGAATATGGGAATATTTATGATCTGCCACGCTTTATTATGCTCGTATTTATTTATTGCCTTTCCATGTTCTATGCCTCTGCTTCTAACAGAGTGCAAGACAGGCATTTTATGAATAATGTTAGGGTTTAAATCTGGAATGTCCCTTCAAAGTCTCATGTCACAATCTGCATAGTCCCCAATGCAGCAATGTTCAGAGGTATGGTTTTAGGAAAATGATTGGATCATGAGGGCTCTGACCTCATCAGTGGATTAATCCATGGACTACTGGTAGGTAAGACCTTTATGGAGGAAGGAAGTCACTGGGGGCATGCCCTGGAAAGGTTTGTCATCTCTGTAGCTGGCCTCTTCCTCTTGATTTCTCTGCTTCCTGGCTGTCACAGCTGAGCAACTTTTCTTTGCCATGCCCTTCCATCATGATGTTCTGCCTCACGTAGGGCTCAGAGCAATGGAGTTGACTGTGGACTGAGATCTCTGAAATGGTGAGCTGAAATAATCTTAAGTCCTAAGTTGTTCTTGTCAGGTATTTTGCTCACAGCTATGCAAAGCTGGCTAACAGATCAAAGTAGGTTTATTCAGGTGGACATTTTTAATATGAATACAAATGTTAGCTGAGATCATTTTAGATATCCTATTGTTTGACTACGTTATCTTGGTTTAAAATGGGTGAGACTTGTGAACGTGGTGTGTGTGTTGTAAATCCAACCACTGATACCTAATGATTATTTAATAATTGGATTCCTAGCTTTAATGAATAAAGAGCTAGAATAAAAGAATCCCCCCAAATAGTAAAATGCCAAAAGTAAAAGGATTTGAAGGTGAGCTCAGAGTTTGCCTTGGAAAACTCCCCAAGTGAAGAACAGTAAAGTTGAAGAACTGCTCAGTGTCTTTAATATCTGCCTTGTCTCATTTCTCTGAATTGTGTGATATAGTTTACTGAACACTGATTTAATAATCAAAAATCTTAATTATGGATTGGTACTTAACTATTTTCTCTGTCAGTCTGTGCACTGACTTTATTCATTAGTGGCACAGGGCCCAAGTAGCTATCTGAAATCCTTATTTGCCATTCTTTTATTATTATTCCTTAGTTCTGAAGGTGTCTTTATTTGGTTACTTTTACTGATTGAGGTCCCGTGGTCCTGTTAGGATAATATGGAGTATTTAAATCTAGAACAGTGAATTCTTTTTTTTTTTTTAATAGAAAAAGGACAGGTGGTTAGAGTAACAGGAAATCTCAAAATAGAGGCCCTTGTTCTTTTACTCTAAGAGCTCAGAAACTTAGTATTTTTCAGTGGTATAAATATTAGTCATGAGGATGAGTATACAAAATGGGAAGCTTGGTCAGGAGTGGTTATTCCTCTAAAAAATAAGGTAGTTCAGACCATCATTCCCTGTGAGCTGGTAGACATCTTTCACCTCAGCCTGGGACAGGAAGAACTACATAGAGCTGTGAAATGATAAAAACCATTGAGGTTTGAGGGTGTGACCGGAAGGTCTGAAGGTGTGATCATAAGCTGTGTGCAAAGCTTCTAGCTAACTGTATCACCAGAAAGGAATGAGTAAAATATGTGTTTTCCTAAATTAAAACAAAAACAAAAACAAAAACAAAAACAAAAAACCAAAAGCTTTTGCAGCAAAGCAGCCAGAAAATAAATGAATACATATTTATGTTTATATGTATATGTTTTATGCAAAAGTGAATTTAAAAGACAAAGTTCTAGAGCCAATTTTTCATCTTTGTTTTATTAATTTTGTTATAATACAGTTTAGTACTTCCAGTTTTGTGCTGCTTTGATCAAAGACTCATGTTAGGAGTTTTAATCAGTTCTCTCTGAAGTTACTTCTAAAGTTAATTGTCTTCTCATTAAAAAAAAAAAATTGCCTTTTTCAGAAATTTAGAGCTTAGTAAGAAAAAGTTTAGAGGAGCAGTTACACAATGTAGCTTTCTAATCACTTGTATCATTCTGTTCTAAAACTGAAAAAAATCTAGATTTTATGGTCATTTACTCAACATTTATCTTTTTGCTGATCAAGCACACTGGTAGGCATCATGCCTCTTATTTGTGCTGCTGTTACAATAGTGAATAAGACAGATATGGTACTCACCTTTGTGGACTTAATATTAGAAGAGGCAATATGTAAGAAGTATAAGAAAAAGTGCTCTGACTTCTTTAGCCTCCATCCTGAGGACTCTCCACCCATCACTGGCTATGTGGATGTAAATTAAAATGGGCAAAAAACCTTAATGTTGCCAATATCTTTATGGGGCAATATAATATAATTTTCTTGATCTGAAGCCATAGAATGGTTTTTCTAAAGCAGTAGTGACATACTGCTGTATGTTTTACAGTTCCTAAATTATGTGCTGTCCTAACTTTGTTCTTCCAAATACTTGCATTCCAAGTTTGATGTGGTTGGATAAAGAGTGTGCATTGGTTTATTTTATGTTACTATAGCAGAACACCTGAGAGTGGGTAAGAATTTTATTCTGGCTCACGGTTTTGGAGGCTGGGAAATTTAAGATCAGGTGGTCTCATCTGGTAAGGGCCTCATGATGTTTCAACTCATGGCAGAAAGTGAGGACAATTGGAGTGCACGGAAGACAGAACACCAGGAGTGAACTTGTTTTCAAACAACCTGCTGTGACAGTAACTAGTCTTTGCCAGAGAGGCATGAATTATTCATGAGGCTCCATCCCATAACCCAAACACCTCCCACTGCTTTCTACATCCCAATACTAGTGTACTGGGGTCCAAGTTTCAACATGAGTTTTCGTGGGGACAAACCATATTCGAACCACAGCAGTCTATTAGCATTTCTGGGTTGCAGTGCTGGTATTTCCACTTTATAGAAATTAGGAGAGGAAACCAACAAACCAAACAAAAAATCCCATCTTTTTTTGAAGTCCAAGAAATCCCATCTGCAGTACTAATTTCATTTTATTCTTCCAAGGCTATGAAATGGCAAAACTCATATAAAACATGAACAAACTGAGTTTTGAAGATTCAGTGATTTATTCAAATTTTTATGACTAGGAAGAATTTGAATCTTGGAATCCAAGTAATAATAATATTTAGAATTCAGTGAGCACCTCCTCTATATATACTAGGTTATAGTCAAGCATTTATATGCCTTAATTCTGACAGCAACCTTGGAGGGCAAATATTACTACCATTTTACTGTGTTGAATCTGAGGCCTAGAGAGCTAAGAGACTTGAACTAAGAGAACTAGAGAACACAAGAGAGCTAGAACTGGTATTCAAACACATTTTCCTGATTCCTAAATTCATGCTTTGTTGCAGTCCATTCTGAATTCATAGTCTATCCATGTCCTATATTGTCAAGACTTATTTTAAACATAGGTCAAGAATTGACAATTGGGCTGGGGATGTGTCTCAAGCAGTAACGTGCTCGCCTGGCATGCGTGGGGCACTGGGTTCAATTCTCAGCACCACATAAAATAAAGATGTTGTGTCCACCGAAAACTGAAAAATAAATATTAAAAAATTCTCTTTCTCTCTCTCTCTTTTTCTCTCTCTCTCTCTCTCCCCTTAAAAAAAAAGTCAATGTCTTTATAAAAAAAAGAATTGGCAATAATGTGTTCTTAGGTCAAGTAACCTTTTAATAATAGTTTATTTGTAAAGCGGGGATAATAATATACAACTGCCAGTGTTGGGAGGTTTCAATATGGCTATGCACAGTGTCTCTGCCACTTTCTCAGTTACCCCTATAACTTCCTTTACCCTCACTCTCTACCTTTTCTCAGCAGAGTTTTCCTTCTTTACTTTTTTGACTTCGAGATAGAAGGCTAGGGATCTTCTTTATCTGGTTGAGAAAACCAAGGATTAGCGAGGGAGAAGAAAATGCCAAGCAGCAATTTTCTGGTTTACCTTAAAACTCTGCTTACATTGTTGAATTAAATGAGTCTCTGGTAGATATTTTATCTGACTTCTGGGGCATGATGACAAGTGGCAGACTTCAGTAGTAATTCAGAGACCAAGGATTGTCTCGGGACACAAGTAGGGCAGGTGGAAACAAACAAAAAAACATACACACACAAAAGACAGGTAGCACAACTTAGACTATATCCAAGGGGTTAGAACACGTAGTATACTGTCTGAAGTAGTTTGGAGGAAAGGTGGGAGGAATGACCAAAGTGAAGAATATGGAGACCCTCTGAAGAATAATGGTTCAGTGCTGACTAGAGGTTGGTGAAGGAAGAAAAGAATAAGCAAGGGATTTGGTTAGAACTAAACAAAGTATGGATGGGGTTTGTCTCCGCATAATCCATTTTGCCTTCTATTCTCTCCCTCACTCCACATCCCCACACTCTATTAGCAACCATCATTTGATTTGAAAAACAATTTATTTACTTTTTTTAATTTTTTTTTTTTTTTAGGTTTATGGCATATAGTTTAGGTAAACACACATACAAGGAGAAAGGAAAAGGGGAAATGGAGGTGTCAGAAGCAAAGCTGAGTGACAGTGAAAAACAATTTAAATTGGTTTCATAGAACCAAAGTCAGAAGATTTTAAAAGCCGGATCAAATGGAAATGAACTTCATCTGGCTCTTAATAATAGTTATAGAAATGAATTTCTTTTCTCTCTCCTTTTTTTTTTTTTGGTTCTCTTTTCAAGTTTCTGGGGATTGAACTTAGGGCTCTATGGTTGTTAGGCAAGTGCTCTATGACAGCTACATTGCCAGCCTTAATGGATTGTTTTTAAGTGTTCTGCATATGTGAAAATGGGAGGTGTTGCTGAAAATTTGTAGAGATAAATTTTTTCAAGTAAGAATAAGATTCATGATAATATGGTATTATATATATATATATATATGTGTGTGTGTGTGTTGTATATATATATATATATATATATAAATGATAGTAATACTCTTTGACCTCAAAATATTTTTTTTGATACCAGCAAAAAAAAAAACCCCAAAACAAACAAACAAAAAAAATTGGAGGTAACCTAAATATCCAATAGTAATGTATTACTGAAATAATTTTTATATCCATGTTGATAATAATTATATATGGTTTTAAAAATCATGTTTTATATAAATATTTCTAAATGAGGAAATAGTTATTGTTTATTAGAAATTGATAAAAAATGCTGTGTGTGGAAAGATATCAAATTTAATAGTGAATATAACATGGATAAAAGTTATAAGAATACACACCAAAATTTTTTATGATGGGAATGTAGATGTTTTGAAGTAATTTCTAAAATGTGTTTATCTACAATAAATATAAATGAAAAAAGAAAAAAAAACTTCCCAAGTAGTAAGAAAAATAATAACAAGAGAAAGTTTTTAACAGAAAGACTAATGTTTAAATTAAGAGCTAAAGAATTTAGATATAACATTGATCACAAATATGTATATATTTATATGTAGATTTTTAAGTCATATCTTTTTACTAGTAGTTGGATTTTTTAAAATATATTTTCTTGTTTTCCCCAAAGATGTATTCCTCTGTCTTTTCAGTCCCCAAATACTGATTTTGAATGTTTTGCATATTTTGCAGAGAACCAAGTTGTTGGTTAATTCAAGTGGAGGAATATATAACTCATGACCATCTTTCTTTTCCGTTAACATCAGCTTTTACCATATAATTTCCTTTTATCACTTTGGTCAAGAGGAGGGGTGAAACTTTTTGAGTTGGAGTGTCATTTAGAAGTAATTCATTTCTGCTTTTTGTCTTACTGTCTCTGAGGGATCCAGGACTGAAAAGGCCTACCTATTCCTCATTTTTAGTTCAGTTGCCTCCAGCTGCATCACTACATGGCACAAATACAGGTAACATCTGCCTTTATTTCCTCAGAGCTTTGTATTTTATCCCACTTATTCTAGAGATACGGTATTTAATTACACATGGCTGGACATGAGATTGAGATTGGTAGGCAAGTATTTGTTGATTGCATTAGAATTGCATTAACTCTGAAAGATATGAAAATTGAAGTTTACCATTTTCTCTTTCTCAATATGCTATGGGTTTTGCTCTTTGCTATCAAAATAAAGGAAGAGGGATTTGGGAAGTTTTTTTATTTTAATTTGGGTCTAATGATTTAAATATTATCCATCTTGAAGAATTTAAAGAAAGATCTTTTTCTTAGGAAACTAGAAGAAACACGAATAATTCAATTTAGAAAAATTTGTACATTAAAAAACTTAGAAAAGAATACAGTTACATGTGCAATTTTTTGTATTTGCTATTTCTTGGATGTAATCTTATTGAACTGATTAAGATGCAAAGTAAATTTTAAATATTTACTACTTATTTCTATATTGATATCCATTACTAGATTGAATCTTTTACTTATGTTAACTAATGAATGCCTATTGACAAATTTTATTTTTACATAGACTTTTCTGTCATCGTCACACACTAGAAAATTATTCAGAAAATCTTCATGTACATGAAATTATTTGGGATTGAAAATGCAGGTGTTTGGGCTTCAACCCAAGAGATTTTTATTTATTACATTTTGTACAGGGCCCTGGAATCTAAAACAGTTTGCAATATTAATCCTTGAATAATTATTTTGCTGATAGTGTCTGCAATATACGTGGAGAAACACTGGTATAGTCATGCAATGTAAGTATTTTTTATATGTATGCCACATCATGTGTAAGTTTTTTTATGTATATTAAGCAGGTCGTAAAGCTAGATAAATTTTATTTTTATTCTAATTTGTTACATATGGCTGCAGAATATATTACATTTCATATTACACATAGAGGACAAATTTTCATATTTCTGATTGTATACAAGGTATATTCATACCATTCTTGTCTTCTTACAAGAACATGGAAAAGTTTTTAAAAAGCAAAAGTATTTTTTCAGAATGCTTTGAATTGACAGTTTAAAAGTGCTTTCAGAATACTTTGAATTGACAGTTTTATTTGAATTGACAATTTATAAGTGTTTTGGTGGTTTGAGGTAGAAACAATTTGGCCTAACATTTGCATATGTATATTGAACATTTTAAACAAAATTGGCTGGGCCAATAGGAGCATAATCTATTCATGGATTTTTCTCTTTATATTTTTAATAACCCTGACAGTGATTAACTAGGTGCATAAATGACTTAAACAGAATTTTTATTTTAAATTTATTTATTTTACAGTAGAATGCATTTTGACACATAGTACACCAATGGAGCACAACTTCTCATTCTTCTGGCTGTACATGGTTCAGAGTCACTCCAGTAATGTAATCATACATAGATTATTACACTATGTATATAGGGTATATAGGACATATATACCCTATATACTTATGTAATAGGGTAATAATGTCTCTTTCTACTGTCCTTTCCATCCCCACCACCTCACCCCTCCCCTCACTTTCTTCTACACAAACCAAAGTTCCTTCATTCTTCCCTATCCCCCCACCCCACTATGGATCAACATCCACTTATCAGAGAAAACATTCGGCTTTTGTTTTTTTGGTATTGGCTTATTTCACTTAGCATGATATTCTGTAGTTCCATCCATTTACCTGCAAATGCCATAATTTCATTCCTCTTTAACTAATATTCCATTGTGTATATGTAACACATTTTCTTTATCCATTCATCTGTTGAAGGACATCTAGGTTTGTTCCGTAGTTTAGCTATTGTGAATTGAGCTGCTGTAAATGTGGCTGCGTCACTGTGGTATGCTGATTTTAAGTCCTTTGGGTATAAACGGGAAGAGTGGGATAGCTGGGTCAAATGGTGGATCCATTCCAAGTTTTCTGAGAAATCTTCATACTGCTTTCCATAGTGATTGCATTAATTTGCAGTCCCACCAACAATGTATGAGTGTACCTTTTCCCCCACATCCTTGCCAACACTTATTATTGCTTGTATTTTTGATAATTGCCATTCTGACAGGAATGAGATAAAATCTGAGAGTAGTTTTGATTTGCATTTCTCTAATTGCCAGAGATATTGAACAATTTTTCATATGTTTGTTGATCTATTGTATTTCTTCTTGTGTAAAGTATCTTTAATCAGAAATTTGAAAGACGTTTCATTTCTTTCATAAATAAGGTTCAGTCTACAAGCTTTATGCACTTAAAGAAGTTAATAAACACACACCCACAGATACATGTACACATACCTCTCAGCATCAAATCCTGGTTTGTTTATATAGGCTCACATTTTCATTTCTTCTTTATATAGAAGTCATCACATGGCAAGGTTTTTAATGTGAAACATACTTCTCTTCTAATTCTAAAGATGAGCAATCAGGAGGTGACTTATTCAACCCTGAGATTTCTTCAGTCTCCTTCAGAATCACCGGGTAGATCAAGGAGTGATTCTACTCAGAGTCCTAGAAAAGCTGTTGACAAAGGTATATATTTTAAGCATCTAAATTAATATGTTTATTGTGAATTGCCCAAATTTTGCAATTTGAATAAAAATTCTGTTTGCACTTCTGGTTGTCAGCTGGTAATATGAACCATAAATAGGGTAGAGTTGTAGAATGAAGTCTTTAAAAAATTTTGTGACAATGGGAAAATAAGTAAATATTTTTGAATTTGAGAAACTAATAGGATGTTTTGATTCAAATTGGACCAAAAAAATTTATGAGGGCTTTAAAGGTAAAGGACATACTGAAGTCTGAAGAAACATTGAATTTTCTAGAGAAATAAAATTCTTAGAGAAATGAAAAGTTGGGCTGGGGATGTGGCTCAAGCGGTAGCGCACTCGCCTGGCATGCATGCGGCTCGGGTTCCATCCTCAGCATCACATACAAACAAAGGTGTTGTGTCCGCCAAAAACTAAAAAATAAATATTAAAAATTCTCTCTCTCTCTCTCTCTCTTTAAAAAAAAAAAGAAATGAAAAGTTTATGTTAAGAGTGATATTTTCACTCAGACAAAAGATATTTTAAGTATCTTAAATACTTACCAAACTTTAATGGTAATGAAGCAGCAAAAATTTTCAAATCAGGGAGGAGTTCTAATTTTTCGATTCTCTATTTCTATTCTCCTTTCAAATATTGTCAAAATTAAACTCTAAGTTGAAAACTTCTTTGATTTAGTGATTATCAGAGATACAGGCTTCAGATACCAAGGACTTCAAAAGCATAAGAGTAAATATAGTATTGCCTAGAGAAAAAGATAATTGATGAAAGAAAACAGAAAGTTGATTTCTAGAAATTCCTTTAAGTATGGCCCTCTATCCCATTTGAGCTTCAGAGTATTCACTTTTGGCTATTAATTTATCAAAACTACTGACTTGGGGCTGGGGATGTGGCTCAAGCGGTAGCGTGCTCGCCTGGTATGCATGCGGCCTGGGTTCGATCCTCAGCACCACATACAAACAAACAAAGATGTTGTGTCCCCCGAAAACTAAAAAATAAATATTAAAAAAAATTAAAAAAAACTACTGACTTATCTTTCTCTCCTTTACATGATTGTTTACGATCACAAGGACTCGGAGTACACATCAACTTGGGGTCTTCTATATGAATTGTGTCTATTGCCTTTGGTGTTTTTGTAAGGGATGTGCTTTTGAAATC
Source organism: Marmota flaviventris (assembly GCF_047511675.1). Taxonomy (NCBI): domain Eukaryota; kingdom Metazoa; phylum Chordata; class Mammalia; order Rodentia; family Sciuridae; genus Marmota; species Marmota flaviventris. The sequence goes on from NC_092500.1 coordinate 99,134,275, forward strand.
CTATAGAACTGTTCCTACATGCAGGATTTATACAATTGGCATGTCAACTAGAAACCTAAAACTTGAAAATTGTAACTCCTAGATTACAATTTAAATCAACTTGTATAATATGTTTTTGAAAAAATTTTTAGTTCCTTTTTTCATATGGTCTCCCACATTAAGGTTAGTAGTGGTGGGCCATAGCTTTTTCTGTGTTGCTTATTTTCTTCTTTTTTCATTTAAAGAGTTTTCTGTGCCCTGGAACTTTATTGCAGTGACTCTTGGAATTTTCTGTTTACTTTTGTTGACGACAGTCATAGTGTTGGTGATCAAGAGTGAGTAACTGAAATCCATTTTTCTTAATCTGAGTACTGAACTTTAGACACTAATTGTACAGACTTTAACATGCTTCATCCATTAGTTCCTGTCTGTAGTCAGGGAAAGACTTAGGTGGCTCTGAACTTTGAGTGAGGCTTTTTTTCCTGGACATATTGCAGTGTCATTTTAATATTACTTACCTATTCCATGGACTCTGAGGCTGTGGTGAGCTATACACTTAATCTGATACATGGTCATATTTCTTCTGGTAGAGGATTGAGTGAAATTCTGCCATGGTATTCAGGTTATCATGAACCTGAGGTAAACATTTTTGAGAAGTAACTGTTCAAAAGAAATTATAGCTTTTCTTCTAATAATATAATTAGGAAATAGCTTATTAAAAAATCTGTATGTAGATGTTAAATGATCTTGAATTTAAACTTTATCTTTTTTTAAAAAATTCTGTCTTATCTTTAGAGAAAATCATTGATATATTATTCTTAGATAAAATTACATATCCCAATATTATTTTCTTGGTCCTATGGGCATTCCATCTGCTTCAGTAATAGTTATGCCACCTCCTCATGTTTCTTAGTTCAGATTTTCATACTCAAAAGATGTATTAAATATTGACTGATTGATTTTTACTTTGCTACTTATTTATTAAAAATGAACTAAACTGAAAGGTAAGGTGTTATCATCAAAATTTTATTCTCATAGCTTATTTCTTATTTTACATTAAAGTTGCTAATACTGAGAAATTTGATGATTCCATTTCTATGATCAGTTCACTGAGGTGTTACTTTCTAAATGTCAAATTACTAATATGAGTTGGTTGTCAAAATGAAGCTTTTTCTTTTGGCTTAAATTTCAATGTTTATTCATTATGAATACTTTTTTGTATTACATCTATGCTGTTAATTTTAGTTTTTCAGTGTGTTCAAGAAAAACATCACCAGCAGGAAATTCTAAGAAACTTCAGCAAAGTGTACGACATTATGAAAAATGACTACTACTTAAAGGAACAAGTTTGGATAAATAAGTCTTTAGAATATGATAGTCTCAAAAATAAAACCCTTCATTTGGAATCAAATCATGAGAACAAATGTCATAAGAAAATTGAGATCTATTCAGAATTTTTGCAAAATAAAGGTATGGAGGAAATCTTTATTTAAATTATTATTTAAATAATATTTTAAAATAATTGCACAATTTCTTTTCCTTCAGAAGCTTTGAAGTCTAATAAACTGGGTTATATTATATACTAGTGATCTCTGGGCCTACTGGAAAAAAATTTGATTTGTCCCTCTTAGATATGATGTAGGTATTTGGGTATGCTTATTTCAAGCATAGGGTTGGGGCCCCCAGAAGCCATACTTGGATTATTAAGACCCTATATAGTGTCCCCAATTCAATTGCTGTTCTTACATTCCTACTCCTTTCAGAAGGTGAAAATATGTCAGTTACCCTGAAAATTCAGAGCACTTTGTTCCTGTAGGAAAATCAGACTCCTACTCTGTTGCTAACATTGGATATGGAGGCTGTCATTAAAAGTATATTTAGGCAAAAATGGGCTCAAGGACTTTTATTTGGATGCTATTTTAAAAATAATTTTTGTGTATATATGTATTTTCATTCTGCTATGGCTTCAGATATTTGGTAGATAGATTTATGACCAGTGTAAATACTTATTACCTGCAGTATATCGGCAAGATTTGCCATATGGTTGATGTTTGTGCAATTCTGTGATAATGCCATCAAAACACCAAAGAGATACAAATGTTAAATTTCATGCAGTAAACTGTTACCTTGCATAATGACCTGATTATCTTGAATTGAGTTGATTAATCAACAAGTACTAAATATTAGGATTTAGAGTTTATAAAGACCTTTTTCATGTGTAATCTCACTTTGGTATTGTGGGATTTACTATCTCTTATTAAAGGATGAATACTATTTACAAATTCCGTACATTATGACATAAATAAGAGAAAAAGAAAAAGTTACAAAAAATGTTTCTCATATTTAGATGTCATTCCAGAATCCAGCATTCTTATCTGTTAGATATATGGTATAAGTAGAATCATGAAATATTATTTTTCTTCTGTGATTGGCTGATTTCACTCAGCATAACATCCTCAAGGATCGTCATGTTGTCACATAGAAAGAATTTACTTCTTTTTAGAGGTTGAACAATATCTTTTCATATGTAACATATTATTTTAGGTTGTTTTCATCTTGGCCGTTGTGAATAGTACTGCATTGACATGAGTGTGGATATCTCTTGGTACTCCAGAATTTTGGTGATCCTCATATTGTCATTACTGATAGCAATGAGATATTATTTAGATATAGAGGACTGATAAATGTATTTCTGTAGTTGACAGACTACCAGATAATAAATTTAAAGTTTCACATTACGTGTTGTAGGTTTGATCTGTGAAGGCCACTGGTTCTGTTATGGAGTAAAATGTTATCATTTTACCAAGAAACAAGAAAAATGGGAGGGATGTAAGAAAACTTGCCAAGACAATGGATTATCCCTTTTGAAGATAAATGATGAAGATGAACAGGTATTGTGAACTCACATCCACTTTTTTTTTCTTTCTCTTGGATGCTGTCACTTACCCTTGGATCTAAGATACTGAGGACAGGCAGGAGTTCAGAAGGAAGGGCCTTCACCTATTTGTGTTCTGTCTGTTATGCGGGCAAAAATTATATAATTGAAAGTTTCCTGGGAGATTCCTACCTGCTAAGAAGTATATAAACCTGCTATCTATCTGTATAATCTGTAAGTATTCTATCTATATAATCTATTATGATAGCCATTATTATTAAGGATGCAGTTTGGTTCTTTGCAGTCATTTTCCTTTCAAAGGAGTCTGTAAGAGTAACAGAAAAATATTCCCTTCCCTGAATAATATTTAACCCTTTGATAAATTACAGCCTGAACCAACAGTTATTTATCCCTATAAAATGGCAACTTTGGGCTGGGGATATAGCTTGGTTGGTAAAGTGTTTAATAAATAAAAACTTAGAACTGCCTGGAATCAAATTTATCTCTACCACTTACTAGCTGAGTGACTTCAGGTAAATGACTTAACCTCTCTGGCTGCCTTGAAAACGAGATGATTTTTAAAAAATATTTATTGTTTAGTTGGACACAATATCTTTATTTATTTATTTTTATGGGTGCTGAGGATTGAACCCAGTGCCTCTCATGTGGTAGGCAAGCACTCTACCGCTGAGCCACAACTCCAGCCCCCCAAAATGGAAATGAGTTTAGATGAGTTTAAGGACCATAAAAGTGATAACAGTTTTACCAATTAGTCTCATGATGATTTTCATTGCATACATAGGCAATATTTACTTGGTTAATGTTCTTATATAAGAATATATAAAGGTGTATATCATTTAAAATCTCAGTATAAAAGAATTCCTGATATCAAGTCATGAAATAATTTTGTTTGATATGGTAAAATATAGTTAAACGTATATTTTAAAATCCACTTAGTCATTTAATCTAACATTAAGTGCTATATCACTCTGATATATTTCATTTTAGATAGTAGATTCTTCCAAATATTTTTCCCTTTTACTTCTTTCAGTGCTGAACTACAGAAAGACTTTCTCTTAGGATACTGAAGCTGTAATGTGCACCCTTTTCACGTAATACTTTTTACTTTAGTAAATTTGTTTTAAAGATTCCTTTTACTTAAGGTTGTGTGGTGATCCTTTTTTCATATTCTTCATTATTCTTTTGGAGTAGGAATTTGAATAGTTTTGTAAAGTGTCAAAAATGATTTAACAATTTAAATATTTATTATTGCTAAATAGATTTTTACATTTTGCATGTTTTTAATAATTTACAAAAGTTATACTTTTAAAATAAATAATCTACTAGTGGAAAATTACTTTGGAAAATGAAAATGCAAGGATTGAAGAAAGAGAGGTAGAGGAGAATTAGCAGAGTACTGGTCACAGGAACACCTGGCCTTATGACCTGTCATTCTCTTTGTTTATCTAATAGATGAGAATTTTGTGACATAATGTTTTTTGTTTCCTGTATAGGCCTTCCTTAAACAACAGGCTTGTAAAAATAATTACTGGATTGGATTATCATATGATGAATGTGAAAGGAAATGGAAATGGGTTGACAGTGACACATCTTCTGGAATGTGAGTTTCTGGAATACATTCAAACTCTACCATTAGTGTGGGAGTTGGAAGGATTATGTCTGGAATGAATATTCTCTCATTTCACACAATTTAACACATTTTCAAATGGAAGTCACTGGTGAAAATAAGAAGAATGGGTTATAAAGTGTTTTAGAAAGTATAGTTAAAAAAGGAAGAGAGGTGTCATACAGAGTTATTAATAATAATAGTAGTATGATCTCAGAAGTATGTGTTATGAGATGCAGAAAATGAAGCAATCATAACTTTTTTGATAGCGGCACTCTACCACAGAATTCCATCCGTAACCCCTGACCTCCATCACAAAATTTATTTTGAGACAGGGTCTTACTAAGTTGCCCAGGTTTGCCTTGAACTTGTGATCCTCTTCTCAGAAGCTAGGATTACAGTGTGCTTGAGAGATTATAGGTGTGCACCACTACACCTGGTTCAAAATCATGAATCATGAATCATAAATTTTAAGGTGACGTGATTGTACCATCTGACTTAGCTATAATGAATATTCTGAATATCCCAAACATTCATATGAAACTTCTTTATATAATTAGTATGTTTGTTTATGTTATTTATTGACATAAATATAAGAATTTGCATATAGATACAATCATTCATATGCATATACATACCTTCCATTTTGAATTGCAGCAGTATGTAAACAATTAGGTTTACATTTAGTTCTAATCTGCCATAAAATTGTTCATTATTTAGAAATATTAAGTATTGTATTTTTATTTCTAGGAATTCTCTTTTGTGTTTTCAAATAATCTTGCTAGACACTCATATTTTCAAGCTGCCTTTTATTTCTTAAAACAGTGAAACATATTTCACATTTGATATCTGATAATTCTAGTATTTTTCTGTTATTTCTGCTGGCTTTTTTCATGATGTAATTTTCTTTCCTCCTCCTCCTCCTCCTCCTCTTCTTTCTTCTTCTTCTTCTTCTTCTCCTTCTCCTTCTCCTTCTTCTTTCTTCTCCTTCTTCTTCTTCTTAGGATTGAACCCAGAGGCACTTTACCATTGAGGCATATCCCCAACCCTTTATATTTTTTATTTTGAGACAAGGAAGTTGCTTAGGGCCTCACTAAGTCGCTAAAGTTGGCCTTGAGCTTTTGATCCTCCTGCCTCAGCTTCCTGAGTCACTGGGATTATAGGCATTCACCACCATGTCTGGCCATGATACAATTTTCTTTGTGGAATTTTTTTTTCCCTCTTTAAGCTGCAGTGGAAACCATTTGAGGTCTGAGATGAAGATGGTGGCTTCCCCAAGAAAAAAATTGCTTTAGTTGGATGTTTAGCAGCACTGAATCTGGTCCACTTTTCACTTGGGGTGGGCAAGTATTGGGAGCTCTGAGTTGTAAACCTGCAAAAAATGACCTGAAATCACCTTGACATACTTGTATTTTCCAAGGACATTGTTAGATAAACTACTTTGGAGGTCATAAAACAGAAAGTCTCACAGGCCAATTTAAGATGCTCAGATCAGATGGTAAATCAAATCCACCTAGAACCTGTAGCACAATGCAAAGGGAAAGATATAGGTAGGCTGTCATAGATACAGTAAGGCACAAGATGGGGAGAGGGCCATCTGAAACCTGTGTCAAGCAATCTTTTTATGCCCTGATGCTCTCTGCAGCAGAATCCTTCCCTGATGATAGTGTGGGTTATAGGGCCAGATTTGAGGTTTGAGTTATGAGGGCTACAAAGAGAAAAACTATTGTGATCAGCACACATATTTTCTCTACTGGGGAGTCACAGTATCATATAAGCCTGGCTACAACTTCACCTCTCCAATTAACCTTATGAGCAGTTTTATGAATTTAATTTGTGTTAATTGGGCAGGGGCTAGAATGGGTGTCACCAATGGGAGATGGAATGACCTTGTGAATGTTGAGGATATGCTTCATGTATATTTTGTGCATAGTTAGTGTCTGCTTTGTCTTCTTTTTTGTTTATGTTCATCACACATGATTTACTTACTGTATCTATACCTAACATTTCTCATAGGTTACTAATTTACCTATCTCTTCAAAACATCTTACGTGTTCTACCTGTGTCTCACAAGTTACTTGGTTTCATTTATCTTTCTTATTTGTTTCTTATCCTATAGCAGATTTGAATATTTTAAATAATGTATCAAATATGTATTACATGAGGGATGCTTTGTGATTTTGAATTCTTAGGTGAGGTTATTCTTTTTTTTCCTTCTGCTTAAATCTAAGGTTCAAGATAGTTCCTAGGGACTTTTACTGAAGATATATCCCTTTGAGTTCTCAGCACTCAGTGGCTTGTGTGGCATTCATTATTTAGAATACCCATGATGTAGAATTTATCATTCAGCCTACTGTATCTATTAAGGGACAATCTTTCCTCAGTGCTTCACTTATCCTTTTCAGTTCCACCTTTACTTAAGCCTCAGCCTCTATAGAAATTTGCTTCTTACCAGTGCATGAATTTATGCAAAAAGTTTTCAATTTTTTTTATTCAACATTTAGAATTATTTTCCACTGGAAGGTAGTTCTGGTACTTAGTACACCATTTTGCTGAAACTTATGTCCTGCTATAGACAGGACAGTTAATGAATTATCATGTTTTAGCAATAACTGCTAGATATGGGGTGGAGGAGGAAAAGAAACAAAACAAACAAAAACTTCAATCAAGAAATCTTATCTCTAACTATATTCTAATTTTCCTTTAAAATATAGACATATGAGACCTGGTTATGTGTTATAGAAATTCTTTTTAGTCTTTCACTTTATTGAAAAGATTGACATAAGAAAGCATGTTTGTGCCGGGGTTGTGGCTCAGTGGTAGAGCGCTTGCCTAGCATGTGTGAGGCACTGGGTTCAATCCCCGGCACCACATAAAAAACAAAACAAAACAACAACAACAACAAAAAAAAAAAAAAAACCAAATGAAATAAAGGTATTGTGTCCATCTACAAATAAAAAAAAAATCTAAAAAAAGAAACCATGCTTGGTATATTGTAATCCCATGGTAATATTGTAAATTAAATGTTGTCTAATGATCCAAAAATTGCCAGTGTAAAATAACATGGGGGATTATGAGTGTGATAAAGAGACATGATTCTATAAACTTCAGAATTAAGGAGTTGCCCCCCTCTTTTCTCTTCTGTAGTCATCTTCCCATAATGATGTCTCCTGCAAGAGGACATTGTGTTTTTTTATCTGCAACAAGAGAAGTCGCTATTGAATGCAATAATAGCTACAATTGTATTTGTGAAAAAAGACTGTAAAGTATTTCATCTGCTTTAATGTGTGATGAGAATAAAAGTTAAACATGGAATATTGTAGTTTTTGTTTGTTTACTGTCATAATTTGTGATTACTTACAAATAAATGTTTTTGACTTCTGCTATGGAAGCAGAGAGAGATGAGCTGCAAGAGGAAGAAAATGTTTTTTTCATTACATGACTAGGAAATCAGATGCCATGTTTCTTTGTAGAAAAGAGAGGAAGAAGAGCCTGTCTGTGGAGAGCAGTTTCCCTTTTCTGTAATGGCACTGAGGATTTATTCTTTCTTTCTTTTTCCTGAGACATCCTTAGAACCAATTAAAGAACCCTGATAAATAGGATCAATCATTTCAATGTCTTCTGGCTTTCATGATACATTTAAGAACTAGAATATAGTTGTGTTTTGTTCACATCTAAAGCTTACCTCATCTTTAAAATATTTTTTATTTTGTCATAAAATATAATTTTTAACATACTGAATAATTGCAAGGATAGTTCAAGGAATTCCCACATAACATTCACCCAGATTATCAGTTGCAGTTGTTTATATTTTGCTTTATGGTTTATATTCTACCCCCCATCCACCTTTCTGTCTGTCTCCTTGCTGATCCATTTGATAATAAATGCCATCTTCTTCTTTTGTTCAAATATTTTTTAAGCACAAAAACTTGTCTTATATAGTAATACTACAATGATCAAAATCAGGAGATTTAGTATTGATACAGTACTATGATCTAATCTATAATCCATGTTCATATTTTATCAGTTGTCCCAGTAATGTCATTTATAAGTTTTTTTCCTCCATGTTCAGGATCATGCAGTGTATTTAATTGTGCTGTCATTTAGTGTACTTAGTCTAGAACTGTTCTTTAGTCTTTTTTTTTCTTGACCTTGACATTTTAAAATCAACTTTTTTATTTGTACTGTGCATATCAAAAAATGCACCCACTGTAAGTTAAGAAGAATATAGGTTTTAACAAATATGTACCTCTAATACACTATCCATCCAAGATGTAGGACATATCCATCACCTATAAAAAGTTTCTGTCTGTCACCATCCACCTGGCCCCATGCAAGTGGTGATATGCTTTCTTCTACTGTACATTAATTTTGCCATTCCAGCATTTTATGACTCATGTACTCTTTGTAATTGACTTTTTGCTCAGCCTGTGTTTGAAACAATCTATACTTTTTCATGTATTAGTAGTTCATTCTTTTTGTTTGTCTATTGTACTGATAAACCACATTTTTTTATTCATTCATTGATAAACATTTGATGTAGTTCCACTTTTTGGCTTCTATGAATAAAGCTGCTATGCTATGTACATTTGTGTGCAAATCTCTGTGTGGACATGTGTTTTTCTTTTTTTTTTTTTGATCATTTCTAATTTCTTTTTTTATTAGTTGTTCAAAACATTACAAAGCTCTTGACATATCATATTTCATACATTTGATTCAAGTGAATTATGAACTCCCATTTTTACCCTGTATATAGATTGCAGAATCACATCGGTTACACATCCATGTTTTTATATACTGCCATACTAGTGTCTGTTGTATTCTGCTGCCCTTCCTATCCTCTACTATCCCCCCTCCCCTCCCCTGCCCTCCCCTCCCATCTTCTCTCTCTACCCCATCTACTGTAATTCATTTCTCTCTCTTGTTTTTTTTCCCCTTTCCCCTCACTTCCTCATATATGTAATTTTGTATAACAATGAGGGTCTCCTTCCATTGGACATGTGTTTTTATTTTGTTTCTAGAAATATCTGGGGGGGCTCTGATTATTGGACATGTTTAATTTTATAAGGAACTTCTAGGTTATTTTCTGTGGTTATATGATTTTATTTTCCCAGGAGCAACAAATGAGTGTTCCTGTTTCTCTTCATCATTGATGGTACAATATTGTTAGTCTTCTTAATTTTAGCTATTATGGGGAGTGTGTAGTGATGTTTCACTGTAATGTTTTAATTTGTATTTCTCAAATGACTGATGATATTGAGCATCTTTTTTGTTTGTTAAAAATGTGTATTTTCTTGTGTAAAGTATCTCTTTGTGTTTTGTTTACTTTTTAAAAATTGGGTTTGCCTCTGTGAATTATGGAGTTTGTTATATAATTTATTCAGATTATCCAAATAAGTCTTTTCTTAGATGTATGTTGTTATGATTTGGATATGAGGTGTCTCCCAAAAGCTCATGTGTTAGACAATGAAAGAAAGTTCAGAGGAGAAATGATTAGGTTGTGAGAGTCTTAACCCAATCAGTGAATTAATTCCATGATAAGGACTAAGTGAGTGGTAACTGAAGGCTGGTAGGGTGTGGCTGGAGAAGTGGGAATTGGGGGCATGGCTTTGGGGGTATATATTTGTCTCTGGCAAGTGAAGATCTCTCTCTCTGCTTTCTGATCATCATATGAGCTGCTTCTCTCCATCACACTCTTCCTGATGATATTCAGCCTCACCTGCACCCCTGAATGGTGCTGGACTTCTATGGACTGAGACCTCTAAAATTGTGAGCCCTCAAATAAACTTTTCCTCCTCTACAGTTGTTCTGGTTGGGTCTTTCAGTTGCAGCAGTAAAAAAGCCAACTAAAACATATAATATGAATATTTTCTGTACCTTACTTCTTCATTTTCCTAAGGGTATCTTTCAAGAAAGAGAAGTTTAAAATTTTTAATGCAGCCTAATTTATCATTTTTCATGCTTTTTTATATTTGAAAATCTTTCTACATAAAAATCACAGAAATTTTGTCCTATCATACAATCAATCAACAAGTGCATGAAAAAATGCTCACCATCTCTAGCAGTCAGAGAAATGCAAATCAAAACCACCCTAAGATACCATCTCACTCCAGTAAGATTGGCAGCCATTATGAAGTCAAACAACAACAAGTGCTGGCAAGGATGTGGGGAAAAGGGTACACTTGTACATTGCTGGTGGGACTGCAAATTGGTGCGGCCAATTTGGAAAGCAGTAGGGAGATTCCTGGGAAAGCTGGGAATGGAGCCACCATTTGACCCAGCTATTGCCCTTCTCGGACTATTCCCTGAAGACCTTAAAAGAGCGTACTATAGGGATACTGCTACATCGATGTTCATAGCAGCACAATTCACAATAGCTAGACTATGGAACCAACCTAGATGCCCTTCAATAGATGAATGGATAAAAAAATGTGGCATTTATACACAATGGAGTATTACTCTGCACTAAAAAATGACAAAATCATGGAATTTGCAGGGAAATGGATGGCACTAGAACAGATTATGCTAAGTGAAGCTAGCCAATCCCTAAAAAACAAATGCCAAATGTCATCTTTGATATAAGGAGAGCAACTAAGAACAGAATAGGGAGGAAGAGCATGAGAAGAAGATCACCATTAAACAGGGTCGAGAGGGGGGAGGGAAAGGGAGAGAGAAGGGAAATTGCATGGTAAAGGAAGGAGACCCTCATTGTTATACAAAATTACATATAAGAGGAAGTGAGGGGAAAGGGGAAAAAAACAAGAGAGAGAAATGAATTACAGTAGATGGGGTAGAGAGAGAAGATGGGAGGGGAGGGCAGGGGAGGGGAGGGGGGATAGTAGAGGATAGGAATGGCAGCAGAATACAACAGACACTAGTATGGCAGTATGTAAAAACATGGATGTGTAACCGATGTGATTCTGCAATATGTATACGGGGTAAAAATGGGAGTTCATAATTCACTTGAATCAAATGTATGAAATATATGTCAAGAGCTTTGTAATGTTTTGAACAACCAATAATAAAAATAAAAAATAAAAAAAGAAATTTTGTCCTATAATTGTTTCCAGAAGTTGTATAGGTTTAACATATTCTTTTAAAATATTAACTTATATTGTTAACCTATCCTCATTTCAAATTAATATTTGTATATGAGAGATAAGAGTTGAGATTCACAGTTATTTCATATGGATATCTAGTTGTTGCACTGTTGAAAAGACTTTCCTACATGGAGATACTTGAATGTCTTTGTAGAAAATTAATTGACCCATCCATGTGGGTCAGTTTCTGGATTTTATATTCCATTTTAGAAATCCATATTCCTATTCCCACAGTAGCGCAATAATGCCTCAGTTACCACACCTTTATATTAACATTTGGAATCAAGTGCACTAAACCTCCAAATTTATTCTTTTGCAAAAGTGTATCACCTATTTCAGGTTTTTGGACTTTCTCAAAAAGGATAGGATTTTGATTGTGATTGCATCAAATATAGATTTATTAGATAGATCTGATATCTTAACAATATTAAATGTTAAAATTCATGACCATGATTTTTTTAAAGAAAAACAGCTTTATTAGGAAAATGAAAATGATTATATGCTAAGTTGAATAGCTAAGTTGTACAAGGAAGGAACTGAAAATTCCTTTACTGATGTTCTCCAAAACTTGTATTCCATTAATATGCACCTTGTTCTTTACTCAGACCTGGAAAAAAAAATAAACCCATGTTTCAAACAGTGGTGATTCTTCCCTTTACCATGCACAGAGATTCCTATGATTCCCTCACACAGGTCCTTCTGGACCAAACTTTCCTCTTCTTCCTCTACCTCATGGCTGTGATTTATCTCTTCATTTAGTTAGGTTTTCTTGCTCTCTCTCAACAATGTGCTACATTTTGAAATACAGATCTTACATGTATTTTGTTAAATTTGTGTTTTTATGCTACTTTAAATGGTATTTATTTTTTCAAATTATGTTATTAGTTTGTAGAAATAATTTTTTTGTTATAAATTTACCTCATATCCTATCATCTTGCTACATTTACTTATTACAGTAGTTTATGTGCATGTTTATGTATTCCTTCAGACTTTTTCTTTTTTTTTAATTTTTAATATTTATTTTTTAGTTTTTGGCGGACACAACATCTTTGTTTGTATGTGGTGCTGAGGACCGAACCCGGGCAACACGCATACCAGGCGAGCGCGCTACCGCTTGAGTCACATCCCCAGCCCCAGACTTTTTCTTTTCTATGTTCAAATCTTGTCACCTGAGAACATAGAATATTTTTCTTTTTACTTTCCTTCTTCTCTTTCTGTCGTTTTATCTTACTAGTGAGGACATCCAGCACAATGTTAGAGAACTGATGATAATAGTCTTCCTTGTCTTGTTCCCAGTATTACAGAGAAAAACATTTAGTCTTTGATTATTATGTGTTAAGTCAACTGTAGTTTTTTGGTCAGAGATCCTCCTTGAATAGGTTGAGGAAATTGCCTTCCATTCTTGTTTTATAGTTTTCTTATGAATGGGAGTTGAACTTTTTTATATTTTTAAAATACATAATTTATTTAATGTAAATTACAACAAAATTAAGGTGTCAAAATAAATAGAGGGGAGGCTGAGGCAGGAGGATTGAAAAGTTCAAAGCCAGCCTCAGCAACTTAGTGAGGCCCTAAGAGCAACATTGAATCTGTCAGAAAACAAAACAAATACAAAAAACAAAACAGATTGGGGATTTGGCTAAGTGGTTGTTAAGCGCCCCTTGGTTTACTCCCCTTTCCTCTTCCACAATAAATAAAATAAAAAATAAGATAAAACCCTAAAAATTCACATATGAAATCTGTTTTATTTAAACACTTATTCATTTAGTGAGACACTGTAACACGGGAGTTGAATTTTTAATACTCTTTTTTTGTTTTCTGCATTTACTGGAACAATTACATAGCTTTTCTCTTTAAGTCACTGCAATGGTTTGGCAGTAGTTTGTCCCCCAAAAGTTCGTATGCTGGCAAGTTATTGGTCCTAAGGGTGGCAGCGTTTGGGTGGTAAAAGCTTTAAGAGGAAGAGCCTAGTGATATATTCTTCGTTTATTGTGTCATTGGGGATGGTGTCCTTGGAAGGGATTAATACCAGTCTGAAGAGTGAATTTTTATCCAGAGAATGGTTTGTTAGAGAGAACAAGACTGTCTTCTGTATGCTCTGGCTTACTGTCTCATCATGTGTTCTCTCCCTTTTGCACATGCTTCTACCATGTTGTCATCTACCACATTAGATAGCCAAGGGGCCTTCACTAGAGGCCCAACAGACAAAGCTGCCTAATCTTGGACTTCCAACCTCCAAATCTTTGAGGTAAATAATCTTTTATAAATTATCCAGGCTCAGGAATTTGTTACAGCAGCAAAAACTGACAAATATAGTCACGATCTGATGATTTGCATTGATAAATTTTTAATTTTTGAATGTTAAATAAAACTTGTACTTTGATAAATCCCACTTGGTTGTAATAAAATCTAACCTTTTTTCATATTGCTAGACTTGCTTAGAATTTATATATATACATACATATATCTCTAAATATATATATTTATATATATGTATATATAAAATATATATGTTGCTGAGAGCCTTGCTTACTTGCTAAAGCTGGCCTCTAGTGTGCAATCATCCTGCCTCAGCTTTTTGAGTTGCTGGGATCATAGGCATGTACCTGGCTTGGGTAATATTTTTGAAAGGATTACTTTTTGTTCATTCTCATAAGAGATTTTTAAAGCATTTTTTTATTTATGATATGGGTGAAACACTAGCCTTATATATTCATTTGGAATATTTTTGAATAGCCTGTTCTTTTGAAAAAAAGTTAGACAAAATTTGTGTTTTCTTAAATGTTTGATCAAACTTACCAATGAAATAATCTGGGCCCGAAGTTTCCCTTGGGAGAAGATATTTAATTAGAAATACCAGTATTTAATAGATTAAATACCAGTATTTAATAGATAAAATACTGGACATTGTATTTCTGTCAATTATGGTAAGTTTTGTCTTTTGAAAATTTTTTGTCTAAATTGTCAAATTTATTGTCATATTGTTTTTCAAATAATTATGTTAGTTTTCTGGGTTGCTCAAACAAAGATCACAAACTTGGTAGTTTAAAACAATACTTATTCTGTCACTGTTCTGCAGGTCCAATGTCCACAATTATGGTGTCAGTTGGGTACAATTATTCTGACACTTGGGAGAATCTTTCCTTGCCACTTCCTAGATTCTGGTGTTGACCATCAGTCACTGGTGGTGTTGTCTTGAAGCTGTATCAATTTCTTCCTCTGTCACCATGTGGAATTCTCCCTGTTTCTCTGTGTTCACATGTGGTTTCTTCTTCTTATAAAGGCTATCATACTGGATTAGGGCCTACCCTAATGGGTTCATCTTTACTTGATTACATCTGCAAAGACCATATTTTCAAAGAAAGTTGCATTCATAGGTATGGATGTTTGGAGTCAAATATCTCTTTTTTTGTGTGTCAACTCATAACAGTAATATTCCTTCAGTATATATGCATTGACTGTCTATAGGACAGTATACTGCCTGTTACATTTTTTTCTTTTCTCATATTGATGTAGTTGTATTTTTTTCTTTATCAGTCTAGCTATTTGTATAAATTTTATTGATGAACAGCTTTTTGTTTCATTATTTTTTTCTATTATTTGTTCACTTTCTGTATTATCTTTTGTCTTTATTACTTCAGTTTTCTTCTTTTTGTTACTTTTATTAACTGCTTTCATTTTTCTGGCTTACATTTTATCTCCCCCTTTTTCATACAAAACTATTTTAAAGCTATATATTTTCTCCAAGAACTATTATCCTGCATTCCACAAACTTTGTTACATATTTTTATTTGATCCATATCTTAAAAGTATGTTTAGGGATTTTCCAGATATATTATGGAACTGATTTCTAACTTAATTTTTTTGTGTGGTCAGAATATACTCTATGGTTTCAATACTTTAAAATTTGTAAATGTATGTCTTAGTACATGGCCTATCATGATGAATATTCCATATGTACTGGAAGCAGTGTACATTTTGTTATTTTGGAATGAAGTGGTTTTATTTATTTATTTTTTTTGTGATGCTGGGGATCAAACCCAGGGCCTTGTGCACGAGAGACAAGCACTCTACCAAGTGAGCTATATCTCCAATCCTGGAATGAAGTGTTCTACAAATGTCAGTTTGTCTTGATTGGTAGCTTAGTGTAGATCTTCTATTGCCCAGATGATTTTTTGGTCTAATTATCAATTTTTTAAAAAAAATTGCTTTGAAGTATTCAAATGTGTCTGTGACTTCTGTACTTGTCTTGTGTTTATTTGGGCTTCAAGTATTTTAAGGTTTTATTCTGTCTCATACACTATTAAACTTAAAAATTATCTTTGTTTTCCTTAGTTATATCCACAGTGCCATAAAGGGTCTATCTCTTAGTAGATACTAAATAAATATTTGATGAATGAACAAATGAATTATATTCATGGTATGGTCCTGGGCATGGAAATAATTTCTTGGTATGGAATTGTTTTTGACTGTTTGGGCTATTATAACAAAATATCATAAACTGGTCATTTTTAAAATGCAGGAATTTGTTTTTCACAGTCTAGAGGATAATCCAAGGTCAAAGCGCCAACAAATTCAGTGTTTGGTTGAGAGTCTGATTTATATTTGGCTGTTCTTGATGAGTTCTTTCGTGGAGGAAGGAGTGAGGAAAATCTCTATAGAGTTTCTAGAATACAAATTCCATTCACAAGGGATTTGCCCTCATGAGCTGATTACCTCCCAAAGTCTCCATCTCCAATAGTATCACATGGGGAATTATATTTCATAATAAATTTGGGAGTAATATTAGCACTCAGTCTATAATAATAGGGAATAGTTTCTTTTTAGTATCTATAATTAATAGAGATATTTATAAATTTGTAATTCAGTGTTTGATTTTCTTATTTGGATAAAAAGATAGGACACGATGATAATCTCATCTCAGCATGAAGCAGGAAAGATCGAAACAACATAATTGGCTTAAAAATGTGAAAGAGAAAAACTGGAATAGTGGCTTGGTTGCTGAAGCTGGTTATGGTCATGCAACAAGGGAATGCAGAGAATAGCCCAAGAATACATAATGATCAATGACAGGCCCTAAGTCCAATGATTCCTCACTCAGGCTCTGCTTCTATAATTTCATCAAGACTGTTATGCAAAGGAAATATACAATATGTGACCTCACCATAATTCCCTGGAGGTATCAACATTTTGATCCTTTTTACTGCTGAGTAGTATTCCTTGAAATGGATACACCACACAGTTTCATTAACCATTCACCTATAGAAGGACATTTTGGTTGTTCCAATAGTTTTTTTTTTCTATTTTATACATTTTAATTTTTTTATACCAGGTTTGTATTACTTTTATAATTTGAATTACAATTGATTTTTAATTTAAAATTTTTCAATAAATACAATAATTTTTATCATTTGGCCTTAAATTCCACTTTTCTTTTTTAATTAAATTATTTATTTATTCTAATTTGTTATACACCATGTCAGAATGCAATTCATTTCATATTACACATATAGAGCACAATTTTTCAAGTCACTGATTGTACACAAATTACTTTCACACCATTTGTGTCTTCATACATGTACTTAGGGTAATGATGTCTAATTCATTGCATCGTCAATTCCCACCCCCTTGCCCCCTCCCTTCCCCTCCCTCCTCTCCCCTCCCCTCCCTCTCCTCCCCTTTGCCCTATTTAAAGTTCCTCCATTCCTCCCATGCCCCCACCTCCATCGCCATTAGGAGTCTGCATCCTTATATCAAAGAAAACATTCAGCCTTTGGTTTTTTGGGATTGGCTCACTTCACTTAACATTATATTCTCCAACTCCACCCATTTACCTGCAAATGCCATGATTTGATTCTCTATTAATGCTGAGTAAAGTTCCATTGTGTATATATACCAAAGTTTCCCTATCCATTCATCTACTGAAAGGGATCTGGGTTGGTTCCACAATTTTGCTATGTGAATTGTGCTGCTATAAACATTGATATGGCTGTGTCCCTGTAGTATGCTGTTTCCAGTAGTTTTTTTTTTTCATTTTTTTCTCTTTGTGATTACAAATAAAGCTGCTTTAAACAGGTATAACAAATTTAGTGTGCATATATTACATTTCACTTCCTTGAAATAAATGTCCAAAAGTTCATTTGATTAACCATTCACCTATAGAAGGACATTTTGGTTGTTCCAATAGTTTTTTTTATGAAAAGGAAATTATACAATATGTGACCCCAATTTCTGGGTTCTATGGAAGATACAAGTTTTTTATTTATAGGAAGGCACCAAACTATTTTCCAAAGAGGCTGTAATATTTTCCATACAACAATAACATGTGAATGACCCATTTTCTCTAAATACTGGTGATCATTTTGGGTTGTCGTTTTTATTTTATGTTATCTCTTTTGATAGGTATGTAGTGATATCCTTTGAATTATTATTTTTTAATTTTCTATTCTAAATTTTATTATTTTTTATTGATTTTTTAAAAAATGAAGCAGAATACATTAAAATTCTTATTACACATATATACCACAATTTTTCATATCTCTGTATATAAAGTATTTTGACACCTAATTGGTGTCTTCATACATGTACTTTAGATAATGCTGTCTATCACAATCACCATCCTTGCTAGTCCCCTGCCTCCTCCATTTCCCTCCCACCCCTCTTCCCTATCTAGAACTCATCTATTCCTCCCATGCTCCCCCTTTCTACCCCACTATGAGTCAGCCTCTTTATATCAGAGACAACATTCAGCATTTGTTTTTTTTAGGATTGGCTAACTTCACTTAGCATTATCTTCTCCAATGACATCCATTTACCTGCAAATGCCATGATTTTAATCTCTTTTATTGCTGAGTAAAATTTCATTGTGTATATATACTACATTTTTTTTTATCCATTCATCCACTGAAGGGCATCTAGGTTGGCTCCACAGTTTAGCTATTGTGAATTGTGCTGCTATAAACATTGATGTGGCTGTGTCCCTGTTGTATGCTGTTTTAAAGTCCTTTGGGTAGAGTCCAAGGAGAGGGATACCTGGGTCAAATGGTGGTTCCATTCCCAGATTTCCAAGAAATCTCCATACTGCTTTCCTTATTGGCTGCACCAATTTGCAGTCCCACCAGCAATGTATGAGTGCACCTTTTCCCCCACATCCTCGCCAACACTTATTGTTGTTTGTCTTCATAATAGCTGCCATTCTGACTGGAATGAGATGATATCTTAGAGTAGTTTTGATTTGCATTTCTCTAAGTGCTAGAGATGATGAACATTTTTTCATATATTTGTTTATTGATTGTATATCCTCTCCTAAAAAGTGTCTGTTCAGGTCCTTGGCCCATTTGTTGATTGGGTTATTTGGGTTTTTTTGGTGCTTAGCAAACACCATGGATTTAGGATAACAAAAAACTAGAAGGCAGGTGTCCCTTTATCACTGGAAAGTATATCAGGTCTAATTTACATGATTTCTCTGATCTGCTCAGCCCTCACTTATTTGCATGCTTGCCCAGCTTCCTGGCCAGAGTAGCTCCAGCAACGCCCATTCTGTGCCCAGGGTTATAAAACTAGGTTCTTACAACCTGTATGAAGGCCAGGCTTTAGCATGGCCTCCAGTATGTCTACCTTGGCAGGAACCATTGCAGACCCAGTGCTCAGGTTGAGCAGATCTCTCACAGTTTTGACTTTCCAGAGGCTGCCTGAAGTGTTCAGGTAACACAATCTGGAAATGCAGAAAAGTATGCAGCAATTTGCCATATGGCAGACTTTCACTTGTGAAAAACAAGAGACAAGGAAGTGGCTGCCAGTGAATTGCAACACGACTATCTAAAGATGCAGTGTTTGTCAGATGTTCAAAGTAAACAAGTAAAAAATTTCTTTTGAACTGTGGCCAGCCTGAAAATGTCCACTCATAATCACTTTTCTTTTTTTCCCTTCATTTCCCTTTCCTTTACCCTCCCACTGTTGCTTTCTTTGGATCTCACCCCTCCCTCATTAGGTGTTTCACATAATAGTTGCTTCAGACATTGTTCTCCAAGGAAATCTGGGCTAAGATGGTGCTGTCTAATGAAAGCAGTCTTAAAGCATCCAGGGGAAGTTGTGATGAAGGTTAGTCTGCATCCTATAATGCCTCTCAATATAAGCATAGTCACCAGTAGCCAGTGAGGAAAAAGTATATTTACAATATAACAGGAGGGAGAAGTCTCTGTTACTTTCAGTCCTTTCATCGGGATCCAAACCACATCTGGAGAGGAAGTATAGGAATAGCTGGCCACAGGCTATCGTAAGCCTGCTTTGGAAATGAGAACTCGAATCTCTACCCCACAAAATATGCAATTACTTGTACCACTACTATTGTGTTGTCAAATCATTCAGGGGGTTTGAATTTAATCATGTGTGATTAAAAATTATTACTTAAGACAGTTTTTTGAATGTAAAAATGCTAGTAATATGTGACTATCATATACACATGGAAAGCTGTTGTTACGAATAGCTATCAAGTGTCTAGAAGATATAAAATATTGTTTTTTGATCTTTTGGTTAAGATGAAGATATAAACTTCAATATTTTCTCCTCCTAATCCTTTT
This sequence comes from Marmota flaviventris, assembly GCF_047511675.1. Lineage (NCBI taxonomy): Eukaryota > Metazoa > Chordata > Mammalia > Rodentia > Sciuridae > Marmota > Marmota flaviventris. The sequence goes on from NC_092500.1 coordinate 99,154,435, forward strand.
CTTCCTCTCTCTCCTCCGCCTCTCCCAGTGACATGCTAGCTACATCCTCTTGTCTTACCTTGCATTGGTTGAATCTGTGTGGCTCTAGCTCCAGCAGGTAATCCTGGTGCTGGAAACACCACTGTCTTCCTTCCTTGCTTCTAATTTAGGGGTGATAGTCTCCCTGACATTCCTAAACTGAGTTTTCTTATTGATTCCTAGGTTGTTTCTTAGCATCTTTGTCACCTGCTTCATCAATTCCTTGAATTAAATTCCCTCTGATTACAGGAAATAGAGAGATTTCTGTTTTCCTTGCTAATCTGGACAAATATGGATATATTTCCTCATCATATAATTACAACATTGCTATGAAAGAGTATCACCATCCCCATTTTATACATGAGAAAACGGAGACTTAGAGTATGTATGTTATGATTTAGATGCAGAATGTCTCTCAAGAGCTCATATGTAGAAAGGATTGTCAAAGCAGCAATATTCAGAGGTGGGGCTTTTAGGCAATGATTGGATCATAAGGGTTCTGAGTTTATCAGTGGATTAATCCATCTGATCAGTTGATTAATCCATTTAATAGCTGTATGCATTTCTGGTAGGTGGAATCTAGCTGGAGGAAGTAGGGCACTGGAGCTGTGACCTAAAAGGGTTCATCTCGTCCCTGGCCTCCTCCTCTTTCACTGCTTCCGTGCAGCCATGAGCTGAGCAGCTTTCCTCTGCTGTGTCCTTCCACCAGGATGTTCTGCCTCACCTTAGGACCAAAGAAAGGGAGTCAACCTAATATGAACTGAGACCTCGGAAATTGTGAGCCCAAAATAAATGTTTTCATCTCTAAGTTATTCTTGTAGGGTATTTTTGACCACAGTGATGAAAAACTGACTAACTCAGCCCTTTTCTGAGTGCAAAGTCATTCACCATAATCAGGAGATAGAAGAGTGAAGTTTATTATTAATACAAGTAAGGAAAGCACTGGGGATAATTCCCAAAGCAGTGTATCTCTCCAAATAAGGAAAACAAGGGGCTTTTATTGCAGGAACTATGTATGTTAGTATTGGAAAGACTGTCACATGTAGAGGCAGGTACATTCCATGCTGCTTCATTCATTACATGTTCAAAAATGGCAGCCAGGAATACCTCCTGGGTAGAGAATTTAGTATTAAATTGAGCAAAATTTACGTTAGATCACCTAAATGAATTCATCAGAGTTAAAGAAATTCTGGTATATATACACAATGGAATAATACACAGCCATAAAGAGGAATGACTTTATGACATTTACCAGTAAATGGTAAGTGAAATAAGCCAATCCCAAAAAACCAAAAGTCAATTTTTTTTTCTGATATGTGGAAGCTAAATCACAATAAAGTGGGGAGGGGAGGGAAAGAAGAGAAGTTTAATAGATTAGGCAAAGGGGAACAAAAGAAAGGGAGGGGGGATAGGGATAAGAAAGACAGTAGAATAAATCTAATATAACTTTTCCTATGTACACATATGAAATTACCTAAGTGAACCCCACCATTGTGCCTACCCACAAGAATGGGTTCCTAATTAGGATAAAATATAGCTTATGCTTGTATAATTTTGTCAAAATAGATTCTACCATCATGTATAACTAAGAAGAACCAATAGAAAAAAAAAACTCATCAGAGTGACTCAGTGATGTTTGGCAAGTTGCTTGTGTATTCTGTGGAGAGCCTTATCTGAAACAAAAGAACAACTTGAGGGAGAGTTCACAGCCTTTTAAAGGGGCAAGACACCCCTCTCCCTGGTTCTCTGAAAGCATAGGTGTTCCCCTAAAAGTTCCTTCCTAGCAGCTAAAAAAAATGGCTTTCCTTTTCCCATTTGTATAGCTAAAATGGTTTTTCTCTCAAGAATCAACTTAAATGGCACATCCTCGTATAGTTGCTTATATTTCAGCCCAGTGGGAATAAACACCTCATTTTTCTGCTCTATAGAACTTTGTCTTTTATCATGGTAATTTGGATTACATTGCATAAATGTTTGTCATTTGAACTGCACTGAAAAGTATTTCTTCACACAATTTCATAATTTTTATAAATTTCAAACATAATTAGTATTTGTAGTTTGTCTTTTGTAAGTAAAGTAATATGAAACAAAACCCATTAGTGACTTTTATCAGACAACCCAGAAGAACAGTGGTGAAAAATATAAGCAGAGGAATGCTGTGAGATTTCATTTGAGGAATCTTTCAAGGTAATTATTATTAAAAAAAAAACTGTTGGAGAAAATAAAGCCGTGGGTGTCATATATTCAAAATGCACTTCAAAGATAAATTATAAAGACATACTTAAAAGTTTATTTTTATTCAAGAAATATTTATTTAGCAGTTGCTGTGTATAGGAAGCTATGGTAAACACTGGAAATTAAAAATGAGTATGACATAGTCACAGCCTAAAATCAGGGAACTTGGCAAAGACAAAAGTATTAATTAAAAAACAAGAATCTATGACAGCAAATTACTTCTTAATGAGGAATGAATACTCTAATTAGGGAGAGGCTGATAGTATACAGAATATACAAATACAAGTTGGGAAGTATAGGTAATGTTTTTCTTTTACTTTTTAGGGATTAATTACTTCTGGAATGTGCAGGTTTATACTGTGAAAATTTTTGGAGACAATTCAAAAGCATGTGCAGAAATTGATAGAAATATTGCATTCATGTGCAGTCGCTATTCCTATTGTGCATAACACATTGTTAATGAGGGTTAATACTTTGAATAGATCATGCAACACCATCCTGTTATACAAATGTTATTGTATAACTTTATGTTTCCAAACTTGTTGGTCAAGTTGTACATATAATGTAACACATCCTATATAATTTACATATTTTGGCCATTATCTTTTTTTTCTTTCAGTGAAAGAGAAGAAAGTTGTGCTATTTTCTTTTGGATAATTTAGCAAAGTAAAGCCTAAGAACAGTGCTACTTACCAAGTTAATTTTTAGTATTTATAATTTTTTTTTGGCTAATGAAGATATAATTTTTCTTTCTCCCTGTAAGACTGGAAGACGCCGCACCGCACTACGAATGGGAGACACCACACAACACAGATCACTGAAGAGGTTCCGCTTTATTACAAAAGGCTGTGTGTTTATATAGGTCTAAGGAGAGGTAGCAGGGCTGAGGTAGATAACGGGTCTCCCGTTTATTGGCAAGCTCTTCCATATGTCAGTTCCGGAGCCCAAGAAGTTAATTCTTATTGGTGCTAAGGCTTCCCACAAGCAGGATTTGAACATTGGCGCCGGTGGGAACGTTTCATGCCAATGAAAGAAAAAGAGGAGAAAGAGGGTCATTAGGCGTCATGTTGGGGTTTTTCTCTGGGGTGCTGCTGCCATTATGTGTTTTCCCAACATTCCTCCCTTTTTGTTTTCTTAGGAATTGGGGCGTCGTTGGTCAGATCTGGCTGCTTCCGGCTGTGCGGGGGCGGCGTAGGGCCTAGAATGGGAAGTGGAGGAATGTTCGGGGGGCAGGTCTGGGGATATCGTGGCATCCAGAAATAAAACCCAGTGGCTATAGACAGCTACTTCCGTAGGGGTGAAGTCTATGAAAGTTCCCTGAAACCACAAGTCGTCGATGGCATCGAACCAGTCCTGGATGGAGGAGATAGTTGGTATCAGCCACTGATCCTGTAGCAGAGACTCTAGGAAATACTGGAAGCGTTGCCTTGACATAACATCACCTGCACCTGAAGAAAATCAGAGCGAACAAAAACAGGATGAAGATAAAAATTAAAGCAAATGTTAGTTTTTGGCAGAAGTTCCATGTCGGGGGACTGACAGAGAAGAGGCCAAGGGCCATGAGGAGGCTTAAAAGGACATAAAGGCTCAAGAATCCAGGATGGCAGATTAAGAGGTTCTCCGGGCTCATTGTCTCCCACTGTCCGATGTCCATTGCCTTCCATCGCGCCTGGTAGTGAGCTTCAGCAATGAGTGAGCTGTTCTCTTTAAGATGTTGGGGGTTCATAGGTCATCAGATAGTACCAAAGCAGAAGCTGGTTGAAAGTTTGGTTAGACATCTTCCATAATTGGCCCTGTAGGAAGTGAAGCAGACAGGGCAGGAACAGACACATCAGGAAAAGGAGACATATGGGCCCTAAAAGAGGCAACAGCCACGATTGGAAGTGGACTAAAAAGAAGGTGGCAAATGGGATTTGGTTTGGTGGATTTTTCAAAGAGGTAGCCAAGTCGGTGAGCTTGACTACATTAGTTTCCACAAGGCCTGATTCATTGATGTAGTAACAGCATTCTTCCCTCAAGAAAAGACAGGTTCCACCTTTTTTGGCTGTGAGTAAGTCTATAGCTCGTTGATTTTGAAGAGTAACTTGAGCAAAGGATGTGACCTGCCTTTGTAAAGATGCCAGAGATTCTGCCGTAGAAGTGAGCGCTTGTTCAAGTTTAGAACTTAAGTCCTGTACAGCCCATAAGGAGTGTCCTAGAGCTCCACCAAAAATTCCTGCTCCCACCGCAGATGCAACCAGTGAGAGACCCACCAGTATTGGAAGGAAAGCAGCCTGCTTATTCCTCACTGGGGGAGACAAGAGGGCCTGCACTTCAGCTGGGGTATAGAGAGTCAATAGTGGGACAAGCGTCACCAGTATACATGGGGTAGAGGTGTTGGTGAATAAGATAGTGATGAGAGAACCATTACACCAGAAGAATGAGCCAGGTGGTGCATAGAGGGTGAAGTTAAAGGTGATGTTAGAGTGGCAAAACTTTGACTGAGAGACACCCAAGCCCAGGAGGCAGCGCCGGGGAATCACAGTATGGTTAGACTCCTCGGGCTCCCATAATGGAGCGTCGGGTAAAAGGGTTTGGAGAGAATGGCGGGCAGATGGAGTGGAGAAATTTGAGAGGTCAGAAGCTGAGAAGTTCAAGGGAACCGCTGCAAGCAAAGGTCGAGTCAGAGAGGTGGATAAGTAGCAATCAGTTGGTGTAATGGCGGGGAGGGTTAGATTTAAGAAGGTTACAGTTTCAGTAAGTAGTCGTAGTCATGAATACTGTGGTGAACTCCCGACATTAGGCTCATATGGATCCTGTATGGAGTCTAACAACTGCTGTTCGGAATGCTTCATGTCAGTAGAGATTATAGCTACTGAGGGCTGGGAGGGTTGAAGCTCTCGGGAGATGGAGATGGAGCCACAGGGGGTGGGAGAGGATATGTCACAGTAGAAGGAAGCATTTACCCTAGAGGTCCAGCGTGGATGGTTAGGGTCAGTGATAGCCAATTGATAGCCCCTTGAGATCAATCTGAAATTTCCAACGCAGGAATCCCCGATGCATGCACGTGGGTTATGAACGTTGCATGACCAGTAGGGGCACCCCCCATAGGTTTCGGGCCACCATTTGCAGTAATCCTCTGTCTGATCATATAAGAAGCAAAGGTAAGGCCTAGTGGTTGTTTTTAAAAGTTCAGAATTCTGGGAGGAGAGGGGAAGGAAGATAGATGCATTACATCCCGTAGGGGCACAATCAACCGAAGAAACTAGGCGAGTGTAACGAGTGCTGCCTTGGACATATGTCTCTCTGACTTTGAATCTCCAAGTATAAGCGGAGGATGATGATGTCCCTGGGAGAAGGGTGATGACTGTGAAAATACCACTTAGAAGAGTGGGAGTCATGGTGGAGTATGGGCGGTTATGCGAGACAGGCGAAGCTTTAGAGGATAGTTAGGATGTGGAGAGCAGGAGTAAAGGGGAGGTCTAGGAGGTGACTCTTGAGGCTCCTCTGGGGTAGTCTTTTCGTCAGCAGATGGGGCCTCCTAGTAATATGGCTTCAACCTAGAAATGTGAATCCAGGGGGTGAGACGGTTGCCTGGTAAGGAAAGTTTGGCGGCGGTGGGGGTACAGAGAATGACAGGATATGGGCCTTCCCATTTTGGGGCAAGAGGCCCTTTCTCCTCTGGGGTGTTATAATAGGCTAAACTCCCAGGTGTTAAGGGAAGAGTGTTTGGAGAGGAGTCTGGGTCCGGAAGAAGCCAGTCTCGATATTTCTAGAGTTCTGAGCGGAGATGAAACAAGAGAGGTAAAGACAAATCTCGTGTGAGAGGTCCTTGTGAAATGACCAACCCAGGGGGTGTAAGAGGTCTTCCATGCATTATCTCAAAGGGAGACAGTAAAGATGGTTTCTTAGGGAGAGCTCTGATCCGAAGCAAAGCCAAGGGAAGGAGTTTGACACAGTCTAAGTTTAATTCCATTGTTAATTTGGTAAGGACTTCCTTCAGAGTCCGATTTACCCTTTCCACTTTCCCTGAAGCCTGGGGGCTATATGGACAGTGGAAATGCCACTTGAAGGAGAGGGCTTGAGAGACCTTTTGTGTGATCCTAGAAATAAGCTCAGGGCCATTGTCAGATTGTAGGGAAGTGGGCATACCAAACCTGGGGATGATGTCTGTCAGTAAGATTTAAGCTACAGTGAAAGCCTTTTTTTGGAAGTGGGAAATGCCTCAACCCAACCAGAGAAAGTGTCCACAAAGACAAGGAGGTATTTAGTGCACCATACTGCAGGCATGTTGGTGAAGTCTACCTGCCAGTCAGCAGCAGGAATGTGTCCCCAGGCTTGGTGGGAGGGAAATGGTTTAGGCCTTAAAGGAGTATGAGGGTTGGTCCACTGACAGACCTGACAATTAGAGGCTATATTCTGTAGAATGGCTTTGTCAGAGGGGGTGAGGTAGAAGAAGCTCTGTAAAAAAGAGGGTAAAAGACTGAGAATTGGAATGGAATAGAGTATGGAGGAACTCAAAAAGATCCTTGTTCTTACTGGAAGAAGTAGGGGCTTCAGATGGACAGTCTAAAGTGGCCATTATATGTCCCCCAGGGAGGTCATAATTGGAAGTGATAGCAGCCATTCGTGCCGCCTGGTCAGCTTTCGCATTGCCCTCAATGATAAGAGAGCCGTCCTTCTGATGGGACCTACAATGGACATCTCCCAACTGGGTGGGTAAGTGGGAGGCCTCTATCAAATTGGTTATAAGAGCCGAATTAGTGATTGCATTACCTTTAGTGGTAAGTAGGCCTCGCTCCTTCCATATTGCAGCATGGGATAATAGAATATGGAAGACATATTTTGAGTCAGTATAAAGGGTGAGGGATTTGCCCTGCGCAAGAAGGCAGGCACGAGTGGCTGCTACAAGTTCGGCCTGCTGGTTGGTAGTTTCTGAAGGCAGAGCTTTGGCCCCTATAATCTCAGTGGCCGAAACTATGGCATATCCAGAGTAATGAGTGCCGTTCTGCCTAAAGGAACTGCCGTCAGTGAACCAGATAAGGTCAGGCTTGATGAGTTGTCCCTTAGAAATGGAAGAATGACAGAGGAGGAATCATCCAAGGTTTCCAAGCAATTATGAGCTGGTGTGTCAGATGTGGGGGTCGTTGGGAGTGGTGAGGCAGAGTTCAGTGCAGAGCAGGGGAGGAACATAATATTAGGGTTTTCCAGAAATGAAGTGAGGAGCGACAGGACTCTGGATGGAGGAAGGGTTTGAAGGCCCTTATAAGCTAAGAGATCCTTCAAGTGATGTGGGGAGTGGATAGTTAAAGGGGCCCCCAAAGTCAGCTTAGAGGCTTCTTTGTGTAAAATTTGTCCAGCAGCCAGAGCTCTTAAGCAAGAGGCCCACCCACGGATGGTAGGGTCTAATTGTTTGGACAAATATGCCACAGGTGCAAATGTAGACCCATAATTTTGACCCAAGACCCCAAGTTCTTGCCCCCCTTTTTCATGGACATATAGATGAAATGGTCTTGAAAGATCGGGAAGGTGAAGCGTGGGTGCCTTTAAGAGGAGTTGCTGAAGTCTGCAAAAGTGATAGCGGGGGGAGGAGGCAAGAGATTCACCAGGGGGTCTCTTTGCTAGGTCATACAGGGGTTTGGCTAGAAGAGAGTGATTTGGGATCCAGGCCCTAAAATAACCTGCTAGTCCTAGGAATGATAGTATTTTGGCTTTCGTATGAGGCACCAGAAGATTAGAGAGGAGTTGCCTCCTATCCAATGTTATTTCCTTTTTTCCCAGTGCAAGGTGAAAACCAAGGTAGGTGACAGAAGACTGGGAAACCTGGGCCTTGTGGGGAGACACCCTATATCCCTTATTCGCTAAGAAATTGAGAAGCTGGGCGGTGTGGGATTGAGAGTGTTCCCAAGAGGGACTACATAGAAGAAGGTCATCAACATATTGAAGGAGAGTAGAGTCAGGGCAGGTGGGGTGAAAGGATGTGAGGTCCTGGGCAAGAACATGGCCAAAGAGATGGGGACTGTCCCTGAATCCCTGCAGGAGGATGGTCCAGGTAAGCTGACGAGAATGGCGGGTGTGAGGGTCAGTCCACGTAAAAGCAAAGATATCCTGAGATTCTGAGGACAAGGGAATAGAAAAGAAAGCATCTTTTAAATCTAGGACTGAGAAGTGGGTGGTAGTAGCAGGGATCTGAGAGAGGAGGGTGTAGGGGTTGGGCACTAGCAGGTGGATGGGGACCACAGAGGAGTTGACGAAGCAAAGTTCTTGAACTAGCCTGTGGGACCGTTAGGTTTCTTAACTGCCAGAATGGGGGTGTTGAAAGGAGAGTGTGTAGGCCTAAGATACCCCTTCCGTAATAAATCCTGGATGATGGGTTCTAATCCAAGGAGGGCTGTGGTTGTAAGTGGATATTGTGGTTGACTAATATATCTTGAAGGGTCCCATAAGACAATATGAATAGGACTGCATTTAGCCATAGAGGGTGTAGTTGTATCCCAAACCTCAGGATTAACTGGTTTAGATAGTTGTGGGAGAGTGCATGAAGGAGGTGTATCTGCCCCTAGGAACATCATGAGGAAATGGGAGGTGGGGGAGGTGTGGGGTGATATGTGAATGGTGACCTTCAATAATGAGAGTATGTCCCTTCCCAGAAGGGGAATGGGGCAGTGGCTCATAACGAGAAAGGAGTGTGTGAAGGACAAAAGGGATCCCTGCATATAACATGATAAGGGGGGTGTTTTTCAAGGGAAAATCTGTTTACCTCCTACCTTGACAATAGTTTTTGAGGATGTGGTAGGACCCCAATACTCCCTCAAGACCGAAAATGTGGCACCAGTGTCTTAAGAGGAAGGTAATGAAGCGTCAATCCACTAGAAATGTGACCCTAGGCTCTTGCTTCTTGATGGTAATAGTCGGGAGAGAAGGCCCAGGGCTCTGTCAATCCTCCTCTGCCAAACCCAGGAGAGGCTGGGGTTGTGGGGTGGCTGACCAACCTCCCCTCCAGGTTGTTGGGCAGTCTACCCCCCAGTGTCCCCTTTGGTGGCATTTTGGGCAGGGGGTGGAGGATATCCTTGGCGAAGGACAATCCCTGGCCCAATGTCCCTCCTTACCACATTTGAAGCAAGCTCCAGGGGGTGTCTTATTAGGATGGCGTGGTGATGACTTTCTCTGAATGACCTGGGTCGACATTTGGAATTTGGCGTTTTCAGCCCTCTGCCTACGACGTTCGCTTTCATCCTCTCTACTATGGAACACCTTGAAAGCGACCACGAGGATTTCAGTCTGAGGAGTAGCAGGGCCCTGTTCAAGCTTCTTAAGCTTGGCTTTAATGTCAGGGTAGCTTTGGGCCAGGAAATATATCATTAAGACATGACGGCCATCAGGGCTTTCTGGGTCGAGGTTTGTGTGCTGCTGGAGGGCCTTGGTTAGTCTATCCAGGAATTCTGAAGGTGTTTCTTCCTTCTTTTGAATGACCTCCTGCACCTTTTGAAAATTAACGGCCTTGTGGGTGACCTTTTTTAGGCCCGCCAAGAGGCAGGATGCAAAAAGGTCATGAGACTGTAAGCCTCCAGGGGTATTGTAATCCCATAGAGGATCCTGCTCTGGGACAGCATGAAAGCCTGTGGGGTGGTTGGGATTGGTCCTATGATTTTCATCAGCATGGGCTTGGGCTAGCTCCCAGACCCGTTGCCTTTCCTCAGGGAGAAGTGTATTGGCCAGGAGCATGTAGATGTCGTGATGGGTAAGGCTGTATGCCTGCAGGACCCACTGGAACTCCCGAATGTAAGTGGTGGGATAAGTGATGAATGAGCCTAACTTCCTCTCTGAGTAATGTCCAACATGGAGAAAGGCACATGTACTCTATAACACCCTCAGGACCAGCTACCTCAGGAAGCGGTGCAATTGTCATGGGAGTAGGAGGGGGTCCCTTAGACCTGGTGACAGGAGGACTGAAAGAGGCAGTCGGCGGCGGACAGGAAGTAGAGGGAGGGGAAGGGGATGTCTCAGCGGAGGAGGAGATGGAACCGGCGGAAGAGAGCGGGTGGGGAGGGGGATGAAACAGAAGGCTGAGGATCGGTGGAATCAGGCGGAAGAAGCGGAGGGTGTAGTGGGAGAGGAGGGGCGGATGGGGCTGGGGGATAAGGTGGAGGTTCATCTGCTGGGTCAAATGAGGAAGAATCTGCACAGTCAGGGGAAGAAGTAGGGGAAGGGAGGGGTTTACAAGCAAGGAGGACCTGAGAGGGAGAGCAGGAAGTGCAGAGGGCAGGGTGTTGGGCGAGAAGGCTAAAACCTTCAACATATGGGACTTCTCTCCATTTTTTTAGGCGCAGGCAGTAGTTAAGAAGATCCTGAAGAAGGTTTGGATCTAACGAGCCTTCTGGAGGCCAATGATTCTCATTATCTAACGGATATGCGGGCCAATCTTGGGTACAGAATCTGATAAGAATTTTGGGCTTGAGATCTGGGGAAAGAGAGAGAGTAGCCAAATTCTTAAGGAGACACTTGAGTGGTGAGTTTTCGGATATAGACGAGGAGGCACCCATGGTTAAAGAGTGGAGGAAGGGACAGCAAAGGGAGAAAAAGAATTAACCCAGGCCGTAGGGGCTTCCTGGAAGCGTAGAGCTGATGGAGGGTCACGTGGGCGTCCCCGAAGTGACCAGTCCACTGCGAATAGGCACAGAGGGCACAGCTCGGTCATCACCAACAAAATGCAGTCTGTGTGACCCTATAAGGTCAAGGCCGCGGGCAACCTGATGTCAGGAAAATTTTCCCACCGGAACGAGAGAGAGTCAAGGAAGGAAGGAACAGAGCCCCAGCAGAATGCAGCTCTGAGCCGGAAGTTCAGCTCCGGGCTGAACACAGCTCCAGCGAGGTGCGGCTCTGGCGGGACGCAGCTCCCGCAGGATGCAGCTCCCGTGGGACGCAGCTCCCGTGGGACGCAGCTTCCGCGGAGGAAGAAGAGACCAGGGAGCCTCTCTCGTGTAAACCCAGAAGCCTCACGCCCCAAAGGGAAGCGGGTCGCCAGAGGGTCCACTGCGACCGGTGAAGGTCTTAGTGGGGTGCATTCCCTCCTCCCTATTGGGCGTCAGGAGCGTGCTGGACGATCACGGTCGCGTCCCCTGCTGGCAGGCCAAAGGGAGTTGGTGAGCCGGGGAGGGGGAACTTACCTAAACCCGATCAGTGGTGAGTGCAGGGAGCCAGTGCCCCAAAAGACAGACAGGGCGAAATGTGTCGTTGGTGATGGCGATGGCGGAGACGGGGCTTGGTTTGTCGAGTACACCGTCTCCCGGGTTTTTGGCACCACTGTAAGACTGGAAGACGCCAGACCGCACTACGAATGGGAGACACCACACGACACAGATCACTGAAGAGGTTCCGCTTTATTACAAAAGGCTGTGTGTTTATATAGGTCTAAGGAGAGATAGCAGGGCTGAGGTAGATAACGGGTCTCCCGTTTATTGGCAAGCTCTTCCATATGTCAGTTCCAGAGCCCAAGAAGTTAATTCTTATTGGTGCTAAGGCTTCCCACCAGCAGGATTTGAACATTGGTGCCGGCAGGAACGTTTCGCACCAGTGAAAGTAAAAAAGAGGAGAATGAGGATCGTTAGGCACCATGTTGGGGTTTTTCTCTGGGGTGCTGCTGCCGTTATATGTTTTCCCAACACTCCCCATAGTTCGAATTTGTAATGTTTCTGAAGCAGAGTTTTCTCTTTTGCATTTTCTCCTTTAACTCTTGTCTGCCACAGAGTGGGAGGTGTTGCCATGACACTCTGATCTCCTTTGAGTTATGGGTGGGGCTGGGATTTCCTGTCCTCATGCAAAATTGAGAAAAGATAAGATCTTTATGTGGAAACTACATGTAAAGTGATTGCAGAGATTCTGAGCTAACTCATTTACAGGTTTTTTTTTCAGATTAATTTTTATTTTTATTTTTTATTGGTTGCTCAAAAGATTACAATGATCTTGACATATCATATTTCATACATTTTATTCAAGTGGGTTATGAATTCTTATTTTTACCATGTGTACAGATTGCAAGATCACATTGGTTATACATCCACGTTTATACATACTTCCATACTACAGTTATTTCTCACTTCCCTCTTTCTCTTTTCTTCTTACCTTTTTTTCACTTTTCTCTCTGTTTTACATACCACAGAACCTAGAGAGCAGAATCTCCTTCTTTTCTTTATCTACTTATTTATAGCAACTTTCCCACCATCTATCAATCAAATATATTTAGTTCAGAAGTACTTGTTTGGCTCCATTCTCTAGGAAAATAGAGGAAAAATGTCCTTAAAATAATAAGTAAATATTTGTAAGAATTCTGACCAGACTAGCAACTCTCAGAATACCTGCGAAACATCAGTATCTCCTTAAATATTTTAGATACTGGAGAATATTGCTGCTGTTCTGGGTATCATATACTTTCTTCCTGTTCAACATTGATCAGGAAAAGCAAGCCAATCTCAACTCTGTTTCTGAACAAATTGTTTGTGGATCTTTCAGGTAAGGACAAAGGAGTCCTAGGCTACTGATTCTGGAGAGTGAATGAATCCTTAATTGTATCTGGTGGGTATTGATTTGAAGTCAAGGAGCAATAGAGTAAACTCAGAACACTAGAACTTTAGGGGAGAGAACTGAATCCCTTTGGTTAGAATATTTTCAGTAGAACCAAGTTAAATTTTGAAAGTTATGGTTAGAGAATAATTCTGGACTATTCAATATTTCTTTCTTTTGCAACTGAATAAAACAAATTACACAATGAGAAAAGTGAAGCAAGTATGTTTACCTTTTCCTTTCAATAGAAATAATATTATTTAGTTGAATATTTTGTGTTATTTTTTCAATTTAGCCTTTGTTCTTAGTTTAAAGTAAACTAGATAGAGATGTTTTTATTTTCTGGGGGCAAACAAGTAATCTATGGTATGAGATTTTTTTCTTTATAAGTTAAAAACTTTCAAAAGATAAACACTTTGTATTTTAGTTTAGGAACAAAATCATTCAAGGAAATCTAATAATGCTTTCATCAATACCTTAAAACAGAATTAATTGCTTCTTTTAGTTTTCCTTGTCCATAATCGTCTCCTTGAATAGAACATTTCATTTACTCCTTTATTCCTTTATTCAACAGTATTTAGCTATTGCTATGAGAGAGGCATTATACTTGGTACTGACATTATAAAGTTAAGTGATTCTCAGACATTGCCCTGAGGGAGTTCAAAGAAGGCAGATATAACTATAAATAATTGAAATGCAAAGTGGTGAAGACATCAGTAATTTTACTAGTAAGATGTTCTCTTGGAGTTGACCATACTGAGGTACAGAATGTTACTAGGGATGACTTTTTTAAAGACATCCATTCAGTGGAGTTTGGAAGAAGAGAATGCATTTTTCTAGTTGGACACATTAGCAACCTATCCATAGCTGTTATCAGTTTTAATGTGTCCCTTATCATGCAGAAGAGAAGACTCACACTGAATTAAATTACAAGCAGATTGTCTGACAGGGAGGAACAGACTTATAGGAAAAGTAGAATGGGGACATCAGAACAATTTTGGATTTATTATCACAGTAGCTCTAAGTTTTGTTCTTACCTTATGGCATCACAGTATAGAGTGTACTGTGCTAAAAAGCAAGATGGTTTAAGACTAAAAACAAACACAAAACAAAGCAAAACAAAACAAAACAAAACAAACAAAACAGGAAACCATTGTGATTTGTGATTGAGGAATTAACAGTCTTAAATCTCTCAGGTAATCAAAGCTACTGCAGTTTTGGTCTGTTCTCTTTCTGAGAGCCTTCAGGAAGGTATTGCAAGCTGTTACTTTAATTATTTTTTTTCCTGATCATAGTAGGAGAGTTTCTTTGAAATGATAATATCTTATAGTTTTGTCCCCATGAGATCAAACTATTTTTATATTCATCACTAACACAACAGAATTGCTCAGGCCTATAGAAAACCACAGATGGTGGGAAACGCCAACTTGACTTAGAAAAGGCTTTCAAAGGAACTCCTGTAAGTGAAAAAGAAAATCTACTCCAATATGCTTTTTGTTACCAACAACGTGTTGTGGGGGATGTATGAATTATAATGACTTTTTTCTTGAATCATTGTGGAGGAAGTTCCACTTTCCCATATCTTATTATGTTTCTCTGCTCTCCAGAAATGACTGAAGAGAATATTTACACAGTGGTGAAATTTCATGACAAAAAGAAGAAAATATGATGCAGAACTTCTAAAAGGAAATATGATTATGGTAAGCATCTAGTCTTACAGAATCATAAGCTTTAATAGGATCTTATATGTCCAGTAATTCAATGAACTTGTGTTTTTCTCTCTATAACTTCCCTGCCTTATCTACAATGTTGGAAAAACTCCAGGGAAATATAACTTATTTTCCCCTCAAGGAAATCAGTCATGAACTTTAACTTCTTCTTGAATATTTTTCTTTATTAAAATATTTCTTCCTGTACCTGATATGCATGTAACCTGTTTATACACCTTTAAGTAGTGAGGAAGTCCTAAAATACCTAGTGACTTCTGAGGCCGAGTTTAACATCTCAGGGTAACAAGTCACCAAATCTTCTTGGATCTGCAAATCACTTCAGTACTGTGCAGAAAGTGCCCTGTAGTACAGTGAAGATGTTTTATTTGATATGGAATCAAATAGAATAAGATAAGACCCTTATTATTTGAGGAAATAATACTAATGTTGGGCTATTGTCCAAATGCATTATACAGTAATGTTAAAATTCATAACCATTCTTTAATCTCTTTTGATTATCCTACTCAATAATATAAGTGGATACTTCATGCCACTTCATGTTTCCTCTCTCAAAAGATAGCCAGTAAAACTGAAAGAAACAATATTATTGTTTATGGCTTTTAAAAGCTTTAGCACACACCTTACATATAAGTCTGATATATATATATATATTACTTTTGTAGTAATAGCAGTTGTAAAAAAATTGAAGAAAATGAATTCACATGATATATTTTGTAGTTAGTGACATTGGGAATTTGAATTTAGGACAGTGCGAATCTTATCATTCCAATTAATGTTTTAGTAAATATTAAAATTCTTCATATTAGCCATTTATTCCTAGATAACGTAAGGAGTCATTACTTGTATGTGTAAAGTGTATATGTCTGCACACATGTGTAGATGCATTCATTAAACAATTTGATAGCATGTTTCAGTGAAAAGATATTTTCTTTCTTTCTTCTTTTTTTTAAAATTTATACTGGGGATTGCACCCAGGGACACTTAACCACTGAGCCACATCTCTGGCCTTTTTTATTTTTTATTTTGAGACAGGGTGTCACTAAGTTGCTTTGGACCTCACTGAATTATTGAGACTGGCTTTGAATTTACCATTCTCCTGTTTTAGCCTCCCGAGCCAAAGGATTATAGTTGTGGGCCACCATGACCGGCCCAATGAAAAGATTTTCTTAAACTCACCTTTTTCATTGTCTTTTCTTGTGCTGTGTTCCAGTATGTGCTGTACCATCTCCGAAAATTTTATGCTTCTGTAATTGTACTTTGACCTACATTATTAAAATGTTTTGTTGGAAACACTGTTGTAATAATAGTTTAAAAAATATAGCTTAGTTTCTTTTATCTGGTTTATCATCCTAAGATGCTCTTGCTTTAATATAATTACAAATCAGTTTCTTTCAGGTCAACCCTATTCTAGGCACTGTGCTAGGTGTCGGTGATTCTAAAGAAGATACTGTATTTTATTTTTTGTTGATGTTTATTGCAATGCTTTCATCAGTTAGACTAAAACATTCTCAGGATCAGAAATTATACCCAAATACCTGCCTGTTTTGGTACATATGAGAGCCAAAAGGAGGTCAGTGTGGGAAGAGATTATGGGGGTAGGAAGAGTCACAGAAAAGGAAGCTAAAGAAAGAAAGACCAGATAATCAGGCAATTATGGATATTTCTCTTACATTCAAAGGAAGTCATTAAAAGCTTTTATATTGAGGGGAGAAAGAGTAAAGTTAGAATTGTAAGAGGATAGTCTAGCTGCTATATGAAGGATATATTAGATGAGGGTGAGTAGGAACAATCTGAAATTTCAATGTTGTGTAAAGTTGATGAATCTCATAGTGTAGGAAAAGTAGGCAGTGGCAAACTCATATGTTAAATAAAAATAAAATAAAATGGACTGAAGTAAAAAAAAATCTGTGACTGTAAAACAACTTCATCTCCCAGGGTGCTCACTTAAAAAATGGCAAAATAATATTCATTTTGCTTACTTCACATTGATGAGCCCTAGTTGGAAGCCTTTGGACACTAATGTTGTTAGCCTCTTAAGAGAACCAGGAGTCTCTGAAATTCAGCCAATTTCATATATTGAGAAGGAAAAAATTAAGGTTGGACCAGTAATACATTTTACTGTTATCGGTAAATAAGGTAACACTTAAGACAAAGGGTGTTTCTGTCAGATTAAAAAAGACATATTGGCACAAGTAGTCTTACAAATTTAGTTAAAAGAATAACAAAAAATGAAGTTTAGAAACTATCATGTTTAGAATTAGATATAAAATTAAGAGGTGTTTAATAATATTGTAATGATTTTTCTGTGTGTGTGTGTGTGTGTGTGTGTGTGTGTATGTGTATTTTTGGTGGGGTTAGGGGTGGGGACCAGAGATTGAACCCAGAGGTGCTTTACACTGATCCACATCCACAGTCCTATATACTTTTGTTTTGAGATGGTCTCACTAAATTGCTTGGGGGTATGCTAAATTGCTGAGGCTGGCCTCCAATTTGAGATTCTCCAGTCTCAACCTCCTGAGCATCTGGGATTATAGAGGTGGGCCTTTTGCCTAGCTACTTAGGTCCTCTCAAAATTGGTGGCTGGCCTTGAAATTGCCATCATCCCGCCTCTGATTTCCTAGTCACTGGGATTATAGGCTGGGCACTACCACACACAGCATACTTGGATGTATTTGTAAATTAACATGTGTGCACTATTCAAAAGAGTTAGCTAAACTAAACCTTGATTGCAGTTTAAATTTTGTAAAAGACTTCATTTGAGTTGTTGAAATTAATGTTCAAATGTTTGAATATGTTTCAAATTCTTTTAAATAATGAATTTGTTAGCTATTTCTTTGTAGCAAATTATCCCCAAATTTAATCTCACATCTTTTGTGAGTCAGGTACTTATGCAGGACTGAGTTGGGTGATTCTGAATTAGGGTTTTTCACAAGGCCATCGTGGAATATGGATGAGGGCTACATCCATCTGAAGATTCCACTAGGGAGGATCTGGCTTCCAGCCTTACTGGCTTGCTATATTGGCTTTTCTCAGGTCTTCCCAGGCTACTTATGGGAGACATCACTTCCTTTGCCACATAAACCTCTTGCTGGGATTATTCACATCACGGTTGATTGTTTCCTGTGGGAGTGGCAAAGAGACACACACACACACACACACAGGCTTACAGGATAAGACTTATGGGAAGAGGATTAGTAAATACTATTTTGCATTTGCAAAAGCTTTTGGTCAAGTTTGTAATGATAAGTTTGCTTTCATGTATCCTCATTAAACTTTAAAGTCCTTAAGGCCACACACTGAAGCTTCCTCTCTGACTTCAACCCTAGATATGATTATTTACCATGTGAATGTGTGCTCCAGAAATTCAGTGGTGTAGATGAATTTTAGAGTATCATGTGAGACTGTTTGTAAACTTTATTTCATATGGCTTCCAGGAATTTTAAAAAGTTCAAATATGAGGGATGCTTTTTTGTGTTGAGGGCCACAGCTGAGTCGGGATGACACATGGCATTTTTGCCAGAAGTAGTGGTTGAGAGGTGACGCCAGCAAGCCAGTAAGATGATGACTTTTGAGTTCT
Organism: Marmota flaviventris; assembly: GCF_047511675.1. Classification (NCBI taxonomy): domain Eukaryota; kingdom Metazoa; phylum Chordata; class Mammalia; order Rodentia; family Sciuridae; genus Marmota; species Marmota flaviventris. The sequence continues at coordinate 99,172,534 of NC_092500.1, forward strand.
CGCGGAGTTCCCGTTGAGTTCTGGTTGAGCTCTCGTGGGAATTCCTGAAGAGTTTGCATTGGTTGGGGAAGTGCTGGAGGAGGGATTTCCTGTGTGTGGTTCCTGGAAGAGCCGCGTGGCGTTCGGGAGAGTTCCCAGGGAGCGTGTGTGAGTGTGCTGGTGGAGTTCAGAAATAAAGTTTGTTGCTGCTTGAGTGGCTCGTGATTTGTGACCAGCCAGACTGTGGCATTTTTGAAAACTTTTAAGACCTGGGCTATTTGCTTTAACTTTAAATCACATTTCCGAAACGTCTTTTCCACTTCTGATTTTGTCATTTTGAACTGTGGCCACTAGATGGCATCACCACATAAACCAAATTCTAAAATCAACTCTTGAAGTCTTGCTGGTCAGAATAAATTAATAAATATATTCTCATAATCTATTATTGAAAATATTAGAAGACCATTCATTGCACATAAATTTAGCAAAATATATTGGTAGCTTTAAAAATGATAGTACTTTTTGAGACAATGATTCTACTTCTAGTTTTCTATCTTCAGAAAATAATATATGTGGACAGATGCCACATATTTTACATGTTTAACTAATACATTATTTGAATTACTAAATTCCAGGTTAAATCTTGTGTCCAACAATAACATAAGGGTTAAGTATATATGATATGATCATATATATATATATATATATATATATGAAAAATTTAAAATGACTTTATTAAGCATTCAATGATATGAGAAATGCTTCTGACACGATGCTAATTAAAAATGGAGTCATAAAATAATGTGAGACTACTACTGTATATCATAGAAAATATATAAATGAAACATATTGATGTAATTTTATAAGAGACATTAGGATTTTTTTCTTCATATTTTTTCCTTGTTGCTCCAATTTTCAACAATGATTCACTGAAAATGACAACATATTATTAATAAAATGAAACCAGGTTGACAACAACATAGCAAAAGAATAAACGTTTTTTAGTACCTATTATAATTTAAAATTCTTTGTCTTGTATTATATTAAACAATTAAAAAATACATTCATATAATATTTATCTCATGGGGTTTTGTTTTTTGCAGTACTGGGGATTGAACCCAGTGGTGCTCTACTGCTGAGCTACATCCCCAACCCTTTTTATTTTGAGACAGCATTTTGCAAGTTGTCCAGGCTGGCCTGAGACTTGCAATCCTCCTGCCTAAGCCTCCTCAGTCACTGGGATTACAGTACAGGTAGGTGGATATTGCTCTGGGTGTTGGTGATTCAAAACTAAGACACAATTTTTGCCTTTACTAAACATATGGTCCATTTGAAGAGACAGATTTAAGTAGATGTTTAGAAGAAAAGTATAACAAATACAATGCTAAGACTCATAATGATGTAATACATTTTCTTATCTCATTTAATAGTCTCAACTTTCCTAATTTGAACTCTTCTCTAATATTTGATTTATGGCTGTGACATGCTGAACTTTGTGCTTAGTTTTCATTGTTTTGAGATTTACAAGAGCAAACAAGGTAGAAGAGTTATCTGTGCATCAGTTACAACTATTATTTGTGCATCAGTTACAACTGTTTTTGTGGGAAAAGATGTTACCTATGTGTTAGAAAGGGGCTATTGGGGAAAAAAAAAAGAAGGAAGGGGCTACTGAACACAGTGTGGCGATGTATGCCTGTAATCCCAGGGAGGACACTGAGGCAGAAGTATTGCAAGTTTGAGGCCTTCCTGGGCAACTTAGAAAAATCTGTCTCAAAATAAAAAGGGCTGGGATGCAGCTCAGTGGTAGAATGCCTCTGGGTTCAATCTCCAGTAGAGAGAGGGGGGGGGGGGAGAAAAGAAGAAGAAGAAGGAGGAGGAGGAGGAGGAGGAGGAGGAAAATATTGATGCTGTTATTTAAGGAATATCATGATATAGAATACTGTTACTAAAATTTCTTGATTTTTTTTTGCCAACATTTGGATTGTGAAACCAAGATGATTTTTAATAACATGGATTTCCACAAGATTCTTTCCATCAGAACTCAGCTTTTTAGCACAATAAAGAGCATATGTGAAGAGGGAGAGGAGCATGTGTAGGCAGCTATTTATGAGCAGAGGAAGGAGTTTAGTAAGCTGCCTTTTGGGATGGTTTTCCCATTTTAGAAGCAGATGATTCAATTAGTAAGTGGAAAATCTGTTAAATTTGCAAAGCTCTGGGCTTTGGACTTAAGGGAGGTTTTGGAGAAAATGAGATCTTACTTTAAGATCTCCTTTTAAACACTGAGTTTATGATGCGGGTCTGGTCCAGGGCTCTCAGTAGGCTCACCATAAAAAAAAAAAAAAACCAAAAAAAACAGTGCTGACAAGAGGGACACTGAGCAAACCTTCTGAAGCTGAAAGGCGAGTGGAAACACTCCAATGCGGCAACCAGAGTGAACATGTTTCCTTATTTTGGCAGCAAAATGGTGCTGGAGGTTAATGGCTCTTGCCCTATTGCTCACAGGTTTTCTACCAGAAAACTCCCAGTCTGCCTAATTTTGAGCTACTTCCACTCTCCTCACTCTCTTATTATCATTGTGGGCTCATATTGGTCATCTGGAGGCAAAAATGTGGCTTCCTCCAGGATTGTCCCTGTTTCTTATAAGGAAATTTTGTGCATGCTGTATCTTGAATGTAAAAAACAAAATTTGGGAAGGTCATAAAATTAATATCTTCTGATATTAATTACAGAAAAGTAGGACAAGAATGTTATTCTTCACCTATAAATGTATAATAGAGTACCAAAATATACTGCATAAATACATAGATGTGCATTTATCAATTGAGTGCCCCTTTGGGAATCACCTAATATTCCTAAATCTTTTTTTTTTTTTATCTGAAAAATGAGGACGGATATAGGTCCTAGGTTCAGTTTGTTGAGGATTAGATGAAGTAATTTATGTCAAACAGTAACAACAGCAATGACCCCCCCAGTCCTCATAAATAATACTTGGCATATGAATTCCTTACATACTGGTTTGCCTCAGTAAACCATGGAATTTGGATAACAGCACCAACAGCCTGCATTCATTTTTATTTTATGTACAATTCTGTTTATTGTTGAATTATAATTGCACATATTAGTTAAATTTATTATTACATATTCATACATGTACACAACATAATTTGGTCAGTTTCATTCCTTGGCCTGAATTCACTTGTGAAGAAGGTCAGTAAAGATTAAAGGAGTCAGTTATGGTCTTACTTTCGTAAATAAAACCACCAAAGTAAATATATTACAAAAACATAGAACCTAAAGTTTCCATGACTGTGATAAAGTGTAAAAAAATACAAAAATCCAAAACAAAATCAACCAAAAAACCAAAATAAACTCCCACTGCCCTCAACAAAACAAAACAAAACAAGTTCTGGAGCCAAGCACTGTATTTTAAATCATCATACTGTTTAATACAATATCATGTTCTCATGTGAACGTTTGTTAGAGTAAACACACTAGACAGTCCATATTCAGGAGGCCAAACTTAAACCAAGGAGTTAAGGATAAATCTTGAATCAATGTTATTTCTTTTTTAAATTAAATTTCTCCTAGTTCTGGCCGTTGGATGCAAGGGAAGAAAAAGGGAAGGTCCTTGTCAAAGTCTCTGCTGGTCTCGTGGTGGTTTACAGTAAGTGAGCGCTCAGTGAGACTTCCTGTGTGGTTTTAGTTAAGATACCCCAGGGAGCTCCAGCCACTTCTCTTCCTCTGATGGGCTAGATGTGTTGTTTTGTTAACCTCTCAGGAAGTGTCTGGGTCTATTTTTATGTTTTATTTTTATAGAGAATTGAGTAGAATGTTTTATAATGGACTTCTGCTTCTCATGATGGTGGAGGGTTGGGTTGGCATAGGCAAGTCACAGGTGGTCTAGAACTTGCTCAAGTGTTATTTAATTATATTTTATATTTTAGTATTGATTTGAATATGCTTTGACAAAACAATATCAATTGATGGCATTTGCTGAGTTTTAACCAATGAATGTCCAGTAAAAGTAGTATAAGAATAGTGAGGTGCCAATAGGAAGCTAGTTAGGCGTGAAAAAAATGCTATGTAAATTCACTAAGTCATTGGAATGTATCACTGAGAAGGAGTTCAGAGCCATACCTCTTTCTGGGATATGAGTTGACCCCCTCTGGTCACTCTGCCTATTTGTGGTATTATTACCTTCAGGTGAGGGGTGATGCTCTACTAGCCTAAACCTGGAGATTATCTTTTTCAGGTATCAAAAATTGGGATGAAAGCTGGGCACTGTGGCATTTGCCTGTAATCCCAGTGGGTCTGGAGGCTCAGGCAGGAGGATATGAATTCAGAGCCAGCTGTAGTAAGTTAGTAAGGTCCTAAGCAAGTCAGCAAGACCCTGTCTCTAAATAAAACATAAAAAAGGGATGGGAATATGGTTCAGTGGTTAAGTGCCCTGGGTTCAATCCCCGAAAAAAAAAAAAAAAAAAAAATATATATATATATATATATATATATATATGGATGAAGAAAGAGACATATACGTCAGTCTAGTTTTTATTCTCTAATGAAATCCTGTTATTTGTCACAACATGGATGAACTTGAAGGACATTATGCTAGTTAAATTAAGACAGAAAGATATTGCATCATCTCTCTTATATGTGGATTTAAGAAAGGTGAACTCATGGTAACAGGGAGTGGAAGAGTGGGCTATTAGGGGTTGGGGAAAATGGGAGCTATTGGTCAATGGCTAGAAACTTTTAGTTACAAGATGAATAGGCTCTGGAGACCTAATGGTTAGCATGATGCCTAGGCAGGAGGATGTGAATTCAGAGCCAGCTGTAGCAAGTTAGTGAGGTTCTAAGCAACTCAGTAGGAGAAATTATATGCTTGAAATTTGTAAGAGAGTAGATTCATGGGTTCTCACCACTCTTACATGTAAGTGGTAGCTAACTGAAGTCATAGATATGTTAGCTTGATTGTTATGAATACATATATTCATAACATATGTAACTCAAAATTTGTACACTGTGAATATATGGGTTTTTTGTCAATCATATCTTAATAACCTGTATAAAAGCAATGAGCTATCATGTAAATGAGTCAACATATTCCCATTTTGTATTTAGGTAAAGAAATAATTTTACATCCAGCTACATCCTTACTTCTGAACTGTGGTCAGCCTCTGATATTTAGATTGCTAGTTTCTCAATTTTTTATTTGTTCCACATCAGAGTTTAATTTTGGGGTTCTTCATAGCTGTGATTCATTTCTTCTAGCACTCATACCAGTGGATTTCCAATTTTAGTTTGCATTAGAAACACGGGTAGAGCTTGTTAAACTACAGATTGTTGGGCCCCATCTTAGTTTCTGGTTCAGCAATTTGCATTTTTAATAATGCCCAGATGATGCTTATGCTGTAGGTTATGGGACCACACTTGAAGAACCTCTGGTCTATGTTATTTTCCATAATTTTACAATGGGAATACAATTAAGCTTACCAACCCTTTGGTCAATCTGAGAATTCCCTTGTTGGAATTGTTTTCTCTGGCAGGAGAAAGCGCTGTTCATTTCCTTAAAGTTCCAGTTGGCTTTTTCTTTTCAGAGCCATAATTTCTGATCAGTTATTTTTTCAGTAGAATCACCTCTCATCCCTCATTAGGTTTCCCCCTTTCTTCTGTAGTAGTGACAGAGGAACTTTGTCTGTTTATACAGGAATCCCACACATGAACAAGGAGTTTCAGTTCAGTTTCATCCAGGTCAGGGGCAAGAGTACCTCTTTGTGATTCCCAAACCCACCTGGGTATCCAAGTTTCCTACCTTTTCTTGAGTGGAACTTAAAAGTGTGCAGAACTGTTAACTGGCACATTGTCCACAGGTGACAGACAGATGGTAGGAAGTGCATGACCAGGACAATTGGGCTCTTTCCTGCTCTCTAGAAGTTCTACTATGTTCAAAGTGTCTCTGTTAGTCTGCACTCCCACTTCATCTCTCACTCTACTTCTCTGACTTCCCTTCTGGAGTGACTGGGAGAAATGTCTGGATCAGCAAGTGAGCATCTACTTCAGATTCTACAGGTAGACGAGTGTAAATTAATTCCAACTTGGTGAGACAAAGAGGGCCTTTCTGGGGTATGAGTGGGAGGAAGGGAAAGCTCCGAGAAAGAAAACAATCAGAGTGATAGCACTATAACTCTCAATTTATATAAAAATTCATATATATATATATATATATATATATATATATATATATATGTATTAGTTTAATCACAATTCTTTTTGAGCCCCACAAGTCTTCTGCTAACCACCCCATCTCCCTCTTTTTTTGGGGTGGGGGGTGCTGGGGATTGAACTTAGGGCTTTGGATATGCTAGCTGCACTTAACCACTACTTTTCTTGTTATTTGTACCAGGGATTGAACTCAGGGGTGCTTAACCACTGAGTCACTTCCCCAGCCTTTTTAATTAATTTATTTATTTTTGAGACAGGATCTTACTAAGTTGCTTAGGGCCTCGCTAATTTGCCAAGTGTGGCTTTGAACGAACTTGTGATTCTCCTGCCTCAGCCTCCCGAATCACTGGGATTACAGTTGTGTGCCACCATGCCTGACTAATGATCACTTTTTAAAAAAGATTAGCTCTCCGTCCTTGTAGTATTTTCTAATTAAATTGAAATGGTATGCATTAAAAGATACATACATGTGAAATGTGTATGTTCATATTAAACATATATTTAAATGTGGATTAGTGTTTTAGTCAAATTTTTCACTGCTGTGAACAAAAGACCTGACAACAACAATTTTAAAGGAGGCAAAGTTTACTTGGGACTCACAGTTTCAAAGGTCTCAGTTGATAGACAGCTGGCTCCATTCCTCAGGGCTTGGGGTGAAGCAGAACAGAATGTGGCGGAGGAACGAGGCTCAAGATGTCACACCAGAAAGCAGAGTCCTCTGTTCCAGGACAAACTATATACCCCAAAGGCCTATCCCCAGGGACCCACTTCTTCTAGCTCTACCCTATCTACCTACAGTTACCATCCAGTTAATCCCTATCAGGGGATTAATGTAGTGATAGGTTAAACCTCTTATAACCTAATCATTTGATCACTAAACCTTCTTACATTGTCTTACACATGAGGTTTTGGGGGACACTTAATGTCTAAACCATAACAGATTATTTTAATACATAGGTACTGAGTATATTTAGCATCTATGTCTTTTAGGCTTTGTTTTTATTCTCTAACCACAGATGATATCATATGGATTCATGATACAAATGTACACCTTTGAGGAGAGAAGGGTTTCACCAAGTGTTTCACAGCATAGGAGGCTGTCATAAAAGTAAGATAAAACTGCTAAAATTTTAACAAACTCTTAAAGGCTAATTGTGGGTTTTCAGGAGTCACTGAGAGTCCTGGCTGCAGCATAAGTCCATGTTCACTCTCAGGGTCTCTTTTATAGACCTCCAGGAAAGCTCATGAGGGCAGGGCAGGACAGAGTCCACAGAAGCTTCAAGCATCCCTTTCCCAGATCCTTTTCTTACAAGAAGCAAATGCTTTAAGATGCTGAGGGAGGGTCAAGATAGCCTCCTGCTCCCAGGAACCAGACCAAGTTTGAAAGTTTGACTGCTTTGGGAAAAAGGTAAGAAGCAAAAGCTTTTTTTCCCCTCCCCCTAGTTTGGATGAGGTAGGATAATCCTCTCTCTTTCTTGGTCTTAGAGAAAATAAGATGATGCTGAGAGAGCGAGCTAGAAATAAAATCTCTGCGAAAAGAAGAGGAAACCACTGTTGCTTTGCCTTGCACTAGTTACCAACAGTCTACTTCCCGAAGAGGGTCAGCAAACTCTCACCAGTGGCCCTAGTGTGGAGAGCAGGCTGTGCCCTGCTCTGAGTTGCTTTCATGATATATAGGACAGTAGTTTTCGGGATGTGCCTGACTTTGAGTTATTCCATTTTGTAAAGCAGCAGTTTGCCATAGGTTGCTCCATTTTAAGCACAAGTGCCATGGTGGAATGACTGAGCATCTTGTTTGTACAAGAAATAACCACCATGATGCTTGGCACAACCATAAGGCATGGTTGATAAATAATTGTTAAACATGACAACTTATCAAACTAAACCAAGGAGTACCTGCTCATGTGGACATTCCAGATCACATCAGGAACACCCAACAAAGGAGCTTATCAGCTCCACCTGACAAAACTCTCTCATCTAAGACCCATAAAAGGAAGAGTCCCCCTAGCTTGGACATGGCAGCACACTGACCCCATCACCTGGTCACTCATCACAAGCCTTGTCCAGGAAAGAGTCACCACAGTGATGAACCTCAAATTTCCCGTATTTTTGGACTTTAGCACAGTGTGGTTTCTCTTGCCCATGACGACAATGCAGCCCACTCCAAGCTGACACTTCAAACTGACACTGTGAAACCAAAACTGCCGACTTTCCAGAACCTCTGCTTTGACAGCTTTATGGGACTGGTTCATTAAAACCATTATCTGACCACTTACAGTGACTCCTTGACTCTTCAAGTTCATCTCTCTCTACCTGTGCTCTTGGCACAGTATCGTGTATCCCTGTGGCTACCTTCACCTTTTTTAGTCTTTCTGTGACCTAAATATTTTCATGTGTGTGTGTGTATCTCTCTCTTTCATCTTTCTATCTTTATAATTGTGTGAAGCATGTTGTGTGACTTTAGTGTTACAGATATTAGAAATTGGAATAAAATAACTTGTGATTTCCCAACTTATGATTATTAGGTGACCCATAAGTATTTGGTGAATCATCAATGATGAAAGTGGTGTAACCTGTGAATTTATTGGTATTCAATACATTCCAACATTGTAGAAAGAGACTGAGGTGTTTGTCTATGTTAATGGAATAGCTCACTTATGACACCTTGACAAAAACTTTCTGCTACTGAGTGAAGAGGAAATGAAAAATATGCCCTCCGATGAAAGGGGAAAGAAACCCTCTGGGATCAAAGATCCCACACTGATACAAGGTAGAGATCCACTATGCCTACAGAAGAGAGATTCATTCCTGCAGAAGACTCCCCACAGGTCCAAAGATGAGCTCAGCTGCTGGGGAGGAGTGTGGAGATAGCCAAGTCACACAGGGCTGCCCAGGATTAAGGAGAGACCAAGGTAACTCAGAATTTCTTGTTTCTCCAACACTATCATACTTCATGTGGCAAGGCACAGAAGTGTACTACTGGTAGAGGGGCAAGAGTTTAGGGAGATAATCCATTCAGAGTGCAGGTATACAGGACCTATTAAAGTCAGAGAGAAGAACAAGAGCACTGCAAAAGAACCTCCAGCTCTCCAGACCCTGTACTGAGTGCAAGGGAGCATCAGCACATCACTGGAAGAATTTGAAGTCTGCTGTGTACTGATGGTGACCACAGAAGCAAGAAAGCATAGACCAGCTCAAGCCTCCACTGAGTAAGTGCAGACTTACAGAAGAGGTGTCTGTACTCTGACTTGACATACAATGTTTGCCGTTCAATAAAATGTTATTAGAAACACAAAAAGCAAGAAAATGACCCATTGTCAAAGTTTTTAAAAATAGCTTTTTTAATATTTAAAAAAAACTCAGGAAAAAAATCTAAAAATGGACATGAACATAAGGAGAACATTTTCAGAGAGACATATATATATATATCTCAAATGGAAATAGTGGAGCTGAAACTATGATATTAGAAATAAATATTTCTTTCTATGGGCTTATTAGAAGACTGGACAAAGGCTGGGGGAAAAACTCCCAGTGAATTTAAAGAGATTAACAAAAATTATGCCCACTATACCACAATGAATTTAAAAAGAGTGAAAAGCAATAGGCCATGGAGGAGCTTTGCAATAATAAGAATTATCTTCATCTGTTAACTCTGCAAATCAGAAGATGATAAGGTGACATTTTTGCTGTACCAAAAGAAAACTGTACCAACTATTACTACATAAACAAATAAAAATATCATATCATAATGAAAGGATCAATGCAATTAAGTAGCATGACATTTCAAATGTTTGTATACCTAATAACAGAATCTGATGACATATAAATCCCAAACTGATGAATTGAAAGAAGAACTAATCAAATCCTTAGTTATGGTAGTACACTCCTACATGCCTTTCTCAACATTACCAGAATGCTTAGACAAAAATCAATAAGGATATAGATCAAATTGATATAAGTGATGTACATAGAGGATATCACTCAATGAAATAAAACATTCTGTTCAAATGCACATGGAATATTCACTAGGCTAGAACTTAATTAGGGCAAATAAAAAGCACACAAATTTAAAATAATTTAAATCAGAGATGCATATTCTCTGACCATATTGAATTAATAAAACAATTAACAGCAGAATATGTCTAAACCCTCCCATACACAGAAATTAAGTAATATATTTATGAATGACATATAGGTTAGGGAATAAATCATAATGGAGACATAAAAAGATTTTAAACTAAATGGAAGTTGAAGAGCAACATGGCAGAATTTGTGCCACTCTGGTAGAGGGGCACTTGCTGAGCTTGTGTTTAGAGGGAAGTTATAAAATGCTTTTCTTAGAAGAGAGGTCAGAAATCAATGATCTGAGAATCTATCATTAGAACTAGAAAAATAACAAATTAGCCCCAAAGACAGCAGAAGAAAAGAAATAATAAAGACAAGAGCAGAAATCAAAAAATTATGAACAGAAAAAACAGTAAATAAAAGTAACAAAAGCTGGTTCTTTTAATATAACAACAAAGTTGATTATTCTAGAAGAAATGAGAAGACACAAATTATCAAAATCAGAATTGAAAGTAGTGATGTGAGTGCTACAGACATTTAAAGAACAAGTGAACATTATTAACAACTTCCTGCTAATAAACACAACAACATAAAACTATACAAATTCTTGAAATACACACTTTCTAAATCCCCTTACGAACCACTGTTAACCTAATTAGCTCCATATCTATTAAAGTGATTCAGTTTGTAATTATAAAACCTTCCCACAAAGAAAACTCCACACTTCACTGGTAAATTCTGACAAATATTTAAGGAAAACATAACACCAGTTCTATCAGAAATTAGTTGAGAAACACTTCCCAAATCATTTTATGAGGCCAGTATTACTCTGATACAAAATTAGACACACGTTTTTTAAAATAAATACTATAGACCCATATGCCCCTAAATACAATCTTTAACAAAATTTTAACAAATCAAATTTTTCAATATAAATAAGCTTAAATGCTTTATGACCATTTGAGCTTTTTCCTAGAAATCCTCATTTGTTTTAACACTTGAAAACTAATTCACTATTTCGGCACAATAACAAATCCCTATCTTCAATGCAAAATATGCAGAAAAAATTTGTGGCATTATTTGACATACCCTCTTGATAAAAGCTCCTCAAATCCAAGAATAAAATATAACTTTCCTGAGCCCACTAAAGGGCATATTAAAAAAACCTTCTTAAAGGTGAAAGACAGGTGCTTTACACCTAAAACTTGGAACAAGGCAAGAATATACCATTTTTTTTCAAAATTATACTGAGTGTGTGAGCCAGTATAGTTAATCAGAAATAAGAGAACACATAGAGTTTAGAAAAGATGAAATGTATTTTTTTTTTTTTTTTTTGCACTGGGGATTGAACTCAGGGCCTCACACATCTAAAAGAACACACATCAAATAAAATGATATTTCTATGAGTGCAGTAGGCAGCCTTTGAAACAGCTTCCTCTTGTTCTTATCTGGGTAAATTCTCCAACCTTAAGTATTGTTTAGAGTTAATTTCTCTAAGGATAACATATAGTCAAAGTAATGGTATTTCACTTCTGTGATTAGGTTTCAAAAAATGTCTGGCTTTCATTTTTGATACTCATTTTAACTTGCTCTGAGAAAAGCCAGATGCCATGTGTGAGCTGTCCCTGGGAAGAGGCACATGTGGGAAGAAGAAGTTGATCATATATTTACATAAATCTCACTTTAAAATAAATGATTTGAAGAGTCACTTAACAAGGATGGCAAAATGATCATAAAACATCATGGATTATTAGAGAAATGCAAATTAGAACCACAATGAGTTCGAATACACCCAGTAGAATGGCTAAGATTAAAAAACAAACAAACAGTACCAAGTGCTGGTGGGAAGATGGAATATATGAAAACCCTCACGTGAATGTGAAATTGTATAACCACTTTATGAAATCACTGGAAATTTCTTAAGAAGTTCAACATATACCTTCTTTTTTTTTTTGAGAGAGAGAGAGAGAGAGAGAGACTGATTGATTGATTTTTTTTAATATTTATTTTTTAGTTTTCGGCAGACATAACATCTTTGTTTGTATGTGGTGCTGAGGATCGAACCCAGGCTGCACACATGCTAGGCGAGCGCGCTACCGCTTGAGCCACATCCCCAGCCCCAACATATACCTTCTTTATGACACAAATCACATGTATTCATGAAAGAGAAATAAAAACATCCACACAAATACTTATAATATGAATGTTATGGCTTCTTTATTCATAACCACCAACAGGAATAAGCAACCCAAAGTTCTCTAACCAGTGAGTGAATAGTGATTCATGCAGTGGAATAATTCTCAGCTCCAAGGGAGTGAACTACTGACACACAATCAATTTCAATAGCATTAAGCAGAAGAATTCATAATCAGAAACCTATATGCCATATGAATTCATAAATATGACCTTATAGGGAAGGCAAATTTATAGAGAGGTAAGTAGTTGGCAGTAGTTGCTAGAGGCAAAGTTGGTGAAAGGAAACCATCTATAAAGGGGCATGAGATATCTTCCTGGGAGATAGTATTCTGTATCTTAATTATGCATGTAAGTATGGAGTATATTTGTTAAAACTCATCAAACTGCTCTCAAAATGGGTAAAATTATTGTATGTAAATTATAGATCAATTAAATATTTCACATAGGGAGATCCTTCAGCCTTTAAAATCTTTATAACTTTGATCTGAAATAAGCAAAAATCTAAGTTTGACAAGAGATCTATTTCAATATGAAGAACCAAATACCTTGTTGCCCTGTCCACATTTTGCTGTGATGTCGAGTAAGCTTTTTAATTTCTCTGAGCTCAAATACAAAATTCTTTACCTACTTCACAGTCTTTATAAAACCAAATTGATTTACTACTTATTTATTTATTAGACAGCTCAACATCTATTTATTTAGTGTTTAAAATGTTCCTGATACTATGACTGGTAGGGATCAAGTAATGAGCAAATCAGATAGTTCTTAAATCTCATGGATCATACAATTTAATAGGCACAGTTAATAGTAGCCCTGGTGCATAATATTTTCATGTTAGGAAATATGTGGAATAACAGGGACATATAGCTCAAGAGTGCAACCTGGTTAAGAACCAATAAATTTTTTTTTTAAATAAGTGATTGAATTTTTTTTAGCTATAACTTGAAAAAAATGAACCAGTTGTTTATGAAGAGAGAAGAAAGAAGAGATAAAGGGTGGTAAATGGGACAGAAGCTTGAACTTAATCCACAATGGTGGATTTGATAAAAACGAATGCAATTAGAGTATTAAACTAGAAAAAAAGAGCCTAGGATAGCTACAGTTGTAAATAGGGACCTAACAAATAACTTACAAAATGATATCTAACCCACAGACTTGAAATGCTTTGTTATAAACCAGACTATCCATGTATATTTTGATCTATTTCTCTGTGATTTTGATTTTTTTTCTTGTGTATCAGTTTTATTTTATTCTATTGTTTACCAGGGATTGAATTCAAGCCCTCACACATGCTAGGGAACTGCTCTACCACTAACTAAGCCACATCTCCAATCGGTTTTCTTTCTTTTGAGACAGGGTCTCACTAAATTGTCCAGCCTGGCCTTGAATTCATCATCCTCCTGCTTCAGCCTTCCAAGTACTGGGATTACAGGTGTGCACCACCATGTCTGACTCAAAGTTTTATTTTCTATCTAAATCCTAAACACATGGGCATTGTCTAAATGTATCGATTCAATTGTTACTTATGTATTGAATAGTAAAGCATGGCTTCTGCTAGGATCTATATTTGGACTTGTGATCTCCTCTCAGATCTTTTAAGACTATTGAAATGTTTCCTTCCCAGGTAAGGTCTTCTGTTACTACTTGCATACTCCCTATCACTTTTTACCCCCAATATATATCTCCTCTTAGCTTTTATTACAATTTAACATAGTTCGTGTTTGACTTGTTTATTGTCTTCTATCCTCCTGTAATATAATCTTCATAAGCATAGAGGTATTTACTTGTTATATATGATGACTATTATATCTCTAGCTTCTAGAACATAGGTTGGTATATAGTCATGCAATCCATAAACACACATTAAATGAATGAATGAATATGTTACATTCATTAAAAAAGAAAAAAATCTACCTGCAAGAATTTTTCATTTTATGTTACAAGTCACTTAAAAATCTATATCTCTATTCTCATAATTAGCCAAAATTCTGAGAAAAATGTAAAAATTTTCACCTTAACTTGTTATATCTACTTTCATAGCTCAGCAACAATGGGTCATAGATTCAAATGTGCTGGTGGAACACAGGATTGTATTATCTGACTTTATAGGTTTTCATTATTTTACCTATTGTGTGAAGGAGAGCACCCTGTGAGTCTGAGAGACTTCCTGTGTAAGGGGTTAGCTGCAATTGGATTCTACTTTCTCTGTTTTTATGCTTCTTTGCTAGCTGTTGGTTGGTGAGACAGACTTCTTCCCCAGGACTTGATATCAACCCATGAGACATAAACCATGCAGAGGTGAGAAGATCTTAAGATAACTGGCTATAAATACAATCTACTAATTTATTCTATGCTCTTGAAAATTGCTTCATTGTATCTGGTAGTAAATTTTGAGTTCTGTAAAGAACAGACACATCCTGGGGCAAGGGTGAAGTTGATAGTAATGGAGGAATGTTTGGGATTTGTCTTTTTGAAGTTTAATGAAATTTGTTCACAAACTTATTTATATGCATACACTCACACATGCTAGAGACAAACAATGAACAGGAACTTTTTGAAACAATCCCCTTTATTTTCATTAATCATAAATTTTCTACCAAAACCACACAAATGTATGTATATATCTTGTGCAATATTCTTATTATATGCATTTGCAATTCCTTATCAGAATATATAGTTAGGTAGATTTCCTATGCTTTTTTCCTACGCTTTTTCTCCCCTGAGTTTTCTATGAAATTAGAATGCATAATTTTATAGTTTCTATCACTAGGAGTTGTTGTGAGAATTAAACAAACTAATTTAGATAAATACTTGGAATAGTGTCTGGTCCATAGTTAGTATTTATTATTATTAACCTGAATGAAATAGACAGTCACTGATCAGCCTAAAAATGATGATGTGACAGAAAATGTTAGCTACCAGAAATTAGATTAAATGGATGAATGTAAAGACCCAAATGCAATCATAAACCCATATATTAAATTATTTTTATCATATATATACATATATATATAATTTTATTTACTGAGGGATTTCGGGGGGTGGTTATTGCTTAGCTCTCAAGCAATATAGAGGGAGCAGTGTGGTTTGAACAAAATTTTTACCTTGATGGTGGATGGTCTCTTCAATTCCTTCGGAAATCTGGTATTGCTTTTGTTTTAGTATGTTCCTAGGTAAAATCAGTTCTAGAAGCTTCTGCTTGGCCTTTCCTTTATACCACAGGCCAGGAAACCAAAGTGATGATTCTCATGAGTGTATTTTTTTGAATTATCCATTAAAGAGCTAGAGAAATAACCACAGGATGGGAAAGGGCTGTGAGACCGAGCTTTAAAACTCTGCGGATTACTACAATGTGCTACTCTGACTGATGGACCACAGTGATGTTTTTGATCCCCTGGGATTAGTGTCAGGTCAGAGCAAGGATACATTAGTGCCCCCAAGAGATGGATCATTCCTTATCTCCAATGTAGCTACTTTGGTAAAAGTCAGAAGCCCAATGGTAATGACAGTACAGATTTTTGGCAGTGTGCTGGGCTTCAAGGGGATTCAGTCTTCCCCTTAATTCATTTCAATTAATGCTGGAAATTTATTAATGAGCTGTGATTCTGTTTTTATGAATCAGCTTAGACTTTTCTTCACTTGACCTAGAAAATTTCAGCTTCTACGGATCAAGTGAGAGTTTGGTGAACTTCTCATCTATCTCATTTCCATTTTGGAAACACGATGATCCATCAGCCCATGCCACAGGTCTGCACAAGCCATCATGATTGCTGCTTTGACTCTGCTGTCATTCTGGTACCATGTCCACCTTACCTGTGGTGATCAAGCGTGTGGCACTTGGCTCCTCTTCCCATTGCATTTGGGTTTCCCAATTCAGTACCAGCAGTTCTCATTGCAAAGTTTGGGCTACAGGTAAGTGGGAGAGCTTTATAAGAATGATTGGGATCTACTCAAAAACTTATTTCTCACATTAACAGTGAAAGCCTGGATCCTGGATCCTCCTAGTGTGGTTGAGTGTGTCTTTTTTAAATTTTTTTTTTGAGAAAAGGGAAAAAAGGTTTATTTATTTGCTAGCAAAGGAGAAACACAGGGGACTCCTGTCCCAGAGGCTGTGATTCTGCCCATCAGCAGGAACAGTGGGCTTTTAAAGAGGAATTCAAAGGCTGCATTCCACGTGTTCTCTGTTGGAGTTGTAATACATTTGTTAATTTGGGAGAAAGTAATTTCTGAGATCTTCTGGTGCCATTCCCCGAATCTGGATTACTTTGATCCTATGGTGGCTGTGTGCTCCAGGACAGGTAACTCTGTCTAGGATGGGAAAGATTGAGTGTGTGTGTCTTAAAAGACTAACCGGTTCTAATATTCCAGTCTCCCTAATTTCCTCATCTACATTATATCAATGCAGGTCTAGGCATGCATGTTAAAAATTTAACTATTTTTAATAATTGTAGATATTTATGGAGTTGATGGGATAGTACAATACATTTGGAGATGATTAAATCAGGCTAATCAATATGTTCATCACCTTATGTGTTTATCACTTTTTTATAGTGAAAAAAACCCTACTCTTACAGAGTTTGAAATATGCAGTGTATTGCTATTAATTATTGTCATCATGCTGTGCAGTAGGTCCATAGAACTTATTTTCCTTACTGAAATTTTGTGCCTTTTACTTACATTTCCCTTTCTTATCTCCCACCTTGCTTCTTCTTTTTCCCAGCCTCTGGTCATCACTATTTTATGTTTTGCTTCTGAGTTTAGCTTTTTTAGATTCTGCCTATGAGTGAGATCATATGGTATTTGTCTTTCTGTGCTTATTTCACTTAGCATAGTGTCATCATGTTCATCCATGTTGTCTCAAATGGTAGCATTTCATTCTTCTAGCTGAATAATATTCCACTGCAAATATATAGCACATTTTCTTTGTCCTTTCATCTCTTGATGAAAACTTAGGTGGCTTCCATGTCTTCACTATCATGGATGCTGCTGCAATGAACATTGGAGCACAGGTACCTCTTTCACTTCCTTTGGATTGATGCCAAGAAATGAGAGTGTGTATTATTTAATTCTGTTTTTACCCTTTTTGAGCAACCTCTGTATTGCTTTCCAAAATGCTATATTAATTTTTGTCACAACTTTTTTTATGATGGTACTGGAGATTGAACACAGGGCCTTGTGCATGTGAGGCAAGCACTTTACCAACTGAGCTATATTCCCAGCCTTAAATGCTATAGTAATTTATATTCCCACCAAAGTTTCTGTTTTCTCCATGTATTTGCTGACACTGTGTCTATCTTTTTAAATAATAATAATTCTAGCAGCTGTTAAATGATATCTCATTGTGGATCCTTATCTCACCCCATCTGTAAGAATCAACTCAAAATGGATTAAAGATGTAGACAAAATACCTGACACTGTAAAATTACTAGAAAAATCATGGGGAAAAACTCCATGATATTGGTCTGGGCAGTGATTTCTTGGGTATGATCCCAAAAGGACAGACAATGAAAGCAAAGATAGACAACTGGGATTGCATCAAACCCAAAAGTTTATGCACAGAGAACTAAATAAGTTAACAGAGTGAAAAGACAGCCCACAAACTGGGAGAAAATATTTGTCAATTATGCATCTGTTAAGTGGATGATATCCCAAATATACAAGGAATTAAAAATGCTCAATAACATACATTAAAAATGGTCAAAGGACTCAAATAGACATTTCTCAAAATAAGACTTACAAATGATGAACAGATTACTAACCATCAGGAAGCCCACATTGCTAAACATCAGGGAAATACAATAAAGTCACAATGAGATATCACTTTGTTGTCTTCTTTGTCTTGTATCTCTTTTAACCTTCCTCAATTTCAATTTTTTTTTTTTTGGCATGGCAATTTTATAGATAACAGTGTGTATTTCCTATTGCTTTACACTAAGTAGTATAGAAAATCTGTTCTTCAAATTTTAGTCATATTAAGATTGGCTAGTGGTTTCAGGTGGTCACTACTTAATCTTTTTATCATAAATTTGATTTTGATTAGTATTTCATTATGGGTTCTTTGATGAATCTCTAATCCAGTCATTCTTTTTATGGTTATCTGCATTTGTGTGTGTGTGTGTGTGTGTGTGTGTGTTACTGGGGATTGAACCTGGGACCTCACACATATTAGGCAAGCACTCTACCACTTATTTGCATTCCTAGCCTTTTAATTTTTTTTTGATACATGGTTTCTTTAAGTTGTCCTTAAATTTGTGATCCTCCTGCCTCAGCGTCCCGAGTTGAGTCACTGGGATTACAGGTTTGTGTCTGATCAATTTAGATTACTTTGAAATATAGGCATTATAGGAAAGGAAAGATAAATACTTAATACTTTTACATTGTCACTTTTTAGAGTGTGATATTGGAGCCTTAGTTACTTTTAGTGGTATACTATGAATTGCTTTTGTTTTTTATTTCAGATATAATTTTGAACTCCATCTATGCTATATATTTAATAATCTGCAGTTTTTAAGTATTTTTTCTATCCCAATTGATAAGGCTTTTGAGAACTGGGTCATCTGCATGTTAAATCCTGTGTGTATTTTTAGAAGGACAAGCAAGAAAGCAAGAGGATTTAGTGACTCATGGTCAATATTTCAATGTGAAGTAGCAGGTGAGGCCATCTTCTGAGAGGTGTAGAAAGTAACTTAGAAATTCTAAACATTAGTTACTGGAAATAACTGTTGAATTAAGAAAAGGGTATGAGCCAGCAAGTATGCTGTATGTGCTAAGGAACTGACTGACAATGAGAGCTGTAAATTTTCAGCAACATTAGTTGCATCTGTGCAGCTTTGAAACTGTCATCTTGGTTTTAGAAACTTGGGTGATAAAGATGCGATGATGAGTATAAAATATTACAGAGATGGTTGATTTTAGAGTTAAGTGCATGGAGTATGATACAAGATTATTAGATGATCTTCTGAAATTAGGGTTGATATGCTGCAGTATTTGGATTTGGGTAGGCAATTAGGAAAGGAGAAGGGAGTTGGTTACAAAAAATGGTACTATTAGGAAATGAGAGGTCACTGATGTGTGTTTTACATTCAGAACCAGAACATCGCCATGGGAGTAGATTGATGAATCCTGGCAATGGTTACATTTATTGTAATTGCAAAGATTGTAACTATGGCAATTGATGTTAGCTTTTCATTAAGTAGACCATAAATTTGAATAATGGTGACTAGGAGCAGAATTGGAATTAAAGAGACTTTGTTGTATAATAAATTCTTGATGGATTTAAAAATAGTTATACACTTGGTGTTTTCATATTTTTATGCTTTGATTTTGGAATAGATTGCTATTTCTTGCAAGGAATTTTAGCTTTCCTTTTGCACAAATTTATTAGAAGTGGCTGTATGACCTCTTTCACTGTGCATATTCAATGAACCCATTATAACCTTGAAGTAAATATAGAGGAAAATCTCTTTAAAGGGAAACATTACAGGAATCAAACACTTTGAAATCATTATTTGAGGTTAGAAGGTATAAAACCAGTGAATATTTTCTTCTTTTCATTTCATATTTTCTGTTTTATAAATGTGGATTGCTATTTTATGTACTTTTAAAAGAGTATGTTACAAATTATAAACATTTGTGTTTAAAAATCCCTTTTATGTTCTAGCACTTCAAAATATTTTAACCTGGTATTTCTCTTATGTACTTTCATTTATTTAGCATCACTTACTTTATTACTTAGAATTACAATAAATGATCATGATAGAGTGATCTATTAAAGCTGTTTGTGATCTTAATTTTATAATATTAACTAAAGTTTATTGGTGTACTTCTGAATGCTAAAGGCAATATGGGGAAGATTCAAAAGAAAATAATATCTCCTCACCAGGAGTTGAAGATCATTCAGTTTTACCAGCTACTATAGGTATGCAGTGAATACTTATAGGACTGATTTTTTTAAATGAACTTTATCTCCTCTCCTATTTCAAATTGTAACTTTAAAACTTTACATTGAGCTTTAGTGGGGCTTTTAGTTTTTTTCCACTTCTCCTCATGGTTACCGTTTCTTTATTATAGTTAACACATGAGTTTCACTTAGGAAGCCTCTATAATATTGTTATATTGATGGGAATATTATATGCTTGTGGATTTATTTTCTTCAATAGTGAACCCTGGAGATTAATGTGCTTCCCATATCCATTTCGATGGGTTTCTTTTTGTGGGTATGTACTACTGCTTAAACTTGGAGCAGTTTGTTTATACTTGAGACAACAAGATTTATCAGTGCTGTCTTAACAATACTCTTGGGTCTGGCAGAAATAGTCTATTTCCATGTATTCATTTCTAGGAATTTGGCAGAAGAGCTCTTCTCAACATATAGACTTTCAAGATACAAGGAAACAATTTTTCTCTGGTCATTTAATCTGAGGAAATAAATTAAATTATTAATAAATGAAATTATAAATTATTAAATAAATGAAATTATTTAAGACCTATATATTATATGTCTTAAAATGGGGCTGGGGATAAAGGTGTTTTTTGTTCTCAAAAATAAGTCTGGTACTTACTCAAACTAAAAAGTTTTTTCTCAGCAAAAGATACAATAAGAGAGGTAAATAGAGAGCCTACATCCTGGGAACAAATCTTTACTCCTCACACTTCAGATAGAGCCCTAATATCCAGAGTATACAAAGAACTCAAAAAATTAGACAATAAGAGAACAAACAACCCAATCAACAAATGGCCCAAGGACCTGAACAGACACTTCTCAGAGGAGGACATACAATCAATCAACAAGTACATGAAAAAATGCTCACCATCTCTAGCTGTCAGAGAAATGCAAATCAAAACCACCCTAAGATACCATCTCACTCCAGTTAGATTGGCAGCCATTATGAAGTCAAACAACAACAAGTGCTGGCGAGGATGTGGGGAAAAGGGTACACTTGTACATTGCTGGTGGGACTGCAAATTGGTGCAGCCAATTTGGAAAGCAGTATGGAGATTTCTTGGAAAGCTGGGAATGGAGCCACCATTTGACCCAGCTATTCCCCTTCTCGGTCTATTCCCTAAAGACCTAAAAAGAGCATGCTACAGGGACACTGCTACATCGATGTTCATAGCAGCACAATTCACAATAGCTAGACTGTGGAACCAACCTAGATGCCCTTCAATGGATGAATGGATAAAAAAAATGTGGCATCTATACACAATGGAGTATTACTCTGCATTAAAAAATGACAAAATCATAGAATTTACAGGGAAATGGATGGCATTAGAGCAGATTATGCTAAGTGAAGCTAGCCAATCCCTAAAAAACAAATGCCAAATGTCTTCTTTGATATAAGGAGAGTAACTAAGAACAGAGTAGGGTCGAAGAGCATGAGAAGAAGATTAACATTAAACAGGGATGAGAGGTGGAAGGGAAAGGGAGAGAGAAGGGAAAATGCATGGAAATGGAAGGAGACCCTCAGAGTTATACAAAAGTACATACAAGAGGAAGTGAGGGGAAGGGGAAAAATAATACAAGGGGGACAAACGAATGTCAGTAGAGGGGGCAGAGAGAGAAGAGGGGAGGGGAGGGGAGGGGAGGGGGGATAGTAGAGGATAGGAAAGGCAGCAGAATACAACAGACACTAGTATGGCAATATGTAAATTAATGGATGTGCAACTGATGTGATTCTGCAATCTGTATATGGGGTAAAAATGGGAGCTCATAACCCACTTGAATCAAAATGTGAAATATGATATATCAAGAACTATGTAATGTTTTGAACAGCCAACAATAAAAAATTAAAAAAAAAAAAAAAAAAAAAAAAAGAAACTGTCATAGCCAAGAGGAGCCTAAAGAGACATGATGACCAAATGTAATACAGTGTCCTGGATAGGATCCTGGGACAATAGGAAGCTGTTAGGTAAAAACCAAGGCAGTCTGAATGAAGTATGGACTTAAGTTAATAATAATGTGTGAATATTGGTTCATTAATTTTGACAAATGTACCATGCTAATGGAAGATTTTAATAACAGGGGAAATTGGGTGTGAGGTTTATGGGAACTCTCTGTACTAGCTTTGCAATATTCTGTAAATCTAGAGCTGTTTTAAAAAATAAAGTTTATTTTCAATTTAAAAAAAAAATAAGTCTGGTACATGTCAAGGAAAATGTTCTCTGCTGCTGCAGAGAGAACAGTTACTATTTTTCAGAAAAAGAGAGTACATAGGACAAGAGTGACAAGTTATGCCAAAACCTGGGTTCTCCTCTCATTAAGTCTGAGAACAAGGAGGAGCAGTATGCTCACTGTGTTAAATCAGAGTAAGTGCTTCACGAGAAGCACTCAAGTCCAGATGGCTTGAGTTAGTATAATTATTTATACTTTTTTCTACTCTTATCCCCATTTGGTGGAGGCATTTGTACATAATGCTTATTTGTAAAGGAGGAGACACAGGCATAAAAGAAACCTGGAAGAAGCATTTTTTAAGCCAAGAAAAGTAACCTTGATATGGGTGCCATGGAGTGATTTACAGTCTTTTTTTTTAAAATTACATATGTTGCATCTTCACATTTTAGTGTATCATAAATTGCTCAGGATTTAGCTTCTCAGTATTGATGTAAACTTACAAAAGGAAAATTGTCTTTGATGAAATGAGTAGTCTAAAGCAGCTGACTTACTGAGTTCCATTCTTCCACCATCCATGTTTGGGAAAGATCACACTTTTGGAGGGAGGATTAATATCTTACTATCATTGGCCATGGGGAAATATCAGATGAAAAATAAAGAATTAAAGAAATAAAATAAATATGGGTGGAATGGTTCTTCACAAATAAATTTTGGTTTACTTGTAACCCAGAATGACAGAAGCTTTTCTGTTCTTGGTCTATCACATTTGTCATCATTTATAAAGTTTTGGTATATAAAGTCAATCCAACTGATTCTGTAGATTTATTTCCAATGATTCCATTTAGGCATTGAATTCCATTTATAAAATTTAGTCTTAATAATGTTATTTCTAATAGTGTACTATGAAGGATGAATAAAAAACCCTTATGTTTGCTAGTTTACAAAACATTAGTATTGTATACTACTAATACCCAGCAAAAATATGAATTAATGGGCATTTGAGACTCAACACTCTTTCATACACACACTCATACACATTTATTCACACTCACATGCTTACTCATATACTTACACTCACACATATCCATTCACACAAGCACATACAATAATACACATACATACACTAACACACACATACACACAAACACATTCACACATACATATACTAACACATTTTCACACACAGTCATATACATAAATACACTCAGGCACACTCACATAACACAAACATATACACTCACACACACATACACACCCATGCACCCGCACTCACACACACCCTCACACAAATGCACATTCAAACACTATCTCACACCCTCACACACTCAACTCACCCACCACACTTACACAAATACATGTACTCGCACATACACACACACTCACATACACACTTAAACACACTCTCACATACTAACACCTACTCACATGCACACCTACACTCACAAACATACATACACTTCCACTCATACATTCACACACACTAACATACATACACACACATACATACACCTACACACATACACACTCACACTCAAACATGCATAAACTAACACACACTCAAACACACTCAAACACAAATACACTTTCACACACACTCACACATGCACATATATACACTAACACACACATACAAATACACACAAGCAAATCTACACTCACACCTATACACACTCATACACACTCACACCCCAACACACAGACACACTCACACACATAAAACACACACATAATAATACACTCAAACACACATACACACAAAACTCGAACTTGTCACATACTCATACACATACACACACCATACAAACACACTCTCACACTGACACACATACCTACACTAATTCATACATACATACCCACACATCCTTACACAAATACACACACAGACACACTCAGACATATACATACATTCACTTAAACACACACACACTCACTCATACACATGCACACACACATGTACATAAACTAACACACTCATACACATACAGTCACACTGAAACACACTGAAATATACTGAAACACATTTACACACAAAATAGACACATAAACACATTCACTCACACACATACACAGTGCATTCACACACATATACACACTCAAACACATACACACTCACACACATATACACACATTCACTCACACACACATACTACAGTCACACACATAATACTACACACATACACACACTCTAAAAAACATACACACATTGAAACATATACACCCATACACACAAGCACCCCCCACACTGACTCACATACATACACACATCCACTCACACATGTACACACTACATTCACACACATACACACTCACACATTTGCTCACACACATACATGCACTTAAACACATACACACACAAACACACACACTTAAACACATGCACACCCACACTAACACACTCAAACACACACTCATTTAAATGCAATTAACATACCTAACTACTGAATTGCATACTTATCTATACAGTACATTGTAGAGCATTTACTGTTCATTTTTTATTTTCGTGGCACTCAGAATTGAACCCAGGACCTTGTTCATACCAGGCAAGCCACATTCTCAGCCCAACAAAGTATATTTTTTAACGTTTCTATAATACGCATACATTTTTCTAGGTATTACAGGGTTTCTCTTCTAAAGTTTAACTGCAGTGGAAAATATTTATATATATGTGTGTGTGTGTGTGTGTGTGAGAGAGAGAGAGAGAGAGAGAGAGAGAGAGAGAGAGAGAATGAATATGTTGTTTTGGGGAAGAAAATTAATCGCTTCACATTTTAATCTATATAAACATATTTGAAATGAATACGATATGCCACTTTGAATAAGGATTACAAATCATTGTCAAAATTTTGATGTTTACAATATTTCAGACTTATGCAAGCATACTTTTTGTGCACAAAATCTTCAAAAAATTATGATTCCTGAGGGGAGCCACATTGAGTCACCATGGCTTCCAGTCCTGATGCACCATGAGGATCTGAAAGATCATTGTAGCCTGGCGCAGTAGTGCCATGACTTGTGACTCCATCTTTCCCCCGACTCGGATAGCAAGGCCAGTCTTCTGAGTAGGCATACCCCTGGAGTTGAGCTACACTCATCTATTCTTTTGTAATCTTACGCCTTTGCCCTGTTTGAGATAGAAAGTTCCATGGAAACTCCCTTTGTGTATCCCCTTCTCTTGCTCTGCCTTTGGGTGTGGCCTTGCTAGATGTCAGTCAACCTGCTGACAGCAGATATCATGAAGCTAGACTCAACCCCCCTGAAACCTGATCCCTTGCATCATTTGAATGGTTTCTCCCCAATAAAAGGGTTCAGCGCATGCTCTTTCTCTCTTTCCATGGACCCCCTAAGGTCAAAGGAGCTGTCACAGGACCCAAAGAAAAAGGTATTTCTCTGTTTCTGGTTATTTCGTGCAGGCCAGTTCACCTGGAGTAACTTTGAGTGTTTAGTCATGGAGCACGACAGATTTGCATTTTACAGATAGATTCACATTTTACAGATATGGAAATGCTCAAGCAAGATAATTTACTTGTTACATAGGGAATAACTGGCTCAATCTGGTTTAAAGTTTGTAACTATTGTTTCTTAATTTTCACTGCCACATGAAATTCCATAATGTGAATGTATCTTATTTATCCATTCTCTACATGATGGGAATTTTCCCAGTTTTTACTGATATGAATAGTTTTTCATTAAACATTCTTAAACATGTCTTCTGTGTAAGATTGTTTTATGTTCTTTCTTCTCATTATCACAAATCACATACACAAACACAGATTCTCATATACTAACACCTACTTACACACACAGTTCCACTCAGTCACACACACTGGGTAATAGGGTAGGTAAAAATTCAACTTTAAAAAATAATTCCAAGTTATTTTTCAATGATTTTAGCAAAAAGTTTAAATGTATTCTTTTGGTGCTAGCTGTCCTCAAAACTTCTGTTGCTAGTCTTCTTAATTTGTGCCAATTGGTTTAAAATATCTCCTTCGAGTCTTGATTTTCATTTACCTAGTTCACTGTCCTGTTTCCATATTTATTGACCACATATGTTTATTTATGTGAAATATCTCTTCTTGATTTTATCCATTTCTTCCTATTGGATAATTTTCTTATTGACTTATTAAACCTCTTTATTTGCTTTTTCAACTAAATTACTGGTTACATCTCCAAATCTGGGGCTTGTTTTTTTAATGTGCTTTTTAAAATGTGTTTTGAAGAACAGCAGTTTTAAATTTAGTGCAGCCATATTAATCTATTTTCAATACTTTTTGAGAGTCCTCTGTAAATAAAATTCTATCATTGCTAATGTGAGTCATATTAGAAGTTCGAATTTCCTCACAACACTGCATTCGATCACAAATGAAATACAGTTATTGGATTGGATTATACAAAAAGGAAGCTAAATGTCAGCAGGTATGACAGGATGGCTCAAAACATTCTTGGATCCTGTAAGTTTTTATTTCATACTCTTACTCAGTTTTCTACTTAGTAACGGCTTCATAGATTATAAGCTAACAATGGAAAAATACTTCAGGACATGATAATGCCCTTAAATTTCATTTGATCTCACTTCTCAGGCAACCAAATGCAAACCTTGGAGTCTCAAATAATCAGACACAAAAGGCATGATGTCCTTCCAGGTCACTTAATGGAGGGTTCATCTAAACACAGTAAAACACATTTTGCCTTTGTTTATCTTTTGTGTATTCTTTGATATTAGTTGGGTTGGCTGTTTGGAAAAAAGGGGAAAATATGATGATGAAAAAAAGTTGTGTCTAAACAATCCCTCCCTGTATGTGATATTAGTAGCTGTTTACTTGGTGTTGCTTAATAATTGAAAAAGTTCTACTACCAAGTAAATCATCCACTAATCTGAACTTTTAATATGATACTATCTTTCATGTCATTATTTTGCACAAGTTGACATAATTCTTGGTAGCTACGTAGAAAATGATAAGAAAGCTATGTAGAAATGATAAGAAAAACTCTTAGAGGTATCAATGGGGAACAATATGAGGGGAATGGTCTTTTGAACACAGTTTTTATTGAGTGCCAACTATGTGCTATGCACTATTTTAGGTATGGAAGCTACAGCGATTAATAGAAGATACAAACATATCTTGTTCTTTTGGATCTTACATTCAAGTACAGGAGCAGTAACATTGGTTGGGTAGGTGATGATAGACCCAATAGGGCAGGGAAGTTATATAATATATTGGAATATAATAAATATTGTGGAATGCTATGAAGTCCCTTACTTCCTGCTATAGCGAAGAGTACTTGTTTGTGTATGGGCATGAGAAGAAGAGATTTCACTATTTTAAATAAAGCAGTCAGAGAAAACATTAATGAGACAGTTCACTTGTATAATGACTTGAAGGAGGCAAATGAGCTGGTATACTGACCCCCAAGGGGAAATGGGTTTATCATGCTTCAGGAAACAGCCAGAGGGTCTGTGATACTGGAGCAAAAACCAGCAAGGGGACAGATGTAGGTTAGAGAGATGATAAGGGTGAGATTATATAGGAATCCAAAGGCACTGAATATAAATTTTGATTTTTTTCATGAATGATATGAAATGTTGTTAAGTGGTTTTGAGCAGGAGGACAATGAGAGTAAACTTCCTATTTTAAAAAGTTACTCTGGGTACTGTTTTGACATTAGATTTTGTGTGTGGAGGGGTAGAGATTGGAATGCAGTGTGTATAGTTGAATCTATTGGAGTCATTCAGGTATGAGATGATAATGGCTTGTTGAGATTAGGTAGGATTAATACTGGTGAAACATGGCAGAGAAGTCAAGGATGATTCCAAGGTAATTGTAAGAATTGTGATGCCATTGGTTCTCATAAGGAATATTATTTCAGTTTTAAATACAAGTTTGATGAACTTATTAAACATTTTGATATCTGTGAGGATGACACATAGGCATTTTGGGATAAGATTAAAAAATTTAAGTGAAAGGTATATTCTAAGGATGGAAATCTAGCATGTGTTAGTGTACAGATGATATGTGAGCTCCAGGAATTCTGAGATCTAAGTCTTTGGACATCCAAATGCTGATGGTACAAGGATGATCAAGATAACAAGAAAATGTTTCTGCAAAAATTAGGGAGATGGAAGAAACACTATGAAAGACCAATTTAGGATAATAAGATGTCTTCAAAAAATAACACTAGTGAGATAAGAATTTAAAAAGTTGACGACTTCTTGTGAATATTTTACTTTTGTTACATAAAAAGATTACTTTCAAATTTATATGTTCTTGGAGGAAAATTAAAATTACATATGTTTTCTCTTGTATGTTTTAGCCTAACCTTAAAAATGCATGTATCAAGCTTGTAACGTTTCCTTCAGGCATGTCTTGACATTTTTTCTTTAGTAATTTGTCTTTTAAGTTCATTGTTTCTATTAGGTGAACCAATATTTAACATCTAAGTAGAGCAAAATTGTCTTAATTCATTTGAAGTTTATTTTGGGGTGTGAGAGAGAAAGCTGAACTAGGTACATGTGAATGCATATACAGATGGAGTTCTGTAAATGCGAACATTGCAATTAAGTAATCAATTGCCATAGTATGGTTTAAATTATTCATTTTTCTTTCACCATTTATTTTAATATTATTTGTATCATATACTAAAAATTAATACTTGAACAATTTACATCATTTTATATGTAATTTAAATATATCATGATCTGTGTAAACATACTTGGTTATTTTCTTGAACTTGTATACTACTGCCTTAAATTATGAATTGAGCTTTACTTTTTGTGATAGTCATTTTACTTCCCAGAGTTCTGTGGTTTGATAGTTCTCTTGCCCTTTTAACCTTCTACAGTATTTGGGGACATAGAGCCCTTAATATTCCTTTTCTCTTCCCCCTCCGCGATTCTCTCCTTCACCTTCGACCAGCCACTTGAGAGGCTGCATTGAACGGTCTTGACAGGAGAGGGCACTCTTGTGTAGGAATACAACAAAGTGCCCCAAATAATCCCAGTTCACAAAAAACCTTTTTCATTTGAATGAAGATATTATGGGAAGAACACAAAAAATAAGAATCAAGACATTTAATTTCTCCATTAAAAACAACCATGAGGCCTGGGGTTTTGGCTCAGTAGTAGAGAGCTTGCCTTGCACCTGTAAGGCATTGGGTTTTATCCTCAGAACCACATAAAAATAAATTTTAAAAAGGTATTGTTTTCATCTACAACTAAACAAATATTAAAAAATAACCATGAAACACACACAAAATGTAAAGCAACACTACAAACGGACTTAAATATCCTAAGACAAATAAAAATTAGACACATGAACCAAAAATTCACAAGGACCAAAAAGTATATAAACTAGAAAGAAAGGTAACAATTCTTTTTTCCCCATTTTTACTCACCCATTACAACTTTTTAATCTAAATAATAAGTAGTAACTCTTTGTATTTCATTTCCTTTTCAGTATAGGTTTTCCTCACATAAATTTTTATTAAATTCATTCTCGTCATCAGGCAATTTTTTTTTTTCTAAAAGCATGCAACAGCACAATTGCCATAGTATGGCAATATATTTTCACTTTCAAGATTTTAATCATATCTATCCTATGAAGCAATGTTTCTGAATCTTTCTAACTATAAGCTCTTTCTAATTTGCTCTTTGCATATGTGTG
The DNA here is from genome assembly GCF_047511675.1 of Marmota flaviventris. Taxonomy (NCBI): domain Eukaryota; kingdom Metazoa; phylum Chordata; class Mammalia; order Rodentia; family Sciuridae; genus Marmota; species Marmota flaviventris. The sequence continues at coordinate 99,202,765 of NC_092500.1, forward strand.
ATCACAAAATTCCTTGTAACTGGATTCTTCATCGCACAGTTTATGATAGGGGAACCTTTCCTAAAATGTTGTAAATTCTATTGCTTTGACAATTACAGGCAAAAAAAAAAAAGAGAAAAGAAAAAAGACTCAGAAAAAGAATAGACCAATGAAACAAAAAAAACCCTCAAAATCAGATTATCAAAATTTTATACAACCAGGAAAACAAAGATAGAAACTGACTGTGGTCCTGAGATTTGAGGAACTAAGTTTTTATCTTTAATTTTTGAAAGAATTCTTAATACAGTTTCAGTAATAAGGTTTCTGTTTTGTTTGCTTTGATAACTAATTATGAAATTTTTGTTGTTTTTCCTTAGTTGGATATAATTCTTTAATTTGTCTTTAAAAAAAGGATTGTTTTGTCTTAAATATAGTTTACCCAAATAAAAAAAGGTAATAGGTATATAAAACTGTGTTTTCTATCACAACGATTTCTTTTTAGGTTATTTTTGGTACTTAATAATTAAACATAATAGTGTGGTTCCATGTGACATATCTGTATATGTACTTAATTTGATCAATTTCTTTCTCCAGTACCTCCTATTCCTTCCCCTCTGCCCTCCCTCTAATCAGTTTCCTTTACTCTATACTTTCTCTTTGATTTTATTTTTATTAGTCTATTATAATTACATGTAAAAGTAGGATTCATTGTGATACATTTGTACATGCACATAGCATAATTTGGTCAATTTCATTACCCAGTACTTTGCTATTTCCTACCACCTTCCCTTTCTCTCCCTCTTTTCTCTCTCTGTTCTGCTGGTCTCTCTTCTGTAGAAAATTATTTCTAAGATTAAAGGTATAGCTCAGTGGGGGACCACATACTTGGTATGCTGCCGGCCCTTGCCCAATACTTACCAGATTGGCTGGCACTAAAAAAATTGTATCTGGCTCATAGGCTCTGGATACTAAGGAGAGAAAGCTCCTTTTGTTGCAGGCACCCCTTAAGAGTTATTGAAAGGATAGTATGGTGGCCACACAATAGCATCTATACTCACGGTAGATACCTGGTAATTCACATTCATAGCAGTGGAGGGTTAGTTCCTATGCCCTAAAAGTGGATTTCACCAGAGGGTTCAGAGTCCAGCCATCCAGCAGAGACCAGCATCTCCCCAGCAATAGCGGAGGTGTGGATAGAATCTAAAACACCCACCAATACAGTTCCAAACTTCATCCAAAACTAAATGCAAATTACTGGAACTTCCAATTTAGAACTCTGTATCCACCCTGCTATAGGATTACACAATCCATCAGTACTCCCCATTCTATCCCACCTTACACAAGGAGACTAGAGCTGAGACTATTATATCCGACTGGCAATTGGACTTAAAATTCCCCAGCTCTGGACCCAAAGGTTACAGATACAAAAATAAATATAAAGAATGAAAATCCATCCCTGCCAACTGTTTTGACCACAGTGGAAACAAGCCCTTTATTTCTCATTAAAGATTTTTCTTTTTCTTCCTTTTTTCTTTTTCCTTATTTCTTCTTTTCCATTCATAGTCCCATTTTAACTTTTTAATCCCCTTTTTATAAATTTTAACTTAAAATTTATCAAATATTTTTGTCATTTTGTATTATTTTTTAGCTTTTTCCATTATGCATGATTGTGTGTGCATGCATGAGTGTGTGTGTGTGTATGTGTGTGTTTCTCACTGTGCTGAAGGTTTGAAAAAAAATATATATTTATATAGTTTTACTTTCACATCAATTGCTTTCCTCTGTACTTGTTTATTATTTAGCCTTGATTTGATTACGTGAGTGTTTGAGTTGTTTTGCTCTTACATTTGCTGGTTTGCTTATACATTGTTATTGTTCCTCTTTTCTGCCATTATTCACTTTTTTCCCTCACTAATAGCAAAATTTTTCTGTACCCCTCTCCCCCTCTTTTAAAATTACTTTCAGTTAATTTTCATTCCTTCTTCTTTACAGTTGACATCTGCTACCTATCTCCTGCCTGCCATCCTATTACTTTTTGAAATATGTCAAACTTTCTTTTGCCTTCCTACCTTATTTTCTCTGTACTCAAGAAATTATAATAACAATAAATAATATAATTATACAGCTTATGAATTTCCTACTCCATTCATGTTGTGATTATTCATACAATGGATGAAATAGGAAACATCTGCTGTCAAATGACTGATCTAGTTCACAAGATTTTATTGTTGGTACTGAGGGTAAATGTTAAATGCTGACCCCACCATAGCTAAATAGGTGGCAATTAGTGTTATAGTTAGTCAGTGTATCTGTTGCTGACATTAGTGCTATTCCTGGCTTCCCCTCTCTCTAAGATGGGCTGGAAAGTTATCGGATATTTAGATATCACAGAGTAGAAATGCTGGTGCTAATAAATACTAACAGTTCAGCCAAGCAACAATGAATCTCACCTCACACATGATTGGGGCCCACCTGAGTCTTAATAATACTTTGACTCAGCTGGGCACAGTGGTGCATCCCAGTGGCTTGGGAGGCTGAGGCAGGAGGATCACAGGTTCAAAGCCAGCCTTAACAATTGAATAAGATCTAAAGCAACTTAGTGAGACCCTATCTCAAAATAAAAAATAAAAAGGGCTGAGTATATGGCTCAGTGGTTAAGCACTCCTGTGTTCAATCCCCAGTATCACACACACACACACACACACACACACACACACACACGTGCACACACACAAATAATACTTTGACTCATAGAATTAGGGATTCAAGTACCCTAAACCAACAGCCAAGCTTCAAGGAGGAACAACCTTCTGAAATTCAGAGAATCATTAGAAACTATTTTGAATATTTATACTCCAATAAACTGGAAAATCTAGAAGACACTGACTAATTTTCAGACACATATGATCAGCCCAAACTGAGCCAGGAAGATATAGAATACTGAAATGGGCCAATATCAAGTAATAAAACTGAAAAAGCAATTAAAATCTTTCAATAAAGAAAAACCCAGAACCTGATGGATTCTCAGCTGAGTTCTACTAGACCTTTAAAAAAGAATGAACACCAGTCTCTCATTATTGAATGAAATTGGGAAAACATTCTCCAATACATTATCACTCATCCAGTATCAATCAGTTATCAAAACCAAAGACACATCAAGAAAAGAAAATGTGATGTAGATATACACAATGGAGTATTACTTAGCCATAAAGAAGAATAACTTTGTGACTTTTGCTGGAAAATGGATGGATCTGGAGACTATCATGCTAAGTGAAATAAACCAATCCACAATAACCAAAAGTAGAATTTTTTTTTTTTTGATATGTGGAAGCTTACTCACAATCAGAGGGAGAATAGAAGTTCAGTGGAGTAGACAAATAAGAATGAAGGTAAGAGAAGAGTGATGGTAAAGGGATGGTAAAAGGAAAGATAGTGGATGAATCTGACATAACTGTCCTATGTACATATATAAATATACAGCAGTGACTCTCATCATTGTTTGCCCACAAGATATTAATTAAAAAACTATGGTGCTGGGCATGGTAGTGCACACCTGTAATCCCAGCACCTTGGGAGCCTGAGGCAGGAGGATTTCATATTCAAATATAATCTCAGCACTTTAGCAAGGCCACAAGCAACTTAGTGAGATCCCGTCTCAAAATAAAAAGTAAAAAAAAATGCAGTGGGGATTTGTATTTAAACGTCCCCAGGTTCAATCCCTGGTACCACACAACAACAACAACAGCAAAAATGGAAGAAAGATCAATAGAGTCAAGGGAGCAGAAGTCCAGGGAGGAAAGGGGAAGGAGAGGTACTGGGGACTGATTTAGAGCAAGATATATTCCCTGATTTTATAATATAATTATGTCAAAATGGATTCTACTCTCATGTATGATTAAACAAAAAATAACCAATAAACAAACAAAACTTTTCCTCCTCTAAAAAAAAGAAAACAAACAAAAAAACCCTTCAGTCCAATATCTCTGATGAACATAGATGCAAAAATTCTTAATAAAATATTGGCAAATCACATTAAAAGACACATTAAGAAGATAGTATACCATGATGAAGTGGGATTTATCCCAAGCATTCAGGTTAGTCAAACATATGCAAATCAATAATTGTAATTCATCACATAAATAGAATTAAGGACACAAATCATATGATCAACTCAATAAAAGTAGGAAACACCTTTCAAAAAATTTAGCACCCACTCATATTAAAAATGTGGGAGAACTTAGGGATATAAGGAAATTACCTCAAAATTATAAAGACTATTTATGACAAACCCAAAGCCAACATCATACTGAATGGAGAAAAAGGGAAAGCATTTTATCTAAAATAAGGAACAAGACAAGGATGTCCACTCTCACCACTTCGATTCAATACATTCTTGAAACATTAGCCAGAGAATCAGGCAAGAGAAGGAAATTAAAGGGAAAATAAGTCAAATATTTCTGCTCACTGATGTCTTAATCCTATTTCTAGAAGACCCCAAAAAACTCCACCAGAAGACTTCTAGAGATGACAAATGAATTTGGCAAAGTAGCAGGATACAAGATCAATACCCATAAATCAATAGCTTTCCTGCACTTCAACAGTTATTCTACTAGGAGGAAATAAGGAAAACTATCCCATTCACAATAATTAAAAAAAAATACTTGGGAATTAATCTAATCAATGAGGTGAAAGATCTCTACTATGAAAATTATAGAATGCTGAAGAAAGATTTTGAAGTAGACATTAGAAGATAAAAAGATCTCCTAGGTTCTTGGATAGACAGAATTAATAGTGTCAAAATACCCAAACTACAAAAGCAATATACAATATGAAGCATGTGTATATAGAAAATCTAAATAACTGATATCAATGTAATCCTAAAAAAATGCTAATGACATTCTTCACAAAATTAGAAAAAGCAATCTTTAAATCCACTTAAAAGAATGAAACCCAGAGTACTTAAAGCAATACTGAGAGAGAAGAGCAATGCAGGAGCCATCACAATATCTGATCTGAAATTATACTACAAAAGCATAGTAAAACAAACAAACAAACAAAACCAGCATAGTATTGGCATCAAAATAGACTTTAAGACCAATGAAATGAATAGAAAACACAGACAAACCCACAAATTGAAGTCATCTGATACTTGACAAAACTGCCAAAAATGTATGTTGGAGAAGAGATAGCCTTTTAAACACGTGGTGCTGGGAAAAGTGGATATCCATATGAAGAAGTATGAAACTAGATCACTATCACTCACAAGAGTTATGAATTAGACCAGAAACTTTGCAACTGCTAGAAGAAAACATAGGGTCAACATTCTATCACATGGGGCAGGCATAGACTTCTCAATAAGACCCCTAAAATAAAAAAATAAAACCAAGAATCAATAGGCGGGATATCATCAAATTAAAACACTTCTGCACAGCAAAGGAAACGAGCATAAAGTGCGAGCCTACACAATGGGAAAAATCTTTGCCAGTTGCTTCTCTGGTGGAAGATTAATATCCAGAATATATAAAGAACTCAAAAAACTCAAAATTGTAAATAACCCAATAAATAAATGGGCAAAGAACTAAATAGATATTTCCTCAAAAAAGAAATACAATGGTAAATAAATATATTTTAAAAATGTTCAACATATCTAGCAAATCAGGGAAGTGCAAATCAAAACTACACTAAGATTTCATCTTATCATCAATAAGATAGCAATTATCATGAATGAAAATAATACATGCTGATGAGGATGTGGGGAAAAAAGGTATACTCATACATTGTTGGTGGGACTATAGACTAGCATAACCATTTTGGAAAACAGTATGGAGATTTCTCAAAAAACTAGGTATGAAACACCATATCATCAAGCTATTCCACTTCTTGGTATTTATCCAAAAGAATCAAAATCAGTATTCTATAGCATTTAATTGCTGCGACCAAAAGACCTGACAATAACAATCAGAGGAGGAAAAGTTTATTTGGTGGTTCATGGTTTCAGAGGTCTTAGTCTATAGATAGCTGACTCAATTCCTTGGGGCTTGAGGTGAGGCAGAATATCATAGCAGAAGGGTGTGGCAGAGGAAAGCAGGTCATGATGTGGCCATCAAGAAGCAGAGAGAGAGAGCTAAACTCAGCTCACAAAGTATATATCCCAAAGGCATGCTCCCAGGGATCTACCTCCTTTAGCTACACCTTACCTGCCTACATTTAACACCAAATTAATCCTATAAGGAGATTGATGCACTGATTAGGTTAAGCATTTCTTTTTTTTTCTTTACTTTTCCTTGTTTTTTTAGAGAGAAAGAGAGAGAGAGAGAGAGAGAGAGAGAGAGAGAGAGAGAGAGAGAGAATTTTTTAATATTTATTTTTTAGTTTTTTGGTGGACACAACATCTTTATTTTATTTTTATGTGGTGCTGAGGATTGAACTCAGTGCCCTGCACATGCCAGGCGAGCGCGCTACCTCTTGAGCCACATCCCCAGCCCATGGTTAAGCATTTCTTTTATAGCCCAATCATTTCATGTCTAAACTTTCTTGCTTTGTCTCACGTGAGCTTTTGGGGGACACCTAATCTAAACCATAACATATAGTAATACAGCCACATTAATGTTTATAGAGAACAATTCACAATAGTTAAATTATGGAATCAACCCAGATGCTCATAAATAGATGAATAGCTTAAGAAATTGTGATACATATACAAACTGAAAATTTATTCAGCCATAAAGAAGAATTAAAATGTGACATTTGCTAGTAAATGGTTGGAAATGGAGAACAGTCATGCTAAGTGAAATAAGCCAGTCTCAGAAATCAAGGGTCAAATGTTTTCTCTAATATGTGGAAGCTAGAGCAAAATAAGAAAAAGAAGGAGAGAAATATTAGATATCATAAAGATAGGGAAGATCAGTAAAATAGAATAAGTAACTTGGGAGGAAGGGAGGAGAATGGGAAAGGGTAGGAAATGCAGAATGCATTTTAAAAATCACACTATGTGCATATGTAAATACATCAAAGAGAATTTAATTTTTATGAATAATTAAAAAGAACTAATAAACAATAAATGAATAGATGAGCAAAAGAAAAATGAGTAAGAGAAGGAGAATGGGGGAAGGGGAGAGGGGAGGGGGAAAGGAGTGGGAAATGTGAATGGAAATCAAATGCCGTGCATGTATGATTTTGCAGGAATGATGCTAACTACTATGTAAAACTGTAATATTTTAATATGAAAAAATAAAGAAAAAAAGCCAAATCTGAGACAATTAAAATTATTTGGAAGAATTTCTTCTTTGAGATATGATGGAGAAGCTTACAATGATAAACACTCTTTTAAATAAAATAAATAGATTAATGGCCATTTTTAAAATTTTTTAAATTAATTTTTCTAAAAATAAATGACAGTGGAATGCATTACAATTCTTAAGATCATCCACCATTAAAAATGTTGCCTGCACTATATAGACAGCAATTAAGAAAGATTTAGATCTTTGTCAGAGGAGATAAAATTCATTGTTCTTTACATAATTTACCAGATCATTAAAGAAGGGTGATTAAAATAAATATCTATCAAAGAGAAAAAAAGAAAGAAAATAAAGTAAATAGATAAGTCAGTTAAAATACAAAAATAAATTCATATTGCAAAATATTAATCAAATGACAATTAAATCTTGAGGACTTCCAAGTTTTCACATTTTTGCTTTAGAATATTCTAAAGCAAAAATGTTAATTCAACAATTAAGTTATAATGATTATAAATGTCTATGGTTCTAATATTGTTGCACCTATGTACATAAAACAAACACTACTCAATATAAATAATCAAATAGACTCAAATACAATAATAACTGGGTGATTTCAACACACCTCTTTCACCAGTGGATAACTTCTCCAGAGATAAACTAAGTAAAGACTCTTTGGATTCAAATTATACTACTAATCAGATGGAACTGCAGATATCTATAGATATTTTATCCATCAGTAATCAAATTCACTTTCTTCTCAGTAACTCATGTAACCTTCTTTAAAATAACCATACTATAGAACACAGGAAAATCTTAGCAGATAAAAAAAATTCAGAATAATTCCTTGTAGCCCTATCAGATCATAATAGAATAAAATTAGAAATCAATAACAAAATAAAAAACAGACTCTATTTTAATACCTGGAAATTAAATACTACACCTTTAAGTGAGTAATGGATCATTGAAGAAATTAGGGGAGAAACAAAAACATTCTTAGAAACAAATAAGAGCAGAGATACAATATATCAAAATCTCTGGGACAATATGAAGGCAATTCTAACAGGAAGTTTAGATGAAAAAGAAGATATAATTACAGACATTTCTGCAATCCAAGGATCATTAGAAACTATTTTGAAAATTTATACTCCAATAAAATGGAAAATCTAGAAGATATTGACACATTTGTAGACAAATATGACCTACCAAATTTGAAGCATGAAAATCTAAATAAACCGATATCAAACAATGAGATTGAAACAGTAATTAAAAGACTTTCAACAACAAACAAATAAGCAAAAACAAAACAAAAAAACAATCAGGACCAGATAGATTCTAAATCAAGTTCTACCATATTTTAAGGAAAAACTAGTGCCCGTCCTCCTCAGATTATTTCCTGAAACAAAACAATCCCAATTTCACTCTAGGAAGCCAATATCATCCATTTACCAAAGTAAGAAAGGACACATGAAGAAAAGAAACTTCAGACCAACATCCCTGATGAACATAGATGAAAATTTCTTAGTCAAATATTAGCAAAACACATTCAAGAAGACATTAAAAAGGTAGTAAGCCATGATCAAGTGACTTTCATACTGAAGGTGCTGGTTAGTTCAACATATGTAAATCAATAGTTGTAATTCACCACATAAATAGAAATAAGGACAAGAATCAATGATCTTCTCAATAGCTGTAGAAAAAACTTTTGACAAAATTGAGTATACATTCATGTGGAAAGCCCTGGAAAAACTAGGGGTAGAAGAATGTATCTTAGCATTATAAAGGCTATATAACCCAAAGCCAACATTATACTAAACATTCTCTCTCTCTCTCACACACACACATACACACACACATACACACAAATTGTTTAAAAGCATTGCTTCCAAAATCGGGAGCAAAACAAGGATGTCTACTCTTACCACTCATCCTCAGCATAGATCTTGAAACTTTAGCCAGGCTCATCCTCTGAAACTGTAAATCAAAATAAACTTTTTTTCTCTTAAGTTGTTCTTGTCAGGTCCTCTGGTTGCAGGAAAGAAAAACTGACAAATGCAGAATTTGGTACTGCGAAGTGGGGTCATTGCTGTGACTAATCTTACCATGCGATAGAGAAGCATTTGAAAATGGTTTTTGGGAGGACTTTGGTAAAGTTTGGAAGTGCAGGCTAGAAAAGACTGTTGTAATCAGAGCCTAATGGGCAATGCTGGTTGGAGCTTAAAATAGCAGAATACCAATAGAACTGCAGAGAGTAAAAACTGAGTTCATGAGGCTCAAGAAGGGAAGGATTCTATTGGAATTTGGACTAGAGGCTGTTCACATTACATTCTAGCAAAAAAAGTTGTCTACATTTTGCCCATGTCCTGAGCATTTCTGTGAGGCCCAATTTAAAGGTGACGGACTAATTAATTTGGCAGAGAATTTCAAGGTAGCACAGCATTCAGGAAGTAGCATGCATATCACTGGTGGCTTCTGGCCAAGTTTAATCACCAGCAGAAATTTTGAAAACTTGCAATTTGACCAGGAAAGTATGTGTGCAACTGGAGCCAAGAAAATTGTGGTAGTTGAAGAGAATATAGTCACTGAAGAGATGCTAAGTTTTTTTCACAGAGACAAAAATATAAACCTGAAAGGCCTACTTCCAGTGACCTACTTCCTGCAGCCACACCTCACCTGCCTATAATTACCATCCAGTTAATCCATTCAGTTGAATTAATCCACTGATTAGGTTACAACTTTCATTATCTGATCATTTTATCTCTGGACATTATTGCATTGTCTTATTTATGAGTTGTGGGGGTATACCTCAAACCAAAACCATAACATTTTTCCCTGGGGCCCCAAAAGTTCATGCCCATCTCATAATGCAAAATACATTTAGTTCATTTCCCAAAATCCCTCTAGTCTGAACAGTTCTAGCATTGCCAAAGTCCAAGGTCAAAATCTTATCTGGGCCTCAAGGAAAACTCTTGACTGTGAGCCCCTATAAAGTTCAAAATTGAGTTATGTAAATCCAATATATAATGGCACAGAGTAACATTTCCATTCCAAAAGACAGGAAAAAGGGACATAGTAAGAAGTAAGAGGACCAAAGCAAGACTAAAATCCAGCTGAGCAAACAAGTCCAGTAGCTCCACATCTGAGGCATATAGCATTGTGATGTTGTCTCCAAAGGGCTTGTTTAGAGAATTTGTAATATTTCTCCTCATATATTTGGTAGGATTTATCACTACAGCCTTATGCTTTCTGTTTTGGAAGGCTATTAATTGTCTATTAAATTTGGTTAATAATCATAGGATTTCTGAGAATTTCTATTTATGCTTGTTTGAGTTTGAGTACTTCCTTTATTTTAAGAAATGTGTCCATTTCCTCTAAATTATTTTCATATTTGTGAGTATATTATTATTCATAGTATTCTTATATTATACTTTATTGTTCATGGGATATGTTATGATGTCTTCTTTTTCATTTCTGGTATTAGTAATTTGTATCTTCTCTCTTTTTTCATAAACTAGGTACTGTTATTAATTTTAATGATATTTTTCAAAGAACCAGCTTTTGATTTTTTTTTTTTTTTTGCTTTCCACTTTCACTATTTTTTAAAATTTATGTTTAAAAGTTTCTTTTTTTCTGATTGCTTTAGTTTATATTGTTCTTCCTTCTTTAGTTTCCCAAGGTGGAAGTTTAGGTTTTTCATGCTCTATTTTTCTATCATATGTAGTTCAGCCAGAAATTCCTTCCTAAGCATTGATTTTACTATATTTCATAAAACTTTCTACTGGAATTTTTTTTAACATTTATCTTTTAGTTTTATATGGACACAATATCTTATTTTATTTTTATGTGGTGCTGAAGATCAAACCCAGTGCCTCATGCATGCTAGGTGAGCATTCTACAACTGAGGCACAACCCCAGCCCTCCATTGAACTTTTTTGATGACCCCATTTATTATTGAATCTCCAAATATTTGTAGATACACCAACTCTCTTTTGTTGATTTCTACAATATGTTGCAATGTTTGAGAAAATATTTTCAATGTTTATATCATTTAAAATTTATTAAGGTGTATCTTATGGCCCCAAATGTGATCTGTCATGTCAACTATATACTTAATGATTTTCTGACTGCTGGATCTGTCAATTACTGACAAAATATGTCGACATATAAAATTATAATAATTTGTTTCTTCATGCAACTCTATCAGTTTTGCCTCATGTATTTTATGTACTGTTTATAGTAGTTACACAACAAGAGTTTTTATATCTTCTTGGATACTTGACATCTTCATCATTTTTGCATGTCCCTGTGTATCCTTTGTTATGCTCGAATTTGGGACTCCAACAGACTACCAGAGACAAAGATCGATGTAAGCAGCAAAGAGGTGTTTATTGTGAGCTAGCTCAGTCCTCTGTGCGCACACAGCAACTGGTGATGCTGAGAGGCCCCAAGCCAGGGTTTGCAGCAGTTTTATACACTCTTTGGGGAAGGAAGGGACTTCACATACATCATAGCATCTCTTAGAAAATCATCACACACCACGAGAAAATCATAAAACAACTCTAAACCATGATTAGCACATTCACAGGTAGGAACAATTTGGGTAGGGGTGATTGGCTAGTACAAGAGGGGGATTCATTTGAACTGATTGGTTTAAACCACGAGGGGAGTACATGCTGAAATACATGGTTTCCCAACACGTTATCAACCACCATAAACTACTGGGAGGGTTATCTGGCATCCCAGATTTTCCTGGTCTCATGCTGATTGGTCATTGCTAGGGGGTTGCTATGGGTCCTCACCTAGCCTGACTGAGTCAGGGACACCTGGCTCCACAGATCTCTCCTGTTATTTGTAGACAAACAACTCAGCAGGGTGGGTATGTGTCTAGGAGTGCTCTGTGGGTCTTTCCAAGGACAAGGGTCATGCCTCCTTCCTTGGACAGGCTTTGCTCTGAGGTAGAGGCTGGTTTCTCATCTTGATAATGTTCCAAGTTTTGATAGTGTAGATAATCATAAGGTTATATCTATATAGTGAAAGTGAATTTTATTTTTGTTAAATTTGTTTTAAAATATGATAAATTATTATTAATTGAAAAAATAAAAAATGGATTGTTTGTAAACTCTACAGTTAAATTACATTTCACTGCATTCCTTAATTTGACTACAATTTAATATAAGTTTAAATTGCATAATGCTGAATCTATTATTGAGGAGAGCTGCCAGTAAAAGTAAAAAAGGTAGAAATTCCAATGCATTAAATACTTTAAGTTTTTCAAATGGTTTATTTTTTTAAATATTGGATTCTAATTGTTTATATATTCTGTATGCCTTTCGCAAAACTTTTCTTTTTTTCTTTGTGTTCTTTAAAAGTTATAAATGAAAGATATGAAAATTTACCTTAATTGTTTCTTAAATATCATTATATGTGGTTGTAGGAAATAATATAAATTGTACACCATGTGTTTGTTCATGGAACTCACACATTTACTTGGGTTAACATGTGGCCAGTTACTTGGTAGTGTGAGGGTTATAAAGATAAGTATGCATAGTCCATTAAGGTACTTATAATAAATGAAGGAGCAAGACAGAAATTATAATGCAGAGTAATAACATGATGATAAATGTGAGCCTGGCTGTGACACAAAATGGGCCTTGCCCAAATGAGGAGTCTGTGGAAAGTTTGCACATTTGGAAACATTTTTCTCTGATATATTTAATATTGAAGTGAATGAAAATGGGAAAATATTATTTCAGACAAAACAGCATGTTCAGGATATATGATTTTTAGTTTCAATGTTTTTCATATGCCCCAGAGAGCACTATATAAAAAAGGAGGTAAAATATATTTTGGCTTTTAGAGGCTACTGGAACAAAGAAATGAGATGGTATGAATCCCACACTCAGGAAATAGTGGTAAGTGAAATACAATAAATTGGAATGTATAAAAAAATGAATGTATATATAGCAGAACAGTAAATAGAAAAACAACTGTATGAGTGGTTGGGTGCATGTAGTGGGCATTTCTTCTCACACTTGTAGATGTAGAGCAAAAACTCTGTTGCTAAAGCTGTGGTGGAATCTGTGACTTTCAGGGGATGTGTTGTTCAGTCTAGAAGCTCAGCATGGTCAGAGGTGCTGAAATAATGGCCTGAATTATGTGTGAACTATTTGATGGAAAGGTGTCAAATCAAGCTGTTTCTGCAAACATATTTCTTAGAACAGAAAGTACAAAAAGATGAGGAAATGGGAAACCTTTCTGGGCAATGAGGTGAATAAGTCACCTGTAGATAAAATGTGATTGATCTAAAGATATACATAAATTAGAAAAGAGGAAGAAAGAAAGCTGAGCTCTTACCCGCACACAAAATTTGACCATTCTAATGCTCAGGAATTAGGCTGATATAACTTATATCAAAACTAAATTCATTTATTATAAATGATATTAATATCTATTGATATCATGAATTTAGGCATTATCAGTAATTACATCTTCTAGCACAACACAAATGTGAAATTTTTTATAAAATGGATTATCTAGAAAAGAATTTAAATCCATGATTGTGAGTTAATGACTTAAAGTATATTTACAAATCTCTTGCCAATATTAAATGTATATTCCACTCAGATATGATGTTTTCTCAAAAAAAATTTTCTTAATTAAGTATATGAGGTCAGATCCAGGGGTCCTAAATACAAATAGCTTTGTTTTATAAACACATATGATACTACCATCAGTTCTAGATTAGAAAAAAATAATTGTAGATATTGCTGCTGCTGGTGGTCTTTGAAACTATTTTCCCAATATTCTCGTGTGCAATTTCTGCAGAACATTGGGCCAACTTAATGGAAGCTTATTGTGTCCCCCATGTTAGTATATAATGCTAGTTATGGGCAGAATGCTCGTCATGTTTTCTGCAATTCACTGTACAGTGTTTGCATGTATTTATAGAACATAAGCACGTAAGAGAAGAAAATACAAAATAAGGTAAGTTATTTTCTATATAGTCTCATTTAATTAATAATGGTTCATTTTAAGACATTGTTTCTTTCAGTTATTCTTTCAGATACATGAATATGACTCCTCCACAAAAAAGAAATTAGTAAACAGTATATTATCATACCATATATATGGAAATACAAAAATAATACAGAGAAGAGGAATTGCTTAAGGTAGGTTCAAGACAATTCAGAAAGCTTTGGGGTACTTCATTGCATATTTTTATAGATCATATGTGCTGCTTTCATTTGTACCTTCAGATTCTAGGAACTGCCTTCAAAAAGTGAGCACATTTTTAGGAGAGACAAAGAGAATGCCTCAGAATTTTGCATTTCTTACCTTATCCATTGGTACTTTGTAGGAGGAAGAGTTGATATTTAGGTCTTATCCTTTTTCATCTATAGAGATTTTAAAAATAAGAAAAGGCGGCCTTTCTTATTCCTTCTTCCTGTCAAATTCAGTAATAAGATGTTATTGTGAACATCCAAGCTTTGAATATTGAATGTCAAAAATTATCCATCATGCTCTTCTGTAGATATTAGACAACCAAATCTTTCATTATGTTGTCTTTAATGCCTGTAAAATTAGACTGAAACATTATTAGTTATGTGGACTGACATTTAATATAAGCACAAAACCATGGGTGCTGACCTCAATTTGACAAAGTCTTATTATCAGTGAAAATTTTTGCCTGATGACAAACCAGTTCCTTGAGCTTTCTCTATAGTTTTAGAGAAAAAAAATTAGGTCTTTGTCTCAGAAATGTGTAAGAATTTCACTGTGCTCAAAATGATTCAAGATTGGATGATTCAAAAGGCATTAGCAGTACTATTCTGCTGAGCTCTCTTATCATCTTCTGTGTCTTGAGTTTTTGGTGGTTTGATAGTGGATCTTAGATATTTGCATTTCATAGCAAAATGTGAAAATTAAATATCATTATAAAGGCTATAAATAGCACAATGATTATAATGTGATCCTGACCTGTGTGAGGATTAACTAAAATATAAGCCTTCACTAGAGTACATCATGTCATCAATATTTGAGGGTTTAGTATGTGTAAATAGTGAAATGATTTCTGTTTAAAGTCTGGCTGTTGACCAAAGAAAACTTCTATAAATTCAAGAATCATAGAAATATAATTTTAAATAATTATTTCTTCATGATGTTTTAGATTCGATTTCATTTTTAAAGTACTATTAAAATATTCTGATGGTTATGTTGGCTATTACCCGAGGACCCTGAGCTATAAAAATAATTTCCAATAATTGTGAATTCATATTTGATAGCCAAATAATCGAAGCAACTATACTGCTACTTTTACATGCCCTATAGTTTACCTATCGAATTAATATGTATTGCAGATAATTAGATTTAAGATAAGTATTCAAAAGTCTAGGTTGCCATAAGTTGATAGAATCATTAAGGGTCCCACCTCTGTTGATTTTATTCTTTTCTCTTCCATGAAGTAAATGTTCTGTAATTGCAAACCCAGGTTGACAGAAATCATGTGATGACATAGTCAAGAAATTATAAAATTATTTGAAAAATTAATATCAATCACTATAAAGGTAGCTTGTACCCTCCTAAGAGAATCTGCATAGCCAAAATCCAAGTTTTGATTCTGTAACATAAACTTGTATTTAACATAAACCTGCATACAACAGCTTCAGATGCTTCAAGTTAATAGAATATTAGAATAGGGCACATGAGACTAAATTGAGATATTGAGTCAGAACGCTAGTCCACTAGAAGGTTTAATATAAGCTTTGTAGATTAAATCATAGGTCATGTAAAAAACTGAAAAATCAACTAAATGGCTTCTTTGGAAGGTTTGTATATTGTTTGATCAGGAAGACTTGTATGGTAGATAATTTTATTGTCTTAGTGAAAATAGTATTTATCTCTTCAGTCCAAGCAGTTTTATTTATAACTTCTGATACCTCCAGCACTAACTTTGCCTCACAATGTTCCGCAAGGGGAACAACTCATCCCAGGGTTTCTTTGTGTTCAGTACCACTGGTCAGTCATCCTTTACCTAACTCTTGACCAAGAAGAGGAATGGATGGTGATGGGCAGCTGCTGATGCTGCAGGTCAAAATATACTTAGATGGCAACATTGTTCCCAATCCTAGGCTCCAGTTTGTGTGGAATCTCCTTCCTCAGCAACTATATCCTCTGCCTGCAACATGCCTTCACCTCCCTGGTAGCTCTCAGTCTCCTTCACTATTGCTAATCCCCATTGTTTGGGGGGCAGCATTTCATATATTTTTAGCTCAATTTTAGAGACAACTGAATTAAAAAAGTAAACTTATTAATTAAAAACTGAATTCGTGGAGTGACATGAAGATGATTGAATAAAATGTCTCAATCCTCACAACCCCCACAGAAATACTAACTTGGTATTATTCATGGATGTCACAAGAACTCTGAAGTCCAGGTTAGAAGGGATGGCACCTTAGTGGAACACAGAAACAAGGAATAAATGCCTTGACAAAGGTAAGAAGGACAATTTCACTTTCCCCATGTCACCTCTCCCCCAATCTATTGCAGTGCAGCACCAAAAGAGTTTCCTTTATATTAGGAATTTGACCCAGCTATCTCACTCCTTGGTTTATACCCAGAGGACTTAAAAACAGCATACTACAGGGACACAGCCACATCAATGTTTATAGCTGCACAATTCACAATAGCTAAACCAACCTAGATGCCCTTTAATAGATGAATGGATAAAGAAAATGTGGAATATATACACAATGGAATATTACTCAGGAATAAAAGAGAATAAAATCATGGCATTTGCAGGTAAATGGATGGAGTTAGAGAAGATAATGCTAAGTGGAGTTAGCCAATTACAAAAACCCAAATGCCAAATGTTTTCTTTGATATAAGGAGGCTGATTCATAGTGGGATAGGGAGAAGGAGCATAGGAGGAATAGACAAACTCTAGATAGGGCAGAGGGGTTGCAGGGAAAGGGAGGGGGTATGGGGTTATAAATGATGGTGAAATGTGGTGATCATTATTATCCAAAGTATATGTATGAAGACACAAGTTGTGTAAATATACTTTGTATACATCCAGAAGTATGAAAATTTTGCTCTATATGTGTAATAAAAATTGTAATGCATTCTGCTGTCATATATAAATAAAAAATTAATAAAAAATAAATAAAATAAATTTTTTTCATTTGGAAAGACACAGGAAAAAAAGAGTTTCCTTTGATACAGGAATTCTCTCATGGAGTAAAGGGAGAATGCAGTAAAAATCCAGCTTTGCTGGTGATTCTGGCACCAGGCTTGCTTCAGTAGACTCAATTCCAAACCCATCCTCATAGACCCTGGCTCCAGTCACATCTATTTATTATTCTGGAACTATACCCATGCACCTTCAGATTAGGCTAGATAACTTATCCAGAATCTGTGTTCAGGCTGACTAGTGAAATGCCCCTGCTGAAGCTAGTCTGCAAGGACTGGGAGAAATGACTGCCTCTTCAAATGTCCAGGTACTAATACCAAACTGCAAGGATTATGAAGAATCAGGAAAACCTGACAACACCAAAGGAATATAATAAAGCTCTGATAACCATTCCTAAATAAAAAGATCTACAAACTACTTGACAAATGGTTCAAAATTGTCGCGACCCCTTGCCCGCAAGGAAGACGCAACTCCGGAATCTTCTCTCAGTAGTTTATTCAGGTCCCTTGATATTTATTATTCTTTCTTCTTCTCCCTTTCCCGGATGCCCTCCCAGCCTTAATAAAGCATCCCAAGCCCCAATGCAAAGCTGCCGCGTGGAACTTTCTCACAGGGTGGTGAAAAATCATGTGCCAACTCTCTCAGATAAGGAGTTGTTTGTCACATACCACAGCGGAGCCAGCGCCATCTCGTAATGGCGACCATAGTCTGCAGAAACGGCAGAAGCGGCTCACCACACAAAATAATTTTCTTAAAAAGCTTTGTCATCTACAAATGAACTAAAGAAATCAGAAAAATATAAATATAAGGAGTTTTTGTCATGAATAAAATCTACAGAATTGAAGAAAACAAATAATAGAGCAGAAAAAACTACTATTAAAGTTAAACATTCATTAAAGGGCTTATACACTAGACATAATTAAGCAGGAAATAAATTAGTAAGTTCAAAGACAGATCATTTGAAATTACTCAAAGAAACAAAAAGAAAAATGAATGAAAAAGAGTGTCAGAAGATATATGGTTAAAATCAACTGAATCTTATGTGCATCATGGAAATCCTAGAAGGAGAAGATAAATTCAGAAAGTTTATTTAAAGAAATAATCACTAAAACTCCCCAAATATGGAGAGGGATATGGACATGAAATCCAAATGAACCAAAGGTGTGGAATCTAAAGAGATCTACATTGAAATACACTACAATTGTTAAAAGTCAAAGATAGATCATTTCACATACAGCAAGAGAAAAGTGATTCATCACATACATGGGAACCCCTGTAAAGCTATTGATATATTATTCTCTGCATAATTTTCACACACCAGAAAAAAGCAGGATGATATATATTATTAAAGTGCTGAAAAAAAAATCAACAACTACCAACTAAGAATAATACTCCTAACAAAACTGTTAATTAAAAATGAGTAAAAGGAAAAGAGAGGAGGGCAGAGTAGATCTAGGCAGCAACTCTTGGCTCCTCCATGGCTCAGAAATGGAGCTGTGAAAAAAAAGCTGACAAGCTGACCAGCTGACCAGAGAAGTGCGTGACAGAGCAAACACTCTAATGCTCATTATTGGACTGCTTGAGATATTAAGGGACTTGAAATTTGGTTACTGGAACAGAAAATTAGAGAATTACTTGATTTTAATCACTAACCAGGGTGGTGTCAGGGAAGAGGGGTAACAAAGAGAGAAGGAGAAAGAGGAAAAGCCCATAGGCTTATTTCTTAACAACTACTGATAGATAAGCAGACAAAGTTAAAACTGTAAAGAAGCATCAAAGACAGTGAAAGATATTGTGCAGTTTAGCCCACAGTGTGGGCTGAAAGCTATGTTGGGCAGGGCAGCCACTTTGTAGAGTCTGCAGCTATCCAGTCTCCCTAGAAAAAAATTAAATGAATCTACAGATATTCCAACATACATATACTAACAAATGAACTGGGGGAATGACTCTGAAACAGGGTGTCTCAGTAATCCATCTAGAAGGAAATTGTAGAGGGATTGTTGCTACTGAAAACCTTCCCCCTCACCACAGACAAGAAGAGTGGGGTGGAGCAAATCTCTCCCAAGGAGTTCGGACCCCAATCCAGTGCTCCCTGAAGCATCTGCAAGAGCTCAGGCAAAGATGGATGAACTGACAACCTACCCTCATCATGATGTTGAGTAAAATTCTATTGATTTCCAGAAGGTAGAGGCTTCTGTGCAACTGACTGTCCACATAGAGCCTGCACTCACAGGGCCCACAGTGCAGACAGCCATCAAGCACCTGGATAGTACATATAAAGAAGCCCCACTGGAAGGGTATGGGCACTCAGGGATCACAACCACCAGCCATAGGTGCTCAGATAAAATCAAGCCAATTGATTTCCAGCCAGTCATGGAGACAATACCCTGGGATCTACATTAACGAGGGTGAACACCTCTGTGCTACAGACCATCCACAAAGAGCCTGTATTCTTGGACCCCACAGCTGCAGAGAGCCACCAACCTCTATGCCACTATGAAGAAGCCTCTGCAGAGGAGGGGAGTGGGTGCTCCACATTACACAGAAGTCAGTGACAGTCCTGAGCTCTGCACTCTGTGCCCTGCACCCAAAAGAAGTAGCCAGCAGACCCAACATTCTACAAGTATGTAGACTTGGTCCTGTGGGTTAACAAACACCATCTGGAGAGAAGGAAAATATCTCCTGTGCCCTAAAACCTCTAGGTGAGTCCACAACTGCAAATCCCAGGGTATCCAGTTGATTCATTTCTTATTCAGATGAATGGACCAACAAAAGGAAATTTCTGAGGATAACCCCTAGCAGCCAACAGAGAACCTTATGCATAAACAATGATGGTACATCCCATGAAGAGACTTACAGAGGAACATGATACAGTCAACAGTCACTACCCAGTGAACCCAGATACAAGTCCACTGACCTGAAACCTGTGCACTCCAGAGGGAACCGCAGACATACATCCCCACCAAGGGCCATCCAACACTACATCAAACAGAACACAGTATCTGTACTTTAGACTGCCAAACTCCACACACTCTGAAACATACACAGGGGAGTCCACACTGGACTTGACAGTAGTGAATACAAAAAGCTTTTCTTCAGGAGGGCACATAAGACTCTACCCGCTAACAGAATAACCTAGCTGCTAACTCACAGGCAACTAGGAACATGTCCTTCAATCCAGCAGAAAGCTAGTAGGTACCTGGACATACCAAAGATCAGAACAGACCTCCTAGAATTGTATCACAAATAAATCAAAATGGCAGAAATAAAAATCATTTGTATAAAAAATGAAATGTAAATAGTCTAAATTCTCTAATTAAAATTTATAGATCAGCAGAATGAAAACAAGCAGGACCCAACCATATGTTTCTTTACAAGAGACTCACCTTATAGGCAAGAACTTTCATGAGCTGAAGGTGAAAGGTTAGGGAATGATATGTCATGAAAATTGAGAACAAAATGTAGCAGGAGTAGCAACTCTTATATCTGACAAAGTAGACTTAAGGCAAAATTAATCAAAAGAAACAAAGGTTACTTCATACTGGTTAAGGAAACTATCCAACAGCAAGATATAATGATTGCAATCCCAAATAAGGTGGAGGGGGTGGGGATAAACAAAGAATAGAAGAAAGATCAGTGGAGTAGACAAAGGGGAATGAAAGGAAGGCGAGAGAAATGGGATAGGGAAAGACAGTGAATGAATATAATATTCTTATGTACTTGTATATTCATATGAATCCACAATCATGTGCATCCACAAGACACTAATTAAAAAATAACTGGATAAATATCAGTAAGATCAGTAGAGTAGAGGAAAGGGAGTGGGGGAGGGAGTAAGGGAGAGAAAGGGGAAGTACTGGGGACTGAATTAGGAAAAAGCACATTCAGTGTGCTTTTATAATTATGTCAAAATCAGTGCTATTTTCATTTATAAATAAAAAACCATTTAAAAATAATTTTGTATATAAAAAGATAATTATTGTAAGTATTTATGCCTCTAATATTAGCACACTTATGTATATAAAATTAAATCTACTCAATAAAAAGAATCAAATAGACCCCAATAAAATTATAACTAGGTGATTTCTTTTTTAACACAATTTTTAAAAAATGTATTCTTTTTAGTTTTACATGACAGTAGAATGTATTTTTACATGTCATACATACATGTATATAACTTGCCATTCTTGTGGTTGTACATGGTGTGGAGTTACAATGGTCTTGTATTCATATATGAACATAGGAAAGTTATATCTGATTTATTCTACTGTCTTTCCCATTTTCATCCTCCTTCCATTCTTCCCATTCCCTCCTATACAATTTGGTGAATCTCCACTCCTCCCATCCTGCCACCTATTGTGAGTCAGCATCCACATATCAGAGAGAACTTTGGCCTTTGATTTTTGGGGATTGACTTATTTCACTTAGCATGCTAGTCTCCATTTCCATCCATCTAAAAGCAAATGCTATAATTTTATTCTTCTTTATGGCTGAGTACTATTTCATTGTGTACATATATTACGTTTTCTTTATCCATTCATCTGCTGAAGGGCACCTAAGTTGGTTCTATAGTTTAGCTATTGTGAATTAAGCTGCTATGAACATTGATATGGCTGCATCATTGTAGTATGCTGATTTTAAGCTTAACCTTGGGTATATGCCAAGGAGTGGGATAACTGGGTTAAATGGTGGTTCCATTCCAAGTTTTCTGAGGAATCTCCATTTGCTTTCCAGAGTGGCTGCACCAATTTTCAGTCAACTGAGTGATTTCAACACACCCCTGTCACCAATAGATAACTCTTCCAGAGATAAACTAAGTAAAGACTCTTTGGAATTAAATTATACTATTAATCAAATGGAACTGCAGATATCTATAGAATATTTCATCCATCAACAACCAAATTTACTTTCTTCTTAGTGACACATACATTTTTCTCTAAAATAACCATGTTTTAGGACACAAGAAAGTCTTGGCAGATATAATAATAATAATAGAAGTAGTAGTAGTAGTAGTAGTAGTAGTAGTAATAGAGATAATCCCTTGTATTCTATCAGATCATGAGGGAATGGAATTAGAAATCAATAATAAGATAAAAAACAGAATCCATTTTAAAATCTGGAGATTAAATAACACATTTTTGAATGAAGAATGGATCATAGAAGAAATGAGAGGAAAAATTTAAAAAATATTAAAAACAAATAAAACAGATAAATTTATGGGACATTATGAAAGTAGTTAAAAAAAGGAAAGTTTATGCCATTGAGCACATACACAAAAATCAAAAGCAGAAAGATCCCAAATAAATAATCTAATGTTACTCCTCAAGGTACTAATAAAGGAAGAACAAACTATTTCCGAAATCAGTAGAATACAGGAAATAAGGTAAGAGCTGAAATACATGAATTAAAGCAAAACAAACAAACAAACAACAACAACAACAACAAAACCAAAAACCAAACCAAACAAAAAACCCCACAAAGGATCAGTGTAACAAGTTTGTTTCTTTGAAAAGGTAAACAACATTGATAAACCCTTAACCAAACTTACCGAAAGAGAGATGACTCAAATCACCAAAATTAGAGATGAAAAAGAAGTTATTACCACACATACTTCTACATTTTGGAAGGTCATTAAAAACTATTTTGAAAATATATACTCCAATAAACTGGAAAATCTAGAAGATACTGACACATTTGTAGACAAATATGACCTACCCAAGTGGAACCATAAGCTTATAGAAGACCTAAGCAGACCAGTAACAAACAATGAGATTGAAGCAGCAATTAACAGCCTTCCAACAAAGAAAATCTCTGGATGAGATGATTTCTCAGACACATTCTTCTAGATCTTTAAAAAACTAATGACAATCCTTAAGTTATTCTCTGAAATAGAAAAGGAGGGAACATGCCCAATTTTATTCTATGAAACCAGCAAAAAACTTCAGACTGTTGTCCCTGGTGAACACAGATGCAAAAATCCTTAATAAAATATTGGCAAACCACATCCAAAATCATATTAAGATGATAGTATATCATGATCAAGTGGGTTTTATTCCAGGGATGCAAGGTTCATTCAACATATGCAAATCAATAAATGTAATTCTCCACACAGATAGAAACAAGGACAAGAATCACACAATCTTCTCAATAGCAGCCCACAGCCTTTGACAAAATCCAGAATACATTCATGTTTAAAACACTGTAAAAACAAGGAGCATGGGAATGTAACTTGACAATATGAAGGCTATATACGACAAACCCAAGGCCAACATCTTACTGAATACAAAACAAAACAAAAACTTGAAAACATTTCCTCTAAAATCAGGAACAAGACAAGATGTCTACTCCTATTCAACAAAGTTTTTGAAACTCTAGCCAGAGCAAGCAGTCCAGAGAAGGAAATTAAAGAGACACAAATAGGAAAAGAAGGAAGTCAAATGATCTTTCTTGGCTGAGGATATGCTCTTATCTCTAGAACACCCAAAACCTCCACTAGAAGACTTCTAGAGCTGATACAGAAATTCAGCAAAGTATCAGAAAAAAGATTAGCATTCATAAATCAATAGGTTTCCCACACTCTACTAGTGATTCTGCTGAGAAAGAAATCAGAAAAATTAACCCATTCACAATGACCTCAGAAATCAAAAACAAAAAGAACATAGGAATAAATACAACCAAGGAGATGAAAGACCTTAGAATATGGAAAGACTTTCAGTGTTCTTGGATAAGAATTCACATTTTCAAAATGGCCACACTACCCAAAGCATCATACAAATTCAATGCAATACTGATAAAATTATCAACCAATGACATTCTTTATAGAACTAGAAAAAAACCACTCTAAAATTTATTTGGAAGAACAAGAGACCCAAAATAACCACATTAATACTGAGCAAGAATAATGATGCTGAGGTATCACAATATGATATCAAATTTTCTACAGAGATATAGTAAAAAAAAAAAATGGCTGGGCACAGTGATGCATGCCTGTAATCCTAGGAGGCTGAAGCAGGAGGATTGTGAGTACAAAGCTAGCCTTAGCAACTTAGTGTGGCCCTAAGCAACTTAGTGAGACCTTGCCTCTAAATAAAATATAAAAAAGGGCTGGGCATGTGGCTCAGTGGTTAAACACCTCTGGGTTCAATCCCCAGACCAAAACCAAAACAAAACAAAACAACAAAACATGGTATTAGTGTCAAACCAGACACGAATTCCAGTGGAATAGAATAGAAGACACAGAGACAAACTCAAATAGATACAATCATGGGATACTTCAAAGTGCCAAAAACATATATTGGAGAAAAGATATTCTTTTTAATAGATGATGCTAATAAAGCTGGATATCAATATACTGAATAATGAAACTAGATCTCTATCTTTCACTGTGCACAGTCAACTCAACGTGGATCAATGTGGATAAACCTTTTGCAACATCTAGAAGAAAACATAGGGTCAACACTTTAACAAATTGGTTCAGGCATTGAATTCCTTAACAAGACTCCAGCAGCTCAAGAAATACCACCAAGAATTAATAAGATGACATAAAAATTAAAATGCTTCTGTATAGGACAGGAGACAGGAACATAAAGAGAGAACCTAAAAGAATGGGAGCAATCTTTGCCAGGCACTCTTCTGACAATGGATTAACTTCAAGCATATATAATGAACTAAAAAAAAAATACTTATAGAAGATGCCATCAAAAGTTTACCAACCAAGAAAAGCCCAGAACCAGATGGATACACAGCCAAGTTCCACAAGACCTTTAAAGAAGAACTAATATCAATACACTACAATTTATTTCAGGAAATAGAAAAAGAGGCAGCACTTCCAAACTCATTTTATGAGGCTAATATCACCCTGATCCCAAAAGCAGGCAAAGACACACCAAAGAAAGAAAACTTCAGACTAATATCTCTAATGAACACAAATGCAAAAATTCTCAATTCTGGCAAATTGAATAAAAAACATATTAAAAAGATAATGCTCCATGATCAAGTGGGATTCATCCCAGGGATGCAAGGTTGGTTCAACATACAGAAATCAATAAATGTAATTCATCACATCAAGAAAATTAAAGATAAGAATCATATTATCATCTCAATAGATGCAGAAAAAGCATTTGACAAAATAAAGCACCCCTTTATGTCAAAACACTAGAAAAACTCAGGATAACAGGAACATATCTCAACATTGTAAAGGCTATGTATACTAAGCCTCAGGCCAACATCATTCTAAATGGAGAAAAATGAAAGACATTTCCTTTAAAAACTGGAACAAGACAGGGATGCTCTCTTTCACCACTTCTATTCAACATAGTTCTTGAAACACTGGCCAGAGCAATTAGATGAAAGAAATTAAAGGGATATGTTTAGAAAAAAAGAACTTAAATTAGCACTATTTGCTGACAATATGATTCTATACTAGAAGGCCCCAAAAGCTTCATCAGAAAACTTCTAGAACTAGTAAATTAATTCAGAAAAGTAGCAGGATATAAAATCAACATAAATCAAAGGCATTTCTGTATCAGTGACAAATCCTCTGAGAAAGAAATGAGGAAAACTACTGATTTTACAATAACCTAAAAAAAAGATACTTGGGAATCAACTTAATGAAAGAGGTGAAAGCTCTATACAATGAAAACTACAGAACTCTAAAGAAAGAAGTCACAGAAGACCTTAGAAGATGGAAGGATCTACCTTGCTCTTGGATAGGGATAATTAATATTATAAAAATGACCATACTACCAGAAGCACTATACAGATATAATGCAATTCTGATCAAAATCCCAGTGGCATTCCTCATAGAAATAGAGAAAGCAATCATGGAATTCATCTGGATAAATAAGAAACCCATAATAGCTAAAGCAATCCTTAGCAGGAAGAGTGAAGCTGGTGGCATCACTATACCAGACCTTAAACTGTACTACAGAGCAATAGTAACAAAAACAGCATGGTACTGGCACCAAAAAGGACTGGTAGACCAATGGTACAGAATAGCAGACACATAGACTAACCCACAAAATTACAATTATCTTATATTAGGCGAAGGTGCCAAGAACATGCATTGGAGAAAAGATAGCATTTTCAACAAATGGTGCTGAGAAAACTGGAAGTCCATATGCAACAAAATGAAATTAAACCCCTATCTCTCACTATGCACAAAACTAAACTCAAAGTGGATCAAGGACCTAGAAATTCAATCAGAGACCATGCGTCTAATAGAAGAAAAAGTAGGCCTAATCTTTATTATGTGGGATTAGGCCCCCAACTTCCTTAATAAGACTCCTATGGTGCAAGAATTAAAACCAAGAATACATAAATGAGATGGAATCAAATTAAAAAGTTTTTTTCTCAGCAAAAGAAACAATCTGTGAGGTGAACAGAGAGCCTACATCCTGGGAGCAAATTTTACCCCTCACACATCAGATAGAGCACTAATCTCTGGGGTATATAAAGAACTCAAAAAGCTAAGCACCAAACAACAACAACAAAAAACCCAATCAACAAATGGGCCAAGGACCTAAACAGACACTTCTCAGAAGAGGATATACAATCAATCAACAAATACATAAAAAATTTTCATCATCTCTAGCAATTAGAGAAATGCAAATCAAAACTACTCTAAGATATCATCTCACTCCAGTCAGAATGGCAGCTATTATGAAGACAAACAATAAGTGTTGGCAAGGATGTGGGGAAAAGACACACTCATACATTGCTGGTGGGACTGCAAATTGGTGCAGCCAATATGCAAAGCAGTATGGAGATTCCTTGGAAATTTGGGAATGAAACCACAATTTGACCCAGCTATCCCTCTCCTTGGTCTATACCCAAAGGATTTAAAAATAGCATATTACAAGAACACAGCCACATCAATGTTTATAGCAGCACAATTCACATTAGCTAAACTGTGGAGCCAACCTAGATGCCCTTCAGTGGATGAATGGCTAAAAAAATGTGGCATATATACACAATGGAATTTTTATTCAGCAATAAAAGAGATTAAAATCATGGCATTTGCAGGTAAATGGATGGCATTAGAGAAGATAATGCTAAGTGAAGTTAGCCATTCCTAAAATCAAATGCTGAATGTTTTCTCTGATATAAAGAGGCTAAGTCATAGTGGGGTAGGGAGGTGGAACATGGTAGGAATAGATGAATTCTAGGTAAGGCAGAGGGGTGGGAGGGAAAAGGAGGGGGCAGGGGATTCACAGGATGGTGGAATGTGATAGACATCATTATTCAAAGTACATGTATGAAGACACAAATTGTTGTCAATATACTTTATATACAACCAGAGATATGAAAAATTGTACTGTATAAATGTAATAAGAATTGTAATGCATTCTGCTGTCATTTATTTTAAAAAAACCAATAAAAATTCTTATTACTGAAAAAACAAACAACCAAATCAGTAAAAGAGCAAAAGAACTAAATAGACATGTTTCAAAAGAAGAAATACTATATCCAACAGACATATGAAACAATACTTAACATCCCTACTATCAGGTAAATGCAAATAAAATTTACATTGAGATTTCATCTCACTTCAGTTAGAATGAAATCATGAAGGATACAAATAATAACTACTTTCAAGTGTGTGTGTAAATGGTGCACTTATAAGTTGTTGGTGAGACTGCAAAATAGTGCAATCATTTTGTAAAGCAAAGTGGACTTTTCTCCAAAGACTGGGAATGGAATCACCATCTGATCCAGCTTTCTCACTTCTTGGAATTTATCCAAAAAAACTAAATTCAGCATACTATAGTGATACAGGCACACCAATGCTTATAGTAATGCTATTCCCAATAGCCAATTTGTGGATCCAGCCCAGGTGTCTGTCATCAAATTAATGGATAAAGAAAATGGCACTTAAACACAATAGAGTTTTTCCTATTCATAAAAAGTAAAATTATGGTATCTGATGGTAAATAGATGGAACTGGAGAACATCATGTTAAGTGAAATAAGTCAAACTCGGAACATAAAAGTTAGAAACTCAAGCAAAATATGGATAAAAAAGGGGATTAGGAGATCTCATAAAAATAGAAGGAGAATTAGAGTAGTATAAGAAAGGAAAAGAGGAGCAAGGAGGATGAATGACAAAAAGAAGGAACTGAGAAATGAAATTGACCAAATGATGTAATTCACATACATGAATTTACTACAATGATTTTTCACCTTTATGTATCTATAAATCACCAATTACAAAAACAATAAATGAATAGAAGGAAGATCAGAAGAGTGGAGGTAGGGTAACAGGGGGAGGAAAGAAAGGTGGAAAAAAGAAGTACTGGGGATTTAAATAAAACAAATTATATTCCATGCATGTAGGATTATGTCAAAGTGAGCCTTGCTATTATGCAAGACATAACAATAATGCACTAATTAAAATGTAAAAAATGGCTCGCCTGCCAGGTAGGGGAAGGGTGACCACCGACAGAAAAGGCCCAGTGGCCCGCGGCGGGACAGAGCTTCCAATCACTCCTGCAAGGTAGGCGGGCCTGCGACCCACCGGCAGAAGAGGAGCAGCCGCCTGCTGAGAGGCTGAGCCGCCCCCTCCCCCTGCGCCGGCATAGTAGAGGGAACTGGGACCAAACACAGAGCGGGCCCAGCGGCCTGCTGAGGGGCAGAGCCGCCCCCCACCCCCCTCGCCTGCCAGGTAGGGGAAGGGTGACCACAGACAGAAAAGGCCCAGTGGCCCGCGGCGGGACAGAGCTTCCAATCACTCCTGCAAGGTAGGCGGGCCTGCGACCCACCGGCAGAAGAGGAGCAGCCGCCTGCTGAGAGGCTGAGCCGCCCCCTCCCCCTGCGCCGGCATAGTAGAGGGAACTGGGACCAAACACAGAGCGGGCCCAGCGGCCTGCTGAGGGGCAGAGCCGCCCCCCACCCCCCTCGCCTGCCAGGTAGGGGAAGGGTGACCACCGACAGAAAAGGCCCAGTGGCCCGCGGCGGGACAGAGCTTCCAATCACTCCTGCAAGGTAGGCGGGCCTGCGACCCACCGGCAGAAGAGGAGCAGCGGCCTGCTGAGAGGCAGAGCCGCCCCCTCCCCCCCGCGCCTGCAAGGTAATCGGAACTGAGACCACCATCAGAACAGGTCAGACCTGCAACCGAGAGACAGAACAGGCCCAGTGGCCTGAGGAAGGGTAGAGCCGCCCCCCCCCCACGCCTGCAAAGTAGGCGGACCTGCGACCCACTGGCAGTACAGCCCCAGAGGCCTGCAGAGGGGCAGTGCCGCTGCCTGCGCCTGCAAAGTAGGCAGAACGGCGACCACCGACAGAACAAGCCTAGCGGCCCGCAGAGGGACAGAGCCGCCGCCCGCGCCTGCAAGGACGGCGGACCTGCTACCGACTGGCAGAGCAGGCCCAGCGGCCTGCCGGCGTGGTAGGCACATTGCCCCAATTGGCGGAGGGGCAGAGCCGCCGCCCGTGCCTGCGAGGGAGACTTTGCAATTATACAAGACCAGTATAAAGATATAGGGGGAAAATTCAATAGCACAACAGTTTCACCAAGAAGAAAGGAACGCGAACAGTATGAAGAGACAAGGAAAGAAAGGACCACAAGCATTGCAGGTCAACTCAACTTTAGAAGAGGTAATAGCTGCAGCTGATGGAATGTCAGATAAAGAATTCAGGATATACATGCTTCAGATGATCTGGAGTCTCAAGGAAGACATCAGACAGCAAAATCAGACAATGAAAGATCACTTCAACAATGAATTACATAAACAAATCCAAGAAGCAAAAGATCAACTATACAGGGAAATAGAGGTTATGAAAAACAAACAAACAGAAATCCTAGAAATGCAGGAAGCAATAAGCCAACTTAAAAACTCAATTGAGAATACTACCAGCAGAGTAGAACACTTAGAAGACAGAACATCAGACAATGAAGATAAAGTATTTCAACTTGAAAAGAACATAGACAGCTCAGCAAGACTGTTAAGAAACCATGAGCAGAACATCCAAGAAATATGGGATAACATCAAGAGACCAAATTTAAGAGTCATTGGGATACAGGAAGGAACAGAGTTTCAAACCAAAGGAATGAGCAATCTATTCAATGAAATAATTCGAGAAAACTTCCCAGACTTGAAGAATGAGACAGAACCCCAAATCCTAGAAGCCTACAGGACGCCGAATGTGCAAAATCATAAGAGACCCACACCTAGACACATTATAATGAAGATGCCCAACATACAGAACAAGGAGAGAATTTTAAAAGCTACAAGAGAAAGGAAGCAGATCACATTTAGGGGTAAGCCAATCAGGATAACAGCTGATCTTTCAACACAGACTCTGAAAGCTAGAAGATCCTGGAATAACATATTTCAAACACTGAAAGAAAATGGGTTCCAACCAAGAATTGTGTTTCCAGCGAAATTAAGCTTCAGGATGGAAGATGAAATTAAAACCTTCCACGATAAACAAAAGTTAAAAGAATTTGCAGCTAGAAAACCATCTCTTCAAAACATCCTTGGCAAAACATTACAGGAAGAGGAAATGGAAAATAACAATGAAAACCAACAGTGGGAGGTAGGACACTAAAGGGGGGAAAATAATCAAAGTGGAAAACAAACCATGTTTAGTAACATAAATAAACAAATATGGCTGGAAGAACAACCCATATCTCAATAATAACCCTAAATGTTAATGGCTTAAACTCACCAATCAAGAGACACAGGCTAGTAGAATGGATCACAAAACAAGACCCAACAATATGCTGCCTACAGGAGACGCATTTGATAGGAAAAGACATACATAGGCTGAAGGTGAAAGGTTGGGAAAAATCATATCACTCATATGGACTTCGGAAACAAGCAGGAGTATCCATACTCATATCAAATAAAATAGATTTTAAGCCAAAGTTAATCAAAAGGGATAAAGAGGGACACTACATACTGCTCAAGGGAACCATACACCAACAAGACATAACAATCATAAATATATATGCCCCAAACAATGGTGCAGCTATGTTCATCAAACAAACTCTTCTCAAGTTCAAGAGTCTAATAGACCACCATACAATAATCATGGGAGACTTCAACACACCTCTCTCACCACTGGACAGATCTTCCAAACAAAAGTTGAATAAGGAAACTATAGAACTCAATAACACAATTAATAACCTAGACTTAATTGACATATATAGAATATACCACCCAACATCAAACAGTTACACTTTTTTCTCAGCAGCACATGGATCCTTCTCAAAAATAGATCATATATTATGTCATAGGGAAACTCTTAGACAATACAAAGGAGTAGAGATAATACCATGCATCCTATCTGATCATAATGGAATGGAACTGAAAATCAACGATAAAAGAAGGAAGGAAAAAGAATATATCACTTGGAGAATGAACAATAGGTTACTGAATGATCAATGGGTTATAGAAGACATCAAGGAGGAAATTAAAAAATTCTTAGAGATTAATGAAAACACAGACACAACATATCGGAATCTATGGGACACATTGAAAGCAGTTCTAAGAGGAAAATTCATTGCTTGGAGTTCATTCCTTAAAAAAAGAAAAAACCAACAAATAAATGATCTCATACTTCATCTCAAAATCCTAGAAAAAGAAGAGCAAAACAACAGCAAAAGAAGTAGAAGGCAAGAAATAATTAAAATCAGAGCTGAAATCAATGAAATCGAAACAAAAGAAACAATTGAAAAAATTGACAAAACTAAAAGTTGGTTCTTTGAAAAAATAAACAAAATCGACAGACCCTTAGCCATGCTAGCGAAGAGAAGAAGAGAGAGAACTCAAATCACTAACATACGGGATGAAAGAGGCAATATCACAACAGACACTTCAGAAATACAGAAGATAATCAAAAATTATTTTGAATCCTTATACTCCAATAAATTAGAAGATAGTGAAGGCATAGATAAATTTCTTAAGTCATATGATCTGCCCAGATTGAGTCAGGAGGATATAGACAACCTAAACAGACCAATATCAATTGAGGAAATAGAAGAAACCATCAAAAGACTACCAACTAAGAAAAGCCCAGGACTGGATGGGTATACAGCAGAGTTTTACAAAACCTTTAAAGAGGAACTAATACCAATACTTTTCAAGCTACTTCGGGAAATAGAAAAAGAGGGAGAACTTCCAAATTCATTCTACGAGGCCAACATCACCCTGATACCTAAACCAGACAAAGACACTTCAAAGAAAGAAAACTACAGACCAATATCTCTAATGAACCTAGATGCAAAAATCCTCAATAAAATTCTGGCCACTCGGATACAAAGGCACATCAAAAAAATTGTGCACCATGATCAAGTAGGATTCATCCCTGGGATGCAAGGCTGGTTCAATATAAGGAAATCAATAAATGTTATTCACCACATCAATAGACTTAAAAATAAGAACCATATGATCATCTCGATAGATGCGGAAAAAGCATTCGACAAAGTACAGCATCCCTTTATGTTCAAAACTCTAGAAAAACTAGGGATAACAGGAACATACCTCAATATTGTAAAAGCAATCTATGCTAAGCCTCAGGCTAGCATCATTCTGAATGGAGAAAAATTGAAGGCATTCCCTCTAAAATCTGGAACAAGACAGGGATGCCCTCTCTCACCACTTCTGTTCAACATAGTTCTCGAAACACTGGCCAGAGCAATTAGACAGACGAAAGAAATTAAAGGCATCAAAATAGGAAAAGAAGAACTTAAATTATCACTATTTGCAGATGATATGATTCTATACCTAGCAGACCCAAAAGGGTCTACAAAGAAACTATTAGAGCTAATAAATGAATTCAGCAAAGTGGCAGGATATAAAATCAACACGCATAAATCAAAGGCATTCCTGTATATCAGCGACAAATCCTCTGAAATGGAAATGAGGACAACCACTCCATTCACAATATCTTCAAAAAAAATAAAATACTTGGGAATCAACCTAACAAAAGAGGTGAAAGACTTATACAATGAAAACTACAGAACCCTAAAGAGAGAAATAGAAGAAGATCTTAGAAGATGGAAAAATATACCCTGTTCATGGATAGGCAGAACTAACATCATCAAAATGGCGATATTACCAAAAGTTCTCTATAGGTTTAATGCAATGCCAATCAAAATCCCAACGGCATTTCTTGTAGAAATAGAGAAAGCAATCATGAAATTCATATGGAAAAATAAAAGACCCAGAATAGCAAAAACAATGCTAAGCAGGAAGTGTGAATCAGGCGGTATAGCGATACCAGACTTCGAACTATACTACAGAGCAATAGTAACAAAAACAGCATGGTACTGGTACCAAAACAGGCGGGTGGACCAATGGTACAGAATAGAGGACACAGAAACCAATCCACAAAACTACAACTATCTTATATTTGATAAAGGGTCTAAAAGCATGCAATGGAGGAAGGATAGCATCTTCAACAAATGGTGCTGGGAAAACTGGAAATCCATATGCAACAAAATGAAACTGAATCCCTTTCTCTCGCCATGCACAAAAGTTAATTCAAAATGGATCAAGGAGCTTGATATCAAATCAGAGACGCGCCGTCTGATAGAAGAAAAAGTTGGCTACGATCTACAGTCGGTGGGGTCGGGCTCCAAATTCCTCAATAGGACACCCATAGCACAAAAGTTAATAACTAGAATCAACAAATGGGACTTACTCAAACTAAAAAGTTTTTTCTCAGCAAAAGATACAATAAGAGAGGTAAATAGAGAGCCTACAACCTGGGAACAAATCTTTACTCCTCACACTTCAGATAGAGCCCTAATATCCAGAGTATACAAAGAGCTCAAAAAATTAGACAATAAGAGAACAAACAACCCAATCAACAAATGGGCCAAGGACCTGAACAGACACTTCTCAGAGGAGGACATACAGTCAATCAACAAGTACATGAAAAAATGCTCACCATCTCTAGCAGTCAGAGAAATGCAAATCAAAACCACCCTAAGATACCATCTCACTCCAGTTAGATTGGCAGCCATTATGAAGTCAAACAACAACAAGTGCTGGCGAGGATGTGGGGAAAAGGGTACACTTGTACATTGCTGGTGGGACTGCAAATTGGTGCAGCCAATTTGGAAAGCAGTATGGAGATTTCTTGGAAAGCTGGGAATGGAGCCACCATTTGACCCAGCTATTCCCCTTCTCGGTCTATTCCCTAAAGACCTAAAAAGAGCATGCTACAGGGACACTGCTACATCGATGTTCATAGCAGCACAATTCACAATAGCTAGACTGTGGAACCAACCTAGATGCCCTTCAATGGATGAATGGATAAAAAAAATGTGGCATTTATACACAATGGAGTATTACTCTGCATTAAAAAATGACAAAATCATAGAATTTACAGGGAAATGGATGGCATTAGAGCAGATTATGCTAAGTGAAGCTAGCCAATCCCTAAAAAACAAATGTCAAATGTCTTCTTTGATATAAGGAGAGTAGCTAAGAACAGAGTAGGGTCGAAGAGCATGAGAAGAAGATTAACATTAAACAGGGATGAGAGGTGGGAGGGAAAGGGAGAGAGAAGGGAAAATGCATGGAAATGGAAGGAGACCCTCAGAGGTATACAAAAGTACATACAAGAGGAAGTGAGGGGAAGGGGAAAAATAATACAAGGGGGACAAACGAATGTCAGTAAAGGGGGCAGAGAGAGAAGAGGGGAGGGGAGGGGAGGGGAGGGGAGGGGAGGGGGGATAGTAGAGGATAGGAAAGACAGCAGAATACAACAGACACTAGTATGGCAATATGTAAATCAATGGATGTGTAACTGATGTGATTCTGCAATCTGTATATGGGGTAAAAATGGGAGCTCATAACCCACTTGAATCAAATTGTGAAATATGATATATCAAGAACTATGTAATGTTTTGAACAGCCAACAATAAAAAAAAAAAATAAAAAAAATAAAAAAAATGTAAAAAATGATTTTGAAAATTATTAGAAATTAACATAAAATTAAAATTGTTTTCAAATGGGAAAAAACGAGGAAGAGAGAAATAAAGATTTTTCCAGATAAACAAACATTGAGGAATTTTGTCACCACTTTGAACTTTTTACAACATGCTAATGAAAGGTGTATTTCAAACAGAAGGATACTAAACAACAACACAAAACCATAAGAAAACACAAGAAAAATTTCACTGGTGAAAATAAAGATAAAAATACAGCAAAATGTGATGCTATCAAAGTTATATACAAGTCACTTTTAACTCTAGTATGAATGTGAGAAGACAAAAATATTCACAGAATTATAATGCAAAACACTGATACATGGATGTACACAAAACAAGAAGTAAATTCTGATGTTAACAGCATAAATAGGGGGATGAGAATGAAAGTATTGGATTTGTATATAATTGATATTATTTCAAAAAACTTATATTAAAAAATAAGAAGAAAAAATTCAAGGTATACAACTATAAAAAATCATCAAATCACAAAAAGAGAGGATAAGAGGAACAAATAACTTCAAAGGAGACTAAAAACATTTAACAAAATGGCAATATGCACTAATAATGGAAACACAGATGCTAACAAATGTAAAGATGTTCTGTGTTCATCGATTGGAAGGACTAACATTGTTAAAATGTTCAGAGTACTCAGAACATTTTCATTGAAATAAGTAAAACAATCCTAAAATTCAGAGAGAATCATAATTCATGCATATGCAGTCAACTAATCTTCAAAAAGTTTACCAAGAAGGCACAATGAGTAAAGAATAGTTTTTTTTAAGTAAATGGTTCTGTTAAAAACTGTGTATCGGGGCTGGCATGTGTGCGGCCCGGGTTCGATCCTCAGCACCACATACAAACAAAGATGTTGTGTCCGCCGATAACTAAAAAATAAATAAAAATAAATAAATAAAAATAAATAAAAACTGTGTATCTACAGACAACAGAATGAAAATAGAGCTTTATCCTTCTGTGCACAAAGATAGAGTCAAAATAGATTAAAGACTTAAATGTAATACTGAATTATAAAGTTACTAACAGAAAACCAAGAGAAAAACCTTCTGGCCTTAGCAAGGATTTCTTGTACATGGCAGTAAAATTACAGAAAACAAAAGAATAAAGAAGTGGGATTATGTTGAAATAAAAAACTTCTGCATAGCAGGAAACAACAAAATGAAAGGGCAATGTACAGAATGGTAGAAAATATTTGCAAACTATATACTGAATAAATGATTAACATCCAAATACATGATGAACTCCTGAGACAGCAAAGAAACTTATATTACCCAAGGCAATAAGGGGCAAAAGTTACTCAATATACATTTCTTGGGATCCAACATGGTGGCGGGCGCAGAGAGATCAAGTCTCTGACCTCTTCAGCTGCGCGGGCATAGGGAGTCTTAAACCGTCTAAATGCTGTTTGCTCAGGATCACTAGGCAATGCTGAGCTGACGTGATCTGGGGCAAACAGTCTGGGCCTCTCAGAACACACACCGAGCCCGGATCGGCTGAATTCAAGCTCCCATTCGCCTGCGACTCGCAGACAAACCGCTGTGACTCAGCACTAAACGATCCGGCTGAAAAAACTGGTCGGCCTTTCTGAACCTGCGGAGGTTAATACCAACTGAGCCTTCATAGGCAGTGGCCACAGGATTGAGACGGGGCTTGGGAGAGCCAGTCAGGACCCACCCGTTGCATTGGTCACCCAGCAAAGGGAACGAACTGTCGCCATTTGCATGGGATACCACCATGGCAGAGAACTGACATCACCAGAATGCAGCGGAGAAGATAACTTCATTGAAACCGGCGGCGACAGGTGTGTAACCCCCTAGCCCTCCCTCTCCACACAGCGGGGAAACCTCAAGGGCCCCTCCCAGCTCTCCCGTGAGCGTGATAGTCAGACCAAGGGAATCAGGAGTGGCGGGGGACCCACGGCGCAGAACCTCCGGCTACCACTCCCACCAGTGCTGACAACTGAGGTCTCTTGCACTAGCTACTGGGGGTGTGGCTACCGGAGGGCAAGCAAAATTTTCTGAGGGTTCTCAGCCCCAAGCTCCACAAACTTAGGGTCTGAGGGAATGGCAAACAGGGAGAGTGTGCCCAGTCATTCAAGAAAATAGGGCTCCCGGGAGTAGCAGACCTGGCGTGTAGCCAGTATTGTGGTGAGCGTCACTGGTGAGCGGGGCCTGGCTGGAGGAAAAGTGGGGAAGTGACTAGACACAAGAGAAGGCCCTAGGCACTCAGGATTGGAGACCTGCCCAGTCTGTGAGGAGGAGCTGCTGCACAGTGATTGGTTCCCGCATATTGAGAGGAGAAGCTTGGCCCAGTGGGCACAGCTCCACCTACTGGAAGAAAAGTTAATCAAACTCTAAGACTGCATTTATTAATTTTTTTTTTATTTGGGTTTTTTTTTCATTTTCATTTTTAAATTTATTTATTTATTTTTAAATATTTATTATTTTTTTTATTTTTTATTTTAATTTTTTTGATTATTTTTTAAATTTTTTTTCTTTTCTATTTTTTTCTTTTGTCTTTTCATTTCTTTCCAATTTCCTTATTCCCCCTTCCTTGAATTCTACCTGCTTACTCTCATTCTCTTTAGTGACTTCTTCCCTTCCCTTCTAATACCTTTCCTCCCAAGCATCAAATAAATTTATAGGAGTAAACAGTAACTCAGCAGTCAAACAGAACAAGAAGTAACATGAGCAGCATGAAAAAGCAAGGAAGAAAAGGAGTACAAACAATGCAGGACAGCCTAAATATTCAGGAGGACCTAGAGGCATCAGAAAAATGGTCAAATAAAGAACTCAAGGAATACCTTAGACAGATGGAATGGAATCTTAAAGAGGATATGAGACAGCAAATTCAGACAATGAAAGAACACATTGAAAATGAATTACATAAACAGATAAAAGAAGCAAATAAGCATCTTTATCAGGAGATAGAGATTATAAAAAAATTGAAGAATAATTCTAGAAATGAAGGAAACTATAAACCAAATCAATATACATTTCTTCAAAAAAGTTTATGGAAGCCAGGCATGGTGGTGCATGCCTGCAAATTCAGCGACTTGGGAGTCTGAAGTAGAAGGATAGCAAGTTTGAGGCCAGTCTCAGCAATTTAGTGAGATACTGTCTGGAAGTTCATTCCAAGGAGGGTGGCATAGTGCTAGGGTCTTTGGGGACAGGCCTGGATACCGGAGCAGCTGGAATGTAGGATGAGAGGGTGCCTACAGGTAGAGTAGAGGGTGACCTAAATTAATAGGGACCAGTTGTGGGGCTGGTCTGGAGCTAGACTATGAATATGTGTGTGCCCTCCTGAAACCTGAGTTGGAAAAGGCTGGGATGAGAATGGAGATGTGATGGGAAAGGAGACTCCATCAGAAAGTACCAACCTAGATTTTCAGGCACTGAGTGACACCATCTTACTAATATCACTTCCAGAATATTCTATATACTTAATAATAAATCTAAAATAGCCAAATTTATAGAAGTAGAGTGGAAAGTGGGGGTGGAGGACAATGGATATATTTTTAGTTATATAAGATGAAGAAACCCTAGAAATCTATATTAAAGCATTAAAGCATAGAATCCATAGTTAATAAAGCATATGTGAGTGTATGTGTGTATAAGACTATATATATAGTCTTATATATAGCTGATAAGACTATATGTGTGTGTATATGTATGTAGATATATATGTGTGTGTGTGTATATATATATATATATATATATATATATATATATATATATATATATAACAAATTTGTATACTTAAACATTTGCCAAGTGTAGATCTTATGTTACATATACTTATCACTCTCAAACACACACACACACACACAGAATAATAATATATAAGAGGGCAAGAGGCAACATTTCGAGATGCTGGAGATTATATATATATATATATAAATATATATATCTCCACCACTTTTGCAAATATGGTGACCAAAAGAATGATCTTTAGTTTAAATTAAACCTCACTTATTATCAATTAGAATTAGAATCTTTGAATGTGGCAGGGAGGTGGGGGTGGGGGGTCAGTCTCAGGAAGATGGAAGGGTAGTCAGTAGACTACAGCAAAGAGACCAAGGAAAAGGAAAAGGGAAATACTTGGAATTATATAGGCCAAATTATATTGTTATATTCTGTTCATGTACAAATATGTAACAAATTTTACCATTATCTACAACTATAATGCACTAATAAAAATATGGGAAAACTTTTAAAAAAATAAAAGAAGAGAATTAGCATCTTTTGCACTTTGATGATACACTTTTCAATGTGCATTAAAACATCATACTTTTTACCCATTTCTTCTTACTGATTGTAAGGAAAATAAAAGAAGACACAGAGACAAGATCCAGAGGCAGGAAAAGAAGTGGCTCCTTATCTAAGCGACATGTTTATTTATACAAACAGGTTACGTTAGGTCATTAGTACCACAACTACATCTTTGTTTAGAGTATCAGTAAGGTTGCTTATTTTGCAGTTACATTCTACAGTTGCAATAAAGGATGTTAGGAGCTTTGTGCAGCTCTCAAGAATGTCCATTGTATAAAGTTCCTATTACATGGACAGATTTAAGTTCAGTGAAACATTGTGGTTTTCTAACATGAGAGTCCCTTTGATCCCAGGAGCTGTGTGCCTGAGATGAAGGTTGAGGCTGATAAGATTCTAACACAGAGCTTTCTTGTGAAGGACATTGCTACAGTGGCCAGTCATCCTGTGTCTTTACATAGAATTTTCCCAGCAGCAAGCCATTCTGCGTCTTTGCACAGAAATTCCTAGCAGCCAGGCATTCTGTGCCTTTGCACAGAAACTTCCTAGTCACCAAGCATGCCACAATCATGATTTATCAGAGACCCCAATTCCTAACACAGAACACCTACAACTGATCTATTGTAGTCTTAATATACAGAACTATACATCAGTATTTTTTTTTTACATAAATTATAAATACATTGCTTTTCTTCTGTAAGGGTAAATCAATTATTTTCAATGTTGGTCTTCATTTGTATTTTCCTGTCTTTATCAAAGATTGAAAATTCAGGCATTTACATTGGCACATGCCTGTAATCCAAGCAGCTTGGAGGCTGAGACAAGAGGATCACAAGTTCAAAGCCAGCCTCAGCAACTTGGCAATGCTGTAAGCAACTTAGTGAGACCCTGTTTCAAAATAAAAAATAAAAAGAGCTTGTGATGTGACTCAATAGTTAGACACCCCTAAGTTCAATAGTATCCCCCCTCAAAAGGATTAAAATTCACTCACTGTTTTCTTCTATTGTATGTATTATTCATGTTCATTATTTCATTTACCTGTAAATTTTTACACATAGGAATTTTTTTCCCAAAGAATATCCAGTTGTTCACACACGATTTGTTGAATATTCTACAGTTTATTGTCAGATTGACTCACTTCAGTCAATTTTGTGGAACTTAGAATGGCTGGAGAAAGCAATTACTAGTTAATAAATAGAGTGAAATTTAGTTTATTAAAGTGTATCTCATATTATAACTACAGAAATTATCTTAAATATGTATATACTTATATTAAAATTATAATTTTGATTATTCCAGAAAAAGAAAAATTATAAATATGGTGCTATGAGAATTATAATAGGGGAAATTGACCTAGTTTAAGAGTTCCCTGAAGTCTTCCTAAAGGAATACAGATTGAGATAGACGTTAAAGTGTTGAAGTCCTTTATTAGGTAAAGAAAACAGGGAAAGAGCAGACCACCAGGGGAGCTCAGGCCCCAGCAGATCCACCCACACTAACCTGCATGAGACCTAGGCTCACAGTAGGCCTGGGTCTATCCTGCCACCCACAGACACCCGCTGGAGCTCAGGCTCTTTCAACCAGGAACATCTCTTTCAACAAGCAGATCACTTAGGTCCGCCCCAGATCTGCCCACACTGACAAAAGTGAGACCCAGGCCCAGGGTAGGTCTGAATTTGCAACCCCCACCCGCCACCTGGGAGCCCAAGCCTAACCCACTTTCATCTTGAAAAACTGCAGACATTGCCATAGCTGTCCCCATGCAGAAACCCCTTCCTTTTGATAATAGAGAGAGCCTAGAAGCAGCTGAATCTCAGAACAGGCATTTCAAAGACAGTGTAAGGCCCACCCTTTCAGCCCCATCTCTGTAAGACGTTGCATCCATCTTGTGGCTCCTCCAATATTATCTCGAGTTTCCTCTGCTTTTGCTGCTACCATCTTTAGTTGAAGTAGCATATATTGAGGGACACCAGCAGGGTCTGAAAGCCCAGTATCAAGGTGAGGTACAGAAAATCTCCATGTGTACTACAAGAATATAGGGAAGAAACTGTCATATCTCAGATCCATACTGCAAGAAAGGAAGACACATAGACAACATGAAAAAACAAGGGAGGAAAGTGTCCCAAACAAACAAGGATACTACAATAACAGAACCCATGGACAGCACAGTTGATAAAATGTCAGAGGAGTTCAGAAGGTTTATAATTAAAATGATCTGTACATTAAAGAATGACCTAAATGAGCAAATATAGGCAAAAATTGGTCACTCCAACAAAGAGATAAGAGAGCAAATACAGGTAGCAAAAGATTACTTCAAAAAACAGAGACTATGGAAAAAAACAAACCAGAAATCCTTGAAATAAAGGAAACAATAAACCAAATAAAAAAACTCAATAGAAAGTTTAACCAACAGAATAGATCACTTGGAAGAAAGAACATCAGATAATGAAGACAAAGTAAACAACCTGGAAAATAGAGTTGACCACACAGTGAAGATGGTAAGAAACCATGAGCAGAACATCCAAGAATTATGGGCAGCATTAAAAGACAAAAATCCAAGATTTATAAGGGATAGAGAAAGGCACAGAGTTTCAAACCAAAGGAATGCACAGTCTCTTCAATGAGATAATAGCAGAAAAATTCCCAAGCATGAAGAATGAATTGGAAAACCAAATACAAGAGGCTTACAGGACACCAAATGTACAAAATTACAACAGGTCTACACCAAGGAACATTATAATTAAAATGCCTAGCATACAGAATAAGGATAGAATCTTAAAAGCTGCAAGAGAGAGGAATCAGATTACATGTAGGGGGAGACAAATTCATATCTCAGCAGATTTTTCAACCCAGACCCTCAAAACCAGGAGATAATAGAACATATGGAACAACACATACCAAGCTCTAAAAGAAAATGGATGCCAACCACTAATCTTCTATCCAGCAAAATTAAGCTTTAGATTTGATGATGAAATAAAAATCTTCCATGATAAACAAATTTAAAAGAATTTACAATTAGAAAGCCTGCACTACAGAACATCCTCAGCAAAATATTCCATGAAGAGGAAATGAAAAACAATGATGAAAATCAGCAGAGAGAGGCATTACACTAAAGGAAAAACTAATCAGAGAAGAAACCAAGTCACGTTAAATACCAAAAATAAACAAAAATGTCTAGGAATACAAATCATGTCTCAATAATAACCCTGAATGTTAATGGCCTAAACTCTAAACTCACCAATCAAAATACAAACACTAGCAGATTGTATAAAAACAACAACAACAAAACAAAACAAAACAAAACAAAACCCAACAACATGTTGCCTCTAAGAGACTCATCTCATAGGAAAAGAAATCCATAGACTGAAGGTGAAGGGTTGGGAAAAATCATACCACTGACTTTGACTGTGGAAGCAAGCAGGGGTTTCCATCCTCATATCAAATAAAGTAGACTTCAAACTAAAGTCAATCAAAGGGATAAAGAAGAACACTACATACTGCTCAAGGGAACCAAACACCAACAAGCCTTAAAAATTATAAATACAGATGCTCCAAGCAATGGAGCATCTATGTTAATCAAACAAACTCTTCTCAAGTTCAAGGGTCAAATAGACCACAACACAATAATTTTGAGTGACTTTAACACACCTCTTGCACCATGATTATGCACCATGATCAAGTGGGATGTATCCCAGGGATGCAAGGTTGATTCAACATATGGAAATCAATAAATGTAATTCATCACATCAATAGACTTAAAGGTAAGAACCATATGATCATCTCAATAGATGAAGAAAAAACATTTGACAAAATACATCACCCTTTCATGTTCAAAACGCTAGAAAAACTAGGGATAACAGGAACATATCTCAACATTGTAAAAGCTATCTGTGCTAAGCCCCAGGTCAACATCATTATAAATGGGGAAAAATTGAAAATATTCTCTCTAAAAACTAGAACAAGACATGGATGCCCTCTTTCACCACTTCTATTTAACATAGTTCTTGAAAGACTGGCCAGAACAACTAGACAGACAAAAGAAATTAAAGGGACATGGATAGGTAAAGAACTTAAATTAGCACTATTTGCCAACAGTATGATTCTATACCTAGAAGACCCAAAAAGTTCTACCAGAAAACTTCTAGAACTTGTAAATGAATTAAGCAAAGTAGCAGGATATAAAATCAGCACCCATAAATCAAAGGCATTTCTGTATATCAGTGACAAATCCTCTGAAAGGGAAATGAGGAAAACTATTTACAATAGTATCAAAATATATAAAGTACTTGGGAATCAACTTAATGAAAGAGGTGAAAGACCCCTACAATGAAAACTAAAGAACACTAAAGAAAGAAATTAAAGAAGACTTTAGAAGATGGGAAGATCTACCTTGCTTTTGGAGAGGCAGAATTAATATTGTCAAAATGACCATACTACCAAAAGCATTATTCAGATTTAATGCAATTCCAATCAAAATCCCAATGGCATTCCTCATAGAAATAAAAAAAGCAGTCATGAAATTTATCTGGAAAAATGAGAAACTCAGAATAGCCAAAGCAATCCATAGCAAGAAGAGTGAAGCAGGTGGCATCACTGTACCAGATCTTAAATTATACTACAGAGCAATAGTAACAAAAACACCCTGGTATTGGCACCAAAACATACATATAGTAGACCAATAGTACAGAATAGAGGACACAGAGACTAACCCACAAAATCACAGTCATTTAAATTAGACAAAGGTGCCATAAACATACCTTGGAGAAAAGATAGATTCTTGAAGAAATGGTGCTGGGATAATTGGAAATCCATAAGCAACAAAATGAAATTAAACCCCTATCGCTCACCATGCACAAAACTCAAAGTGGATCAAGACCTAGGAATCAAACCAGATACACTGCACCTATTATAAAAAACATAGGCCCAAATCTCTATCGTGTTTGATCAGGCCCCAACTTCCTTAATAAGACTCCTATAGCACAAGAATTAATATCAAGAATCAATAAATGGGATGGATTCAAAATAAAAAGCTTCTTACCACTTCTATTCAACATCGTTCTTGAAACACTAGCCAGAGCAATTAGACGAAAAAAATTAAAGGCATAAATATAGGAAAAGAAGAACTTAAATCAGCATTATTTGCCGATGACATGATCTATACCTAGCAGACCCAAAAAGTTCAACCAAGAAACTTCTAGAACTAGTAAATGAATTCAGCAAAGTGGCAGGATATAAAATCAATATCAATAAATCAAAGGCATTCCTGTATATCAGTGACAAATTCTCTGAATGGAAATGAGGACAACTACTCCATTCATAATATCCTCAAA
The DNA here is from genome assembly GCF_047511675.1 of Marmota flaviventris. Lineage (NCBI taxonomy): Eukaryota > Metazoa > Chordata > Mammalia > Rodentia > Sciuridae > Marmota > Marmota flaviventris. The sequence continues at coordinate 99,247,724 of NC_092500.1, forward strand.
AAAATTAAAATACCTGGGAATCAACCTAACAAAAGAGGTGAAAGATCTATACAATGAAAACTACAGAACCCTGAAGAAAGAAATAGAAGAAGACCTTAGAAGATGGAAAGATTTACCTTGCTCATGGATTGGTAGAATTAATATTATTAAGATGGTCATATTACCAAAAGCACTTTACAGATTCAATGCAATTCCCATCAAAATCCCAATGACATTCCTTGCAGAAATAGAAAAAGCAATCATGAAATTCATCTGGAAAAACAAGAGACCCAGAATACCTAAAGTAATTCTAAGCAGGAAAAGTGAAATTGGTGATATTACAATTCCAGATTTTAAACTATACTATAGAGCAATATTAACAAAAACAGCATGGTACTGGCACCAAAACAGGCTGGTAGACCAATGGTACAGAATAGAGGACACAGAGACAAATACACAAAATTACAACTACCTTATATTAGACAAAGGTGCTAAAAACATGCAATGGAGAAAGGATAGCATCTTCAACAAATGGTACTGTGAGAACTGGAAATCCATATGCAACAAAATGAAATTGAATCCCTTTCTCTCACCATGCACAAAAGTTAACTCAAAATGGATCAGGGAGCTAGGAATCAGACCAGAGACTCTGCAACTAATAGAAGATAAAGTTGGCCCTAATCATCACTTGGGGGCAGGCCCCAAATTTCTTAATAAGACACCTATAGCACAAGAGTTAAAACCAAGAATAAACAAATAGGATGAATTCAAACTAAAAAGTTTTTTCTCAGCAAGAGAAATAATATGTGAGGTGAATAGGGAGCCTACAACCTGGGAACAAATTTTTACCCCTCAAACATCAGATAGAACTCTAATCTCTAGAGTATACAAAGAACTCAAAAAGTTAAACAACAAAAAAGCAAATAACCCAGTCAACAAATGGGCCAAGGACTTGAACAGAAACTTCTCAGAATAGGATATACAATTAATCAACAAATACATGAAAAAATGCTCACCATCTCTAGCAATCAGAGAAATGCAAATTAAAACTACTCTAAGATACCATCTCACTCCAATAAGAATGGCAGTCATTATGAAGTCAAACAATAAGTGCTGGCGAGGATGCGGGGGGCGGGGGAAAGGTACACTCATACATTGCTGGTGGGACTGCAAATTGGTGTAGCCAATTTGGAAAGCAGTATAGAGATTCCTTGGAAAGCTGGGAATGGAACCACCATTTGACCCAGCTATTCCCCTTCTTGGACTATACCCAAAAGATCTAAAAAGAGCATACTACAGGGACACAGCCACATCAATGTTTATAGCAGCACAATTCACAATAGCTAGAATGTGGAACCAACCTAGATGCCCTTCAATAGATAAATGGATTAAAAAAATGTGGCACTTATACACAATGGAATATTATTCAGCACTAAAAAATAACAAGATCATGGCATATGCAGGGAAATGGATGGCATTAGAGCAGATTATGCTAAGTGAAGTTAGCCAATCCCTAAAAAACAAATGCCGAATGTCTTCTCTGATGTAAGGGGGGTGACTCAAAATGGGATAGGAGGAAGGATATGAGAAGAAGACTACCACTAAATAGGGAAGAGAGGTGGGAGGGAAAAAGAGGGAGAAGGGGAGTTACACGGAAGATGGAAGGAGAACCTCATTGTTATACAGAATACATGTATGATGTTGTGATGAGAAAAAGAAAAAAAAGTGTGTCACATTAGATTGGATAGAGAGAAAGGATGGGAGAGGAGGGGAGGAGTAGGGAGGATAGGAAGGGCAGCAGAATAGAATAGACATTATGATTGAGGTATGTACATTCCATGTATGTATTATATGTCAAAATACATTCTGCTGTCATGTATGACTAAAAAAAATAAAAAATTAATCGTATGGTAAAAAAATAAAATAAAAAAATAAAAGCTTCTTTTTTTTTTTTTTGAAAAGGCATTTCTTTTTTAAATACCTTTATTTAATTAATTATTGTATTTATTTTTATGGAATGCTGAGGATCAAACCCAGGGCCTCACACATGCTAGGTGAGTGCTCTACCGCTGAGCCACAACCCCAGCCCCAAAAAGCTTCTTCTTAACAGAGGAAACAATCTGTGAGGTGACTATAGAGCCTACTAATTTGGAACAAATTCTTAACCACACGCATGTCAGATAGAGCACTAATGTCTAGAATACATAAAGAACTCAAAAATTTTAACACCAAAAAAACCAAATAACCCAATCAATAAATGGGCCAAGGAACTGAAAAGACACTTCTCAGGATAAAATATACAATAAAAATATATAAAATAATGTTCAACATCTCTAGCAATTAGAGAAATGCAAACAAAAACTACTCTAAGATTTCATCTCACTCTAGTCAGAATGGCAGCTACTAAGAATATAAACAACAAGTGTTGGCGAGGATGTGGGGGAAAAGGCACACTCATACATTTCTGGTGGAACTGCAAATTGGTGCAGCCAATATGGAAAGCAGTATGGAGAATCCTTGGAAAACTGGTAATGGAACCATTATCTGACCCAGCCATCCCACTCCTTGGTGTGTACCCAAAGGACTTAAAAACAGCATATTACAGGGACACAGCCACATCAGTGTTTATAGCAGCACAATTCACAATAGCTAAACTTCAGAACCAACCTAGATGCCCTTCAGTAAATGAGTGGATAAAGAAAATGTGGTATATATACATAATGGAATATTATTCAGCATTAAAAGAAAATAAAATAATGGCATTTGCAGGTAAATGGATAGAGCTGGAGAATATAATGCTAAGTGAAATTAGCTAATCCCAAAAAACCAAATGCCGAATGATTTCTCTGATTTAAGTATGCTGATTCAAAATATGCTGTGGAAGTAGGGGTGATGGAAGGATAAGTAAACTCTAGATAGCACAAAGGAGAAAAGGGGAGGGAAGGGAAGAGGGGGGCATAGGGGTAGAAAAGATGGTGGAATGTGGTGGTCATCATTAGCCTAAGTACATGTTATGAAGATATGAATGGTGTGACTCTACTTTGTGTACAACCAGAGATATGAAAAATTGTGCTTTATATGCGTAATGTGAATTGTAATGCATTCTGTTGTCATATATAACAAATTAAAAAAAGACAAAATTATATTTTAGTAAATAGTGAATTTGGACATTTAAAAAAAGAAAAGGGGGAGATTGTGTTTAGGTGAAGACATTGAGACATACTAAGTCCAACTGATCACCTCTAGGGTTCTTTATTAACAAGTTTCAAGTGGTGAGGTGACATTTACCTATATGGGGACATACGTAAAGGTTAATATCATTTTTTTCTCTGTTTTTTTCCCTCCCTATTTCCCTCCCTCCTTTTCTCACTCCTCCTCCTTGTTTTTTTTTCCAGTCCTGGAAATTGAACCTAGGACCTTAATATGCTACGCAAGCTCTCAGATAAGCTACACTCTAACCCTCTATTTTATTTCAGAATTATTGAGCTTAAATAGTGCATATTTGTGGCATTAAGAGATGTTAAGTGACAAGGAACTTTATCAGCTGAAAACTAAAGGAGAAATATTTTTAGCATACATACATTTATAAACATCTGCTCACATGGGCCAATGGAAGCATTGAGAATGAAGGAAGATACTAAACAAGTATAGAATAAGGGAAATTTTTAAGATGAGAGTGATGAATAACATTGAATACTATTGAGAGCTCAGATAAAAGAGAAGTTTGAGGGTCCATTAAGTGGATCAAAGAACAGTACAGATGCCTCAGAGTTATAGGGGTTATAGGGAGAGGAGTCAGATTACAATGGAATGAATGAAAAGTGAGTGTAAGCTCAAATGCAGGTGACATTTTGGGAAATTTTCTCTGCTTCAGAGTATTAGAAAATGAGGATAGTAGGTATATTGAAATTTGAGATCAGATGAGGTTAGAAATCCCATGCAATTTTTAGTTAATGGGGATAATACTATTAAGAAAAAATATTCAAAGGGAACACATGTGACAAGTAGTACATGATTCATGGGTGGCAGGAAAAAATGAATCAGAGATGAAATGAACTTTATCAAACAGTAAGAAGAAAGCAGCTTTCTAACAGGACAGAATGGGATTAGGAAGAACGTACATGTGAGGAAGTAGCTATGACAGTTTTAGTCTGATAACCTGATGACTCTTAATTCTTTGTGTTATAGATCATCTTTTGAGACTAAGGGGGGGATGTGGAACCCTCATAGATTTGATAGGAGTGAAGAATGCAATAAAATTAATTTCAGAGAATGTGGAAGAGTGATGACCAGAGAAATGTAATAGGATTCCTTTCAGTGTCAACACAATTTTGTATTGTTGACAGTGAATTTATGTCCCAGTAAATCTGACTTATTCTGCAAGCACTTGGCTCCTCAGGCACTGACAGAAAAGATGACTTCATATAGGAATATAATTTTGCTGAACAAGTGGGACCAAGAGAAGTTCAGGGGAGTTTCATGTATCAGTAGAAGTGTTTTGAAATAACACCATAGACTCAATTTGGACATGCTTCAGTCTGTGAAGAAAAGTACAGAGTGGTCGATTAAAAGAGTAGATTTGGAGAGAAGCTGGAGAAGCTACTAAAATCATAGCACTTTTCTGTAGGAATGAAATGAATTAATACACTAAAGAGGTGATGTGTCTACAGGTGGGACACTTTTAAGAGGTCATTTTGAGGTTTTAACATTTAAAAAGTTATGACAAGGGCTAAGGCATAATAATCATGTTATACTACATTATACTATAATATCTGAAATATCAATACTATGAAGACTTTAATAGAGATGAAAGATTCAAAGATTAAGATAAAATCCCTCCCACAGGATTAGTTGACTGGGTGGCATGGAAGAGAAGATATTTGAAGGTGGGAGGGCAAAGAGACTAAGGGCCAGGTCAAGAAGGATAGTGCACAGGGGCACTGAAGAATAAGAGATTGTGAGTCATCATGGATGAAATGAGAGAATTCTTGGGGGATACAGGCAACATGAAAAAGAAAAAATTAAACTTTTGTGGGGCTCATAAATAAGGGTAGAGGTTTAGGGAGATTTATATGAGTACCATGGTTCTGAGTCATTAGATACAAGGAAAGTCAAATTGGAAATGTAGAGTACGATAGGTATTTTTTTTTTCATATTCACAAGCTTGTAACCACTGAATTTATTAAATTACATCTGGGGGAGAAAATAGTTTCTATAAAAGTATGATATGCTATGTGTAAATGGTAGAAAGATCAATAGAGGGGAGAGAATAGGAGAGGGAGAGAGGAGGGGAAGAAGAGGAACTGGTGACTGAGTTAGAACAAGATATATTTCATGCTTTTATAATTACATCAAAAAGGAGCCTACTGTCATGTATAATTAAAAAAATTAAAGAAATAAAAAAACTATTATACATTTTTGATAAACAGCAATGTGAGATAATTATGTGACTACAGCTTTTTAATTTTGATAATTTGAACTTTTTATTTAAATTATTTTCCTTCAAATTTTTAAATTTTAAATGATATAATTATTGATTATTCTATACCAGATTGTACTATACTACATTATGCTCTAATATAGAAAATGCAAACTTTATGAATGGATTCTGGTAAGCTTTCACTGAGAATTATTAATCATAAGTTCAGTGAAATGGTAAAAAATCACTTCTACTTGGACAAATCTACACACTACTGTGCATATTCTGTGGGATTCTTGTTATGTCACCCATAATACAGCATGCAGATTGGTTGAATTTTCTTTCTAAGACCTCTGACTTAAAAGGGTATTTCTTATTTAACAGCCATGAATTTTTACATTTTCTCACTCATTTTTATTAATAGGGAAGATATATGATTTATGAAATATTTTGCAAAGTATCAAAGTTGGCAACCTATTGCAGTCAAATTTTCATTCCCTAACATGTACATTGTGGGGGAGGTGACCTACAAATCAGAAGCTATAAGAACTTCCTTTGTTTTTTCTCACAGACCATGATTCACAATTACTCTGTCATTTTTATTTTTTTTTTAAAAATCTAAGATCTTGCCTGGATATTTTTACATCAGATTATTAGTCATAGAATTTTACAAATTCAGCGCGACTATTTTACATTGCTTCATACATAAGATTCTCTTACAAAGCACTCAGATTGATTCTGCAATAGGTGAGTATAAGTGCTTTCACTTATTTGCTTCTTTTAAATTATAGATATCTGTCATTATTCAATAATAATTCAGATCACAATACAGAATGTGTTAAATGATAGATTGGAGAGAAAATAGTTTCTGTAAAAATAAGTAGTTTTTCATTGGCAAGCAATAGTGTAAGGTCTGAATCAAGCTATGCTTTTCTTTGTTTCTTTTGTCCTGGAATTTTTTTTTTTTTTTTTAGTTTTTAACCATGCATCTAGCCTCTTTTCTCAAATTAAAATTTTGAATAACCCATCATTTTCTCACTATTTTAAAGTGTTTGATAAACAGATGCGCATATTATTAGACTTTGAAACTTACAAGTTTCTTTCCAGAATGGCGAATAATATAATTTGTATATTATACAGACCCAGGTGAAAATGATGGCTGGTTTCTTTTCCTGCACATTGTACAACTTACACAATTGTATTTGGTTTAAAATATTTACTGATTTTATGGATAAATGTCATATCATTGATATTTTTGTTTGGATTTCTTTCATTAGCTATGAAATATGTCTTTTCCAATACTTATCTGTGAGATACTTCTTCCCATTACCAATAAAAGTGATGTATTGTATCTATACTTTGCCTTAACTCTTTTCCTCACAGGCATGTGGCCTATTACTTGTACTATCTTTCCATTCTTTTTATTGTGTCTTGGTTTGGATTTAAAAATTTTGCTTTCTCCAAAGTTTGTTCAAGTATGTTTTGAACAAATTTTTCATCTGATTCTATCACTATGCTTACTTTTTAATCTATTCTTACAATAATGGATTTTTTTCATTTCTCCCCACACAAAATTTATTTAACTATCTCAAATACTTAAACCGAAACATTCTTATCTTCCCTGTCCTTAAAATAGCTACCATATTTGTTGGTGAAATCTCCTTAAACCTCTTTGAAGAAAGCAATTTGACAAAAAATGTAAAAAAAATCCTTAGTTTTTTTTTTTTTATAAATTTCAGTTTGGTTTTTATTTTAGGGAAAAAAAAATAACCATGAGTGTGGAAAAGTGTTTTATATAAAGTTGTTTGCTTGTTCAATATTTTAAAATTTTCAAAATTTTACCTTTAAACAGCTTTTAACATGAATCTGAACTTTTAATGAAATAAAAAGTAATGCAAAACTTTCAAAACTCAACCTACATATCACCCAATAAACACAGTGTATTACAAATCTTGTTCTGCTTTGCATTTTAAGGACATATTGTATGTTAAGTAATTGATTTTCTTCCAAGATATAGATGAACCATAACTTTTTCATGACTCCCTTATAGATCATCATTTTTGTTGATAGTCTTTATACATTTTTTGTTTTCCAATGTATTAGTTAGAAAAAAGTAATAGTGACCAAAACCATGTGTACACAACTTCAAACATGTGTTTACTATTTGTGTCAGAAAATTATTTAAAGGGGAAAGTGAAAAGTCAGAATATTTTGTTTTAATTATAGTGATAAATAATTTTCTAGACACAATCATTTGCTAATTCAAAAAAATTGTTCATTGTTAAAATAGTGTTTTATAGGTGAATATTGTTCTATTATTTTAATTTGCATTTATGTATTTCTAAAGGAACATTTCCATTTTGTATTGGATTTTGTGAATTCCTCTTTCTTTCTTTCTTTTTTTTTGTTGTTGTTGTTGGTTATCTGTGAGGCAATTCTTTCCATTAACAACAAAAGTGATGTATTTAAACTTTACCTCATAGGTATGGGGCCTAACTCTTTTCCTCATAGGTATGGGCCCTATTACTTGTATTATTTTTCCATGTTTTTTATTGGGTGAATTTTTCCCATGTTTCTTGGGAAAATTAATGGCATTAATGATACTATTAATTTCAATAGTCTATGTGTGTGCCTCTGGGGTGTATGTGTGTGCGAGTGTGTACAAATAGATATGGCCTGTTTCAGCAGAAAAGTTGTTACAAACAGAATTACAAACAGAATTTCCCAAGTTTCTGAGTTGTCATTCTTTTAATAGTAGACTCCTCTGAATAATACATTATTTCAGGATAACTTTCCTACCTACTTGATTTTAAATAAAGTGAATTATTTAATTGTATTTTTCATTAAAATAATATATTTTTCTATTCCTATGTATCATCTTTATTAATTCTGTATACATTACTAGGGAAGAAAAAAAACTGGATGCTTCTTCATACCTTGTAACTAATTCAAAGAGGAAAAGAAATCTTAGAGCTTTACTAATGGAGAGTAATATAATTCTTTTGACTAAGGAAGATGGAGGAAGTTCAGAGAAAGATTTAGATTAGCATTTTTCCTTATTTCATCCCTTTAACATCATACTTAAACACTTATGCCTCAAAACTAAGTATTGTTCACTGGTTTAGTGTACAATGAATACTTAACTCTTTTTAACGTTCTGTTGCAGACATTAAAAAACAAAAGAGGCAAGTTATCAAGATTGAGCTGAAGCTGTTTGAGCCTTTTCAAAGAGAAGATACCCCAAAATAAGCAAAATGAATGCATAATAAATAAACAAGAGGGCATTAGTACAGGACTGAAATTTTCCAAATCTCAACAGAAGCAAATGCCCAATACAGACCAGAATGCTGTCATATTGAGAGAACAGCATTTACAGCTCAGAGAACTGAAATTTAACAGAACATCTGATGTCCGGTAAGGAAAATGCTGTGTTAGAGAAAAAAAAAAAGGTATAGTGCTATAAATTATTTGATAAAAGATACATCTTAATCCTTGAGTTTAGGTTTAGAAGATTACCCATCTCAAAACCATTAAAATAATTTCTAACACACTCTCTTTTTATCACCTTCCTTAGTTCTTTCAGGATACTAACATGGAATAGGCTATCTCTTAAAGTAGTCTGTTCATTTCTTGTATATTATTATTGTCCCAGATTTCAACAGAATTGCACTACTTATTAGAACAATTATACTTAAGTGTATGAAGGTTGTATAAATTCTGTTTCTTTCAATGCTTTTTAATCATTATTGATGCTAGTTTTCAATTCTGTTCAGTCTAATTGAGTCCCACATATGTATAAGATAGATTATAGGAAAAAACGTTGTAAGAATATTTGGAAGTAAAACTTATAAGACTTCATAATTACATAATTGATGAGATAGTGAAGGTAAAATTAAGACAGTAAATATTTTTTACAAAATATTTGAATGAGATTCTTACTTTAAATGATTGAGTAGTTAGAAGCAGTTAATAATTTTCCTCACCATTAGAACAATAGCCTATCACTAATTATTAATCTGATAAAAGTCAAGTGATATCTGGAATTTGGATATCTCTTGGTTGTTCATAAGAAAATTTTCATAAAGAAATGTGATTTAAGAGACTGGACTGTAGGTAGAGGCTGGGACAAGTGAAAAATACTGATAAGCAGGTAAGATTGCAGAGACATGGGAGGGAAACATCTATCATAGAGAAGCGAATATATATGACTTGGGCAGAGGAAGACTCAAGACAAATGAATGTGAATACATGACCATAGAAAAGTAGAAAATAATATAAGGCCACAATAGAAGAATCGTCAAGTAATGTGCAAGGGAAAAAATTATCTCCTTAATTTCTCCCCTCTGTAACTGAATGCACTGGGTTCTCTTTTGGATGAATGCAAAGCCAATGAGTACAACCAGAAGATAAATTAATGGAGAAAGGTTTATTACCTGTAGTGAGTAAGGAGAGCCCTGAAATTATCTCCAAATTGATGTTCTCACCAAAGAAGGGAAGCATAAAGTTTTTTTCCAAGGAGAGTATACATTGTCTTATAGGATCATCTTCAGGGGCAGCACATTTCTGAGCATGTTCAGTACAGGATCCTAATGCAGGAAGAAAAAATAGTGGACACATTTTTGTGTGTATTTAGTTCATAGACTTTAGTTCATGTAGCTCAAGTTTGTAGAGCACAATAAAAGGGTTAATATGGTGGACAAAAATGCTTCTAGGTATGGCCAGTTCCAGGTTATAAATATCATGGACACAAATACTTCTTGGGCATGCTCAATTTGATATTATAGTGAGCTAAGTTTACTCTATGTTCCTAACAGAAAAAAGTGGGAGTGGTTCTGTGACCTTAGTGATCTTGGCTGGTTCTTCATAAGTTTCTCCAAATAGTTTTGGCTGAAACTAAAGGGAAGGACACTTTGAAGGTGATTAAATATAGGAATTTGCCCCTAAAGGTGCCTGTCTTTCTTAGTACACAACACTTCCAAGTCCCTACTTTACTTTGTGAATTCAAGTCTCACCATAATATGTTTCTTTAAAACACAAAACTTAATGGAACTCCAAATCATTTATAAATGCTGACTGGGTGAAGTTTCCCAACACTTTCATGCTTCAAGAAGTAATTCCTACTTTTCACCCAAACATCAATGCAATATCACATTTTTAGAGAAATATTTCCAGGTTTCATGTGTCTAGCTGAAGCCAGTGTGAACATTCAATGTTTCTTGGGAAAAATTAATGGCATTTTTTTTAATCTCAGAAGAGAAAAATGTATTTTATTACTTCCCCTTGACTGATATATATTGATGGAATGGTTAATAAATTAACGTTAAAGATCATGTGGGTTTTAGAAGTCAACATTTTATTTTCATAGCATGTTACTTGCATAACAGTTGTATTTTCTCTAAGTGTACTTTGTCTCTAAATTTACTAGCAGTGAGGAAATGTTTCAGGATTGTCCAAAGTTGATAATTTGTAGATCTCTGGGCAAAAGATGGTCTAAGATGTTGGTGACCTACCATAGATTTCAAGCTGGACAATTTTGGAAGGAGGCAATAGTAGGGGGAAAAATTTGGAGAGCAAGATACTGGGGGTCTTAAGGCAGTTGAAAATTATTAATTTCATGATGATCTCATTGAAGAATTAGAAAATGGAAAGCTGCCCTTTAATTGTGAGATGTAATGGTCCTCAGTTTTTATATTTGTTGATTTCTGGAAAGTGAGAAAACACAATTATTTCTTTCCTATTTTTTTTTTTTTTTTATTTTTAGACCCTGGGTGAAGTTTAGACCCACAGCATGGCATGTGACATCTGGCATCCTAGTAGTCTTGTGTATGGTTTTGCTGACAACAGTGAGTGTCTTGCTTTCAACTGTAAGTAATTAAAAAAGCAAGTGACTCTCTATGAGGCTTTTAAGCCTATTCCAGAAGGCTCTTCCTCAGGTCATAAGCCCTTGGACAGGAGGGCATATTACTCAAAGATTCCTCAGCAGCCCCTGATTACAGGTCTGCATCCTCCAGTCCTTTAATAAATACTCACCAGACAACAAAACACCATTACAGATGTAATGCCGCAGTCTGGCTGGGCACAAAAATAACTGAGCCACCACGAGGCACTTGTAGGTTCAAACAAGAACTACTTTATTGCCAGAACCCCACCGGAACACTCTTGAACTCCCTGGAAAACCCGGGAGAACCAACGGGAACTCAACAGGAACTCCGCGGGAACTCAACAGGAACTCCTTGGGAACTCAACAGGAACTCAAAAGTAGCGGACACCTGAGGCAGCAGGAGCCGCCCCATTGCCAGACAGCAGAGGTCTACACACACAACTGAATACACAGCTTGTTTCAATCCAACATCATCCAGTTACAGCAATCAGTCATTATCTTAATAATTATACATAGCTTAACTCAATTATCATCATCTCAATGGCTCGCCGGGTCACCTCTCAACCACTCCCTCTGGCAAAATGCCAGGCGCCATCCCAACCTGGCCGTGGCTCCCAACAATGAAAGAAGAAAATCCTGTCTTCAAAATTCCTCCATGTCCACGTGAAAGTTTGGAGAAAGAATCTTTTTTTGATGACATAAAGGGCATTGGGTCTCATGAGCCAATAAAAATTAAAACCCAGTCAGTCCAAAAATCATTTGAACTTGCATCAGTCATTCAGTTAAATCCCTATAGAATTGCTGAAACAAAGTCTCTGCAAAACAACCAAGATGCATTCTTTGAAAATATCCAGTGATCCAGGAGCAGACCTTTCTCGGTATAAAATGGATGTTACTGTAATTGATACAAAGGATGGCAGTCAGTCAAGATCAGGAGGAGAGACAGCACACATGAATTGTATACTGTTCAGTGAAACTATGCTTCTAAAGATGAAGAACAGCAAAAAGGAGAGAAAAATCCAAATGGAGAAAAAAAATGAACTATAGTTTGGAAGATATGTTTGATTTCACAACACGTGAAGAATATGAATCTTTTTTTTTTTTTTTTTAAGAATATGAATCTTGTTTGGCAGATAATTTCCCCCAGATGGCAGATGAAGAGGAGGAATGGTTTGCTGCCACAAAGAAACCAAACATACAAGTTGATCAACAATATAAAGTCAAGCAGAAAATATTTCTGGAGTTACATTTTAAAGATGGTCAGAGAGACTAATTTCCAAAAACTTCCTCATATTGAGGTAGTTCAGAAAAAAGAAGAGAGAAGAAAGTTGTTTGAGCACACATGTAAAGAATATGAAATATTTTTGTTAGTAGTATTATGCAGATATGCCAGGAAAAGAAAGAAAAAAGAAGTTAGCTTCATGCTCAACACACCAATTTCGCTATATTCCACCAAGCACACCAGAGAATTTCTGGAAAGTTGATTTTCCTTCCACACAGACTTGTATGGAAATAGGTTATATTAAGGAAGATCTGATATTTGTCCCCATTCAAAAAGACGGCAACCTTACAACACAATGTTTTCTCCAAAACACAAGGAGCAGAAGACAGATATATATATTTGAAGTGAAAACTAAAGGATGGAGGAAAGTTTTTCCTTTTTTAGTTATTTATAGTTAAAATTGGTATTAAACATCAATTACTTTAGGTTAAAATTTAAATTTTAATATATTTCCTTCTATTATGTGAAACTTTGTCAACTCTTGAAACACATGACCAAAGGAAAAAAACCAAATCCTTATAAGCTAATGCTAAAAATATAATGTTGATAATATGCCTCTTGGGAAATCATCAGGTTTTTTTCTTTTCTTTTTCTAATAACTTATTGTACCTCCCTCATTGTTTGGCTAAGCAGTGGGGAAGAGGTTGTAGGAGGTTGACCATGTTTAAGAAAACTATATTGTTCATTGAATTAATGGAGGTAGTATTCACAATGTTTAAAAATAAAAGAATAAAAGATCATAAGCCTAGTTTCTCTCCCCACCCCATCCTTTCCCCAACTTTTACTTTTTATCTCAGATAGCTTCTAAACCCAGGAGCTATTCCCATGCTGTTAAAAGGAGCATAGGACCCAAGCTAAATGGATCCCTCTGGACAAGCATGACAAATAGGCTTTATCTGCCATAAACATCCACCCTATTCCTCACAGTCTTAAGATTCTGTTGTAGGGCTCATGCTAGAAGGCACCAAATCATTTGATTTAGGCTCAGATTACCTACAATTAACCAATGTACTGAAGCTCTTTGTGGAGTTAAATCATCTCAGAAGGAATTCATTTTGAAGTTTAAGACCACATCCTTAGTATAAAATACTGTTACTTTCCCCTACCATAAAAAGTTCCTTATGGGCTGGGGTTGTAGCTCAACGGTAGAGTGCTTGCCTTGCATGCATGAGGCCCTGAGTTCAATCCTCAGCACTACATAAAAATAAATAAATAAAAATAAAGATATTATGTCCATCTACAACTAAAAATATATATTTAAAAAAATTTCCTTATGGATTCTCAGGGCTTTGGCATTGGATGATTTCTCAAGTCTTTTTATAATTTGTATATATGTCACCTCGAAAACACTAAAAGAATGTCATTTTATTTCTTACAAGTGTCATAAAGTTTTCTCTTTCATGAAATGAGTTGGTTTTGAAGAAAGAAAAAATAATTCTCAGATGCTGCTCTAAAAGCTAATGACAAAGCCCAACCAGGTTAAGAGTAAAAGGTCAGTTCCCCTCCTGAGCAAGTGTTGGTAGGAAGTGTTGCCTGTACATATGTTACTGAGATCTCTTATTAAAAGAAATTTGAAGTTACATAACAAACTTCTCCACTTGTTTTTTGTTTCTTTGTTTTCACAATAGAATTCTTAATAACGATGAGGGCATTCTCTAGTTCAACATAGCATAAGTCCATAAAAAGGCAATCCTTTTCTCTGTGATTGACAAGGTGAAGAGCTAGTGCCCTCTCAAGTTCAAAATAAAATAAAATTTTACATATTTTCCACACTTTACAGACAAACTTTCTAGGGAGAATAATTTGGACTATAGCATTACTCATTTTATTTTCCATCTCACAACAGGCTGTCTTTGTCTCAGTATTTTAAGTAATTAGGTCTAAAGTAAGCAATACACTGAGCAAACTTTATAGTTGGGAGATGAACAGGTCAAGGAGAGGAGTGAAGGGGGAGCACTAAAACTGAAATAACAACACAATGTGTCATGGTGGCCTTTATTTCACTGTGGGTAGCAAAAAGTCACAACAAGTCACTTAGCATGTCTGTGTGTTTAGCACACTGAAAAGTTTGGAATAGCCTGCAAATATTCATCCTTATTTAAACATAGAAATCTAGTAGTTGCATAAGTAATGCTGATAGTACTGTTTAGTCATTGAATATATTTACATTTCTAGACTGTTTCTGTGGTCTTAGCTCACAACTGGATTGGGTTTGGAAATAGTTATTATCATTCTTTCAACGAAACCAAAATCTGGCCAGAAAGCCAGGCTGCCTGCTTGGATTTGAATTCTCACTTCTGAAGATAGATACTGAAGAAGAGCTAGGTTAGACATTCCTATTCTGTCAAAACTGTATTTGTTTTGGAAGCATTGGTGATGAACACCATGCTTTGACAAGCTGAATATTCTCAAGGATGTATGATATTATCTCATTTGATTTATTTTATTCAGAAATAAATTAGAGATACTATGTCACTAGAATATTTAATAATTCAAGAAACCAAAGCAATATATGAAGTAATATTCTGAGATTTGGTCTAGTAGTATTAAGGGGGTATGTGCAAGCCCTTGGGAGATCATTTACCATCAACTCTTTTTTTTTACCATCAAGTCTTGAATCAGGAAGGAATAGATCATAATATACACACATTTATGATTTATGAATTTTTTTTCAACAGGATGTCTTATCAACATTTTGAATGGTAGGATGGATAGGTCTCAAAATCAATTAAACCAATGGGTCCTGGTTATGGGAAGATGGCACCACTGTGGAGAAAAGTCTGTAAGTACAGTGTTTGGATAAACTATACTTTTATGAAAGTAATGGGGTTGTATTTGTGTTACCTAAGTTACAGAAAAGCAACTAAGAAAAAGGGAATTATGCTATATGATGACCAATATGTGCAAAATAATTGGGAAAAAATTTCCAGCTCTCTTAAAATAATTTCACCTTTAGAACATTTATATTTTTAACTTTATTGGACTCCTAGGAGGTATTTGTGAATAATTTTATGTAAGTTTAGAAATCTATAAACCTATATTATTTTCTTGTATTTGCTATTTGATTTATAATTCTATTTACATAAATAAAATAGGAATACACAGTGCCTAATATTTTCTATTAAGCTTACTGTTTTGTAATTAAAGACTATCAGTCAACATAGTATTTTCTTTTGTTCTTGTTTTATTCTATTTTTTATCCTTTTAGGCTTGTATTTGGTTTTGCTAATTTTAAGTTTGAGATAAAATTAGTATTTGCACGTACCACACCTTGATTTTTAAAAGTCATTGTTATTGTTATTTCTACAGAGTACTACTGCAGGAAAAGAAGAGGCAAAGCTGTTCTTATGTGAATGAAAAGTATATTTATTCTAATAACTGTTCCTCTAGGAAAATTTATATCTGTGAGTTTAATATATAGCAACATCTATTTTACCCACACATGTTGTTATTAAACCCTAACTAACAAGACACCAACTACATTGGTTATTTGTTGATTTTATAATTTTTAAATAAGTTGTGGCTAGATTGTATGATAGGAAACTATATGACAACTGCTCATCTGGGAAAATATAAGTTTATGACTTTAATATATAGCAGTTTCTGTTTGATATACTAACCAATAAAATATTCATAAAATATTTGGTTATGTTTTATATTTTATAAAATTGATTGATTTATGTTTTTAATAATTTATTTCTGAGTATTTTTACCACATTCATAATATTATAGTTAAATTTCTGAAATTTTTATTTGTATCAGGATGAGGAAAACTTATCACCTATACATTTCTTGGGTGTAATTATCCTCCATATTATATTTCATATAACATTAATTCATTAAACAGAGTTAGCAAACACCATCTATGAACTAAACAGCTTTGGAGAATTCCAGGGATATACAGGTAAGAAAAGTTTTTGTATCAGTTAAATCTCCTCTCCCCTCCCCTCCCCTTCATGTCTGTGTGTTTAGCACACTGAAAAGTTTGGAAAAGCCTGAAAGTCCTTCCTTCCTTCCTTCCTTCCTTCCTTCCTTCCTTCCTTCCTTTCTTTCATTTTTCTTTTTTCTCCCCTCTCCCTTCTCCTTCTTCTTCTCTCCCCTCTCCCTTCTCCTCTCTTCCTTCTCCCATCTCCCTTCTTTCTTCCTCCTCTTAAGACACAGGGTCTTGCTATGTTGCCCAAGTAGGACCCAAGCTCCCAGGCTCAAGAGATCCTCCTGTTTCAGTCTCCTGTATAGCTGGGTCTATAAGTGTGTGCCTCTAGGCAAGCCTTAATTAAGATTTTGATATGAAATATATAACTTTTGAGATTGTTCCAAAGATTTAACAAAGTTACCACTTAGAGCAGTGAGGATAAGTTTAATGAAGAAAACAGCAACAAATAAAAATTAAGGTTGAAAAGTTAAGAAACTCAGAGAGAAGCAACAGTGAGAAGCCACTACCATTGCTAGTCAGTGGTACACTGAGGTTAGCTGGTATGGGATCCAGGTCTATTTTTCTTTCTTTCTTTTTTTCTCTCTCTCTCTATAAAAATAAATGTAAATGTGCCGCAGTCTGGCTGGGCACAAATCACGAGCCACTCAAGCAGGAACAAACCTTATTTCTTTTTTTTTTCCCCATTTATTTATTTATTTATTTTTGAGGTTCTTTTTTTATTTTTATATTTTTTTCTTTTAATTTTTATTGTTGGTTGTTCAAAACATTACATAGTTCTTGATATATCATATTTCACACTTTGATTCAAGTGGGTTATGAACTCCCATTTTTACCCCATATACAGATTGCTGAATCAAATCAGTTACACATCCATTGATTTACATATTGCCATACTAGTGTCTGTTGTATTCTGCTGCCTTTCCTATCCTCTACTATCCCCCCTCCCCTCCCCTCCCCTCCCCTCTTCTCTCTCTACCCCCTCTACTGTCATTCATTTCTCCCCCTTGTATTATTTTTCCCTTTCCCCTCACTTCCTCTTGTATGTAATTTTGTATAACCCTGAGGGTTTCCTTCCATTTCCATGCAATTTCCCTTCTCTCTCCCCTTCCCTCCCACCTCTCTCATCCCTGTTTAATGTTAATCTTCTTCTCATGCTCTTCGTCCCTACTCTGTTCTTAGTTACTCTCCTTATATCAAAGAAGACATTTGGCATTTGTTTTTTAGGGATTGGCTAGCTTCACTTAGCATAATCTGCTCTAATGCCATCCATTTCCCTGCAAATTCTATGATTTTGTCATTTTTTAATGCAGAGTAATACTCCATTGTGTATAAATGCCACATTTTTTTTTATCCATTCATCTATTGAAGGGCATCTAGGTTGGTTCCACAGTCTTGTTATTGTGAATTGTGCTGCTATGAACATCGATGTAGCAGTGTCCCTGTAGCATGCTCTTTTTAGGTCTTTAGGGAATAGACCAAGAAGGGGAATAGCTGGGTCAAATGGTGGTTCCATTCCCAGCTTTCCAAGAAATCTCCATACTGCTTTCCAAATTGGCTGCACCAATTTGCAGTCCCACCAGCAATGTACAAGTGTACCCTTTTCCCCACATCCTCGCCAGCACTTGTTGTAAGATAACAAATAACCCAATCAACAAATGGGCCAAGGACCTGAACAGACACTTCTCAGAGGACATACAATCAATCAACAAGTACATGAAAAAATGCTCACCATCTCTAGCAGTCAGAGAAATGCAAATCAAAACCACCCTAAGATACCATCTCACTCCAGTAAGATTGGCAGCCATTATGAAGTCAAACAACAAACTTTATTTCTGAACTCATGCGAATGCCACCCACGCGGCCCTTCCAAGAACTCCTTTTTTGTCCAATCTCCACCAGCACTCCACGCGCACTCCCTGGGAACTCTCTCCGCCCTCAACGGGGCTCCGTGAGAACTCCAAGGGGAACTCTGCAAGAACTCAATGGGAACTCAACGGGAACTCCACGAGAACTCAAAAGTAGCGGGCCAAGGCAGCAGCGGCCGCCCTATTGCTGGACAGCAGGGGTCTATTTACAACTGAATACACAGCCTGTTTCAATCCAGCGTCATCCAGTCACAGCAATTATACACAGCTTAATTATCATCATCTTTATTATTATTATTATTAGTTGTTCAAAATGTTACAAAGCTCTTGACATATCATATTTCATACATTTGATTCAAGCAGATTATGAACTCCCATTGTTACCCCATATACAGATTGCAGAATCACATCGGTTACACATCCACTTTTTTACATACTGCCATACTAGTGTATGTTGTATTCTGCTGCCTTTCCTATCCTCTACTATCCCCCCTCCCCTCCCCTCCCCTCCCCTCCCATCTTCTCTCTCTATCCCATCTACTGTAATTCATTTCTCTCTCTTGTTTTTTCCCCTTTCCCCTCACTTCCTCTTATATTTAATTTTGTATAACAATGAGGGTCTCGTTCCTTTACCAATTATCATCATCTTAATGGCTTTCTGGTGTCACCTCTCAACCACTCCTTCTGGCAAAATGCTAGCCGCCATCCTGGCTGTGGCTCTTAACATAAATGAATACATTACCATTTGAAAACCTTGTGTTGATATGACATTCATGATGGAATATAGAAGTTTTATGCTTTTAATTCAAGGGGCAATAATAGACACAAGATTAAAAAAAATTTTTCTTAGAAAAAAGAAATCATCACTGTCAGCATATTTATTCTTTTTGTTCAAAATACCTGTCTTAAAGTTCTGACACTCTTTCTTTTGCTTTATCTAGTCTACTAACTCAAGAAATTAGAAGGAACCAAGGCTATATAAAACAAACCCAAAGCCAATATCATACTTCATGGGGAAAAGTATTTCCTCTAAAATTAGGAACAAGACAGAAATATCCACTTTCACCACTCCTATTCAACATAGTACTTAAAATTTTAGCCAGAATAACTAGACAAGAGAACAAAATAAATGTGATACAAATAGGAAAGAAAACGTCAGATTCTCACATCTTGTTTTCAGATGATGTGATCTTAGACCTAGAAGATTTAAAAAGCTCCACCAAAAGACTTCTAGTATTAAGAAGAAGAATTCAACAAAGTAGCAGGATACAAAATCAATATACAAAGACCAATAGCTTTCCTATGCACCATGAATTAATACACTGGAAAATTTTCAGGAAAAAAATCCCATTAATAATTGTCTTTTTAAAAAGCTGGTAATAAACCAAATAAAGGAGGTAAATGACCTGTACAATGAAAATTATAGAATAATGAAGAAAGAAATTGAAGAAGAAACTAGAAGATGTAAAAAACTTCCCATAAAGATAGCCATATGCATAGGTAGAATTAATATTGTTAAAATGGCTATATTACCAAAATTGATCAAGATATTCAATGCAATCCCTATTAAAATACCAATGGCATTCTTTACAGAACTAGAAAAAATAGTACTGAAATTCACATGGAAGAATAAATTACCCCAAATAGTCACATCAATTGTAAGGAAATAAAGCAATGCTGGAGAAATCATAATATCGAACATCAAATTGTACTACAGAATTATAGTAACAAAAACTGCATGGTATTGGCATAAAAACTGCCGCAGTCTGGCTGGGCACAAATCACGAGCCACTGAAGCAGGAACAAACTTTATTTTTGAACTGCAGGAAAACACTTCACACAGCTCCCGGGGAATCCTCCCCAACTCCACGTGGCTCGTGCAGGAACCCCCAGCCGGAAATATCTCTCCCGGAAATCCCTCCTCCTGCACTTCCCCAACCAATGGGAACTCTCGGGGAATCCCCGGAAATCCCCACGAGAACTCCAAAATAGTGCAAGAACTCAAAAATTGCGGCAGAGGCGGATAGTAATGCCTCGCCTGTCAATCAATACTGTTGGCAAAATGCCAGGGGCCATACAGACTCGGCTGTGGCTCTCAGCAAAAAACAAACACATAGACTAATGGAACAGAATAGAAGACATAGACACAAATCCACACAGATACAGTCATCTGATTCTTGACAAACATATCAAAAACATACATTGGAGAAAAGACAGCAATTTTAAGAGCTGGTGCTGGAACAACTGTATATCTATATGCAGAAGAATGAAAAAAAAATCAAATCAAAGTGGATCAAAGACCTAGGAATTAGACCAGAAAACTTGCAACTTCTAGAAGAAAATGTACGGTTGTCATTCCAACATATACACACAGGCAATGACTTCCTCAGTAGGACTCCAAAGGTTCAGGAAACAATACCAAGAATTAATAAATAAGATGACATCAAATTAAAAAGCTTTCTCACTGCAAATGAAACAAAAGAATGAAGAGAGAACACACGAATGGGAGAAAATTTTTGTCAGCTACTCTTCTGATAGAAGATTAATTTCCAGGATATGTAAAGGGCTCAAAAGACTTCCCATTAAAAAGAAAAAAAATAATAATTTGGCAAAGGAATCAAACAGACATTTCTCAACAGAATAAAAGCAAATAGCCAATAAATATATTTTTTAAAAAGTTCAACATCTCTAGCAACCAGGAAAATGCAAATCAAAACTACACTGAGATTTCATCTCACTCCAGCTAGAACGGCAGTCATCAGAATAAAAGTAATAACAAATGCTGGTGATGATGTGGGAAAAGGAACACTTTTGGTAGGACTGTAAATTAGTGTAGAGATTCCTCAAAAGACTAGGAATGGAACAACCATATGACTCAGCCATACTACTCATTGGCATTTATCCTAGAAAATCAAAGTTAGCATACTATAGCTATATATGCATACCCATGTTCATAGCCACAAAATTCACAATAGTCAAATTTTGGAGCCAGTCTAGGTGTGAGATAGATATATATATATATATATATATATATATATATATATATATATTTTTTTTTTTTTTTCAGTCACAAAGGATAATAAAATTATATTATTTGCCTGCAAATGGATAAAACTTGAGAGCATTATGTGAAGCAAAATTTGAAAAAGTCAAGGGTTGTATGCTTTTTCTCTTATATGAAAGCTGAAGAAGCTAAGGGATGGGGAAGAAGAAAAGAACAAGGGAGAGGAGGAAATCTATTGAATATAGAAGGGAGACCAGCAGAGTAGAGGTAGATGAGCCATAGAAGGGAGGAGTTGAGGGAAGGAAGAGGTACTGGGGAATGAAATTGATCAAACTATTTTATGAGCATGTACAAATATGTAACAATGAATCCCACTATTTTGTATAGTTATACTGTACTGACAACATTTTTTTAAAAAAACATTCTTTGCATTCTTTATCAATTATTTCATTCATGTTGGTATGTTTCAAATCATTACTAGAGTTATGATCTTTAGGATGTGTTATATTACTCTGTTTCTTTATGTTTCTTATGTTCCTATGTTGAGATTTGTGCACTTGACAGAATGGATATCTTTACCACTTTTATAGGATGACTTTCTTTTTAGGTGATTTTTTTTCTCAAGATGTGTCTTGGGATATTAGCTTGTTATGCAATATTGCTGAGCCAGACTGCGGCACAATATTGAGTTTATTTCCAGTTAGGAACCATAGTGTAACTTCCCTGCAGTTTTTTCAGTTATGATTAGTGAATTGGGCACAGTGCTTATCATATCAGAGTCAGAGAGATCCACTGTCTGTAAATCACTCAAAAGTGTGGACAGTCTGTTGAACACAGTGGAACACGCCTATAATCTCAATAGCTCAGGAGGCTGAGGCAGGAGGATCACAAGTTCAAAGCCAGCCTCAGCAACTTAGCAAGACCCTAAGCAACTTAGCAAGATCCTATCTCAAACAGAACATAACAGAAACCAAAAAAAAAAAAAAAAAAAATTAAAAAGGGCTTAGGGATGTGGCTAAGTGGTTGAGTGCCACTGGGTTAAATCTCCAGTATCAAAAAACAAAACAACAACAATAAAAAAAAAAAAAAACAGTGTGGACATTCTGAATTTTGGCAGTTCAGGCAGGTGGGCTGTATACAGAGAGTGTATGATATGCACCCTGTGTAGCTACTTTTGCAATGGGAGTGGTGGTCCTTATTGGATGATGGAGGCACTTTTGATATTGACTCTTTACTTGAGAGAGGTTGTAGTATTTGCTGTTCTAGTCATGGTGAAAGACCTGAAGCTTTGTCTCCTGATTAGATTCTATTGTGGGTTGTGGTGTATCATGGGTGGGGCAGGGTGGGGGAAGTAATCATGGCACTATCTCTGTGGCACTCAAAAGCCAGTCTCATTAGTAGTGAGTGATCAGACAAGGTGCAGGTGCAATGGATGGTGGGGATCCACCTAGGTATGGTAGCAGCAGAAACTATTGTTCCTCTCTGCTGCTTCTGTTGTCACTGTGCCTGGTAGCAGGACCTCAAAACCCCCGAGGTGTGCATGACTGGGAATGGAAAAGTAGCTGGGTTCCCCTCCACCCAATCTCTCAATTCTTTCAGTTGTAGTTCCCTAAGGGATTGAGCAGGAGGAGTGAGTTGAAGCTGGAGCCAAGAATAATTCCTCTCAGCTTAGGTGTTTGAGGAGTTAGCTAAAGAGGAACACAGCTGGCCCAAAGTCTCCCTGCATCCTTCTCTGAACTCCTGGGGCCTGGGCAACAGCTGGAACTGCCGCAGCATTGCTCCAGACAACCCCAGCACGTCTCTTTGGGTGGGGGAGCAGTGCAATCAGTGTTCTTTCCCTGCCTCATTAGTAACTGGTATCTATGAAGAGTGTTGAAAGAATGGTGACAAGAAGCATGTAAATAACTACCCTTAGTCCTGGCACCTGTGTGAAATCACACATGAGAGCTTGTACCCTGGTCTCAGAGGGAAGGCTCCCCAATTCCCCAATTTTTGAGTGAGGTGCTCTCTATTCCTTCCTGTGTCATATAACAAAACCCTTCAGTGTAGTGCTCTCAGGGAGTTTGTGACAGATTCACTCTACTAACACATGTTTGATTCATGAGATGGCTGCTGCTTAACCAGTGCAGTGGAGTGTCTGTGGGGTAAGTGCTGGGGTTTCTAACCTCTGGAGCAGTTCAAAAGCAGGCATCAGGTATTTCTCAGGATGGCTCCTAGCTACAGCACTGTGGGTCTTCACTGGGGGATGAAGTGAATTCCTTTCCAAAGTCTAGGCTACTGTGTAGAATTCAGGTTTCTCATCCATGTAGGAGGTGAGCCTGTAAGAATTGAGAAGTTTTCTAATAGCTAGGATTGCAAGAATCTGTACTGACAGTTTGCTGGTACTCTCTCTCACTTGTACCTATGTGGACGGCACAGCACCCTGGCTACAAAGCCAGGGCAGCAGGCACTGAGTTATTTTGTCTTCCTAAACTACTGTCCTAGGTCGTTGAATTTTACAAGGTATCAGTTTTTCCCCTGTTGAATTCCAGTGTTCTACCCATGACCACTCACCTCAATATGCAGTTATACACCTCTTGCTTTGTTTTTCTTTCTGGAAAGGCAGATGAGTGCTAGGTGCCTGTATTTAGTCATTTTGCTAATCCAAGCCAGTTTATCTGCTTAGTTCTTATGATGGTCTGGATATGAGATTTCCCCCAAAATCTCCTGTGTTAACAAAGAAAGTGTAACCCAGTGAGTCTGTTAATCTGATTAATGGATTAATAATTTGAATGGATTATTGGGTAGTAACTAGAGGCAGGTGGGCCATAGCTGGAGAAAGTGGGTCACTCAGGACATATATTGTGGATTATATATTATGTTCCTGGATCCTTGTGCTCTTTCTCTGCTTCCTGGCTACCACAACAGAGCAGCTTTCTTTAACCATTTCCTTCCATCATGATGTTCTGCCTCACCTAGGGCTCAGAACAATGGAATCAGCAGACTGAAGCCTCTGAAACTATGAGCCAAAATACACTTTTCCTCTTCTAAATTGTTCTTGTCATGTATTTTTGTTACAGTGAAGTGTAAAGTTGACTAACAGTTCTTAAATTATGTCATATGTAAACACCTATAATCCTTACTTATTAAGAGTGACTCAGTTTAGATATAGTTGTTCTTTCATCATTATATTTTTCTTCTTTCCTTCAACTTCACTTGTTAACACCAGGGTCTTAGTCCATTTTGTGTGACTATAACAAAAGACCTTACACTACGTAAGTTTAAAGAAATGAAGGTTGTTTTATTCATGATTAAGGTAGATGAACAGTTCAAATGGCAGAATATCTGCAAGGGCTTCTCTTGCTACATCACAAGATGGTGGAAGCAACACATATAAATAAACAAATAAAAGCATTCTGTCCATCTACAACTACAAAAAAAAAAGAAAGAAAAAAAGAAAAAAAAAAGAAAATTGCTACTTGCAGAAGAAGCACATAGTTTTGTGCCATCTATCTTCCAATAACTGTTCTGAAGTTGATCAGGTTTAATTTTTAACATCAGAAGAAGTTAAAAATTGCTTTTTTTCCCCTTGTAGTGCTGACAATTGAGTCCATAGCCTCACAGATGCTTGTGAAGTGCTACTACCTACATGCTACATGCTACATGGAAGTGCTACATGCTACCACCGAGCTACACAGTTGAAGATAATTTTAAGATGATTGAGATGGATACTACTAAGGAAACATTGAACAATGAAAAGAAAGACGAGTAAAAATAGTGTGTGGGTGGAAGTAGTGAATGGATCCAAACATAGATAAGTGGATTAAAAAGAGTAAAAAGAGCACAACTTTCTAAGAAGGCAGACATATGATAGGAAGCATCAAATAGAAATAGGTGACTGAGAGATTTTTAGTCTGATAATCTGATATTATTTCTCGGTAAGCATAGGTCATCAGAATCAGGGAGGATGTGGAACAGTCAGAAATTCATTAAGGTGGAGAATGTGTAATAAAATTAATTTCAGAGATGAAAAGTGGTGACCAGAAAAAAAGTGATAGGATTTCTAATGGTTTCCAAAGATGTTCATATTGGTGACAATGAATTTACGTTGCTATTGAATTCCTAGGCCAGAGGGCTAAATCTGGGAATCCCAACACGCTGAGTCTGGCCACTTACCTTAAAAACAAATAGAAAAAGTAATGGTGAAAAGCATGAAAGGAATTTTCATCAATATGGTGATATTGGGAAGACAAAACAAACCATCATTTCCAGCCCTGTCTTTGGAGATACTGATAGGTGCTTCCAAATTATATAAACAAAGAGGACAATAAATATTCAGAGTCAAGCAGTCTTGGTCAGACTGTGTGCTAGTTGATCGTTTTCTCAATACTGGTCCCGTGTGCCCTTGTCTGTGCTGATAAGAAAGTTGCTGTTCCCCAGGTTAGTGTGGGGTTTCAACTCATTATAAGACATTTGTCCATCACATCTTTGTTTCTGGAAAATGTTATGAAGGGCAGATTGATAAAGTTGGCGATGAAACTGGAGGAGCTAATAAAATCACAGCTTTTTTATGTTGGAAAGAACTGGAAACCAGCAAGTTAAAGAAGTGATGTTGTATGTACAAATGGGAGACACTAGTAGGCCATTTTTGAAATGTGCTATTTAAAGGTTATATCACCAGGGTATTATACCAAAATATGTTATACCACACTATGCATAAAAATTAAACACAATGAAGATTTTTTTTTTTTTTTTAGTGGTGCTGGTGATCTAACCCAGGGCCTCGTGCATGCCACACAAGCACTCTACCTTTAAGCTACATGCCCAGCCCCCATCCAGACTTTAATAAGCCATTTTTGAGATGAAAGATTTGAAAGTTACGTTAAAGACCACTCCCATGAAAGTAGTTGGCTGAGGCTGCATGGAGGAGCAAATATTTGGAGTTGAGAAGGTGAAGAGACTAAGGGATAAGGTGGAGGAGGATCATGCATACAGGCAGTGAGGAATTAAGATTGAGTTGTGAGACACAGGCAACACGAAAAGGGAAATAGAAAGGTTTCAGGAGAGTGGTGTGAGTATCATGTTTATCAGTCTGATGACACAGCCAAAGACAGCCAAACTCAGAAATGTATTTTGTAATTTCTTTTATACTCACAAACTTGAGACCAATGAATGTATTAAATTGTATCTTGTGGAGAAAGTAGCTTCTATAAAAGTCTGACATGACTTTGTTGGATAAACAATGTCAGATACGCATGTAGCTATCTTTTAATTTTGAAAGTTTTAAATCTTTGTTCAAATTATTTAATTTTAATTGATATAATTATTAATTATCCCATACAGATTGTGCAGTGTCATATTTTGCTATAATAAAGAAAATGTAAACACTTAAGAATGGATTCTGACATCAGCTTCCACTGAGAATTATTAATTATAAGTTAACTGAAAAGCTAGAAAAATAACTGACAGATTTACATGCTACGTGTTTTGTGGGTCACTTGTTCCGCGTACTCTCTAATGCAACTTGTAATTTGGTTGATTTTTCTTTTCCTTTGAGGTCTCAGACTTGATAAGGACATTCTGATTTAGCAACATTTTCTCTCCCTCATTTTGTCGCGGTGGTGAGCTACAGATCAAGAGCTACAAGAACTTCTTTGTTTTTTTTTACAGACTCTGATTCACAAATATCATATGCCATTTTAAGTTTCTTTTGATTTAAATTTTTGTTTACACATTTCACACCAGATTATCAGTTGTATACTTTTACTAATCCACTGCAGGTATTTTACACTAAGTATTCCTAAAAGTCTTTTATAAAACAGTAAATTTGAGTCTGCCAGTGGGTAAGTATCATTGTTTTTTACTTGTTTGCTTCTTTCATGTTACTAATATCTGTCATTCTTGGGTATTAATTAATTCAGGTCTCAACAGAGAATGTGTTAAATGATAGCTTTGGGAGAAAATAATTTCTGTAAAACTATGGCATGTCTTCATTTCATAAAAAAAAATAATGTGGGGTGTGAATCTGGATCTCCTTTGTGTTTCTTTTATGTAGGAAGCTCCTTTTTATTTTATTTTGCCAACTGCGTAGCCTCTTTATCAAATTAGTTAACTGCATAAGTCATCATTTTCTCACTATTTTGAAGTGCTTGTTCAACATATGAATACATTATTTGGCTTTTTTAGTTACTGATAAATTTCTGTGCAGAAAGGTGTTGACAATATATACATTTTCTAGAGGCTGATGTGAATGATGCCTGCTTTCCTATTCTGCATATTGTTCAACTTTTGAAATTGTATTTTGTTTGTAAATATTTGATATTATAGCTGAAAATGATACATCATTAATATTTTTATTTTCATTTCTTTGGTTAGCAGTGAAATATATCTTTTCAGATGCTTACCTATGATGAAATTGTATTATAAAAAGAATGTATTTATATTCAAATTCTTCTTTCTCTGTGTGTGACTAAATTTATAATTATTTATCTGTACTTTTCTTTTTATTCTCTTAGTCTTGGCTTACCTTTAACATTTTGGTTTTTAAGTTCAAGTATATGATATGAAATTAGTAATGTACATATGTAATGCTCCCATTTGGAACCAGTTTTCCATCTGATTCTATCCCCATGCCCATCTTATTATCTGTTCTCAAACCAATGATTCATTCCTTCTCGTACAAAAGTTACATAATTATTACAAATTGTTGAATTGCAACATTCTCATCCTGTTATTAAATTAACTGTTATATCTGCTGGTGGGTATATGAACTGAACAAATACTTTTAGGAAAGCAATTTGACATAATGTAAAAAACAAAACAAACAAAACAAAACACTTAATTTTTTTTATTTATATATTTATTTTAGGAAAAATAGTCCTAAGAAATAGTCATGGATGTAAAAAGTGTTATGTACAAGGTGGTTATTTGATATTTTAAAATATTTTAGATTTCACATTTAACAAGATTTTAACTTGTACTTTAGTTTTCAATGAGGTACAAAGTAATGCAAACCTTTCAAAACTCTACCTACACATAACCCAATAAACACAGTATATTACAACTCTATTGTCTTGCTTTGTGCCTCAAAAATATTCTTTTAAAATTTTTTTTTATTTTTTAGTTTTCGGCGGACACAACATCTTTGTATGTGGTGCTGAGGATCGAACCCAGGCCACACGCATGCCAGGTGAGCGTACTACCGCTTGAGCCACATCCCCAGCCCTTAAATTTTAATTATTAATTTTTTCCACACTTTTTAAAAATTGTTACATTATGGTTGTACATAATGATGAGATTTGTTGCTATATATTCATATATGCACACCATATGGCAATATAATTTGGTCAGTAGCACTCCCCAGCACTTTCCCTCTCCCTCTCCTGCTAGATTATTCTTTTATCTAAGCTATTGATGTTGCTTCAGTAGATAGATGTACCATAATTTATTCAACAACACTTAATCATGATCACTTTTGTTGAAATATCATTGTACTTTGTTTTTTTTTCTGAAATATTTATCAGAAGAAATAAATAATTGAAAAACCCATGGGTTGTGTATCTTCAAACCTATATTTGACATATCTGTAGGATGAATAATTCAAATTTAAAAGTCATCACTGTTACTTTTAATAAATATTGACAATTTT
Organism: Marmota flaviventris; assembly: GCF_047511675.1. NCBI lineage: Eukaryota > Metazoa > Chordata > Mammalia > Rodentia > Sciuridae > Marmota > Marmota flaviventris. The sequence goes on from NC_092500.1 coordinate 99,276,715, forward strand.
CTACTTGCAATCACTTGATAATTAAAAATTGTCAATTAAAATATTTAGTGTTATCAAAGGTGAATATTGTTCCATTATTTTAATTTGCATATATTTCTCAGTGAAAATCTTATGCTTATGTTGTATTTTGTGAGTACCTGCCTAATTCCCTCATTTTTGATATTCATTGAGGTTTTCTCATTAATTTAGATGGTTTGTGTTTCCCTCTGTGTGTGTTAAATAACAGATATATTTAGCTAAAAAACTATATTAGGCAAGCAACTCCAGAATTACACAGTTATATTTAAATGTTAATTTCTCAAGCTTCTGAGATAAATCCGTTTTTCCTAATAAATATAGAATCCATTAAATAATACATGTTTAAATAATAGGATATATATATATATATATATATATATATATATATATATATAAAATTTAAAATAGAGTGACAAATTTAAATTTTTAATTTTCCCGATCTTGTTAAATGAAGGTAGAATTATTCCTCTGAATAATGAAGATGGGAAGTTCACAGAGAAATTTAGATTTGCCTTTCCTCTTGTATTACCCTATAATATCGGACCTAAATGCTTTAATATCAGAGTGAATACATTATTCATTGACTTAATGATGCACTTTACTCTTATTTACATTTTTGTTTCATAGATCTTAAAGAACGAATGAAGCAAGTTATCAAGATTAACTGAAGTTATCCAGGCATTTTCAGATTTTAAAAAATGCCTCAGAATAAACAAAATGAATGTATACTAAACAAAGAAGAGATAAATTACACAGAAATAAATTTTTTCAAATCTCAACAGAAGAGAAGACCCAAGGAAAAGCAGGATTCTGTAATATCAAATGAAGAGACTGTAAACTATGTGCCACTGAAAATCAACAGAACTTCTCAACTCAAACACAAAAAATTGTTTGTTAGAGAAAAAAAAGGTAAAGTGCTATATAAGTATTTTGTTTAAAAGATATATCTTGATTCTTGGGTTTGGAAGATTACCCCCTCTCAAAACCATTATCAAATTTTCACATTTTCTGTACAATAATTATCTATCTAAAAAGCAACTTCCTGAGCTTTTTCAGAATACTTTGTAGAATAGATTATCTCTTAAATAGTATATGTTCATTTCTGTAAAACATTGACCCAGATTCCAACATAATTGTACTATTTTTAAGAAGTATATGCTTAATAGAATGGAAGCTTTGAAATTCTGTTTCTTCCTATACTATATTAAAATTATCATTGATGCTATTTTTTAATTCAATTCAGCCTAAATTCAGTACCATAAATATTTGTTGAACTTTTACTATTGGCCTGCTCTTGGCTGGACATGCAACCTAAAAAGATATAGGAGCAATAACTACAAGAATTTAAAAAAATGACATGTTATTGTCACAGGAATGACAGATTATATAAAGTGAATGTTAACAATATTTTGAAAATAAAATTTAAAAGACTTCATAATTAATGAGATAATGGAGTTAAAGGGGAGAAATTAAAAGTTGTTTCAAAATATTTTAACAGGGTTCTTAGTTTAAGTGATTGGTAGTAATTTTCTGTATCATTAGAAAAACAGGCTATCACTAGTGACTAATCTAGTTAAAGTCAGATAATATATGACATTCTAATTTCTCTTGGTATTTCAGAGAAAAATGTGTAAAAAGAAATTGGATGTAAAGGCTAGATCTCTAGACAGAGGCTGGGACAGGTGTGGAAGAGTGGGATGTAAGTATGTTAGATTGCAGATGAAAAATATAAGAAGGAAACATCTGTCAGAGAGATGTTTATATGTCATAGGTAAGACTTGAGCATAGGAAAATTCAAGACAAATATGTGAATACATGACCAGAGGGAAGTACAAAAAAAGTGTTCGAAAATAAAAAAAATGATCAATTAAACCACAAGTGAAAAATTATCTCCTTGAATTTAGCCTGTTCTCCTCCTCTACTGCCCTCTTTGCTTCCTGAATTCCAGAATGACTGTAATTTATTTCATGAAAACTCAAAGCCCAAGAGCATTAGATACTGCCTCTCTAGGTAGAAATTCCCCAACACTCTCATGCTGCAAAATGTTTCCCCAAAATGCAATGCAATGTCACTTTATCAGAGAATATTTCTTTTTTTTAATATATATATATTTTTTTTGAGAGAGTGAATTTTAATATTTATTTTTTAGTTTTCGACGGACACAACATCTTTGTTTGTATGTGGTGCTGAGGATCGAACCTGGGCCGCACACACGCCAGGCGAGCGTGCTACCGCTTGAGCCACATCCCCAGCCCCAGCAGATAATATTTCTAGGTCTCCTGCTTTTAGGTGAAACTAGTATGAACATTTCCATATTTGCCATATTTATTTGTTGTCCCCACTCCCAAAAAAGATGTAATTTTTAAATTACTTTCCCCTTGACTGAGATATTGGTTGAATGGTTGAATATTGAAGATCACATGAGATTTAGAAATCATTTTATTTTCATGGCTCGTTTTTATTTGCATGACAGTTGTATTTTCTCTAAGTGCACTTTGTCTTCGAGTTTATTAGCACAGAAAACATGTTTTGGAATTGTCCAGAGTTAATAATTTGTAGAACATCAGGGGTAAAGGAGGCTTTAAGATGCTGGTTTGTTCTTCTTTTTCTAGGGCTTTGAGATATAGTGTGAGGTCATTTATTTGTTGACTTTTTCTTCTTTTAAGGAATGAACTCCATGCAATGAATTTTCCTCTTAGTACTGCTTTCATAGTTTCCCAGAGATTTCGATATGTTGTGTCTATGTTCTCATTTACCTCTAAGAATTTTTTAATCTCCTCCTTAATGTCTTCTGTCACCCATTGTTCATTTAGTAGCATATTGTTTAGTCTCCAGGTGATGGAGAAATTTTTATTTTTTATTTTGTCATTGATTTCCAATTTCATTCGATTATGATCTGATAAAATGCATGGTATCATCTCACTCCAGTCAGAATGGCTGCTATAGTATCTCTACTTTTTTTATATTTGCTAAAAGTTGCTTTGTGGCATATTATATGGTCTATTTTAGAGAAGGATCCATGTACTGTTGAGAAGAAAGTGTATCTCCTTGTAGCAGATTGAACTATTCTATATAAGTTTTTTTCTCAGCAAAAGAAATAATCTGTGAGATGAACAGAGAGCCTACATCCTTGGAGCAAATTTTTACCCCTCACTCATCAGATAGAGCACTAATCTCTAGAGTATATAAAGAACTCAAAAAGCTAAGCACCAAAAAAACAAATAACCCAATCAACAAATGGGCCAAGGACCTGAACAGACTCTTCTCAGAAGATGATGTACAATCAATCAACAAATATATGAAAACATGTTCATTATCTCTAGCAATTAGAGAAATGCAAATCAAAACTACTCTAAGATATCATCTCACTACAGTCAGAATGGCTACTATTATGAAGACAAACAGCAATAATTATTGGCGAGGATGTGGGGGATAAGTTACACTCATATGTTGCTGGTGGGACTGCAAAGTGGTACAGCCAATATGGAAAGTGGTATGGAGATTCCTTGGAAAACTGGGAATGGAACCACCATTTGACCCAGCTATACCTCTCTTTGTTTTATACTCCAAAGACTTAAAAACAGCATACTACAGGGACACAGCAACATTAATGTTTATAGCAGCACAATTCACATTAGCTAAACTGTGGAGCCAACCTAGATGCCCTTCAGTGGATAAATGGATTAAAAAATGTGGCATATATACACAATGGAATTTTACTCAGCAATAAAAGAGAATAAAATCATGACATTTGCAGGTAAATGGATGACATTACAGAAGATGATGCTAAGTGAAGTTAGCCAATCCCCAAAAAACAGATGCTGAATGTTTTCTCTGATATAAAGAAGCTGACTCATAGTGGGGTAGGGATGGGGAACTTGGGAGGATTAGATGGATTCTAGATAGGGCAGAGGGGTGGGAGGGAAAGGGAGGGGATAGGTGATTAGCAAGGAATGTGGAATGTGATGGACATCATTATCCAAAGTACATGGATGAAGACATGAATTGTTGTCAACCTAACTTTATATACAAATAGAGATATGAAAAATTGTGCTGTATACATGTAATAAGAATTGTAATGCATTCTGCTGTCATTTTTTTTTAAATCAATAAAAAAAAAGATGCTGGTGAGGATGGCATTGGTGAAATACCCTGGACTTCAGGCTGGACGAGGGAAAAGTGAATTTTAGAAGAAGCCAGTAGCAGGGAGGGAATTTGGAGAGCCAGGAGGTGGGGTTCTTAGTGCAGTTGAAAAATTGTTGATTTCATGATGACCACATTGAAGCGTTAGAAAATGTGAAGCTGCCCTCCAAGAGTGAGAAGTAATGATCTTTGGTTTTTGTATTTGCTGCTCTTGGAAAAGAGAAGACTCAATCATTGTTTTCCTTTCTTTTATTTTTAGACCCTGAATCTACAGCGTGGCTGGTGATAGCTGGCATCCTAGTGGTCTTGTGTATGGTTTTGCTGACAACAGTGGGTGTGTTGCTTTCAAACTGTAAGTAATTAAGTAAATATTTGTTCTCGTTGCAACTAAAATATCAGCAATATGATGTATGTATATGTGTGTGTATCTATATACATATATAAATATATTCACCATTAAGAATTAATTTTACATTATCTTAATAATTATATTCTAAATAGTATTAATTACTATCATAATTTTTTGTCACAGTACTTTCTAGAAGAGAAGAGCAAAACAGAAAAGTTTCTACCACATCTTCTAAAGACAATGGTGAGTATTAACTCTGGCCAGGCCACTTCCAATATTTTTCTTTATTGGGGCAAAGTTTATATCTTCTTAAAACTTAACTTCAGTGAATCATGATAGACAAATTTGGATTTATCATATGATCATCTGTATTTGCAAAATACTAGGTAAAATAAGGAAAATGACATAGAAGAATGTGGAAAGGCTCAAAGTATTATAAATAAAAAATGAGTTGTATTATCTGTGATTTTATTATTAGGAGAAAAGGTTAATTTAAGTACATGTTGAATAACAAGTATGAACCATTCATATTACTTGTGTTTTTGTTTTTATTCACTTAGTTTGAAAATAAAAAGAAATCAATTGAACAGAAATGAATCATAGGGAAACATAAATTAAACCCCAATTTATAATCACTACAGAAAAGATTGGCAATACCAAATAGGATGCAGGATGAAGTTCTAGCTCACATGCCCAGCATTCTACTCTTAGACATTTGAATAAAGAAAATGAAAACTATGTACATAAGAGACTTGTACACAAATGTTTGTAGGTATTTTATTCAAAACAACTCCAAACTAAACATTCAAAATATCCATTATAGACAAATTGTTTTTAATCATATGATGATATTATCAAATAGGGACCCACTGCCCAAAGCACATAGCAAACAATATTATGGCACTAGATTTCTGCAAAAAGAAAAATTTTATTGTGCAACCAACCAGCAAAGAGGCCAGAAGCTCTTAAGTTCAGATTGGCCTCTCAGGTGAGTTGGTTGTCAGGGGAATTCACACGGAGGAAGAGACGACAAGTTGCTTGTTGATTGGAGGTCATGTCTCTTCACAGCTCAAAAGTTTCTTTTTGGGGGAGGAATTCATGTTCTACACAAGGGATTTTGAGCTTGTGACATTTCTGACTGAAAGATTAGGGTTTTTTTTTTTTTTGTTTGTTTGTTTGCTGTTGTTGTTGATGTCCATTTTTAAAAAGCCAGTTTCAAACTCTTAAGAGTCATTAAGGGAAAGGTTGGTGGTTTTTCATTGTAGATAATTTAAGAACTTCTTTTTAGTTTTATTTTATATTTTGGTTCTTTTCAGTTATATAAGACAGTAGAATCCACTTGACATAATTATAAAATAACTGAACTTTTTTAATTAAATGAGTTATGTTTGGGTCTGTCTAGGCCTTAACCAATTTCAATGGATGAATACCTAGAAATAAAATAGAATGAAATATTTCTACATACAACATGGAAAATCTGAAAAAACATTGAGTGAAATAAATTGGTCTAAATAGTTCAAAATTATTAAATCTTATTCATTTGTCAAAACTCTTCAAACTACATACTTTAAATCACTGCATTTTATTTTATGTAAATTATACCTCTATAATATTAATTTTAAAACTGCACAGAAGGAAATAATTAATAACAATGATTTTCTGTCCAATTTTTCCTTCTTTCTTAATCTTTAGTCTTGCTCCCAATAGGCAAATGCCATTAACTCTTCAAGCTTTTCCTTACTACTTTCACATTTCAAAATAATGTGCTCTTACTACTACATATTGAGTTATGCGTTTTAGATGGTAAGCATTGTTTTCTTATTATGATCATAATGAAACCGAACTTTTTCAGCTTCTCCTGGGGTCTGCATAAACTGAGGCCTCTGTGGCAGAATAGTGTTGTACCTCTTAATGACGGGTTATGCCTTCCAGGGTTGTAGCAAACCCCAGCTCACTGCCAGTTTCTTCTTTCTGAGTTCTTGTCTCACTAGTTGAAAAATTAAATCCAGAAATCCATAGATGAGGATGAGTGGGTGTAAGAGAAGAATTTATTCATGTGTGAAGAGAAGAGATGAAACCTTACAGGGTGAGAAGGGATGGGATAGCTGAGTGTGCTAGTTTAGAGGTTTATATATGGTAACAAAGTTATTGGTACAAATTTATGCTAATCAGGATTCAGAAAAGTACTATTGATTCAAAGTTATGCTAATCAGAATTTAGAAAAGTACCAAGGCTATTGTTTAGCCCTGCAATCCCATTGGGTCTGCCCCACTTCTGCTTTCCTACTGCAGGTCTGCAACCCCAGCTTTCTAGGAGGTTGAGGTTAGTAGATGGTGCATGCTTCAGGGTCTGCAGCCTGTGTGGAGTGGGCTTCTGCACCAGGTCAAGGCCAGCCTTGCTGCAACAGAATGGGGTGCCCCAGTTTGCCTCAGATCTGGCTTGCCAGTCTCAGGCCCTCAGGCCCTCAGGCCCTCAGGCCCTCTGGGGCATGGCAGGCTCTAGGGGGCTGTGCCACCTGTATTCCAGCCTGCCTGGACTGCCTCTCCACTACCTCACTGCAGTTTTTCTGAAGCCTCTCTGGGGAGATTATTGGGTTTGGCTGTGCTGATAGGCAGCCAGGGAGCCATCTCAATAAGAACACAGTGGACATAGTTCCCCAATCTTCTCTCTACTTTATCCTCCACATGTATCATAATCATATGATGACATTCCTCCTAAATTCCTTTTGTCTCCGTCTCATCAGGATTAACTGCACACAATTATAGGGGATTTATTTCCTTATAACTCTGTTTGTACCCTGCAAAGATTCCAGTTTTTATTTATTTATTTATTTATTTATTTTACTTAAAGGATTAGTGAACTATTTTTTTTTTTCTTCTTGAGGACAAACATAATGACTCCCTAAAATTGTTTCATGAAACTTATATTTCAGGCTTTGAATATAATTTAAATGATTTCTATTTTTCTTTCTACTTAATTAATACTGAGAATTATTTGATGAAACTATATTTTGTAGCTGGGTGTGGTGGTACATGCCTGTAGTCCCAGCAACTCCTGAGGCTGAGGCAGGAGGATCACATGTTGAAGGCCAGCCTTGGCAATGTAGTTAGGTCCTAAGCAATTTAGCCAGGCCCTGCTACAAAATAAAAAAATAAAAAGAACTGAGGATGTAGCTCAGTGTTTAAGCACCCCTGGGTTCAATCCCAAGTACCAAAAACAAGACAAAAAATATTTTGTAAAGTATTATTTCATATTTTTCCTTCAATGCAAGTATTGACCCATATTATATCATTAGATTTCAGATCCCTTGAGACAAATTTTATATTGCTTTTTAAAATTACTTTATTTTATTTTTCATAAAGGGTTTTTGAAATTGTGCAACTATATGCCTTCTTGTGGAATTCATTTGTTCATTTATTGTTTTGTATTTAATTCACTGGACACTCAATTAATTCTTATAATTTGGAATTCTATCACTTCTAATTATTATTTCAATATTTGGAGTTGAGACATTAATTTGATTTGTGTACTTTTTAAAAATTTATGGAATAATTGTTAAATACCTTACTGGTTAATTACAGATATTTCTTAAATACCCTGCTATTTGGATTTTTTATTTTTCCACTTTCATTTTCAGATTCTCTTTCTGAAATGTTATCAGTTATTCCATGTTTTACTTTCTGTGTTTGTTTTTGCTCTATTTTGCTTTTCTCCATGGATTAACTTCTAATTCTCCTGTATTTAAATTATCCTATTTTCACTTTTTGATCTTTATAGATCTGATATATATATATATATTTTTTTTTTTTTTTTTTTAAACAGAGCCTAATTTTGTTAAGGGATCCAAAATATTTTATTTATAGAGGTTTTGTTCTGGGTGTTTATTTTGCCTTTATATTTTTATTTGAAGTGGTTCAGTTTTCAATTTAATGTATTTTTTCTGTGTTGGAGACTTAACATCAGACATCTTTTTATCACCTACTGCTTAGAAACAGAAAGCATTAAAAAGCTGAGTGACATTCTATTTGAGGAATAGGGAACTCAGGTTACTCTGGAACTCCATGTTACTTTCCAAAAATTGTAATACCCAGAGGGGAGTTTTAGTTTACTTTTCCCTCTACAGATTATTAACTCTATCTGCTGTTGTTTTAGAGAAAAGTTTTGAGGTAGGGTTAGGTTATATATATATTTGGGGGGTGTTAATGGGGTTTGAACTCAGGGGCATTCAACCACTGAGTCACATCCCCAGCCCTATTTTGTATTTTATTTAAAGACAGGGTCTCACTGAGTTGTTTAGCACCTCGCTTTTGCTGAGGCTGGCTTTGAACTTGCGATTCTCCTGTTTCAGTCTCCTAAATCACTGAGATTACAGGCGTGAGCCACCGCACCTGGCCCTTTATATTTTTTTGAGACAGGGTTTCCCTAACTTGTGATCCTCCTGCCTCAGCCTCTGAGCAGCTAGAATTACAGGCATGTGCTACTACACCTGGAGAAATCTTGTTTCTTAATAGCTGACCCTTTGTATTTTCATCTCTCTCATGAATTAATGCTCTCTTAGTTATTTTATTTCTTATAGAAATTTATTTAAACATTTTCTTGTCTTTTCTCTCTGCTCATGTTCTTTCCAGTCATTCTGTCCTTTCATTTTTTCTTCCTCACCTTTATGTTTCTTTTCATTTCTTATTCCTTTACTGCTCTCGTTGTACTTCTAACCTTGATAGTAGAACAAGTCAAGCTCTAAGAGCCTAGGAGAGTGAAGGTTGCTTTGAGGAGTTAGGAGCCAGGGCTCCTGTTCCAATCTCTTCCTAAGGGCTGCAGTTCACCAGCTCAGGCATCCATATTTACATTTAATGAAACCCAGCTTCCCTTTATCTCCTGCCTAGCTTCAAAGGTCTAGATAGACAAAGTTTCTTAAAAATCCAATATCTTTTTGGCTTTTTATCTAGATTTCTAGTTTTTAAAAAAGGTCATCAAGGTCCAAAATAGCTATATCTTGAAATCAGTGAGGTGTACTGACATCAAAGCTATCACTAGCTGGAAGTATTTTTAATCTTAACAATGGTGTTGCCAACATTAAACAGCTGCAAGACAAAGGATGAGGCTTTAATTTCAGCAAGAGAGTTGAAAATTAGATTATTGTGTAATACTTGGAAATATCAAGAACTTTTTTTCTGTATTGGCTCTAGTTGAAAATAAAGACTTCTCTGTCATTTCTCAGTTAGGCAGTCTTAGAATTTACAGTCACATTGCCTATCTGATTCTGGATTGGTAGTGATACCACTGATGATGAGATTCAATCACAGTCAAGTTTCATTTCTCCAGATGTTAATTTTGAATATCTGAGAAACACTGAGGCAAATGTAAAGCAATTTTTATTTATAGATTAGAACGGAAACAGACTTCTCCACAGAAATGGGGGTCCCAGATCTGGATATTCAAGGATGTGGGGATGTCTCACCCCTTTTATACTTTTTAGATCTCCTTTGTTCTCATGCCATCTTTCTCCCTTTATCTTGCTTACGTGACCAAAAGGTGGGCCAAAGATGGAGTGATTCTGGGCAGGAAGGGAACAGTCCAGGAGGTATTAATCAACAACTCCTTATAGGGAGGAACAATTCTCTGGGGGCAGTTACCTGGGCAACAGGTGAAGGAGGAGGGGGAAGGGCTTTGGAGATATCAGCCTTTGATTTCTTTTCCTTTTGAACTAGTTCCCATATCCCCTATCAGACCCAATTATTTATTATATAAACTGACTGCCTTTTGTCACCCTGGCTTTAGTAGTATTCCAGGCTGCTAAACAAGAGCTGAAATAACAAACAAAATAATTAAGTGCTAATACATTTAGCTAATGTAATAATCAAGGAATATAACCACGGATTTTTCAAATATTAACAGTGGAATTAAAGACACACAAAAGACTGAATGAGAAATTTCCTATTTTTAGGAAAGGACCAAACATAAACCTAGTGTTTGCCTCAGGTTTTAAGAATTGAGCATACAATTAGTTGTGATGGCTCATGTCTGTAATCCCCATGGTTTGGGAGGCTGAGGAAGGAGGATCACAAGTTCAAAGTCAGCCTTGGCAATCTAGTGAGGTCCTAAGCAACTTAGTGAGATCCTGTCTCTAAATAAAATATTTAAAAGGCCTGGGTTTGTGGCTCAGTGGTTAAGCACCCCTGGGTTCAGTTCCTGGTACCAAAAAAAAAAAAAAAGAAAGAAAGAAATTGAACCTAAAGCAATAAATACCATGAGTAAGCTTTATGTTTGGGAGATAAATATCCAGTCAAGGAGGGGAGTGAAGGAAGAGCATGAAAAGAGCAGTAATAAAGCAATATGTATTGGTGCCAATTATCTAACAATAGCAGCAAAGTGTCACAACAAATGGCTTAGCAAGTGTTTTTATTCAGCACACTAAAAAGTCTGGGAAAGCCTGCAAGGGTACCTGGCACATTTGAGTAATCCAAGGGATGGAGAAAGGAAATAGGAAAAATAATAACTCATCAGAAGAAGATATGGGTAAAAGATATGAGTGAAATGACCATAAAAGAAAAAAGTACAAATATAAATTATTATATGATTGATGCTAAGTTCATAGGCAATTATGAATGTTTTCATTATATAATGGTTAACAGTGGCCTTATTATATTAGTCTTATTAATGTTGATTTACTTGATCTACTTTTCCTGACATATATTATCTACAATATATATATGAAGATGTTAGTATTAACTCAATAAATTGACAAAAATATAAAATAATACAATTTATGTCTCTCTCTCTCTCTCTCTCTCTCTCTCTCTATATATATATATATATATATATATATATATATATATATATATATTGTTATTGAAATAACCTTGATGAGATGGATACAGACCAACATCTCTCCTCAGAGAGAGAGAGAAGAAAATGCAATCAACTTTCTAAAAGACAAAAAAACCCATTAAACTGTATTTTGATGGTTATAAGAATTACAAAATGAAGAAGCTATGCAAAAAGTTTATTTATAAATGATTGGAGCATTAGTTTCAAAATTATAGCATTTTTTTGTATATCCAAAATGATTATTAATAAAAAAATTTCCACCAGAATTGGAATCATTAAGTAGTTGGTTTTTATGCTTACATTATATATTGTTTAGCCATTTAAATATGTGTACCTCATTTTAATCATGTCAAATATGCTTATAATATTATTTGATATGTAGTTTTCTTATAATCCATATTTTATATTATTTTCATATGGAAATTTCAAAATAAGCAAAATTTCTTATTTATTTATCATGGTTAGCTAGGGATTGTGCAAAGATTGCTCAAAAATGGTACAAAAGTGCTTACAGTGGGGATGCAGCTCCCTGGTAGAGCACTTGCCTTGATGATGAAGCCATGGGTTCTATCTCTACCTGTTATGGTTTGGATGTGAGGTGTCTTCCAAAAGCTCACATGTGAGACAATGTAAGAAGAAGGTTCAGGGGAGAAATGATTGGGTTGTGAGAGTCTTAATCCAATCAGTGAATTAATTCCCTGATAGAGATTAACTGAGTGGTAACTGAAGTGGTAGGTTGTGGAGGAAGTGGAAATTGGGCATGGCTTTCAGGTATATATTTGTATCTGGCAAGGGTAGTTTCTCTGTTTCTTCTTCCGGATCTTGATGTGAGATGAATTTTTCTGCCACACTCTCCTGCCATGATGTTCAGTTTCACTTTGAGTCACATTGGGTAGAGCCAGACTTATGGACTGAGACCTCTGAAACTGTGAGCCCTCAAATAAACTTTCTCTCCTTTAAAATTGTTCTGGTCAGATCTTTTAGTCACAGCAGCAAAAAAGCTGACTAAAATACCAGCACAGTCTAATATTCATCTGTATTACAAACACATGAACTTTATAGTTGTATAAAAAGTTACTCATAGACTTGATTACCCATTTAATATGCTTATATTTCCTAGAATGTTCCTGTGATCTTAATTCTCACAATGGGATTGGGTTTGGAAATAGTTACTATCATGTTTCCAATGAAACCAAAAGCTGGCCTAAAAGTTACACTGCCTGTGTAGAACTGAATTCTCGTCTTCTGAAGATACAGACCCAAGAATTGCTGGTAGGGAAGACAATCTTACTTTTCTTTCACATTGTAACCATATTTGGTTTTGAAGTATTAGTGATGAACACTATAATTTGGCAAATTGAATGTTCTCAAGGATGCATTATATTTTATTTCAAATTTGTTTTCTCAAGGAAAAATTAGAGAAACTCTATCACTAGAATATGTAACACTGCAAGAAAACCAAACTAATCAAGTAGTACTATCTTGAGGTGGGGCCTATTAATACTATGTGAATGTGTGCAAGCTCTTGGGAGAACTTTTACCACTAATTACTGAGTTAGGAAGGAACACATGGTAATATATGAACATTTATGGATTATGAAATGTTTTTCCAATAGGATCTCTTATCAACATTTGGAATGTCGGGATGGATAGATCATAAAATGTGTGAAATTGATTGGTTCCCGTTAATGAAAAATTGTACCAAAATGAATGAAAGTCAGTAAGTATAGTGTTTGGATAAATTGGACTGTTTGAGAGTAGTTTGTGTGTGTGTGTGTGTGTGTGTGTGTGTATGTTTACTTATGACCTGCAACATATGGGAGATAATTGGGAAAAAGTTGCTAGCCCTTTCTAAGTAATGTCACATTTTGGAACATTGTTAACCTACTAGATTTAGAAAATTTGCGCATAGTTTTAGATAAGTTTAGAAATGTATAAACCTATCTCATGTTCTTTTATTTGTTTTTGATTCATAATTTTAATTACATAAACAGGATAGGATTAGATAGTGCTCAATATTTTTCATGAGGCTTACTGTTAGGTAAGACTTGTGAAGACTATTAATCAGTGGGGTGTTTTTTCTTTTTTTGATATATTATTATTTTATTAGTCATATGGATTCAGCTTAATATTGTATTCAAGATTTTGGCATGCATGGATTAAACCCATTTATTTCCATTTTTGAGTGTTATACTGATAGACTTTGGTACTGAGATTCTGGTAGCTTACTCAAACAATTGGAATAGATTTTTTTTTAAAGCAGTAGCACATTTTATTAAAATTTAATATTATTTTTTCTTATATCAGTTTATTTGTTGTTTTATTTGCTTTTTAAAATTCTTTTAGGTTTGTAATTATTTTTGCTAAGTTTGTTGAGATAAAATTAGTATTTGTATACACCATACCTTGATTTTTTTACCCATTTAATTTATCCTATATGTTTTGATGTGTACAAGGTATACATCACATAGTACCTCATAAATATGTATACTTTTTATGTTCTTAAACCTTTTTTCTTCTGAAATAGTTAGTTTGGCATGGTGCTGCATGCCTATAATCCCAGCAACTTGGGAGCCTGAGGCAGGAGGATCCTGAGTTCAAAGCCAGCTTCAGCAATTTAGTGAGGCCCTAAGCAACTTAGCAAGACCCTGTTTCAAAATAAAGCATAAAAAGGACCGGGGATGTGGCTCAGTGGTAAAGTTCCCCTAGGATCAATCCTTGCTACCAAAAAAAAAAAAAAAAAAAAAAAAACAGGGAAAGGACCTAACTGTGAAGAGCCTTGGTCTCAGGTATGTAAACATTAGTGGAGCCCAGGGGACAGAAAGAGTCTTTTGGGTCCAGAGTTGGGAATGTTCCTGAAGGAGGCAGCAGATAACTTGGACTCTCATTTGTTCCATTTGTTTATTGTCTGCTCAGCCTTTCTCAAAATATCTCCTATGGACAAGGGAAACTGCCATATTCTCAGCATGTTCCACCTTTTCCCCACTCAGAGTTCTCGGTGCAGAGCAGGTATAAGGCACAAAGAGAAGACTGCTGAAGCCTCCAGTCAATTCAGATTGGCCTGAGTTGAGGCTTTCCTGTTTGTGTGATTGGTTCTTCTGAATTTAAAGGAGACCCTCCTTTCTTTCTTTCTTTGAACGGGGGAATGAACTCAGAGGTGTTTCAACACTGAGCTACATCCGCAGTCCTTATTCTACTTTTTATTTTGAGACAGGATCTCACTAAAATTTCCCAGGCTGGCCTTGAACTTGGGATCCTCCTGCCCAGCCTTCAGAGTAGCTGATATTACAAGTCTGCATCACCATGCCCAGTGTAAAAAAGTATATATTTTTTCTTTTCTTTTTCTTTTACTTTGTTCTTTTTAGTTATACATGACTGTAGAATGGATTTTGACATATCATACAAACATGGAGTATAACTTCCCATTCTTGTGGTTGTACAACTTGATTTTTAAAAGCTGTTGTTATTTCTACAGAGTTCAATTGATGAAAAAGAAGAACAAGAATTGTGCTTATATCAGTGGAAAGTACATTTATCCTGAAAACTGTTCATCTAGGAAATTTTACATATGTGAGTTTAATATACAGCAACATCTGCTTTACTAACACAATATTATTAAATCCTAATAAAATATTTACAAAATACATTGGTTACTTGTTGACTTTATAATTTTTAAAATAAATTATGGCTGACTAATTTTATGCACTCTGAAGATTTTGGTTAAATTTTTAGCTTTTTAAATTGTACTGGGGTTGAGGAGAATTTAAACATCTTGGTATTAATTATCCTATCACAATTCATGTTGATACTAATTAATTAAGTATCAAATAGCAACTATACATTAATCAACTTTGAAAATCCAAGGGATATGATGAGAAGAAATATTTTTGTATCATTTAGTTTTTTTTTTTTTTTTTTTTAATTTTAAGAGACAGGGTCTTTTATGTTAGTCATTCCATCCTCTTGGTCCAGTTTCCCTAGTAGCTACAACTATAGGCACATACCACTATGCCCAGCTAAACTTAAGGTTTTTGACATGAGATGGATACCTTTTGAGATTGTTCAAGAGATTTAATCAGGTACTACTGAAAGCATTGAGGACATGTATAATTGAAAAACAAGAAATAAAAAATACAATTTAAGGTTAAAGAAGTTAATATACTCAAACGACCTGAAGTGGTAAGCTATTACTATTGCTAAAAAGCAGCTACTATAAATCACTTCAAAAATTTAAAAGCAAATAGTAAATCTTACAGAGAAAATAAAACCATGAGAGAAACCAAAATAAAATGCTAGAACTAAGAGATTAGTAAATAAAATGAAAATTTTAAATATTCTATATATTTAAATAAATAGAGGCTAAATTTTTCAAATTGTAGTTTAAAGAATATAATTTACATAGAAACATAAGATGCTTGGCAATTCTCAGGAACTTAAAAAATGAAAAACCAAAACTGGGGACATCATCATCAAAGTAATAAAAATTAAAAATGAAGAAAATATATTGAATACTGTCATAGAAAAATCATATTCAATGGAATAATGATATAGGAAATTGACTTTTTTAAAAATCAGAAACAGTGGAGATGGATAGGCACTAGAACACTCTAAAGGTAAAAACAAAGTCTCAAAAACCTACCAAGCCTTCTGATTTCTGGTCCAACCTTGTTGAGAGCTGCAGTGGAAGGGGCCCCAGCAAACTTCCAGCTGATTGGCTCCTCTGTGGTGATGCTCATTGGGCTATTTCCCCCGCCATTTCAGACCACGGAGCTGCTCATTGGGGGCCTCTTTTGGCTCCGCCCACTCGACCCAGCCAATCTGCCTCAATAGCGGGAAAATTGAAAATGACCTAAAGGTTCCAGTTGAGAGTGCTCGCCAGAAGTGCCGGTGGTGGCAGTTGAGCTCTCGGGAATTCCTGGAGAGCTTGTGTGGTGCAGCCTGTGTGCTAAAAATAAAGTTCGTTCCTGCTTGACAAGTGGGTCATGAATTGTGCCCAGCCAGACTGTGGCATTTGGTGGCCCTTACTGGGAACGAACCTGCGACCTTGGCGTTATCAGCACCAAGCTCTGATGAATCCAAATTTTAAAAGTTTAGAGTAAAAAGGGTTATTTTAAGTTTATCTTTGGGGGATATATACCCCTTCCCAATTCCCTCTTTTTTGCTTTAATAAGTACATTTTAATAGTTTGAGGAGCAAAATTGTTTAAAAGAGGTAGAAGTATAACCAGGGGCATTATCTGTTTTTAACTGTTTTGGAATGCCCACAGTGGCAAAATTTTGTAAGCAATGAGCTATAATATCTTTAGTTTTTTCTCCAGCATGAAGGGAGCCCATCAAAAATCCGGAAGAAGTATCGACTGTAACATGCAAATATTTTAATTTTCCAAATTCTGGCAAGTGTGTGATGTCCATCTGCCAAATATGCTTAGGTATCAGTCCTCCAGGATTGACTCCAAGATTAACTTGTGGTAAAAAGGTCACACAATTTTGACATTGTTTTATTATTTGTCTAGCTTGTTCCTTAGTTATTTTAAAACGCTTTTGTAAAGTATTAGCAATGACATGGGACCTTTTATGAAAATTTGAGCTTTTTCTAGTGTAGAGAAAATATGTATGTCATGTGTAGTTTTATCTGCTAAATCATTGCCCAAACTAAGGGCTCCAGGCAATCCTGTATGTGCCCTGATATGTCCTATAAAGAATGGATCTTTTCTGTCCCAGATTAGACTTTGTATAGTGGAAAACAAAGAGAAAACAGTAGAGGAAGGGGAAATCCTACCAGCATCTTCAAGGGATATTACAGCATTAACTATATACTGACTATCAGAAAATAAATTAAATACAGAATCTTTAAACATCACAAAAGCTTGTAATACTGCATTAAGCTCTACATTTTGAGCTGATTATTTGGGTACTAAAAATGTAAAAGTTTGATCAGGGGTAACTACTGCTGCTGTACCATTATTTGACTCATCAGTGAATATATTTGGAGCATTAATGATAGGTGTTTTTCTTGTCATTTTTGGAAAAACTACAGGATGCGAAGACCAAAAAGACAACAAAGGATTAGATGGTAAGTGGTTATCAAATGAAACATTAGATTTGCACATGATTATTGCCCAAATATTTAACTCATTAGCTAACTCATCAATTTGATCCATAGTGTATGGAGTAATAATTTTATTGGGAGAAATTCCAAACACTCCCTTTGCTGCTTTTATTCCTTTGAGTATTAATTGTCCTACAGCCTCAGGATACCTAGTAAGAACAGTGTTAGGAGAATAAGATAAATGTATCCATAATAATGGACCTTCTTGCCAAAATACTCCTGTAGGAATATTTTTTTGTTGGTAGTTCAATAAATAATAAAGGCAAACTTATATCAATTCTATCCAAATGCATATTTTCCATATATGTTTCAATGACCCAGCCAATCTGCCTCAAGAGCGGGAAAATTGAAAATGACCTAAAGGTTCTAGTTGAGAGTGCTCGCAGGAAGTGCCCTTGGTGGCGGTTGAGCTCTCGGGGAATTCCTGGAGAGCTCCTGTGGTGCAGCGTGCGTGCTAAAAATAAAGTTCGTTCCTGCTTGACAAGTGGCTCGTGAATTGTGCCCAGCCAGACTGTGGCACTACCTGTAAGGTAGTTAGAATTTGTCATTACCATTCTGATGAGAAGAAAATCCTGAATGGAGTGTCAATCAACAACTTTCCTTAGTTTCTCCAGAAAACTGATCTCACAGAGCTAACCACAATTAGAGAGACAGAGACATGGACATTGCAAATCACATCTTATTGGAGTAGAAGTCTAGAAGAATATCACTGAGTGGTAGGATTGAATGTTTATGTTCCCCTCAAATTCACAGGTTGAAATCCTAATCCCCAGTGTGATAATTAATTAGGTCATGAGGGTGGAACCTTATTAATGAAATTAATGCCCTTTGTAAGAGAGATCCCAGAAAACTCTCTGACCCTTTTTCCAGTATGTCAGGATATAAGAAGTTGGCCTCTGCAGCCCAGAGGAGGCCCCTTATTAGCAAGTAGCCAGCCAGAAAATGGCATCATAATCTCAGACTTAGAGCATTCACAACTGTGAGAAAGACATTTTGCTTGTTGAGAAACTACCTGGTTTATGGCATTTTGTCCCTGGGTTAGGAAAACAGTTATTGGTGTAATGCTACACACTCAATGTGGACAAGCATTAGACTGAAAACTCAGGGGGACTCAGTCTCAATGGCTGCCCACATTTTGATTATTTTACCTCCAGGATCCTTGTTCTTATGGTGAAGGTTGGCGAATAAACCTTGTGGTACATCTGGCACAGAGGGAAAATTCACTATTTTGAGAAGCATTCAGAGCATTCTGTTTTTTTGTAACAAGTCCTGCTGTCAACAGAAACTATTTTACAAAACCTAATGGTGTGTTTTTAACAGCACATAACCAACCTGGGGAAGGAGTAAGATCAAAATTCAGCCTGCTCTGGTCTTTCAGGAACCAGAAATAGCAGAAATGTTGGAATTTTGAGATTAGGAATTCTGATCCTATGTAAATAGAAGAAGAAGAGGCAACATACAAGAATTATTGGGCAAAGTAAACAGAGGATGTAAACCATAAGAATCAGAAAAAAATTCTGGAAATAAAAAATATTGTACCAGGGGCTGGGGATGTGGCTCAAGCGGTAGCACGCTAGCCTGGCATGCGTGCGGCACGGGTTCGATCCTGAGCACCACATACAAACAAAGATGTTGTGTCTGCCGATAACTAAAAAATAAATATCAAAAATTCTCTCTCTCTCTCTCTCTCTCTTTAAAAAAAAATATTGTACCAAAAAGAAGAATGACTATAATAGTCCAATAGACTGAAAATGGCTGAGAAAAGAATATGTGAGATGCAATAAGGGTAAATAGAAACTTCTGAAAAGAAAATGTTGAAAGAAAAGAAGAATGAAAAAGTTGAAAGAGAACATCTGAAAATTGTGACATAATTACAAAAGATATGTGCATAATGGGGACTCCTGAAAGAGAAGGGAAAGGAACCAAAGAGGTAATAGTAACTGTTTTCTGAGGTAATAGTGACTGTTTTCCAAATTAAATATATGTATCAGTCCACAGATCTAGGAAGCTCTGAGAATACCTAGCATGATAAAGAAAGAAGCAGGTAAAGAAAGAAAGAGCATAACTCCAACTTTTTAAAAAGATAAATGAAATGACTAATAAGCCTTTAGCTAGGCTAACTTTGGAAAAAAGAGAATAATTTGTAAAATTAAACAGATTGTCAACTTTTAAATTTGTATACATGCTTAAAGTTTGCCTCATATTTAAATAGTAATAAAATGCAACATGGTAAATGGATTTAGGAGCACCTGTAGCATTTAAGTTTGAATTTAAATTCATTATAATTAAAGCTATTTAGAAACACAGTTCTCCAGTTGCATTGAAGTTGTTTTTATTCTCCTTCAGCCTACCACAGAAGAAATCCCCCTAGGAGATGGTGTCTGTGGTCTACCAGCCATGCCACCCTCCCAGGAGGCTGCTCTCTTGGTGCTGGTGATCTTACCCACCACAATAGAATGCTGATCACTGTCACTAGGTGCTTAGTAGGTTAGGAAAGGACTGGGTGGTGTCCCACTCTGAGTCAAGCTTCAGGTGTTGTGCATAATTCATTTGCCTGCTCTTAGGTGGGAGTTTAACTATCCTTCTCTTCCTTGTGTCAGGCAGACAAACTTACCTTTGTGTTTGTTGCAAATCTTACACAAGCTGGATTGTGTGGTGTAGGAGAATATTTCATACCTCTATTTGGTGTAAACCCAGACCATCTTCAGAGCTCTGAAACTTTTATTTCATCAATTTCTGATAAGAACTTAAGAGCAGCCAAAGAGCAAAACTTCCTAGCTAGAGACTAATGTACAGAGTTGGTTTCAAATAAGCGAGGTTCTTAAGGACCTTAAAGTGAAAACCATGAACTAGCAGGTTGAGATGACTCCACCACTAATACTATGGCCCTTGCAAGACAATTCTCATAGAAACTAACTTTAAAAACAAACAAACAAAAAAAGAAGCTGGGCAAGGTGGCACACACCTGTAATCCCAGAAACCTGGGATGTTGAGGCAGGAGGATCACAAGTTCAAAGCCAGCCTCAGCAATTTAATGAGACCCTAAGAACTTAGCAAGACCCTGCCTCAAAATAAAAAATAAAAGGACTGAGGATGTGGCTCAGTGGTTAAGCACCCCTGGGTTTAATCCCTGGTACACAAAACAAAACAAAACAAAACCTCAAAAAACAAAAAAGGAGGCCTCATAAAACCATAAGAGAAATCCTAATGGTGAGCATAAAAATAAGAACTATTAAATATGCAGGAAAATGTCACACTTGAATATTAAAGAATTTTTTTCGTGGTGTTTTTGTTTGTTTGTTTGTTTGGGTTAGGGGGATTAAACCCCAGGCACTTAACCACTGAACCAAAGATAGATATTATTACTCCAAATGCTATTATATAATGTGCTATTCATGGCAGTATTTTGTTATAATTGCAAAAGTCCAGAATAAACAAAAAAAAAAGTTTCTTGAAATAAAACTGGTTAATCAAATTTTGTTACAACCATGTAGTGTAACATTTGCAATTGCTTACAAAAAGTGGCTTGTTAAGTACTAATAGGGAATTATCTACAAGATATATTTTCAAATAAAAAAATAAGCAGACAGTCCTATTGTGTAGTCATGTAGCATTTGGTTTAACAGGTAGCATGCATGTTTGCACTTTCCAAGATTATCTTTGAAATAATAATTTTAGAACCTAGTTATTTTTTTTTCACTTTTGAGAGAGGTGATTAAATGAATAGGACATGAAATGGGAATGAAGAATTGTTTTACATTTTATAATTTTATTTCTATTTACATTGTAAATAATGTGAATGTATTATTTACCTATTCAAATAAATTTAATTGAATAATTAAGAAAAAATAAATGTAAACTCTTTCACCCAATCAGGATGAATTTGTTTATACTCTCATTTGTTGATTCTTGACATTTCAAAAAATAAATTAATTTTTGGATTTACTTGACTTTACTTATAGAAAACTTCTTGTTTTATCCTTGCTTAGGCATGTTTTGAGAGACAATAATCTTTTGTAAATCATTCATGGTTGATTGAGATGAGTGAACACCCTAAGTTGTTACTTTTCTAATAGTAATTAAAGAATGAAAACTTAAGACTTTGATTTTAACAATTGTATGAGTTAGTAAGACAGGTAAATCTCTTTCCAAATGTAATGGAAATATATAGCATTATTAAAATATGTTGGCTTGAGACATCCACTTTTCATATCAGTTGTAGTTGTTCATTGAAAATCATTTTATCATTTAATATATTTATTGCATAATGTCATTCCTTAAGCAAATATTTATTAGCATAATTAAAAAATATGTGTGGTGCATAAATCAAAGGCATTCCTGTATATCAGCGACAAATCCTCTGAAATGGAAATGAGGACAACCACTCCATTCACAATATCCTCAAAAAAAAATAAAATACTTGGGAATCAACCTAACAAAAGAGGTGAAAGACTTATACAATGAAAACTACAGAACCCTAAAGAGAGAAATAGGAGAACAGGCCCAGCGGCCTGCTGAGGGGCAGAGCCGCCCCCCACCCCCCGCGCCTTCCAGGTAGGCGGAACTGTGACCACCAATGGAAAAGGCCCAGTGGCCCACGGAGGGGCAGAGCTGCCAACCACTCCTGCAAGGTAGGCGGGCCTGCGACCCACCGGCAGAACAGGCGCAGCGGCCTGCTGAGAGGCAGAGCCCCCCCCTCCCCCCGCGCCGGCAAGGTAGACGGAACTGTGACCACCCACAGAACAGGCCCAGCGGCTGGCTGAGGGGCAGAGCCGCCCCCTACCCCACCCCTGCGCCTGCCAGGTAGGCAGAACTGTGACCACCGTCAGAAAAGGCCCAGTGGCCCGCGGAGGGGCAGAGCTGCCAACCACTCCTGCAAGGTAGGCGGGCCTGCGACCCACCGGCAGAACAGGCGCAGCGGCCTGCTGAGAGGCAGAGCCGCCCCCTCCCCCCGCGCCGGCAAGGTAGACGGAACTGTGACCACCCACAGAACAGGCCCAGCGGCTGGCTGAGAGGCAGAGCCGCCCCCCCCCCCCCGTGCCTGCAAGGTAGGCGGAACTGTGACCACCAACAGAACAGGCCAGACCTGCAACCGACAAACAGAACAGGCCCAGTGGCCTGCGGAAGGGTAGAGCCGCCCCCCCCCCCCGTGCCTGCAAGGTAGGCGGACCTGCGACCCACCGGCAGAACAGCCCCAGAGGCCTGCAGAGGGGCAGTGCCGCTGCCTGCGCCTGCAAAGTAGGCAGAACTGCGACCACAGACAGAACAAGCCTAGCGGCCCGCAGAGGGACAGATCTGCCGCCTGCGCCTGCAAGGTAGGCGGATCTGCTACCGACCGGCAGAACAGGCCCAGCGGCCTGCCGGCGTGGTAGGCACATTGCCCCAATTGGAGGAGGGGCAGAGCCGCCGCCCGCGCCTGCGAGGGAGACTTTGCAACTATACAAGACCAATATAAATATATAGGGGGACCATTCAATAGCACAAAGTTTCACCAAGCAGAAAGAAACGCGAACAGTATGAAGAGACAAGGAAAGAAAGGACCACAAGCATTGCAGGTCAACTCAACGTTAGAAGAGGTAATAGCTGCAGCAGATGGAATGTCAGATAAAGAATTCAGGATATACATGCTTCAGATGATCTGGAGTCTCAAGGAAGACATCAGACAGCAAAATCAGACAATGAAAGATCACTTCAACAATGAATTACATAAACAAATCCAAGAAGCAAAAGATCAACTATACAGGGAGATAGAGGTTATAAAAAACAAACAAACAGAAATCCTAGAAATTCAGGAAGCAAAAAACCAACTTGAAAACTCAATTGAGAATACTACCAGCAGAGTAAAACACTGAGAAGATAGAACATCAGACAATGAAGATAAAGTATTTCAACTTGAAAAGAACATAGACAGCTCAGCAAGACTGTTAAGAAACCATGAGCAGAACATCCAAGAAATATGGGATAACATCAAGAGACCAAATTTAAGAGTCATTGGGATACAGGAAGGGACAGAGTTTCAAACCAAAGGAATGAGCAATCTATTCAATGAAATAATATGAGAAAACTTCCCAGACTTGAAGAGTGAGACAGAATCCCAAATCCTAGAAGCCTACAGGATGCCGAATGTGCAAAATCATAAGAGATCCACACCTAGACACATTATAATGAAGATGCCCAACATACAGAATAAGGAGAGAATTTTAAAAGCTACAAGAGAAAGGAAGCAGATTACATTTAGGGGTAAGCCAATCAGGATAACAGCTGATCTTTCAACACAGACTCTGAAAGCTAGAAGATCCTGGAATAGCATATTTCAAACACTGAAAGAAAATGGGTTCCAACCAAGAATTGTGTATCCAGTGAAATTAAGCTTCAGGATGGAAGATGAAATTAAAACCTTCCACAATAAACAAAAGTTAAAAGAATTTGCAGCTAGAAAACCATCTCTTCAAAACATCCTCGGCAAAACATTACAGGAAGAGGAAATGGAAAATAACAATGAAAACCAACAGTGGGAGGTAGGACAGTAAAGGGGGGAAAATAATCAAAGAGGAAAACAAACCATGTTTAGTAACAGAAATAAACAAATATGGCTGGAAGAACAACACATATCTCAATAATAACCCTAAATGTTAATGGCTTAAACTCACCAATTAAGAGACACAGGCTAGTAGAATGGATCACAAAACAAGACCCAACAATATGCTGCCTACAGGAGACGCATTTGATAGGAAAAGACATACACAGGCTGAAGGTGAAAGGTTGGGAAAAATCATATCACTCATATGGACTTCGGAAACAAGCAGGTGTGTCCATACTCATATCAAATAAAATAGATTTCAAGCCCAAGTTAATCAAAAGGGATAAAGAGGGACACTACATACTGCTCAAGGGAACCATACACCAACAAGACATAACAATCATAAATATATATGCCCCTAACAATGGTGCAGCTATGTTCATCAAACAAACTCTTCTCAAGTTCAAGAGTCTAATAGACCACCATACAATAATCATGGGAGACTTCAACACACCTCTCTCACCAATGGACAGATCTTCCAAACAAAAGTTGAATAAGGAAACTATAGAACTCAATAACACAATTAATAACCTAGATTTAATTGACATATATAGAATATACTACCCAACATCAAGCAGTTACACTTTTTTCTCAGCAGCACATGGATCCTTCTCAAAAATAGATCACATATTATGTCACAGGGCAACTCTTAGACAATATAAAGGAGTAGAGATAATACCATGCATCTTATCTGATCATAATGGAATGAAACTGAAAATCAATGATAAAAGAAGGAAGGAAAAAGCATACATCACTTGGAGAATGAACAATAGGTTACTGAATGATCAATGGGTTATAGAAGACATCAAGGAGGAAATTTAAAAATTCTTAGAGATAAATGAAAACACAGACACAACATATCGGAATCTATGGGACACATTGAAAGCAGTTCTAAGAGGAAAATTCATTGCGTGGAGTTCATTCCTTAAAAAAAGAAAAAACCAACAAATAAATGATCTCATACTTCATCTCAAAATCCTAGAAAAAGAAGAGCAAAACAACAGCAAAAGAAGTAGAAGGCAAGAAATAATGAAAATCAGAGCTGAAATTAAGGAAATCGAAACAAAAGAAACAATTGAAAAAATTGACAAAACTAAAAGTTGGTTCTTTGAAAAAATAAACAAAATCGACAGACCCTCAGCCGTGCTAGCGAAGAGAAGAAGAGAGAGAACTCAAATTACTAGCATACGGGATGAAAAAGGCAATATCACAACAGACACTTCAGAAATACAGAAGATAATAAAAAATTATTTTGAATCCTTATACTCCAATAAATTAGAAGATAGTGAAGGCATAGATAAATTTCTTAAGTCATATGATCTGCCCAGATTGAGTCAGGAAGATATAGACAA
The DNA here is from genome assembly GCF_047511675.1 of Marmota flaviventris. Lineage (NCBI taxonomy): Eukaryota > Metazoa > Chordata > Mammalia > Rodentia > Sciuridae > Marmota > Marmota flaviventris. The sequence goes on from NC_092500.1 coordinate 99,302,093, forward strand.
CCTAAACAGACCAATATCAATTGAGGAAATAGAAGAAACCATCAAAAGACTACCAACTAAGAAAAGCCCAGGACCGGATGGGTATACAGCAGAGTTTTACAAAACCTTTAAAGAGGAACTAATACCAATACTTTTCAAGCTACTTCAGGAAATAGAAAAAGAGGGAGAACTTCCAAATTCATTCTACGAGGCCAACATCACCCTGATACCTAAACCAGACAAAGACACTTCAAAGAAAGAAAACTACAGACCGATATCTCTAATGAACCTAGATGCAAAAATCCTCAATAAAATTCTGGCAAATCGGATACAAAAACATATCAAAAAAATTGTACACCATGATCAAGTAGGATTCATCCCTGGGATGCAAGGCTGGTTCAATATACGGAAATCAATAAATGTTATTCACCACATCAATAGACTTAAAAATAAGAACCATATGATCATCTCGATAGATGCGGAAAAAGCATTCGACAAAGTACAGCATCCCTTTATGTTCAAAACTCTAGAAAAACTAGGGATAACAGGAACATACCTCAATATTGTAAAAGCAATCTATGCTAAGCCTCAGGCTAGCATTATTCTGAATGGAGAAAAATTGAAGGCATTCCCTCTAAAATCTGGAACAAGACAGGGATGCCCTCTCTCACCACTTCTGTTCAACATAGTTCTCGAAACACTGGCCAGAGCAATTAGACAGACGAAAGAAATTAAAGGCATAAATATAGGAAAAGAAGAACTTAAATTATCAGTATTTGCTGATGACATGATTCTATACCTAGCAGACCCAAAAGGGTCTACAAAGAAACTATTAGAGCTAATAAATGAATTCAGCAAAGTGGCAGGATATAAAATCAACACGCATAAATCAAAGGCATTCCTGTATATCAGCGACAAATCCTCTGAAATGGAAATGAGGACAACCACTCCATTCACAATATCTTAAAAAAAAAATAAAATACTTGGGAATCAACCTAACAAAAGAGGTGAAAGACTTATACAATGAAAACTACAGAACCCTAAAGAGAGAAATAGAAGAAGATCTTAGAAGATGGAAAAATATACCCTGTTCATGGATAGGCAGAACTAACATCATCAAAATGGCGATATTACCAAAAGTTCTCTATAGGTTTAATGCAATGCCAATCAAAATCCCAATGGCATTTCTTGTAGAAATAGATAAAGCAATTATGAAATTCATATGGAAAAATAAAAGACCCAGAATAGCAAAAATAACTCTAAGCAGGAAGTGTGAATCAGGCGGTATAGCGATACCAGACCTGAAATTATACTACAGAGCAATAGTAACAAAAACAGCATGGTACTGGTACCAAAACAGGCGGGTGGACCAATGGTACAGAATAGAGGACACAGAAACCAATCCACAAAACTACAACTATCTTATATTTGATAAAGGGGCTAAAAGCATGCAATAGAGGAAGGATAGCATCTTCAACAAATGGTGCTGGAAAAACTGGAAATCCATATGCAACAAAATGAAACTGAATCCCCTTCTCTCGTCATGCACAAAAATTAACTCAAAATGGATCAAGGAGCTTGATATCAAATCAGAGACACGGTGTCTGATAGAAGAAAAAGTTGGCTACGTTCTACATACTGTGGGGTCGGGCTCCAAATTCCTCAATAGGACACCCATAGCACAAGAGTTAATAACTAAAATCAACAAATGGGACTTACTCAAACTAAAAGGTTTTTTCTCAGCAAAAGAAACAATAAGAGAGGTAAATAGGGAGCCTACATCCTGGGAACAAATCTTTACTCCTCACACTTCAGATAGAGCCCTAATATCCAGAGTATACAAAGAACTCAAAAAATTAGACAATAAGAGAACAAACAACCCAATCAACAAATGGGCCAAGGACCTGAACAGACACTTCTCAGAGGAGGACATACAATCAATCAATAAGTACATGAAAATATGCTCACCATCTCTAGCAGTCAGAGAAATGCAAATCAAAACCACCCTAAGATACCATCTCACTCCAGTAAGATTGGCAGCCATTATGAAGTCAAACAACAACAAGTGCTGGCGAGGATGTGGGGAAAAGGGTACACTTGTACACTGCTGGTGGGACTGCAAATTGGTGCAGCCAATTTGGAAAGCAGTATGGAGATTTTTTGGAAAGCTGGGAATGGAACCACCATTTGACCAAGCTATTCCCCTTCTCGGTCTATTCCCTAAAGACCTAAAAAGAGCATGCTACAGGGACACTGCTACATCGATGTTCATAGCAGCACAATTCACAATAGCAAGACTGTGGAACCAACCTAGATGCCCTTCAATAGACGAATGGATAAAAAAAATGTGGTAGTTATACACAATGGAATATTACTCTGCATTAAAAAATGACAAAATCATAGAATTTGCAGGGAAATGGATGGCATTAGAACAGATTATGCTAAGTGAAGCTAGCCAATCCCTAAAATACAAATGCCAAATGTTTTCTTTGATATAAGGAGAGTAACTAAGAACAGAGTTGGGAGGAAGATCATGAGAAGAAGATTAACATTAAACAGGGATGAGAGGTGGGAGGGAAAAGGAAAGAGAAGGGAAATTGCATGGAAATGGAAGGAGACCCTCATGGTTATACAAAATTACATACAAGAGGAAGTGAGGGGAAAGGGGGAAAAAAACAAGGGGGAGAAATGAATTACAGTAGAGGGGGTAGAGAGAGAAGATGGGAGGGGAGGGGATGGGGGATAGTATAGGATAGGAAAGGCAGCCGAATACAACAGACACTAGTATAGCAATATGTAAAACAGTGGATGTGTAACCGATGTGATGCTGCAATCTGTATATGGGGTAAAAATGGGAGTTCATAACCCACTTGAATCAAAGTGTGAAATATGATTTGTCAAGAACTATGTAATGTTTTGAACAACCAACAATAAAAAATCAAAAAAAAAGGTTGATAAAGTTTTATCGTAATAGCACTAATCAAGAAAAAGCTGCAATGAGGGTTGGCATGTAGCTCAGTGCTACAACACTTGTCTAGCATGGGTGACTACTCTGGGTTCAATCTCCAATTAAAACACAAACACCCCCCCCCACACACACACACACATATGTGGGGTGTGAATGGAGGAACTTTGATTGGGCAAAGGGGAGGGAAGGGTGGGGAGGGGACATGGGGGCAGGAAAGATGGTAGAATGAGATGGACATCATTATCCTAGGTACATGTATGACTGCACATATGGTGCCGTGCTACATTATGCACAATCAGAGAAAGGAAAAGTTTTGTTGCAATTGTGTACAATGAATCAAAATGCATTCTGTCATATATACCTAATTAAAATAAATAAAGTAATTAAAATTTTTTTTAAAAACCAAAAAAAAATATGTGTGGAATCATTTAGTGAACAAAAAAATTTGTGACATATGCATAAGCTATTAAATAATAAGAATTAATTGTTCCTAAAACTAATTCATTATTGATGATAATTAAGTAAAGTTAGGAAGAAAGGGTACTGAAAGTGGTATATAGATAAAGATTAGATTCTTTTTCTTCTCAGTTTTCTGGAACTCCCAGGAAGTGACTAAACACAGAAAATCTATTATATGACACATTGTAACTAGAAATAAAAAAATATCTCCATTTTCCTGTGACTCATTAAAGTGCAAAGAACATGAGGCTTCAGTACTAGTCTCACCTCCAGTATTGAAAGAGGTGGTTGGCATTTTCAACATGAGTTACTTTTTTCTCTCTAAGCCTAATGTTTTGCACATGATACAAAATGTTAACATTTTGTAAATCTGAACAATGAGAATGGAGATCATGGATCTCAAATTATAATACGTGGTAGAAAATGTTGCATAATTCTTATTTTCCTTCCAATGAACATAAATTTAACTGATAGCAAGTAAGAAGTAATAATTTCAACCATCAAAAAATTGCAGTGGTGAAGTCACCAACCATCACCCATTCATTACAGTCTTTTTGAGGCATCTCATCTTAAGCTGTGCTTTTATGGTTTTCCTCCTATCTTCTTAAATGCTTTTCTCAGAAACCTTTTGTGTTTATTGCCATCATCCCAATACCTTACCCATTTGGGTGCTCAAAGGGTGAGAACTCAGATATTCCTATGGCCACATACCTCATAATATTGCTTAATAATATCAATACACTTGATTCGAACCATCATCTGAACTTCATAATCATACATCAAAATGTTGATGGGATGTCCCCATAGACATAAAAATGTTTAACAAACTTATAAAACATATCTGAAACTAAACTAAACTGATATTCCCTATCAGTCAATGACAACAATATTTTTGCAAAACTGTTTGGACCCAAAACTTTGGAAATATCTCTGTCTTCTCTTTCACATGTTTTCAAAATATATCCAGATTCTGGCTACACTTTGCCAGCACCAACTCTACCAACCTTGATCAAGCCACCATTATCTCTTGCCTGAAGGTCCCTAAGAGCTCTTAAATCGGTCTCAAAGAGCTCTTAGGCAGACTCAGAAACCCTATTTAAACTACCTCCACTGACACACAATCTAATGTCAATGGAGTATTCAGAGTGACCTTTTAAAATAGGAAATTACCTCTTGTAATTCCCTTGCTAAAACCCCCTTCAACAGTTTATCACAATATTCATGCATAAATCACAGTGTCTACAATGACCTCAAATTTGTGCTTTTTAGTAATTGCTGTGATTCCAGTGCATAGAATCATGTGTGACACAGAATGAGAACTCCATAAATACTGGGTTGCCTAGCTCATTGCCCACCATAAATTCCCCATGGTACTTGGGTTTATATATATAACAAATTTGGGGGGTCATTTTCTGGACCAGCTGTCTGGACATCAGTCAATAATTCTATGTTGACTTATTAATTCAAGTAATTGCTAAAATCAGGTAGAACAGTGCAAGATAATGTCATGAAAATATTAATGGCCAAACTAGAGATATAGGATTATAGATTGATCTAGAAATGGATCCTTTTCAGTTCCTAAGTGTTACCAAGTAAATTTCTGTGAACATCACTCAGAGGAAAGACAAGGTTTAGATACAACTGTTCTTCCATTAGTATATTTTTCTTCTTTCCTCCAATCTTATCTGTAAAAACAAGTGTATTAATTCATTTTGTGTTTCTATAACAAATGCCTGACACTGGGTTATGTTTAGAGAAATGAGATTTATTTTATTAATGATTTTGGTGGCTGAGATGAATAAACAATATGGTGACTTTACAGGGCCTTCCTCACTACAGTAGAGAGAGAAGTGGTCACCTGCAAATGAGGTATGCAGCCTTTATGGCATGTATTTTCGAATAATTATTTCAAAGTGTTTTCACAACCAGTTTTTGCATTTAGAGTTCAAGAGACTTGTCACTAAGATAAGAATAGCTTTACAATTAATTCTCCCCATATGCCTGAAGTAAGAGCTCATACAGATATGCTAACGTGCAAAATGTAAGTTAAATCCCTATGTGAGAAATAGCAATGTCTTCCAAAGAGTGAAGGATAAAAAATGCAGAATACAAAATGCAGGGTTCTGTTGGAAAAAAAGTGCCTGTAAACATTTGTGATACAGTTAGTCTATTAACTTATTTTACTTCATTTTTTATATATAAGAGCAGAATGCATTAAAATTCATAATAAACATACAGAGCACAATTTTTCATATATCTCTGGTTGTACACAAAGAAGAGTCACATGTCTTCATACTTGTATTTGGAGTAATGATGTACATCTTATTCTGCCGACTTTCCTACCACCATGCCCCCTCCATTCCCCTCCCTCCTCTTTGCCCTATCTAGAATTTATATAATCCTCCCCTGAACCACATTATGAATCAGCATTCTTAAATCAGGGGAAACATTCAACATTTGTTATTTTGGGATTAGCTAACTTCAATTAGCATTATATTCTCCAGCTCTATCCATTTACCTGCAAATGCCATGATTTTAATCTCTTTTACTGCTAAATAATATTGCATTGTGTATATATATCACAGTTTTTTAATCCATTCATCTATTGAAGGACATGTTGATTCCACAGTTTAGTTTTATGAATTGTGCTGCTATAAACATTGATGTGGCTGTGTCCCTGTAGTATGCTGTTTTTAAGTCCTATGGGTATAAACCAAGGAGTGGAATAGCTGGGTCAAATGGTGTTTTCATTCCAAGTTTTTCAAGGAATCTCCATACTGCTTTTCATAATGGCCACACTAAATTGCAGTCCCTCCAGCAATGTATGAGTGTGCCTTTTTTCCCACATCCTTACCAACACTTATTGTTGTTTGCATTCTTAATAGCTGCCATTCTGACTGCAGTGAGATGAAATCTTAGAGAAGTTTTGATTTGCATTTCTCTAATTGCTAGAGATGTTGAACATTTTTTCATATATTTGTTAATTGATTGTATATCATCATCTGAGAAGTGTCTGTTCAGTCCTTGGCCCACTTATTTATTGGTTATTCATTGGTTATTCAAATTTTGGTGTTAAGTTTTTTGAGTTCTATATATATCCTAGAGATTTGTGCTCTATCTGATATGCGTGTGATAAAAATTTGTTCCCAAATTGTAGGCTTTCTATTCACCTCACGGATTGTTTCTTTTGCTGAGAAGAAGCTTTTTAGTTTGAATCCATCCCATTTATTAATTCTTGATTTTAATTCTTGTGCCAAAGTAGTCTCATTAAGGAAGCTGGAGCCTAATGCAACATGATGAAAATTTGGGCTTCCTTTTTCTTCTAATAGATGCAGTGTCTGTGACCTAGGTTTAATTCCTAGGTCCTTGATCCACTTTGAGTTGAGTTTTGTGCATGGTGAGAGATAGGGGTTTAATTTCATTTTTTTTTTGCATATGGATTTCCAGTTTTCTCAACACCATTTGTTGAAGAGGTTATCTTTCTCCAATGCATGTTTTTGGTGCCTTTGTCTAATATAAGATAACTGTAATTGTGTAGATTAGTCTCTGTGTCCTCTATTGTATAACATTGGTCTACTAGTCAATTTTGGTGCCAATACCATTCTGTTTTTGTTACTATTTCTCTGTAATATAATTTAAGGTCTGGTATAGTGATGCCACCTGCTTCACTCTTCTTGCTATGGATTGCTTTGGCTATTCTGAGTCTCTTATTTTTCCAGATGAATTTCATGACTGCTTTTTCTATTTCTATGAAGAATGTCATTGGAATTTTGATTGAAATTGCATTAAATCTGAATAGTGCTTTTGGTAGTATTGTTATTTTGAATATATTAATTCTGCCTATCCAAGAACAACTATCTTTCCATCATCTAAGGTCTTCTTTGATTTTTTTCTTTAGTATTCTGCAGTTTTTATTGTAGAGGTCTTTCACTTCTTTCATTAAGTTGATTCCCGAGTTTTTGGGTTTTTTTGAGGCTATTGTAAATGCGGTATTTTCCTCATTTCCCTTTCATAGGATTTGTCACTGATATACAGAAATACCTTTGATTTATGGGTGTTGATTTTGTATCCTGCTACTTTGCTTAATTCACTTACTAGTTCTAGAAGTTTTCTGGTGGAACTTTTTGGGACTTCTAGGTATTAAATCACATCTTCAGCAAATAGTGCCAATTTGAGTTCTTCTTTTCCTATCCGTATTCCTTTAATTTCTTTTGTCTGTCTAATTGCTCTGGTCAGTGTTTCAAGAACTGTGTTAAATAGAAGTGGTGAAAGAGAGCATCCCTGTCTTTTTCCAGTTTTTAGAGGGAATACTTTCAATTTTTCTCCATTTAGAATGATGTTGACCTGGGGCTTAGCATAGATAACCTTTATGATGTTGATATATGGTCCTGTCATCCCTAGTTTTTCTAGTGTTTTGAACATATTTTCTTGGAGTACAAATTTTCAAAAATAATTATGAATAATCTTCTGCATTTCTATAGTGTCTCTTCTGATATTTCCTTTTTCATCACGTATGTTAATAATTTGAGTTTTCTCCTTCTCTTCATTAGCATGGCTAAGTGTTTGTCAAAGAACCAACTTTTTGTTTTGTCAATTTTTTCAATTGTTTCTTGTTTCATTCATTGAAATAAAGAGACACATTAAATTCATATGGGTTTTTAAATATTACTATTTCTTTGTGGTTAGCCAAATCCCTTCTCCTTTCCTTATTTCCCACTCAAGTTTATTACATGTCTGTTAACACTTTTTACCCATTTGTGAAGGTTGTTATTTTTTTTTATTAATCTATATGAGCTTTCAATATGTGACTATATATCACATTAACTATATTTTTTTGTTTGACCAAATTTATCATTTTTAAAGAATCACTTCATTTAAAAAAAATTATTTTTTAGGTATGGATGGACACAACACAATGCCTTTATTTTTATGTGTTGCTGAGGATCGAACCCGGGTCTCGCAGTGCGAGGTGAGTGCTCTACCACTGAGCCACAATCCCAGCCCAAGAATCACTTCATTTTGTATTTTTTTTCTTTTTGTGTTTTTCAAACAAAAATTAATAATACAATTTTTTGTTCTGCTTTTGTGGCTATTGTGTTAGTATTTCATCACCAATAAATCACCAAATATTCTAAGTTCCAAACAGGAAGATTCCAAGTTCACTGTCTTGCCATTGTAGGACTTATCATACACTAGAGACCAAAAAAAAAAGAAAAGAAAACAAAACAAAAAAATGTTACTTTGTAAATGAATTGGAAAATACATTATGAAACATTCAATGAATTTTGCTGGAACAACTGACTATGTTTTCGGAAAAATAAACTCAATGTTTGGAAAAAATGTAACTATTAGTCAATAACCAAAGATATTGTTTTTAAATTAAAATTTTTATTTTTACTTAAAAGGAAAGGTAAATTTAAAACATGGTGTTATAAAACTATAATAGACCTAATTGACATAGATCAGGAGTTCTCTCAGAGTTTCCTGAGAGAATGCAGATTGAGATAACCTATTAATAAATTTAATTCTTATAGTTCTATTAGAAGAGGGAGCGGACTGGGGATGTAGTTCAGTGAGTGAGCACTTACCTAGTGTGCTTGAGGCCCTGGGCTCTATCCACAGTATTACAAAAGAAAAAGGGGCACAGGAGGAGAAAGAACAAATGAATAAAGGGAAAGAAAAGTGGGAGAAAGTGTTTCAGGTAAAGATGTCAGGGCATTCAAAGTCCCACTGGTGTTAATAAGAATGGCCCTTCCTTCACTAAGGAGGGTGGCTTGGCAGTAGCATCCAGACAGGGTGAATGTTGATACCTGTGAGACTGCAGAGACAGCCTGGCTCACAGAGGCAGAAGTTTGAAAATAATCTGTTGTTTAAAACAGGCCAGGCTTTGTGATCGACACAGTAGTGTAGAGAAGGAAATAAATAGGACAACTCCAAGTTTCTGTCTTTATATTCAGTTGAAATGTGGTGAGCTTTTCTAACATAGGAACATATTTTAAGGGAAATATTATTTACTTAATTTTCATTTGGGAATGTTGAGTTTGAGCAGTTAATGTTTGGAACATCAGGAGGAGATGTTGATTGATAGGAAAATGTATAAGATGAAACCTAATGGACAAATGTTTTCAGCACATGCACATTATGAATACCTGTTTATGGTGGTAATTTAAATAGTGAGGACAGGTAAAGGTATCAAGAAAATATAGAGCCAGGAAAGAGGTGCTTAAGAAGGGAGTTATGAATGCTGATGACAAGAGGTCCATTGAGTGAAATAGATCAAATGTCACCTAAAAGATTGCAAGAGCCTTGGAATCATGGGAATGGAACCAGATTTTAATGGGTTGAGTAGTGAGTATAAAATCAAATGCAGACAGAACTCTGGGAACTTTTGCTTATTTAAAAAGATTGAGAGTGAGGATAACAGGTATATTGGGATATGAGGTCAAATGAGATTGAAAATAGCATATAGTTTTAGGCTGATGTGAAGGATACCACTATTACAACTGAATATTCAGAAAGAAAGAGGTATAGTTAACAGTGTATGACTCCTTGGTGGAAGGAATGGTTGGACCCAAATAAAGAGAAAATTAACTTTATCAATGAGTAAGAAGAATTCAGCTTTCTAACTAGTCAGAAGTAAGATGAGAAGCATGTGTGTGTATATATATAGAAGGGCAGCTAAGAGATTTTCAGTCTGATCAGTGTCTTCTCTTTCTCTGCAATATGGATTATCTCAGAATAAGAGGAATTATATGTGAAAGAGTAAGAGATTTAATACAAAAGGAAGATGTGCAATAAAATTATTTTCATAGAATATGAGAGTGGTGACAAAGTAATGTAACAGGACATACCGTATCAGTGTCAAATAATTTCATGTTGGTGACAATGAATTTGTATCACAGTAAATCAGATCTATTCTGCAAGTATTTGTCTCAACAGTCATTGACAGAGAAATAAACAATTTCAGATAGGATTATAATTTTGCTGAACAAGTGGGGTAAAAGAAGTTCAGGAAAACTTAGTGCATTGGCAGAAATACCATACAATGGAACCAATCTGAACATGGAGAAAGGTAAAGAAGGACGAAGACCCACAGGTTAGAAGTAGAGTTACAGATAGGGCTGGAGATGCTAATGAAATGAAAATATTATTTTCCAACTTAGAAATGATGTGAACAAATTTGAGTGTTGATGTTTGTGGAAGGTGGGAGACTTTAGTAGGACATTTTTAGATGAACCATTTAAAGGTTATAAAAAAAAAGACACATCTTACTCTACTATGTTGTACTGTATCGTGCTATAATGAACAAACTGTTAACACCATACAGAATTCAGTAAGTCATTTTTGAGAGGTAACAGTTAAAATTCATGACTATGACTAATGTGCTGCCATGGTAGTGATTGGCTGAGACAGTGGAAGAGGTTATTTGGAGGTAGAGAAGTAAAGAGTTCTAATTGCCAGTATGTATGAGGATGGGGGGGGGGGCAACATGGTGGAGAGAAAGGCTGTGCTTCATCATCAGTGATGAATACAAAGGATGTCTGGGAGAACCTAGGAAGGAATGTGAATAGGGGAAATAAACTGTCATGGGAAGATGAACTTTGTAAGAAAAAAGATGTGATCAAGGCTAGAGGGAAATGATGTCAGTAGGGTGGTTCTGAGTCATCAGGTACAAACTACCTAAATTTGAAATTTAAGTAGGGTAATTTCTTAATGCTTGTTAACTGGTGACCACTGATGTCTTTCAAGTTATAGTTATTTGTCATACCACACCAGACTATATTTTCTATATTATGCTAAACTTAATGCAAGCACTATTCGATGTGTTCTAGTTTGGCTACCACTAAGAATTATTAAATGCAATTTAACAGGTAGAGTGAAAAATATGATTTCTATTCCAACAAACCTACATGCATTTTTATGTGCTCTATGAGATTCTTCTTCCTTGTATCCTCCCATGAAGCTTCAGTTTGGCTCATTTTCTTTCTTAGATTTGATGTGGTAATGTTCTCATCAAGTAGTCTTTAATTTTTCTCTCTTATTGGTGCATTTTAGTTGTACATAACAGTTGGGTTCATTTTGACATAAAGATACAGGTATGGAAGTATACAAATTAATTTACTCCACTTCAGTTCCCTGGTCCTCCCCTTTCTCTTCCCTCCTCCCTACCCCCATTAACCTTCTTCTACTCCACTGACCTTCCCTCTATCTTTATGATCAGAGCAATCCCCCACCACTGCTTTATTTGACCCTTAATTTTCTAGCTTATTGAACTTAACAAGATATTCTCTACTTCCATCCATCTAGTAGCAAATGCCATAATTTCATTTTTTATGGCTGAGTAAAACTCCATTGTGTAGATACAGCACATTTTCTTAATCAATTATTAATGGGCATCTGGGCTGGTTCCATAACTTGGCTATTGTGAATAGTGCTACTGTAAACATTGGTGTATCTATATTTGTAGAGTTTGCTGATTGCTGATTTTAGTTCTTTTGGATAAATGCCAAGGAGTTGGATAGCTGGGTCATATGGTGGTTCCATTCCTAGTTTTTTTTTTTTTTTTTTTTTTTTTTTTTTGAGGGATCTCCATATTCTTTTCCAAAGAGATTTTTCTAATTTGCTGTCCCATCAGCAAAGCATGAGTGTACCTTTTCCTCCACATCCTCACCAGCATTTATCACTATTTGTATTTTTGATAATTGCCATTCTGACCAGAGGGAGATGAAATCTCAGTGTATTTTTAAATTTCATTTCCCAGATTGCTAGAGATGTTGAAAATTTTTTCATGTATTTTTTTTGCCTATTTGTGATTCTTCTTTTCAATAGCAGCTTTTTTATTTAATTCTTCCTTCATTGATCTTAAATGGAAAGATCTATGATGTATAAAATGTCTTTTTTTAAAAAAATTCTTTTTAGTTTTATGCAACACTGGGATGCACCTTAACATAATCTCAAAAGCATGTAACCCAGCCTGCTGTTTACTGAGAATTTCTTCTGTAGTGTATTCACTCTGTCTTGAATTTGGGCAGGAAATAAATGTTTTCATATGCTTTTCTTATTCTGGGAGGCCTATTTGACTTTCTGTCAAGGCTCTGCATGCAATCCATTAGGAACCAATATTAAGCACAGTAAAAAGTAGGCTGCTTACAGTTGTAATGCTTGGAATTATATTGTGGATTTTCTTATTTCTCCTTCCATATCTATTATTATTGTTACTTTGATTTTCGCTGTTCTCATCTTACTTTGTCCTCTCCCTCACTAACTTGTATTTTTCTCTCTCAAATAAAGCTTTGTTTCATTATTTGATTCAGACTCTTTTAAAAAATATTCAGGGAGAGAATAAGTTTGTGCTTGTACCTTTTGTAAAAATCTGTCTGTTATGTTCCAAACCAGTAATTTTTTTGTTGTTGTTGTTTCTTTTAGGTTTTTAAAATCTGCTTTTATTAATTAATTGTAAGTAAAATAAATATTTCAAAAATATAAACATAATATAAACTTAATGATGTCCTACATTTCAAGTCTTTGAATACAACAAATGTATCAAATAATGAAGCAAAGTAGTCAGCATCCTAAAGCCCAGTGACAGTGGTAACAGACCTCCCCTTCAAAAAAATATGGAACGCTTCACAAATTTGCGTGTCATCCTTGCACAGGGCCATGCTAATCTTCTCTGTATCATTCCAATTTAGTATATGTGCTGCCACAGTGATCACCCAAACCAGTATGTTTTTAATTGCAATGTTAGTCCCTTTATATATGTAAAAGCTATCTATGTTTTTCTTTAAAAATTGATTTTAATAGTTTCTACAGTAGCTAAGATGGTTTGAATTTTTCCACATATAACTTTCCCTGAGAACAGGCTTATGCTGAGTAGTTTCTTACCCACCCTGTGTAAACTTACAGGCCCAACAATTTATTTCTATCTTGAAAATACTTGGCATTTTCTTCATCCCTAAAGGTGTGGGATAATTTTAGGTTGTCAAGTTATTTAACAAGTGCCATTCCAAATAGGAAGGTAAATAAGTTATGAACTTTTGAATGTCTTTAATTTTGTCACTCCAAGCATTCTGGATGATACTTCTCAAACAAATACCTTTGGAAGTCTTCAGGTCCTAACACCTGCTTAACCTGCTCATTCACATCCTCATTAATCAGCCTACACTATTTTCCATCTGTGCTTACCAGCACATACAAAGATGATGAACTATCTAATTCTAAGAATCTGTGGAGGTTTCTCACAGCATTGTTCATTTCTCCAAGCCTAGTGTAAACTTTATTCATTCAGGGATAAACTCCATTTAAAGAAGGCACATCAAATAATTTTTGGAAGTGAGAGATAATAGCTTACAAAGTTTAAAGGACATGTTGCTATCCTTTTCCTTATTTTTAACTTCTTCCTTCATTGTATCCACCATAGACAACAGATCTTCAACTTTAATATCTTCATTTTCATCCTGTTTCTTTAAATTATTCCAAGGCACCAGTTCAGTAGATAGTATTTTCAAGGACTTATACAAATCCTTTAGGGATGTCAGTTCATCTTCCCACATTTCTATTACAGGAATAAGATGCTCAAATCCACAAAGTTGTATAAGATTTTTATTAAAATTTTGGGTTCCTCCTTTGTTCTGTTTATAAATTATTACTGGAGTTCCTAGGTTGTAAATTGATGCTACCCAGCAAAGAAAACCATCAGTTAGGACCGATTGATGGTTTTCTTTGCTGGGTTCATCTTTTCTCTGTGTCCTCAGTGTTTTTTAGTGACTGACAAGCTCCTGTAATTTGATACTTTCCTTTATAGCTTTTTTTTCAGTTTCTTCACTTGTTATTTTTTAAGTTTTAATTCCTGTTGTGTGGGCCTGCTTTCCAAATTTTTTGGAGGTTCAGCTTTTCACTTGTAAGTGCATCAATCTTGGATCTTATATACTTGAGTTGATTCTGTAATGACACTAGAAGGCATTTATAGGCTTGGTGATGTACCTATATTTCAATAGTCTTTTTCTTCTTCTGGATTTTCAAATCATTGTTAGGTTTTTCCTTGGATTCACAGTAGTCAATTAGGCAAGGCAACTGTCTATCCAGGACAGTATGAGAAACTCTTTTGCAGAGATAGGCAAACACTCTGTTTTGAGCTATGATGTGCTGTTCATCCTCCTGCGTTAATCTACAGATATCTTTTTTTGCAAAGAACCGATAATAATCTGCATTAAAAAATGACAAAATCATAGAATTTGCAGGGAAATGGATGGCATTAGAGCAGATTATGCTAAGTGAAGCTAGCCAATCCCTAAAAAACAAATGCCAAATGTCTTCTTTGATATAAGGAGAGTAACTAAGAACAGAGTAGGGACGAAGAGCATGAGAAGAAGATTAACATTAAACAGGGATGAGAGGTGGGAGGGAAAGGGAGAGAGAAGGGAAATTGCATGGAAATGGAAGGAGACCCTCAGGGTTATACAAAATTACATACAAGAGGAAGTGAGGGGAAAGGGGAAAATAATACAAGGGGGAGAAATGAATGACAGTAGAGGGGGTAGAGAGAGAAGAGGGGAGGGGAGGGGGGATAGTAGAGGATAGGAAAGTCAGCAGAATACAACAGACACTAGTATGGCAATATGTAAATCAATGGATGTGTAACTGATGTGATTCTGCAATTTGTATACGGGGTAAAAATGGGAGTTCATAACCCACTTGAATCAAAGTGTGAAATATGATATATCAAGAACTATGTAATGTTTTGAACAACCAACAATAAAAATTTTAAAAAAAGAACCAATAATCTCTTGTTGTTCTATTCATTTCATTTTTTCTTGTAATGTTGGTATTTTGCCTGTAAAATTTTCTGCTCCTTGTGAAGATCTTTTATTTTAGCTTCTTGCTGGCAAACCTTATTTAGGGATACATCTTCCAATTCACCAATTTTGGCTTTCATACTCTCCATCATTGGTTCCAACTCATTTGGAAGCTTGCTCTTCCTGATGGGCTGCTCAATTTTGTTTTAGCTGAAGTTCATTTTTAAGCTTCTGGTTATTTTCTATAAGCTCCTGTATCATGTTCTGTTGATGTGCTATTTCTTCCATCAACCTTTTCAAATTCTGTCTCATCCTTTGTGATGATTGTTTGCCAAAAAGGATGCAATCTTTTATATCTGATCTTTTGACTAAGCACAGAGATTTTAAGCCATGCTTCATCAACAGCACATTTATAATTTCCCATTCTGCTTCTTCCTGCTTTTTTTTTAAGCATGCGTGTTTTTGTTTGATGTTTTGTTTTTTTATAATCGACTGGACTTCTGATTTTTAGGGGCTGCCAGAAATGTAGTTTCTTTTGAAGAATTAAAAGAAGTAGAGACTGGTAATAAGAAAATTTGAGTTGTCTCAGCCATGGCACATTCCTCTTGCATCTGACACCTGGTCATTCAAGTGGATCTCAATGAAGTCATCTCATGTCTGAAACTGGATCTTCATAAAGCTGACTGGGAAGTTCAAAATAGGGCAGATTCCATCTGGAGGGGGGTCATTTTTCTGTTTTAAAGATGGTGCCTTCCGGAATGGGATTGTGGCTCAGTGGTAGAGCGCTTGCCTGGCATGTGTGAGGCCCGGGTTCAATCCTCAGCACCACATATAAATAAACAAAGTAAAAAAAAAAAAATCTATTAGTAACTTAAAAAAAAAAAGAATGGAATTAAATAAAAAAGATGGTGCTTTCTCCACTATCTATGTTTTATTCTGTATTTGATGCGTGGAGTTCTCACCAAAGGGTTGGCATATTTTTTCAATACTGTTTCAAGGCCATTTCTAAGTGAAATTCTAACACAGCAGCTGCACATTTGGAGCCAGTGCAGGTCAGAGTACAGATCTAGCACAGTATTTTCCCAATTTTTTCTGTTCTATTTACATCAATGGGTCAATGAGTTAACTTTGTCTTTGAAGAATGGTAACACTTCCTATCACACATTGGACACTTACATAGAATATAGTCTCCGTGATGTATCATTGACAAAGTCTAAAAATCTTTCAATTTTTTTTTATTGCTAGGTGCTATGATATGTACCTATAATCTCAGCTACTCAGGAGGCTGAGACAGGAGGATCATAGTGGTGAGACCACCCTGGGAACCTCAGTGCAATACTTTTTCAAATAAAATTTATTTATTATTAATTATTCAAATAAATACCAACTTCAGTAATTATATATCCTCTTTCATATATATATATATATATATATATATATATATATATATATATATGAAATTTGTGTCTTCTCTCTATTGATTTGTCCATGTGGAGGTCTATCAATATAGTTGTGTTTTCATAAAAATTTGGGTTAACTTGTTTTTTAATTTTTATTTTCATTGATATGTCCTAATACCCATATGTTTCTTCTTTCTTTGGGTCTTTCTCTTCTCTTTTGACTTTCTTTCAGAAACTTGGTTCATTAATTTGAGACTTTCTTCTTCATGGAGTTATTGCTCAATTCTATAAATTTCCTCCTAAACTGTGATTTATTTCTCACAAATTTTGATCTGTTGTGTTTTCATTTTATTACATTAAAAGTTTTTTCTAATTTCCCTCCTGACATTCTTTTTTCAAAAAATATTGATTCTTTTTAATTATATATAACATTAGAATACATTTTGACATAATCACCAAAGCATGGAATATAATTTGCATTTCCTCCTTCTCTCCTCCTCCTACTCCCTACTTCCTTCCTTCTACTCTACTGATCTTTCTGCAATTTATTTAGTTTTTTTTGTAATTAGTGTCGTGTGGATATATTTAATGTAGGGATTATGGCATTTGCTGGTAAATGGATGGAATTGGAGACTATCATGCTAAGTGAGATAAGCCAGTTCCAAAAAGCCAAATGTCAGTGAAATGTTTTCTCTGATATGTGAAGCTAATCCAAAATGGTGTGGGATTGGGGGGTTGGGGAAGAGGGAATTTCATCAAAACAGGGTAAAGATAAGTGGAGCAGATGAAGGGGATTGAGCGGGAGGAAGAAGGGACAGGAAAAAAGAACAGTGAAATGCATCTGACCTAACCTCCTGAAAGTCTTTTTGACTGCTTGGCTGGTATTAAATCTTCAAATATTTTTCTAAATATTGATTTCTAATTACATCACATTGTGTTTAAGTAATACACTTTTAATGATTTGAATCCCTTAAACATTTTGAACTTTATGTTCTAGAATATGGTATATTTTGGTGAATATACTATGTATATGTGAAAAAAGAAAGCTTATTCCTTACTGTGGAATGGAATGTTCCATACAAGTCAGTTGGGTCAAAGTAGTTATGGTTTTGTTGAAATTTTCTATATACTTGATACCTTAGTACTTTCTTGTATACATGATGTATTAAGTACTGAGAATGGAGTTGTAACATCCGGAACTGAATTGTGCATTTACCTTTCTTGTTCAAGTTGATAAGATTGGCTCCATGTTTTGAAAGCTATTTTTAGTTACATAAGTATTTGAAATTATGTTTTTTTAGTAATCGTTATATAATCCTATTTTTTTAAATCTCTGATAATATTCCTAGTTCTATATTTTATTTTGTATTATATCAATGTGGTCAGTGCAGATTTTTTTATTGATTAGTGTTTATGGTATTTCCTTTTTTATTTTTTATTTTTAAAATATATATGCCTTATATTTAAAAATGTTTCTTGAAGGCAGCACATAGTTGGGATGGTTGTTTTATTGAGACATTCTATACCACATATTTGGGTAGATTATTATAATCTATATTTAATGTAATTATTGATATGGTTAAAATAATTAGTTTTTGATTTATTTATAACTGGCAAAATTATATATTTTATAATGTATGGCATAATATTTTGAAATATAAACTTAAATACTCACATACACATACAGGTGGAATGGCTAAATAGAGCTTATTAGCATACATATTACTTCACATATTAGATGCTTTTTGTGGTGAGAATACTACTCTCTTAATGAGTTTTAAGTTGCCATGGTTTGAATATTCCCTCCAAAACTCATGTTGAAATTCAATTGCTGTTGGACATAGTAAACTGTGTGATCTTTAAGAGGTGATTCATGAGGGTTCTGTTCATGAGAGGATGTACTCTTATTTGGGGGGGTATTTATTTCAGCAGATGGTTCAGTCTTATAAAATGGATGAGTTCAGCTCAATTTCATCTCTCTGAAGGACACATGGTCTTTCTGCCATGTTATGATGCAGAAAGAAGGAAGGTCCTTACCAGTTCTGATTCCTCTACCTCATACTTCTGACTCCAGTAAAGCTTTTTTGTATAAATTTTTATACTTACAGCTTTCCAGTCAATTATAGCAGCAGAAAATAGACTAAGACCCAAGTATATAATTTGTTTTAAATTAAACATCATGTTGTACAATGGATCTTTTCAACTTATTCCTCCTTTCTAAATGAATTTTTGTGCCTTCTCCAGTGCTGTTCCCCTAACCCCTAACAGTTCTTGTAGCTTATTATCATTATTTAATACAATTAGTTTGAATTCTTAAGCAGTTTATAAATCTTCATTTTTAAAATGCCCTGTTACATTGTTTTATTTAACACTTTTATTGATAGTGTTATGGTTCATGGTTTCTCATCCTTTGGTCATATGTTGGTGTCTATACTTTTGAAGAAGTAGAGATTTACTCCAGTCTTAGCAGACTGGCTTTGGTTGGGAAAACCTTCACTGGTTATTCTATCCAGAGATTTTAGGCAGGCCATCTTTCATGGTGCATGGGTGGAATTGCTGCTGAACTCTTTGGGTAGGATGGCCTGTTACCTGGGTCTGTAAGGGATGGTGAGAAGTGTGGGTTCATGCAGGTTGATCTCATGCTAGTAAGGACTTTTAGCCTAAGTCTTCAAGGACTGTTTACATGCTAGAATGTCTATGGCTCCTGATTCTGAAAGGATGAGTCTGAGACCTAACTGTGTATTATTTGTGCCTTCTGTTTATTTTTCAATAGCCTCACAGGGGCTAATTTCTTTTTCAGTGAAAAACCTCTGGCCTTTTTAATTCTCTCCATTGCAATTTTTGTAAGGTAGACTTAGGTCCTTAATACTTGGTAGCTGGCTGTGGTCTGACTCTGCAAGTGTGGTCCTTGAGCCTCAGTCCATGGTAACCAACCTAGTATCAGGTTCAACTACAATGGGTCTGGATCTTGGTTCCATTGGAGCCTGGAGTAATGAGGAATCCTGTGTTTTCTATTTCATACAGATATTAAAATGTATTCAGAGTATGCTTTAATTATCTGTCTAATGTGTATAAGAACCACAATGGCATCCTAATTTCTAACTGTGTATTATTTGTGCCTTCTGTTTATTTTTCAATAGCCTCACAGGGGCTAATTTTATTAGTCTTTTTCAGTGAAAAACCTCTGGCCTTTTTAATTCTCTCCATTGCAATTTTTGTACTGTGTAATTAATTTTAGTCAATGTTATCTTCTGTGTAGTACATTTTTATTTAATTTGCTTTTCAGTGTAATTACTTGTGATGCATGTTTTGGTATTTACTTTTTTAAAATTCTTTTTTCTTAATGAATTTAAGTCAACCAAGTTTTACAATACAGATATTTATATATTTTATAAATATATAAACATATATTTTCATTATAATTCTAATAAGAATAGGAAGTGCTACATGATCACTCTTTTGGCCTATATTTTACTTGTCTTATTATGACAGTATTTTTTAGCAATTTTTATTGGTTTATGTTTTATGGTGTACTTTTTTTTTCTTTTATCAATCTTTGTACTTATATTAAAAATACATCTCATTAAGGCAGCAGTGGAACCCAAAAGAGAGTCCTGGAGTGCAGTCTTCCAATGTGGACCAGCAATTGCAATTCTCTGATTTAAAATCTCCAGGCTAATAGGCCTCCCAGCAAACAGCAATCCTAAGTCTACATCCCACCTCCAGGAGTTTCATCCCCAGGACAAACCATTTCACCCTAACAACTACAAGCATTCTGAGTGTGGAGTTATCACCAAACTCCAGATAATCCCACCAATTGGCTAAGAAGGGAAGCTGAGGAACTTCTGAACTCCAATGAAAACAATTGTTAAATTTTCCATCAAGATCCTTGTATTTCTCTCTCACATCTCTATCGTTTTTGAAACCAAATATTCTTTATGCATCAGTTTATCAAGGACTGGTATGTCAGAATAGTATATTACAGTTTTGTTTTGTATTCTATTATTTTTACTATTTTTGTTATTATATATGTATATATATTTTACTTTTAAAATCATGCATATATTTTTTCCTCTCATCTGTTTCCCTGGATTCTCTTTCTTTTCTCCTGCTAGCAACCAACCTCTATCAGTTCCTCTTTAACTTTTAATATAACCTTCTACCTCTGTCTTGTCTCCTGCTTCCTTATAAACATCACATCCTACACCACTTCTGTTCCCTCTTTGTTCACCATTTGAAATTGTAAATCCTTTTGCAAATTTACTGTATTTAAGTAGACCATAATTAATCATACCATTTCTGTTTATTGACACAAAACTGTAGACATCTTAATCAGAACAATTTGTTTTAAGTCTGCATATTGCTTGCATTGAGTGCTGTTAATATTGGTCTCTCCCTTAAAGGTGAGGTACTGGAAACCTTCAATGACAGTATAAATCTACAGGGTAGAAATGGTGCTGCCTCAGATCCACACTTCCAGATGGGAAGACACAAGAACAACATGAAAAAATAAGGAAACTAGATGCCCCAAAGAAACCAAGTTTCTCCAATAATAAAATCCATTGGTAACACAGTAAAATAAATGTCAGAGAATGAGTAATGTGGGTAGTAAAACTGATCTGTGACATAAAGAATGATGTAAGGAGTGAAATGAGAAATAAATTTTAGGAGATGAAAGATAACTTCAATAAAGAGATAGAGATTCTGAAATGAAATGAAGCAGAAATCCATAAAGTAAAGAAATCAATAGATCAAATTAAAAATTCAATAGAGAGCATCACCAATAGACTAGACTACTTGAAAGACAGAACCTCAGACAATGAAGACAAAATATGTAATCTTGAAAATAAAGTTGACCACATAGTGAAGATGGTAAGAAACCATGATTAGAATCTCCAAGAATTATGGAATAACACAAAAAGACCAAATTTAAGATTTCTTGGGATAGAGGAAGGAGCAGATATACAAACAAAAGGAATGAAAAATCTTTTCAATGAAATAATATCAGAAAATTTTCTAAACCTAAAGAATTAAATGGAAAATCAAATAAAAGAGGCTTCATGACCCCAATTGTACAAAATTACAACAGACTTACACCAAGGCACATTTTAATAAAAGTATCTGGCATACATAATGAGAATAGCATTTTAAAAGCCATGAGAGAAAAAATCAGATTACTTATTGGGGGAAACTAGTTCATATCTCAGGTGATTTCTCAACTCAGACCATCAAAGCAAAGAGGGCCTGGAATAACATATATTAAGCTCTGAAATAAAATAGATATCAACCAAGAATTTTATATCCAGCAAAATTAAGCTCCAGATTTGAAGATGAAATAAAAACACTTTCATGATAAAGTTAAAAGAATTCACAACTAGAAGGCTTGCATTACAGATCATTCTCAACAAAATATTCTATGAGGATGAAATGGAAAAAAAGTGAAAACCAGCAAAGAGAAGAACCACACTAAAGGAATAGTCAATCAAAGGAGAAACTAAATCAAGCTAAAACTCAGACATAAACCAAAATGACTGGTAATACAAATTATATTTCAATAATAACCTTGAATGTTAATGGCCAAAACTCATCAGTCAAAAGACGTAGACTGGATATTGGATTAAAAACAAGACCCCAAAATATGCTGTCTCCAAGACAGTCACCTCATAGGCAAATACATTCACACAGACTGTAGGTGAAAGGATGGGAAAAAACATCTCACTCACTTGGATCAAGTAAACAAGCAGGAGTTTCTATCTTTATATCAGGTAAAGTGGACTTCAAACCAAAGTTAGTCAAAGAGATAAAGAAGGACATTTCATACTGCTTAAGGGAACTATACATCAGCAAGACATAACAATCATTACCCAATAATGGAGCATCTATGTACATCAAACAAATCCTTCTCAATTTTGAGAATTAAATAGAAAACAACTCAATAATACTGGGTGACTTTACTACTGGATAGATCTTCCAAACAAAAACTAAACTAAAAAAAATTATAGAACTAAATAACAAAATCAATAATTTAGATTTAATGAATATATATATATATATATATATATATATATATATATATATATACTATTTTACCCATCAATGAGTGATACAATTTCCTCTCAGCCACACATGGATCCTTCTCTAAAACAGACCATATGTTAATCCACCAAGCAACTCTTAGCAAATATAAAACAATGGAGATAACTACCCTGCATCCTTATCAGATCATAATGGAATGAAATTAGAAATCAACAATAAATTAAAAAATTGAAGCTAATTTAACACCTGAAGACTAAATAATATGTTTCTGAATTATGAATCAATAGTAGAAGATATCAGGGATGAAATAAAAAAATACTTAGAGGTAAATGAGAATACTGATACAACATATGAAAATCTGTGGGACACCATAAAAGCAGTGCTAAGAGAAAAGTTCATTGCACTATGCTCATTCATTAAAAGAACAAAAAGGCAATAAATAAATGACTTAACATTACATCTCACAGCCCTAGGGCAATAGAACAAAACAAAACAACATCAAAAAAATCAACACCAAAGCAGAAGAAGACAGGAAATAATTAAAATCAGAGCTGAAATCAATAAAACTGAAACAAAAGAAATAATTCAAAGAATTGTCAAAACAAAAAGATGGTTCTTTGAAAAAATAAATAAAATTGATAAACACTTAGCTACATCAATGAAGAGAAAGAGAAAACTCAAATTACTAAAATTCTTGATAAAAAGGAAATATTACAACAGATACTACAGAAATACAGAAGATAATCAGAAACTATTGTGAATATTTATACTCCAATAAAATAGAAAATCTTGAAGACAATGACAAACTTCTAGAGACATATGAACTACCCAAACTGAATCAGGAGGACATACATGATTTTTAAAAAATATTTATTTCTTTAGTTTTAGGTGGATACAGTATCTATAAGCAATGAAATAGAATATGCTATCAAAAGCCTTCCAATCAAGAAAAGCCCAGGATCAGATGAATTCTCAGCCAAGTTTTACAAGTCTTTCAAAGAAGAATTAACACCAATACTTCTCAAATTATTCCATGAAACAGAAAAGGAGGGAACCCATACAAACTCATTCTATAAAGCTAGTATCACCTTGATACCAAAATAAGACAAAGACACATCAAAGAAAGAAAACTTCAGACCGATATCCCTGATGAACATAGATGCAAAAATTTTCAATAAAGTTCTGGTAAATTTCATACAAAATAAATGAAAAAGATAGTGAACCATGATGAAGTGGGGTTTATCCCAGGATTGTAAAGTTGGTTTAACATACAGAAATCAATAAATGTAATTCATCACATCAATAGACTTAAAGACAAGAATCATATGTTATCTCAATAGATGCAGAAAAAAATATTTGACAAAATATAGCACCCCTTCATGTTGAAAACACTAGGAAAACTATGGGTAGTAGGAACATACCTCAACATTGTAAAATCTATCTGTGTTAAAATCAAGGCCAACATCATTTTAAATGGAGAAAAAATGAAAGCATTTCCCCTAAAACCTGAAATAAGACAAGGGTGCCCTCTTTCACCACTTCTATTCAATATTGTTCTTGAAATTCTAGCCAGAGCAATAGACAGAAGAAAGAAATTAAAGGGATATGAACAGAAAAAGAAATCAAACTATCACTATTTGCCAATTATATGATTTTATAGAGCCAAAAAATTCAACCAGAAAACTTCTAGAATTTATAAATAAACTCAGCAAAGTAGTAGGATATAAAATCAACACCCATAAGTCAAATGCATTCCTATACATCAGTGATAAATCCAATGAAAAGGAAATCAGAAAAACTATCCCACTGACAATAGTCATGAAGAAAATAAAATACTTGGAAATCAACCTAACAAAAGAGATGAATGACCCCTACAATGAAAATTACAGAACACTAAAAAAAGAAATTAAAAACCTTAGAAGATAGAAAGATCTCCCATGCTCTTGGATAGCAGAGTTAACATTGTCAAAATGGCCATACTACCAAAGGTATTATACAGATTTAATGTACTTTCCATTAAAATCCCAATGATTTTCTTCATAGATATAGAAAAAGCAATCATGATACTCATTTGGAAAAATAAGAGACCCAGGATAAATAATATCCAAATATAAGAGATCCAAAGCAATCCTTAGTAAAAAGAGTGAAGCAGGTGGCATCACAATACCAGACCTTAAACTATATTATAGAGCCATAGTAACAAAAACAGCATGGTATTGGCAACACAACAGAAGGCCCAAATCTACATGTTGCCTTAGGAACTGACTTCCTTAACAAGTCTTGTAAAGCACAAAAAGTGAAGAATCAATAAATGGGATGGATTCAAACTAAAAATCTTCTCAGAAAAAAAATAATAACATGAAGAAAGAGCCAATGAAATGGGAGAAAATCTTTACCACACATACTTCAGATAAAGCATTAATCTCCAGGATATATAAAGAACTCAAAAAACTTAACACCAATAAGACATGACCCAATCAATAAATGGACCAAGGAACTAAACAGACATTTCACAGAAGAAGAAATACAGTCAATCAACAAATATATGAAAAAAATGTTCAACATCTCTAGCAATTAGAGATTAGCAAATGCAAATCAAAACTACTCTAAAATTTCATATCACTCCTGTCAGAATTACAATCATTAAAAATACAGGAAACAATAAATGTTGGTGAGGATGTGGGGGAAAAGGTACACTCACATATTGCTGGTGGAACTGCAAATTGGTTCAACCATTCTGGAAGGCAGTATTGAGATTCCTCAGAAAACCTGGAAAGGAACCACCTTTTGACCCAGTTGTCCCATTCCTTGGCATATACCCACAGGACTTAAAATCAGCATACTACAGTGGTGCAGCCACATCAGTGCTTACAGCATCTCAATTCACAATAGCTAAATTATGGAAACAACTTAGATGCCCTTCAACAAAGGAATGGATAAAGAAAATGTTGTATATATACACAATATCATATTACTCAGTCTTAAAGAAGAATGAAATTATGGCATTTTCAGGTAAATGGATGGAACTGGAAAATATCAGTTATTCATATATATATATATATATATATATATATATATATATATCCAAATATATCAGAATATTTTGATTAGTAAAGCGAAATAAGCCAATCTCAATGAACCAAGGCCAAATGAACTCTGATATTTGGATGCTAATTCACAAAGGGGGATGGCTAGGGAAGAATAGGGTACTTTGGATTAGACAGAGGGCAGTAAAGGGAGGGGAGAGATATGGGGGTAGAAGAGATAGTAGAATGACTCAGACATTATGATCCTATGTGTATATATGATTACATGACCAGTGTGATTCTACATCATGTACAACTAGAAGAATGAGAAATTATACTCCATTTATGTAAGATGTGTCAAGATGCATTCTACTGTCATTTAAAACTAATCTGAACAAATGAAAAAAGAGACTTTATTTGTCTTTGGCTTTTGACAATTTATTATAATGTGGCTCATAAAATATTTCAATGGTTGATATTCCTTGGGATCTATTGAACTTCACAAATCTGGGTGACCATATTCATTCCAAGATTTGCAAACTTTTCAAACAGTGCTCTTTGAAATAATGAATTTTCTTTTATTTTTCTTCTCCCTTTTTGACATCCAGAATCAATACATTCATATTTGGGATGGTATCCCATTAGTCAAAATAGTTCATAGATTACCATTCAGGTACTGTATGCCTTCTTTCTTTCCATATTTTTTATTATAATTTGTTGCTCTACTAATTGGTTAATTTTAGGTAAATCTATTTTAGGTTTGCTATTTCTGCATAGTTGAGTCAGCTGTGGAAACTCGCTATTGAATTTTTAAACTTTTAGTTATGTGTCTACATTGTTCTCTTAATTTTATTATTTACCTAGTGCTTTCTTGATCTTCTTTGAGATTCTTTAAAATGATTCTTTTGAATTCTCTTTTAGGGAATTTGCAGATCTCCATTTTGGGGTTGGTTATTAGAGTTTTATTAGTTTCCTTTGCTGATATTCTATTTGCCTGATTCTTCATTATCCATATATTCTTGCACTTATGTCTGCATTTGAAAGAGCAGATACCTCTTTTAGTCTTTACAACCTGTTTTTGACAGCTTAATGACTTCTGTTTTGTTTCTGGGATGATGAAATTATCTCCAAGATAACAGTCAAATAAGGTTGGAGATTCTGTGTCTACCGTGGCATCCATGGTTGTTGGGCCTGTTATTAGGCCTCTAATGGACATGGATTCTGTCCCATTTCAGACTCTGTCTAGGACATTGGTTTACAGGACTAGTGCCTCAGGGTGTACATATGGTGGGGCTAATAATAGGTATGTGATATTGTGACTTTTGGGGGGTCCTTGAGAAAGCCTCCACTGTCATTGGGTGGGTTACTGGGTGGACAACACTGCCCTGGTCCACAGCTAAGAGGGGATGGAATGGAGTCCCAGGGCTTTGTCAGTGTCTATAGTTGAGACCAAGTTTTTCATGCTTTGGGTTCATGAACATTCTATTATTTATTTGATGTGTAACTGGCTAGGGACGACTTCGCTCAAGTCGCAGTCGAGAAGGACTTGAACGGAATTACAGGGGCATTTAAAGATCCACAGCAAGACCAAATTCAGCAGGTCAGATCATAGTTACTGCTGGTGACCATGTCTAATTCAGGTCCCTGTGGGGGTGGGACTGTTCCCAAGCTACAGTGGAGGGGTGGAATTTTGATTAAATGCCTTATTAATATATCTTCTGTTACTATGGCAAAATTCAAGAGGATGTTTAATACATAAGGTAAAGAGTTTTATTTTGGTCCATGGATCTAGAAGCTAGGAAAGTGCCAGCAACTGGTCTTTTGATGAAAGACACATGCTACTCCAGAGTGTACATACGGAATAAAGGGGTCATATGGTGAGAGAACAAGCAGAGAGTGAGTCAAAGAAGTGAAACTCACTTTTTTTTTAAGTTTCAGAAATTTATTTATTTATTTTATGTGGTGTTGAGAATCGAACCCAGTGTTTCACATGTGCTAGGCAAGTGCTGTACCACTAAGCCACAACCCCAGCCTGTGAAACTCACTTCCTAAACAACTTATTCGTATGCCAACTAATTCTGCCTCACAGGTACCACATTAATTCCTTCATGATGGGAGAGCCTCAATGACCCAATCACCTCTCAAATGTCCCACTCCTCTCAACACTGTTACATTGGCAACAGAATTTCAGAGTGAGTCTTGGCAAGCACAAATCATATCTAAATCATAGCAGGGTCTATTTCTGATGTCAGCAAGCCTGTTCTGGGAATGTAAATGGGTATATCTCCCAGTAGGTTCCTGAGGGAACAGGATTGATCCCAGACTGAAGCTGAGAGGGGCCAGAGTGAAGGTACATGGTAGTTCCATGGTCTGAGCTTGGACTGAGGTCAATCAACCTGTCTTTCAATGTCCTAGTGAGTATGACTCCTTCCAGGTCCCTTGGTAGATGGTTTTGGTAGCAGGATCAAAGTCTGATAGGTTGTAACTGAACTCAAAGGGGATGAGGTTATTTCTGGGTCTAGGGTGGGGACCCCTTTCAGCAAATCCCCCACATGGGTGTGAGTCTACCCTCTTAAAACACTCCTCCTTGATCTTGGTCTTCAATAGAGTTTTCAAACTCCTACCTGAATTCCAAGGCATTTCATCTATGGATGGCTGCAAAATTATTGTTTCTCTGGTGGTATTTGAATGAAGGACTCCTATTCTGCTAACTTGTTGATGTTACCTTTTAGGAGAAATTTTTAAAAATTTACTTTTCTAGATTTTAACTTCAATTTTGTCACTTACAACTAATTATACCTTTTAAAACTGACAGTTTTGATTGAGAATGAGTGAATGAATGAGTAGTTATTTAATATTTTCACCTCAGGCATGCTGATATAGCTCAACATCAAATAATATTTTATCCATCTAAATATATTTATTTTTATCAAGGGAATTCTGAAGATTAATGTATTGAAAACCTAAACTGGAAAGAATGGTGCACACCTATAATGCCTGTAATTACAGCTACACAGAAGGCTGAGGCAAGAAGATTGCAAGTTGAAGACCAGCCTGGCCATACTTAGTGAGACCTTTCTCAACAAAACAAAAGACTGGAAGGTAGTTCAGTGGGAGAGTGCTTGCTTAGAATGTGTGAAGCTTGGGGTTCTAGCCCCAGTACACCAAAATAAAATAAAATAAAATAAAATAAAAAGAAATGATAATAAAATAAAATGCAGAAGTTTAAAGAACTCAAGCAGAGAAAATAAGTTCAGCACTGGTATTTTTTGTGCCAAATACAGAAGTTGAAAGTGTAGTAATTGCTCAGAATAATTAGTGAGACATGTATATATATATATATATATATATATATATATATATATATATATATATATATTTCTATTGAAATGTTATGAGTTTTGTATTTTTTTTTCCATTATAACATAAATGATAAAAAAATTTGAGGAAAAGAAGTCCGTGATGAGACACATACCTAGTATAGATTTGGCCCTAGGCCCCAGCATCAGAAATCAAAAAGCAATATGAAAACAATGCCCCCAAAACCAAAAAAGCAAAAGCAAATAAATAAAAAAGATATAATCCTAAGATTCAGAAGCCTAATATTTAAAAAGAAATTAAAATCTAAGATTCTCTTAAGAAAATGTTTGTGTTTAAAATGGAAACCAGTTAAGTGCATGAACGGTTAGAATTCTGTCCCTCCAGATCTTATAGAATATGTGAACAAGCTTTTAGAGGCACTTGGAAATGGACAAACTAAATGACACAGAAGTCCCTATTGTTCTTCAACAGAAGCCCAAGTGTCCTATATTCTGGAGGTGTGTGATGAGATAAATTGATTTCAAAATAGCCTGTGTGTGAGAATTTCCTGTTCAACCTTAAGTGACACATTGATGAGAAATCTACTTTTTCCATTCTTGACTCACTCTGAGCCTTCAGAGGGCAATCTGTGAAGATCACAGATATTGTTTGTTCTTATCCTGGACTTAGGTCATTCAATTTCACCTTTTCTTACTCAGCTATGGCAGACCTCCTTATGTGAGTAACCAGGTCTTCCCAATAAAGGATGCATGACTTTCTGGCAACACAAGGTATGTGTTGCTACTCTCCTGTCTCTGCTAGCCCACCTCAGATAGAGGGGGGTTGCAAATACTAGACATGCTGCACCTGAAGTACAAGTCATAGACAATAAGATCAAAGTACTGCATCCATGTCTTAAATAGGTTGAGGAAATTTCTTACAATATGAAATACATTGGAGGATTTATTAAAGGTTTCTAATTATTACCTAATTAATCAAGTGCGTCCACATATATTGGGGTTTGTTAATCAATATGATTTAAAATGAAACCCAGGGGCATTGAAACAATAGACCATTAATTTTTTAATATTATAATCAGTAAGCTTTGAATATTTGAAAAATAACATTAATTTATATTTAGCTCAGCCATCATAGAGTCTTAACAGAAATTTCTATGAATGGTGAAAGCCAAATGTAAGTCATCAGATACTTACTTAGATGGTAAATAACTGTAGTTTATGCTTTCAATAAAAATCCGGATGAGCTAGATTAAACAAACTACTAAACTTAATAAAGACTTCTAAACAATTAATCAATAAATATATATCAAACTGATATATAAGATCCTTGTATAAAGGTTTCTTATACATGGCATAGCTGATATGATTTATAAACAATGACAGCAATTATGACTTAAATAGTAGTTTAAATAGCTAACATTTATGGAAATTTTAAGTGCCAGATTGTGTTAAGTGTTTTACATGCATTATATTTTATATATTCATATTTGAATTTTAGAAGAGTAAACTTGGTTATTGGTAATTATAAAATTACTTTATCTGCATTATTCTAATTACTTATACAACTAAAGTAACCCTCACTGATTTTCATGACCATAGACTATCTGGAAGTTTCAACTTACAATGAAAGCTCTATACTTTATCATTTCATGATCTCATAGCCAATTATTTCCATAAAATAAGTATTAAAATTACTTTTGTAGTCTTCTTAATATTGTTTATGTCATGCATATGTTTATAATGTCAGAGAACATTTTTCAACATATACAATATCCTTAATTTTTAGTAATTTCCTAATAACTTCTCAATTATTCAAAATAAGACTATCTAATACTTCTAATCTATTTTAGTACATACATATAAGCCACTAAATAAAGGTAGGACAGTGCAAGAAATTAAGATGTGTCTACTTTTCAATTCTCTGTTTAAACAGTTTTAAACCTCATTGGATGTCAATTTTTTATAAAGTCAACATACACTTTCTTCTATTACAGCATTGTAATTGTTCATGCCAATATATTCTTCATGACCTTAAATTATTTCTGTGGAAACCAACTTTATTAAAGATATCCTTATTCATAAGCATCTTAATTTATCACTAATTTATTGTTTGATGCCCCACCAATAATATTTTGTCAAAAGTAGAGGATCCTTAAAATATTACCCAATTTAACCATAAGTTTTAATGTTTAATTCTCTAGGGAAAGATTTACCATTTTCAAAAGCAAAGTGAGCACCAAAGCTTGCTCCTCACCCCGCCCATTGACTGCATTAAGGGTCTCATCACCACATATGCCATTAGTTAAGCACAATTATCAGAGCACGGTCCTTGACATCAACTCAGCTACAGAAATGAGTAATCAAGGAGTGATCTACACAGAACTGAATCTTGGTAAGAACCCAAAGAAGCAGCGAAGAAAATATAAGGACATTAAAAGCTCCATTTCAGTAACTGAGGAGGAAATAACCTATGCAGATTTAAATCTTCGAAATTCTTCTCAGGAACATCCAGGGGATGACAAGGACAACCACTGCAAAGGTAAAATTTGTAATCAATCCTCAGTGTATGTAGTTGGGGTGCAGATGTGTGGGTAGGAAGTAGGGAATAAACTCTCATATTTGTGAGGATAGGAGTTCTAACTTGAGCCGTTTCTCTATTTTAAAATATGAAGACTAGCTTTTGTCACATTGTTGAAGTTTCTAGTCCTTGATAAAGAACTTCTGGAGCATTGTGTTCACTGAAAATGTGATGGTGTATTCTAAAGACAGATTACAGTGGTAGATGTGAAATTGGGTCCAAGTTTATCTTTACGATTCCCAGTGTATGGTGTTTCTCTTGTATATGAACCTTCTGAACAGCTATCTGCATCCTCCTTTCTCTGTGCTACTATTTCTCCTCTGCAGAGTTTCCATCACCTCCAGAGAAGCTCACTGCTGGGATCCTGGGAATCACCTGCTTTGTATTAATGGTCACTGTGGTGGTGATGATTACAGTTGTTATTCCATGTAAGAATATTTTTGGAAGATTATAAGGGAAGTTTTCACTAATCATTGGAAGGTCCTCTATATATTTCATTTCAGGGAACAGAACTTTCCTTTTAATATTTAGACTAAATGTGAAGTGGTTATTCTGAATTTTTCAAAAATATAACTGAAGGATTGCAGTAAGTATTTTAAATTATGTTTATCTATTGTGATTTTGTAACTCAAAAACATACTTTAGGAGACTGGGAAGTTTCACTGAGAAATATAAGTTGTGTTCTGAAAGTGGTTATGCTAAATATTGTACTGAAAGAGATGGTGATGTTAGGTTTTCATTGAAATAATTTTTTTTCTTTATTGATTTTCTTTTAAAAATCAATTTGAGTCTACATTATTCTCATTCTAAATAATACATATATTTTACACTAAGAAACTAAAATGATTATGATGTATTTGGATATTAATTTTTATAAGATCTATTTTAACTTTTCTAGCTACTGTAATACAGGAGGAGAATAATTCTTCCCTGATAGGAACCCAGAAAGGTACATAATGATTTTCAAAGTTCTGATATATTTGTATATATTATGTTTTTCTATGTGACTAAAGCCATGCAAAGATGGTAATCAATTTCTTGGGGGAAAATACATCTAGAAAAATTGGCACTAAATTCCCATAAATAAAGATTATAGGAGGACATTTCTTTTTGTCCAGACAATAAGATGAAATTTCAATTTAAAATAAATATATAATCTTTTGGCCTAATGGCTCCAATTTCCTAATTTTGGTATATTACATGGCATAAACTAATTTTATATTCTAGAAAAAGAAGTGTTCAGTGATCTTTAAGAGTCTCATGTGAGGTTTTTCTCTTTGTTTGCTTTCTATGGGCACATCCATGGGATGAGAGGCTGGTCCTTTTCCGTGTTTGTGTATATAAGTATATTTTTGGTTTAATATGTAACAGCCCAAGGGGTACATAGGTATGTTGTATACATTTTTTTATGTACACAAATATGTAAATTCATTCTAATTTTAAAAAAATTTACCTCATTTCTGAATAAAAATTCATGAAAATCTTCCTTCAGCATATCATTGTAGACGTTGTCCAAAGGAATGGTTAACATATTCGAATAACTGTTACTACATTAGCATAGAAAAAGTGACTTGGAATGAGAGTTTGGTGTCCTGTGCTTCTAAGAACTCTAATCTGCTTTATATAGACAATGAAGAAGAAATGGTAAGGTTTTAAATGTTTCATTCTATTAAAAGCTTTTTCATGGGCAATATTATATTTATAGAATTCATTCATATTCTTGTACATATTTGCCAGGTATTTACAAGTCTGAATAATATTTCATTATTTGGCTCTATGATTTTATCTTTATTTGTATGCTTTAATATACATTTGTTTATTTCCTTTTTATGAAAAGTCATGCTCATAAAAATTTTATCCTTTCATTCTGAAATAAACTTTACTATTTAATTTTATTTCACATAAAGAAAACTAAACATCTCTTGATTGTGCAGATTGATTGCAAAGGGACTAGACTGAGGTAATTACAGTCAGATCACTAGATAAAAAGGTTCCAATTCCCACCTGTCCCACCCTTGCATATGTGCTCAACATTCTGGTTCCTGCCTAAACCACTATCTTGGCTTCTGCTATGATAAATTCGCTTTGCCTGTTTTTGAACTTTACATGAATGCAATCATAACTATGCATTTTAATTTTTTCCCGTTTCAATCTTATATGGTATTTGGGTGATTTATCCATCTTATTACATTTACCTGTAGTTTTCTAATTTTCACTACTGTATTATGTGGATATAACATTTAAAAATCCATTCCAATAACTGATCTCTGGATGGGAGCGGTGAGTCTCATGCCCCCAGGGACAAACAGACTTCCAAGGTGGAGCATTTGTACTCATGGAATTCCTTTTTCTGAATCCCCTCACGCTGTTGATGGATATTCTGAAAGATCATCTTCACCAATGGTTTCTACTGTGTCAGGTCCTGCTAGTGGGAGTTCCTTTCACACAGAGGAGCTTACAAGAGCTACCTCTTATTGCTAGGTTGGGTAGGGAGCCAGCATGCAAGGGGCACTTTCTTCTTTTGGATAAGGGATTTAAGTATTAGGGTCCTTTGTGGTTCCCTAATACTACACTGTCAAACCATTTTTACCTCTTTCTTTCCATCTTTCAGAATTCTTTTTTGTTCCTGTCTTTCACTAATCCCATAATTTATAGTTGTATTATCATGTAGCAGCAGAGAGACACAAATCAATGCCACCTTCACCGAACTATCAGCATTTCACAAATACAGAAACAGATAACAGTAGAGACTTAAAAAAAATGGTGTGGTGCATAGAACACCTGATTTTTGGCTTCCATGTAATTTATTTCTTCAGTGTAAACCCTTAATTTCCTTCTAAAACTCACACTCTGAGGAACATAGTGGAAAAATACATTGATTTAGTCACAGCCTCTGGATAATTAAATATATAGTATCTGGAAACTTATTTAAATTCTTGCTATGTTTATTTTGTTAACATGTGTAACAGAATACATGAATCACAGTATTCCTTATTCACAAAAACAGCATGTGGTTATTAAATAAAGAGTTAATTTTAAAGTTCAAAAATGTTCAATTATGAACATTTATGCAAGGTTTTCAACAATACAAAAAGTGGGTTTATTGTTTATCCAATTAATTGGTTGGGAACATTAAGGTACTATGACATAATGTACTATTTTTAAAAGTAATGAAACCTTTCACACTGATTATTTAAATAAAAATTCTGTTTTCTGGCAGTCTTTTCTACATTCCCTCTCACTTCTGTCATGGGTTGGAGTCTTTCGTAAGAGCAAGGATCATCCATGGGAATTGATAAATGGCTCAACTTTCAAATTAAAGTAAGTTTTTTTTTTTTTAATTATGCTACATCTAAAAAAATTTATGTTCAAAAGAATAGTATTAATAATTTGACTTATAAACATGTAAAAAAATTGCAAATTAGTGAAATGTTGACATAAATATTAAAGAATGGATTGTCTTTATAATTACTAGATTTTACTAAAATTATATGAAAATGTCATCCATTTTAGTATTGTTTTTTACAATTATAAGAAAAATGCTTTCACTTAATAGATTTTTTTTTCTATAAAATATAACTGAATTCTGCACTTTTCATCATTACAGGGTAAAGGAATCATCAGATGATGAACGTA
The DNA here is from genome assembly GCF_047511675.1 of Marmota flaviventris. NCBI lineage: Eukaryota > Metazoa > Chordata > Mammalia > Rodentia > Sciuridae > Marmota > Marmota flaviventris. The sequence continues at coordinate 99,337,290 of NC_092500.1, forward strand.
ACTGTGCTATGCTGTACTCATCTGAGCTTAAATCAGACAGTTGCGAATCTTCAAATACATACAATTGTAAACATAAGCTTTAACATTAATACACCTAAATCTGAAGTCTGTCAGGTAATTTTGTATTTCATGAAGTGGAAGTAATATTAGGATTGCTTTAGTCTTAGAGTGGAATTATATCATTTGTTCTAATAACAAAAATTTTCAAAAACAATTATTGAATTCTAATATATGCCAAAAATAAAAATAATACTTTGTGTCTGTCTTTTTTTACTCAATATTCTATTCATGATATTCAACCTTTCTAAAAGATTCCATGTTACCTGAGTCCATTTCTGTGAAATGCCAAAAACAGACAAACCTGTGGAAACAGTGTGGACTAGTGGTTACCGAGGGCTAAGATTATGACGCAATGGAACTTGACCACTACTAAGTATGTGTTTTTTTTCGGAGTGATGGAAATTGTTTAGATTTCTGATAGCAGTGATGATTGTAGCTAAGTGAATATACTAAAAATCACTGATTTATAGAATTTAACAGTATGAATTTTATGCTGGGTACTTCAATGATGCTGTTAAAACATTTTTTTCCAGAATTATCTTTGAGATTGCATTGACTCAGGTAAAGTTTAGTCATCCTTATAATATTGACTTTTCCAGTAAATATCATGCTATGTTCTTCAACAAATTAGGGTTATTTAATTTTTCTTGATCACATGTTCTTTTGATATTAGTCTTACAGAAATTTAAGTATTCACAATAATGGTTTTGTAAATGACATCCTTATTTTTAAATGTAAATTGTTTTTAGTAATTTTTGTTGCTGTGAATAAAATTATAATTGATGTTTGCATGTTGATCTTACATCCAATGCTTCACTGATTTTATGTATTAATGCTATCATTCAAATATAGATTATTATGTATTTTCTCTGTAAACTACTGCTTTATATATAAATAATCACACTTCTATTTTCTTTCCAAGTGCAATTGCTTGATTTTCAAGGTTCTATTTATATTACGTGTATCATTTCCTACTCTAGAAAAAAATTTCAACATTTCATCTGATTTATGAATTTTTATCACAACTTCTCCAATAGATACAGTTCTGTAATATTCTTATTCTTCTATTAGACTTTGTTATCAAGTGATTTATTATTATTATTTTTTGTATCAATTGGAATGATGTTTTCTCTGTATGGTGTTTATGAAAAAATTACCTATATCTTTCTAAAATATTAAATAATCTTGAATTTATGAAATAAAATTGGTGTTAGTGGACCATGAACTGAATCTCTGAAACTATGAGCCAAAATAAATATTTCCTCTTCCAAGTAATTTTTGCCAGGTATTTCATAATGAAATATGTCCATGATGAAAGCTGACTGACTCATGATACCATATGTATTTGTAGAATTAGTCTTTAGAATGGTTTATATAACAGATTAAATTTCTTTAATGAATTTATTTAATATATAGTTTTGCTCAGCTATTTGTTATACTAAAATTTTAAATAGGTATTTTGTAGGAATTTTCTATTTCCTATAGATGTTAAAATATATTCTTACATGAGGATGGAAACTCTGCTTATTTATGCAATCCAAATGAGTGATATGTTTTTTTTCCCATCCTTTCACTTTAAGTTTGTGAATGTCTTTGCCTATGAAATGAATCTCTTGGAGAGTGTTTATTGTTGGATCTTTTTTTTTACTTATTCTAATTTGTCATATATGACAGCAGAATACATTTCAATTCATATTACACATATAGAGCACAATTTTTCATGTCTCTGGTGTACACAAAGTAGTCACACCATTCGTGTCTTTATACAGGTACTGTCCATCTCATTCCACTGTCTTTTCTACATCATGCCCCTTCCCTTCCCTTCCCTTCCCTTCCCTTTGCCCTATCTAAAGTTTGCCTGTTCCTCACATGGCCCTTCATCCCCATTATGAATCAGCAGAAAACATATCAGAGACAACATTTGGCATTTAGTTTTGGGGATTGGCTTACTTCACTTAGGATTCATTCATTTACCTGCAAATGCCATGATTTTAATCTCTTTTACTGTTGAATAATATTCCATTGTGTATATATATTACATTTTCTTTATCCATTCATCTACTGAAGGGCATCTAGGTTGGCTCCACAGTTTAGGTTTTGTGAATTGTGCTGCTATAAACATTGATGTGGCTGTGTCCCTGTAGTATACCTTTGGGTATAGAGGGAGGAGAGGGATAGCTGGGTCAAATGGTTGTTCCATTCTCAGTTTTCCAAGGAATCTCCGTACTGCTTTCCAAATTGGCTATACCAATTTGCAGTCCCACCAGCAATGTGTGAGTGTGCCTTTTCCCCCACATCCTTTCGAATACTTATTGTTGTTTGTATGCATAATAGCTGCCATTCTGACTGGAGTGAGATGAAATCTTAGAGGAGTTTTGATTTGCATTTCTCTAATTGCTAGAGATGTTGAATATTTGTTGATTGATTATATATTACTTCTGAGAAGTGTCTGTTCAGTTCCTTAGCTGATTTATTGATTGGGTTATTATTATTATTTTTTTTGGTGTTAAGTTTTTTGAGTTCTTTATATATCCTAGAGATTAGTGCTATATCTGATGTGTGTGTAGTAAAAATTTGCTCCCATTCTGTAGGCTCTCTATTCACCTCACTGATTGTTTCTTTTGCTGAGAAGAAGCTTGTCAGTTTAAATTCATCCCATTTATTGATCTTAATTTTATTTCTTGCACTATAGGAGTCTTGTTAAGGAAGTCAGGGCCTAATTCTACTTTTTCTTCTATTAGTTGCAGGGTCTCTGGTCTAATTCCTACATCCTTGATCCACTTTGAGTTGAGTTTTGTGCCTGGTGAGAGATAGGGGCTTACTTTCATTTTGTTGCATAGGATTTTCAGTTTTCCCAGCACTATGGTGAAGAGGTTATCTTTTCTCTAATACATGTTTTTGGTGCCTTGTCTAGTATGAGATAACTGTATTTATGTGAAGGGGCTTTTTTTAATCCAATCTGCCAATCTATGTCTTTTGATTGATGAATTTAGGCCATAAGCATTCGAGGTTGATGTGATTTGTATTTCTGGTCATTTTGGTTTATTTCTGGTTTTTAATTTGAATTAGTTTCTCCTTTGATTGAGTATTCTTTTAGTGTAGTTCCTCCCTTTGCTGGTTTTCACTTTTTTTTTTTCATTTTATCCTCATGGAATATTTGGTTAAGAATGTTCTGTAGTGTAGACTTTCTAGTTGTGAATTCTTTTTAACTTGGTTTATTATGGAAGATATTTATTTCATCTTCAAATCTGAAGCAATTTTTCTGGATATTAAATTCTTGGTTGGCATCCATTTCTTTCAGAGCTTGATATATATTATTCCAGGATTCCTAGCTTTGAAGGCCTGGGTTGAGAAATCTGCTGAAATCCGAATTGTTTTCCCCCTATATATAATTTGATATTTTTCTCTCTGGCCTTTAGGATTTAATTCTTATTCTGCATGTTAGTGATTCTCAATATAATACAACTCTGTGGCTGGTCTATTGCCAGCTTTCTTTATCCAAGGTCCAATTCTAGGGTTAATTATCCTTTTCCTGCCTATGCCTCAAATCTTGCACTCTTTGCTTATTAACAAGTGTGAGAAGCTGTTATTATGGTTTTAATATGTTTAATATCTGTAAAACCATAATAGTATTCTCATTTTAATTTAGACATAAAGTATTTAGACATTTCCAAATCTTTTCTTCAACAATGTTTTGTCAATTTTATTATGTCTTTTCAATGAAAGAAACTTTGATTTTATTGATCTTTGCTACTGTAATTTTGTTTTCATGATTTTATACTATTTATTGTTTCTACTTTCTGGTTCATTTGTGTTTAATTTTAGCTTTTCTCTTTTTAGTTTCTTATAACACATGCTCAAAATTCAATTTCTTTTCTTTTTTCTTAATATTGTCTTTAAGTCAATTTTGAAAGAAAAGTTTTTCTGATTATATTTTCCTTTAATTCATATAAAAATTGTGAACATTCATTGTGATCATCTCCTCCTCATCATCCTCTTCTTCCTCCTCCTCCTCCTCCTCCTTCTTTTTCTCTTTTCCCCCTTTGACACTAGGAATCGAACCCGGAGGCACTTTACCTCTAAACTAAATCCCCAGTCCTTTTTTAAAAATTTGAAACAGAGTCTCACTAATTTGCTTAGGGTATCACTAAGTTTCTGAGACTGGCCTTGAATTTGCAATCTTTCTGTCTCAACTTCCCAAGATGCTAGGATTACAGGCATGTGCCATTGTACCTGGCTCACTATGATTTTTTTTTTAGCCCATAAACTACTTAGAAATATATTGCTGAATTAAAAACCATATAAACCATTAAAAACCATTTTTGGTTATTGGCTTCTTTTTTAGGTAAATAGTACTTAGAATTTTCTGTGAGGCTGAAATGCTCTATTATCTGAATGTTGTTAATATGACTGAGAAACTGATTTTTAAATTTTATTTATTTTTTATTTGAATTCTTATATTTCAAGAATCTACTGGAAAAACTTGAGTAGTGTCTTCTGCATTGGGAGCATAGTTCCATATATTTTTATGTTAATATCCTTAGAAACTTGACAAAATGATGTATTTGGAAAGATTTCATGGGAATTTAAAACATGATTATTTTGTGTTAGTATAAAGTCCATAGCTATGTGCATATGCATATTTTATTTGTTTATTTTATTTTTTAGAGACTGATATATCTCATATGATAAGCAGAAATAGAAAAGTTTTAAATACTCATTAATGATTTTTTTGCCTTTTCAGTTCTTTTTAATCCTATGTCAAACTTGTTAGTTTAGGTATGCATGCATTATTTTTAAAAGTTAATTGTTTGGATAACGAATCTTCCACTTTAAATTATGCTTCTTCACTTCTAATGATTTTTCCCTAATGATAGTTCATTAACTCTCAACAAATTTCTTTTGGTTTGTGCTGCTCTTCCTTCACCTTTTTACTTTCATCTTTCTTTATGCTTCTATTAAAAGACTATCTCACTAAAATAACCAACATAATTTTTTCATTTAAGAACTTTTATTTATGGAGAACATTTTAGTTGCTTGGGGTACATGAAATACATGATACTGACTTTAGGAAGACAAGTATTTATTTTTAAACATAAACACATGTACTTAACTTGGGTATTATTATATTTATAATTAACATAATTATCACATTATTAAATATATTACATATGGATTTTATTTGTATATATAGATACATTAATATAACTATTAATGTTAATTTAAATTTAACTTAGATTGTATGCAAACATTTTTGTACTCTACTTTTTCTATGATTTTTAAAATAAGTTTTTTATTGTTCAATTTCCACTATACAAGATTATTAATTTTGGGGGGGGTACTAGGGATTGAACCCAGAAGCGCTTAACCACTGAGCCATAACCCCAGGCCTTTTTTAAAAAATAAAATTTATTTTTTATTTGTAGATGAACACAATAACTTTATTCAATTTATTTTTTTATGTGGTACTGAAGATCAAACCCAGTGCCTCACATGTGCTGGGCAAGCACTGTACCACTGAGCCACATACTCAGCCCAACCCCAACCCTTTTTAATTTTTATTTGGAGTCTTTTTAAGTTCCTTAGGGCCTTGCTAAGTTGCTGAAGCTGGCTTTGAACTTGTGATCCTCCTGCCTCAGTTTCCTGAGCTGGAGCTGCTGGGACTATAGGTGTGCACTACAGCCCCTAGCAATTTGATATTTTAAATATTTTTTATTAGCACTCTTCATTTTATAGCATATGTTTACTCATTAAAGTCTGATAAATTAGTAATTTTACTTTTTCTCAGTCAAAACTACCTTTTTATTTTTAATACCTGTATTTTCTTTCTGAAATCTAATGCTGACATATATTTTTAAACTTGAAGTTTGTCATTAGTATTTTATCCATTTAATATCCATTTTGATATATTCACATCATTTCATTTCTTCACCTCCCCTTTTTGTATACCCAAGTTTTTATCAGTAATCAGTGTTTCATGTTTAGAAGATCCTTAAATATTTCTTGTAGGTAGATTGAGTTTGGCATTAATTCTCATCATTTAAAAAATCCTTGAAAATGAATTTATTTTTCAATCATTTAAAATAATATTTTTACTTGTTAGCAACTTCTCCTTTACCCATCTCTCTTAAGACACTAGGTAGTACATTATTAGAATGTACTATAATGTACCATAATATAAGAAATAATATATGAGAAACACACTAACATATATTTATGTTATATACATCATATATCATATACATATAAGGGAGAAAAAATATATACACATTTTAGTGCATATAATGCATCAGAAAGTAAACTATAATTACTCCTATAATACTGAGTAAATTTTGCAGTTTTTATTTTCTTTGAACATAGATTTTATTGAAGTTATGCCAGAGAGTAAAAGACTCTTATTACATGCAACAAAGGACATGATACATAGCATCATTTAAATGAAAACATCAAGTGAATGTCTGTAGGAACAGCAGACTTTCATAACTCACATTAACAAATAGAACATCATTAGGCAGAATATGGTAGATTAGAGAAAGGGTGCACTTCCCAGCAGAGCCTTGGCTCAAGACTTAAAAAGCAGAAAGACTGCTCTTCACTGAGATGGGTGACTAAGGGAATTCACTGAAATTCAATATTGGACAGCAAAATAATTATAGACACACATAATGTCAGAAATTTTGAACATAATATAAGAAATAAAATATGAGAGATGTGTCAGCTTAACTGGCACTAGCACCACCAGCCCACCGTGGAGGGGAGTGGGAGAACAGGCAAAGAGAGAGAAAAGCATGGCGAGTAAAATTGACTTGGGAGAACCTGAGGTACAGTTGAGGAGGATGACCTTCATTAGCCCAGAGACAGAGGAGGCAGTAGTTGACAATGGACTTTTATTTTATTTATTCATTTATATGTGGTACTGAGAGTCAAACCCAGTGTCTCACATGCGAGGCAAGCATTCTACCATTGAGCCACAACCCAAGCTGGGAAGTAATCAATTGAGTAAATTGAAAAGAATTTAAAATCAATTGATTGAGGGGCAGAGAGTACAACCAGAATCAGTGCTGCAGTGGTGGAAACCATTTTTGAGTGGCTATGTAGCAGTGAGAAGAGGCTGGAGATAGAAAAAATATTAAAGAAATTGCCTGCCTGACCCAACGATTGCCTACTGTGGGGTTCAGAGTATATCTGGACGAGCAAAATTGAAGCAGGTGCAGAAGGCATTGTGCCTAGAGTGCTCTGGGCTCAGGATACTGAGGAGAGAGAGCTCCCTTTGTTGCTGCTGTCCCACCCAAGCATCTGAGAAGACACCCGCAACACACCAGACAGGGGTGTGTATACTCCAGGTGTGATTCTGGGTAATTCACAGTTATGGAGATGAATATGTGAAGCTTGTCCAGAGTGAGACTCCTAACCCTGGTAGTGAAAATTTGGGGAGGCCCTAGGAGTCCAGGCATCTACCTGAAATGAACATTTCTCTAGCGACAGGAGGGTGTGGACCAAATCTCAAATGTCCACTGACAGAGTTCCAATGGTCAGTTAAGGCCAAACTCCAGCCACTGAAACTTCCAGTTTAGAACTCTGCATTAGACCCACTATGAGAATACACTAGTTATTAACACTCCCCAGTGTATCCCATCCGATACTAGAGACAGACAACTGAGAGCTATTATAATCAGTTTTGGCTCATGGCCAAAATAGCTAGCAATTTGGGGAGAAACACAAAGATATGGGACTTAACAACCCCCAGCCCTTTACCCAAAATAAATGAAAAGAATGGCAAATCAGCATAAGGAATGAACATTCATTCTTGCCAACAGTTTTGATCACCTCAGTGGAAATAAGCCTTTTTTTTCTCAATAAGATTTGTTTTCTTTTTCTTTTTTAAAGAGAGAGAGAGAGAGAGAGAGAGAGAATTTTAATATTTATTTTTTAGTTTTCGATGGACACAACATCTTTGTATGTTTTCTTATACCCCCTTTTGCTCCTCTCTAAATTTAATTTTATTATTTTATATATATAATTTTATTATTTTATATATATGTATGTATGTGTGTATATATATATATATATATATATATATATATATACACACACACACACACACACACACAATGCCTTTATTTTTTATTGGTGCTGAGGATTGAACCCAGTACTTCACACATGCTAGGCGAGTGCTCTACCACTGAGCCACAACCCCAACCCTGCTTTTTATTTTTTATTTTATGTATTTTTTGCAAATGGAGTCTAAAAAGAAGCAGGATAGATATTCTTGTATCTGATGAAGTGACAAAGCAAATTTCAAGCAAAAGTTAATCAGACGAGACAAAGGTCACTACATACTGGTAAAGGGACCAATCCAATAAGAAATTATAACAATAATAATTATTTATGCCCCCAATATTAATGCACCTAATTACATAAAAAAAGAAAATTTCTTGACATTAAATCCCAGATAGACTTCAATGTAATAATACTGGGTGATTTCAACACCTATAGACAGGTAATTCAAATATAAAATTGATAAAATATTTCTGACTAAATAATACTTTTCAAATACAGCTAACACCTATACAGGATATAGTTCTCTGAAACAGCTGAATTTACTTTATTCTCTGCAGCTCATGGAAACTACTAAAAAATAGACCATATTCTAGGTCACAAAGTAAGTATTAGTAAACCAAAACATAGTATAACCCTATGCATCTTATCACAGCATATGGAATGAAATTAGAAACCAACAGCAAGAAAAATTACACTAATTACATAGACACATGGAGATAGAATAGTCTGCTTTTAAATGAAGAATGGATCAAAGAAAAATTAAAAAATTCTGAGCACAGAGACATAATGTACAAAAATCTCTAAGAGGAAAGTTTATAGCATTGAGTGCCTACATTAAAAAACAGATTCCAGGGGCTGGGAATATAGCTCAGTTGGGAGAGTGCTTACCTTGTATGCAAAGGCCCTGGGTTCAATCCCCAGCATGCACCCCTCCCCCACACAATATAAGATAATGCTATACCTAAAGACCTTAGGAAAGAAAGAATATTCTAATGCCAAAATAAGTAGAAGACAGGAAATAATTGAGATCAGAGCTTCAATTAATGAATAAAATTGAGAATAATATACAGGAACAATGCAGTGAAGAGTTGCCTTTTAAAAAAGAAAAAGATTGATAACCCCCTAGCCAAACTAACCAAAAGAAAGAAGACACATTTTAACATAATTAGAGATGGAAAATGAGGTATCACTGAAGACACTTTTGAAAGCCAGAGGATTAGTAGAAATTATTTTGAAAAGTTCCACTCCAATAAACTGGAAAATCTGGATGATATTTACAAATTTCTAAGCTCATATGATTTACCCAAATTGAATAATGAGGATATAGTAAACCTAAACAAACCAATATCTTATAATGAAACTTAAACAGAAACTAAAAGCCTTCCAACAAAGAAAAGCTAAGGATTTGAATGGATTCTCACCTGAATTCTACCCAATTTTAAAGAAGACTAAACTCTTCCTCAAATTATTCCAGGAAATTGAAAGGAAGGGAATATTCCCTAATACATTCTATGAAGTCTCTATAACCTATACAAAGACACATCAAGAAAAGAACTATAGATCAATATACCAGGTGAAAGAAATGCAAAAATCTTTAATAAAATATTAGCAAGCCACATTCAAAAACTCATCAAGAAGATTGTACTCCATGATCAGTGGGTTTCATCCCAGGGATTGGTAAACATAATTCATCATATAAATAGAGTTAAGGTTAAGAACAATATGATCATTTCAATAGATGCAGAAAAAAATATATGACAAAATTCAACAGCTATTCTTGTTAAAAAGGCTATAGAAACTAGGAATACAAGGAAATTGCCTCAACATTATAAATATTATATATGACAAACCCAAAGCCAACTTCATACTAAATGAAAAAACAAAACAAAACAAAAAACTTGAAAGCATTTTCTCTAAAAAGAGAAACAAGACAAGAATGGCCACTCTCATCATCCTATTCAATATAGTTCTTAAACTCAAGCCAGAGCAATCAGGCAAGAGAAGGAAATTTAAGGAATACAAATAGGAAAAAAAAAAGTCACAAATAAAAATAATAAATGTTGATGAGTGTGGAAGAAAAAGTACATTTATGCATTGTTAATAGGACTGCAAATTAGCACAATCACTTTAAAAAGCAGTATGGAAATTGCTCAAAGACTTGGAATGGAAGCACCATATGACCCAGATATCCCAGTCCTTATATTTATCCCAAAGAACTAAAATCAGCATATTATAGTGATATAGCTACATCAATGTTTATAACAGTGCAATTTTCAACACCCAAGTTATGAAAACAAACTAGGTGCCCATCAACAGATGAATGAATTAAGAAAATATGGTCCATATACACAATGGAATTTTACTTGACCGTGAAGAAGAATGAAATTATGGCACTTGGTGGTTAATGGATGAAACTGAGAACATTAAGATAAGTGAAATAAGACAGACTCAGAAAATCAAGGGTCAGATGTTCTCTCTCATGTGTAGCTGCCAGAGCAAAGTAAGGGAAAAAACAGGAATGAGATATAAAGATAGAGGAAAGATCTCTAGAGTAGGAGGAGAATGAGGGGAAGGGAGAAGTGATGGGAAAGAAAAGAAAATGCAAATTTTACAAAATTACACAGTGCATGTGTAAATATACTGCTGTAAATTTCACCTTTATGTATATCTATGAAGCACCAATTAAAAATATATAAACAAGTACAAGTTAGACCAGTAAAATATGAGGGTAATTAGGAGGAAGAAGGAGGGGAATGAAAGAGGAGGCAGCAGGAAGCTAAATAGAAATAAATTAAATTGCATGCATGTGTGATTGTATAAAATTTAACCCAATTATTATGTACAACCCTAATGCACCAAAAAAGCAAAATTAAATTAAATAAAAATAGAACATCAGTGAATGTTACTTTATTTGGCACCTTTAACAAATAATTTCATTGTTTTAATTCTATAATATGATTAAGAAAAGACTATTAATTTATGAAAATATATAAATAGAGATAAATTTAATTCTAATAAGAATACAGGGAACACACATATATAATTTTCTTTTATTATATTTTCATAAATTGATGATAATTTATGAAAATATAATAAAAGAAAATTAGTAAGAATATGTATACAGTAATGCATTACTTAATGACAGTGATGCATTATGAGAAACATTAGGCAGTTTTGTAATTTTGTGAACATCATAGATAAGTAAGACAGTTATGATGTTCCTAGGTGATATGATCATGTGGGACCACTGTTGTACATTTGATTCATCACAAAGAAATTTTACCAACATGTCTTTATGTGGCACATAACTACCAACAGTAGGCATTGTCATAAAGGACTTAAAGGGAGTCAAGATTTCAGCTACTTAACAATGGATTTAAATTCCATTTTTGTAGATTTTAGAAGGCTGAATTGTTGGCTTTGGCTGGGCTCAATCTCTTAGAGGTGGCATGGAGGTGAATATCCTTTGTTATGATAGGATAAAAGATGAGGAATGTTAAAAAGAATTTCATTTTAAACAAACTATACTTTAGGTTTAAAGTTTTGTTTTTCATTATGTTCATGTGTCATTTAAAGCACTTGTTTTAAATGCTTCTTCATTTCTGGGGCTAGGTGAAATGCTTAAAATTATTTTCTTCCCTCTTCAACATAGTTTATCTTAGGCTTTTGCTTTACAACAAATATTCCAATTAGCATGCAGACAATTATTTATGGTTGGAGGATTAATCAATAAATAATATAATAAAAAGTTATTTAATATTTTGGTCTCTAACATGGTGGTAGTTCACTATTATTTAATATTTTATCCCCTCAAGGAGCATATTTTTTTGCAGAACAATATGAGTAATATAAAACGAGTTCAATTAAAAAAAGAAAAGTTTAGAACTAAGGCAGAGAAACAATAAAGTTGCAATAAAGTGGTTTTTCCTTGGAGTAATTAGTGACAAAGATTATAAATGCTAGATGTGATGCAACAGAGACTTGTATACCAAACAAATCAATGTAGAACACATCATCTTTATTTGAATAATTTCAGGGTGAAAAAACAACTCTAAAATTTAAAAAGCACTATATTAGAGAATTTCTTAAAGTATTCAAGTTGTTGCCTGTGGAGAATTATTCAAGTGCACATGCAAAGCATATTTGAGTTTCATATCAATATAGGTTTTTTTTTTTTTGGCACTGCGCATTGAACCCAGAGGCACTTAACCATTGAGCCACATCACCAGCCCTTTTTTTTTTTTTTACATTTTATTAGAGATATGGTCTCACTGAGTTGCTTAGGGCCTTGCTATGTTGCTAAGGCTGGCTTTGAACTTGAGATCCTCCATCACAGGTTCTAGACTTGCTGGGATTAGAAGAGTGGATCACCGTGCCTGGTGATATCAATGTAGTTTAAAATAAAAGTAGTTGGCATCATGACAATGAAGAATTAATTTTGCTTTTTGTAAATAGTACATGTTAAAAATATATATGCATATATGTGTATATATATATGTACTATTAGGTATACACACATATATACATTTATGAATATATTTGTCTTACATTATCACTGATGTGAAACAGACATAATAACATAAAAATTCTGTTAAAACTGTTTAAAAGTACTTAATATTTATTGACAGTTTAGAATTGCCACTTTGAGCGTAGTTTAACGTGAATTGTATTTTGTAAATTTTTATTCTTCTTTTAGATAAGTAAACTAGATTATTAGACATCAATTAACATCATAAGGTCCCATATTGTAAGTTACAAAGACAAATTAATTCTAGATCTCACTAAATGCAGAGCCCAAGGACTGAGTTATTAAATTACATTATTTGAATTATTACAATTACTTATACAACTAAAGTGACGCTCACTGATAGAATCTTTCTGAAAATTTGAAGCAACAGTGTCCTTTGATAAATGGTCTACAATTTTATATTTCATTTTATGGGTTAATATTTTAGTCATTTAATCAATCAATTTAATAATTTAGCCAATTATTTCTATAAGACAAGTACTTTTCAGAAGTACTTGTTGTTTTGCTTTCCATATTGTTTATGTTATACATAAGTTTAGTGTCTCATTTTCCAACCTACAAAATATTTATTTCTTTAAAAAGTTTTTAATGATTTCTCAGAACTCTTCATTTAAAATAAAAGATCACTTGATAGTACTTTGTTCCTTTTTAACAAATAAATGGTAGTTGTGTTAACTTTTCATAAAGTATCTGATATAAACAACTTAAGTAGGGAAGATTTATTTTATCTCACAGTTTCAGTCCATGATTGGCTGCCTCCATTTCTTTGGGCTTGAGTGAGGCAGAACATCTTGGCTAAAGGACATGACAGAGGAAAGCTTCTCCTTTCATGGCAGCCAGGATACAGAGAGAAAGAAGAAGGGTTTGGCATATGATAGAGTCTCCAAGAGTATGCCCCCAAGGACCCACTTCACCAATGGGGCACCACTTCCCAAAAGTTCACTCAGATCATGAATTTATCAGATGGATTAAGGCACTTATGAGTTTAAACCTTCATGATCCAATCATTTCCAAAAAGGCCCACCTCTGAATATTATGCATTGTACACCAAGTCCTCAACACATGAGCCTTTGGGGCACAACAACAGTAGTCACTGAATATAACTATTTGAGTACAGTAAATTACTATTTTTCTTATTGCTATTTTGTCCACCTTTGGAACACTCAGTCTTTTATTATTATTGGATTTCAAAATTGTCATAAAAATCAATGCATCGTTTTTTTTTCCAATATAGCATTTAAAATTTTAATACTGATTTTCTAATCTTAAAAAATTTTTGTGGAATATTACTCTAAGCTAATAAGAATAATTTTATGCATGCCCTTCTTTATTCCTTGTTTATTGCTTTTTAGTTTTTGAATTGAAGATATATCAAATATACAATATCTACTAAAATTATTTATCTTACAATGGGACATGATTTAATATTCTAAAGATAATAGAAGCAGACTTTCCAATTCTTCAACTGCAAAATGACAAGTACTGCTCTCCCCCTAACCCCATCACCCAGTTTGACTATGCTAGGTTCTCATCAATATGTAAGTCACATGTTAACTTCTTAAAAGAGTTATAATACAGCACAGTTCTTGATAACACCTAGCTGCAGAGATGAAAAATCTCCTAGGAACTGGAGCAGGCCAATGACCCAAAGAAGCATCAAAAGAAACACAAGAAAACTTTGCTCCTTTTCAGAAACTGAGCAGGAATTAGCCTATGTGGAATAAGACCTTCAAAATGTTTCTCAAGATCTTCAAGAAAATGACAAGAACTGCTGCTGCCTGGGTAAACATTTAATCAATCTTCAATCTAACTGTTCTAGAATATGGATGGTAGGTTAAAAGTAAGAATATGCTCATATATTCTTCATTTATGAGGAGCAGTCTAGTTATTGAATGTAATGATACATTCTGAAAGAATTACAATTGTAGATGTGCATTTGGGGCTCAGGCTTTTCATTATGATTCCCTGTGCATGAAGATTCCCTTATATGCAACATCTAAACATCTGTCTGCATCTTCATTTTGCATTTCTTTAATTTCTCTTAGCATATTTTATCATCTCCAGAGAAATTCATTGCTGGGACCAAGGAATCATTTGTTTTATCTTAGTGACCATCATGGTGGTAAAAATAAAATCTTCTCAAAAATATTATTGAGAAAATAAATTAGGTTTTGGAAGTGGATATATGAAATAGTATACAATAATGCTAGGTGATTTCAACACACCTCTCTCAACAATAGATCAGTCATCTAGACATAGACTCAGTAAAGATTTTTCAGACCTAAAAAATCTTCTAAATCAAATGCACTTAAAAGTCATCTATAAAATACTGCATCCAACAATAGGTACTTTCTTCTTACTTCTCATTTTCTTTTGACCTGGTCATGAAACCTTCTTCAAAAGACAATATCTTAATCATATACAAATCTTAGTAAAAATAAAAATCAATATAATTCTGTTTATCTTATTTGATCATAATGAAATGAAATTAGAAATCAATACCAGAGACTGGGTGTGGTGGTGCATGCCTGTAATTTCAACAACTTGGGAGACTTAGGAGAACTCAAGCTCCAGACCAGCCTAAGCAATTTAGAGACCCTAAGAAACTTAGTGAGACCCTATCTCAAAATTTAAAAAAAAAGGGCTGGGAATGTAGCTCAGTGCCCCAGGGTGCAATCTCCACTGCAAAAAAAAAAAAAAAAAAAAAAAGAAAAGAAAAAAGAAATCAACTTCAGAAAAGGAATAAAAATTATAGAAACTATGTGTACTTATGGAGCTTGAATAATACACTTTTGAGTGCTAAATTGGTGATAGAAGAGATCGGGAGAGAAATTTCAAAATTCTTAGAATCAAACAAGAGTAGTGTTACAACACAATAGAATCTGTGGGATGCTGTGAAGGTAGTTCTAAAAGGAAAGTTTATAACTATGAGTGTCTACATAAAAAAATCTGAAAAATCCCAAATAATTTATGTTGCATATCAAGGGTCTTGAAAAGTAAACTAATACCAGAACCAGTGTAAGGAAGGAAGTATTTAAGATCAGAGCCAAAATAATGAAATTGAGAGGAAAAAAAAATAGAATTCATTCTTTGAAAAGATAAACAATATTGATAAGCCTTTTGTCAAACTAGCTAAAAAAACTCCCAAATTAATAAAATTAGAGATGAAAAGGAGAAATAAGTACAGATATCACAGAAATCTAGAGGATCTTTAGGAACTAGTTTGAAAGTCTCACTCATAATTGCCTCAAAAGTTTTTTAAGAATAAATCTAACTAAGGAGGTGAAGACCTCTATAATAAAAACTATAGAACCCTGAAGAAATAGGAGACACAAAGAAGATGAAGAGACTTCTCCTGTTGCTTGATAGGCAGAATTGATATTGTTAAATTCACCATATTACCAAAAAATTAAAGATTCAATGAGATCACCATCACAATGCCAATGACATTTCTTCACCAAACTGGAAAAAGCAGTCCTAAAATTCATTTGGAAAAATAAAATACTCAGAAGAGCAAAAGCAATTCTGTGCCAAAAAAACAAAACAACAACAACAACAATCCCCCCCCCCCAAAAGCAATGTGGGTGGCATAACAATTACCTGACTTTAAATTATACTACAGAGATATAAGGGGGAAAATTATATAATATTAGCAAAATATAGTCACATAGACCAATGATACGAAATAGAAGACACAGGGACAAACCCACACAGATACAGTCATCTGATCCTTGACAAATGTCCCAAAAATATACATTGGAGAAAAATAGCCTTTATAAATGATGCAGGAAAGCTTATTATTCATATTTTAAAAAATTAAAATAGATTCTTATCTCTCACTTGCACACAAGTCATGTCAAAATGGATTAAAGACTCAGGAATTAGACTAGAAATAATGCATCTTGAGAAGAAAAAAACAGGATCAATGCTCCAGCATAAGGCGCAGGCAACAACTTTCTCAGTAGAACTCCCACAGCTCAGAAAATAATGCCAAGAATTAATAAATGGGATGGCATCAAATTAAAAAGTTTCTCCACTGCAAAGGAAAATTTTGAAGAAAGAACCTACAGAATAAGAGAAAATCTTTTGCTAGCTACTCTCTGGCAGGGAATTAATATCCAGAATGTATAAGGCACTCAGAAAACTTAACACCCAAAATCCAAATAACCCAATTAGTGAACCGGCAAATGAATTAAACAGACACTTATCAAAAGAAGAAATACAAATGGCCAATAATTATATAAAAATATCTTTAGCAATTAGAGAAGTATCAGATCAAAACTACACTGAGTTGGCATATGCCTATAATTCTATTGACTTGGGAGGCTGAGACAGGATTGCAAGTTCAAGACCAGCTTCAGTAACTTAGAGAGGAACTAAGTAACTTATTGAGATCCTGTCTCAAAATAAAAAAATAAAAAGGGTTGGGGATATAGCTCAGTGGTAAAGCACTCCTGGGTTTAATCCCTGGTACAAACTATACAAATAAAAACAGGGGGAAAAAAAACTACAGAAATTTCATCTCACACCAGTCAGATGGCAATCATCAAGAATACAAACAATAAACGCTGGAGAGGATGTGCAGAAAAAAAGCACATTTTTACACTGTTGATGAGATTGAAAATTAGTACAACCATTATGGAAATTAGTAGGGAGATTCCTTTAATGATTAGGAATAGAGGCACCAGAAGACTCAATTATCCCTCTCCTTAGTGTTTATCCTAAAGTGTTAAAGTTAGCATACTATAGCAGCACAATTCACAATTGTCAAATTATGGAACAAGCCTAAGTATCTACCAGTGGATGAATGGGTAAAGAAAATGTGAGATAGATATATATATATATATATATATATATATATATATATATATATGATGGAATTTCATTCAGTTGTAAAGAAGAATGAAATTATAGCATTTGCAAGAAAATGGGTGTAATTTTTCTTAATATTATTTTAAGAATAATAAGTCAAAATCAGGTAACAAGGGCCATATGTTTTCTCTCATATGTAAAACCTGGAGATTAAAAAAAGAAAAAAAATGTTGGGGAAAATGATCTCATGAAAATCAAAGGAAGAACAGTAGAGTAGAGAAAAGGAATGGAGGAGGAAGAGAAGGAAAGGGGAAATACTGGGGGAATGATATTGTTATACCATGCACATGTATGAATATGTAAAAATAAAGCCCATTATTCTGTATAATTATAATGCACCAATATAAAATAAGGAAATATTTTTATATTTTCTAATCCTCCTTATATATGTACTTTGCCAGCATATTACATCTATAAATGTAATGAAATTGCAGGCTCATAAATTTATCTTGATGCCAAAATTTATTAAATTAATCCTAATGTTTACTAGTTTATTGTACTAATATCTGTTTACTTAATAGTATCAGGATATGTTCCTTGATCCAATCCTCATCAAAATTTAGTAGTATCATAAATTTTAATATTAGAAGTTCCAGTGTTTGTATAGCAATATCATTGACATTAATAAATATTTTTCTTATTAATTTTGGATTGAACATGATTTTCTGGTATAAATCATTAGAATAATCTAGTTTTGTTTGGTTCCTTTTTTTGTTTGTTTGTTTGGTTCCTTTTTTCCCCATTTCTTTCTTTCTTTTTTTTCCTTTGATGTCTATTTTTTCCTTCTTAGAGGTTCTTGTTATAAAATTTATGTATTATATACTTATTAAGTTTGTGACATTTAAATAAATTTTTCTTTTACTCTGTGATTTACATTTTTACCCCCAGTCTTTTCAAGTCTGGAAAGTAAGAGGTAAAAACACCCATTTTTAAGTTAGTTTTTGTATGGAATGTAAGAAAAAACTAATTTAATTCTTTTCCATGTAGATATTCAGTTTTTCCACTACTATTTGTTGAAAAGATTATTGTTTCCCCAATGTGTAGTCTTAGCATCTTTGTTGAAGGTCTTTTTACTATAGTCAGTACAGTTTAATTGAGTGTTCTCTATCTTGCTTCATTGGTTGGTATGAATTTGTGCAGTACCATACTGCTTTATTTTTTATTGTCTTTGCATTCACATGATGCACTGCCATCTTGTAGCTATTTTCTGAAGTGCTCATAAAGGCAGTTTAGTTCTTGTGTTGTTGTTAAGTTGCTTCCTTAGAGGAATGAAAGCCTGGTACTATCTATTCCTCTATTGTGGTGATTCCACTCTCTCTATTCTAGAATCGTGTCCAAGGCAAATATGAGTTCTGTGGTTGGTAATTGATCTATATACTGATAGTTGTGAGAAATATGACATCCATTCCTGGATTTTAACAATGACTCAGTTCTGGGGTCAACTTGGTTTCCTCTACACAGATGCCTATTTTTTTTTTTCCTGTTACCTGAGTATATAAGTGCTAATATCATCCTATTGTGCTGTCACTTTTAGGATCTTTCTGTTCTGTTTATGGCTGGCATTATACTTCCTGCAAAGAAGACCAGAGCCATCTCAGAGTAGAAAAATTGTGGTTTTGTCCCATTAATTTTCTTCCATGTTCAGCACTTTTGACTGAAAATTCTATGAGCTATTGCCCTCTTGTCCCCATGCCCCACACACTGCTAATCAATTTAGTTATCAATATTAATAACATATAACCTCATGAATTTTATTTGTATATGTTTATAACATATGTTAATCTCTATGCTTCTAGTTTTCAATATCTTCAGAAAATAGATATGTGCATATTTGAATTTTTACACAGATTTTCTTCTGAATCCTAGAAAATAAAAGTATGTTTCTAAATACCAAGTGCTGTGGTTTACCTAAGTATGGTGTAGTACTACTCATGCCATCTATAAATAAATAATATATTTCTACTTTTTGCCTGTAGCATGACAGAAAATGTTTGCCAGTTACTCTTCTAACAGAGTGTCATGTTTCCAGCAACATAAAAACTCAGACCTTTTGCCCACCCAGGTACGCCATTTGCGCGGGTTGCTTGTGACTAAAACACTCAGGGGTCACTCCAGGGAAACTGGGCTGCGCGAAATAACCACACAGAGACAGAAATATCTTTTTCTGCCGCAGTCTGGCTGGGCAAAATAATCGGGGGGTGACAAGCAACTTGTGAAGATTGAAACAGTGGGAGCCCTTTATTACAGGACAGCAGAGGTATATATACCCAACTAATTACACACAGCTTAATTTAATTAACATCATCTAGATACAGCAGTCAGTCATTAAGGAATCCTCATCATCTTAATGGCTCTCTGGTGTTACTTCACAAACCACTCCTCCTGGCAAACTGCCAGGCGCCATCTTGACTTGGTTGTGGCCCTCAACATTTTTCTTTGTGGATGCTGTGACAGCTTCTCTCACCTTAAGGGTCCACAGAAAGAGAGAGAACCCGAACGTGCTGCTATTCAAATGAGGCAAGGGGTCAGGTTTCAAGGGGCTGAGTCTAGCTTCAGATGTCAGCTGTCAGCAGATTGACTGACATCTAGGAAGGCCACACCTAAGGGCAGAGTAAGAGAAGGGGACACACAAAGGGTGTTTCCATGGAACATTCTATCCCAAACAGGGCAAGGGGTAATATTCCAAAGGAACAGGTGAGCATAGCTCCACCCATAGGGATGTTGGAAGGCATGCCATGCATGAAGACACAGTTGCTAGCACCCTACAGATCAGGGCTACCTTCTGGGTTACATAGGCAACCAGGTCACAGAGTGAGGATGCCACACCAATCAGAAGAGGAGACAAATGTGGTCACGTGCGAGTTTGGCCTCCCACAACAGAGGATTAGTATCCATAATATATAAAAAACTCAAGAATTCAATATCAAAAACAAAACAAATAAACCATTCAACAAATAGTCAAATTAACTGAATAGGCACTTCTCAAAAAGAAGTACTAGTGGCAAACCATCATTTGAACAACAACAACAACAAAAATCAACATCTATAGACATCTGGGAAATATGAATCAAAACTATGCTGAGATTCCATCTCACTCTAATATGAATGGCAATCATCAATAATACAAATAATAATAAGTGTGGATGAAGATGCAGAAAAAGGAAAACTTTTGCATTGTTAATGGGAATGCAAAGTCATATAGCCTCTATGGACATCAGTATGGAGTTTCCTCAAAAAGTTAAAAATAGAACTACCATGTGATCCAGTTAGACTACCTCTTGCCATTCATTTGAAAGAACTAGTCATAATACTTCAGAGATACATGTACATCCCTGTTTTTCATGGTACAATTTACAATAACCAAATTATAAAATCAGCCTAAGTGTGATGAAAAAATATGTGACATCTGTATAATGAAGCCATAATGGAGACATAAAATTATGTCACTTTCAGAAAAATGGATGGAGTTGGAAATTACTATGTTAAGAAAAATAAGCCAAACTCACAAAGACAAGAATCATGTTTTCTCTCACATCTGGATGGTAGGGAAAATAAAACAGTATGTCATGAATGTAGAAGGGAGAATATGAGGGTAGAGAAAGGAGAACAAGGAGAAGGGGGTGCTAGATTAAAGGAAGGTACTGAAAAGTACAATTGATCAAATTATGTTATATGCTATGCATGTATGGATGTGCCACAATAAAACCTACTATTTTGTATAATTAATATGCACCAATAAAAAATATATATTCTTTATTAAAAAGCAATATTATTATTTACTTAGAATTACTTTAAAATCTTTATTCTCATTAACTTTAAAATATATCCAGCTATATATTATACATTCCTTAAGCTTTTGCTATGAAAAATAATAAATATTATAGCAAAAATAATAAATATTATAGCAAGAGCTTAAGAAATACATGATAATAATTCATGTACAAAATATAAATACAATTTATCAAAAATTATTATTTCAAAATCTTGAATAAGATGAATAAGCCCATCTATATTTTCAAATAAATTGATTTGTTTTGGATCTTGAAAGTTTTTTAAAAATAAGGACTCAATAATTCTATGTGGAACGGTATATAGTGATCTCTCTTTACCCATGAGGGATATGTTACAAGACCCACAGAGGATGCCTGAAATTCAGATAGTATTGAACCCTATATATACTATGTTCTATACATAAATTTAATTTCTAAATTAGTCATTAAAATGTTTACAAATACAATAACTAAATAGTATAATTAATAAAATATATTGTAATAAAAGTGATGTGATGTGGTGTTTCTCTCTCTCTTCTTCCTTAAGGCAGGTTGTATGTACAATGTGAATATTCTTGGCAAAGGCAGGATTCATATTTTGGGCAGGACAGAAGAAGATGCCATGAAATTTCATTATAATATTCAGAACTAAAATTTGAAACTAATAAAATTGTTTATTTCTGTAATTTTTCATTAACTGTGATTATGTTTTGTATTATTGTAACACAACACTTGAGATAAATCAGAAAACAATAAAAGTTTTAATTTTGGCTCACATTTTTGGAAGTTTCAGCCTTAGACACTTGACCCCATTGCTTTGGGGCCTGTAATAAAGCAGCAAATTATGGACTTCAGTACATGGTGAAGAAAGTTGCTCACTTCATGGTGGCTAGAAAGCAAAGAGAGAGGAAGAGACCAAAGTCCCACAATCTCCTTTGAGGGATCATACCCAATGACAAACTACCTCCCACTGGGGCCTACCTCTCAAAATTTTCACCACTTCCCAACAGCGCCAGAGGCTGAGAATCAAAACGTTAACACATGGGCCTTTGACAAATATTTTATTTTTTTTATTTTTTTATTTATTTTTTTTCAGTTGTGAATCTTTAATTAAAAGTAGTCACTGGATAAAACACCAAACTTAAAATTTTGAAGCCTTTAGCAAAATGGGATTATTGAAAACAGATTTGCTTAAATGACTGCCATTTTTACCACCACAAATGTGAAAAAGGAAGTAAACAAATTAAACAAGAGCTCAAATACTGTACACAGCTTAATTTTGAAATTTTATAATTGTTTCTTGTGTTTTCTCAACTTGTGAGAAAGGTTTTTGCCAAGTTTTGACTTTTTTTTTTTTAATTTTCTATTGTTGGCTGTTCAAAACATTACATAGTTCTTGATATATCATATTTCACAATTTGATTCAAGTGGGTTATGAGCTCCCATTTTTACCCCATATACAGATTGCAGAACCACATCAGTTACACATCCATTGATTTACATATTGCCATACTAGTGTCTGTTGTATTCTGCTGCCTTTCCTATCCTCTACTATCCCCCCTCCCCTCCCCTCCCCTCCCCTCTTCTCTCTCTGCCCCCTCTACTGACATTCGTTTGTCCCCCTTGTATTATTTTTCCCCTTCCCCTCACTTCCTCTTGTATGTACTTTTGTATAACTCTGAGGGTCTCCTTCCATTTCCATGCATTTTCCCTTCTCTCTCCCTTTCCCTCCCACCTCTCATCCCTGTTTAATGTTAATCTTCTTCTCATGCTCTTCGACCCTACTCTGTTCTTAGTTACTCTCCTTATATCAAAGAAGACATTTGGCATTTGTTTTTTAGGGATTGGCTAGCTTCACTTAGCATAATCTGCTCTAATGCCATCCATTTCCCTGTAAATTCTATGATTTTGTCATTTTTTAATGCAGAGTAATACTCCATTGTGTATAAATGCCACATTTTTTTTTATCCATTCATCCATTGAAGGGCATCTAGGTTGGTTCCACAGTCTAGCTATTGTGAATTGTGCTGCTATGAACATCGATGTAGCAGTGTCCCTGTAGCATGCTCTTTTTAGGTCTTTAGGGAATAGACCGAGAAGGGGAATAGCTGGGTCAAATGGTGGCTCCATTCCCAGCTTTCCAAGAAATCTCCATACTGCTTTCCAAATTGGCTGCACCAATTTGCAGTCCCACCAGCAATGTACAAGTGTACCCTTTTCCCCACATCCTCGCCAGCACTTGCTGTTGTTTGACTTCATAATGGCTGCCAATCTAACTAGAGTGAGATGGTATCTTAGGGTGGTTTTGATTTGCATTTCTCTGACTGCTAGAGATGGTGAGCATTTTTTCATGTACTTGTTGATTGATTGTATGTCCTCCTCTGAGAAGTGTCTGTTCAGGTCCTTGGCCCATTTGTTGATTGGGTTGTTTGTTCTCTTATTGTCTAATTTTTTGAGTTCTTTGTATACTCTGGATATTAGGGCTCTATCTGAAGTGTGAGGAGTAAAGATTTGTTCCCAGGATGTAGGCTCTCTATTTACCTCTCTTATTGTATCTTTTGCTGAGAAAAAACTTTTTAGTTTGAGTAAGTCCCATTGGTTGATTCTAGTTATTAACTTTTGTGCTATGGGTGTCCTATTGAGGAATTTGGAGCCCGACCCCACAGTATGTAGATCGTAGCCAACTTTTTCTTCTATCAGACGGCGTGTCTCTGATTTGATATCAAGCTCCTTGATCCATTTTGAATTAACTTTTGTGCATGGCGAGAGAAAGGGATTCAGTTTCATTTTGTTGCATATGGATTTCCAGTTTTCCCAGCACCATTTGTTGAAGATGCTATCCTTCCTCCATTGCATGCTTTTAGCCCCTTTATCAAATATAAGATAGTTGTAGTTTTGTGGATTGGTTTCTGTGTCCTCTATTCTGTACCATTGGTCCACCCGCCTGTTTTGGTACCAGTACCATGCTGTTTTTGTTACTATTGCTCTGTAATATAGTTTGAAGTCTGGTATCGCTATACCGCCTGATTCACACTTCCTGCTTAGCATTGTTTTTGCTATTCTGGGTCTTTTATTTTTCCATATGAATTTCATGACTGCTTTCTCTATTTCTACAAGAAATGCCATTGGGATTTTGATTGGCATTGCATTAAACCTATAGAGAACTTTTGGTAATATCGCCATTTTGATGATGTTAGTTCTGCCTATCCATGAACAGGGTATATTTTTCCATCTTCTAAGATCTTCTTCTATTTCTCTCTTTAGGGTTCTGTAGTTTTCATTGTATAACTCTTTCACCTCTTTTGTTAGGTTGATTCCCAAGTATTTTATTTTTTTTTAAGATATTGTGAATGGAGTGGTTGTCCTCATTTCCATTTCAGAGGATTTGTCGCTGATATACAGGAATGCCTTTGATTTATGCGTGTTGATTTTATATCCTGCCACTTTGCTGAATTCATTTATTAGCTCTAATAGTTTCTTTGTAGACCCTTTTGGGTCTGCTAGGTATAGAATCATGTCATCTGCAAATAGTGATAATTTAAGTTCTTCTTTTCCTATTTTGATGCCTTTAATTTCTTTCGTCTGTCTAATTGCTCTGGCCAGTGTTTCGAGAACTATGTTGAACAGAAGTGGTGAGAGAGGGCATCCCTGTCTTGTTCCAGATTTTAGAGGGAATGCCTTCAATTTTTCTCCATTCAGAATGATGCTAGCCTGAGGCTTAGCATAGATTGCTTTTACAATATTGAGGTACGTTCCTGTTATCCCTAGTTTTTCTAGAGTTTTGAACATAAAGGGATGCTGTACTTTGTTGAATGCTTTTTCCGCATCTATCGAGATGATCATATGGTTCTTATTTTTAAGTCTATTGATGTGGTGAATAACATTTATTGATTTCCGTATATTGAACCAGCCTTGCATCCCAGGGATGAATCCTACTTGATCATGGTGCACAATTTTTTTGATATGTTTTTGTATCCGAGTGGCCAGAATTTTATTGAGGATTTTTGCATCTAGGTTCATTAGAGATATTGGTCTGTAGTTTTCTTTCTTTGAAGTGTCTTTGTCTGGTTTAGGTATCAGGGTGATGTTGGCCTCGTAGAATGAATTTGGAAGTTCTCCCTCTTTTTCTATTTCCCGAAGTAGCTTGAAAAGTATTGGTATTAGTTCTTCTTTAAAGGTTTTGTAAAACTCTGCTGTATACCCATCTGGTCCTGGGCTTTTCTTAGTTGGTAGTCTTTTGATGGTTTCTTCTATTTCCTCAATTGATATTGGTCTGTTTAGGTTGTCTATATCCTCCTGACTCAATCTGGGCAGATCATATGACTTAAGAAATTTATCTATGCCTTCACTATCTTCTAATTTATTGGAGTATAAGGATTCAAAATAATTTTTGATTATCTTCTGTATTTCTGAAGTGTCTGTTGTGATATTGCCTCTTTCATCCCGTATGTTAGTGATTTGAGTTCTCTCTCTTCTTCTCTTCGCTAGCATGGCTAAGGGTCTGTCGATTTTGTTTATTTTTTCAAAGAACCAACTTTTAGTTTTGTCAATTTTTTCAATTGTTTCTTTTGTTTCGATTTCCTTAATTTCAGCTCTGATTTTAATTATTTCTTGCCTTCTACTTCTTTTGCTGTTGTTTTGCTCTTCTTTTTCTAGGATTTTGAGATGAAGTATGAGATCATTTATTTGTTGGTTTTTTCTTTTTTTAAGGAATGAACTCCAAGCAATGAATTTTCCTCTTAGAACTGCTTTCAGTGTGTCCCATAGATTCCGATATGTTGTGTCTGTGTTTTCATTAATCTCTAAGAATTTTTTAATTTCCTCCTTGATGTCTTCTATAACCCATTGATCATTCAGTAACCTATTGTTCATTCTCCAAGTGATGTATTCTTTTTCCTTCCTTCTTTTATCGTTGATTTTCAGTTCCATTCCATTATGATCAGATAGGATGCATGGTATTATCTCTACTCCTTTGTATTGTCTAAGAGTTTCCCTGTGACATAATATATGATCTATTTTTGAGAAGGATCCATGTGCTGCTGAGAAAAAAGTGTAACTGCTTGATGTTGGGTGGTATATTCTATATATGTCAATTAAGTCTAGGTTATTAATTGTGTTATTGAGTTCTATAGTTTCCTTATTCAACTTTTGTTTGGAAGATCTGTCCAGTGGTGAGAGAGGTGTGTTGAAGTCTCCCATGATTATGGTATGGTGGTCTATTAGACTCTTGAACTTGAGAAGAGTTTGTTTGATGAACATAGCTGCACCATTGTTTGGGGCATATATATTTATGATTGTTATGTCTTGTTGGTGTATGGTTCCCTTGAGCAGTATGTAGTGTCCCTCTTTATCCCTTTTGATTAACTTTGGCTTAAAATCTATTTTATTTGATATGAGTATGGATACTCCTGCTTGTTTCCGAAGTCCATATGAGTGATATGATTTTTCCGAACCTTTCACCTTCAGCCTATGTATGTCTTTTCCTATCAAATGCGTCTCCTGTAGGCAGCATATTGTTGGGTCTTGTTTTGTGATCCATTCTACTAGCCTGTGTCTCTTGATTGGTGAGTTTAAGCCATTAACATTTAGGGTTATTATTGAGATATGGGTTGTTCTTCCAGCCATATTTGTTTATTTATGTTACTAAACATGGTTTGTTTTCCACTTTGATTATTTTCCCCCCTTTAGTGTCCTACCTCCCACTGTTGGTTTTCATTATTATTTTCCATTTCCTCTTCCTGTAATGTTTTGCCAAGGATGTTTTGAAGAGATGGTTTTCTAGCTGCAAATTCTTTTAACTTTTGTTTATTGTGGAAGGTTTTAATTTCATCTTCCATCCTGAAGCTTAATTTCACTGGAAACACAATTCTTGGTTGGAACCCATTTTCTTTCAGTGTTTGAAATATGTTATTCCAGGATCTTCTAGCTTTCAGAGTCTGTGTTGAAAGATCAGCTGTTATCCTGATTGGCTTACCCCTAAATGTGATCTGCTTCCTTTCTCTTGTAGCTTTTAAAATTCTCTCCTTATTCTGTATGTTGGGCATCTTCATTATAATGTGTCTAGGTGTGGGTCTCTTATGATTTTGCACATTCGGCGTCCTGTAGGCTTCTAGGATTTGGGGTTCTGTCTCATTCTTCAAGTCTGGGAAGTTTTCTCCTATTATTTCATTGAATAGATTGCTCATTCCTTTGGTTTGAAACTCTCTTCCTTCCTGTATCCCAATGACTCTTAAATTTGGTCTCTTGATGTTATCCCATATTTCTTGGATGTTCTGCTCATGGTTTCTTAACAGTCTTGCTGAGCTGTCTATGTTCTTTTCAAGTTGAAATACTTTATCTTCATTGTCTGATGTTCTGTCTTCTAAGTGTTCTACTCTGCTGGTAGTATTCTCAATTGAGTTTTTAAGTTGGCTTATTGCTTCCTGCATTTCTAGGATTTCTGTTTGTTTGTTTTTTATAACCTCTATTTCCCTGTATAGTTGATCTTTTGCTTCTTGGATTTGTTTATGTAATTCATTGTTGAAGTGATCTTTCATTGTCTGATTTTGCTGTCTGATGTCTTCCTTGAGACTCCAGATCATCTGAAGCATGTATATCCTGAATTCTTTATCTGACATTCCATCTGCTGCAGCTATTACCTCTTCTAACGTTGAGTTGACCTGCAATGCTTGTGGTCCTTTCTTTCCTTGTCTCTTCATACTGTTCGCGTTCCTTTCTGCTTGGTGAAACTGTTGTGCTATTGAATTTTCCCCCTATATATTTATATTGGTCTTGTATAGTTGCAAAGTCTCCCTCGCAGGCGCAGGCGGCGGCTCTGCCCCTCCTCCAATTGGGGAAATGTGCCTACCACGCCGGCAGGCCGCTGGGCCTGTTCTGCCGGTCGGTAGCAGGTCCGCCGACCTTGCAGGCGCGGGCGGCGGCTCTGTCCCTCTGCGGGCCGCTAGGCTTGTTCTGTCGGTGGTCGCAGTTCTGCCTACTTTGCAGGTGCAGGCAGCGGCACTGCCCCTCTGCAGGCCTCTGGGGCTGTACTGCCAGTGGGTCGCAGGTCCGCCTACTTTGCAGGCGTGGGGGGGTGGCGGCTCTTCCCTTCCTCAGGCCACTGGGCCTGTTCTGTCTCTCGGTTGCAGGTCTGACCTGTTCTGATAGTGGTCACAGTTCCGACTACCTTGCAGGCGCGGGGGGGAGGGGGCGGCTCTGCCTCTCAGCAGGCGGCTGCTCCTCTTCTGCAGGTGGGTCGCAGGCCCGCCTACCTTGCAGGAGTGATTGGAAGCTCTGCCCCTCCGCGGGCCACTGGGCCTTTTCTGTTGGTGGTCACAGTTCCCCTACCTGGCAGGCGCGGGGGGTGGGGGGCGGCTCTGCCCCTCAGCCGGCCGCTGGGCCTGCTCTGTGTTTGGTCACAGTTCCCTCTACTATGCCGGCGCAGGGGGAGGGGGCGGCTCAGCCTCTCAGCAGGCGGCTGCTCCTCTTCTGCCGGTGGGTCGCAGGCCCGCCTACCTTGCAGGAGTGATTGGAAGCTCTGTCCCGCCGCGGGCCACTGGGCCTTTTCTGTCGGTGGTCACCCTTCCCCTACCTGGCAGGCGAGGGGGGTGGGGGGCGGCTCTGCCCCTCAGCTGGCCGCTGGGCCTGCTCTGTGTTTGGTCACAGTTCCCTCTACTATGCCGGCGCAGGGGGAGGGGGCGGCTCAGCCTCTCAGCAGGCGGCTGCTCCTCTTCTGCCGGTGGGTCGCAGGCCCGCCTACCTTGCAGGAGTGATTGGAAGCTCTGTCCCGCCGCGGGCCACTGGGCCTTTTCTGTCGGTGGTCACCCTTCCCCTACCTGGCAGGCGAGGGAGGTGGGGGGCGGCTCTGCCCCTCAGCAGGCCGCTGGGCCTGCTCTGTGTTTGGTCACAGTTCCCTCTACTATGCCGGCGCAGGGGGAGGGGGCGGCTCAGCCTCTCAGCAGGCGGCTGCTCCTCTTCTGCCAGTGGGTCGCAGGCCCGCCTACCTTGCAGGAGTGATTGGAAGCTCTGTCCCGCCGCAGGCCACTGGGCCTTTTCTGTCGGTGGTCACCCTTCCCCTACCTGGCAGGCGAGGGGGGTGGGGGGCGGCTCTGCCCCTCAGCCGGCCACTGGGCCTGCTCTGTGTTTGGTCACAGTTCCCTCTCGACAAATATTTTAGATCCAAATTATAGAAGTGATTGACAGAGGGTGACTGAAATCACAGATAATGAAATCGTAGGCAACGGGAACCACTGTACAAGTTAGAATTCAGTTTGAAGACATAAATCAGGAGAAGTTTCATGTAAAGTCTTAACTATTTGCAGAGGAGAGCCTACTAAGAGATGATCAAAGAAAATTGCAAAGAACACCTTAGCAGTAGAGGAGAGTACTTAAAGGAGGAATAACTTTGAAGGCAAGTCTAATTGCTGAAGAAGGGTTTATTCCCTCGCTGAAGACAGTGTCATCGTTGGGTAAAACTGATTATGACAGATCTCAACTAGCATCTGGCCAGCAAGAAGGCTCCATGACATTGTGCCAGCAGTTAGAGGCTGGATTATGGAGAACTATAACTGAGACTGGAAACAAATATTTGCTGGAAGGTGAACACTACAGGATGTCCTGTAGGCATGAAGTTGGCATCCTCACCATAGAAGCAAAAGGAGAAAAGACAACTGGAAACCCGGAAGAAGTGCCTTGTCTACAGTCTTCAGTGACTTTTACTGAACAAACTTATCATGTAAGCTGGAAAGGGAGAAAAGTGACCAGGGTCTAGCTCCCTTATTTCAAGGTGGGTCAATGAAGAATAGATTTGGAATTGAGAGTACAATAAGTCATTAATTTGTACTCAAAGTTACTTTAGAACAACCACAGATTACTATAAAATAGTCTTGAGATCTGTCCCACTTCCTCCAAGAATGGAACCAGAAATGTTATTTTCTAAATGTATTTTAGTATGGCATTATTAACAATAAATACCAATTTCTGGTGGAGATTGACTTTTTCACTAAGTAATAATCAATGTTATTATATATATATATATATATATATATATATATATATATATTTGATGTGTCTGCTTTTTCCTTGTTGGTAGATGCCCTGTTTTTTTTTTTTTTTTTTTTTAATTCTCTCTCTCTTTCTGTCACTATTATTATGCTTAGAAAAATACTGTGGTGGAAAAAATTAAATGTTAAATAATTAAGAAAGAAGGATTAAAGAAAAATTAAAATGTTAAAAGAATTTATATGAGTCAAGCATCTAGTTATGGGCAAATTAGGAATGCATTTTAGTGATATGACAATAATTTGAGACTATTTCCACCATAGTTCACTTAAAACAGGAGAGAGCTTGATTATTCTTGATTCTTGTTTATTCCAAAGAAATATTCCACGTGTATTCCTATCTTTAAATATAGAGATATCCTCTATGTTCTCTATGTTTATTCTCTATATTCAAATAGAGCAAAAAAATGAATATTCAAAATTAATTTCATGAAATATATTTCTACAAATTATAACTGAATCCAGTAGTGAAAGTTTTATAACACACAACCTAAAGTTGCATTAATATTAAAAAATAAGCATTTATTTCTCATTCAACCATTTGCTTCTGATTTTCAGTTGATCTGTGCTGCGCTTGAATAGGCTTGACTCCAGAGCACAGATTCAGCTCAGATCTTTTTAATATATCTTATCCTCAGAACACTTTGCATGATTTTGGCAGGGGGGTTGGGGTGGGTACTAGGGATTGAACTCAGGGGCACTGGACCACTGAGCTACATCCCCAACTTTATTTTGTATTTTATTTACAGACAGGGTCTAACTGAGTTGCTTTGGGCCTCGCTAAATTGCTAAGGCTGGCTTTGAACTCAGAATCTTCCTGCCTCAGCCTCCCAAACTGCTGGGATTACGGGTATATGCCACTGCCCCCAGCTGGTGCATGATCCTTTTAATAGTAAAGATTAGCAGCTCTCAGCCTACATCTTGGGAGCAAATCTTTACTCCTCACACATCAGATAGAGCACTAATCTCTAGGGTATATAAAGAATTCAAAAAGCTAAACACCAAAAAAAAAATAATAATAATAATAACCCAATCAATAAATATGCCAAGGACCTGAACAGACACTTCTCAGAAGAGGAAATACAATCAATCAACAAATTCATGAGAAAATGTTCATCATCACTAGCAATTAGAGAAATGCAAATCAAAACCACTCTAAGATTTCATCTCACTCCAGTCAGAATGATGGCTATTATGAAGACAAACAACAATAAGTGTTGGTGAGGACGTGGGGAAAAAGGTACACTATACATTGCTGGTGGGACTGCAAATTGGTGCAGCCAATATGGAAAGCAG
Organism: Marmota flaviventris; assembly: GCF_047511675.1. Lineage (NCBI taxonomy): Eukaryota > Metazoa > Chordata > Mammalia > Rodentia > Sciuridae > Marmota > Marmota flaviventris. The sequence goes on from NC_092500.1 coordinate 99,368,915, forward strand.
TATAGAGATTTCTTTGAAAATTGGGACTGGAACCACCATTTGACCCAGCTATTCCACTTCTTGGTCTATATCCAAATGACTTAAAAACAGCATACTACAGGGACACAGCCACATCAATGTCTTTCAGCAGAATTCACAATAGCTAAACTGTGGAACCAACCTCAATGTCCTTCAATAGATGAATGGATAAAAAAATGTGGAAAATATACACAATGGAATATTACTCAGGAATAAAAGAGAATAAAATCATGGCATTTGCAAGTAGATGGATGGAGTTAGAGAAGATAATGCTAAGTGAAATTTTCCAAAAAACCAAATGCTGAAAGTTTTCTTTGATATAAGGAGGCTAATTCATAGTGGGATAGGGAGCGGGAGCATGGGAGGAATAGATGAATTCTAGATAGAGCAGGGGGTTGGAGGGGAAGGGAAGGGGACATGGGGTTAGAAATGATGGTTGAATGTGATGATCATTATTATCCAAAGTACAGGTATGAAGACATAAATTGGTGTAAATATACTGTGTACACACCCAGAGATATGAAAAATTGTGCTCTATATGTGTAATAAGAATTGTAATGCATTCTGCTGTCATATATAAATAAACAAATAAAAAGATAAGCAGCTCTCAGAAAGGCAAGTAGAATTTATATTTCTTTATTTAATGTACTGTATATTTTGAAAAGCTAGGAGAAAGTATTTTAAATGTTTCATCATAAAGAAATGGCAAGAGTTTGAGGTTTACAGTTTGAGGTTAAACAAGGCATACAGATATCAAAATATCATATTTTCCCTGTAAATATGTTCAATTTTTATGGTTTTATATATCAGAAAAAAATTAATTGTGTTTCTTAATGTATGAGCTCAGAACTCATATGCTGTCACTTTCCCACCCACCTTATAGTACCAAAATAAGTCACATGGCCACATCTATCATTAGTTGACTACAAATTCTACTCTTCTGATCGTGGTGAGAGGAGGAAGTGTAGATTCACTGAAAAATAATTTAATCTACTATAATAGCCATAGGAATATTTTAAAATTATATTTTTTATTATATATCATTTTTTTCATTATTATTTATATATTTCATTATTTATAGTTTGCTTATAAAAGAAAATATTGGAAATTAGAAAAATTCTTTTGCATTTTATTAATTTTCTACCCTATGGTTTTGTTTCTTCTTTCAAAAACATTTTGTGAGATGACTTGTATAGGGTTTAAGAATATCAGACAGATCCTTCACACAGGGTCCTTGATCAATATACTAATAAGGAACAAACAATGTAGTTTAAAGTTAAAACATGGGCAATGTAACTAGATCATGTGGGTGTAAATTCTAGTTGGACCTTATTAGTAGTCTAACTTAGTTGTACATCTATTCTGGTTCAGTGCCTACCCCTGTCGAATACGGTAGAAATAGTGTCTTTATAGAGTTACTTGAGGATTATTGAAAAGCACATATAAAAGCACAAGAAAAGCCTTTGCTAGCTCCTAAGTCTTTGCTACTATATTTGTTATTTTTTACTGAGAAACTTTATGCACTAGTTTCCTAGTTTCATATCTTCTGATATGACTACAATTGTATCTAATAAAATTGCTGTTCTGAATAATAAATAATAATAAGATCCTTAATATAAAGTCCAACCATATTAAGTTCTTACTATATGTGATTTAAAAAATATTTTCTTCCTCAAATATGAAAAAAAGTAGTTCCAAGAGGTATTTTTCCTTTTGTTACCGTTGTTGACCGGTGACGTTGAAGAATAACACCAAAGAAGCACGCCGAGGCAAGGTCAGAGTAGAATTTAGAAGTTTATTAAAGGACAGCAGAAAAGACTTCTCCCGGAGGAAGAAGGGGACCCAAGAGATGGAATCCATGGAAGGGATGTTGTCTCCCCTTTTTATAGTTCTTTCAGTGATGGAATGTAGGTGGGAAGGCCCGAGGGGTGGGACACAGGTGGGCCAAAGAAGTAATCTGGTCAGGAAGGACTTCTGAGTCAGCACCTTTTTGCTGGGGGCTGTTCATTAACATTTCTTTGAGGTGGACTTTGGCCTAGGGCCTTTTCGGGACTTCATTAACATTCCATGAGTTGTCCTGCGTTTCCCGGAATCATTGCCAGCATGGCCTCCATTTTAGATTTCACTCGGCATTAGACCCGATTTATCTAACTACTCTGACTACCTAACTTTAAATCTGGCTTCATTTTCACCTATCAAATCTTTATTATTTTTATGAATCCAATACCTATCATATCTGGACAATAAGCAAGAGTAAAACTATTTACTGGACATGCATTCTCCTTACTGAAATAGTTGGAATAATTACCATTTTTCTTCATTGGTCAAGAACTCCAATCTCCTTCCTTCATAGGTTATTTTGAACGTATAGAAAAGCTATATTATTTGGAATTGAAATTTTGAAAAAAACTGTGAAGTTTTGGCAAGCCCATCTTTAACCATCCCTGATTTGGTACCAGATGAAAATTTTACAGTGTTCTAGAAGATGACAAGACTGAAATACAAGAATACAAATAATAATAAATTGTGGTGAGGATGTGGGGGGAAAGGTATATTCATACATTATTGGTGGGTCTGCAAATTAGTAGAATCATTCTGGAAAGCAGTATGGAGATTCCTCAAAAGACTAGGAATAGGACCACCATATGACCCAACAATCTCACTATTCAGTATATTTATCCAAAAGACAAAAATCAGCAAACTATAGTGATACAGGCACATCGATGTATATGGAAGTGCAACTCATAATAGCCAAGTTATAGAACAAGTCCACGTGCCTGTAAACAGATGAATGGGTTAAGAAAATGTGGTATATTATATACACAGTGGAGTGTTTTTCAGTCATAAAAAAGAATGAAATTATGGCATTTGCTGATAAATGGATAGAACTGGAGAACACCAAGCTAAATGAAATAAGCCAGAATCAGATAGTCAAGGGTTGAATACTTTATCTCATATGCAGAAGCTAGAACAAACTAATGAAAACAAGGGCGTGTGGAATCCTGTGAAAATAGAAGGAAGATCAGTGGAGCAGAGGAAGGGGATTGAGGGGAGAGATGAGGGATGGGGAAAGAGAGGAATAGTGGAATAAAATGACCAAATTATGCTCTGTATATATATGAATATAGCACAGTGATTTTCACCTTTATGCGTATTTGTAAGGCACTAACCTAAAAAAAAATTAAAAACACTATAAATAAATTGAAGGAAGACCAACCAGTAGGGTAGAAAAAGGAGAACAGGGGGAGGAGGAAGGTAGAGAGAGTAGAAGAATTGAGACTGAAGTAGAGCAAATTATATTCCATTCATGTATGATCATGCCAAAAAGCACTCCAATATTAGTATAACATAATATACTAACAACACATAAAAAATTATTTCCAAAATCTGAAGTCTCGTTATGAACCTATAAAATCAAACAAGTTATCTACCTCCAAATACAATAGTGGGACAGGAGTAGGGCAGACATTCCCTTTCCAAAAGGGAGAAATAGGCCAAACGAAAGAAGTAAGAGGCCCCAAGCAACTCTGAAGCCTAAGAGGGCAGGCATGAATTCTTAAAGCTGGAGAATAAATTTTCACTCCATGTGCCACCTTCTGGACACACAGGGGAGTTGGGGCCTCCAAAATGTCAGGCAGCTTCCCTCCTATGGCTTTGCCAGGCCCAATCTGTGCTTCAGGCCCCTGCGATGATAGTTGCATAGTGGTGCCTATGTCTCTCCCAGGAAGGCATCACATGCTACCAGGGTCTACTGTTCCAGGGTCCAAGTTATAGCTCCACTTCAAGGGTTCCTTAAGCATTGTCATCATAGAAATTCTATATGGCAATACTAGCCCTTCAGCCAGTTTCTGAATGAGCTCCAGGGATTCCAATGCATCCATTGAAATCTAGGTGAAGGAAAACTTCTTACTGTCTTACATTCTGCACTCCTGTAGAATTAGTACCACATGAATGCAGATGCCACTAAGGCTTAAAATGCTTGCTCACTCTGCAGCTAAATCATGAACTGCACCCAGGATCACTTTGAACTAAGTCTGAGTGTCACCAAGGTTTACAGTTTATGTACAGAAGCATCAGCTACTCTGGAATTTTTTAAGCTGAAGATAGAACAGTCAATAAGTGCTGCACCAGAATATGGGGAACAAATTTCCAAGGAAGCTCCAGGCCAGTACTTCCAAACAATTCTGCCCTCCTACAGAGCTTCACATCACAGTAACACTGTATTGAAAGGAGAGGCATCAATACCTGTAAAATGCTTTCTCTGGGGACTTTCCCCCAATGTCTTCACAAATAATACCTGACTTCTTTCCATTCATGCTTATCTCTTTAGTAACAAGCCACTCAGCCAAACTCTTGAATGGTTTTTATTCTTTACATGGCCAGGCTGAAAATTTCCTAATTTTATACTTGGCTTTTTTTAAAATTATAAATTCTGTCTTTAAATAGTCCATTTCCTTTTTTATATTACTGTACAAATTCCAAGATAACCATGCAGCTGTTCAAGTATTTGCAGTGAAACTCCCTCCACCAGAAATCCTCCTTCATCACTTCTAGATTCTGCCTTCCACAAAGCCCTACCACATGGATGCAATGCAGCCAATTTCTTTGCAAGGATGGACTTTATTCTGGTTACCAATAAGCTATTTTCTATTTTGATCTGAGACCTCATGAGGATGGCCTTTGCCATCCACATTCCTATCTGGGTATGTTTATAACAACCATGTAAAAAATCTCTTTAAGAAATTCCAGGGGCTAACGTTGTGGCAGTGGTAGAGTGCTCACTTAGCATATGCAAGGCCCTGGGTTCAATCCTCAGCACCACATAAAAATAAATAAATAAAATAAAGTTATTTTGTCCAACTACAACTAAAAAATAAATATTCTTTTAAAAATGGCTTTAAATAATTCTTTAAAAAATAAAAGAATTTCCAGACTTTGTAGTCATTTTGTCTTCTGAATCTTCACCAGAATTACCCTCAAGGATCCATTTATTGCATTCTAGGCCTTTTCTAGACTGTATTTCAAAACTCTGACAATATAGTATTACTCAGCTATAAAGAAGAACAAATTTATGACATTTGCTGATAAATGGGTGGATCTGGAGACTATCATGCTAAGTGAAGTAAGACAATCCCAAAAAACTAAGGATTGAATGTTTTCTCTGATATGTGGAAGCTAACCCTCAATAAAGGTAGGGAGGGGGTAAAAAGAATAAAAGTTAAGTGGAGTAGACAAGGGGAATGAAGGGAAGGGAGTGGGGATAGAAAAAGGAAAGACAGTAGAATGAATCTGACATCTTTCTTATGTTCACATATGAATACACAACAGTGAATCTCATTACTGTGTTCATCCACAAGAAATTAATTTAAAAAATAACAATATGTAAATGGTAGGAAAATCAATAGAGGGATGGGTGCAGGGAGTGAGGGAGGGGAAGGGAAAGAGAGGTATTGGTGACTAAATTAGAATAAATATATTTAATGCTTTCATAATTATGTTAAATGGATTCTATTGTAATGTGTAACTAAAAAAGAACCAATAAATAAATAAAAATAAGAAAAAAGAAAGATATGATTGCAAGGTCACAGGCTTTATACAAGTGTTTTATTAGGACAAAAGAGATCATATTCTATGATGCATTATGGGGCTGGGAGAATACTGTAATATCTATTTGTACTGACTGTCTTTAAAAACGCTGCAGTACTGGGAGCGGGGTGGGGGCAGGGACAAAACCTCTGCCAATGTTCTGAACTTTCCTGTTCCAAAGCTGTTTCTACATTTTCATATATATATAATACACACACACATGATATATATATACATGTATATATATGCATAGTAACACCCCACTTCTCAGTACCTATTTTCCGCCATAGTATAGTTTCTGTTGCTATAATAGAGTATCTGGTACTAGACACCTTATAAAGAAAAGAATTTTATTTTGACTCACAGCTCTGGCTATTGGGAAGTCCAAAATCATGATACAGCCATCTGTGGCATTTCTGGTGAGGGGCTTCAACTCATGGTGGAAAGTAGAGAGCCAGTGACAACATGTTAAAGAGGCAAAACACAAGGGCAACCTCACTTTTTAACAGCACACTCTTGTGGTAACTAATTCAATCCTATGAAAGTGAGATCTGACTCCTCTAACAAAAGCATTGATTCCTCCTGACAGCCCAACATCGTTCCCATTACATTGGGAATACAATGTCAACATGAGTTTTAAAAGGGAAAAAATGTTCAAACCAAAGAAGCTGGAGTGTTTCATCACAAATGCTTCTTTTATAATTGGAAATGAAAAAAAAAAGATAAGCCACTTAATAAATTTGATGAAGAAAACTAATTTTCTCTTGAACCATTTTTTATGTATTAAAAGAAAGTGTATTAAAGAGATTCCTATGTTTTAAATATGTCCACAATAAGAAAGTTCAATTACTTAACAGGATGATCTTGGGTCAAATCCCCTAAAAATCACATGATACGTACAGGAAACAATATTAGGAGAATGATAGCCAGTAGGTGAATTTAGAATCGAAGGCATCACATAGACATCAAGGATATAAAGATCAAAATGGCAGTTTTATCAAATTTTCTGAGAATTAATCTTAGGTATGAAAATATAATGTGCTTGCTATATGGACCCTAAAATCAGGCAGTCCTTATTTCAGAACTAATTTCAGTAAAAGATGGAATCCTTTAAAATTTTTATTGTATGTTGGATCTAAGCAGACTATATGTTTTTAGCAGGCAGCTGGGAAGGTTCTCAGTCTTTGGAAGTGGCTCAGTGACTGACTGAGCTGGGTATGCCCAATCCTGGGTTCCCAATTTACTAATCTGACTATTTTGTTTTCTCATAGTTGGTAGTGTAAAGCAAGAAGAAAAAATTAATATCAAAATTCTGCCTGGCATTTTATGAGGCTACTTTCTTAATTATAATCATGTTTCTTTGTGGCTCTCATAAGAAAATATGTACATTTTTAGGTTTTGCCCCCCCAAAGACTCTGAATTGGATAATAACAGTGAATTAATTAAATGAACTAAATGTATTTCTATATCCCCGGTTTATATTTTCATTGTTAATTTTACCTTCTATTGAAAATTGTATATGTCAGTAATATAAAATTTCCCTCTTAGAGATTTTTCAGTAAAATTAAAACAACATAAAATTTCTCAAATAGTAAACACATACATACATACTCACGTTTCATTATGACCATATAGTAGGTCACCATCCTCTTCCTTAGGATGGTTATTCTAGTATCCTTTATACTAAGGATACCACTAACAAATCATTCAGCAAAATCTAAAAACATATGTATTTATCAGAATTGAAGAATGGATTCAGTAAAGTTTTAGGGTACAAAATCAATATGCAAAAATCAGGTACCATTTTAATACACCAGTAACAAGAATTCTGAGAAAACAATCACAAAAGCAATTTCATTCAAAATAGTTACAATGCCCTCCACCCCCACCCCCCAGCATCCCCCAAAAATTAAAACTGAAAAACCTAGGAATAAATTTAACCAAGGAAGGGAAATTTTTTATAATGAAAATTTCAAAACACTGGTGAAAAAAGACCAAAGAAAGTAAAATAAAATGGAAAGACCTCCCATGTGATGCACTGGAAAAATAAATAATATTAAAAAGTTCATACTACCCAAAGCAATTTACAGATTTATTACAATCCCTATCAAAATAACATGACATTCTTCAGAGAACTAGCAAAACAATCCCCAAAGTTCTCTTGGAAGTCCAAATGACCCAGAATAGCCAAACCAATCTTGAATAAAAAGAACTAAAGTGGGATTACCACAAAACCCGATTGCAAGACATACTACATAGTCATAACCAAATCAGCATAGAACTGGCATAAAAACAGACAAATAGGCCAGTAGAAGAGAATAGAAATCCTAGAAATAAACTCACACATCTGAAACCAAGTGTTCTTGATAAAGGTGCCAAAAATATACTTTAGAAAAAGGATAGCCATTTTAATAAATGGTTCTGGGAAAACTGATACCTATGAAGATTTGAAACTTGAACATTTTCTCTTATCTTACAGAAAAATCAACTAAAAATAGAGCTTTGACCTAAATGCAATATGTAACATTATAAAAAACCACCAGAAGAAAGCATAGGGAAACATGTCAAGGTTTTGGGATAGATAATTATTATTATTATTTTTTTTTTTTTTGGTAGCCATCAAAGTACAGGAAACAAAAGCAAAAATAGCCAGTGGTCTGTGTTTTCCTGATTGCTAATGATGTTGAACATCGTTTCATATATTTCTTGACCATTCTTATTTGTTCTTTTGAGAAATATTTGTTAACATCTTTTGTTCATCTCTTAATTGGATTTTTTGTTTTGCTTTGCTTTTAGGTATTTAGTTTTTGAGTTCTTTATTTATTCTAGAAAATAATCCTCTGTCAGAAGAGTGGCTGGCAAAGATCTCCCATTCGGTAGTCTCTCTTTTCACACTTGTTTCTTTTGTAGTGAAGAAGCTTTTTAAGTTTATCCCACCCCATTTGCTAATTTTCAGTTTCATTTCTTGCACTTTGGTGGTCTGGTTAAGGAAGTCAGTACCTGTGTCAACATATTGGAGTGTTGACTCTATGTTTTCTTCTAGCAATTGGAAAATTTTTGGTGTAATTCCTAGGTGTCTTTAATCCACTTTGAGTTGATTTTTGTGCAGGGTGAGAAATAGAGATCTAGTTTTATTCTTCTCTGTGTAGGTATGATATCCGGTTTTCCCAGCACCATTGTTAAAAAGACTAATTTTTCTCCAATGTTTCAGCAACTTTGTAAAGGATCAGATCTCTGTATCTTTGTAATTTGTCTCTGTGTGTTCTATTCTGTTCCTTTGGTTTTCACGTCTGTGCACATGCCAATACTAAGTAGTTTTTGTTACTATAACTCTGTAGTATAATTTGAAGTTTAGTATTTTGATGCCTCCAGGATCACTGTTATTGATTGAGATTACTTTGGATATCCTGGGTCATTTCTTTTTTCATTTGAATTATAGAGCTTTTCTTTTTTTTTTTTTTTAATTCTATGAAAAATGTCATTGGTGCCGCAGTCCGGCTGCAGCAAAATAACCAGGGGGTGACGAGCAACTTGTGTACATTGATACAGCAGGAGTGGGAGCCGTTTATTGTAGGACAGGAGGGGTATATATACATCCCACACAGCTTATCTTAATTAACATAAACTAGATACAGCAGTCAACCAATAAGGAATCTCCACACTTAATGGCTCGCTGGCATTAGTTCACAAACCACTCTCTCTGGCAAAATGCCAGGCGCCATCTTGACTTGTTTACAGACCCTAACAATTGGCACTCTAGTGGGCATTGCATTAAATCTGTAGATTGTTTTTGGTAATTTGGCTATTTGGACAATGTTAATTCTACCTATCCAAAAACATGGTAGATCTTTCCATCTTCCAACGGCATCTTCAATTTCTTTCCTCAATGTTATATAGTTGTCATAGTAGTGGTCTTTCCCTTAATTTTTTCCTCAGTGTTTTTCGAGACTATCATGAATGGAATTATTTTTCTAATTTCCTTCTCAGCAGATTCATTATTGGAGTATAGAAAAGGTAGTGATTTATGAATGCTGATCTCGTATCCTACTACTTTGCTGAATTTCTTTTTTAGCACTAGAAGTCTTCTGGTGGAATTTTTGAGTCTTAGAAGTATAGGATCTTATAATCTGCAAACAGGTCATTTGACTTCTTCTTTTCTATTTGTGTTCTTTTTATTTTTTGCCTATTTGTATTGGCTAGATTTTCAAGAACTATATTAAATATAGTTTATAATGAGAGTGAACATCCTTATATTGTTCTTGACTTTAAAAGAAATTTTTTTTAGCTTTTCTTCATTCAGTATGATGTTGACTTTGGGTTTATCACAGATAGCCTTTATGATATTGATGTAAGTATCTTCTATACCTAGTTTACTCAGTGCTTTTAACATGAATGGGTACAGGATGATATAAAAGGCTTTTTTTGGTATCTGTGAAAATAATCATGTGATTTTTTTTCTTGATTTTTTAATGTGATGAATTACATTTATTGATTTGTAATTGTTGAAATAAACTTTCATAGCTGGGATGAAACCAACTTGTTGGTGGTGTAAAATCTTCTTAATGTGGTTTTCTTTTTTAAATTTATATATATATAGTTTTAGTTGTGGATGAACCTTTATATTTATTTATTTTTTTATGTGGTGTTGAAAATCAAACCCAATGCCTCACACATGTTAGGGAGGCACTCTACCACTGAACCACTTTTGCAGTGCCCCCTTAATGTGTTTTTAAATACAGATTGCTAATAATTTATTGAATATTTTTGGATCCATAGTTATCAGGGATTATAGCATATAGTTTCCTTTATCTGATGTGTCTTTATCTAGTTTTGATACCAGGGCTATGTTAAACCAGTTAGATTTCATCTCACTTCAGTTATCAAGAATAAAGCTAACAATAATTGCTGGCAAGGATGTGGCATGTAATGTACACTAATACACTATGGGACTGCAAATTGGAAAAATCACTTTAAAAAGAAGTATGAAGTTCCTCAAAAATAGTGGAACAACCCTATAAACTAGTTCTCCCACTCCTTGGTATTTATCTAAAAGAACTATAATTAGCATATTGTATTTATACATGTATATCAATATTAATATAATTGAAATTTACAATAGCCAAGTTATGAAACCAGACTAGATGCTTATGAACAGATGAATGGATAAAGTGTGATATTCACATAATGGAATATTGTTCAGCCATAAAGAAGAATAAAGTTCTGTCATTTGCAGCAAAAATGGATGGAACTGGAGGATTTTAATTGAAATAATCTAGACACATAAAGACAAGTACTTCTTGATCTCTCTCATATGTGGAATTTGAAAGAAGTTAACATGAGTATAGAATAGTGATTATTATTAGATGTTGGAAAAAGTAGGAGGGTGAAGAGTTGATAATGGGAGACTGAATTTGATCAATGTATGCTGTGTGTGTGTTCAAATATCATGCTGAACAAGTTGAAGATGTGCAGTTACCAGTATATTTGGAAGGTGAACTGATCAAAGAAAAAAAAAAAAACGAAGAAAAGGATATTAAGATTCTGGTCAAAACTAGCAGAACAATCCATGTTAACACATACATACATACACAGAAAATGTGTGTGTGTACACATGCATGCTCTGATAGAGAATGAGTATTCAGGATATCAAAAGGCAGATTTTTCTGGAATTCACGAAGACTTGCTATTCAAGCAGACAACACTATGAGACGGACTTTGTTCTGAAACTAAGTTATGCTTATGTGCTTGACTACCATAGCAGCAAGATTGGCAGGACAAGTGGGAAGGCCTGTCCCACAAATAAGGGTTCAATTCCTGAGCTGACCTCGAAATGTCACAATCTCTCACCTTTAAGCTAATGAAGATTTAAGTGACAGCTGAATATCTGGAGGTGTAAGAGACACTCTGCAGAGTGAGGACTGTTCTAGGAGTTTAGTATTTGTTGATATCTCAAACTACAATTGTGTGCCACAGAGCATTATGTAGGAAGTAAGAGAATGTACTAATTGTAAATGGATTTGTTTAGACATTTTTATCTAAATAAATTACTTATATTTACAGAAAAAATATCATGCTGAACCTTATAAATATGTATAATTGGCATATGTTAATAATAATATAACAAAATATTTAAAAATAAGAATCATTCTTGTCCTTCCTTCTGCCTACTCATCTTCATCTATTGTCAGATTTAATGTCATCAGGTTATCAATTTACTTCCCTAAGTAGTATCTTCTTCACCATTTCCGATATCACAGTTTCAGGTGAAAACATCAGTTATCTCTATTGCATGGGACTTATAATTATTTGTGTTTGTTCTTTTATCTCCATTATTATGGAGTTCATTGTCCCCTGAACAGGTCAAACTGTTACCCAGAGCATGGAAGTCTGACCTTGTGCATTAATCTTAAACTCCGTGAAGGCTTTTTATGACCTACATGTTACCTACTACCAACAATACAGCTTAGTTTATGGATCTTTTTTCTTTACTCACAACCATTTCTTATGGTTCCAGGCTCTTCAGTCCTTCATCCTCATCTCTAGCTATTCATAGTCCCACTTATTAAACTAACAAGGCTAGACTGAACATAGTTGTATGGATTCATTTTTTTTGTGCATGTTTTTGAACTTTCTGTCTTTGATTCTTTGTATCTTTTAACCAATTTCAGCATCATATATAACATATTAAGTACAGAGAAACTCTCTAAATAAAAGCCATGTCATCTGAAACACCTTCTGTGACATCATTTTCTTGTAGTTGATATTGGCAACCCAATGGGTAAGTGTCATCTAGAATACCATTTTCAATAACATCTAGTGTTTGTGTCTTTCATAGAAATTACATATAAATTTAACAACATATGCTCATATCTTTGTCTTTATTTAATTTATTTATTTTTATTGATTTAAAAAAATAAATGACAGTGGAATGCATTACAATTCTCATTATATTTTTACAGCACAATTTTTTTATATCTCTGGTTTTATATAAAGTATGTTGACACCAATTTGTGTCTTCATATGTGTACTTTGGATGATGATGTCTATCACATCCCACCATCATTGCTAACCCCCTGCCCACTCCCTTTCCCTTCACCCCTCTGCTCTATCTAGAATTGATCTATTTCTCACATGTTACCCCTCCCTACCCCACTATAAGTCAGCCTCCTTATATCAGAGAAAACATTCAGCATTTGTTTTTTGGGGATTGGCTAACTTCACTTAGCACTATCTTCTCCAAGGCCATCCATGTACCTGCAAATGCTATTATTTTATTCCCTTTTATTGCTGAGAAAAACTCCATTGTGTACATATGCCACATTTTTTTAATCTTTGTCTTTAATAGACTGTAAACAACTAGATGAAAGGTTTACAGTTTATTCAATTTTGTACATCCATTGTCAATCACTATGATTGCCACACAAGGATTCTTAATAGATACTAGCTCAAGAGACAATAGTTTTTATGAAAATATCAGAAATTTTCTACTACTTGTTTACTTTTATTGAGCTTTTGTGTTGCTAATTTTACTTGAAATAATGGGGAAAAGAACTGAATGCACTATAGAAAGACTCTAGGGCCATTTGCCCAAAACCTCAGAAAGACCATTGCAAATCTTTAGTACTTATTCTCAACCTCACCAAGAGGGTAGTGTGAATTGTAGAGTTAAGTCACATGCATGGATTTTGTAGTTGTTGTTGTTTATCGATGCACAAATGAATTACTGAGGATAAACAAAAGGGAAAAATAAATCAATGTAATTTGAGGACTTGCTCTTAGGTTCACAAGAGAAACTAAATTGTGTCTCTGGAAACCTTGGTTCTTTCACCTGGATCTGCAACAAATGAGCCATTTTTCAGATTCCCTGGGTACTTGGGATAAGTAATGTCCAAATTTTATGTGATTTTCGAAATTCTAGGATTCTTTGATACTTGAGGCACTGAAACAAACAACAAAAATCCACTTGAACACAAAATGTAGAAGTTGTCAAAGGCATTGTTTCATTTATGTATGTTATAACCACTGTGGCAGGAAATGGAAAGTTAAATGGCAAACAAGAAAAGAAGCAATCAGAGAAAATTAACTACGGCGCGAATAATAATTTGAAGTCTCATGTAAAAAATTTATTTGAAAGCAATTTTGAAAAAAGTCACTATTTACTTATGACTGTTTATTAAGCAATTTAAACATAATACTACAGGATGGGGAAAACTTTTCTGTTCCGTTACATCATACAGATTCCAATTAAACAGACACAAAAAATTAGGTATCCTATTGTGAGCTAAGTTATATATAGTGAAAATATTTCTTTGTTAAAGAAAACATCTTCATAAAATCTCTTGAATTTTTAAATTTTAGAATTATAGAAAGATTTGACTGATATACAGCCAAAATATTAACCATTCCTGACTCAAGTAAGTGTGCCAGAGAAAATTAGTTGTGAAGATGGTGGCTTATTTTTTCTCCCAAAGTATTCATTCAATACTTATGGAATATTTGCTTTGGGTTCATCCTATTATAATGTACTAAAATAGGAAATATAAGGATGTAAGGAATGTAAGGAAATATATTTCCTTGCCCAGTGAAATATAATATGTTTTCACCTTGCTGAAAACATAATAGGCCCTGAATAAATATTCATTCAAATATTCTTTATTTTTTTATTTTGTATTTTATATAGTTTCACTTCTGCCTCAATATACCATGTATATTCAGAGACTCAGCTTTTGATTTTCCAGGGACTTTTATTTACTTTATTGCTCATGGAAATTTTTTAATTTGTCCTTTTCTGACAAGTCTTTCGTCACTTTATCACATTTACAAAACAGTCAAGCTTATGACATTTTCACTTAGCCATAACTGCACATTTTGGTTTCATTTCTTGGCAACTATCCAGGAAGCACCTCTGACTACATTCAGTTTTAGCACCATGGCTTGAAGTGAGATTCCTGCCAAAAACACTATTTCTCACCACAAATTTGCACTGTGGCCTCAGCACCTCCTCCCCTTGGGGTACACAGGAAAGTCTTTACACACAGAAGTTTAGTGTTCAAGAAGGCTTTTCGATTGGGTCTTGGTAATCCTTCTCAACTGAGAAAAATAATTTCTAAATGATTTGTTATAGTAGTGATTGTTCTCAAGTAGTTTGAACTAATGTTCGCAAAGCATTGTAACTTTTCTTCTGCAATAATTATAAGAAGTCAAATAAATATGTCCACATGAAGCCCATACATGTACATTTCCAGTCAAATTATTATTTCTGCATAAATTCATTTTTTTTGGTTTTATTGCATTTATAAGTATGTTTTCCAAAAACTTTGGAAAACTTCAGTTAATTGTGATAATTTAGGTTTCCTCATAAAAAGCCCACATTTTAGCTCTGATTGATTTCCTTTCTTAAATAAAATATTTGTGAAAATATGGTTATAAGAAAATGCCAGCTATTATTTTATCCATCTTGATTAAATTTAACCAGGTACAATAGTAAAAAGGAAAGTGTGAATTAGTGGAAAAAAGATGGTTACAGGAATGTCAGAAAATTGCATTTTTCTTTTTCTTCAACTGTTTACATTTATTTATCTCTCTTAATCTTGAACTTGTTCTATAGTTTATTTTCTGTCACTTAATCTAAAACCTAAACTTCACTAGAGCAGGAAATTTGGCCTAGATTGTTTACTTCAACATTCTTGATGCCAAGTAAATAATACTCATTTAAAATGTGTTGAATAAATGTTTATTGTCCAATTTTAATATATCACAACACAATAGTTGTTTTCTTTTCATAGTATATCTTTGATTTTGAGATCAACCACTTTTTCTCAAAAATTTTATAATAGGTTCATTACTTTATCTTACTTTAATCTTATACACTATTTCAATATTTTGAATGACTTAAAATAAGTCAGATGCACAGTTAACTGATCTTATCAATTGGCACCAACTCACGTTTCCTTATTTTTATATACACCAGGGGTATATATTTAAGTTGCTAATTTTCACATGTAATGTATATTGGTAGACATCCAATTTTGTAGTTTTATATTAGTTTAAAATTTCTCAGCATGAATTAGATAGGATCTCATTTTCTGCTGTATCTAAAATGCTGCCTTGTATATTTTTTATATGTGCACATGACTTCTTTTTTTTGTATTTTTTTCTTTTTTAATCTGTGTTTTGTGCTCTCAGATCACTTTGTTTCAATTAACATAGTTTTAATATGTCATTATATCTAATAGAATGAGAAATCATGCCCTCTATTTCTGACCTATATCCTCAGCCTCAGAAGAGTTTACATGATGTTAGAATGATCATTTTCTTGAAAATTTGTTATTATTTTTCTGTAAAGATATTTGGCCTTGTGGGCTGGGATTGTGGCTCAGCGGTAGAGCACTTGCCTAGCATGGGCGGGACCGGGGTTCTATTCTCAGAACCACATAAAAATAAAGGCATTGTGTTGTGTCCATCTATAAAAAAGATTCATATATTCTCTCTCTCTCTCTCTCTCTCTCTCTCTCTCTCTCTCTCTCTCTCTCTTTCTCTCTTCTCTCCAAAAAAAAAGATATTTGGCCTTTGTATTACCCATTCAGAAAGACTATAAATAACCTACTGAATTTATTAAAATTATTGTAGCTTCCAATTTTTGCTGAGATAAAATTTGGAAAATTATATATTTCTATTAATTTCTCCCTTTCACATACATTTTCTTGTCTATTTACATAGTTATCAACATGTGTCTTGTCATCTAAACCACTTTTATTTATATTTACGGTCATTTAAATTCAGTTCTGAAAATTTCCTTTTTTCTTGATGTGTTTTACCACAGTTTTGTTTATTTTGTTATTACAAACTAATAGTTTTTGGCTTTGATTATTAATTTTATTTTATTCTTGTTTCCTCTGCAGCTCTTTGTTACTTCTCTAATTCAGATATCAATAATCTATCCACTGCATTATTTTTTAAATTAACTTTTTGGCCTTTAATACTTTTCACACTAATTTCTGGACAATATTTGTGAAAGATAAACAAAATTTTAATGTACTATTAATATATATAAAAATAATTGTGTTTTTATTGAATTTGCCAGTTTTATCACCAATATTATTAGTATTGATTCACTCATGAAATCTTTATTATTATTGTTATTATTATCATCACTTTTATTATTACTAGTTGCATAGAATTTCTTTTTATGTCTTTTTTCCTTTCTGCTAATGCAAAATTGTGTTTTTCTATTTTTTCAATCATTTTTTTTATTTGTTCTTTTTAGGTATACATGAGAGTAGAGCAATTTTGACATAATATACATAAATGGAAATGACTTATTCTGATTAGGATCACATTCTTGTGGTTTTACATGATATGGAATTTTACTGGTAGTGTATTCATATAAGAACATAGGAGAGTTGTGTCAGATTCATTCTACTGTTTTTCTTATTCCTATTCTGTTACCTTTCTTTCATTCCCCTTTGTCTCCTCCATTGAAATTCTATTTTCCCTTCCCTGTGCTTGTTGTGTGTTAGCATCCACATATCAGAGAGAACATTCAAACCTGAGTTTTTTCAGATTGGCTTATTTCATATAGCATGATTTTCTCCAACTCTACCCACTTACTCGCAAATGCCATAATTTTATTCTCTTTTAATGCTGAGTAATATTTCATTGGGTATATGTACCACATTTTCTTTATCCATTCATGTGTTGAAGGGTATCTAGGTTGGTTCCATAGCTATTGTGAATTGAGCTGCTATAAACATTGATATAGCTGCATCACTGTACTATGATGATTTTAAGTCCTTTGGGTATATACTGAGGAGTGGGAAAACTGAGTCAGAAGGTGGTTTCATTCCAAGTTTCTTGAGGAATCTTCATATTGTTTTCCAGAGTGGTTGCACCAATTTGCAGTTCCATCAGCAATATATGAGTGTACCTTTTCTCCCACATCCTCACCAACATATATTGTTACTTGTATTCTTGATAATTACCATTCTGACTGGAGTAACATGGAATCTCATGTTAGTTTTAATTTGCATTTCTCTAATTGCTAGGGATGTTGAACATTTTTTCATATATTTGTTGACCATTTGTGTTTCTTTTGTGAAGTGCCTGTTCAGTTCTTTTGATCATTTATCATTTTTGGTTTTTGTTTTTAGTATTAAGTTCTTTGAGTTATTTGTATACCTTGAGATTGATGCTGTATCTGAGATGCGGAGGCAAGATTTTCTCCCATTCTGCAGAATCTCTCTTCACATTCTGGAGTGTTTCCTTTACTGTGAAGAAGCTTTTTAGTTTGATACAATCCCATTTATTGATTCTTGATTTTACTTCTTGGGCTTTATGAGTTTTGTTGAAGAAGTCAGTTCCTAAGCCAACATGTTGACATGTTGGGTCAACACTTTCTTCTAATTAGGCAAGGGTCTCTGGTCTAATGCCTAGGTCCTATCTACTTTGAGTTGAGTTTTGTTCAGGGTGAGAGATAAGGGTTCAATTTCATTGGTCTACTTGTCTGTTTTGGTACCGATTCATGCTGTTTTTGTTAATATAGCTTGGTAGCATAATTTAAGGTCTGGTATTGTGATGCCTCCTGCTTCACTTTTCTTGCTAAAAGTTGCTCTGGCTATCCGGAGCCTCTTATTTTTCCAAATGAATTTCATGACTATTTTTCTATTTCTATGAACAATGTCATTGGAATTTTAATAGGAATTGCATTAAATTCACATAATGCTTTTGGTAAGATAGCCACTTTGATGATATTAATTCTGCTTATCTAAGAACATGGGAGATCTTTCCATCTTCTAAGGTCTTCTTCAATTCCTTTTATTAGTGTTCTGTAGTTTTAATTGTAGAGGTTTTTCACCTTGTGAGATTGGTTCTCAAGCTTTATTTATTTATGTTTTTGAGGCTATTGTGAATGGGTAGTTTTCCTAATTTCTCTGTCGCTGATTCATCATTGATGTATAGAATGAACACAGCCCTCTCATCACTGGATCTTTCTTCCAAACAAAAACTAAATAAATAAGCTATAAAACTAAAAAAATACAAATAATAATTTAGAGTTAACAATCATATATAGAATACATCATCCATCAATGACTGAATAGCACAGGGATCATTTTCTAAAATAGATCATATCTTAGGCTACAAAACAACTCTTGCAAGTACAAAAAATAGAGATAATATCTTGCATTCTATAAGATCATAATAAAGAGAAAATAGAAAAATAAATATAAAATTAAAAATAGAAACTACTCTAACACCTGGAGACTAAATAATATGCTATTGAATGGCCAATGAAGAGCAGAAGAAATCAGGGGAGAAATAAAAAAAAAATCTTAGATGTAAATGAACACAGCAACATATGAGAATCACTTGGACACTATGAAGGCAGTTTTAAGAGGAAAATTCATTTCCTGAGCTTGTTAAGAAATAGAAAATCAACAAATAAATAAACAAACATTACTCTCAAAACCCTAGAAAAAGAAGACCAAATCAACAGTAAAAGCAGTTGAAGACTGAACTAATTAAAATCAGAGCCCAAAATCAATGAAATTGAAACAAAAAGTTTTTTCAAAAAATTGAAGAGATGAAAAGTTGGTTCTTTGAAAAAATAAATTGATAAAAATTTAGCCAAAATAACAAAAGGCAGTGGTGGGGGGCTCAAATTACTAAAATTCCTGTGCAAAAAAGAAAATACCACCATGGACACTCCTGAAATATAGACAATAATCAGAAACTATTTGAAAATTCATACTAAAAATAAATCAAAAATCTTGAAGACATTGAGAAATTTTGGGAGACATATTAACTACCCAAATTGAATGAGGAGGACATAGAAAATTTAAACAGGTCACTTTTAAAAAGCAACAAAATTGAAGATGCCATAAAAAGCATATGAACAAAGAAAAGCCCAGGACTAGACAGATTCTCAGCTGAGTTTTAC
Source organism: Marmota flaviventris (assembly GCF_047511675.1). NCBI lineage: Eukaryota > Metazoa > Chordata > Mammalia > Rodentia > Sciuridae > Marmota > Marmota flaviventris. The sequence continues at coordinate 99,388,455 of NC_092500.1, forward strand.
CAGAATTTCAAAAAAAGAATTAACACCAATACTCTGAAAATTATTCCATGAAATAGAAAAGGAGTGAACCCTTCCAAACTCATTCTATGAAGCTGGTATCACCCTGATACCAAAAGTAGATAAAGGACACATCTAGGAAAGAAAACTTTAGACCAATATTCCTGATGAACATAGATGCAAATATTCTTTTTTTAAAGATGAAAACTGTTCTTAGACTTTATTCATGAATAACTTATCAAGTATTTATTGAATGTCTACTACACTCTCAGCTCTAGAAAGAATCTGGCATGACAAGGGAGTTTGTCATTCAAAATACAGCACATCAAGAAATGATTCTGAATCACTAAAAACTTTCATTTTATCTTTCAAGATGTACATAGATACGGATATCCTCTGTAAGGTCAAGTATAATCTTTTATTATATTCTTTGAGTTGTCATAAGGGTACTTTGAAATCTGTATGCTGGCAAGGCCCCTTTGTCTAACTGTCTTCTGCTACTTAAGACTAAGTCAAGTATTTTGTTTTCACTTTCAGTTTTCTCCAACATACCCTCTGCAGCTCGTCCAACCAGCTGTCTCTTTCTGTGACACTTTACTTTCCTCTTCACTGGGCACTTGTTACTTTCCTCCTTGCAAAAGCCTCGTCAACCAGTCTTTTTCATCTTCCTTTATTTGGTTTCTTATCCATTTGGTTGAAAAATATTAGCACTTCTTTTAAGTCAGGTCTTCAATAAGTATAATTAATTGGAATTTTCAACTGGTGTCTTTAAACTTTGTTGTAATCTTCATATTTTCTCTGTAACAACACTCTCTTCCTCAAAGTTATTTAGAAATATTATTCTCCAAAGGACAATGGTTTCTAGAAGTTTATGTCTCAAATGTTGTACTACACAAAACTGATAAAGGAATGCATAACTCAGTAAAGGACGTTTGTACTGCATTGTCACTTCCCACCACTACATATACTGGATTCTGCCAAGATGACTGTTAAAGACTCATTTGTTGTGGGATGTGACTTCATACTCATAAAGGTTAGATCAAAAGTAAGATTTTTGGTTCTCTGGTACTAAATTAAATGTAATTTATATGACACATGAAGTCTAAAACTTACAAAACTAAATGATAAAGTCAAGATAGTTAACCATCATTGATATGTCTATCATCATCATCACAAACTATACACTTAAAAATCAAACTACTTATGAGTCTGTAAGTCAGAGGCTGTCTAGCAAACGGCCTTCTATGACTCATTTCCTTTTACATTTTTAACTCAAATAGAAATATGTAAGATTCAGTAAATTTTAATTTTCCAAAAGTTCTCAGAAAGAATTATCAGAATCATCCTCCAGGTAAAAAACACAGTTGGATAATCCACTTTTCACAAATGAACTCCGTACTTGTTGTGAGGTAGCAATCAACAACTCTAAGACCTTCTGTGGTGGCAGTTCCCGCTACTTTCAAGCATTCCCTCTGCACCTGAAGATCATGAACAAAGAAGGGACCAAAAGAGTCCACTTTTCATTGTTTCACTGACTTCTCGTGTTTTCGTAGTATGCTAAATGCCTAATTTCAAATTTACAACAACAAAAAATACCAATATTTATTCTGAAAAGTAATTGGATGTTCCAACTAGCAGATATTAACAAGTTCCAACACTATCTCTAGGAATAATTCAAAGTTCTGAACCGTGCTTTAGAAAAACATTTCCAGGGCTGGGGTTGTGGCTCAGTGGTAGTGCACTTGCTTAGCATGTGTGAGGCACTGGCTTCGATTCTCAGCACCACATATAAATAAATGAATAAAATAAAGGTTCATCTACATCTAAAACATATTTAAAAAAAAAGAAAAAGAAAAACATTTCCAGCAGTCTGTGCAGGATTTATTCCTATTCCATCATTAGTAATAACTGCACTGTTGCTGCAGGAACTTTAAATTCTTCTGCTGCAAATTTTAAGACTGCTGTAAAAGGTGTACTCTCAGGAACACTAACTACTTTATAAGGCAACCGTGGGTCTGACGTCAGCGTAATCTTAAAGGAAACCTTCCACATGGTGGAGTAAGTCTGGGCGAACACACCACACCAAATTGGCAGAGTAGCTCCAAGCCCTCACCAGTCATGCAAAAATTCTTAATAAAATCCTGGGAAATCACAAAATAATATTTAAAAGATGGTGCACAAGTGTGTTTAATCCCAAGGATGCAATATTAGTTCAACATACGGAAATCAATAAATGTAATTCACCACATCAATAGACTTAAAGACAAGAATCACATGATTATATTAATAGATGCAGAAAAATCATTTGACAAAATACAGCATTCACTCCTGTTCAGAACACTAGAAAAAGTAAGGATGGTAGGAACATACCTCAACACTGTAAAAGCTGTATATGCTAAACCCAAGGCCAATATTATTTTACATGTAGAAAAACTGAAATCTTTTCCTCTAAACACAGGAACAAGAGAGGGATGTTTTTTTTCACCATTTCTATTCAACATAGTCCATGAAACACTGCCCAGAGCAATTTGGCAAAAGAAAGAAAATAAAGAGATACGAATAGGAAAAGAAGAACTCAAGCTATCCTTATTTGCCTGTGACATGATTCTATATTTAGAAGACCAAAAAACTCCATCAGAAAACTTCTTAAAACTCATAAATAAATTCAGCAATGCAGCTGGATATAAAATTAACAACCATAAATCAATTCTGTTCCTATACATCTGATGAAGCAGCTGAAATAGAAATTAGGAAAAGTATCCCATTCACAATAGCTTCAAAAAATTTAAAAAAAAAACAACTTTGGAGTCAATGAGTCATGTTTTTTGAGGGGGTGACAGTGGGGGAAGATTAAAAAGTTTTGCTAGTGAGCTTTTCATTTTTTAAAACTTTTACAGAATCATTTTTTGCCTATACTAATTTTCTCTCATATCTTTCATGACACATAGTATAGTTACAGTGTCTAATGGTTCTGTTCGCTATAAATTATTGACTAGTAATTATTCTTTACTTATGGAATGACCTGATTTATTGATGGAAGTTCTGTTTTCATGAGTACTTAAGTCAGTGAAAATTAACAGGAGTGACCCTGGTTTCCTAGCTGTGTCTATGTGTGTGTGGTGTGTGTGTATTTTTCATTGTCTTCTTCTGTTCTTCTTTCTATTGTCTCCTCTTCTGCCCCAGACATATTATTTGTTTTCTAAAGAAATTTAAAATACTTATTTTTAAAATAAGCTTTGTATTTTAGTATAAACTTAGAGAAAAAGTGCAAAGATACTATGGAGTTTCATGTACCCATACCTGATTTTCCTTATTATTAATATTTTATATTTGTATGGTAATTTGTCACAACTGATGACCTCATATTTCTATATAACTATTAAAAGACATGTTTTATCCAAATTTCCTAATTTTTTTAATCTAACATACTTCTTGTGTTTCATCATTCCAAATTACAGCATTATATTTAGTTGTCAAGTCTCTTTTGTCTCCTTTTGACTGTGACAGTTTATCATTTTTCAGTAAAACAGAAATTATAATTTCAAAAATTAGCACACTAAGGCAGTTGATTATATTGCTATTCTCACATGGGATTTGGTATTAGGAATAATGAGGGGTTCACATGAGATAAGTCTAGATGGAAAAAGGAGAAAAGACCAGAGAAGCATCTGAAACACCCACAAACATACCCATGAATGAATATTTGCCATGTGGATAATTATTTAAGCTAGATATTTGACAGCTCATTGTGGAATTATTTATTTTTATTCATTTTAGCTTCATAATCAACAGCACATGTATGCATAATTTTTATATTTGTGTATGTTTCTGTGTGTCTATGAAAAAATACCTCTGGTTTCTGTCTACTTGATGCAGCACACTTGAGTCCACTTAAACTTATAGCAGCTTGTGCACGGGGTGACTAAAATGTTAAATTTTTTTGCTTAACTTCACACAGTCCTCGCAAACAAGCTTCATGTAGTTTTTCACTTTTGATATAGAAGTTGTATAACATCATCATTTGTTTTTCAAAATTCTGTGCTACTTCTTATCACTCAAATAATCATTTTCAAGTCCTAAAATGTTAAGACATAACCTTTATCCAGTAGTGGGTGGCCATGCTTCATTCTCCAAATGAGCAAAGTGTGATGTGCAGTGATAAAAAAGGAAGTGCTGTGGTTTGTATCTCCTCTTCACAGGAAGATGAGATCAGAAGAATAGTTATTATACCTTTTTCTCAGGAATCAGAATTACTTGAGCATCTCTCTTGTCAGTTCTAAATTAGGAGCACAGGACACATCTACATTTTCTAGTTATGTAGAAGGCTTTTATCCACAAGAACCAAGATCTTCCTTCTTGATCAGGTGTGTGTGTGTGTGTGTGTGTGTGTGTTTGAGTGTGTGTATGTGTGCGCGCATATGTATGTGCACATGCATGTTTGTTTCTAAAAACTATCACTCAAGAAATGTGGAGGTATAAGATATTTCTAATTATTTAAGTGACTAGAATTGCTGAAGACAAGGAATGCACATCGCTTCTGAAGTATTCTTTTTTATAGTATCCAACTAGTAATTAGGATATACTTACTGAAGTATCAGAAATTATAGCTTTCTATAAGAAGCCTTGTCTAAGCAAAACTCCAAGAATGAATTATTATATTTAGGATTAGAAGGATTTTCATTGTGAATTCTCACATGGGTTTTCTAATCTTGTGGAAGGCACCTACCTTCTCTGATACACAATTTTAAAAGCAAGATGAAACATGTCATATCCATTAATTCCAACTATTATGACCAAATATACATAAATCTTAATTTAAAAATATCAGCATTATGCACATTTGTTAAATATCTATTTTTTCTGGAAGCTCTGATAGACACTGTAAAATGTTGCTATATAATGTTACTATATGAAATTGTGCTTGTTACTGATGATGGTGATGATGATAACCTGTTATTGTTTATGATGACAATGATAATAGAAACTGGATTAAAATGCAATAGGAAAACATCCAACAAAAATTCATAAACATCTTGCAAAAGTTTATCTTATAAAGAAAGCAATTATCATCCAGTAAAATAAACAATTATAAACAGAAAACTGTGCTGTTATTCAATATCAGTGATGTCAAATATTTTTATTAAATATTTTAATGTGTATAAATTAAAATATTCATTATACGTTATGACACTTCGAACTAATTGGTCATTATTTTACAAACAAAAAAATTATATATTAATTTAACCTGGCTTTATGTGAATCATTATTTCCATTCTTTTTTTAGGGGAGGTAAGCTATGAAACAGGGGAATTTTTCTGTATTTTACTTGTCCAATCAAAATACTTCCTCTCTTATAAAGAAAACGGAAAAAAAAAATGTTCCATTTTACTTCATTCAAGAATCCTGTGTGAGAGGAGTTTGGACTCCCTGAAGTAGACATACAATTATCATCATAAAATGGGACTGATTCGTGATCGGAGGTGTCATCACAGCTTGGGTATGTACTTACTGTCCACATGAATGTGTAGTTCTGCTTCTGTATATTTTTAAGCTGTCCAAAATTTTACTTTAATTCAAGCTGTCAAAAACTTTCACTTCCCCCACCACTGATTTCATTATCTTTCAATAGTAAAGTCATCCACAGCTGAAGACAACTTGAATCAGTAAATAGCATCACACTGGAGTTAGAAGAACTGAATTTTAATCAAACCATTCTTTTGTTTTGAGATAGGGACAATGAAGCTTGCATGGGATCCTTCCCCCACAAATAGAGAAATAATATGTGCTGTATTTATCTTAGTGGAGTTCTGTAATATTAAAATCAACATATAATTTGAAAGTACATTTTATGCTAAAAGTGTCAATTTTTTCATAAATTATTTACAGTTGGTAACATTATATTAAATAATCAATGCGATTTTTGACATCTCTAATTATTTCATCCATAAAATAACACCTACCTTCTGCTCTTCAGGTTTAATCAGTGAATTATATATGAACAAACAATGTTTACATCTAATTTTAGTTATAAAGACAATTAGTAAACTGGGTGTGGTGGTGCTCACCTATAATCTCAGCAACTCAGGAGGCAAAAGGATCCCAAGTTAGAGGCTAGCCTCAGCAACTTAGCGAGATCCTAAGTAACTCAGGGAGACCCTGTCTCAAAATAAAAATAAAAAACGGAAATGTGGCTCAGTGGTTAAGCACCTCTGGGTTCAATTTCTGGTACCAAAAAGACAATTAGTATTATCATTTCATTTAGAAAGGCTTTCAAGTATTCAGTAAATGATTAATATTTCAAAAAGTAAACTTTTGTTGTTGTTTTTGTTCAGAGGCAAGGTTCTCTGTCTTTATCCTAAAACTTTAGATCCTACTTGTTTCATCTTTGTTTGTCATTAAAAACGAAATTAGACAAGCCAGTATTTACTAAATGTTTGCATGTGATTAACATTATTGAAACTAAGTTCATCATATTTTATTTTATTTTTTAAAGATCTCTAATGAATTGTGTTGATATCTTTTCTTACTGCTGTCTTTCTTGTTTTGCAAGTTAGGAAACAGATGCAAAAGTTAAATGCTATGTAAAATTATCAAGTTAAGTCTGAATCTATAGTGTACATATATGTCTATCTTGCTCTGGCTTTGTTTTTAATAAAGTGTCTATTTTAATGTTAATTTCATTATATTATAAATTAATTCATTTTAAAGTATATAAGATATTACTAAGAATACTTTGCTATGGAATAAAATAATATTATCTATACAATAAACACAAGCATCGTGATAATAATGTAAAGCAAAATAAATTCATGTTGTACTTTTTTTCTTTTTTATGTAAATTTTTTCTATTTATATATGACAACAGAATGCATTACAATTCTTATTACATATATAGAGCACAATTTTTTATATCTCTGGTTGTATACATAGTATATTCACATCAATTCGTGTCTTCATACCTGTACTTTTATTTTTTTATTAGTTGTTCAAAACATTACAAAGCTCTTGACATATCATATTTCATACATTTGATTCAAGCAGATTATGAACTCCCATTTTTTTCCCGTATACAGATTGCAGAATCACATCGGTTACACATCCACTTTTTTACATACTGCCATACTAGTGTCTGTTGTATTCTGCTGCCCTTCCTATCCTCTACTATCCCCCCTCTCCTCCCCTCCCCTCCCCTCCCATCTTCTCTCTCTACCCCATCTACTGTAATTCATTTCTCTCTCTTGTTTTTTCCCCTTTCCCCTCACTTCCTCTTATATGTAATTTTGTATAACAATGAGGGTCTTCTTCCTTTACCCTGCAATTTCCCTTCTCTCTCTCTTTCCCTCCCCCCTCTCGTCCCTGTTTAATGGTGATCTTCTTCTCATGCTCTTCCTCCCTATTCTGTTCTTAGTTGCTCTTCTTATATCAAAGATGACATTTGGCATTTGTTTTTTAAGGATTGGCTAGCTTCACTTAGCATAATCTGCTCTAGTGCCATCCATTTCCCTGCAAAATCCATGATATTGTCATTTTTTAGTGCAGAGTAATACTCCATTGTGTACAAATGCCACATTTTTTTATCCATTCATCTAGGGCATCTAGGTTGGTTCCACAGTTTAGCTATTGTGAATTTTACTGTTGTGCTTTTAAAAAGATATCTGTGGGAAGTATATTAATGGAAATGATGAGTTTAATTTTAAATATCTCAAGTGGTAGAAAGGCTGTGGCTCATATTGGCTTGAACTGTTTTTCTCCAGAGATGACTGAATGCCACAATTATAACTTTGGACTGGCAAAGCGTCACACTTCTAAAAGATGTCAAAAGCAAAGATCTACTCTAATAACAGGCAAATGTAGACAAAAATGTAAGTCTTGTATTCCATTTGTCTTCTCTCATTGTACAGAGGTTAATCATGGAAACAATATGATTTAAATCAGTGACAATTATTCAATTTATTTTACCTTCATTGTAGTAGCAGACATGATATTTACTTTAATAGATTATTGAAATATATAATAAAATTAGAAGAAAATATTGTTTAGGACCTTTTTAATGCCCTAAAAATGATGAGCTTATTTATCACAATAATGACAATGAAACAGAAGATTTTGAGAAATTAGTAAGTAATTAGCTATAAGGAGGAATAAACAAAAAGATTCAACAGAAAAGAAAAACATATTAAATTCATCTGAGTTATGTTCTTAAACATTATAGAAGCAATAATTTGATTAATATATAGAATGTTTCTGAGTGCAGTAGAAAAGATGTGTCCTCAAATGTCTTTTTCCAATCCAGAATATTATTGATATTAGCACTTGAGGCAGCTTAAAGAAAAAGAAAATCAACAGACCACCTTCACCTAAAATCAACAGAGATTTATTAACAATAATAAGAAATTACTAACAAATAACATGATTTCATGAGTTAGTCATAGGAGTGTAAATGAGTTGTATATAATAATCAAAGGAGAAAGAATATATGACCATGTGCATAATGTTGAAATGTCATTGAATAAAAAAATCAGTGTGAATTCTTAACTAAAAGAACTTAATTTGAAAAATCTCAAAAATGTAAATACTGCGCTTGATATGTACATATATAGACACAATATATTACATATATAAATCACTACAATTAATGTTAATACATTTTCATTATAATTAGGAAAGACAAATATTTTTGCTATTATTAATGTTGCTTATTATTTATTGTTTTGCTGATGCTGAGTGACTAAGCAAGAAAAGAAAAAGAAATGTTTATAAAATTAGAATTAAAAGGTAAAAATAACATAATTAAAAATGTGATTTAAAATATTTTAAAATAATGAGTGTACAGGCCTTAAATATAAAAAACCATTAAAAATAGATATTAAGATTTTATTGAAAGTTCATATTTAAAACTCAATTGTCTTCCTAAATATAAATACAAGGAAACTGCTGTTCATATGTTATGACCCCAAATCAGGAAAAAGCATAGAAATAAACCTTTTACTAACAAGCCTAGAAATAAATTTGCTAATTAATATTTCTACTGATGAACATAAAATGTAAAGCATTCAAGGATAAAAGACAACATTTTTGCAGATATACATTATCTCTATACATCTGCATATTTAATGTGATTCTGTTGGAGGACAAATGCACTGTATTTAGAAATGATATGTTCTTTAAAAACACATTCTAAAGTTTATAAGGCAGAAAAAATTACAATAATAGCTAAATAGTCTGAAAAAGATAATGTACTATAATATTGTAGACACTATCTTGTATTCAAGCATTTCATAATGAACATATGTGAATGAGCAGACTGATTAGAGTACATAGGATTAAATGCAAGCACATGTAGGGATAGATCATATGCTAATAGTGGCATTTCATGTCAGTAAAGGAAGATTAGTTGATTCAATAATTAGTGCTAGAAATCTCAGTACACATCTGGCAAAGAAAACTCTTATAAAATTTGAGTTTTTACCAAATATATTTTACACACACATATACACAACAGATGTTTAATGGTCCAAATAAAAATAGAAGCCATGCATCATTGTGATGTAACATGGATATAATTAGTTTTACAAACTCAGAATAATAAAGACATTTTATTCATATCAAAAACACAAAAGTCATAAAGGGAAGTTTGATTAAGTCAACCAGAGAAAAACTAACCATTTCAGCCTTTCAAAGTTATTATAAAGAAAGTTAAAACAGAAATAATGTCTGAACCATATATTTGCAAAACATACTTCATATTCCCAACCTAAAAAGTAAAGAATAAATTAGTGACTTTGTAGAAACAAGAAAAATCTCAGAGAAATAAGAGATGTTCAACCTTATTCCACAAGAGGAAATATAAAATTAAAATGTAAATGTAAATATATTTTCTACCAAGTTTATACATTAAAAAATGTGGATAACATTTACTACCAAGGAAAATGTAAATGAAACAGGAATATTAAGTATAAACAGGCTTTTACATTTATATTTGTTATTATGTAAATTAATATAAACTTTTTAACTAAAATTTTCAATCATTACAGAAACTTAATATACACATGCCGTTGATTGAGTAATTGCCATAGCAGGAATTTCTAGAGAACTAAAAAATATGCACAGGTATAAATGAAATATATCATTATTTCTAAAAGCAAAAACTAACAAACAATTTACCCATTGGAAAAAATTAAAAGTTTGTCAATAATTAGATTTTGTCCAGATAACAATGAAATGTAATGCAATAATTTTACAACTTAGGCATTACCTCTTCTGAGAAAAACAGAGCCAAAAAAAAAAAAAAACTTACAGTATTCTCTCATCAAAAGCACAATACCACTAATACTAAACACAAAGATACCTGTGTCCTTTATCCTTCCTTTCTTTTCTGATCTTTCTCTTTTCTTTGACAGTGTCTCCATTTTTTCTTGGTCGTTTCATCGCCATTTCGATGGCGATACGTTTCATTGTTATGATGGCGATATGGACTGTCATATTCGTAAACTGTAAGTCATTACAAAAAATTGTGATCTCATTTATCAAACAATTGTAATGCTTTATTTTGATTAATATTCAGAGGCACAGATACATAAACTAGCAATACTGAGTAAGTGTTCTCATCATAGTTTTGCTGTTAGTCTAGATATTTACCAGTTATTTTTTATTGGATTATAATTTACTAACAGTATAAATTTTTAAAATAATTATGATTATTTTCATAGCATTTCACAACCAAGAAGTTTCAATTCCTTCAAATGGTAAGTGAATTTTTAAAAATATTTTGAAGAATAAATTGAATACATACTATACATACTAGAGAGTATTATATATCCAATGGCACTAAAAGTAGGAAAGGAAATAGTTTATGCTTGTCCACATTTTACTATGGCTTTATTTTGTTGAAACAATGGAGTACTTGCAAAGAGTAGAAAATTCTGTTTGGGCATCTCCCTTTCTATTTCTGTGTAGAAATACTTTGGATATGACTATAATGGTTTAATTGTTTTTTAACTTTAAAGTTGGAATGAGAAAGGCGTTTGAGTTTTTTTTTATAATATGCTATAATGTCTAGATATGTGTAGAATTAATAGTATATTCTCTTTCTAGAAGGATACTGTGGCCCATGCCCTAAAAATTGGTTATGTTATAGAAACCACTGCTACCAATTTTTTAATGAGAGCAAAACTTGGTACCAGAGCCAAGCTTCGTGTATGTCTCAAAATTCCAGCCTCCTGAAGATATACAGTAGAGTGGAACAGGTTGAGTATTTGTTTTAATCACCCTTCGTATATTTAATCTTTTTTTTTTTAAAGATTTTTTTAAGAGAGAGAGAGAGAGAGAGAGAGAGAGAGAGAGAGAGAGAGAGAGAGAGGGAGAAGAATTTTTTAATATTTATTTATTTTTTTTTTAGTTTTCGGCATACACATCTTTGTTTGTATGTGGTGCTGAGGATCGAACCCGGGCCGCACGCATGCCAGGCGAGCGCGCTACTGCTTGAGCCACATCCCCAGCCCCCGTATATTTAATCTTAATGAATGAAATAATTCATTGGAATGTGAGCACTGAAACAGATATTCTAATTCCTACTTTGAATCTTTCTGCCTTAAAATTAAGAAAGAAACCTCAGATTTTATGTATGTCTTGCTTAAGTTGAAATTATGCTAGTTAGGGACAAAATGCATTGTCCCTCAAGTGTGAGAAGAAAAGATTAATTGATTATGGCCTTGCACTTAGCAACATTCTGAGCATTGATTTTATTTGCACCTTGTTGTTTCAAACAGGATTTCTTCAAATTGGTGAAGTCATATCATTGGATAGGACTCATACAAATTCCCACAAATGGATCCTGGCAGTGGGAAGATGGCTCCATTCTCTTGCCCAACCAGTAAGTCTTAGGTCCAATAGATTTTTTTGTTTTGTTTTGTTTTTCTCTTTTTAATACATGCATCTCAATAATACCGAATGGTGAATTTTGTTGTGGCATGCTAGTGCACACATACAAACATGATTTGATGAATTTTACTCCCCAATACTATCCACTCTCTCTTCTCCCCAACAGGATCCTAGTTATGAATTTGTTCCTAATTTATCTCTATGATCACTCATCTATCACATTTTCTTTTTCACAAACTCAGGCATTCCCATATTCTCATTCATTTAGAAAAGAAATACTTGTGCCCTAAATTTGGAAGAGAGTATTATGAAGTGGCCAATATAAACAATTATGAGTAATATATATGCTTACTATGTGGTAAATACTGTGAAAGATAGATCTAATATTATGTTCATTTTACAGATAGAAGACGGAAGCAGAGAGGTTAAAAGGTTAAGTACAACATATTCTTTTGTCATGTACTACTAAGGTGACGACAATATAATTGGTGTGCAATAAACTGCACATACAGAGTGTACACTTTGATGCACTTATGAAACCATTAATAAAATCAAAATAATTAGCATATCCATCACCTGCAAAACTTTCTTTTGAACCTCTATAGTACTTTCTTTGTGCTCTTTTCTATATCTCTTTCTGTTCCTAAGAAACAAATCTTTTTTCTCTCACCATAGATTAATTTGCAACAACTAGAATCTTATATAAATTCAGTCATACGATATGTACTAGTTTTATGTTGGACTTTTTTCACTTAGCATAATTATTTGAGATTTGGCATTTCATAACATTAATACTTTCTTTTTATTCCCAAGAGGTATTTCTTTTTGAATGTAGTGCAACTTGTTTACCCTATTGTCTCTCGATATATATGTAAGTAGTTCTCAGTTTTTAATTACAAATAAAGTCACTTGTGAAAATTTGTGTACAACTGTTTCCATGAAAATAAGCTTACCATACTGGGGTTGTAGCTTAGTGGTTGAGCACTTATCTACCATGTGTGAGGCACTGGGTTCAATCCTCAGCACCAGATGAAAGAAAGAAAGAAAGAGAGAAAGAAAGAAAGGAAGGAAGGAAGGAAATAAATAAATAAATAAATAAAACTAGTTTTCATTTCTCTTATACAAATATTTAAGAGTAAAACAGATGGATCATATAATAGTTTTATGCTTAAGTTTTTAAGAAAATACCAAACTATAATCAAAGTTGCTATGAAATTTTACTAATTTCACATTTCTTTTAGCAGCATGTGAGAGTTCCAGTTGCTCTACATTACAGCCAACATTTGTTATGATCAGTCTTTTACATTTTAGATATACTAATAAATATGAATTGGCATCTCAATGTGGTTTTAATTTGCATTTTCCTAGTCACTAACAATGCTAAGGATCAGTTTTTGTGTTTGTCATTCATTTCAAGTTTTTATTTCAATGATTTCTGGTCTGATATTTGTTATTTACTATATTCTTATTTTATGTTAAATTTGCTTTCCCTTTTCTGGTTTTTTCAGGGTTAAAGCCAAGGCACTGATTTTTCTTTTCTAATAAAAATATTTTTTTTGCCATTAATATGTGAGATCATTTGGTAACCTCCTTGAACATTTTGATACGTTGGTTTTGGTTCTATTCAATTCAAAAATCATTTCTAAATCTCCTTCCATGCTTGTCTTCAATTCATAGATTATTTTTTAATATTTGGAAAATTTCTAGAACTCTTTCTATTACTAATTTCTAATTAAGTACCATCTTGATCAATTTAATATGGATTGAAACCTCTTGAATTTGTTGAGATCAGTTTTATGGACTAGATTATAATCTCTTTTGAAATGCTCCATGTGTATTCGAACAGGTATATTGTGCCATTCTTGAGTTCTGTAAGTGACAATTAACTCAAGATAATTAAGAGTGTTGCTCAAGACTTCTATATCCTTTCTGATTTACTATCTACTTAGTTTTGACTGTTTATGATAGAGGTCGCAATTATTAAAAGGGAAGTATTAAAACATTGTACTGTAAATTTAGTTACCTATATTTCCTTGCAATTCAAATGCTTCTTTGCCTGACATATTTTGAAGCTCTGTTGTTAGATGCATAAAAGTTTAGCTTTTGTGTACTCTTCCCTGAATTTATGATTTTATCATGATATAATGAACTCTTGAGCTAATAATATTTTGTGCTTTGAAATTCTACTTAGTACCATATAAATTTAGTCATTACAGATTTTTGATTAGAATTAGTGTAGCATATATCTTTAACCTGTATGGGTCTTTACATTAAAAGGAAGTCTCCTTAGGACAGACTACAGTTGAATTTTACTTTTTAATCCAGTTTGACAAGTCATGCCTTTTTATTTGGGATGTTTTCTCCATTTACATTCAATAGTTAAGTAATCTTGCTATTTGCTGTTTATTAGTTTTGTTAGTTATTTATTCCTGTTTTCTTTTTCTGAGTTTTATTAAACATTTTAATTTTATTTAGTTTTATTAAACATATTTTTTTGCTTTGGCTTATTGGGTATATCTTTGTTGTTATTTTAGTTTGCTCTTGAGTTTATTGCATATATATCTAATATATCAATAAATCTGATAATCTATCACTTCATGCATAGTATAAAATTCTTGCAATATTATCCTTCCATTTCTTTCTTCCAAACCATGAGCTATTTTAGTCATAAATTTCCCTGTATAAATGTCATAAGTCTCACACTGTTATTTTTATTAAAAACATCAAATATATTTTAAGTGCTTTAAGTAACAAGATAAAATTATACAAATTATGTTTATGCCTGTCACCATTTCTTTACTCATTTTTATAGAACATAACTTCCATCTACTGTAATATTCCTCCTATACTGAGGATTTTTGTAGCATTGCTTGAAGCTGTTTGTTTCCTAGTGATAAATTATTTCAGCTTCTATTCTGAATATGTCTTTATTTTATCTTAATTTTTGAGAGATATTTTGGATGATGATTTTTTTCCCCCCTGGATTGAACCCAGGGCCTTCTGCATGCAAGGCAAGCACTCTTCCAACTGAGCTATATCCCCAGCCTGAGATGCTTTTATTCTTTACACATTTCTGGATTTAAATCTTTTGTTGTTGCTTGTTTTGGGTACTTTCAATAAGTTTCTCCTCACTTCTGTTGTCTAAGAAATCTGCTCTCATACTTGTTTTTGTTCAACAGTACATATGTCTTTTTTCTCCCTGTTGCTACCTAATCACTTTTCTTTGTCATTGGGTTTGAAAATGTGCCATAAGCCTTGTTTTTAGTTTTCTTCATATTTCTTGTGCATGTGGTTTCTTGAGACTCTTAGAAGGGTTTATAATTTTCACTAAAATTAGAAAATGAAGTGTAATTATTTCTTCAAATGTTTTCTCTCCCCCATTTCTTTGGTGTCTTCTTTAGGCCAATCAAATGTGGTCCATTAAGCCTGTTAAAATTGTAGTAAAGTTCACTGATGCTCTATTCATATTTTTACTCTTCTTTATGTTTTTGGATAGATTCCATGATCATGAAAGTTTACTAATCCTTTCTTCTGTAAAGTATAATGTTTCATTAATCCTATAAATGTATGTTTCATCTCAGACATTGAAGTTTTCTTTTCTAGAAGTGTGATTTGGTAGGGTGTTTTTAATATTCTCCATGTATGGATTTGAATTTTGATTGATTGATTTGTCTTCTCATTAAGGTTAATTGTTCTGTTTCTTTACTTGCCAGGTACTTTTTTTGTGGAATTTTATACATTGGTCTTTTATTAAAAACATTAAATATGTTTTTAATTTTATGTTACATATTTTTATTGCTAAAAATATTCTAGGGGCAAAGATACTTCCTTTATCAAGTACCCTTACTTATAAACCACTTTATCTATTTTGATCTTTTAAAAAATATTACTAATCGGGACATCCAGTCTAGTTAATTATCCCCACTCTAAAGCAGTATTCTTCTAATACCTTGTATTTCAACTCTGTTTGAAATATAAGGTTTTACAAATCGCTAGATAGTTCTTTCTCCATCTTTGAATATTTTTCTTGCACACATGCATTAATTAATACTCTGCTGAATACTCAAGAAAGGACTCCTGTATGTCTTTGGGTTTCTTTATTTGCTCAGCTCTTTGATCTTCAGTCTGTGTCTATGAACTACAGTTGCTTTGATGTTTACAGACTAGAGTATTCTGATACTCTTTTTTTTTTTTATAGCCTGCTCTTTTAACCACCTGATAGCATAGACGAACTCTTCACACTTGGGCTAAATGACAATACTTCAACATTTATTGAGCTTATAGAATATAGCTTTTATCCTTTGAATGAATGTTAAGATAATTCTCAGAAAAAGGCCATTTCTATCATTTGGAAGATCTGTCCTATCATATTTACTATTAATTAATTTACTTATAATGGCACAAAGATCAGGAATAAAACCCCAATATTTTGATACTACTACTTTCTCTCTCCTTTGGTCTCATAAAATCAGCAGAAGTTTTCTAGACTGTAAATATTTAAAATTCTTTATTTATATTTTAGTTATTTGAATATTCAACTCTTCCATAAATAATAAAAATAATCACAATATCAATGTTAATGTTAGATTAATTAGGTGTTTATGTCTTTCAGACACAATTTTAAGCATTTTATATGTGTCTCCTCATTAAGAACTCTTAAAATTCCTAAATAGGGCTAGGGATATAGCTCAGTTAGTAAAATGCATGCACAAGGCCCTGGGTTCAATCCTCAGCAAAACACACACACATACACACACACACACACACACACACACACACACGCCTATATAACAAGTATTATTTTACTCTAATTTTACAAGTAAAGAACAGAATCTTAGAGTGTGTAATAACTTACTTAAGCAGGGATTCAGATATATATGCATTTCTGACTCTATCACAAGAGTAATCATTGAATGGTTTTGAATTTGCTTTGCTACTTTAATGGGTAATTGGCAGTGGTCAGTCAACAACCATTTACTGTCATGTGTTCAAGTTTTCTGTTGTACACATTGTAACAGAAACTATCTACCTTCCTATCACATTTTATATTTCTGACATGAAGACCCCCAGTATTGATGTAGGATGGGCTAATTTCTACATGACCTGAGATTTTATTTATTTTTTTAATAAATTTTTTTTGAGAGAAAGAGAGAGGTTTTTTTAAAAAATATTTATCTTTTAGTTTTCGGCGGATACAACATCTTTTTGTATGTGGTGCTGAGGATCGAACCCGGGCCACACGCATGCCAGGCGAGCGCGCTACGGCTTGAGCCACATCCCCAGCCCTGAGATTTTATTTTTAACAAAATTTTCTTCTCCCAAAATACTAATAAGATTGTATATCATATTATTTCCAATCTACAAGTGTAATTTTTGTTCATGCACATGGTAAATATTTTTGAGTACCTGTAAATGTCCAGCAGAGATAACTGCAGGGATGATTAGGACATAACTCCTTCAAGAGCTTTATACTGCAGTCAAAAATGTAGTTAAAGGGACTGGAGGTGTAGCTGTGGTAGAGTACTTGTCCAGCACGTGAGAGGTCCTGGGCTCCATCCCCAGACTGGAAAACAAACAAGCAAACAAAAAAGGAAATGTAGTTATCAAAAAATAAGCATAATGTGATGTGAATAGTGATAAGAATGATGTGGGAAAAGACACATAGAAATCAAAATAACATGTGAAGAAAGTGAAATTAGAGAGAACAAGGCACTATTTATTTCTCTGTGGTGAGAACATTCAAAAGTCACTCTTCTAGCTAATTCTTAAACATAAAATAGCTAATTGGTAACTGAGTCAACCTGTTGTGCTGTGGAATGCCAGAAATGACAAGTACATGAAGTGATAATTATGCTAACTACACTTATTGATTATATTAATCAATATACATTAGAACATTAAATTCTTCTCCAGAAATAAGCACAATTATAAAGTGTAAATCAAAATTTTAAAAATTAAGAATGAAAAAAAATTAGGCTTAGATTGAGACCCACTAAGGGTAGTCACTAAAAATTCCAATCTTGTTTCCGATGTAGCATCTAGTTTTTCCATATGTACAGGGTTCATTTCCTTGTCCTTTAAATACATGTAACATCAGAGCACAGTCTGTCCCTTTGATTTGTCAGTTTCACATTGAAGTCACATGATCACTCTTTCTTGAATATTCTATTTCTGACCTATTCTTGGAAGAAAAAAATTCACTAATTATATAAATCATATGACTCCCAAACACTAAATATACCAGAATAAAATGCACATACAGATTTAGCCATCTCCACATAGAATGACAAACACACATGCATGCATGCTCATACACACATGCTTGCATGTTTGTGGATATGTTTCAGGATTTTATGATCTATTTTAATTTCTTTACCAACTAAAATTGTATCTATAGTCCTCCTTTGGTACCCCTAGGGGAATATATCTGTGGTTTACTGTATCTGCAGATATAGAACCTGAAGATGTTACAGAGTATCAACTAATTGAAGAAGATGGTTTTTTTTTTTTCTTGTACAAAAAATTGCAGCTATTAAATTCTAGGTTCAATTCTGAATTTATTTCTTATCTAAATATTAATTTTTAAGTAAACATTTTGAAGCTTTTATTTTACTCAGATACATATATGAAGAGATTTTAGACTTCTGAACTATCTAATTTCCAAAGTATAAAAAAAAACAGTGGCTCATATTTAAAATATGAAACTTTCATTTTCTGAGATGCCTACATTTTGTATATCTGTGAATTAGGAGGGTCAAGCATGGTACTAAATTCTCCTGCAATGCCTTTTAAATTCTTATAAGTATTATTGCTTTTTTATTTCCTGCATTAACAAAGTTATGAATATGTCATGTGTAATTCTCTCCAATCCAGACTAACACTGGTGGAAATGCAGAATGGAACCTGCATTGTATATGGCTCAAGCTTTAAAGGCTACACAGAAAACTGTTCAGCCCTGAACACATACATCTGCATGCAAAGGATTGGGTAGACTCAATAAACCATCCCAACACAAAACAGGAACAGAGAAGGGATTGCACCGGCAGGAACAATGCTATGTGGCTGAAGGAAACAAACAATGGGACAAACACAGGAAGAACATACACCTCCTGGGCTCTCCAGAATAGGACCACAGAACTATTCTGCATCTAGTATTCTGTAAGACAAAGGAAGGCAATTCAGAAATCATCAAGTCCTCCTCTACCATGGCCCAGACTGCACAGGATGGAGTTGGGTTCAGCCTCGATTAAAAAGAATGGAACCAATCCAGGAAAGTGGTGAGGAAAAAGTAGCCCTATAAATCACTGGTGGTACATCTAGCAGAGAAAACTGCTCCATGGGTGGGCAGTGCTGTGCCCAGCTATGGGGGTAATGTTGCCATCCAAATCAGTTAAGAAGGCAGGACTGCTGCCCCAGTGGGCCTGGAGAAAGAGCAGAAAGCCAGAGAGGTTTATTCTTGGAACTTAAGATCTCGTGGAGTTTGCCTACCTAGGTTTTGGACTTGCTTGGAGCCCATCATCCTTTCTTTTTCTTCGACATTTCCTCCTTTTGGGGTGGCAGCTTATCCAGTGCCAATCCCAACCTTGCACTTTGAAAGCACATAATTTATTGTATTTCATGAGTTCACAGCTGGGGAAGAATGTTGCCTGTCCCACCCAACAATATTTTGGGTGGGACAGGCAACATTTGGATAAATATTAACTATTTAGGTAATACTTAGATGAGACTTCAGACTTTAGATTTTAGAGTTGGTGCTAGAAGGAGTAAAGCCTTTTGGGGTTGTTGGGATGGAATGAGTGTATTCTGCATGTGAGGACATAAACCTTTCAGAGGCCAGGGGTAGACTAAATGTTTGTGTACCTCCAAACTTCATATTTGAAACTATAACACCCTCCAAATTATAATAGAAGGCAGGCCTTTGGAAGGAAATTTGGGTCATAAGTGTTAAGCCCTGGTGAGTAGGATTAATGCTTTTAATAAAAGACCCCAGAAACCTCTCTAATCTTTCTTATCACAAGGGGATACAAGGAGAATTTGAGTCTACACCTGCAGGAGGATCTTCAGCAGAGCACAACCATGATGGCATAAACTTTGTTTATAACTCACCTAGTCGATAAAACTAAGAACAGAGGGGAAGATAGCTGGGCATTCGTTATCACTGAAAATAACAGAAAATGATTCATAATGTTGTTGCATAATATATTGTTACTTGGGGAAAGTATTACTAAACCAGCAGACAGGTAAAATGTATTAAATATCAGAATTAAATAAAAATGGAAATCACAACCGAAAAGCAACCACAGAAACTGGCTTTTATTCTGAGAGCTTATAATAAACTTTGGGACTGTTAGTTTCTGTTTTGATGCTTGTCATGGAGCTTGGAAATACAAGACAAAGTTTAGTGGTCATTTAACCTGAGTGTGAAATGCAAGTTCTCTTTCTAAAACTGAGATCCCCCAAATGTTTCAAACTCCTACAATAAATAAGAAATAAAACCTATACTTCAGAAAATAGAAAGAGAGATTCTTGCTAGTCTTGACCTTTGAAAAGATGGTGGAGAAAAATGAAAACCTCCCATGAAACATTTATTCCCACAGATAAGCCCTCATTTACATTTACAGCCCAAGTCTGGCTAACAGTGAAGTCAAATAATAAAAGTATGGCAGTCAAATAATTTATTTGAAGTAGTTC
This sequence comes from Marmota flaviventris, assembly GCF_047511675.1. Lineage (NCBI taxonomy): Eukaryota > Metazoa > Chordata > Mammalia > Rodentia > Sciuridae > Marmota > Marmota flaviventris. Next base: position 99,409,023 of record NC_092500.1, read on the forward strand.
AAGGTTATTAATTGCATTACTACTAACAATGTCAATATTGTCTGAAGGGAAATAACCTCAACCAGTTCTCAAGAACTTTGGTAATCTTCCAAATTTCTCAGACACAAAGATAAAATTACAAAAGGTAGAAACTAAAGGATGGGAGGGTGGAAAGGGGAGTAATCTTGGTGAAGGGTCTTGAAAATCTGAAATCATGTCAAAATAAAGAGCTAAAATAACCAAACAAATTGAAGTCATCTTTGAAACCTGTCTTTCTCTTACACAATACACCAATATGTCAGCAAATCCAAGTCTCTCTTTCTCTTTCTCTCTCTCTCTGTCTCTGTCACACACATACACACACACACATTTACATATGCACACAACTACATATTCATATGTGCACATAGTATAACAATATATGTTGGCCAATCACTTCCCAGTACTTCCCCTGACAATTGTTATTTTCAAAGAGAAATACTATTGAATTCTGACTTCTAGTGTTTGTACTGAGGAGTTATCTTCTTAGTCTATTATTGTTTGTCTCTTCATATGGCTACTGTTAAGATTATCTCTTCATCTTTGCTTTCAGTGTTTTGGCTGTTACAGCTTGGTAGGGTTTTGTTTCTGTTTATTCTGGTCCAAGTTTATGTATTTGTTTTTCTGTCCCATTCTGTATCTATGCTCACCCTAAAACTTCAATTCCACATACATTTTCCTATTGAGTATCACATTTCATTTATCCATTTACCTATTTGCATTTTTCCATTTTGTCTATTTCAGTTCATATATTTTTATGCTGATTTTTCTTTGAGCTCACCAGTATTATTTTTGCTTTCAATCTTCTATTTCATTTTCATTGAATTCTTAATTTTGGAAATTTCAGCTTTTAAGTTTTAGAATGCCCATTTGTTTGGATTTGGAGATTGAAATCTTCCAGTGACATTTTAAACTTTTACATCTTTTTTTGTCCTGTGTTTAAATAATTGTTAAATACATATAGATAGTTGTTTTAAAGTCCCACTCTGGTAACCCAGATAAGGGACATTGTATATCGGAATCTCTTATTGGTGCCACCATGCTTGACTTTTTTTTTTTCCCATGACCTTCTGCTAGCTAGTTTCTGATTCCTAAAAACTGGAGGACTTTGGGAGGTTTCAATTCCCGCCCCCCCCCCCCCCCCCCAGAATCTACGGCCTGTCTCTGTTCTGTCTTCAATTTAGCAAATGACTAAAAAAAATGAGTGATATTACCATTCTAGTACACATAAACAGTAAGATTTTTCCAGTTTCTTTTTCCCTAAGGTCAGGATCGGGTCTATGAAAAACAGTAAGGAAACAACAGTTGCAGGTTGCTGAACTATTCATCCTACTTTGACATTAATGCAATTTAGTTATTATTCCTTATATTTGTATGAGTTAAAAACTGCATTTTTTTCTTTTTTGATTTATCATTACCATGCTTTATCTGGGATGCAGAAATGTTATCCATTACTTTGTGTTACAAACATTTACTTTCATGAGGATTTTTTAGAATGTTTATTCAAAATTTTTGATGTATTATTGATTATATCATATGAAATTATTGATTACACCATGTAATTACCACATATTGATTTCATCTGACACTTTTTGCCTGTGGCCCCACATTATCTGGTAGTTTCAATGACCCCATTTGGGATTTGGGTAGTGAAGGAAATAATAGTAAGATGCCTTCATCCATCTTTTTCTCCTTTGTGGAAAAACTTCTTCTTTTTGTAATTGTGCATTTTTACTATTGTCATCACTTTATTAATGTTTTCATTCCCCTTAGTGTGTAAGATCATGAGAGTAGACATGACTCTATGATTTGTACAATTGTGAATCTCCAGCATTTAAGATTTCTTATTCAATGTTAAGGAAAACAAAACTTCTTGAATGAGTAAAATTGCAATTGAGAGTATCCTTTTCCATATTCTGCACATTAAGTGCCTAGTAAAGTTTAATATCTCCTGGATCTCTGTAATTTCTAAAACATTACTTTCTTATTTAAAATGCAATTTTTCTTTGAGGTTCATTTGATCAGTCAACTTTATCTTCTTATACTCTTTTTTTTTTTTTTTTAAATCAGGAATTGAACCCACTGAGCCATGTTCCCAGCCTTTTTAATTTTTTATTTAGACACAGGGTCTTGCTAATTTTGCTGAGGATCTTGTTAAATTGCTGAGGCTGGCTTTGAACTTGTGATCCTTCAGCCTTGGGCTCCTGAAATGCTGGGATTACAGGTGTGAGCCACTGCACCTGGCAGGACCACTCATTCTTGTCATAGGTGATCATAATGAGTCAAAGAAAGACTAGTGTTTTATATAAACCTAGATATGAGAGTGAAACCAGAATGACAGGATTTATTTTGAAAGTACTGCAAGATCAGAAAGTCTTAAAACTGGATGCACAAAGGTTGGATATAGCATTTCTGCCCCAGTAATGTTACCATATTTTTTTGTTTTCTTTGTATTTTTTCTGGTACTACTGTTTATTGCATTTATATTTTTATAAATTAAGAATTAAAGAATAATATATGGACTTCAATGTTGAATAATATCTATTTCTAGCTAAGTAAATAATTCACATAGTTGATATCATTACACAGGAAAAATTCAAATGTTCACATTTTTATTACTTTCTGACATATTTTCTGTAATATGGATGTGTTGTTTTCTTACAGATAAAATAGTCATACTTTAGCAATCTTTGGTAATTACCTGGCCATATTTTATAAATATGCATTTATTATTAGCATTCTATGCTCAATTGAAGCTCAGAAGAAACAAGACATTCCATTAAATACCAAATTTACATTTGAAAAATTTATATATGACAGAAGAATGCATTACAATTCTTATTACATATAAAGCACAATTTTTCATATCTCTGGTTGTAAACATAGTATATTCACACCAATTCGTGTCTTCATACATGTACCTTGGATAGTAATGATCATCATATTCCACCATCATTAATAACCCCCATGCCCCCTCCCTTTCCCTCCAACTCCTCTGCCATATCTCGAGTTTGTCTATTCCTCCCATGTTTCACCTCCCTATCCACTATGAATCATCCTCCTTATATCAAAGAAAACATTTGGCATTTGGTTTTGGGGGATTGGCTAGTTTCACTTAGCATTATCTTCTCTAACTCATTCCATTTACCTGCAAATGCCATGATTTTATTCTCTTTTATTTCTGAGTAAGATGATGACAGAATTAAAAAATGTAAATCATAAATTTAGTGATTAGAAAAGTAAAAACCTAATATACAAAGTATAATTCTATTCTAACAGTTGTGGGAGTTTCTAAATGAATGATTTCTGAGAAAAAAAGCCCTGCAACATTATTCACAATTTGATCAAGTAAATAAATGTAAAAACACACTAAAAAATAAAAACTCTGGAAGTGTTATAGAATTGTATGTTTCAATTTTCTGACGATGGACAACAAATTCTAAAACTATATTAATTACTCTAAAACCATTGTCCAATAGAAACATGCCAATTATATCTCCAGTCTAATATACTTGTGTATCAGAATATGAAAAAGCACATACAATAAAAACTGGACTAATATAACTTGTGAATCAAAACATGTAAATTCTAATAGAATTAAGAAGTATATTATTAGCTATTTTTATCAATTTAATCAGGTGTTTATCAAATGGTGTTTAGTAATAGATATTATTATTTTTATATATGTATATGTTTATGTGCATATTTAAAAGCAATATGTATCTATTATATAGTAACCTAGACATGAACGTTTATTAGAATGAAAAGCAAGTCATTCCAAATTCTTATCTTCTAATGCCTCTTGTGAATGAGATATGAAAGTAGCTACTGTCTAATATCTTCAACTTGTGTATGTTTTGCATATATTTTTTAAAAAATTAAATAATGGCTTTAAATAAATATTTAATATAAATAAATACCAAATTTACTTGATATAAATTTTATTTTTTGAATACATTATATTTGGATATAATTATAAAAATCAGAAATGCCACTTCCTCAGTTCTCTAAGAAATATAAATAATAAATAATATATTAAGCTCCTTCAAAATTTAAGTCTGGAATTAGAAATGTAAAAATGTATTTAATTATATCATCTCTGACCTAAGGCAATTTCAGAATATTTTCATTTTCCCTGCGATTTACTGCATTTCCTTTCATAGTACACTTTTGATAATCAGATTCTACAATATGTAAAGTACAATACAATTATTAATCATCTATCACAATTAACTTTTTTGTGGAAAAGTGTAATTTGACTCAGAACACACTATATACTGGTAAGCATAGATGATAATTTCAAAAGATCAAATATTCAAGTTTGACAATGAGAACCACAAACTTCAAGAAATGTTTCACAAAATATGTGCTATAATTCCTGACAGAGTGCATACATTTACTATATTAAGTACAGTAATTAAAAATAAATATTCAATTGCTTAGAATTCTAGGTGAATGTAAAGTCTGAGGTGAAGCTAAAGTGAGTCTAGGTCTAGTCATTTACAGCTGAGGAGTCACAAGAAATTGGTAGGAATAAGATTACAAATGGCCTTAGACACATTGGTGTGCTTTTATCTGAAGTGTTGAGGAAAGCCGCTTAAATGTTACTAAACTACACATTCAAAATTACAGATTGTAAAGATTTACATGACTGCAGTGTAGAAAATATTTTAGAATAACATTAAATTTGAGTGATGGTTACACTTCTTGAAATATTCTAGTATTTACAACCCACTGAAATTTATCATACAATTTCATCTTTGCATCTTTCTTCAATATTCAATCTCAGAAATCTTAGTTCTAAACAAATATAATATTGATGACCCTTTTTCCAAGGAAACATGTTTCTTGAAAAATAGAGGCCATATGGTCTATGCTGATGCCAATTTTATGAACAAACAGTACATTTCCCTACAGTGTAAAGAAAAGTAAAAAAAAAAAAAAGAGAGAGAGAGAGAGACTATAATTGAACGCTTCCCATCAGTGAAAGTTGGTATACAGTAGGTATATACAGCAAATCTATCTTGTATTAATAAATACAACATATGAGTTTTACGTTTACATTATGGACTGCATAATCTTATATTTTTATTATACATCTTTAAACCAATAATCCACTTCTATGAAAACAATTTGGTCTTCAAGATTCATAAGATGCTTATAGGAAAACAATTTTTTTAAACAATTTCAGGCCTGAGAATATAGTATAGTGGTAGAGAGCTTGCCTTAAATATAGTAGGCTCTGGGTTCAATTCTTAGCACAAAAAACAATAACAGTAAAAAAATCACAGAATTAAGCCAGGAGAGACGAGGCACACCTGTAGCCTCACTTACTTGAGAGGCTGAGATAGAAGCAATTGCTTGAGTTTAGGAGTTTGAGGCCAACATGGGCAATATAGTAAGATGCTTCCTCAAACAAACAGTCAAACAAAAAACAACCCCAAAACAATACCTCCCCAACACACACAAACCATTGTCAATTGTCAATGCAATATCATGATTGAAATTTTAAAAGTATATGTGTATTTATGGTCAGGCATGGTGGCACATGCCTGTAATCCTTGCGGCTCAGGAGGATGAGGCAGGAGGATCGCAAGTTCAAAGCCAGCCTCAGCAAAAGTGAGTTGCTAAGCAACTCAGTGAAACCCTGTCTCTAAATAAAATACAAAATAGGGCTGGGGTTGTGACTGAATACCCCTGAGTTCAATCCCTGGAACCTCCCACCAAAAGTATATGTGTATATTTAAGGAGAAACAAATCTATAAGGTTAAAAAATATCAGATAAAAATATATAAAATCATAAATGTATGCATTCATATAAACTAATATCCTAAGAAACTTTTATTCATCCTCAGGTTAACATTTGATAGATGGCATCATTTTGAGTATGTAAATAATGTATGTTTAAAACTACATGAGAAACAGTCTTTTTTTATTAATTAATATAATTTAACCAGGTATATATGACAGCAGAATGCATTTTGATCCATTGCACACAATTGCAGCACAACTTTTCATTTCTCTGGCTATACACAATGTAGCTTTGCACCATATGTGCAGTCATACATGTACCTAGGATAATGATGTCCATCTCATTCCACCATCTTTCCTGCCCCCATACACCCTTTCTTATCCTGTCTCCCCTTTTTCCAATCAAAGTTCCTCTATTTTTCCTACACCCCCCCTGCCCCTTATGGATCAGCATCCACTTATCAGAGAGAACATTCAACCTTTGGTTTTTGGGGGGATTTGCTTACTTTACTTAGCATGATATTCTCCAACTCTATCCTTTTACCTCCAAATGCCATAATTTTATTCTCTTTTAATGATGATTAATATTCCATTGTGTACATATACCACAGTTTCTTTATCCATTCATCTATTGAAGGGCATCTAGGTTGCTTCCACAGTTTAACTATTGTGAATTGAGCTGCTATGAAGATTGATGTGACTGAATTACTATAGTATGCTGATTTTTAAGTCCTTTGGGTATAGATCGAGGAGTGGGATAGCTGGGTCAAATGGTGATTCCATTCCAAGTTTTCTAAGGAATGTTTATACTGCTTTCTAGAGTTATTGCACCAATTTGCAGTTCCACCAGCAATGTATAATATGCTTTTTCCTCCACTACCATATCAATACTTATTCTTGATAACTGTCATTCTAATTGGCATGAGATGAAATCTTAGAGTAGTTTTGATTTGCATTTCTCTACTAGAAATTAGAAAAATAAAAATATTGAACATTTTTTCATATATTTGTTGATTGAATGTATATCTTCTTCTGAGAAGGGTCTGTTTAGCTCCTTAACCCATTTACTGATTGGGTTGTTTGTTTTTTTGTGTGTGTTGTTTTATAGAAGACACAGTGACAAACCCACATAAGTACAGTTATCTCATATTAGACAAATGTGCAAAAGCATACATTGGAGAAAAGATAGCCTTTTCAACAAATGGTGCTGGGAGAATTGGAAATCCATATGCAGCAAAATGAAAATAATCCTCTATCTCTCACCATGCACAAAATTCAACTCAAAGTGGATCAAGGACCTAGAAATTAGACCAAAGACCCTGTGCCTAATAGAGGAAAAAGTAGGCCCAAATCTTCATCATGTCAGATTAGGTTCTGACTTCCTTAACAGAACTCCTATAGTGTAAGAAATAAAATCAAGAATTAATAAATGGGATGGGCTCAAACTTAAAAGCTTCTTCTCAGCAAAAGAAACAGTCAATGAGGTTAGCAGAGAGCCTACATTTTGGAAGCAAATTTTTGCCACATGCATGTCAGATAGAGCACTAATCTCCAGGAGAAATAGTCTTTGACATACAAGTAGATTTTACTGATAATATGCTTACATCTATGTAGGTTTGTCAATCAGGTTAGACAGTTGAAACATCACTAATTCTTTCTTCTCCCTTGCAGATAAAGTCATGACTCAGAAAGTCTTCCAAAATTGTGTGCTTAATTTGTTTCCTTGATGGAAAACAGATTTTATGGATATTCTTCTGATTCATCAAAAAATTCAGGAAGATCAATTTTAAACTCACACAGAAAATACTTGGGTATCCTATGTTTAAGATACTGTAGTAAATTCGGAAATACAAAAATGATAAACAAAACATTACTTGCTTTAATGAACACAAATAGAAAGTCAGAAACAAAAAATTAGAATGCAAATATGACGAGTTTATGCAGCATTTTGTCACAGAAGAAGGACATATTGTGATGATAGTGAGCAAGTTATTCAGAATTAAGAAAGATTTTTTTTTTTTGGTACTGGGGATTGAACTCAGGGGTACTCAACCACTGAGCCACATTCCCAGCCCTATTTTGTATTTTATTTAGAGACACAGTCTCACTGAGTTCCTTAGTGCCTTGCTTTTGCTAAGGCTGGTTTTGAATTCATGATCCTCCTGTCTCAGCCTCCCAAGCCAAAGAAAGATTTAATAAAGAAAATGGGGAAAAGTCTGAAAATATTTAAGTAATGTTTGTGATATGCTTAGAAAGTGCTCAACAATTTCATAAGTTTGGTAATAATAATCCCCAGTTCTATGTAGAGAATATTATATTTGGTCAACAAATTGGATTGAATTAAAGATATAAACAGAAAATGTAAACATACTTTTGATTGTGTCTAGTGGGAAATAGACTTACACTGTGTGGCTAAGTTTTAAACAGATGAAAGCAACAGTCAAATACCAGAAATACTGTGGTGGATTTCCGTAAAGAAGAGAGAACAGGAAGATTTATAGAAAGAGATGAATGAAGACTGTCACATCAGCAGCTGAATATTTATTCAGAGTTCTTATCTATTGTAAGTGTAGTAAGCTGTATGACAGCATGACTCACAACTTAAGAGGACAGGGAGACAAATAATTATAAAATTGCAATCCTTTTTGAGTTAGCTGATTTAAAAAAGCAAGCAGGTGAACTGAATTCCAAAGAGGAGCTAAGCCCTGCTTCTGCCAGAAGAGAAAACACCTGCTGTACTCACCTTTGATAAAGCTTAGCAGGTATAGATAGCAGCCATAAATGCAAAGAGTTTTTAAAAATGTTAGGGCAAGTTGATGTGAGGCTTTAGAGTTCCAGTAGCCACAGGCCAATGGGAGATCACACTCATATCCCAATTATTTTCTTTGGGCTTCTGCTAGTTGCTCAATGAAAGATGGGGAAAGAACAGGAGATCCTAGAGGAAGAGTCTCTCCCTTTTTTTCCCCCAAGTGTATAGTGCCTTCCAAGGTCCAAGGGTGCATCTGGAGCAGACCTGTACTCTGGGTCCTGCATGAGTAAAAGTTGGTGATGGGTTTCTCGTGGGAGACAGGTATAAGACCCACCTGGTCCTGATTCCAGGACACAAGTAAAGATAAGCAGTCACGGGGGAAATAGTAATACATGCTAAAGCTCTGCCACCACTTTGCTGCCCCCCACTCCACTGCTACCCCATTTATTTCAGGAAGAGGTCAGCTGTTAGTAGGGGAAGAAGTAGAAAACCAACCTGCCCACAACCCGGACTGACAATAAGTAAAGCCATCTGTTTTTAGAGGAGGGACAGGAAACCAACTTATGCCCAAGATCCTGCAATGGTACAAAGTGGATGATTGCAGCTGGCGGGGAGACAGGAAATTGCTTCACATGCAAGATACCACTGATACAAGACAAATGCTGCAGAGTGGGGGTGCAGGAACAGAAAACCCACTTGTCATACCAATAGATAGCACCCGGCGAGACACATCTTAAAAAGAGAAAGCCTTGAAAATCAGATACAGAGATGGCCCATATATAATTTCTAGACATGGAATTTGAACTAGTAATGTTTGATACTTTAAAGCCTCTAATAAGAAAGGGGGAAATCAGAATGAACATAATGTATACAATTTATAAGGTGAATAAAATGAAAATGCTATGCAGGAATAGCAAGATATCAGAGATGAATAACTCACTTCATGAACTTTTCAGGAAACTCAATACAGCAGATAAAAGACCATCACTATGATCATACTAATGTTTCCACCCTCTAGACCTTCCAAGCCTTTGCTATAAAACCGGGTACTACCTATATCCTTCTTTCTGAACTTCCCATGTTTGAATTTATAGAATTTGCATTCTCTGGTGTCTCAAGTAATATGAGGTAAATTCACTTGTCAGAATGAATTCGTTGACAAATTATCCATAGCCAATCTGTACTCATCTGACTGAATCCATGTCTTCATATCAACACTATTTTTGCAAAGCATTTAGACAATCATGATGGGGAGCACACATAAACATGTGACTCTTCCCTTTGCCCTCCACCCCAACACTGTAGAGGGCTATAGAATACATAACGCTTTGTGGATATAAATAGAGACATAAGAGTCTCAGCAATGAGATGTCACTCAAATTAGGGATATAGACGAAGTGTAACTTTTTACAAAAACATATGTTCTGTAAAAAAAAGTGAACAATGGGAAAAATCAATTTTAAGAAAGATGACTATGATTTAGAAATGAAATCTTGGAAATTATATATATATATATATATATATATATATATATATATATATATATATATGTATATATAAAATTTGGGTTTTCTTCCAATTTCTTCTTTTCATTTTGTTTTGCTACTTCTGGTTGTCTCTAAGCAGAATCATACTCGCCATTCCAGCAGGTGGTGGTCATACCAGAATTTTTAGTTAGTATTAGAGTGCTCTTCTACATGGACCTCCAGCTCAGATTCAAATTTTTAGCTCCTATTTGACTAGCCACATCATTTTACTAAGATGGCAAAACACTTGGAGTCATCGTAAAAATTAATGTGGATCATGTGTAACTAATTAGAACAAATTTTTAAAAATTAATTTAAATTTAATTTAAAAACTTAAGGTGGAAAAAAGGCAGATTAGATTTATATGATTTGGAGTTTATAATATGTCAGTAAAGTCAGGCAAAAAGCAAGAAACTAACTTAAAGTAGGCATTTTAATCTTTAAGAGAAAATCTTGCCTCAGAGGTGGATGTTTTACGTGAAGAAAGAAATTTTAATGACATTATATGAATTTACTCAATTGAAACAAATTTATTATCTCCCTCATGAAATGGGTTACTAAATTTTTAAATTTATCCTCCCATTCTCCATAACTATTCCATTCCTTAAGGAAGGCAGTCCATGTATCTATGGAATAATAGGAAGAAAAGAATTGCGACTTAGAATAGGGTGTTGTCAAGGTGTTGAAAGTGGTAAAATTCTCACAATTTAAAGCAAGAACTAATAGATTTGTTGATGAAAATTCATAGAGAAAAATACTTATCAAGGATGAGTTTCTAACTTCTTTAGTACGGATAACTGAAAGCATGACGTCGCAAACAATGTAAATTGGGAAAACCAGGGCTTTTAAGATGATATTCCAGATAAGGTAGGGAGATATTGTTTAAGATCTCTATTGACATGTAAAAGGAAATTTGATTATTATATGGAGTAGTTAATCTAAATTCCAAGGGAGAAATCCAGCACAGATATAAATGTTGAGTCATTATCATGCTGATGATATTTAAAGCCCAGAGACTGGTGAATCACTAGAGAGCAAATATAAAAATGAAAGATGAGAGAGAAGAGTGAATTCAAAGAGAGCTCAATATTTAGAGATCAGGGAACACAAAGATAATAGCAAAGGACACTAAGAAGAAGGATCATAAAACAGGAGGAATATCTCAAGAGTGGAGTGTTCCAGAAGTAAGCACGGTCAAATGCTAGTGATAGATCAAGTAAGATAAAGACTAAAATTGACTGCAGTATTTGACTCAGAATTAGGAAGGTCATTGCTAAATGCTCAATTTTTTCCTAACCCTCAAATCAGTGTAATGAACTACTCAATATTCACATTGCCATTTTTAGAAAGGTGATGAATTGAGGAAGAGAAAAGTTAAATATCTAGCAAAATCACACAATTTGTAATGGGGGAAACTAACATTCAAGATAAGGTAGCTTGGTATAGAAAAATGCATATTTAACCACAATGCTGACTCTAGTGTAGACATACCATAAATGTGTTTGTTAATACAAGTTCCCTCCAGATATTAGTACTCTAGAAGACTTTCAAGTCTTTCTTTATATTTTCCTATAAAACTTAAATTTTTTAAATTTAAAGAATATCATTTCCATTTATTTTAATAAAATATTTTTTTAAAGAGAGAGAGAGAGAGAATTTTAATTTTTTTTTTTTTTTTTTTTTTTTTTTTTTTAGTTTTCGGCGGACACAACATCTTTGTTTGTATGTGGTGCTGAGGATCCAACCCGGGCCGCACGCACGCTACCGCTTGAGCCACATCCCCAGCCACAAAATAAACTATTTTTAAAATAAAAGATAATTGTTTAGCCACTTGGGAGAAGAGTATCAATAGAGAGCATCACCTGAAACCACACAATAAAATATTTCTAAATGAATTCAAGTGGTAGCTTAAAAAACTAGAAAAAAATAGAAAGGTTTACCTATTGTGAAAACTTACAAGTAGCAATAAAAATATTCACCAACTAAACAGATAATAGGCATGAATGGAATTTTATAATTTATATGTGTGATAGAGATAAAAGATAAATGAAAACCTCAATCCACAAATAGATTTTTATCAAGGACATAAAATTGATGCAAACAGTCAAAGCTAAAAAAAAAAAAAAGGCTTTTAACAACATAAAAACCTTGACTAATATATGTCAGTAAAAAAAAAACTGCATTCATGCTAATTTTAATATGTACTTAAGTACATTAATATCTATTCATGAATATATGAATATTTGTATTTTATATCACAAAAAGGACTATAGTATAAACTTCCATTTTGTTACAAAAAGAAATAAGAAATTTTATTTAATTAATATGTACTATATTGTCAAAATACATTCTAATATCATGTATAACTAATTAGAACAAATTCTTAAAGATAAAAAATATATATTGTTTTCTATGTAAGTGCTTATGTATTTATCTATGTAAAATGATTTTTTAAAAATATGGCTAAGTGTTATTTATGCTATTTCTGGTGACAAAAATATTTAGTATTATTTCCATATTTTCTATATTTTAGTAACTTAAAAATTTTACATATAAATTATATAAATTATAAGTTTTATAATGATAGTAAAATAAATATTTTTAACACATTTAATAAATTTTCTCTTTCATGATTTTTTTCTTTACATATATAAACACATCATCATATAGCTGCAATAAACTTTGACCTGTGCTTTGTACACAGTGAAACCTGGTGATCAAAAGTTTTCACTGATTGAAAATTTTAAAAAAGATGATAGATTTTAATTTCCACAAAAATCAAGTGAAGCACTCCTCATATATACTTTAGTTGTAGGTATCTGAGTTACCTACACATCGAGGAACATATTTTAAGAAAAATAAATTTAGAAATGACAGAAAGTTTAATTTAGCTTTTTGTTAGAAAAGTTAGTTATTCAAGAATCATCCAGGGACTCTGAGGAGAAAAGAGGCTTTAATTTCCCAGGTAGACTGGATTCTGACAATGAGAGATTCTAATATCCTGAACATGGGATTTAATTATCATAACTCTTTGTTTATGTTTGTAGATTATCTAGGAAAAAAAACACACAAAATGACCTTGTGCAGTTCTTTTGTTATTGATTTACATATGAGAAAATACTTTATAAACTGTGAAGAAAACAAAAATATACTGTTTGATAAAAACAAATTTAAAAGACAGGATAATGACTCTAAGTCATTCTGTTTTGGCATATGGAAAAACAGGAATAATTGTGAAGGAGGGCATTTTTACACATTCATATACTCACGCCCACCAATAATAATTTTGTTAATAACATTTTCCCATACAAATCTGAAGGGAGCTTTGTATAATGGTAAGATTAATTCTTCATCAGGAATGAAAAGACAAATTTTGAATACATTAGAGTCAATTGCAGCTAAAAGGTTTTCCTTTAATTGTTAATATATTAAGCAAATCTTAACTTATTTTCTCATTAATCACATGGTAAAGGTATATGTAATAAATATCACCATAATAATTATAATTTTTAAAATTGGAAAGGGAACAATGAAGATACTGGTTAACAATAATAATGCATTTTGCCAAAGTCATGACTATCCAGTTAATATAACTCAAAATAGAATCCGTAAGTTAATATGTAATGAACTTCTAATCATTTTATATATTAAGTTAAAACATTTGACAAATGTAAATTAGCACCAGTGAAAATATGAATTAATCAAATTTCAAATGATAGGATGATGGCTAAATTTAATGGAATCATTTGTGTTCTATTAAAATGATACCATTGTAGTATTGTATCAAAACAAATATGTGATACTTGACAAAGATACAGTTTGAATACACTATGGTAGCAAATGTATTTAAGAAAACAAGAAAAATATAATCCCTCGAAAACCAGAAACTCTGTTAGAATAACAAAATGATCTCACTTTTCTATTTCTGAAATATTTTATTACATAGTACTGATATAAAATGACAGAAAATTGTGAATGACATAATTCACTTCCCAAATCTTTCACACACTCAAAAGGCACTGATTTAGTGTTTCTAATGTAGTTCAAATGACATTTCATAGGAAAAAAAAGTTTTATGTCCTCATAATTGTTTATTTTTCTTGTTTGATAAAAGATAAACATTAAAAATTAAAATTGGGGCTGGGGATGTGGCTCAAGCAGTAACACGCTCGCCTGGCATGCATGCGGCTCAGGGTTTGATCCTCAGCACCACATACAAAGGAAGATGTTGTGTCCTCCGAAAAACTGAAAAATAAATGTTAAAAAAAATTCTCTCTCTCTCTCTCTCTTTAAAAAAAATTAAAATTGTGTGTGCATAACATACTTTTTATTTTTTATATTCAGTATATTTTTATATATTTTATACTACATGTTACGTATTATATATTTTTTATATATGTGTATTTTTTATGTTCTTTAAGAAAGTACAGAAAACACACATATCTATATGTCTAAACCACAACCACAATGCTACATTTACTTCACTCATTATAGAAGATCAAAGATACAGTGAAAATGAACACAAAATGTATTTTCAATTAAAGAAAATGGTGTAATTATTAAATAAAATTGGTGTTGATTGAAACATTGTTGGGAATGAACTCAAGTAATTAGTGGTTAGGGTGTAAGGGTAAACACAAATTCAAATACATTTCAAGAATGAAAAAATATATGAAGATTTGTTTTGTTATTGAGTTGGTATGCTTTATTATTTTGGCTTCTTTAATATTGTCTATTCACAATTATAAACTTATAAATGTTATTCAGTTATAATTAAAAACGAAAATGAACAACAGATAATCAGATGGCTTTATTGAACTCTGAAGAATGAAATGAGGCTTCCATGTCCTCCACAATTTAACCTCCTCTTTCCTTCTTTACAGTTTTCTTTTCAACTTCCACCTGTCTCCATTTTCCCATACTCCAACAAACTTCAACATCCTTATTCTTTTCCTATATATCATAAGCACTCTCCACCTTCCTTCTTTGGTGTATTTTCCTTCTATAATTTCAATTTTTTCAATTGGTCAAAGTCCATTTCCTTTAATAAAATTTCCAATTGCTTCAATAACAATCTCCTCTTTCACTTTATTTCATTATTCTTTGTCACCATTCTGTTAATGATCTCCTCTTATTTTGGTTTCATTAGTATCTTCTCACTTTTTTGGGATTCCCTTAATATTATTCATTTTTTTGCTACTGCTATTATTATTCATTACCATTATGCAGTATAAAAACAAATAAGTTTATCTCTAAACCTAATGTTTTATGTACTAAAAAATGCTTAGGAGTTAAATCACTTTTTCTCATTAAACATTTTAGAAAATTAAAAAAAAAATCAATGTGAGGATTTTGTTGTTGTTATTGTTGTTTTGTTACCTTGCTAGTAGATAATGTACCAAGTTTTTTCACAAAAGACAAGGCACATTCTATGAGAATTTAATTGTGTTTTACTCTAGTTGAATTTTTATCTCTTTGTTTTCATTAAACTTTTATCTTATGTTTAACAATTTCTACATGGCACAAAATGCTGTATCAAAAATTTAACAGTGGGGCTGTGGTTGTGGCTCAGTGGTAGAGCACTTGCCTAGCATGTGTGCGGCACTGGGTTCGATTCTCAGTACCACATATAAACAAATAAATAAATAAAGGTCCATCAATAACTAATAAAAATTTTGAAAAAAAAATGAACAGTGATGATAATAAATTACTAAATCAAATAATTAGAATAACCTTATTAAGACTATCTGTGTTCACCTACTTTATCTCTTAGCATCTTTCATTCCTTCCACCCTTCCTATCTCCTTTCTTCTCTGTCCTCCTTCACTACTCGATTACCCACACTTTTATTTTTTATTTCCTTTTCTTCTAAGTTACATATGTGTGTGTTTTCTTGAAAATCTACTACATGCATATATGTGTGTATGTAATCTGTAAGACTATATATGTATACATATATGTACACATATACTTGCCTATATGTAGATATATCAGTTAATCTCTGAATGTAACACTTAAGTTCCCCTAAATCATTTCCCCCCAGAATTCTATAAATTCTGAGAAATAGAATGAATGCCTGGGTATCAAATACCAGTTTTTAGAAGAAAATATCTGAACTTTGCAGAGAGCATACATATATCCCAGAAATAAGCAGATCTTAACTCTTTTTTTAGGGAGGTACCAGAGATTGAACTCTGGGGGCACTTTACCACTGAGCCATATCCACAAACCTTTTTTTTTTATATTTTATTTAGAGACAGGATCTCACTGAGTTGCTTAGGGCCTCGCTAAATTGCTGAGGATGACTTTGAACTTGAAATCCTCCTGCCTCAGCCTCCCAGGCCACTGGGATTACAGGCATGGGCCACTGAGTCTGGCTCAGATCTTAACTCTTATGACAGAAGTTTGAATTTAAGAATTTTGATGGTCATTAGTATTGAACAAGAGAGCCCAAAGAAAGAAGATAAGAAAAGAGAAATATACAAATAATACATGTCTGTCCTTTGAGAGAGGCTGATAAGTGAATTCAGAATGCAAGAGGAAGAGTCCTCTGTTTGCAGTCACACAGGAAACTGTTTTGCTGCTGCCCAGTTCATCTCTGTGTCATCCCTAGACAGGGCAGGGCCTCTCATGGGTCTTCCTTAAGTTACAGAAGCTACTTAACATATTTGCACCAGTTTCACTCAGTCCTTGCATGGATACAAACATAATTGAGAACATCATTGATTATTAAAAAATCTATGTATATTTTAAATTGTTTTATTCAAATATTTTAAATTATTTTCAATGTTTTGAAAATGACTATACTGTTAATTTCTAGTATTCTTTGTAGGCACTTCTTTGATATCTCTTTGACATCTTTCAGTTGTGGGATAGGTGAGGCTTTTCATTGGTAGGTGGTGCCTGCATGACTTTTGTTCGTGCACCTCTGCATTTAGTGAAAGTGGACTGCCACCAATTTCCAAAGTCATTCTTAGCAATCATAGTTAATAGAGAACAAAAACAAAAAATGCTAATCAATTCACTATTCACATTCATATAAAGTTTAATTTCTCAAAATGATTTAATTTTCTATGTGACATTTAAACTATTTTGAAAATTCTAGTATTGTGTTTGTTTAATTCAAATTTTGTATTAATTTTGAAACTTTTTTACCACTTGAAAAGATTTTAATTAATCTGAGGTCATTTCTTCATCACTTTTGAGAAAATAAATGTATTTTAAGCTATTAAGTAAAAGTCAATGTATTCAGAGATGAAATATATGGAAAAAAAGAATAATAATATCTTTAGAATTACAAAACTAACTTAATAATAAAGAATAATATAATCAATTGAGGAGATAACTTTAGAGCTGAAAATAGAATAAAATAAATTTGAAAAAAGAAACATATTTGATTCTTTACCTTCAAATATTTAGCTTTCTGTTTAATTTTTGAATTTAATATTGCACACAAGCAGAGTAAAATAAAATGTGTAAACAAATATAAATAGTTGATATAAATGTAAAATATATCTTGAAAATCCAATTCTGACAAGAGTTGGTTCTTTGAAAGAATAAAAAAAATTGATAAACCCTTAGCCAAGCTAACCAAAAGAGGAATAAACTCAAGTTATTAAAATATGTGATGAAAAAGGAAATATCACAACAGACATTACTGAAATACAGAAAATTGTTGGAAGCTATTTTGAAAATTTATATTCTTTTTTTTTTTTTTTTAAAGTATAGGCTGCCACAGGTTTGGGGAGAAATCATATTGGAAAGGTGGAGTCTTTTTTTTTTTTCTTTTTTAGAGAGAGAGAGAGAGAGGGAGAGAATTTTTTAATATTTATTTTTTAGTTCTTGGCGGACACAACATCTTTGTTTGTATGTGGTGCTGAGGATTGAACCCGGGCCGCAAGTATGCCAGGCGAGCGCGCTACCGCTTGAGCCACATCCCCAGCCCAAAAATTTATATTCT
Source organism: Marmota flaviventris (assembly GCF_047511675.1). Classification (NCBI taxonomy): domain Eukaryota; kingdom Metazoa; phylum Chordata; class Mammalia; order Rodentia; family Sciuridae; genus Marmota; species Marmota flaviventris. The sequence continues at coordinate 99,427,027 of NC_092500.1, forward strand.
AATAAGCTAGAAAACCTTGAAGACATCACAAATTTCTAGGGACATATGATCTACCCTAACTGAACCAGGAGCATATATCTAGTAATAAAAATATCAAGTGGTGAAATTAAAGCAGCCTTCAATGCCTTACTAACAAAGAAAAGTCCAGGACAAGACAGATTCTCAGCTAAGACCTACTGGAGCCTTAAAGAACTAATACCAATCCTTCTCAAATTATTCCACAAAACATAAGAGAAAGGAATTCTTTCAACTCATTCTATCAATATAATATCACGTTGATACCAAAACCAGAGAAAAATACATCAAGAAAAGAATGTTTCAGACCAATATTCCTGATGAATATAGATGCAAAAATTCTTAATAAAATACTGACAAATCATTTACAAAAACACATTAAAAAGATAGTGCAAAATGATCAAGTGGGGTTCATCCCAGGGATGCAAGTTTGCCGTAGGACTAGACTTAAAAAGAATCACATGATTATCTTAATATATGCAGAAAAGCATTTGACAAGATATAGCACCCATTTAAGTTTAGAACACTAGAAAAATTAAACAGAAGAGACATATCTCAATATTATAAAAGCTATATACAACAAATCCAAGTTACCATAATTCTAAATGGAAACAAAGAAAGAAAGAAGACATTCCCTCTACAAACAGGAAAAATAGAGGGATGCCCACTTTCATGGTTTCTATTCAACATAGTCCTTGCTCTGGATAGAGCAATTAGGCAAAAGAAAGAAATTTAAAGGATACAAATAGGAAAAGAAGAGCTAAAACTATCCCTATTTGTCAATGACTCGATACTATATTTAGAAGACCCCAAAAAACTTCACCAGAAATATTTTAGAATTAATAAATGAATTCAGCAAAGTAGCAGGATACAAAACTAACACTCATAAATCAATTGCATTCCTATATTCTAATAATGAAATAGCTGAAAGACAAATTAGGAAAACTATCCCATTCACAATAGCCTCTTCAAAAAAATTAAATAAAATAGTTGGGAATCAATCTAAGAAAAGAGAGAAAAGATCTCTACAATGAATACTACAAAACAGTAAAGAAAGAAATTGACAATCTTAGAAAATGGAAGGATCACCCATGTTCTTGGATAGAAAGAATTAATATTGTCAAAATGGCCATACTACCAAAAGTCCCATGCAGATTTAATGCAATTTCCATCAATATTCCAATGACATTCTTCATAGAAATAGAAAAAGTAGTCATAAAATTTATTTGGAAAAATAAGAGACTTAGGATAAACAAACAATTTCTTAGTGAGATAGCATTACAATACCAGACTTTAAATGATACTACAGAGGGACTGGGGTTGTGACTCAGTGGTAGAGTACTTGCCTCACATGTGTAAGGCCCTAGGTTCAATCCTCAGCACCACAAAACAAACAAACAAACAAACAACTAAAGGTATTGTGTCCATCTATAACTAAAAATATTTTTTAAATTATGCTATAGAACCATAATAACAAAAATAGCATGGTATTGTCACAAAAACAGACATGAATACCAATGGAATAGAATAGAAGAAGAGAGACAAACTTACATAAATACAGTTATCTCATATTTAAAAAGGCACAGAAAACATACATTGGAGAAAATGTAGCCTTTTCAACAAATGGTGCTGGGAAAAGTGGAAACCCTTATAGTAGAATATTATATAGAGTAGAATATTATTTAATCTCTATATCTCATCCTGCAAAAAACTCAAAGTGGATCAAAGACCTAGGCATTAGACCGGAAACCCCGCAACTACTATCAGAAAATGTAGGCCCAACACACCAACATGTTGGCTGAGAAATTTTAACAAGACTGCTTATGTTACTTGTGCAAAAAGTAAAATAAAAAATCAATAAATGGGATGGCATCAAATTAAAACACTTTGTTACAGAAAAGAAAACAATCAAGAACATGAAGAAGGAGCCTCAGAATGGGAGAAAACCTTTGCCAACTGTACCACATTAGGGCACTAATTTCCAGGATATACAAAGAACTCAAACAACACCAAAAAACAAATAACCCAATCAATAAATGGTCAAAGGAACTAAACAGACACTTTTTAAAAGAATGCTCATCAAATACATGAAAAAATGTTCAACACCTCTAGCAATTGGATAAATACAAATTAAAATTACACTGATATTTCATCTCACCCCAGTCAGAATGTCTCAATACAATAATAATAAATGTCGGCAAAGATGTGGAAAAATGGGTACACTCATTCATGTATTTTTGGTGGGAGTGCAAATTGGTGCAATAACTCTGGAAAGCAGTATGTAGATTCCTCAGAAAACTAGGAGTAACACCACCATTTGACCAGTTATCCATTTCTCAGTATATATCCAAAGGATTTTAAATCAGCATACTACAGTGATACAACCATATCAATACATCACAATTCATAATAGTTAAGCTATGGAGCCAAATTTGGTGCCCTTTAACAGATGAATGAATAAGTAAAATGTGGTATATATACACAATGGGATATTACTCAGCCATAAAGAAGGATGACTTTATGACATTTGCTGGTAAATGGATGGACCTGGAGACTGTCAAATCAAGTGAAATAAACCAGTCCCCCTAAAACCGACGTTTGAATGTTTTCTCTGGTATGTGGATGATAGCCAAAATAAGGAATGAGGAGAAGAATAGAAATTCAGTAGAGTAGACCAAAGAGAATGAAGGGAAGGGAGGAAGTGGGAAAAGAAAGACAATGTAATGAATCTGGCATAATTTTCTATATACATATATGAATACATCATAGTGAATCATACCATTGTGTACATCCACAAGAATGGGGTCCTAATTAGAATAACATAAATGCCAGTTTATATAATTATATCAAAATGGATTCTACAGTCATATGTAACTAAAAAGAACCAATAAAAATTTTTTAAAAAGAAAATCCAATTCTGTAATATGTAGGAAATTTAGACTATTAATTATTTAATAATAATTTTGATAATAAGTCACTAATCAGTCAATTGAGAATAAAAAGAAAGAGGAAAATTTATCTGAATGTTTAAGATACCAGTATTTCATTAATCTCAATTGCAATATTTTTAAAATAGAAGTAAGTTATGCTGTTCAATTACTGAATACTTGTAGATCAACCTTTGAAAATTGTATTTAATTTTTACTGTCTTTTATTTATAATTCTACTCTTGAAAGCCAACCACTGGAAATAAGCTTAAGAGGAGAAAAATTAGTTTGTATTTAATATTTTTCACTGAATAAGAAATTATAAATGAAAGGGGAAATAAAATATTTGCATGAAAAGATTTAAAAGTAATCAATTTAATATATAATAAAAATATGAAAAAATTGATCAAGGTGTGATAATGTAAAGATATTTATGAAAACATTTATAAATATTTGTTCATTTAAATAAGAGTGATATAAAAAATGCAATGATAAATTAATTGCCCTCACCCCAAAGCCTTTACAGTCTTAGAGTAGGTAACTGCTGTTCATTATACATTTTCAGTGCTCCTACACAAACAGATACACTTGTGTGTTTCCATGCACACACACGCACACACACACACATGCTATTATTTCTAGTTTAATTTTATTACTGTAAGAGAAATTTTGTATGATTTGAATTCTTTTAAATTTATTGAGATCTCTTTTATGTACCAGAGTATGTTCTATCTCAATAAAAGTTTGTGTGCATGGGAAAATTATGCATTCTTTTGTTGTTGGGTGAGTGTTATATAAATGTCGATGAGGACAAATTGTTTGATGGGGTTCTTTAATATTTTTGTTGATAATTTGCTGCTCATATTATCAATGACAGAGAGAATTTCCCTCAATATATCTTTTCCTTCATTTTACTTCTGTCAAATTTCATTTCATAGACTTTGAACTTCTACTAATACATTCATAACATTTGGAATTATCATATCCTTTTGATGACTTTTTACCTAAAAGGGTGATTTTATTTTAAAAAGTTAAAATGGAAATAAACTTTATATTCATTAACATGTATATCAGTTCTATTATTATTTCTTTTTTCTCTGGTTTGGGGTCAAGTTCTACAATAGAATTTAGAAGAAATTCTTTTTATAAAAAAGATCTGCTGTTGATGAATTCTTTCAACTTTTGTTTTCAAGAAATGTCTCTATTTTTTCTTTATTTTCACAAGTTCTAACTTGGCAACCCCTACCCACCACATCCCCAGTTATGACAATTCCAAGGTTATGTTTGGTTTGCATAGTTCCTGAATGAAAGTCTGGTGAATTTCTGATGTGAAGTCTCCAGATATCCTTTCCTTTATTCTTCTCTGTGCAATATCTTTTCTCTTCAGCTTCACTGAATACTGATTTTTCAGAAACTTGTGTTATGATTTTTTCATGCTTTCTTTCTTCATTTTATGCTGTTCAAAGTTTATTCAACATCTGTAACTGTGGATTTGATAATATTCATCAAATTTGAAAATTGTGGCCATATTCTCTCTTCAAATATTTTCCTACCCAAATATACCTTCTTTTTCTTGGAGTCTCCAAATGCACATCTTTAACAGTGTCTTATAGCTATGTTAATTTTTAGTCAGCATTTTTTTTTCTGTGTTCCATTTTGAGCAGTTCCTATTGTTGTGAAGTTCCCTGGTTTCTCTTTCTTTTCTTTTGACCATGTCTATTTTAATCAGCTTCTTGCTGCTATGACCAATGACTAGACAAGAACATTTCAGAAAAAGAAAAGTTTATTTTAGCTCAATTTCAGAAGTTCAGTTTATGGTCAGCTGATTCCGTAGCTCTGGGCCTGAGGTGAAGCAGGACAAGATGGTGGGAGGGTATGGCAGGGGAAAGCTGCTCAATTCATGACATCCAGGAAGCAGAGAGAGGGAAAGCAAGGTGTAAGAGAAATATAATTCCCAAAGTCATGCCTCACAATGACCTTCTTCCTCCAGGGACAACTGTAGGCAGGTAGGATTAATCCATTCAAGTGGATTAATTCGCCAATTATGTTACAGCTCTCCTAATCTAGTCATTTCACCTCTGAACATTTTTGCATTGTCTCACACATGAGCTTTTGGGGGCACCACATATCCAACTCATAGCAATGTCTAATTTATTGTTAATCCCACTCAGGGATAACAATGTACTTCTCATTTGGAGGAATTTCATTTGGATATTTTCTAAATCTTCCATTTCTCACTTTATTAGGCTCATCTTTTTCTTTAAATGTTTGAGTATATTCATACTTGCTATTTCAAAGTTTTTTTTTCCTATCAATTCTATTATCTCTGTCATTTGGGACTTATTTTTATTTACCCTCCCCTCATTATCGATTACACTTTTCTATTTTCAAATAGAAAAGTTTAAAAGTTTCAACCCAATATCGGTGACACTGGCTATTACTGTGGTAATGTCTGAATTTGTTTTCTTGAAATACTGTTGGGCTTAGCATAATCCCCCCCCCCCCCAAGTGAAGCTATCCAATCCCTAAAAAACAAATGCCAAATGTCTTCTTTGATATAAGGAGAGTAACTAAGAACAGAGTAGGGTCGAAGAGCATGAGAAGAAGATTAACATTAAACAGGGATGAGAGGTGGGAGGGAAAGGGAGAGAGAAGGGAAATTGCATGGAAATGGAAGGAGACCCTCAGAGTTATACAAAAGTACATACAAGAGGAAATGAGGGGAAAGGGAAAAATAATACAAGGGGGACAAATGAATGTCAGTAGAGGGGGCAGAGAGAGAAGAGGGGAGTGGAGGGGAGGGGAGGGGAGGGGGGATAGTAGAGGATAGGAAAGGCAGCAGAACACAACAGACACTAGTATGGCAATATGTAAATCAATGGATGTGTAACTGATGTGATTCTGCAATCTGTATATGGGGTAAAAATGGGAGCTCATAACTCACTTGAATCAAAGTGTGAAATATGATATATCAAGAACTATGTAATGTTTTGAACAACCAACAATAAAAAATTAAAAAAAAAAAAAAAAAGAAATACTGTTGGGCTTTGTTCTGGCAGAAAATTAGAGATCACCTATGGACAAGTTTGATTCTTTCAAGGGTTGCTTTTTAGTTTGTTGGATTGTGATTTTACTCTACCTGTGATACCTAGTAAGTCTGGAGTATTTATTGAATGTTTCAGTAACTAATAAGGAGTCTCCACCTATGTCTATTGTTCAATTTACAGCCCATTGTCATTCTTTGGCCAGCCTCATATTTTCAACATATGTAAGTGTGATTTAAATATTTAGCAAAATTTCCAAGAGATCCTATGCACATATCTTGAGCTGTTAATTTTTGTTTTTCTGTGTAACTTCTTTTATTCTGAAACACTGTTCTTGTTTGGCCTACATTCTGATGTTTGTATTCTCAAATCAATGACCTCCATATGTCTGTCTCTGATGCCTCTGTAGGACTGGTGATCAGATTGTGGCTCCAGGCAGAAAGTTAAGACCTTTGTGAAACTTACTGTGTATTTCTTTTCATGTAGTTGCAAATGTAGTTCTGCATTTTACCTGTCACCCATTTTTTTTCTATTTGCTTCAGCAGGAGAATTGTGAGAACTTTTTCCTTCTTCAAAGCCAGGTTGCTATTTAATTTGAATACAATATATGGTCCAGCATATGTTCTACATTTCAAATTGCTTTATAATCACTTGAAATAATAAATATTCCTTTTCTTTTTTTTTTTTTTCTTGGAGAGGAGAATGGGTACTGGAGATTGAACTCAAGGGAACTCAACCACTCAACCACATCCCCTGCCCTAGCTTGTATTTTATTTAGAGACAGGGTCTTACTGAGTTGCTTAGTGCCTGCCTCACTTTTGCTGAGGCTAACTTTGATCCTCCTTCCTCAGCCACCCAGGTCACTGGAATTACAGGCATGTGCCACCACGCACTGCTGAATATTCCTTTTCTTAATGTAATAATATTATGTAAACTTAAACTATTTTTCTTTGATTGATATTATCTTCTAATTTTAAATAACTTTATTTTTCTGCTCATTTTATCATTAGTATTAATAGCTTCATCTGTGATCATGTCTCTACTTTTGTTTTATTATGTTAAATTTTGCTTCAAGTGTTTTGAAGTTGGATGTGGTCATCTAGGAACATTGTGTCTTCTTGATGAATTCTTCATAATATCATTATGATATCTTCTTCATCTCTGATAATAGTCCTCATTTTTTTAAGTTCAGTCTGTGTCTTCTTTTTAAAAGTAAGTTGGGCATAAACATTATATAAATATACATTTGAATTTTGTTTTCTATCATGAAATCAATAAATCAGATAGCCTCCACTCAGCAATGCAAGACCAAAGACCTAAAGTCAGACCATAGCAACAACCAACCAGAGTGAGACAGGGAAAATATCTGAAATGACAGGTGACCCTTGCAGTAGTTTTGGTGATTGATAACATGATTAGGTAACCCTGCAAGTTTAGCGCTACACCCTCACGGCCTAAACCAATCAGTTCAAATATATCCCCCTATTGTACTAACCAATCACCCCTACCCAACTCGTTCTGCCAGTGAATGTGCTAATTAATGTTAAGAGTTGTTTGACTTTCCCACGGTATGAAATGATTTGCTGTGAGATGTTGTGATGAATAGAGTATCCCCCCAAAAACCTATAAATCCTTACTGAACTAAGGGTCAGGACTCACTCCCTGGGACTGCTGCAGTGGAAATGGTTGTGAGTCCAGGCTTGAGCTTGCAATAAAGACTCTTGTGTGATTGCATAGGATTCAGCTCCTAGAGGTCTATTGGGGTCCCACGAATCTGGCATTACACTCCCACTTACTATTTATTTTGATGTCACTACTGTTTTAACAGTGATCCCTTCACCTTCTAAATATAGCCTTCATTGCTCTAAGGCTTATTATTTTTTTTAAATGATTTTTTTTCTCTCTTCTCCCCTCTCCCCCTCCCTAACAAGACTGGGGAGACAGTGTTACCTCTTCTTCCCCTAGTTAATTGCTCTTGAACACACCCACTACAGGAAGGAGATGCCTGCTGAGGATGTGGAAAGTGAATATCTCCCAAATTAACAAGTGAATCCTAACAGAGCCTCAGGTCGCTCTGGGATCCCATACCAGAGCACACCTGGAATGTAGCCCTTGAAGAGTTCCTTTAAAAGTCCCCTGACCCACCTGATGGGGAAAGTCACAGCCTTTGGGACAAGAGTCCCCTGTGTTTCTCCTTTGCAAGCAAAGCAATAAAACTTCTTTTTCCTTTTTCTCAAAACCATGTCCTCATTATTAAATTGGCATTAACTGGCATTGGGGACAAGGACTTGGCTTTTGGTTACACTGTGATATAGTTGATTTTCACATACAAGTACTGAAATAAATTGCTCTTATTTTTGCCGAAGACATTGGTTGGACCATAAGATATTTGGAAAAAATTCCTTTATATTTAATCATACATCTATAATTCTACCTCTAATTTTTTCCTCTGGACCTGAGAAACCGGCCTCTACCTCAGAGCAAAGCCTGTCCAAGGAAGGAGGCATGACCCTTGTCCTTGGAAAAACCCACAGAGCACTCCTAGGCACATACCCACCCTGCTGAGTTGTTTATCTACAAATAACAGGAGAGATCTGTGGTGCCAGGTGTCCCTGACTCAGTTAGGCTAGGTGAGAACCCATAGCAACCCCCTAGCAACCACCAATCAGCATGAGACAGGGAAAATACCTGGGATGCCAGATGATCCCCCAGTAGTTTATGATGGTTGATAACATGTTGGGAAACCATGTAGTTTAGCACTACTCCCCTCGTGGCTTAAACCAATCAGTTCAAATGAATCCCCCTCTTGTACTAACCAATCATCCCTACCCAACTTGTTCCCCCCAGTGAATGTGCTAATCATGTTTTAGAGTTGTTTTATGATTCTCCCGCGGTGTGTGATGATTTTCTAAGAGATGCTATGATGTATGTGGGGGTCCCTGCCTTCCCCAAAGGGTGTATAAAACTGCTGTAAACCCTGGGCTTGGGACCTCTCAGCGTCACCAGTTGCTGTGTGCACGCGGAGGACCAAGCTAGCTCGCAATAAACACCTCTTTGCTGCTTACATCGATCTTGGTCTCTGGTGGTCTTTTGGGGGTCCCAAACTTGAGCATAACAGACCCAGACTCTCATCTGGTATTTTATCCTCCAGTAATAACAACCTTGAACACTTCTTACAATGTGCAACTGCTGGAAATAAATCAATTCGGATTTCACTAATATTGTTACCGTTGTTCACCGGTGATGAGTCCTTGCTTCCCCAATGCTGAAGTGTAACACCAGAGAAGCACACCGAGGCAAGGTTAGAGTGGAAAGTAGAGGCTTTATTAAAGGACAGCAGAAAAGACTTCTCCCGGAGGAAGAAGGGGACCCAAGAAATGGGGACCCAAGAGGTGGAATCCGTGGAAGGGTGGTTGTCTCCAATTTGTATAGCTAAGGTCTTCTTTTAGCTTTCCCACCTTCCTGTCACATTCCTGTCCTTTATTCTGTTAAGGGTGGGGCACAGGTGGGCCAAAGGAGTAATCTGGGCAGGAAGGACTTTTGGGTCAGCATCTTCAAGTTTGCAGGGAGATGTTTCATTAATACTTCTTTGGGATGGGCTCTGGGCCTTGGAGACATTAACATTCCAAGAGTTGTTCTGCTTTTCCCGGACTTCATTCTCAACATGGCCTTCATTTTGGATTTTACTCGATATTTTAGACCCAATTTACCTAACTACACTGACTACCTATCTTTAAATCTGGCTTCAATATGATTCTTGTTTTTAAAACTTTCTTTTCCTTTTTGGTTCTAAGGACTGAACCCAAGACATCACACATGGAACCATCCTCCCCAAATAGATTAACATGTAATTGTAAGGAATAATACAGAGAGGTTCCACTTTCCCTTTATCCAGTTTCCTATGAAAATTTGTGTTCACATTTTATGTAAACATAAGTTTCCATTTCTCTGGGATGCCAAATAGTGCAATTGTTAAATCATGTGGACTTGGTTTTTAAGAAAACAGGGTTTTCCAAAGTGGCTGTACTATTTTATATCCTTGCCTACAATGTAGTGTTTTAAATGTTTTTATTGGTGCATTATAATTATACTTATTAGTGGGATTCATTATGCCATGTTTGCACATACACAGACCATAATTTGACCAATCTCATTCCCTAAGACCTTCCCTTTGTACTCTTCTCCCCGCCCTGATTCCCTTGTTCTACCTTCCTACTGATCTCCCTCTTATTATTATTTATTATTATTACAATTATTTTAATTAGTGCATTAAAATTACATACATACATCTACATATAAATGAAATTTATTATAGGATATTCATACTGTAGTTTTTAATTAATTTTGATTATCACTGTGTAAGGGTAAAAGAAATTGAAGTTAAAGTGTAAAAGTTAAAATGTAAAAGACCGGGCATTGTAAAGTTTCTAAGCTGCAAGGCCTGAGTTAAAATGTAAAGGACCAGGCATTGTTAAGTTCCTAGGCTACACGCAAAACCTGAAATTCCTGTAGCTGTTAAGACAATGCTTGGAAACCGCCCAGTAAATATTTCCCCTGATCGCCTGGTTGTTTGATAACCTAGGACCCTCTGTGTGACCTTGCACGTAGACATTGCAGGGCCTAAACCAATCAGTTTGAATGTGTACCCCGCTTTAGAACTGGCCTATCACTCCCGCCCAACCTGTTCCCGCCAGTGAATGAACTAATCATGTTTAGGAGTTGTTTGATTTTCCCGCAGTGTATGATGATTTGTTAAAGGAGACTGTGATGTATGTAAAGTCCTGCCCTCCCCAAAAAGTGTACTTAAGCATTGCACAACCCCTGCTCTGGGCTCTGGGCTGCTCTCCTTTCTTGAGTGAGCACAGAGACCCAGTGCACTGGAATGGATCCTCAATAAACCCCTTTTGCTGTTGCATGAGCCGCGGTCTCTTGGTGGTCTCTTCCTCCGACGTTCGCTGGACCCTTACAACTGATTTTTATATTAGCTATCCTGATAGTTGTGTATAGATTTCTTTTTGTTTGTTTTAAAAATAAACAAAAAAACAAAACAACTTCATTTTACAAAAGACAAAAACAAAGTTATTTATAGTAGGTTTTTGCTCAAATAATTTCAGGGGACAATTTGTGCTTTCTCCTCCAGGTTTATCTCACAACCAAACCAAAGCAGAGGCTGCCCCACCCTCAGAGGCCCCATTTTATACAGCAGGGAATGGCAGAAAGAATTCAGCACTAGGGCTTCCTCTCTCCTTGCTCATTCCCAGTTCAGTGCACTGTAGGAAGGGAAAATCCCACTCCAGCCCAATATGCTCTGACTCACCTATTGCAGGCATCCTCCACATGCTCCAACAGTTATGTCAGACCTGGACCCACAGACACTGCTGGATTGGAAGAGGGGGAAGCACAGCAGCTTCAATTAACCTTGAAATTGCCATATTGAACCTTCCCCACCTGGGCCTGATAAGGGTGATGACACCCAATTGCCTGTAGCATAGGAGGTCAGAGGGAGGCAGAACAGAGCACCTAGGAAACCTGCTCATCCACAGAAGGAAAAACTCCCTCTCTGTAAGTAACCCATTCCCTCGCTCAAGGGATGAACCAAGTCACTCAGAAGAGGTAGGGGAGCCTCCCTGAGGGTGTCAGGGATCCTCCTAGAAAACACTAAGCATGTGCCCTTGTCATGCCCAAGTTAGTCAACACCCAGGAACTACTTCCCCTCATGCCCAACCTGGCAATTTCAGGAAACTACAGGCCAGAGCTCCTGGCCTATTATTTGGCCCAATAACATTGTTATTTAAAACAAAAATATTTTGGCTAATAAAAATCTGGGATTAGTGTTTCTTTTTTTATTATTAATTTTTATTTGTTTTAATTAGTTACACATGACAGTACAATGACCTTGACATATCATTCATTTGAATCAGATGGGATATAATTTCTCATTTTTCTTACTATCCTTCCTATCCTCCCATTCTCTCCCCTCCCTAGTGTTTCTTAAGATATATAAAAATGGAGTATACTGTCATTAAAAACTATCAGCAATGAAATGGCAAAATACAAAGTGGGGGGAGGGAAGCAGATGAAGACCAGATGTGAAACTCAGGGAAACTCAGGCAGGGGCTTTTAGCTCATTTCAAGCCCCACTGCAGGCGCCATTCCCTGCTTCCTCCAGAGACAGATTCCTACCACCTTTGTGGGAAAAGCTGCTCCTTCTAGCAGCTGGAAGGGCTTCCTAACCATCAGATAGCTCACTGCTCTTCACATGGAAATGCTAAAAGTTTCTAATATTCCAGCCCTAAGTTCCTAAAGAATTTTAAAACTCAGGTTGCAGGGCAAAGCCTTCAAAAAAAAATAGAGGAGAGGGGTAAAATAACATCATCAGCAATAACAAAAAAGACCATTATTTCAGTGTAGCTTACCATCTCCCCACCCCAACACAGTAAAAACAAAAATCTCTCTGGTTTTATTATCTCTCTCTGCTCTATGTCTAGGTTTAGTGAGGTTCTGTTGGTCCCTCCCTTGGCTCTGGCTATACCCTTACTTGCTTGATGCAACAGGGCCAATGCCAAGTTCATTTTTCTGTGCCAAGCTGCTTTTTGGTAAATCAAAGGAACAACAAAACAGCCATTTGGAATTTCTCACTATGCAAAGATTTAGCTAGTTTCCAAATAAAATACTCTGCCCTTGTACAACAATCTGCAATTGCAGAGATGGATCATTCCCAGCAGAAGATTAGACATTCTCCACCATCATGCAATGCATTCTCATTCCCCACACCAAGGCTAATTATCCCCATTAATGTAAACCACAGAAAAACAGGAAAAAAAAAAACAGTTTAGAAAAAAAGTTGGTGCTGTTACATGTCCCAGGCCCCTCTTTTGCCCACACTTATGAACTTGGAATGTCCACTTCTGGCTTGACAGAAAGAGGCGCAACTCAGGAGAACTGTGGACCCAGAACAGGTCCACATAGGTCTGAAGTTAGCAAGTTTCCTGGGCCCAGCCTAGGAAAGCAGCCTGGAACAACAGATCCCAGGGATTCTCTGGAGAAGCAACAGCAGCACTATGCCTATCTTTGGTCTCTTAGTCTCATCACTGACGTGGCCTGGAGACAGAGTCAGCAGAGAGATCCCTGTCACAATGCAGTGATGCCAGCTTGCATTTTCCTGCTGAAGATCTTTGGACAGAGGAGATGAACCCTGTGCTTGGCAGTGATCCATAGAAAACTCTCTAGAAGGGAAGTGAACCCTGAACCCAGAACAGATGGCTTGAATCTCCTTGAGCACCCCTGTTGGGCCTACTTGGGGTTCTCAGAAACTAAAAGACATAGGAGTGTGCAGGATCTTGGTGCTAGGTCCTGCTGCTTCTGAAGCTCCATCTCAGCACCTCTCTGCATGGCCACCTTCCACCATGTGACCAGCGCACTGGTTTCATTAAAGAGGTTCTTGGCATAAAAGTTAGCTAGTGAGATCGAAATAAACACACAGACTCAGTTACCTTTTTTTATGACCAGGTCCGAGACGGCTCTCCCTCTGACTTACACCTCGAACTACCCGGTAGGGCAGCAGGGATTACTCAGGGCTAGCAGGAGAGAGAGAGAGAGCACGCCAGGGAGTAGCCTTTTATTGGGGAACAATAAATTTAGGGGAGAATTCCATCCAATGAAGGTTGAGGGGGGCAGCACTCCAAGGTCAGGGTCAGTGATTGGCCCCAGGGTCAGTGGTCAAGTCATACCCCTACAAGGACAGGCTCTCGCACCAGGAGAGGGTTGGGAAAGCTCCGACACAGTTTAGCCAGAGCACCTCAGACCCAAACCAGGAGTTGCCCAGTCACGTGTGAGAATGGCTCCCCACATATTCCTCCTTTCTTTTCTTAAAAATGAGGCAGTGTTTCACTCTTTGGAGTTTCTGTATTCTTGTTCCGAAGACTCGCCATCCTATAATTACAACACAAAAGAGAATTAACATCAAAGAGAATAATCCAATAATGTACCAGGCTGAGTGTTTAAGAATATTTCCAGGGTTGAATCCATTCAACTCCTTTAATATTTGGTTAGCCAAAAAAGAAGGATCCGAAAAATCAGTTTTATTACGTTGAATGTCTTGGATATGGTGATGAATTTCCAGAATATCCAAGCTATTATTACTATTTTGCCAAATACCTAACAAATGGTTTTTAACCTTCTCCCAATCCCAGAGAGGAGCATTGTACTTGGCAGCTGTAACACACACATATTTATAATTTGCGTGGCATTTAAGCCTTTCTTTAAATCTTAAGGCTGAAAGTTCATTACCTATGTCTATAACAGTCGCCTCTAAGGCATTTAATTTAGTCTCAATCCTTTCATCAATATTTACTCGATTATGCAGAGCCTTGGAAGTATTTTGAGCTAAATTATTAAGAAACTTTGCATGCTGAATATTTTGAGACAATGTCAGAGATTCAGAGACAGTGGAGGCAATAAAAGAGACTAGCACCAAAACACCAACAATTATAACTCCAATAGCACATTTAGGTCTTGCTAGCTGGGCATGAATTTGCTGCAAGACTTGTAAACCAGTATCAGCATACCATGGCTCTGAAATATTAGCAGGTAATAAAACAAAAGAGGGCTGATGAAGTATCAGCACTCCTTTTCCTCCATTATACCTAGTAATACAATTGGTTAGGTTACATTTGTTACAAGTAACAATATATCTGTCATCTATCCATTTAACTTTTACATTTCCAATAATTAAAACATAAGGAGACTGGACACAGGCTCATAAGCCATAGCAAGATCCCTCCTTACAGTTCTTGCCAACAAATTTTGGTAAAGGCTTGTCTGTAAAATGTAAGAATTCTGAGGCAGCAATTAAGCACCAAACATCCTTTTGAATACCACCTTCACTATAAGTCAAAATATTACTAACAAATCCTGCAGGTGTCATAGCAGAATTTCTTCGTAATTGTCTCTTATCAATTTTTGGAGACCAGTCTAAAATATACCCACTATCTTTAGACACCTTATGTTGTACAGGAAAAGTATTTACACAATCCATCCATCTAGGAAAGGTGCCAATCTCAATTGTAGAACTATTTGGACAGTGGGGTATCTGTGGAGGTTTTGCAGAAATGACTGGCTTGTTATGGGAAAGTCCCATCTTAATTACTGATCTAGTATAAGGTTTTAAGTCTCCATAAATAGAATTATTTGTCAGTCTAGGTCTACCAATCGCTGTCTTTTCCTCGAATGATACTTTCAGTCAGCCAGCATGTTTATCGTGGAACCAACACAAAGATAATTGGGCACTGTAGCCAGAATAATTATATCTAGTCACATGATTGGGAGTAATATGAGTATCTGTAAATCCTCCCATCATGAATGAGTCATTAGTAAATACTGGAATAGATTCTCCAGTCCACACAGCTGGGTATACCAGGGGTGGATCTGGGAAATATGTCCAGTAAGTGTCTATCTGATTCCCCTTTACCTGACAGCCCAGCAGGGCAATTACTGTTGCTACCATCATCACTGGGGTCCTCTTCTTTCCTAGGAGTCAAAGTATTCAGGAAGCCTGTGTTGTTAGCTTCTTCACGTCTTCCCATGAAATCAGCTTTTCGGCTGGGTCAATCTGGTCTTTCTTCATTTTTCCGATGTCTCTTCCTTTTGGATAGGGGCTCCTCTGGGTCGATCTTCAGTCGCTTGAATTGGGTTCTATCTCTTCCATGTCTGATTCAGGCATCCAAATAGGACGAAAAGCACCTTCTGGAAAGATACAAGCATGACCTCTGCCCCACATAAGCACTGGGCCTGGGCCTTTCCATTGACCGGTCTGTAAATCTTTCCACAAAACTCTGCCTAAAGGGCCTGTTACTGAGGGAGACATTTGCCTCTCAGCAGCAGTGCGACCTTCAGCGTCACAGTTTAAAAAATTTAAAACGAACAAAGCATGATTGAGGCTATTTTGAGGAGTCATAATCCTATTCCCCCCCCTTTAATTTTTGTAATTGAAGCTTAATAGATAAATGAGCTTGTTCCACAATGGCTTGACCTTGGGGGTTATAAGGAATTCCTGTTTTATGATTAATTTGAAACTCTTGGCAAAATTTTTGAAAAGAACTTACGTAAGCTGGAGCATTATATGTTTTAATCTGCATAGGGCACCCTAACACAGAAAAAGCTGCTAGGCAATGAGAAATTACATGTTGAGTATTTTCCTTAGTACATGCTGTGGCAAAAATAAATCTGGAATAAGTGTCCACTATGACATGCACATAACATTGTTTACCAAATTGAGGAATATGAGTTACATCCATTTGTCATATTTGATTTGTTTTTAATCCATGGGGATTTACCCCTGATGGTGGAGATGGAGTGCGAATAACACACTTAGGGCATTGGCTTACAATTTGATGAGCTTGTTCTCTGGTAATATTAAATTTTTTACGTAAGCTAGAAGCATTTTGATGATGCAAGGAATGGGAAGCTAGTGCACAGTCATATGAAGACATCTGTTGACAAAAAGTTACTAATTTATCAATTTTGTCATTACCTGAAACTAAAGGTCCTGGAAGATTAGTATGAGCTCGTATGTGTCCTATGAAACATGGGTATTTTCGCATTAGCAATGCCTTCTGTAAATTATGAAATAATTCAAATAACTCTTGTGATGAAGTATACCCAATAACTGAAGTTTCAATATTTTTGGTAACTCCGACTGCATATAAGCTATCAGAATAAATATTAATAGGCTCATTTGAAAAGTAATTTAAGGCACAAATCTGAGCTTGAAGCTCTGCTCTTTGGGCAGAAGTATAAGAAGTTTGCATTACCTCTGTGTGAACATGACTATAAAAACCTGCTTTACCTGAGCTTGAACCATCAGTGAACACCGATAAAACTTCATCTATAGGATGTGCACGTACAATCTTTGGAAAAATAAGTGACGTTAATGATGCAAATTGGATAATCTTATCACGAGGGTAATGTCTATCTATCTGGCCAGGAAAATCAGCAAAAGCTATCTGCCATGAGTTAGAAGTTTGAAAAAGCCAATTAGTCTGTTGAACAGAAAATGGAATAATTATGACATCAGGCTCAGATCCAATTAATTGTAAAATCCTAGTTCTGCCCTTAATTACTAATTGAGCTATGGAATCATGAAAAAGAATTAATGTTTTTTGAGGGGAGTGGGATAAATAAATCCACTCAATAACTCCTAATCTTTGCCATATGGCTCCTGTTGGAGTATGCTCAGTTGGAAATATTAATAAATACACTATTTCTTTAGGATCAATTCTAGTAAGCTGTGCATTTTTAATTGCGCACTCAACTCTTTTTAAAGCTGTTTTAGCTTCTAAGGTTAGCTGACGTGGAGAGGTTGGAGAAGGATTTCCTTGTAATATCTGAAATAAAGGACTTAACTCAGAAGTAGTTAGTTTTAAGGATGGCCTCAGCCAATTAATATCTCCTAATAGCTTTTGAAAATCATTAGGGGTTTGTACGGAAACTGTTTGTTCTGCTCCGGTAAAATTAAAGATGGCGGCCCCCATGGTTGATGCGATGACGTCACATTGCGCGACCATCACCTACTTCCTCATTCTCAGCTGGGGGAGGGCCGACTGGAAGTTTGTGTTCTGGCCAGGCGGAAATGATGACAAGAAGGCGGGCTCATTCGCGCCATCTTGATTCACCATGTGGGATTGAGTCCTGCAATATCTATTATCACCAGTAGATGGAGCCCTGAACTTAAAATTGCGTATGCGACATCCGCGCGCACAAAATGGTTATTTTTCCCGCAAATATAGCATCTCCCGCGGGGCTTTCATTACTAATTCTTGCGGCTTTAACGTTTCTTTCAGTGCCACAGCTAGGGCTACTGTCTGCAAATGGGTAGAGTCTATCTCAGAAAATAAGCGGATAAATTCAGAAACTGTCCCTTTTTACGGTGCGGCCTAAGAACGTCCTGACAATATTTATTTGCATTTTCAAATGCCAATTGCTTAACAATAAACTCACATGCCCCCGGGTCCCCGATCGACCTGTTTGCGGTCTGGTACAATCGGGCTACGAAATCTGAGTACGGCTCATTCGCACCCTGCCTGATTTTGGTAAGAACTAAATTGGATTGGTCTTTTGAGACTATCTGCTTCCAGGCATGTTTCACACAATCAGTTATTTGATCATATATTACAAATTCATAATTTAACTGTCTTTCTAAATCAGCAAATTCACCTGTTCCTAAAAACATTTCTACTGGAGTCTGTAAATTCTGTCTTCTATTTCTTTCTGCCTGTTCAGTACAAAAATCAGTCCAATAAGAACGCCAAAGTAAGAAATCTCCTCCACTCAAACAAGATCTAGCTAACGAAATCCAATCACTAGATGGGAGGGGCTGTGAGCAAATATTATCTATCAGGCTCTGTACAAAAGGCGTATTCGGACCATACGTCTCACATGCACTTTTTAGTTCCTTAATGGTTTTAAATGGGATTACAGCATGAACCCTAACTCTCTGATCTTGCTCATTAACTTGTTCAAAAACTGGAAAAAGTTGAAAACCGCTAATATCTTCCCTGGCTTCCTGTGCTTTCTTAATACCTCGCTGGAACGGGGTAAGAAAAGTCATTGTTAATTCAGAGTACCTGTTAAATTTTGTCCTTTTAGCAGGTAATGGCCGAATTTGAATAGCCTGGGCAGGCAGTGTTAAACACAGCCTGTTAAAATTTCTCTGTAAGTCCTGAATTTCAACGTCTGATTCTTCTCCCTCGGACTGCGAGTTGTGGGAAGAATCTGCGCTGTCGCCATTTTGAAATTGGGCTTCTAAGCCACGTGGTGGAGAAGGACTCTGTGCCTCTCTAAGAATCTCTTCCGGATTTTCTTCTCCAGGAAGATCGTCTACCTCTTCTGGAGGACTTTCTAGGACTGTGGAGGTTTCTTCTCTATGACCTTCCTCTCTATAATCTCCCTGCGGGCTAGCCTGATCATGCAAGTTTAAAGTCACTTTCCTAACTTTCGCTTTAGCCCCTAGAGCCTTTGTTTTTAAACTGCTCAAGGGAAAGGGTATTAACTTAGCCTCAGGCGGATTTTCCATTTGAATAGACCTAATAGTTCTCTGAATGCCTTTTAATAGATCTTCAGGGGGCCATGAACTCTGGCCCATATATTCAAAAAGACAAACTTCCAGAGCCGTCCAAGTTTTCTGAATATTTTCTATGCCTCCAGGTAATTCATTAGAAAGACAAACTTTTTGTAACTTCCTTCCTAGTTTCTCCCAAGTAAGTAAATTTGGGGACTCTTGTTCACAAAACCAAGGGCAAAATTCGCCTACAATCTTTAAGAATTGTAATAACTGAGCCTTCTTTATCTGTTTTCCTTTCTGATTAATTATAGTGTCTAAAATAGTCAGATACATTTCCTTATCCGTAGAAGTTGAATTTCTCATTTTAATTAATTTAACGTCTCTTTCCTTCAATATCTCCAGGTACTTTTGTGACTCTAAATTGTCACCAATTCCTTTATCTTTATCTTTATAGCGCGTTCCCACTCAATCTAGCTAATCTAGAATGCCCCCCCTCGTGGGTGCCAAATTCCACCATGTGACCAGCGCACTGGTTTCATTAAAGAGGTTCTTGGCATAAAAGTTAGCTAGTGAGATCGAAATAAACACACAGACTCAGTTACCTTTTTTTATGACCAGGTCTGAG
Organism: Marmota flaviventris; assembly: GCF_047511675.1. Classification (NCBI taxonomy): domain Eukaryota; kingdom Metazoa; phylum Chordata; class Mammalia; order Rodentia; family Sciuridae; genus Marmota; species Marmota flaviventris. The sequence continues at coordinate 99,446,698 of NC_092500.1, forward strand.
ACAACTCTCCCTCTGACTCACACCTCGAACTACCCGGTAGGGCAGCAGGGATTACTCAGGGCTAGCAGGAAGAGAGAGAGAGAGCATGCCAGGGAGTAGCCTTTTATTGGGGAACAATAAATTTAGGGGAGAATTCCATCCAATGAAGGTTGAGGGGGGCAGCACTCCAAGGTCAGGGTCAGTGATTGGCCCCAGGGTCAGTGGTCAAGTCACACCCCCACACGGACAGGCTCTCGCACCAGAAGAGGGTTGGGAAAGCTCCGACACAGTTTAGCCAGAGTGCCTCAGACCCAAACCGGGAGTTGCCCAGTCACGTGTGAGAATGGCTCCCCACAGCCACCTCTTCCAACAGATGGGAACTGCTGAAGTCCTTCTTGTCCTGCTCTGGGAGTGTGGGTGGTAGTGTGTTGATGAATCCACCTGCAGAACTCCCAGCATCTGTCCTGGTCAGCAGGGCAAGTGTACTACCAGGGATCACTAGGGACTTGGGGGACCTCAGTTCCCCCTGTGGGAAGGGGGTGCTGGCTTTTCACCCTAGCCTATGTGGAATGTCATGAAACACACAAAGAGAGCACTTTGGTTGGGGTACAGATATGGCCAATACCAAGGGGCTGTTTTCACCAGACAGGGCCACTTCTGAGGCCTTACCACTAAGGCAGAAAATGATGAACTGATTAGGATCCTTACAGTCCTTCCAAAGCACATCTGGAAGAAGCTGCCAACGGACCTAGATGAACTAGTTGCATATCTGCAGCACCAAGAGGATGGTCTGCCCAGAAAGGCTCAGCTTATGCGCTGAGGGACAGGCCTTGCAGGGGTGCAAGTACAGACAATTCTGGAGGATCTTCAGGGATTCCTTGGGAGAGTTTCATCTGTGTCTCCTCTGGCCTGCTAGCTAGAGGAGGCCTTTGTCCTCAACCAGATCACTCCCAGTGCCTAGGAGCTAGGTTGGACCTTGGATGAGCCTCAGAAATGCCACATCTCGGGAGGGATGGGGGGGCTTCAGCTCCCTCAGCCCAATTGGGGGCCTGCTCCTCTTTTCCTATGTGACTTGAAATTATTTTTGTTTGTATATCCTCTGATTACTTCCTATGTTATCTTTCTTATACTATTGAGTCCAACCAATGAGTTTTATTGTTGTAACTGTATTTATTTTTATAATTTCCATTTAGTTCCTTTTTATATAAATTTATAATGTCTATTAATATTTTTCTATGTTATTAACATTATAATATCAAAGAAAAATATATATCAGGCTAAAACTGAATGCATCTCAGAATGCATTTTATGCAATTTTTCTGTGAGGGATAATATTTTCAAATAAGTTGAAAAGTTTTAAAAGTTCTACAGTTTTAAAAAATTACCTTTGGAGCTGAACATTAATAGAAAACGATTTTTGCTTATAATAAATTAAAGAAAATAGGGGCTGCAGTAGTGGCTCAGTGGTAGAGTACTTGTGTAGCATACATGAGTCACTGGGTTCAATTCTCAGCACTGTATATAAATAAATAAATAAATATGCATTGATAACTAAATTTTTTTTTTAAATTAAAGAAAATAGCTTTGAAAGATTTTGAAAAAAAAAAACTATAGCAAAAGAGACAGATATGCTTTCTGAATGTAAGGTTAAAAATACTAGAAATATATAACATACCTAATGAGAATATTAACTCAGGAAAAGTGCCTGGTAAGTAGAAATTAAGGAGACTGGAAATACTTATTAATTCTTTTTTATATTTCTTTTGTGATGTTTACAAATTCAAAACAAATTTTAACTCACAGAAGTATTTTTAAATAATGTTGCATAAAATCTTTGTCAGATGAAAATTCTCACTGTAATTATCTCAACATTGTTGTCTTTTCTCATTCATGTTGTGGTTTCCAGGTTGCTGTCATAATGAGTGATTTTCTATTGCTTTGTAGACATTTTGGATATTTAATTGTAAGACTCTATGAACTAACCCCTTTTCCCCTAATGCAGTTTTCCTGCTATGTTGTAGCAGAGAGACAGGAGTCTTGGCTGCCCCTTCCCACAGTGTCCCTCTGACAGCATCTTCAGAAAATCAGGGCATTGACTTACACCATCTCACTGCAGATGGATGGTGGGGTAGAAGTCTATTTCTCCTGTTGGCTATTCTGATATTGTCTTACTTCTCCTGTGGAAGTGGGACACAGACCTCACCATTTGGTTGCTTCCGAATTGGAGTGTGAAATCAGCTTCTCCCTGTCCCCTTGACACAAGACTAATAAAAATAGGGCACTGACTCATGGTGCTGCTCATTGCTCTCTGGGGAGTTGCAAGTTTACATCCCAGTGTTGTGTTGCCTTCTTGCTTCTGAATATGACTGTAGCTCAGGATCAGCTTCCCAAGCAACCTCATTAACATTACTATGGAGGGGGAATTAGAGCTCCAATTGCTGGTGAGCAAAGAGGGCTGAGGTGGAGACTAAAAACAATTCTGCATTTAGTTTTGCAGAAATGGTAGCATGGGGGTAGGGGGTGTTGGAAGGTGATATTTGTCCTGATGAAGCCAGAATTAGACAGGCAGTCAGTATAGATAGGTAAATCGAGTCAGGTCAGATCAAGTAAAGCCAACTTTGAATGAAGGGAAGTTGGAGACTGCCCCCTGAAGGATTGAAATGTTAATTACTTAAGAGCCCTTCCTCCACCCTTATCAAGAACTTGCCCCTGCTCCAGCCAGTTGACGGTAACAGGAGTTGCCCCTCTCTTCAGGGATCCATAAGGTTGTTAATTAATGTGTCCTGGGCTGTACCACCCTGCTCTTCCCTCTTCAGCCCACCTATTTCCCACCTTTTGGTCCTCCCACTGAGCATTCCTGGGCCTGTTCAAGTATGCAGGAAGGAAAAAGATAAGGGCAAGAGGGCAGGAGAACAAAGGAAGAGTAGGCCATATAAAAAGTTCAGAATACCTTGGTTCTGGGGATACCAGGATACCAGCTATGGTCCTCTTCTCCCTCCCGAAAGAAGTCTATATTACCCCTTTTTAAATAAACCCTACTTTATATACTTGCCTTGACATGCTCCTCTAATGTTCAAACTTCATCATGTGAGTAGGCAGGACTCATCAGTGAAAACACTGATCATATCTATCTAAAGTAGGGCAGAAATCACCAAAGATTTCTGTAGTTTGATCTGTTGCCAGTACTGTATTTTGGAGAACTTTTCTTTTTCATACCAGGAATTGAACCAGGGGTTATTTATCACTGAGCAACATCCCCAGCCCTTTTTATTTCTTATTTTGAGACAGGAGTCTAAGTTGCTTAGGGCCTTGGTAGGTTGCTAGGGAGACTTTGAACTTGTGATCCTCTTGCCTCAGCACCTTAACCCTACCATGCCCAGCTTCTTTGGAGATTTTTGTTTGTTTGTTTTGCTCTTTTTTGACCCTTCTATGTTGGAGACTTCTGAGCATTTCAGAAGTCTGAGCCATATGGGAAGTAATAAGGGTGCCTAGAGAACACACCACTGTGTTATTTATTAAATCCAGAAACCCCTGTGAAGTCTGCTTTGTTCTTTTCACTCTTGGTGGGGGGTCTTCCTATGCTTGCTCAAGGTGTGCATACCTTTTAGTTGCTGAGAAACTTTTTGGAGTGATGCTACTTGATGGAACCAGAAGACCTCACTTAATTTTTAACTATATATTAAAATGACATACTTGATATAAAATTATAAATTGGCAGAATTATTTTGATTTGTTTTTGTCTCTTTCATCAAGTTAAATTTGTTGTTCCTTTGTTTCTGAAGTCAATCACCATAATTTTTTTTCTCTAACATGGAATATATTACTCCCTGGCAGCTTTTAAATTTTTTGTTTTCACTTTTTATTTACATTTTTCTTTGATTAATTTAGTAGTGTGTTTTGTGTGTGTGTGTGTGTGTGTGTGTGTGAGAGAGAGAGAGAGAGAGAGAGAGATCACTTATCCTGAACTAGCTGAACATTTTGGTTATAAGATTTTGTTCCTTATAAAATGGGAAAAATTTTTAACAGTATTTCTTAAATTATTACTATTATTCTCTCTCCTTTCTGGGGTTTAAATTACATAGAGTTTAGTCTGATTGATATAATTTCACAGGTTACATATGGCCTATTTATTTAAATTCTTTTTCTATTCATTCTTAAGTATCTATAAGTTTATGTTTTGATCAACTTTTAATTATCATCATCATCTTCTTCTTCTTCTTCTTCATGGGCATTTTTGTTGTTGCAGTACTGGGAGTTAAAATCAGGGCCTCACACGTTAGGCAAGTGCTTAACTACTAAACTACTTCCCCTCACCTTCTCTGCCTTTTTTATTTTGATGAAAGATCTCATTAAGTTGCCCAGGCTGCTCTCAAACTTTTGATCACCCTGCCTCATTTTCCTGAGTAACTGGGATTATAAACTCGAAGCAACACATCTGGCTGTTTTTATATTTATTCATCCTTGCATTTGCATTTTGCCATCTGTAGTTAAAACCACAATGTAATGGGTAACAAACCCAAGCCTGGATGCAAAACAAACTCAGGACAGGGTCCTGAGAATTAGTGCCTGGAAAGGAAGAGTTCCCTTCCTGTTTCTAGGCAGCTCATCTTCTGGGAATTTGATTAGCACCCTCCACTCCTACCTTTAGGATTGTAAATGACTTCCTCTGAGATTTTCCTTTGAAGTGCAAGGTCCCTCTGGAGCCTTGGGACCCAAGGCTAGAGATTTATCTAAGGCCTTGTAAAAAGAGCCAGCCCCTCCCCCACCATCACTTTCTATGCTTCCCACCTGAAACCCCCTGCACAACTGGCTTAGACCAGAAAATTTATGACATTGGACAGCCTATAAATGTTGTGAAAAACTGGTGATGGGTGCTCAGAATTTGGAATCTGATTTCCTTTGGGCCCACTGGCATAAAATAAATTTGGAGTTCTCTCCTATTGAAAACAGTATGGAGATTTCTTGGAAAATTGGGAATGGAACCACCATTTGACCCAGCTATCCTTTTCCTGGGTTTATACCCAAAGGAGTTAAAAATAGCATACTACAGGAACACAGCCACATCCATGTTTATAGCAGCACAATTCACAATAGCTAAACTGTGGAACCAACCTCAATGTCCTTCAATAGATGAACGGATAAAAAAAATGTGGCATATATACACAATGGAATATTATTCAGCAATAAAAGAGAATAAAATCATGGCATTTGCAGGTAAATGGAGTTAGAGAAGATAATGCTAAGGGAAGTTAGCCAATTCCAAATAACCAAATGCCAAATGTTTTCTTTAATATAAGGAGGCTGATTCATAGTGGGATAGGGAAAGGGAGCATGGGAGAAATAGATGACCTCTAAATAAGGCAGAGGGGTTGGAGGGGGAGGGAGGGAACAGGGGGTTATAAATAATGGTGGAATGTGTTGGACATTATTATCCAACATACATGTATGAAGACATGAATTGGTGTAAATATACTGTGTATACAACCAGAGATATGAAAAAAATGTGCTCTATATGTGTAATAAGAATTTTAATGCATTCCACTATCATATATAAATAAAAATGTTAGATTGTAAAAAAATAGTATTCTTTAATTACTTAATATTTGTTCTTTGTATGTTAATAGAAAAGATTGCTAATTTTCTCATTCAAATCTTATTTCTTGAACTTTTTTCCTCTTTCTTAATAGTTTAAAGAGATATTTTAAAATCTTTTATTAAATTGATTTTTTTCTATTTATCCTAGTACTTCTCTCAAATTTTTTTGTATATATATTTTGAAGTTAAGTTGTATGCTTATGATGAATGCTACATCTTTGTTTAGTTAAAATGCTTTTTCATGCTGTAGTTAATTCTCCTATCCCTAGAAGAATTACATAAGTCAATTTTTTTCTCTGTGAAATAGTATCACCAGTTTAACATATAGTCGAGTTCATTTGTTTCAGGTTATTTTAAAATTTGCTATTTTTTGTTGGTTATTTATTGTTTATTGGTTATTTATTAGAGTACTTCATTCTTAAGATTATAAATGCAAATATAATTTCAAAAGTCAAAATATACCTTAGGATATTTTCTTAAAGGTTGCTTGTTTTCACTTTCCATGCCTACTTTTGAACCAAGAAAAGTTTTAAAATTTCTTGGTTCTTTACAAATATTTCCAATCATTTACTTTTTATACTGGTGGAAAAACTCACTCTTTGAAGGTCACATCTATTCTCATCCCCCAATTAGTCGTAGGTCATTATGATGAAACAGAGGAAAGATGATGAAGATATGTAAAGTGGCTTAACTTTTATTTTGAACAGTTTTTGAAAATTTGAAGAACTTAAACCTTCAATCATCAGAGCTTTGTGAGGCCTTTTTTTTTTCTGCACTTTAAAAGTTTCTTTATTTCATCCTTACTCTTTTTGACTTCATGTTCTTTAATACTAAGGTATTTGAATCTTTTTAGTTAACAAGTATAAACTTAATTGGTATTATATTTATTTCAAATTATATTGAAAGGTGTTCAATATCTTAAAGATGCTTATTTTCAGGAAATTAAAGATTTTTCTTAAATGAAATGAAAATCATCTTGGAAAAGTTTTTGTCTTTTTTTTTCTTATAATTTTAAAAATTTAATTTCCATGTGCTGTCTTCTTACATATACAATAACCACGTTCTTTGCAATCTCCATCAAGTAACTGGCCGTCTTTTATATATTTGCATTGATTGTAAACATTATCAGGTCTCTTTAACTGAAACCTGTAAGAAAAAGAAATTTCAATTCTAAATTTAAATTTACTTCAAATATCAATTCTATTAAATAAAAATAAAGACATTTATTTGTATAGAAACAAATTTCTTTGGTATATTTATTAATACATAAATTACAAAGAATGTTAATTCCATTCAAAAGTTAAAGAAGGAGGTGGCAAAGTAGGGAATTCTAAAATGCTGTTGTCTTATTTAGGCAATGATAAAGCTAGCAAAAAGTCTCAGGTTCCATTTTTAAAATTCTAGGATCTAATAAAAATTGTACAACAACTTGGAGAGAAAAAAAAGGCTGCTACGTTTTGGTTAGAGAACATTTGTTTCTTTCAAATTAATGGAAACGGGATGATAAAAAATGTCTTTAGTTCTGATCATCCTCTATGTGTGCTTAGACAAATGTGAAACATTTATATTAATGGTATGCTACAACAAATTGAGTACATTCTGTATGTTAGTATTTTGATAGGAAAATCAATAATATATCTATTATAAGAAAAGTTCCCAAAATGTTGTTCTCAGGACTCCTTTAAACTCTTGAAATTATTCAGTGACACTTTCAAAAGTTTATTTAGTATAATGTATACATTTTTGCAATATCAAAAATTAAAACTGACAAATTTTAAGAGATTCACTTATTTACACATAAAAATAATAACTACATTTATTTTGTGTTAATATAAGAATAATTTTATCTTCTAAAACAAAAAATAGTGAGAACACTGACATTATATGTTTGCAAATCTTTTGTCTAGAATCATAAGAACCAACTAAATTCTTCTTAAATGTGTTTCAGCATTTAGTTTGCTGTGACTTAATATATCATGAGCTTCAGGAGTATTCCAACTTGTTCTCATGAAAGAATGAATTTGAAAAGACAAAGTGATGTTTCAATAGTATGATGAAAATTGTTTTGGCCTCAGAGTCCTCCCCAAAGTGCCTTAGTACACATATAATCATTATGACTTAGAGAAATAAGAACTATCTATACTTGGAAAATCAACTGGTTTACACAAGGATATCAGTCCTCATTGGCCTATACATTAAACACTATTGGTGTTCATTTGTGTAGTCAAATTTGGCTTTGTGTAAGTTGAAAGAGTCAGAATAAGGTTTCATACAAAGTGGGAAGAATTACTTAAAAATCAAGGTACATTAAGAAGAATTTCCTGAAAAGAATATGATTTTTATTATGTATAGATAAGTAGCTGGTTCAATATTTTTACACCTATCCCCTGTCCCTATACTGATGAAGTTGATAATGATAGAGGGGATTTAGGAAACAAATATTGGAAACTGAACTAAGTGCTAGAGTGTTTCTTAACTATAAATGCTGCTGGTAAAAGAAAATTATCATTCAGTTAAAAGTTTAAGATAGATATTGCATAAATATCTGAAAATTCTCTTTTTTTAGAGCTTGAGATCTCATTAGATATAGTCTTTTAATTTATAAGGATCTTTATAACTTTGTTGATTTTCTAAACTATTGATATTAGATCTACCTCTATGTTTTACTTATCTCTGATACATATTAGTTTTGTAATCTTGTACAAATTAAACAACCTAATCAGTATTTTATTTATATAAAATATGAAAGCCATAAGACCAAGTGACGTTATTTGAATAAACTTGTTAAGCACACTACTAATTTTATGTTCCTGTGTTTCTACAATAGCCTCTCTTTTTTTCTTTTTGTTAATTATGGAATCATGATCGATGGAATTTAATCTTATCATATGCACCCTAGGTAATTAATTAATATTGTTCCTTTGCAACTAATGCATGAAGATACTCACTGGTTCAAGGTAAAAGCTGAGCCATCCAGCCAAGTCCATTTCAATTGGCTGCTATTATAGTGTAAACTGATCCAGAACTTTTGTTGGTGCATGTAACATTGCATCTTTGACAATTTTTTAACAAAATCCTGGATAGAATGAGAGCAAAAAAAAAAAAAAAAAAAAAATTAAGTATGATAATTTGGTTGGCTACATGTATGGAGATTAATTTTTTTTATATTACTAAGCATTTCATTTTATCTGAAATTATATTACTATAATAAATAGTAATATATTTGGGACTTTTGTTTACCCACTGATAACAAGTAACCCCCTTTATTTATTAATTAGACGACCATTATGGAGACATTTTAATAATCTGGCACTGTGCTGAGTATTTGGCATGATAAATTAGGAAATAAACTTGTTACCAAAGCTTTATAAAAGAGAAAAGTAATTAAGTAAGTAATTGCTACCAATACAGAATAAAATGGCAGTGCTATTGAGAACTGCTATAGAAGTAAGAGAAACAAAAAAGATTTTCAAGGCACAGTGATTCTATAGTAAACTAGAAAAATAAACAGGCGTTTATTAGAGAATGTTATGCAGGGTTAAGCAGAGAAGAGCAAAACTATTTGGAGCACACTGAATTGTACTTTAAGGAATTTATTGGGAAACATGGAAGAAGTGAGTGAGGAAGTAGGAGTGCTGGAAGCTAAGTAAGTGGTAACCTGGGAGGCAGGAGAGACAGACAACCATGAATAAAGACTGTGCAAATGCTTTGGACTAGTGACTTTATACTAGGATTTGAGGAAAGATTTAAGAAATAGTGAAACCTGATGTAGGCATTACCGTTCCCACGCATATGCCGTTATCTCAGGAGAGAGTTTATACACTAAGAAGTTTCTCGGGATGAATTTAAAATTTAAAAAGCATAATTGTCTTTACCATTTCTTCATCAGCATTTACTTTAAGAAAACTTGAAAGTGAAGTTGAACAGTGAAGTTGACAATCTCTCCAAGGAATCAAATTTTTAGAAAAAGAATAGCAGCTGTTCCCACGCTGGTGCCAGTTGTCATCACAAGGGCGACATTTCCAAACTAAAGAAAAAAAAATTAGATTGTCTAAACGTCTTCCATCAATGCACTTGTAACTTTAAAAAGGAGCCTTAACATGGAATAAAATAAGTAATATATAAATTAGGTGGAAAAATATATTCACTCAATTTAAATTGCTCTCTTCCTAATTTCAATAATGTCAAGGTATAGATTATGACACTATAATCCTGATAGCACAGTTGTTACTATGTCAGCATTTTCAGTAACTTTCATAAGTAAGTAGATTATTAGTGGACATGTTCCCAAATGTCTAACACCATGTCATATGTGTATATTCATTCATTCATTTACATATGCATTAATTATTTTACATGCAAACATGTATACACACTGAGTTATTTTTTTAATTCTTGGAAAACTCATGATTTTATTGCTAAATTACCTTGAGCATTTGTTGATGACTGTTTACTCCACAGATTTCCTGAAATCAACCCCTTCGGATCTGTTTCTATTTCTTGGCTGGAGGTGAGATTTCCTGAATATCTCTCTGCTACTGAAGAACAAATTTAAGTATCAATTTGGTTTCTCTCCTTTAAATTAAAATAAATTTGCTCTTGCACAAAACATTTCATTTGTTATGGGAATACTAATATTAATACATTATTGATGATCATTTAATGGCACACTAAAATTGAAGAGGCATACACAAATTTAAAAATAGTACAAATTTCATAAGAAGATTAACATGCTAATTAACAGCACAGATTTGTGTGTGTGTGTATGCATGCGTGCATGTGTTTTGAATTCAGAGCCTCATGCATGCTAGGTAAGTGCTCTACCACTGAGCTACACCCCAGCCCTTTTTAACTTTTATTTTGAGACAGTCTTGTTAAAATGCCTAGATTAGTCAAAAATTTTTGATCTTTCTCCCCAATTCTCCCACGTAGCTGGAATTTCAGGCTTGTATCACCATGCCCAGGGAGTACGGATTATTGAAAATTGTTTTTGCTTGTGGGTATGCTGCCGAGGATCCAACCAAGGACCTCGTGCATGATGGGAAAGCAATATACTGCAGAACTACATACCCAATGCTAAAGAACTGATTCTGGTTAAGAAAACCCTGAACAAGATTTCTCAGAAGTAATCCTGGTGTGCAGTTAAATGTAAGACAAAGAGTAACAGCTGGGGAAAAAAAGAAACTATAATCCAGATAGATGAGACAGTATGAATGAATCTAAGGATAAAGGCATGGTTCAAGATAAGGGCATGGTAATAATTGGATATGGCTCTTAAAATAACCTATAATACAGAAAACATAGCTGGAATACAATTAGTGCTCAGGAAATAAAATCAAAATACAAATAGATTATTTTAAAGAGACTCCTTCCATGAATAGTGAGCAAGCCAGCATTTTCCCTATTATGCAGACTTACGCTTTGTGGCTAAGATTCCAACAGATGCAAGGAGGCCCAAGGAGATGAACCATGGAACCACTACAATTAATTTCCATGAAGACAACAGGGAAGAAAAACCTATTAGAGAGAGGTGAGGAAGTTGCTCAATACTAGCTTCTATATGTTTAGTCAGTTTTTTACTGTTTCACAGTCGAATTCCAAGAGATTTCTCAGTCTTTTGTGATAGCATGATTTTCACATCTGTGAATTTATTATGTGAAACTGTTCTGGGCTTCCTCATTTTAATATTATTTTTAATATCAGATACAAAAATGAAAAGATTTTTCTTTTAAAATAAAATACTGTAAAGGTATGTGGAATAATTTTTTGACATTTGAAAATTTGAGATATAATGAAAAACAAATAAATCCAGTTACTAATGAATCCAACTTAGAAACCATGCCACTAGCATTTTATTTTATTACCTTTGCTATGTCTGTTTTACATATTTGAAATATATTTCAATGTTTTCAAAAATTATTAAATTTTGAAAAAGGATTTGTAAGTTGATTACATAATATTAATTACTCATAATATACAACAATTTATTTGACAATTCTTTTTGAATATTCAGATAACTGTTTTTTCCTATGATGTTACAATCAAGTTTGAAGTTATTGTATTTACAGTTTTAGTTTACCTTTTCTTCAGCAATTAAATTTGAACCCTTTTCTTAGTGACTGTGTATTTCTTTTTTTCTATAAATTATCTGCTGGCATACTTTCCACATTGGGGCTTTTTATGTTATAAATATTTGTTATTTTGGTGAGACTTTCAAGTATTCAATGTATCTGTCCCTTGGCAGATCTACTTATATATTTTTTCCTTCTGCTTGTTTTTTTTTAAATTTTGTTACATAAACTTTGATACGTTCAAATATACCAGTATTTTCTATTACATAATAGAATACTTTGCTATATTCTGAAAATCTTTTTCCATTTACCAGGACATTGGCTAGTCCTCCCATTTAAGGTAACTCCTTCTCATGACTTAAAAATTATTCAAATTAAAACAATAAAATAAGCAACCAACTTCCCTTTCTCCCTACATTCTCTAGCTATCAGACTCTCTCCCAAATACCTGTCTTTAGAAATTGTTGAAATAATAGTTTTAATTCACTGACTCCTATTTCTCCATCCCTTTGTTTCCTTCATCATCTCCATTTTTGGATTCTATTCCTTCTACTATGAGAACTGCTCTCCAGCATGTCACTAAGAATATTACTTAGTGATCTATCTATCAGATGATTTCATGAATAGCACTTGATATCATTGATCTTTGAAATCTGGTCTTTTTTATGCTTCTTTCTTTTTTGGATTCTTGGAGTGGAAGCAATGGAAAATCATAGCCAGGTGGTATTTTTACTCTTTATACTTGGTTTAATCTACCCATTCAGTACATACAAGTATTTAAGTAATTTTGTTGGAGACTACAATTATTAATATGAGCATTTCCTCCCTTCTCATCCCCACCATAAGATATTTTCTCCCTACACTGGTGGCATTACTGATCTCTATTTTAAGATAATTTATTTGTCAGTCTGATTTGCAGACATAGAGTTGCAAAACAGATGAAGAAAAAAATAAGCTAAGGTTTTAAAATTTTAAACACCAATCAAACTTTAATAATCAGAAGGAAAATACATTTAAAAACATATTTTCTATGGTTTGTACTATTAACTCTATTGTAGATCAAATGCGGAACACCAACTGTATGATCTGTACCAGCAGAATGTTCATTTTCATTCACAGTCATTGAGGCCGTTAGAGGTTTTCAGTTGCCTCATCTTGAGGAAAATTGTTCATACATTTACATGTTTACATATTTAGATATTATTGAGAATCTATCCTAAAGAATTAATTTAATATTCACATATTCAAAAGTTAGTTGCACAAAGTGTACATTATCCCTGTGCTATTTATGCCAGTTAAAATATGAAAGTGAACACTCCCTTTTAATTTTTATTGGTAAAGCAAATACTTCTAATGATGCTATTTTTCAAATGCAAAAAAACATTCGACTATTAAGAGATGAAATTGAAACTGTAGTAGTAAAAGGAAACAATAATGGCAAAATGTTGAGTGAAAAATGTGCTTTATATACTTGATAATGGCAGGCACAATTCCAAAACTAAAAGAAATTATCATGAATTCACAGGATATATGATAGATTTAATTTTCACTTCTTAAATTATTAATTATTTTTGACTATTACCTTGAAAAGAATGTTATATAAAATATTTTTAATCTTTTTATAAAATATATTTGCCTACTTAAACTGTCTTTATTCAATAACTATAGCTAAGGTCATAGTAGACATTGTATAATTTTTTAAAATCAAAATCCCTATTCAGAGAATAGTTTAAGGCTAGAAAGATGATAGTTATGTTTGCTTGCAAAAGTTTGTTTATTTGCAGTGCTGGATTAAAGACATATCACAGACATTGTTTTAAATGCAGAGTAAAATAATTTAAAATGTATGAGAAATCCATATACCTGAATGCTCCCAACAGGCATTTTCTGGGGTTTCAGATATTTCAGGTTTCCTCTGCAGCTGGGAGAGAGACTGAATTTGCAACTCAGTGTAAATCACCCTTTCCGCTCTCATCTCTGAAAAACAAAAATGTATTGAAGGAAACAAAAAAAATCTTTATTATAAATTCATGGACCACAGAAACACCATCAGTCACTAAAGGACACAGTGTATAGTTTCTTTCAAATTGGAGAAAATCACCAGGCACTCATGTCTGTAATCCCAGTGGCTTGGGAGGCTGAGGTAGGAAAATTCCAAGTTCAAAGGCAGCCTCAGCAAAAGCGAGATGCTAAGCAACTCAGTGAGACCCTGTTTCTAAATAAAATACAAAATAGGACTGGGGATGTGACTCGGTGGTTGAGTACCCCGAGTTTAATCCCCGCTTACCACCCCCACTCCACCCCCCTCAAAAAAAAAAAAAAAAAACATTGGAGAAAATCTTTTAGAACAGATGATCTTTTAAGTGTACAAAGATTTAGAAAATGAGTTGTTAATGGTGTATCATTTTGGGACTGCAATTCAAATTAAACATTTTAAAACTCAAAACTTACAAATTGATAATACATGTGGAATTATTTAGTAGTTACTTCATAGTGAATAAAAGAAAAGTTTCCTTTAAAATGTCTGAGAAAGCTCTTTGCAGAAATTCTGTCCCATAGCATCTAGTTCTATCTTCCAAAATGTGCTTCATTACCCTTCCATTATGATCTATTGTTAGAGACCTTAATGCTTCCAGGAAAGATCATTGTGTGTGTGTGTGTGTGTGTGTGTGTGTTATCTATGTTGTTCCATCATCAGATAATTAAGATATGACTTAAATTATACCTCTATTTTTGTTGTTGTTGTTGATTTAACCCAGAAGTGCTTTACACTGAGCTACATCCCCACCCCTTTTTGTTTTTATTTTGGGACAGCATCTCAACTAAGCTGCTAACTCTTTTATAAAAAAATTCATAAATATTTCAGTAAGAAGCCATCTTTTCTTCTCATCGCCTCTCCTTGCTTTGTTCCACTTTCTTCCACCCAGTCCTCATCACCTTCTGTTTTGCTGATGTTGCTGTTTCTTCACAATTATTAAACTCTCAGTACAGGAGCCATGTTTTAATAACATTACTATGGCCACAATAACTTCTCAGGTTCTCCTACACACTTTTAGATCCCAAAAACTTGACTTTTACACCAAACTGAATAATTTATATATTAAATATACCTCAGAAAGAAATCTAAAGATGTTTCTAAAGGAGCTTCAAGAATGTTTAAACACAAAACTTGTCCAGGGCCACTTGATGTATTCAAGAGTGTTTCTAATAGTGTGTTTTCTGAAGTTTCCCAGTAGAATTTTAGGGTTTGTTTAATTTCTTCAAGTATGTGTCCATATAGGTATTGTGTTTATTTCCATTTTTTTTTCTGATAGCCTTATTCCTAATGTTTTTGTTATAAGAAAGTACAAGATAATTAAGTCTATTCTTGTTTATCATCTTTCTGGTGATACTTCATTTACCTAAATCCATACTCTTATACATAAATGTTTTTGTCTAATTGATTCAATTCATTTTAACCCAACTTTACAGAAAAATTAAAAAATCCTAGACCTTGAATAAAATAGATTTATATCTTAAAAATGATAAATACCTGATTTTTAGAGGAAGACGCCAGGATCTTTGCAGAGTGTGTTCCAGGAAAGAAGGCGAGTCTACCTGTTGGAACAACGGTGTGAATTTAGGAATTCTTCCTGATCCTTGGTATGAAGTTCAAAGCTAACTTTAAAGGGAAAGCAACACATGCACAAACTAATGTTTTTATCAGTCTGTCCTATATTAGATATTAATTGGTGAGCTCGGAATGTGAGAATGAGAGCTATCTGGATGCAACCACAGAGGAAGTTCTTACATCTGAAAATGTCTCTAGGGTCTGACCTTTACTTATTTAGAAACACCGACTGCATCTTCAGTAATAACCAATATGCTTCATTCAAGTCTTAGGTTTTCAGACTTAATGAAATACAGATGTTGTTCATTAAGACAGTAGTTTTCTTCCACCACTGCCATTTCTTGGTTGTCTGCAATATATTTTTAAATAAACATCCTACTTTCAATTATTGTTATAGAGTCAGAATCTTAAAAATAATGTTTGTGATGTCATTTTTTGATCTCTTTCAGTTCAAGGATAGTTAATGTTTTTCATCTTGATGGGTAATATGCCTGGCTTTCCTTAGTATTACCTCAGCTTTATGATTATTTTGTAACATGCAAGCTTTCCCAAAAGTAAGTTTCCATGAAATGAAGATATTGAAAGATAATTTACCCAATAAATAAGTCATTAGTCATATATAATACATATTAATATATAATACACATTTCTCAGAAACAGTTACCTGTATGTTATGAGCTTTTGCCACTGTATGGATTTATCCCATTGTTCACAACTTTAGTATTGTTTTGTAATTTTTCTTTTGGCCACTTGAAAAATTGAAAAGTTTTGAAAAAAAATCATTTATACTAAGTGATATTTTTTCCCTAAATTTTAGAATATTGAATAGAATTTAAGCTCCTACACACAAAGTTAGTCTTATAGAGATGATGGGGAAATACCATCTTGTAATTAGGAAATACCATATAAAAACTATGAAGTGTCTATTCAAATTGCTTCCCCCCTTTTTTTCTATTAGAAGAATTTGTTTTCTTTTCACCAACTGTTTTGTTAGAACAAGATGTAAATATAATACAGGTGCATATATTATCACAGGCTATTATAGTTCTTTTGATATATATCTTTTGTCATTTAATATCTTCATGGAATTTAATATCACTCCTTCCAGGATAATTCTGGGTACCAATCCACAGAAATTATACTCTGATCCTTTATTTTCAATGCATCTTAAGATTATCAGAATACCCCTGTAAATTTATTTTATAAAGTTTTATGGCTATATAGTTCAATTTTAAATTATATGAAATTTCTTTTACTTACATTTTGTATTATTGATATTTTATTTTCTTTCAGTTGTGTAAATAATTATTCTAGCACTATATTTTATTATAACATCTTTTTGATATGAAATGTAAATATCACACTTGCCATTTGTTATTTCTTTATCTATATGCTTAATCTTCTCTGGATTCTCTGCTTAAACACTTATCTGTTTATCTATAGATTGCCCTTTCCAGAGTGAGTTCTTTTTTATTTTTTACTTTGAATCCATACAAAGCATTAGTATCTAGTAAAATATTCTCCTTTCAGTCTCGTATCTTTTATATAACTTTCTAATATACTATTTTTTAAAAAAATATTTATTTAGTTGTAGATGAACATACAGTGTCTTTATTTATTTTTATGTGGTGCTGAGGATTGAACCCAGTGCCTCGTACATGTGAGGCAAGCACTTTACCACTGAGCTACAGCCTCAGCTTCTAGTGTATTCTTTTTTTTTTTAAATTTATATATGACAGCAGAATGCATTACAATTCTTATTACACACATGGAGTACAGTTTTTCATATCTCTGGTTGTATACATAGTATATTCACATCAATTCCTGTCTTCATACCTGTTCTTTGGATAATCTAGTGTATTCTTCAGGAAGAAATAAACAGCTAGAAAATGGGAACCAATTTAAATTAATTTTGGAAGGGGTGACTCTTCAATGATAATGTATTTCCTCACCCTAAATCATAATATACTCATGTTTCCACTTAAATTTTGTTTTATAGTCATTAAGTATAATTTTTGGTCTTCGTGAGTTTTTTCCATTTAATAGATTTGATATCTTTTTTAAAAAAGTCATTGCTGCTTATTGTGTGACTATTGTCACCATTCTACCAGAAGTGACTATAATAATAATACAGAAATCATAATGATATGTAGATTCTTCTATTGGAGACATCAATTTTTCTTGTTTATTCTAAAGATTTGTTACAAGACCTGATTTCTTAAAGCTGTAATTATATATGTTAGCATGGAATTTATTTTATTGGTCCTATTTTAATTATAGATGATATAACATTTTCTGTTCTCACTTGATTAGATAGAAATTCCAAAATTATATTGAGTGGTATTGGTGGTATTTAAGCATCTTAACTTTCAAGATTTTTAACAAAATTGCCCTTAAATTTCTCTCTAGTCTTCTACAGATTTGATTTTAGTTTGTGCAAGTAGAATTTGTTAAAATTTTTTCTATTCGTCTTTAGAATTCACATGAAAATGTTCACCAAATTTTGTCAAATAATTTTAATGACAAATGATAGGATCCTATGTTTCTTTGTTGATGTGTCATTCAGTCAAGTAGGTTTCTAAATTACTAATCTGGGAAACATTCAGTTTCTATAAAATTTTTTTTTCATTCTGATGCATTATTATTTTGACATATGTGAAATTTATTAGCAGATATTTGTGTGTTTGATTCTTTATTCATAAGTGAATCAGTTATTAATTTGGGGTGTCCTAATTATCAAGTATGGGTAGTGAAGATTTGTAAGTTGGATGAAACTAACTTGGAAGCATCATATCTTTTTTAGTGGCTGCATAATAGTTCATGGAGACAATAGTAAATTTTTCTTTAAGGTTTAAATAAAACCCATCTGGAAAACTTTCTGAGCCACATTTACTGTTTAGCGTTAAAGCTGTGATTTCTTTTCTAATTTCCTCAATGATTATTAGTATGCTCAGATTTTCTACTTCTACTTGGAGAAACTAGATACTACATAATGTCTCTGTAGCTTATTTTATTTGACATTTGTGAGATCCATCTTTTGATTATTCATGAATTTTGTTTTTATTTATACACATAGTTATTTCTGGAGCCTAGAAATTTTATAACTGAAATACAAGTGATATATGAAAAATCACTGAAGCTCAATAGAAGGATGGAAATATTAGAGAAACGAGTAAGTTACTTGAGGATAGGACAATAGAAATTAACTAATCTGGAGATAATGTATGATATATATATTAGTTGTAGATGGACACAATACCTTTATTTTGTTTATTTTTCTGTGGTGCTGAGTATCGAACCCCGTGACTCACAAGTGGTAGGCAAGTGGTCTACCCCTGAGCTACAGCCCCAGCCCCTAGAAATATATTTTTAAAAAGTGAATAGACTCAGAGAACTGTGGGGTAATATCAGTAGGCCTAAGATTTGTGTCACTGGATTCACAGTATGAAAAATAAAAGAGATTGGACCTCCCAGACTCTAAGCAAAACCTATCTTCCTACAGCTATAAAGAACAGAGTAAATCTTAGAACAGAGAAAACTGTAGAAGAAGATATTTTAATTTTGTGTGTAAAATAGGCATAATTCCTGGTTAATTCATGACCTGCATAAAACGTGAAATTAAGCTAAGAGAGCATAGCAGACTTAGGGAATTGAATTGTGATCTATAGTACTCACAGTAACAGCTATCTGGCTCATGAGCAAGGCAGAGCCCAAGAAGTACAAGCAAGGTTTTAATACTGAACTGTCATGGAACCAGCATTCATAAAAGACAAAGGACACAAGAAAATTTGGGGGCAGAAGTATGTGTTCATTATTTTGAAGGTAATTTAATGGTACGTGTATAT
Source organism: Marmota flaviventris (assembly GCF_047511675.1). Classification (NCBI taxonomy): domain Eukaryota; kingdom Metazoa; phylum Chordata; class Mammalia; order Rodentia; family Sciuridae; genus Marmota; species Marmota flaviventris. The sequence goes on from NC_092500.1 coordinate 99,465,798, forward strand.
GTCAAAACACATCAAATTGCACCCACTATACTTGTCCTTCAGTGTATATCAGTTATACCTCAACAAGCTGAAAACAATAAATACTTTTCAATTAATAGTGACAAAATTTAGGAAATGAAGATATAAAGAAGTACATCAAAAACTATCAAATGCCTAGGGAAAAAATCTAACAAAAGTTTTGCAAGACATTTCTTCTGAAATAAAGATTTTCTGTGAGAAAGTAATGACAACATAAGTAATTGCACTGATACTCCAAGTTCATGGGTTGGAAGAGTCAGTATTGTTATGGTTTTAGTTCCCTTTTAATGGGCATATTTATTCTATGCAATTTCAATTAAAAATAGTCTGGATGTATGTGTGTGTAGAAATCATTTTGTCACAGTATACACAAATACACACACACACACATAATGGGCCTAAAATATGTAAAATAATTAGGCAATTAAAAAAGAATTTATGCATTCTTTTCAATTTCATTAAGAAAAAGGATAAAGTAAGGTATCATGATTTACTCTAATTCTACACTATTTAAGGAAGTATAATAGTGTGCAAGGATATACCATTGGATAATAATTAAAAAAACAGAATTTTACTGCCCCATATATTGCCAAATTTGTGATAAAGACATTATTGCAATTCAGTGAGTAAAATGAAGAACTTTTCAATAAATAGTGCTTGATAGAGCTAAAGTGATTTTGATATTTATTCCTTATACTATAAATAAACAAAAATTAACTTGTAAAGAATCTCTTCCAAAAGAAAACATAAAATATTCAAATGATCTATCTTGTGACAAGAAAACTCTAATCAAGACCAAAAGAAGAAAGAAAACAGTAATAATGAAAAGATTGATTAGTTAGATTTTTATTAAGATCATTTTCTATTTATAGAAAGACAACATTTTGTTCACAAGGGATATTGAAAACTAAAGTTACTGAATAAGAGAAAATGTTTGGAATCTGTTTAATCAATTATTTCTAATATTTGTATAAACACACACACACACACACACACACACACATACATATTTAAAAAGTTAATAATTGCCAAAGATCTAACAGGCATTACATACCCAAATGCCCCCAAACATGTCATCACTATTAATCATAAGGGAGATATAGATTTAATGTACAAGTATATTTTAATATATAATATTAAATATGAAAAATTCAGGATATAAAAAATTTATAAAGATTGAAAAATTGTGTCTTGGCAATCCAATAGACCAGCAAAAAGTCAATAAAACCACTGGTAATTTATGCATTCTTCTTAACTAAAAATAAATATTACAGGCCCTGAGGTGCCTCTGCTGCAGTCTCTTCTCTGGGCACGGCCTTGGTTACCTCCAACACTACTTCCCATGCTACCTCCATGGTCACTGCTGCTGAACTGGAAGTCTCCTGTCAATCAACTGCCGCCTGCACTGATATCACCATTGCTCTGTCTCTGATTCCCCTGCTGCCAGCCTAAGGTTGCCTGGTGGTCTTCTTTCTGGGTTCTGCTGCCACAGAAGACACTGTTTACCCAGATGCAACTGAAGCCGATACTGCTGCTGAACCCCGGAGATGGCCTGGTGGCATTGCCTGGACAGCTGCAGTTTCAACTGCTGCTGCAGCAACCACTGCTAATGACCTGCTGCCTGCTGCCAATGACTACCGCTGTTACCAATGCCTAGAGGAGTGCTTTGGGGGAGGCTCCAGGTTTGGTTGCATGTGACTGCATACGTTTTGGAACACCAGCCAGGGCCTGGGGCCCAGGTGCCAGCAGATTTGCCACCACAAGAGCCTCTGTCTGGGGACCCCAGCGGGACCTGCAGGCTTGGAGGAGCCTGGTGTCTTCCTGCTGAGAGTGCTGGTGGCCCTTGTCTTGCTGTTGCATCTCAGGGTTGCTCTTTTGCATGAGTGTATCCCTAGTGTTCTCTCTGCAAGTAGGAGCAGCATTGAGATCTTGGGAGTACAGTATGGCTGAGCCTGAGGTTTGAAGCCCAGATTGGTGGATAAAGACTGGGTTTGCGAGGGTTGATCTGGGTTTGGTGATCCTGAGAGACATCAGTCATAAGGCTGAGAAACTGTTGAATACTGACAAAGACAGTTCGACTTTCCAGGAAGATTTATTTTATTTTTCAATTTACTAATATCTCTACCATATTTGGTAGTATATTATCACATACTACACTACCTCTGTTCTCTCATCCACCATTTGAAATTATAAACCATTTTAACAAATTTTCTGCTTTTACCATAGATAGTTATTAAACTCATCCTTTTGGTTTAATGGAGAAAGCAGTAGAAGCCTTAGTGGGAGCTATTAGATTTAAGGCTATATTATGTACACTAGGTGTTGTTGATATTGGTCTCACCATTAAAGGCAAAGCGTTGGAAACCATCAGGGACACTATAGGTAGAATTTATTCTGCCTTAGATTCATACTTCTAAATAGGAAAACATAATAGCAATATGAAAAAAAAAAACAAGGAAATAAAGCACCTCAAATAAACCAAGATGCTATAACAACAGAGGCCACTGATAACACAGTGGAAGAAATATCCAAGAAGAAGTTCAGATTGTACATAGTTAAATTTATATGTGAAGTAAAGGATAGTATAAGGAGTGAAGTCAAAGAAAAAAATATAGGAAGTGAAAAACCACTTCAATAAAGAGTTAGAGATCATGGGGGAAAAAAAAAGCAAAAATCCTCAAAATGAAGGAATCAGTAAACCAAAGTATAAATTCAATAGAAATCATCACCAACAGACAAGACCACTTGGAAGACAGAACCTTAGATAATGAAGTCAAAATATATACTCTTGAAAGTAGAGTTGCTTATGCAGAGAAGAAGTTAAGAAACCATGAACAGAACATCCAAGAATTATGGAATAACATGAAAATACCAAACTTAAGAGTTATCAGAATAGATGAAGGAGCAGAGATACAAACCAAAGAAATGCACATTTTTTTTTTTCAATGATATAATAGCAGAAAATTTCCCAAACCTAAAGAATGGAATGGAAAATCAAATACAAGAGGCTTACAGGATCCCAAGTGTACAAAATTACAGCAGACCCACACCAAGACACATTATAATGAGAATGACTAACACATGGAATAAAGGTAAAATCTTAAAGGCTGTAAGAGAAAAAAAATTAAATTATGTATAGGAGAAAACCAATTCAGATCTCAACTGATTTCTCAACCCAGACTCTCAAAGTTAGGAGGTCCTGGAAAAATATATTTCAAGCTCTGAAAGAGAATGGATGCCAACCAAGAATTTTATATCCAGCAAAATTATAAGTTTCAGATTTGAAGATGAAATTAAAACCTTCCATGATAAACAAAAATTAAAAGAATTAACACATAGTAAGCCTACACTACAGAGCATTTTCAACAGAATATTCCATGAGGATGAAGTGAAAAAATAAAGTGAAAACCAGCAAAGGAAGGATCTACACTAAAGGAACATTCAACCAAATGAGAAACTAAGACAAATAAAAAACAAGAAATAAATCAAAGTGACCAGGGAAAACTAAGACAAATAAAAAACAAGAAATAAATCAAAGTGACCAGGGAATACAAATCATATCTCAATAATAATCTTGAATGTTAATGGCCTAAACTCATCAAAGGACATAGAATGGCAGATTGGATCAAAAAGCAAGACTCAGCAATATGCTGTCTTCAAGAGACTTATATCATGGGCAAAGACATCCACAGACTGAAAGTGAAAGGATGGGAAAAAACTTATCACTCATATGGATTGGGTAAACAAGAGAAGTTCCATTCTCATCTCAGATAAAGACTTCAAACCAAAGTTAATCAGAAGAGACAATGAAGGACATTTCATACTTCTTAAGGGAAGTATATTTAAGCAGGACATAACAATTTTAAATATTTATTCTCCAAACAATAGAGCATCTATGTATGTCAAACAAACCTGCTTCAATTTCAAGAGTCAAATAGACCACAACACAATAATATTGGGTGAGTTTAACATACCTCTTTCACTACTGGATAGATCTTCCAAACAAAAACTAAATAAGAAAACTATAGAACTAAATAAGACAATCAATAATTTAACTAATAATAATAATAATAATTTAACAGTTAAATTATTAATTTAATTAAATTATGTATAGGGGAAACATATATATAATATTTCATCCATCAATGAGCAAATGTATTTTCTTCTTGGCAGCACATGGTTCCTTTTCCAAAACAGACCATATCTTATGCCACAAAGCAACTCTTAGTAAATGCAAAAAAAAAAAAAAAAAAAAGATAATACCCCATATTATATCACACCACAATGGAATAAAATAAGAAATCAATAATAAAATAAAAAATATAAGCTACTGTAACAAATGAAAACTAAATAATGCATATTGAATGATGAATTGATACTAGAAAAATCAAGGATGAAATAAAAAATTCTTAGAGGTAAATGAGAACACAAATAAAACATATTAAAATCTCTGGGGCACTAAAGGCAGTACTAAGGGAAAGTTTATTGCATTGAGTGCATTCATTCAAAGAATAAAAAGTCAACAAATAAATTACCTAACACTACATCTCAAATTCCTAGAAAAGAAGAACAAATCAGCACTAAAAGCAGTAGAAGACAGGAAATAATTAAAATCAGAAATGAAATCAAAACAAAATAAACAATTTAAAAAAATTGACAAAACAAAAATTTGGTTCTTTGAAAAAGTAAATAAAATAGACAAACCCCTGGCCATGCTAACAAAGAGAAAAAGAGAGAAAATGCAAATTACTAAAATACAAGATGAAGAAGAATATATCACAAAAGACACATCTGAAATAAAGCAGATAATTAGAAACTATTATGAAAATTTGTATTCCAACAAAATAGAAAATATCAAAGACATCAACAAATTTCTAGAGACATGACCTACTCAAACTTAATGAAGTGGTCATACACAATTTAAACAGATCAATTTCCAGTAATGGAATAGAAAATGCCATCAGAAGTCTACCAACTAAGAAAAGCCCAAGATTAGATGAATTCTTTGCAAAGTTCTACAAGACTTTTAAAGAAGAATTAATACCAATACTCCTCAAAGTGTACCATGAAATAGAAAAGTAGGGAACCCTTCCAAACTTATTCTATAAAGCTAGTTTCACCTTAATACCAAAATAAGACAAATACACATCAAGAAAAGAAAACTTCAGACCAATATCCCTGATGAACATAGATGCAAAAATTCTCAATAAAATTCTGGCAAATTGCATACAAAATATATTAAAGTGCACCATGATCAAGTGGGGTTCATCCCAGTTATTCAGGGTTGGTTCAACATATGGAAATTAATAAATGTAATTCATCATATTAATAGACTTACAAACAAGAATCATATGATCATCTCAATAGATGAAGAAAAAAAAATTGACAAAATACAGCACACCTTGATGTTCAAAACACTAGAAAAATTAGGGAAAGTAGAAATATACTTCAACATTGTAAAAATTATATATGCTAAACCCAAGGCCAAAATCATTCTAAATGGAGAAAAAATTGAAAGCATTTCCTCTAAAAACTGGAAGAAGACAAGGATGTCCTCTTTCACCACTTCTATTCAACATCACCCTTGAAACTATAGCCAGATAAATTAGATAAAAGAAAGAAATGAAAGGTGTACAAATAGGTAAAGAAGAACTCAAACTGTCACTATTTGCTAATGACATGATTCTACATCTAGAAGATCCAAAAAATTTCACCAGAAAACTTCTAGGACTAATAAATGAATTCAGCCAAGTAGCAGGATATAAAATCAACACCCATAAATCAAACACATTACTATACATCAGTGATGAATCCACTGAAAGAGAAATTAGGAAAACTATTCCATTTATAATAGCCTAAAAAAAAAAAAAAACAAACAAACAAACCTGGGAATCAATCAAGCAACAGAAGTAAAAGACGTCTAGAATGAAAAAAACTATAGAACACTAAAAAAAAAGAAATTGAAGAAAACCTCAGAAGACGGAAAGATCTTCTATACTCCTGGATAGGCAGAAGTAATATTGTCAAAATGGCTATACTGCCAAAAGTGCTATACAAATTTAATGCGATTCCTATTAAAATTTAATGTGATTCCTATTAAAATCCTGTTTCTTTATAGAAACAGAAAAAGCAATCATAAAATTTATTTGGAAAAATGAGAGACTCAGAATAGCTAAAGCAATTCTTAGCAAGAAAAGTGAAGCAGGAGGCATCACAATACCAGAACTTAAACTATACTACAGAGCCATAGTAACAAAAATGGCATAGTATTGGCACCAAAATACACTTGTGGACCAATGCCGCAGTCTGGCTGGGCACACAATCACGAGCCACCACACAGCTTGTAGATTCAAACAGCAACTCTTTATTCCCGAACTCACATCAGCCGTCTACAATCACGTTCTGGGGAAATCCACGTTCTCTGCCCAAATCCACGTTCTCTGCCCAAATCCACCTCCACTGGGCTTCTGTCTCCCAAAATATACTGTCTGAATCCCGTGAGAACTCAAGGGGAACTCAGGCAGCAGGATACGCCCTATTCCCAGCAGGAATAATCTTAAACCTTAAACCTGGAACCTAAACTGGGAACGCCCTAAACACGATTATCTTAAAACCGGGAACACCCTAATCTGCCTTGGTCCTTGAGCAAGGTCACCTACATTCAATGTCGCTGCAACATGTCAGCAACATGGGGTACGCTGGCAAGGAAATTGCCATACCTACTTGGCTAATGGCTCCCAGCATCTCCCCCCTTCTGATTAATTAAACAACAAGCAATGTGGCTTAAGGACCGTGCCTGGTAGGTTGTCCAATTCAACATATGGTTCTTACCCGTCATCGGAAAACTGACCTTTAGGCGTCAGCCTCCTGTCTTAGGTTGATACCACTGCAATTGAATCATACCCGTCACTGACTACCGGTCCAGCATACAGCCATACTTGTGGATAGGTCTATGCACCAGTGGGGGGGGGGTGAGGTTCTTTGCCTCACCTCTGTTGGCCCCCAAATTTGGCCTTGGTGCCACTGGGGGAGTGAGGTTAATGTGGCTTAAGGACCGTGCCTGGTAGGTTGTCCAATTCAACATATGGTTCTTACCCGTCATCGGAAAACTGACCTTTAGGCGTCAGCCTCCTGTCTTAGGTTGATACCACTGCAATTGGATCATACCCGTCACTGACTACCGGTCCAGCATATAGCCATTGGCCCCCAAATTTTAGACCATCACTAGCAGAAGGGAGGAGGATACAGAAATGCCACGACACCAAGCCAATTGACGGCTCCTTGGGAAAAAATTGTATCACTGGTGACACCATCAGCAAAGATATGTCAGCACTACCACAATTAACATGGGGTGCTCTGGCAAGGAAATAAAAATTGCATCACTAGTTAATCACTGTCGCAGATGTAAGAATGGCCAAGCTGGAGTTCTGGATATCAGCTGTTATGGATTCGAGTCAAATCATCTTCTTTTCGATCTGTAGAAATTGTTTAGTTAATCTCTCTGGAATCCAAATCAGCTGCTGTTCTTCCTGTGGAAACACACAAACAAAACCCCGACTCCAGACAATCACTGGGTCAGGACCTTTCCATTGTCCTGTTAGAATATCTTTCCAAAGTACCTTAGGCTTATGTACATTTTTTGGATACATATGCCTTTCCACAGCACTAAGTCCTTGTGAATCCAAATTTAAAAAGTTTAGAGTAAAAAGGGTTATTTTAAGTTTATCTTTGGGGGATATATACCCCCTTCCAATTCCCTCTTTTTGCTTTAATAAGTATATGTCTGTATCTAATAGTTGTCTTAGCTTTTTGTATTTTTTATCTGTGTAATACCTTACTTGACATTTTCAACCATTTTCTATCTTATTTCTATCTTCTAGTTTTTTTTCCCTAAGGTTTGTATTTTTACCCTTAGTTGCTTATTTTCCTCCTAGTTGTTTTTTTTTTTTCCTATTTTGTGGGTTTAAAATTCTTGTCTTCCTACATCTTTTCTATCTTCCTATATCTTTTTTATCTTTTTTCTTTTTAACTTTCTATACTTCTTTCTTTAAAGTTTTTCACTTCAAATTTTTAATCTTCTTTATCTAAGTATATTTTATCCTATTATCTTCCCATTTTTTTTTTAAGTAATGTCTTTACGATTAACTAGGCTTTGAATGATGCAATCTTTCCTCCGTCATGAAGGCATTTTAACCACCTTCAATTTAACCTTTTAAAGCCTTCCAATTATCATTTATACTGTACTTTTAAATGTACTTTTTCACCACCTACAACTTCACTCTTTTAAACGAGGCTTAGATTCTGTTTATATCTCTTTAATGTTAGTTTACATGGCTGCCCTTCAACCAAAGGCTTTTTTTTTTTGAAACTCCATTGAGAAGCTTTGTCTCAATCTGCCATGTACAAATACCTTTTTCTTCTTTCTTCCTTTCTCAAGCTTTTAAAGTATGTATAGTTTCCTCAAAATCTTTTTAAATGGCATTTTACAACTTTTTACTTTACCACACAGATTATCTCATCTAGAAACATTTCTTTTTCCTTTAACCTTTTATATTAAAATATATTTCCACATCTTGAATCTTTTTATCTCTTTTTTAACTGTTAACCCTTTTTATAAATTTACATTTTGAAACAACTCTTATAAAATTTCTGATTTAGACAAATTACTCCACTTTAATAAGATGAAAGACTTTCATGTTTTTTATGATACTATGATACTATAATTGAAACCCAACTGAAAATTTTTCTACTCTTTGTATATAAATTACACCTGATAGAATCTGAACTCTTAGTAACCTTGTTTCAGCAAAGACACAGACCAAACCAATATTAAACCTTTTTCCATTTACCAATTTATGAAAACACACATAATGTTTAAATATATTACCTTATGGAACTTAATAAGTAAAGAGTACTTGATTTCATATTTAGTGGTTGATATTTTAACACTTTAGCTTTGTAAATTAATCAGATGTCTGTAAAAACCAAATCTTAGACAATTGTAGTAAACAGAACTAGCCATCTCTTTCTTGAAGAAAAATCCTTCTATAGGATACCATGATGGTCCCATTGATATACTTAATAACTCGTCTTTAAAAAGCCATGGGCTACATTTTTGTATTGTATCAACATATGCCTTAACTGTTCTTGGTCTCACTGGGGCGCCTCCTTCCTCTAACAATTTATCTTCCTCGGAGGCGAACAACTTCAAATCTTGAGTCAACCATTTTCCCCAGTTTGCCTGAGAAAGTTCTAAGAACAGGCAGCTCGAAACAAAAACAAAATAAATCAAAACAATAACACATTGTTTTTTGAATTGGTCACCCATTCTTTCGCTCTTCCTCAGGGGCGAGCAATTTCACTTACCTCCAGGCTTCAGAAGTTCCCCGTACGGGCCACCAAATGCCGCAGTCTGGCTGGGCACAAAATCACGAGCCACCACACAGCTTGTAGATTCAAACAGCAACTCTTTATTCCCGAACTCACACCAGCCGTCTACAATCACGTTCTGGGGAAATCCACGTTCTCTGCCCAAATCCACCTCCACTGGGCTTCTGTCTCCCAAAATATACTGTCTGAATCCCGTGAGAACTCAAGGGGAACTCAGGCAGCAGGATACGCCCTATTCCCAGCAGGAATAATCTTAAACCTTAAACCTGGAACCTAAACTGGGAACGCCCTAAACACGATTATCTTAAAACCGGGAACACCCTAATCTGCCTTGGTCCTTGAGCAAGGTCACCTACATTCAATGTCGCTGCAACATGTCAGCAACATGGGGTACGCTGGCAAGGAAATTGCCATACCTACTTGGCTAATGGCTCCCAGCAGACCAATGGTACAGAATAGAGAACACAGAGACAAACCCACATAAACACGGTTATGTCATCCTAGACAAAGGTGCCAAAAACATTCACTGGAGAAAATATAGCCTATTCAACAAATGGTTTTGGCAAAACTGGAAATCCATAGGTAGCAAAATGAAATTAAACCTCTATCTCTCACCCTGCATAAAAACCAACTCAATGTGGACCAAAGACTTAGGTGCTAGAACAGAGACCCTCCACCCAATAAAAGAAAAATAGGCCCAAATCTTCACCATGTCAGCTAGGATCTGACTTCCTTAACAGACTCCTAAAATGCAAGAAGTAAAATCAAGAATAAATAAATGAGAGGGATTCAAATTAAAAAGCTTCTTCTCAACAAAGGAAACAATCAATAACATGAGGAAAGGGCCAACAGATTGGGAGAAAATCTTTACCACATGCACCTCCAATAAAGCATTAATCTCTAGGATATATAAAGAACTACATAAAAAGAAAACTTAACACCAAAAAAAAAAAAATGGGCTAAGGAACTGAACAGACACTTCACAGAAGAAGAAATACAATTAATAAACAAACGTAAAAAAGTGTTTAATATCTCTAGCAATTAGAGAAATGCAAATCAAAACTACTCTAAGATTTCATCTCACTCCAGTCAGAATGGCAATCATCAAGAATACAGGAAACAATAAATGTTGGCGAGGATGTAGGGAAAAAGTACATTCATACTTTGCTGGTGGGACTGCAAATTCGTGCAACCACTATGGAAAGTAGTATGGAGATTCCTCAGAAAACTGCGAATAGAACCACCATTTGACCCAGTTATCCCACTCCTCATCTTATACCCAAAGGACTTAAAATCAGCATAATACAGTAATATAGTCATGTCAATGTTTATAGCAGCTCAATTCATAATAGCTAAACCATGGAAACAAACTAGGTGTCCTCCAATAGATGAATGGATAAAGAAAATGTGGTATATATTCTCAATGGAATATCAGCTTTACAGAAGAGTGAAATTTTGTAATTTGCCAGTAAATGGATGGAGTTGTAAAATATCATGGTAAGTGAAATAAGCCAATCCCCAAATACTAAAGACCGAAAGTTTTCTCTAATATGTGAATGCTAATTCATAATAAGGTGGGGGGCACTAGAGAAGAATAGATTAGGTAGAGGGCAGTGAAGTGAATGGAGGGGAGGGGATGTGAGGATAGGAAAGATAGTAGAATAAAACAGACATTATTACTTTATGTATATATGTGATTACACGACCAATATGAGTCTGCAACATGTGCACTCAGAAAAATAAGAAGTTATATCCCATCTATGTATGATATATTAAAGTGCATAAATGCATTTTACTGTCATGTATAACTAATTAAAAGAAATTTAAAAATTAATAAAAATGAAGTAAATATCACAAACATGATAGAAAACATTATGGAGCTTCCTTAAAAATTAAAAGTATAACTACTTATATGTGGTGAGCCGCTTCTGGCGTTTCTGCAGACTATGGTCGCCATTACGAGATGGCGCTGGCTCCGCTGTGGTATGTGACAAACAACTCCTTATCTGAGAGAGTTGGCACATGATTTTTCACCACCCTGTGAGAAAGTTCCACGCGGCAGCTTTGCATTGGGGCTTGGGATGCTTTATTAAGGCTGGGAGGGCATCCGGGAAGGAGAGAAGAAGAAAGAATAAGAAATATCAAGGGACCTGAATAAACTGCTGAGAGAAGATTCCTGAGTTGCGTCTTCCTTGCGGGCAAGGGGTCGCAACACTTATATAATCCAACCGTCCCACTACTGGGTAAATAATTCCAGAGGAAAGGAAATCTGTATGTCATGGAGGCTTCTGCATTTCCATGTTCATTGCAGCAGTATTCACAGTAACTAAGAAATGGAAACAATCTAACTGGTCACCAACTGATGAATGGGTGGAGAAAATATGGCACATGAAATACTATTCAGGCAGAGAAAGAATGAAATCCTTTCATTTGTGACAACGTGGATGAAACTGGAGATCATTATGTTAAGTGAAATAAGCCAGGACAAATATTACATAATCTTACTCACATGTGGAATGTACAACAGTTGATCTCTTAGAAGTTGAGAGTGGAATGGTGGTGATCAGAGGGCTGGGAAAATGGAAGGAGGGTGAGGCTGGGAAAAGGGCAATCAGTTGGTACTAAGTTACAGCTAAACAGGAGTAAGAAGTTCTTGTGTAGTATTGTACAGTGGAGTAAATGTAGATAACAACACTGTTCTTATTCAACAAAAATATGGAAAAAAAGAATTTTGAAATTTCATACACACACACACACACACACACACACACAAGAAACATGTCCCAAGACAAGGATGTGTTTGAACTAATTTGAACATGATATGTTGCATGTATGAGCCAAAACATTCCATCATATCATATTAAAATAAAATAAAAATTTAAAAAGTTTGATAATATTTGAGTTATTTGTACATTTATTTTTACATTACTTTTTGAGAATCCTGAATTAATTGGTTAGAGAAAGTTCTTATTTCCTTATATTATTCCCTTAACAATTAAATTTCATTGTGGCATCAAGATCTTGTTTTGGTTGTTCTTGTTCATGGTCTTAGAGTGTTATGTGCTCTGTTTCTGTTTTTAAGATATATTGGCTCATCTAGAATGGCTGAAAAACTAGAAACTAAATTTTAGGATAGTGAAAACTTGAAAACTCATTTATTTTATTTGTTGTTTTTAAATATACATGACAGTAGTGTGTTTGTTGGCATATTAAACATACATGGAGTGCAACCCATTCCAATTTTGATCCCTTTCTTGTGGTTGTTCATGATGTGGAGTTACACTGGTCATGTATTCATATATAAGCATAAGAAAGTTATGTCTGATTCATTCTACTGTATTTCCTATTCGCATCCTCCCTCCCCTCCCTTTACTACCCTATGACTAATCCAATAAACTTCTATACTTCCCATTCCTAACCTCCCCTGTTATGGGTTAGCATCCACATATCAGAGAGAACATTTGACCTTTGGTTTTAGGGATTGGCTTATTTCACTTAGCATGATATTCTGCAGTTTCATCCATTTACTGGAAAATGGCAGAATTTCATACTTCATTGTGGCTGAGTAATATTCCATTATGTATATGTGCCATATTTTCTTTATCCATTTATCTGTTGAAGGGCACCTATGTTGATTTCATAGTTCTGCTTTTGTGAATTGAACTGCTATGAACATTGATGTGGCTGCATCAGACTGTTTTAATTTAAAGTAGTATGTTATTTTTTAAGTCCTTTGGTATAAGCTGAGGAGTGGGATAACTGAGTCAAATGGTGGTTTCATTTCAAGTTTTCTAAGGAATCTCCATACTGCTTTCCAGAATGGTTGCACCAATTTGCAGTCACACCAGCAATGTATGAGTGTACCTTTTCCCCCACATCCTTGCCAACATTTATTGCTTCCTGTATTCTTAATGATTGCCATTTTGACAGGGGTGAGGTGAAATCTTAGAGTAGTTTTATTTGAATTTCTCTAATTGCTAGAGATACTGAACATTTTTAATATATTTATCATTAGATTGTATTTATTTTTCTGTGAGGTACCTGTTCAGCTCTTTTGCCTATTTATTAATTATTTGTTGTTTTTATTTTCAATGTTAAGTATTCTGAGTTCCACATGTATCCTGGAGATTAATGCTCTGAGATGCAGGTGGTAAAGATTTTCTCCCATTCTGTAGGCTCTCTGTTTATATTTCTGATTGTTTTCTTTGTTGTTAAAAACCTTTTCAGTTTGATTCCATCCCATCTATTGATTCTTGATTTTTTTAAATTGTGCTTTAGGAGTCTTGTTGAAGAAGTCTATTCCTGAACCAAAATGATGAAGATTTGGGCCTACCTTTTCTTCTAGTAGTTTCAAGGTCTTTGATCTAATTCCAAGGTCCTTGATCCAATTTGAGTTGAGTTTTGTACAGGGAGAGATATAGGGGTTCATTTTAATCTACTATATATGAATTTCTAGTTTTCTCAGCACCGTTTGTTGAAGAAGGTATACTTTCTACAATGTATGTTTATGGTGCCTCTTTCCAATAAGAGATAACTGTATTTATGTGGGTATGCCTCTGTCTTTTCTATTGTGTTCCATCAATCTTCAAGTCTTCAATTCTATTTTTGTGCCAATACCATGCTGTTTTTGTTACTATGGTTCTGTAGTATAATTTAAGGTCTGGTATTGTGATGCTTTCTGCATTAATTTTCTCACTAAGGATTGTTTTGGCTATTCTGGACCTCTTATTTTTCCAAATAAGTTTCATGGCTTCTTTTTCTATTTCTTTGAAGAATATCATTGGAATTTTTAATGGAAAGGACATTAAATCTGTATAGCACTTTTGGTAGTGTGGCCATTTTGATAATGTTAATTCTGCCTATCCAAGTATATGGGAGGTCTTTCCATTTTTTAATATCTTCTTCAATTTCTTTAGTGTTCTGCAATTTTCACTGTAGAGGTCTTTCACATATTTTGTTAGATTTTTTTTTTTTTTGAAGCTATTGTGAGCGAAATAGTTTTCCTGATTTCTCTTTCAGCTGATTTGTCATTGGTGTACAGGAATGTAATTGATTTATGGGTGTTAATTTCATATCTTGCTACTTTGCTGAATTCACTTATGAGTTCAAGAAGCTTTTTGGTGAAGTTTTTTGTGGGTCTTCTAAAAATAAGATCATGTTGGAAGATATGGATAGTTTGAGCTCTTTTTTCCTATATCCCTTTAATTTCTTTCTTTTTTTTTTGTCTAATTGCTCTGGTTAGGGTTTCAAGGACTATGTTGAATAGGAGAGCATCCTTGTCTTTTCCAGTTTTTAAAGGCAATGCTTTCAATTTTTCTTCATTTAGAATGATGTTGGCCTTGGGTTTAGCATATATATCTTTTACAATGTTGAGGTATGTTACTACTATCCCTAGTTTTTCTAGTGTTTTGATCATGACTGGATATTGAATTTTGTCAGATGCCTTTTCTGCATCTATTGAGATAATTGTGTGGTTCTGGTCTTTAAATCTATTGATGTGATGAATTATTATTTTTTTTTTTAAATTTTTTTTTAATACTTATTTATTAGTTTTCGGCGGACACAACATCTTTGTTTGTATGTGGTGCTGAGGATCGAACCCGGGCCGCACGCACGCCAGGCGAGCGCAATACAGCTTGAGCCACATCCTAGCCCCAGATGATGAATTATTTTTACTGATTTTTGTATGTTAAGACAATCTTGAATCTCTGGAATGAACCCCATTTGATCATGGTGAACTATCTTTTTAATATGTTTTTTTTTCTTTTTACCTTTTGCCAGTATTTTATTAAGAATTTTTGCGTCTATGTTCATGGGGGATATTAGTCTGAAGTTTTCTTTCCTTGATGTGTACTGGTACTATGATTCAAAGATCACAAATATATGAAAAATAAATTCCAAATCTTTGAAAATGTATCAGATTTCAAAAGGTGTTGGGCTTCTCTAGAGTACCTTTATAACTTTTTCCTGACTGTCAAAGTTAAAGAACTGGAAGTGGTGTGTGTGTGTGTGAATGTACATGTTTCCATGCCATATGATTATACAATGATTAAAGGAGTAAAAAATATTTTAATATAAAATAAATTTGTTATGAGTGATTTGTGTGTGAGAGCAAGAGAGGTGAGAGAAAGCAAAAATTCCCTTCTTGGGGCATAACATTTAGCTTTCCTATCAGCATGTTGCCAAGCTCTTGAATATTTTTCTTGACTGATGAGAAATTGAATTTCTTTGTATTTTAGTTCCTTTTATTTTATGATGATTTCAGTTGAATATTTTTATTTTTAAGTTTAAGGGATGTTTGGTTTTGTTTTTTGTAACTCTGGGGATCAAATCCAGGGCCTTGTGCATAATAGGCAATTTCTCTACCACTGAGCAACACTTCCAGCAAAGGTCATTAATATAATTTGTGAATTGAAATATTGTCTATCCATTTTTTTTAGAGAATTTTTATTCTTCTTTTTCAAAAATTTAAGAAGTTTTTGTATGTTAGAAATGGAAAATTTCCCCTTTTATCTGTGGCATATATGTTAGTTTTGAGGTTATCTTTGTTTTCAAGTTTGTCATGTACTTTCACTTTGCTTTTGAAGTTTTAAAATTTTATTTATTTACTTTTTGCCATGAAAATTAAGATAAAGTAAACATAGTTTTCAAGCTGTATGTATATTGCATCTGTTTTTAATAGCTTCTTCCTAGGTCATAAAAATACATTTCTTTTTTTTAATACTTACATAGTTTTAAATTTTTTATGTATAGATCTATGATTTATTTGGAGTTTATTCTTATATAAATGGAGTGAGGAATATATCTAATTTTAACCTTCTATCAATGGCCATTCAATTGTCTAAACAATGACATCCATAAAAAAGCCATGATTTGAAAGCAACAGCTTCATTGTAATCTAAATTTATGTATGTGATTGATACTATTTCTGTCATTTTAATTTTATTCCTTTGGTCTGTCTCTTAGTTTTGTGCCATTAGCACCCAGACTGTTTTAATTTAACGTTTTGAGGCTTATTTATTTGTTTGTTTATTGGTAAAAAGGATTGAATCCAGGGGTGCTTAACTACTGAGTCACATCCCAACCATTTTTTTATATTTTATTTGGACACAGAATCTCACTGAGTTGCTTAGGGCCTCACTAAGTTGCTGAGGCTGGCTTTAAACTCAGGATTCTCCTGCCTCAGTCTCCCAAGCCACTGGGATTATAGGTATGTGCCACCATGTTGGGCAAGGTATATTTTAATAATTAGTCAATCTAAATTATTTCTTTTGGCTATACTCTTTTAGTCTACTTATTCTTTGTGCTTATATTTTTTTTTACATGAATTTGTGTCAATTTGTCCAGTTCTATCAAATTCATCACTGGATTTTTATTGGGAATACTTCAAATTTATAAATTAGCTAAAAAGAGGTCCTAACAAAATACAAATGGCTTTATCTTCTTAAACCCATTTTTCCATCTTTTGGGACAATTTTAAATTTTTTATAATAGTTTCATATAGTCTTAAGTTAATTTTTACATATTTTATCTTGTTTCTTATTATTGTAAGTAAAGCATTTTATCCATTATGTCTTCTAATTGGTTAATGTTTGTGTAAATAAATATTATTTATTTTTGTATACTAATTTCACTAGCTTAATTTCATTAAATTGACCTGCTAACTTACTAAATTATTAATATCAGAGTTAGGTTTACCTTTGATGCATTGAGATTATGTGAATACATTATCATGTAATGTCCAAATACAGAGTTTTTTTGTTTGTTTTCCATTTTTATCCTCCTATCTATTTTTTCTAGCTTGGTTAATTGGCTGAACCTTCCAGGACAACATTAATGAGGAGTGGCAGGCATGCCACTTTCCTCACTTTGGTAGAAATACCCCAAGGGATTTTCTACAAAATAAAATGTTGGTTTTAGTACACACACACACACACACACACACACATACACACAGAATACATACTTTTCTAGGTAAGCAAGTATCCATAATTTTATATACTTACAATGAAGGTATATTCTCTATTATCATTATATAGTAGTGAATATTATTATTTAGACCTTTAAAATGACATTTTTTTCAATATTTTAGGCCTCATATTGCCAGTGATATGCTGAAGTCACCTCTTACTAATGTTATTATTTCTCCTCTCATTTCCTGTCATTTCTGTTTTATGTAACAGTCACAGTGTTATTTACTGCATAAATTCAAAACTATTTTCTCTTCATTGTATACAAGTGTGAACATAATTAAAACAATTAAATGCAAATTTAAGATAGATATACCTTCTGTATGTCCTCTCTCAATTAAAAATATAGAAAGAGGAAAACTGTGATCAAAGAAATATTTGGCGTAGATAAAGAGATCAATACAAAAAATAGTCTATGCAATTATTTGTGGAGCAGGTACAGTGGGGATACCAGTCCAATAACAGATGGTGAGTAGAGGCTCGTGGAAGAATATTTTCAAGGAAAACAGATGATATTTTTGGATTATATAATATTATTGAGAACTTTGGAAAACCTAAATTTCACAGAATAATTTGCTTTTTATTTCGTAGAATTTATAACAATAAAAACTTAGAGGAGGAGATATAATCCTAGCTTACTACTGGGCTCTTAAGTACCCTCCACTTAGTGAAGTGTAGGCTATTGACTAGGGTACTATACATTGGTAATAGAGAATTACCTTCATTTTAAGTTTATAAAATTATGGATACTTGCTTAGCTAGAAAAGTATATATTCTGTGTGTATGTGTGTGTGTGTGTGTGTGTGTGTGTGTGTGTGTGTGTATTTAAACCATTTTACTTTGTAGAAAATCCCTTGAGATATTTCTACCAAAGTGAATCTAATAACAAATTAGATTCAAATTTATCCACTTAAAACCACAATTTTTGCATTACACAGTTTCTCATAAGTGTCATGTACAGACTGCACCATTGTAGTTCCTTATATCATACAGTTTCTGAGGCTCAGGCTCTAAATTTCTCATGAGGTTGCAGTTAGTGTGAGTTGTAGTTATCTCAAGAGGTAACATTGGCTAAGGAGACTGAAGAAGGCTCGTGTGCATGGCTGTTCCTCACTATATATTCATAGGAGGCCACTGTTCTTTGCAACATGAACTTCTCTGAAGTTTTGCTCCTAACATGGTATCTGGCTTCTCCCGAACACAGTAATCTGAAAAAGAGAAAGGTAAAAGACACACTCTTACACAGCCAATCCTCAGAAGTGACATACTATGACAGCTGTCTCATTTATCTATTTATCACACTGACCAATCCTAACACAATGTGGTTGATCATTTCAAAATATCTGAATTCCAAGAGGAAGGGGTCAGTAGTACTATGTTAGTCATCTTTGCATTACTGTGACCAAAATATCTACAAGAACAACTTAGAGGAAGGAAAGTTTCTTTGGGACTCATGGTTTCACAGGTGTAGTCCATGATTCTCTGGGCCTGAGGTGAGGCAAAACATCACGGTGGAAAGTTATGGCAGAGAAAAGCTGCTTAGCTCAGTGCAGTCAGAAACCATAGTAAATAAAAAAGAAAAGGGGCCATGGAGAGATATAGTCCTCAGTGACCTATTCCTTCATCCATGTCCCATCTGCCTACAGTTAACCAACGAAGAATCCAAATTATAAACCACTCAAATGAATTAAGCCACCATTGAGGTTGCAGCTTCATAATCTAATCATTTTACTTCTGAACATTAGTTCATTGCCTAACATGAGTTTTCTCAGTGGACATCAAAGATCTAAATCATAACACGTACTATCTAAGAAGCTATGTATGAGTCCAAATTTTGACCTCAAATAATTTATGTTCTTCCAACATACAAAATTCGCACCTCTCATGGGCCCCTTCCCAATCTCATTACACTATCAGCTTAAGTCCTGACAAAATACTGGACCTTAATGAGTGAATAAGTAATGAGTAATGAGTGAAATTCATCAATTATATTTCCTTCAATGTGGTGTCCTGAGTATAATTCCTCTCACTCTGAAGATCTGTTAAACTAATAATAATAGATTTTTTACCCCTATTTACCCAACATATAAAATAATAAACTCTATAGATATTCTTGTGCCAAAGGGAAAGAGAAACAAGAGACACAAAAGAAGTCACTGATGGGGCTGGGATTGTGGCTCAGTGGTAGAACACTTGCCTAGCACATGCGAGGCCCTGGGTTTGATCCTCAGCACCACATAAAATAAATAAAGTAGAATAAAGGCATTGTGTCCATCTACACTAAAAAATAGATATTAAAAAAAAATAAAATAAAAGCCCCCTGATCTTGTGGATGGGCAGAATCACAACCTTTGGGACAGGAGTCCCCTGTGTTTCTCCTTTGCAAGCAAAACAATAAAACTTAAAAAAAAAAAGAAAGTAAGTAACTGATGTATAGTGATTCTAAATCTACCATAGCAAATGTTGGGACTGACCTGATTAGGACTCAGTCTTCTTTGCTCCATAACAACTCTCCATAATTCTTGGCTCCACCATATAGACACTTGGTTCTGTTTTCTGAATTAGCCTTAATTTTTAATGAAAAATTTATTATGACTTCATATTTTTCTTAGTGTTTGCTGTTTGCAAATGTTTGGAGACCAAAAATGTGTCTACATGTAGGTATGCATGCATGTATGTAATATGCAATTCGTTTTTCTGTCTTTGTGTCTTTCAGTCCAAGGTATTCATGCTTGTATTTCAGTGATATAATTATGTTTAA
This sequence comes from Marmota flaviventris, assembly GCF_047511675.1. Taxonomy (NCBI): domain Eukaryota; kingdom Metazoa; phylum Chordata; class Mammalia; order Rodentia; family Sciuridae; genus Marmota; species Marmota flaviventris. The sequence continues at coordinate 99,485,937 of NC_092500.1, forward strand.
AATATTTTAGGATCTTCTATTGTTGGCATTCACTCCATTCACAGAAACCACACAAATAAATATCTTTGAATTTCTTTCCCTGGAGCTTCAACTGAGATATCTGAGGGTCAATTCGGTAAAGCTTCCTCCAAGCCCTATGGTTTAACCATGACAATCTATAAAGTACACCATTTATAAATCCTCTGTCTGGCTGAGTTAGACACCACCATTGCTTTTTCTGTGACATTAGTGGTAAATTTTAAAATTAAACCCCATGCTTCTCCAAGAGCACCCTAGGTTTGATCTTTACTCAGAATGTATTTCATAATTTTGAGAAATTAATTTTTTCCATCTTCTTAAAAAAAAGACTTTAGAAGATGGAAATACCTACCTTGCTCTTGGATAGGCAGAATTAATATTATCAAAATGACTACCAAAAGCAATATACAGATTTAATGCAATTCTGATCAAATGACATTCCTCATAGAAGCAGAAAAAGCAGTCATGAAATTCATCTGGAAAAATAAGATACCCAGAATAGATAAAGCAATCCTTAGCAGGAAGAGTGAAGCAGGCGGCATCACTATGCCAGACCTTAAACTATATTACAGAGCGATAGTAACAAAAACAGCATGGTATTGGCACCAAAACAGACTGGTAGACCAATGGTATGAAATAGAGGTCACAGAGACTAACCCACAAAATTAAAAATATCTTATATTAGACAAAGGTGCTAAAAAGATAGCCTCTTCAACAAATGGTGCTGGGAAAACTGGAAATCCATATGCAACAGAATGAAATTAAACCCCTATCTCTCACCATGTACAAAACTCAACTCAAAATGGATCAAGGACTTAAGAATAAAACCAGAGACCCTGTGTCTAATAGAAGAAAAAGTAGGGCCTAATCTCCATCATGTGGGATTAGGCCCCAGCTTCCTTAATAAGACTCCTATAGCACAAGAATTAAAATCAAGAATCAATAAATGGAATGAACTCAAACTAAAAAGTTTCTTCTCAGCAAAAGAAACAATCTGTGAGGTGAATAGAGAGCCTACATCTTAGGAGCAAATCTTTACCCCTCATGCATCAGATAGAGCACTAATCTATAGGGTATTATATAGAACTCAAAAAGCTAAGCACCTAAAAAACAAATAACCCAATCAACAAATGGGCCAAGGACCTGAACAGACACTTCTCAGAAGATGATGTATAATCAATTAACAAACACATGAAAAAAATGTTCTTCATCACTAGCAGTTAGAGAAATGCAAATCAAAACTACACTAAGATTTCATCTCACTCCAGTCAGAATGGTAGTTACTATGAAGACAAACAACAATAAGTGTTGGCGAAAATGTGGGGGGAAAAGTACACTCATACACTGCTGGTGGGGCTGCAAATTGGTGCAGCCAATATGGAAATCAGTATGGATATTTCTTGGAAAATTGGGAGTAAAACCACCATTTGACCCAGCTATCCCTCTCCTGGGTCTATACACAAAGGACTTAAAAAAAGCATACTACAGGGACAAAGCCACATCAATGTGTATAGCAGCATAATTCACAATAGTTAAACTGTAGAACCAACCTAGATGCCCTTCAATAGATGAATGGATAAAAAATGTGGCATTTATAGACAATGGAATACAACTCAGCAATAAAAGGTAATAAAATCATGGCATTTGCAGGTAAATGGATGGAGTTGGAGAAGATAATGCTGAGTGAAGTTAGCCAATGCCGAATGTTTTCTTTGATATAAGGAGGCTGATAGGGAGGGGGAGCATGGGAGGAATAGATGAATTCTAGATAGGGCAGAGGGGTGGGAGAGGAAGTGAGGGGTTATGGGGTTAGAAATGATGGTGGAATGTGATGGACATTATTATCCAAAGTACATGTATGAAGACACAAATTGGTGTGAATATACTTTCTATGGAACCAGAGATATGAAAAATAGTGCTCTGTATGTGCAATAAGAATTGTAATGCATTCCACTATCATATATAAATTAAAAAATTAATTTAAAAAATAAATTAATTTTTTTGACATTTGAAGAGGTCATATCTCAAAACCCACAAGCTCTGGGTCCCTTTACTTTTAAAATCCTTCCACTGCAATACCTATCTTCTAACATCATAACTAGTAGGAAGAAACCAGGCAGTATCTTCAACAATCTGACCAGCAATAACTTTAGAGAGTTCTCTCAATTCATTAAGCACATTTTCTACCTTCCACAATACGAATGACAACAGCAGTGATAAGTTTTCTGCACTAAAAGAGAAAGCAACTTCTTTTGGTTTCTAGTAACATATTTTCATTTCTCTATAGGCACTCACCAGAAACCTCCAGACTTTCTAGTCCCTATAGCTTTCTTTACTGTCAAGTCAAAGCACTACAAAATGTTGATTTTTTTTCCCCTTTATGACAATACCTCCCTTTCAGTTACCAAAATAATTATTTGTTACCTATTGTTATATAACACATGAATCTAATACTTAACAGCTTAAAAGAATAAACAGTTATATCAAATAGTTTCTGAGGGTTAGGAATCTTCAAACAGCTTAGAAGGTTAAAATGGCTCAAAGTTTATCATAAGGTTGCCATCTTTAGTTGGGGTAAACTTGTCTGAAAGCTTGATTAGTGGTAGAGAACATACTTGCAAAGAAGTCTCCATTGCATGGCTGTTGGAAATAGACTTCAATCCTTGCAGGCTGTCCATAACAGGCTTAAGTTCCTTAACACATGGTGCTTTCAACAGGGCTGTTCATGATACTGATCATGGGCAACCAAATGAAAGAAAGAAAGAAAGAAAGAAAGAAAGAAAGAAAGAAAGAAAGAAGGAAGGAAGGAAGGAAGGAAGGAAGGAAGGAAGGAAGGAAGGAAGGAAGGAAGGAAAGAAAGAAATTTATCTTTATGATCTAGCCTCAGAAATGCCATACTACCATTTCTACTGCAGTGATTTGGTCACACAGATCAACCCAAATATAATTTGGAAGGAAATTAGACAAGTGCACAATTGGTGGGTATCTTGCAGCCCAATTATAACACATGCTTTGTTGAGTTTTTACCTGTTGGGATGCACACACACTGAAATTAGACATTATTGTAACATCCACAGCCTAGTTATGCTTGAGTAGAAAGATACATTGTGAGAGGTCAGTGAAGGCACCTGAAGGTGAGGGATAACTGATTAGGCTAATCCAAAAAATGCTTATGGGGAAAGTCCAGAGGCAATGGTCTGGACAGGTGCTTCACCACAGCGTTCAGTGGCTACCAGTTGCACAGGTGCAGCTTCTTTGCTCATGATGCATGTAGGTCTTGTCAAAAGACAGAACCGCCTATTCCTCAGGACATTCTGTCCAGTGGAGGCTGACTAGATAAGCACTTCTATTTCCATAGTGCTCTGATCCATGCCAGTTACCACAAAGAGAGGGGTTTTATAAGCTAGGCTACAGAAGCACTGACATCATTAGCTTAGCTTACTTTGTTCCTGTATGGCCAACATTCCCCCAAATTTACCATGCATACAAGAATGCTACAGATAACATTAAATTGCTCTTATTCTTAGCAGATGCGAGAGACAATCATTATCATTCAAGATAATATACATCTGCAGTTATCTCATACTATTCAAAGGTGCTGTAAACATACATTGGAGAAAAGATAGCCTCTTCAACAAATGGTGCTGGGAAAACTGGAAATCCATATGTACCAGATGAAATTGAACCCCTGTCTCTCACCCTGCACAAAATTCAAAGTGGATCAAGGACCCTGCTCCTATTAGAAGAATATGTAGACCCAAATCTTCATCATGTCAGCTTAGGAACCCAGTTCTCCAACAAGACTCCTAAAGTGCAAGAAGTAAAATTAAGAATAAATAAATTGGATAGTTTCAAACAAAAAACTTCTTCACAGCCAAAGAAAAAATTAGCTTATACCAAAGGACTTAAAATCTGCATACTAGAGTGACTCAGTCACATCAATCTTTACAGCAGCTCAATTCACAATAGCTAAGCTATGGAACCAAACTAGGTACCCTTCTACAGATGAATGGATAAAAAAAAAATGTGGTACATATACACAATTGAATATTAATCGGCCATAAACAAGAATGACTTTATGACTTTTGCCAGAAATGTATGGATCTGGAGATTGCCATGCTATGTGAAATAAGCCAATCCACAAAAATCCAAGGTTGCATGTTCTCTCTGATAGGTGGATGCTAACACACCTTAAGGGGAGGTGGGGAGAATAGATATTCATTGGAAAAAGACAAAGGGGAATGAAGGGGAGGAGGGATGGAAATAGTAAAGAAAGTAGAATTAATCAGACATAATTTTCCTATGTTCATAAATGAATACACCACCAGTGTAACTCCGCACCATGTGCAACCACAAGAATGAGATCCTAATTAGAATAAGTGATACTCCATGTGTGTATAATATGTCAAAATATACTCTGATGTCGGGTATATCTAAAAAGAACAAATAAAATAACAAAAATATAAAAAAATATTTTTTGGCTTTTTCTTTTCTTTCTTTTTTATTGTTTTTTTTTTTAAATAAATGACAGCAGCATGCATTACAATTCTTATTACACATATACAGCACAATTTTTCATATCTCTGGTTGTATATAAAGTATGTTAACACCAATTCATGTCTTCATACAAGTACTTTGGATAATGATGTCGATCACATTACACCATCCTTGCTAATCCCCTGTCTTCTCCCCTTCCTTCCCACCCCTCTGCCCTATCTAGAATTCATCTATTCCTCCCATGCTCCCTCCCCCTCCCTACCCCACTATGAGTCAGCCTCCTTATATCAAAGAAAACACTCAGCATTTTTTTTTTTTTTTTTTGGATTGGCTAACTTCACTTAGCATTATCTTCTCCAATGCCATCCATTTACCTGCAAATGCTATGATTTAATTCTCACTTATTGCTGCGTAAAGTTCCATTGTTTATATATGCCACATTTTTTTTTATGCATTCGTCCACTGAAGGGCATCTACGTTGGCTCCACAGTTTAGCTATTGTGAATTGTGCTGCTATAAACATTGATGTGGCTGTGTCCCTATATTATGATGTTTTTAAATCCTTTGGGTATAGACAGAGGAGAGGGATAGCTGAGTCAAATGGTGGTTCTATTCCCAAATTTCCAAGGAATCTCCAAACTGCTTTCCATATTGGCTGCACCAATTTGCAGTTTCACAAACAATGTATGAATATACCCTTTTCCCCACATTCTCCCCAACACATTGTTGTTTGTCTTCATAATATCTGCCATTCTGACTGGAGTGAGATGATATCTTAGAGTAGTTTTGATTTGCATTTCCCCAATTGCTAGAGATGATGAGCATTTTTTCATATATTTGTTGATTGATTGTATATCCTCTTCTGAGAAGTGTCTGTTTAGGCCCTTGGCCCATTTTTTGATTGGGTTATTTGTTTTTTGGTGCTTAGCTTTTTGAGTTTTTTATATACCCTAGAAATTAGTGCTCTATCTGATGTGTGAGGGGTGTAGGCTCTCTGTTAACCTCACAGAATGTTTCTTTTGCTGAGAAGAAACTTTTTAGTTTGATTCCATCTCATTTATTGATTCTTGGTTTTAATTCTTGCACTATAGGAGTCTTATTAAGGAAGTTGGAGCCTAAGCCCACATGATGAAGATTAGGGTCTAGTTTTTCTTCTATTAGATGCAGAGTCTCTGGTTTTATTCCTAGGTCCTTGATCCACTTTGAGTTGAGTTTTGTGCATGGTGAGAGATAGGGGTTTAATTTCATTTTGTTGCATATGGATTTCTAGTTTTCCCAGCAAAATTTGTTGAAGAGGCTATCTTTTCTCCAATGCATGTTTTTGGCAACTTTGTCTAATATAAGATAATTGTAATTTTGTGGGTTAGTATCTGTGTCTTCTATTCTGTACCGTTGGTCTATCAGTCTGTTTTGTTACTATTGCTCTGTAGGATAGTTTAAGGTCTGGTATAGTGATGTCTGCTTCACTCTTCCTGCTAAGGATTGCTTTAGCTATTCTGGGTCTCTTATTTTTCCAGATGAATTTCATGATTGCTTTTTATATTTCCATGAGAAATTCCATTGGGAATTTGATCAGAATTGCATTAAATTTGTATAGTGCTTTTGGTAATATGGCATTTTGATAATATTAATTCTGCCTATCCAAGAGCAAGGTAGATGTTTCCATCTTCTAAGGTTTTCTTTGATTTCTTTCTTTAGGGTTCTGTAATTTTCATTATACAGATATTTCACCTCTTTCCTTAAGTTGATTCCCAAGTATCTTATTTTTTTGGAAGTTGTTGTAAATGGGGGTAGTTTTCCTCATTTCCTTCTCAGAGAATTTGTCACTGATATACAGAAATGACTTTGATTTATGGGTGTTGATTTTATTTTATTTTATTTTTTTAATTTTTATTGTTGGTTGTTCAAAACATTACATAGTTCTTGATATATCATATTTCACACTTTGATTCAAGTGGGTTATGAACTCCCATTTTTACCCCATATACAGATTGCAGAATCACATCAGTTACACATCCATTGATTTACATATTGCCATACTAGTGTCTGTTGTATTCTGCTGACTTTCCTATCCTCTACTATCCCCCCTCCCCTCCCCTCCCCTCCCGTCCCCTCCCCTCTTCTCTCTCTACCCACTCTACTGTCATTCATTTCTCCCCCTTGTATTATTTTTCCCTTTCCACTCACTTCCTCTTGTATGTAATTTTGTATAATCCTGAGGGTCTCCTTCCATTTCCATGCAATTTCCCTTCTCTCTCCCTTTCCCTCCCACCTCTCATCCCTGTTTAATGTTAATATTCTTCTCATGCTCTTCGTCCCTACTCTGTTCTTAGTTACTCTCCTTATATCAAAGAAGACATTTGGCATTTGTTTTTTAGGGATTGGCTAGCTTCACTTAGCATAATCTGCTCTAATGCCATCCATTTCCCTGCAAATTCTATGATTTTGTCATTTTTTAATGCAGAGTAATACTCCATTGTGTATAAATGCCACATTTTTTTTATCCATTCGTCTATTGAAGGGCATCTAGGTTGGTTCCACAGTCTTGCTATTGTGAATTGTGCTGCTATGAACATCGATGTAGCAGTGTCCCTGTAGCATGCTCTTTTTAGGTCTTTAGGGAATAGACCGAGAAGGGGAATAGCTGGGTCAAATGGTGGTTCCATTCCCAGCTTTCCAAGAAATCTCCATACTGCTTTCCAAATTGGCTGCACCAATTTGCAGTCCCACCAGCAATGTACAAGTGTACCCTTTTCCCCACCTCCTCGCCAGCACTTGTTGTTGTTTGACTTCAGAATGGCTGCCAATCTTACTGGAGTGAGATGGTATCTTAGGATGTTTTTGATTTGCATTTCTCTGACTGCTAGAGATGGTGAGCATTTTTTCATGTACCTGTTGATTGATTGTATGTCCTCCTCTGAGAAGTGTCTGTTCAGGTCCTTGGTCCATTTGTTGATTGGGTTATTTGTTATCTTATTGTCTATTTTTTTGAGTTCTTTGTATACTCTGGATATTAGGGTTCTATCTGAAGTGTGAGGAGTAAAGATTTGTTCCCATGATGTAGGCTCCCTATTTACCTCTCTTATTGTTTCTTTTGGTGAGAAAAAAATTTTTAGTTTGAGTAAGTCCCATTTGTTGATTCTAGTTATTAACTCTTGTGCTATGGGTGTCCTATTGAGGAATTTGGAGCCCGACCCCACAGTATGTAGATCGAAGCCAACTTTTTCTTCTATCAGACGCCATGTCTCTGATTTGATATCAAGCTCCTTGATCCACTTTGAGTTAACTTTTGTGCATGGCGAGAGAAAGGGATTCAGTTTCATTTTGTTGCATATGGATTTCCAGTTTTCCCAGCACCATTTGTTGAAGATGCTATCCTTCCTCCATTGCATGCTTTTAGCCCCTTTATCAAATACAAGATAGTTGTAGTTTTGTGGATTGGTTTCTGTGTCCTCTATTCTGTACCATTGGTCCACCCGCCTGTTTTGGTACCAGTACCATGCTGTTTTTGTTACTATTGCTCTGTAGTATAGTTTGAAGTCTGGTATCGCTATACCGCCTGATTCACACTTCCTGCTTAGCATTGTTTTTGCTATTCTGGGTCTTTTATTTTTCCATATGAATTTCATGATTGCTTTCTCTATTTCTACAAGAAATGCCACTGGGATTTTGATTGGCATTGCATTAAACCTATAGAGAACTTTTGGTCATATCACCATTTTGATGATGTTAGTTCTGCCTATCCATGAACAGGGTATATTTTTCCATCTTCTAAGATCTTCTTCTATTTCTCTCTTTAGGGTTCTGTAGTTTTCATTGTATAAGTCTTTCACCTCTTTTGTTAGGTTGATTCCCAAGTATTTTATTTTATTTTTTTTTTTGAGGATATTGTGAACGGAGTGGTTGTCCTCATTTCCATTTCAGAGGATTTGTTGCTGATATACAGGAATGCCTTTGATTTATGCGTGTTGATTTTATATCCTGCCACTTTGCTGAATTCATTTATTAGCTCTAATAGTTTCTTTGTAGACCCTTTTGGGTCTGCTAGGTATAGAATCATGTCACCTGCAAATAGTGATAATTTAAGTTCTTCTTTTCCTATTTTTATGCCTTTAATTTCTTTCGTCTGTCTAATTGCTCTGGCCAGTGTTTCGAGAACTATGTTGAACAGAAGTGGAGAGAGAGGGCATCCCTGTCTTGTTCCAGATTTTAGAGGGAATGCCTTCAGTTTTTCTCCATTCAGAATGATGCTAGCCTGAGGCTTAGCATAGATTGCTTTTACAATATTGAGGTATGTTCCTGTTATCCCTAGTTTTTCTAGAGTTTTGAACATAAAGGGATGCTGTACTTTGTCGAATGCTTTTTCCGCATCTATCGAGATGCTCATATGGTTCTTATTTTTAAGTCTATTGATGTGGTGAATAACATTTATTGATTTCCGTATATTGAACCAGCCTTGCATCCCAGGGATGAATCCTACTTGATCATGGTGCACAATTTTTTTGATATGTTTTTGTATCCGATTCGCCAGAATTTTATTGAGGATTTTTGCATCTAGGTTCATTAGAGATATTGGTCTGTAGTTTTCTTTCTTTGAAGTGTCTTTGTCTGGTTTAGGTATCAGGGTGATGTTGGCCTCATAGAATGAATTTGGAAGTTCTCCCTCTTTTTCTATTTCCTGAAGTAGCTTGAAAAGTATTGGTATTAGTTCTTTTTTAAAGGTTTTGTAAAACTCTGCTGTATACCCATCCGGTCCTGGGCTTTTCTTAGTTGATAGTCTTTTGATGGTTTCTTCTATTTCCTCAATTGATATTGGTCTGTTTAGGTTGTCTATATCCTCCTGACTCAATCTGGGCAGATCATATGACTTAAGAAATTTATCTATGCCTTCACTATCTTCTAATTTATTGGAGTATAAGGATTCAAAATAGTTTTTGATTATCTTCTGTATTTCTGAAGTGTCTGTTGTGATATTGCCTTTTTCATCCCGTATGCTAGTAATTTGAGTTCTCTCTCTTCTTCTCTTCACTAGCATGGCTAAGGGTCTGTCAATTTTGTTTATTTTTTCAAAGAACCAACTTTTAGTTTTGTCAATTTTTTCAATTGTTTCTTTTGTTTCGATTTCATTAATTTCAGCTCTGATTTTCATTATTTCTTGCCTTCTACTTCTTTTGCTGTTGTTTTGCTCTTCTTTTTCAAGGATTTTGAGATGAAGTGTGAGATCATTTATTTGTTGGTTTTTTCTTTTTTTCAGGAATGAACTCCAAGTAATGAATTTTCCTCTTAGAACTGCTTTCAATGTGTCCCATAGATTCCGATATGTTGTGTCTGTGTTTTCATTAATCTCTAAGAATTTTTTAATTTCCTCCTTGATGTCTTCTATAACCCATTGATCATTCAGTAACCTATTGTTCATTCTCCAAGTGATGTATGCTTTTTCCTTCCTTCTTTTATCGTTGATTTTCAGTTTCATTCCATTATGATCAGATAAGATGCATGGTATTATCTCTACTCCTTTATATTGTCTAAGAGTTGCCCTGTGACATAATATATGATCTATTTTTGAGAAGTATCCATGTGCTGCTGAGAAAAAAGTGTAACTGCTTGATGTTGGGTGGTATATTCTATATATGTCAATTAAGTCTAGGTTATTAATTGTGTTATTGAGTTCTATAGTTTCCTTATTCAACTTTTGTTTGGAAGTTCTGTCCAGTGGCGAGAGAGGTGTGTTGAAGTCTCCCATGATTATTGTATGGTGGTCTATTTGACTCTTGAACTTGAGAAGAGTTTGTTTGATGAACATAGCTGCACCATTGTTTGGGGCATAAATATTTATGATTGTTATGTCTTGTTGGTGTATGGTTCCCTTAAGCAGTATGTAGTGTCCCTCTTTATCCCTTTTGATTAACTTTGGCTTGAAATCTATTTTATTTGATATGAGTATGGACACTCCTGCTTGTTTCCGAAGTCCATATGAGTGATATGATTTTTCCGAACCTTTCACCTTCAGCCTATGTATGTCTTTTCCTATCAAATGCGTCTCCTGTAGGCAGCATATTGTTGGGTCTTGTTTTGTGATCCATTCTACTAGCCTGTGTCTCTTAATTGGTGAGTTTAAGCCATTAACATTTAGGGTTATTATTGAGATATGGGTTGTTCTTCCAGCCATATTTGTTTATTTCTGTTACTAAACATGGTTTGTTTTCCTCTTTGATTATTTTCCCCCCCTTTACTGTCCTACCTCCCACTGTTGGTTTTCATTGTTATTTTCCATTTCATCTTCCTGTAATGTTTTGGCGAGGATGTTTTGAGGAGATGGTTTTCTAGCTGCGAATTCTTTAAACTTTTGTTTATCGTGGAAGGTTTTAATTTCATCTTCCATCCTGAAGCTTAATTTCGCTGGATACACAATTCTTGGTTGGAACCCATTTTCTTTCAGTGTTTGAAATATGTTATTCCAGGATCTTCTAGCTTTCAGAGTCTGTGTTGAAAGATCAGCTGTTATCCTGATTGGTTTACCCCTAAATGTAATCTGCTTCCTTTCTCTTGTAGCTTTTAAAAAATATGGAATGCTTCACGAATTTGCGTGTCATCCTTGCGCAGGGGCCATGCTAATCTTCTCTGTATCGTTCCAATTTTAGTATATGTGTTGCCGAAGCGAGCCCTAAAAAAATATTTTAAATTAAAAAAATAAAAGTATATGTTTCTGGGGGAAAAAAAGATAATATGTATCTATGTATCTGGATACCTTGGTCCAGACTTGCTTTCCTGTTCTCTTGTCTAGAATTTTGGGAACTTGGATAAGCATTTCAGAGACATAGTGTTCTATTGTTCTCCTTCTCTCCAAGGTTGTTGTCTTCATTATATTTATACTTTCTGCTTTTTCATTATTTTTAGTTATGTGTGAAATTAAGAGAATACAAAGTGGCTCTAGGCAAAATTATTCTACTATTATATGTGTACTTTTCACATTTACTTGCCTTATTCTGCTCCATCTCTAGCATATAGAGTGTTAGTGAACTAGATATTTCCATCCGCACTTTCTTATTTCTTGGTAAAAGGAGTGGGGGATGGAGGAAGTGGGGAGGGAAGGAGGGAGTGTGGGGGAGAATGTGTCTCTCCCCAGAAAATATATTAGAAATATTATATTAGAGGGGAAATTTTTGTTAAGACGGTCTATGTAACAAAGAATTCTATCCTGCCCCAAAGACTACAAAGATATTTTCTGAATGAAGAAAATCAGAATACAATAATAAAGAGAAGAAGAGAAAAATGAAGCAGGCCAGATGAGTTTGGACTGAGTATGACTAATATGATACCATGTGAGAGAGACACTGTTTGGTGAATAGTCTTCTCCTTTTAAGCCATCAAAATGCCCTGAAATATTGAGAGCTGAAAAATAACATATGAATTATAGTTGGGAGGCAAAAGTAATTTTCTTCTCCCATTGGAGACAATTTTTGGCATAGCTTACTCTCTAAAATAGACAGCATCAAACATAGTTTAAATATATACTTAAATATATTTTTAAATATATATTTAAAAACATATTTAAAACTTTCTATTTTTCCATTACTCTTGCAGCTGTGATGAATGCTCAGAAAAAAAAGGAAGACCAGTCTCTGAATATCTGAGGGAGTGATGATGTGAAAAGTAAGAATGTGAACCTGTATTGTGTGTGGCTACATGAAAACAGTTGATGTCAGTTAGATCAAAGGCATAAATGTTGAGAGATCTATTTTACACCAATATAATGACAGTTAATGATGATATATTGTATTATTGAAAATTATAAAATATTTTTGTTCACACCATAGAAAATGATAACTACATGAGGTGACACATTAGTTAAGAAGCCAGATATAACCCATCCAAAATGTACACTTAAAAACATAACACTGGGGCTGGGGCTGTAGCTCAGTGATAGAGTGCTTGCCTTCTACGTGTAAGGCACTGGGTTCGATCCTCAGCACCACATAAAAATAAAGAAATATATTTAAAAAATAACACTGTACACTCTAAAAACATGCAATGCTATCTTTCTATTTAAATTTGATTAATTAATTTAAGCTTTTGAGGTTTGTACTAGAAAAAAACAATGCACATAAGTCAGCTTTGGTTCATTTGTCACTTTAAGTAGCAAAATAAAAGCAGAAGGAATTGCCTCATGGGAATAGGACAGGCAGATGAAGAAGTGAGTACCCAAAACTGTTTATTTCCCTTAAGAGTTTGTTAGCACTATGCTTGAAAATAATAATTAGAAACATTACTTTGTGATCACATGGACAAAAATCCTCTGAACATTCTAATCTTCACAAAATACGGTGTAAAAACTCTCTTGGTCCAAGTTAAACATTTTAAAGATACGGTATTCTACCCTGTATCTTTTCTAATGTAACTCAGGTGAATTCTTTCCTAAGTCAATATTCATACAAGAATGTGTAGTGTTCAGTGTGTAGAACTATTATATTTATAATGTGAAAAATCAAATTTAGGAGGTCCTTTCTTAAATGTGCCTCTTTATATGTTAGGAATAATTTTGGGGTTCTTAATTATTGTTATTTTATTAAAATATAAAGACATAAAGCAAGTAGAGATATCAAAACAAATTTCTTAACGTGCACATGCAACACTTATGAAAGAACATGAGCTTTTGACAATTGTAATGTCAAGAAAAGTGCATCCACATCACAGGCAATAAGCTTTATGTTGTCCCAACCCCTTCTTTGACATACTCAGAAATCCCTCAGTATGTCAATGGGTTGTTCTCTACCTTCCCAAAAAAGGAATGGTTTAGTGTTAGACACATAATTTCAGGAAGAGGAATAGGATCTTTTATTCATGTGTAAATGATTCTGTTACCTGGAAGATAAGCATAAGACAAGAAAGACTTGTGGAGTAAAGAAATAAATTCATGTGACTAGGGCATAAATTCCCTTTACCCTTACAAAATATGGAAGCAATCCCATGAGAACCAATGTTTGACCAAACACTTGCTTACAATCATTCTGTATAACTCAAGACCATTGACAGGACTTAGAGATAGGTTCTCTTCTCAAATAGTGATACATATGAGGAATTTGTTATACTGTATTTTCAGCTCTAAAATTAAATAGATACATGTGTGTATATATGTGTGTGTGTATGAATATACATGTATGTTCAGAAGGAAACAACAAAGAACATTAAAAATTATTTTAACTTCCAGAAAGTGAGATGAGCCTAACACTTCTCAGTTTAGTATGCCATAGCCATATTGAAGATTGAAAGGACATGTCTGATATATATTATTTGGTGTGAATTAAATTTTATTTAAATATTTTCAGAGAGTATTTATACAAGTGTATGTATAAAATTACATTCAATGTAAAATATGCATCTAATCAATATATTCATGAAATTCTTTATCTTAATTCTTGTCTCTCAAATGTGGATGTTCAAATTCCATCAATTTTAAAATATATGGTTTCAAATACATAAAAATTGTATGATAAAATACAATTGAAAACATTTTATAGTCCCCAGAAGTAGATTTTTAAAAAATTAGAGGTAAAGATACCATTCTTTGCAAGCCTGGACCTTTACTGTCCATCCTCACCACCCCAAGAAACAGTTAACTAAGTTATTTCTTACAGATAAAGCCATTTGTATTTTCACAGGGTTCATCCAAAATATTTTGCCTTGGATTATATGCTATGCAGGACTTTGGATTTAAAGTTTCTGATGATGGAAATCTATAACAAAAAAAAAAAAAGAAAATGTTAGCATGGAAAAAAAGAAATATGAATGTTCAGGGATATTATTTTATTAAATGGTAGAACTTTTAAAAGCTTTAAGTGATATATTAGCAAACTATTATTTTTTTTCAATACCCGTAATTATGATTTTAGCATACAATACTTTACAAAATTCAGTTATTCTCTTATACTCAGTAGATTGAGGCCACGGTTTTTTAATTTTTTATTTTGTTTTGTTCTGTTTTGTTTACTTTGCTCATAAATGGTTTACATGTATGATGTTTTACTTCTACTTGGTTTAAGAAATATTAGTTGACCTAATTTGGGAAAACAAACCAGTTCATTTTACTTCTCAAAAGAATGAAAAACATGATAAATGAACTTTGTCATTGTATGACTCTACAAATCCTATATTCATGAATGAACATTACATTTAAAGATAACATAGAAAATAAGCCCAGAATATTTGAAAAACAGGAGAATGCTAATAATATTGGGTCTTTATCAGAACAAATAATAAATATTGTTTCTCTAGATGGCTCAGTGCATACATGTATACTTCCAAGTGCTTGTACTAAGGTTAAAAAAAAAAAGGAGTATCTGTCAATAAGAGTACACTTTCATGCCATTGAACCTAAACTTGAGGAGTGTTCTCGGTGGATCTATGGTTATGTCTTTTTTGTTTTACGTGTATTCATGCCCTGCACAGGTAATATTAGCTACAATCACCCTGCCTGGATGTGACCTTCCCTAGTCAGAACTAACTAAGGATAAATTCACAAGAAGCAAAAAAAAGGCCTTAATGGCCAGAAACTTACAGATCCTGATTGGGAGATGAGCCATCCTTCCATAACCAGGCACCATGTTCTTCACTATATGAGAGTCCAATCCAAAAAAAGGATTGAGAGGAGTTCATGAAACCCTGCTTCAAGACAAAGACAAGCGTATTAATCAAATGTGAATCTACTCTAGGATTATTCCATACTTCTTTCTTGGTACCAGGGATTGAACCCAGGGGCGCTTAACCAATGAGCCACATCCCAACCCCTTTTAATATTTTATTTTGAGACAGAGTCTTGCTAGGTTGCTTAGGGCCTTGCTAAATTGCTGAGGCTGGCTTCAATTTGTGATCCTCCTGCCTCAGCCTCCTGAGCCACTGGGATTACAGGCATGTACCACCAGTCTGGTTATAATAATACTTTAAAGAAAGTTAGAGCTCAGAATAAGATTCAGCCTGTCCATTACATAATCTGAAATTATTTTTAGCTTCTAATTTATAGTCACATGCCTCAAATTTCTAATTTATTAGACCCATTTATTTGTGAAGCCAATGAGATTGAATCCAAATTTTACTTCCCGAAAGAATGAGAAACATCATAAATGAACTTAAGAGTTTTCATATAACCCTTCCTTCAGAGAGGAGCAATGATCAAATTTGATTCCAAATTTACAGTATCTTGAAGGATAAATCTCATGAATACAACTTTCTTACCCTATGCTCAGCACAGATCTTACCTGTACCTTAAGAATTTTGTCATTTTTTGGTAAGAATTTGATAATTTTTATGATCACATACTATACTACTGCTTCTATATTATATTACAGAAAGATTGACAAAAGCTATATAATTACAAAGGAAATTATACACTAGATTAGAATAACTCAAATTTCTAAAGTCACTTTTTTGGTTTTTTGATTAACATGTAAAAATAATGACTTATTGCTTATTCTTTGAATTCTTGCTGACAAGTTTGTGGTATTTATCCAGATTTTTATGGTTATGATGTAAATCTTTGAAGAATTTTATATAGGTTTTAATGATTGCTTCCAGGTTGAAATTGTTAGGTTTCTGGTTCAAATATAACCATTCAAAAAATATATATAACCATTTATTTTCTATCTGATTAGAAATACAAATCAAAGTATTCAGCTTATATAACATATTTTATGGGTTCAAATAAAATGTAGGAAACAAGAATAAAGTACATGCCAATTCATCTCTGCTTTGGAGCTGAAGTAGACTGGAATTCTGAGCAGCACAAAAATGGAAACTTTCATACCAAGTTTTTCTTTCATTAGAAATGAAATAACAGTGGCACTGATGCCCAATCCACTTTTCTGGGCAAGAGCAGCAGTCAGACACTAAGAAAAAAAAATGAGATGACTCAGGAGATTTAAATTTTTTCAATGCTACTTATTCATTTAAAAATTGTGTGCCATTTATTATTGTTTTTCTACAAATATTCTTTGGGAATCTTCTATATAAACTATGGTTCAGAGAATATTAACACAAACTAATGAAACATTTTTTTTTTCTATTTAAATATATAATGGTGCACTGCTAGGTTTGACCTGGAATGTCCCCAAAGACCCAGGGGTGAGAAACTTGGTTCCCTGCTTAGTGTCATCAGGAGGTGATACAGGGCCTAGTGGGAAGTTTTAGGTCACTGGGGGCATACCATTGAAGGAGATAGTGGGCCCTGGCCTCTTCCCACTGTCTTGCCATAATGTGAATAGTTCCATTCCACCATGTGACTCCACCATGATGTGGTAACTTGCTATAGGCCAGAAACAGCAGGGTCAACCAATTAGGTACTAACACCTCCAAAACTAGAAGCCAAAATATGTTTTTTCTTTGTAGAAGTTGATTATCTTAGATATTTGTCACAGTTCTAGAAAGCCAACTGACACATACACATTCAATGTAATTTAATCATTTTTACATTAGAGAACTATGAAATGTGACTATCCTACAATCAACAGGCAAACTTGTGTCACTAACTGCAATATTTTTTCATGCATCTGTGTGTGAAAACAAGATACTATCTTTTTAATTCTTTATCAGTCATAGAATTTGCAAAGAATGGAACCTACCTTCTTGGAGTTCTATCATAGATCCTGGAGAGAATGTTGGTTGGATAGTTTGTTTAGTATATGCTGTTAAAAAAAAACATTAAGGATTTACTTAATCAGGTTTTTGGAATAATAATAGGTTTATGGAATAATCAAATATTACAAAGTAGTAAAATGAAATATTTACTATTAAATGATGTAATTGCAATTTTGATCTTTATATAGACTTTCTAGAAAAACTTACAAATTTTCAGCAAAATTCCCAAAGTAGCCATCAACAAAAGGCATATTACTCCCAAGGCCCCAGAAATCAATCTCCACAGAGTGATCTGAGAAACTGTAGAGAAAAAAATGTATATGATGATGATTTAAAGAACAAACACAGGAGCTGAAGTTCATAAGAGGAGAAGCCAATGAGATTGAATCCAAAGAGTTCTTCATTTGGTAACAGAGATATCTTTCCAATTGAAGATTGGAAAATGAAGACATTTTGTTCAAAATGCCACCAATACCAACATTTTTATATATGTTATTCTTCAGTGAGATAATTCATGCATGTTCTTTTCTATGAGTTCTATCTCAGTAAAGTAGATTTCTCACTTATCTTTTACCTTGGCAAAGAAGTCAAAATATCTGCTGTAAGAAGAGATCAACAGGCAGCAAACTGTTTGATGAGCTTATATAACAGACATTTACTGTTTTTCTTTCAACAAAATCACAAGATATGTAATATAATTACCATTAGATGATGAGGAAAAAAAGTATTAAGGCTAGTAAATATCCACCTTACAAATCAAATCAAATTTTGTCTAGGTTCAGAGTCTTTTATTTGACATATTCTGTCATTGTCACAAGAATACTACTAGGGACTGTGCCCCTCCTTAATTTCAATGCAAGATCTGCTCTAATAAACAGGTTTCTGAAGGTACTATAGGTGAGATAACTTGGGAGCATTCTGAAACTGTGTGATGAGAGATGGCACAACCAGTGTGTGGGTTGGAGGCCCAAGTTCAACACAGCACACTGAATTATGACACATAAGTGACTTCTTTCTTTATGCTTTTTAAAAAATCTCATTCAAATTTTTTTCTTTTGCTCTAAAACATTTCAACATTAGTAGATTCTGAATTAAATTAGTACACCCTCAAAGAGTGATATTGTCTATAACAACAGTACAATGTGTCAGTCTGTGTCATTTTTGAATGTCACATGACAAATATTAAATTAAAGACTTTGAAGCATTAAAATCTGACATTCTCTATTTCAGTGCTAGAAATTTGTTGTTTACCATTGAACCACTTATGTTCATGTTTTATTACAAATTTAGAGGTACCCTATCAGAAGCCACTCGAACCGTTGGAAAAGTTTACAAAAGATTTTACTTTATAAAATCACACATGACTTACAAAATGAAGAATCAGGAAAGTAAAATGAATGCAAGGCGACTAATAGACAGAAAGCCTAAACATCCTTTTTAAATTTTAAAGCACTGTTCTGAAATTAGCTAATCTATGAGATGCATTTTTCTGGTTGTTTTTTATGTTTTTCAATTTTATGATGAGGCTGCGCATACCTGCCATTTGAAAAGATGTTCCCGGCTTGATGGAGAGAAGACACAATGTGTCTGCCTTAGCAGGAATGGTGTTAGATCATGAAGCTGAGCAGGAGGCTAAGGCTGGAGAAACTAAATATAAAAGAGAAAGAAAATTTGTGTATTAAAATAATGTTCTTGAATCATCTATTAATGAGAAGCATAGGTATAGATAGTGATATGAATAAGAAGTGGTAAAAATCACAAGCTTCTAAGATGCTCTAGGAACCACAATACAAGAAATCCTCACTATACTTTTGTAATGGAAACACTTGAACCAGAACACAAGAAGGTGAGAAGGAGTTCTTTCCAATGTTTGTGCAGAAAAGTTGTCTTAAAAATTATTTGGAAAGTAGGGAAAAATATGTGCAAACCAGTGATAAATTTATTTAGCATAATAAAGTTCCATGCTGATCTTTCTCTTAATAATAATCTTTATTATTTACCTTGTACTGTGCACAGTTTAAAGCATGTAGCTTTAACCTTGACATCTAAAAATTTTTTAAAATTAACTTCTAAAAAATGGCTAAATAATCAAGATACAAAAAACAGTCGCATTTTAGTAATGGGTAATATGAGACCTAGTAGAGCCGAGTGACTTGATCAAGGTCCCTGAAACTTGAAAGCCAGGCAGTCTTTCTCCAGAGCACACATGCGATATATTTTAAACCAAGCCCATCTCTTTGTATGTATGTATTTTGGAGACATTAATTTCATTTCTTTAGCACAGACTGGATAGTACTTCCATGTCTTATTCTGTTTCTGCCTCATTAACCCAGCCCAAAAGGTGGAACCAGAGTGGCTTCCCACTACTGCTTTATGAACACACAGGTATGTGCACGCATGCACACAAAAGCACATGCCTGTGCTCCAACACTGCCTCAGGTGTTCTAAATCAACATGTCAGTGCCTCATTCACATTAGGCTTAGACATTTCTTTCAACATGACTTGACCATTGTATATGACTAGTTGCTCTATAATTCTTATTTTTACTAACATGGATTATTATAATTATTGTGTTATTCAGATGGTTTAGTTCACTTTTTTGTCCTCAGAAGAGTAACCTTATTGGGTGCCGTAACATGTGCCTGTAATCCTAGCTCCAGAAGCTGAGGCAGGAGGATTACAAGTTCAAAACCAGCCTCAGCAATGGCGAGTCGCTAAGCAACTCAGTGAGACCCTGTCTCTAAATAAAATATAAAATAGGGCTGGGGATGTGGCTCGGTGGTCGAGTGCTCCTGAGTTCAATCCCTGGAACCCCACCCCCAAAAGAGTAACCTTATTCATGAGTAACCAATTATGAAACAGGTGTGGCAGAATAAGAGTCTCGCTCAAGAGCAGGGATTTGGGTCTATGGAGACACCCACTACCATTCATCCCCACACAAAATAAGACTCCCATGTCAGCTTTTTGTGTTTTATATATATTTTTAAGCAATATAATTTGCTATACATTTGTTTTATTATAAGAGATTTTCAACCCCAAAAGAAAAATAATACAAATGCCAAAATAAAGGTTGTGATTTGATTTTCATTTCCATGAAGTCAGAAGTTTAGCCATGAAGTTAAAAGTTTCATCTGTTTAATTTGCATTGTGTGCATATAGCTGATTTCACAGAACCACTAGAATTGCTAAAATATAAATCATTACCAGAGAACATAGTCATGAAAATTCCTCCATTCAGATTTTATGCACATCCTAATGGAAAGAAGTGATTTATAAATGATCCTTTAATCACTTGATCTCTATTCTTTTTCAGGATGGGAGCAAGACAAAGCTGAACTAGCATAAAGTTGTCTGATTTTGCTCATTTTTTTAATCTCATGTAAAATTGCCTTAACTACAAAATAGTTTAGGATTTTGCTTTCAGATTTTGATTTAAATGGTACCAATTTGTAACAGGACTGAAGTAGAGATCACACTAAACTTCAACACTAACAGAACCACCTTTAGAAAAATTTCAGACCAATTGGTGAGACTGTCTTTGTGAGACTCGTACTAGTGACTTTTTTTTTTCCTTTTCATCTTAGTTCACTGACTCAGAAGTAAAAATCCGGTAAAGACATGTTTGATTCAAGAACAATAGGCCCAAGACACAAATAAGAAAACTGAATACATACCAGTAAGCACACAGTTAATTCTTCCTAAATTGTCAGTCCTGGTTGATCCTTTGATTCCTTTTTGTATCTAGACAGTAAATTATTTCATGCCATAGGATCCCTACCACACATCTCTATTTGCAGCAGAATTTTTCATTGTCCTGCCCATATCCCTTGGAATATTTGGGGAACTCTGGAACAATAGTATCAGCATCTCTGTTTCTATGAAATGTGTTTTTTCCCCCCTCTTAAACCCACTGAAAGCCTTGCTGCTCTCACACATGGCAGTCTAGAAGTGCTGAATAGTTATCACCAGGGTGAACCTCAATCAGTCAATCTCCAGATTTGTTATAGTCCAGACAACACTAGCCCTAAGCAAAGAAGTTTTGAAAACTGTTCTTTATCCCATTTCCCAGAATCCCTCAACAGTGTCAACTCCGGTTTCCTCCAAGTAGCTAGATGGAGAGTAAGAGAACATTTATTTTGTTCTGCCTTCCCCTTCCTGAATTAACAGTCTGTTTCCTACCTTTACTTGATATACATACCAAATAAACTTTGCACTCAAAACGTTTGTGAGTCTGTTGCAGAAAGATCCCAAACTGAAACTTCACAGAAAGTTCAGCTGCACTAGAGCTAAATTTATTTTTGAAAAGTTATGTCTTCTTTTCAAAGATGCATCTCCCTTTGCAGCTCCTCCCCTCCTCTGGTGTCCACTGCAAGTAACCACACCCTTCCTCCCCATAATTTCCAGTGCCCTTGTTTAAAGCAAATGATGACTTCAATAACTCAAACATCTTTCAAACTCGAGCAAAGACCTGGCGAAAAGAAAACTATGTCCATTTAATATATGAATGGTGAAATCTTTTCTCAACATTTTATAACTAAAATGTTGCACAACATTCTAGCAGTCCATGTTTCAATAGATCCAAATGGGAATTTATTTTGGTCTCACTACTTCTGACAAATATGTGCATGCTCTGAGTGGAAAGAAAATTGCTGTCACCAGTCTGCTGTCCACTCTCCTTTTCAGAGGTAGGAAGGTCTTCCTGAGAAATAAAGAAAGGATCCTGACCTGGAAACAGCTTTTTGTAAACTTGCTAATGATAAGCTTGTTATCAAAAACTAGTAGATTTTTCTTAGCAAAATCCTTATCTGTGACATGTTTTTAGCAACAAGTATTGCCTGTCTAAATTGTTTATTTTTTTAAAAAAAGTTAGTATATAATCTATGAGTTGATGGAACAAGGTTTCCTAGAAAATGACATAAAAGTTACAGAACCATCTGAGTGACCAAAGAGGATGTGTCATGACCAAAGCATCTATTTTTGTGTAAATAATAAAGCCATCCATTATTTTGTGATCTCATGTTATCTGTTAGTCTGGTCAGAGTGTTTCCTAAAGCAGAAAGCAAGGGCCAAAGTTAGCCCATTGGCAGACCAGACAACTTACTGCTCTGTCCTTACCTGACAATTACTGTATCCCTGAAATTATTAATAAAGTTGGATATTAGGTGAAATCTGTGGTGACTCTTATGAGTCTAATTTGACAATTCAGTCCTTTGTGCTATATTCTTGAGAACTGGTAAGTTGTATCCATGTGGTTAGTGAGAAGTAATGCATCAAATTGTATATGTAAAATCAAACACCTCTGCCACTCATATGAACTCAAAGCAAAAGTTATCATTGCCCCTTCTCAAATCCATAGGAAATTTGTACTTTGGCACCTCTTAGTCTGGGGCTTTCTTTTCCCCTCCTGTGCTGACATCTTTCCTGTACTCGCACAAAGGAATTCTCCAGACCTGACATATAAATACTCCAGCATTTTTTTGCTTCTCTAAAATGCAGGGACTATGTGGGGTTGCATGTTTGAAAGGAGGAAATGTGTGAAAATGGTGTTTCCCGCCCTTAAGACTAAGAGAAACTCCCTGAAAAATAAGGGAAAGAAGAATAAGCATAATGGTGTAACCGTGGAGGGGTGAGGAAGATAAAAGAAGAGATCAGAGATGCAGGACTGTGTGCCACTGACATGAGGAAACCAGGCTGTGAGAAGAGAGGCCACGCTGGGAGATGCTCGTGTGCCACTCATGCCAGTGCTTCCCTTCGTGTAGTCATTATGGGAGTTGAGTAAATGTCTGAAAAAAATTCACCCTCTTTGCAGAGGACTACTAACACATTTCCTGCTTCCAGGGGATATTCTAATTGGGATTTTTTTGTTATCTGGAGGTAATTTCTTTTCAAAAGAAATCACATTCATATAATTTAACATCTAGTCACCCCTGTTTCTTGACATATTCAAGAATTGTTGTAAGCCTTAAGCAACCAAAAATGAAATAAAATAAATAAAAATTAAAAATTCAGAATAAAGTAGCCATTGTTTTGTTTAGACAAAAGAAGTATGAGATTCATCCTTGGATGCAAAAGTAATAAAGTATCTTTATATACCTTCCCAGAGAAAGTGACTAGAACTAGAAAACAGAAAAGAAATGCTACACCTGGGGGAAGGATCCAAGTGAGCACAAGTGGAAAATAGAACTGTTAATTTTCATCATAAGACTTCTGTACTATGGACTTCTAAAACATATGTATATGTTTACTTTATGAAAAAAAAATAGACAAGCAGGACACAGTAGTGCATGCTTGAAATCCCAGTGACTCAAGAGACTGAGGCAGTTGGATTGCAAGTTCAAGGCCAGACCCAGCAATATAGTGAGACCCTGTCTTAAAATAAAAAATACAAAGGGCTGGGGATGTAATTCAGTGATAGAGTGTTGTACAATCCAATCCCCAGTATATTAAGAGAGAAAGAGAGAGAGAGAGAGAGAGAGAGAGAGAGAGAGAGAGAGAGAGAATACAATTAAGCAAAAAATAAATCTTCAAGATGTCAAGACACATAGTTTTGAAATCACTTTAATGCTCTAAATGCTTTGAGAGATGGTATTTTCTAATCCACGCCTATCACCATGACGTTTATTGTTTTTCTGATTTGCACCTTGAATAATTCAAGGGCAAAAATGATTCTGGTTTAATAATTCCATTCCTTAGAATTCAAGAAAAAAAATGGAGATTTTCTAGTCTTGGCATATTGTGTAATGAGATGGCGAGATCAAATCATCTATGCCCTCAAATATATTATTAATGCTAGAAATACACTATTGTAGAATAGAGGACGGGAACTGAGAGAGAGGGAGGAGGGGAGGGCTCTGGGAAGTACTAGAGAATGAAGTCTACTAAAATATGTCCACGTATGAATATATCACATATATAATTATAATGCACTAATTAAAAAAATAATAATAATAGGTGGGAGATTAGAGTAGAGCAAGCAGATTGGGGAGGGAGGAGAGGAAAGGAAAAATACTGGGGAATGAGTTTGATCAAATATGTCACGTGCATGCACAAGTATGGCATAATGAATCCCACTATTATATGTAATTATAGTGAAGTACTAAAAATATGCTATTACATGCAAAATAAAAATGTTAGTCCAAATTTCTTAAGATATTTCTGTACCATTACCATTAAAAGTGAGTTGTACAATATTCAGCATATAATATTTAGAGACAGAGCTTTCTGGTTTAATTGGAGGGAAAAAGGACAAGTTAGATTTGTGTTACAAAGTTGCTTTCCTAAGTTATTAATATTTCTCTGCCTGACATGCTTGGCAGTCAATACTATAGCACTAGGCTTTGCAAAAAGAAAATGCTTTTTCATATGGTCATTAAAAAGACCAGAAGCTAGAAGCTCAAATTTGCTTCCTCCTTTGTTTAGTAATGGGTGGGATTTATAGGAAGGGAAAGGGGAGAAGTTGCTTGTTAATTGGCTGGCAAGTTTTAGGGTTATTTTGTGCAGGCATAGATGGTCATCATGCCTCTTCACAGGTTGCATAATTGGAGGGCAGTTATGTGCTTGTAACCTCAAAACGTCTTTAACCAGATGAGCTGGCTTCTTCAGTACCTGTCCATTCTTAAAAAGCTGTTTCCAAACAGTGCATGAGTGGATTCTGAACTCTTTTCCTGAAAGAAAACTGAAGAACTTTGTTATTTAAGGAACTTATTTCCAGGTGTGTCCAGGCTTCAGCTGATTTAAGTACTTCAGGACATCACAACTGAAGGCAACTGTAGATTAGACCTTAACGTGTTCTGTTGTTTACGTGGTCGAAACAGCACAGATTCTGAGTGGAGCCCTAGCAAAACACCTTTCTTAAAAGGATGGGCCAATTTCAATGTTTGTGTCTTTCATATTATTCCACATCTTCTATCAGTAATGTCAAAAGATACATCATTTTTAACAAAACATAAATTATAATTATTATACTGCAAGATATTTGAATTGCCTGTTAAATAATACAATAAGATTGAAATCTCGTTTTACATTGAAACTAGGTTTTAAAATTATAATCGCCTATTTCATCTTTAATCACCTAAAGGCCAAAGCATTAACCTAATGTAATTTTAAGTGACACATCTCAAGGTATGAAAATTAATACACATGCTTCATTCATGATTAGGATAATTTCATTTTCATGGAAGCATAGGTGTCTATATTCTAATGTAAAAGTAGATCAGTTTTAGTAATTATAAATTTCCTGAATTTCATTCACATTTATAAAAACCTGATTTTTATGATATTTATGCAATATGTTAAGGTTTATGATGTCAGTTTTATAGTGAGTGATTTAAGTAAAAGTAATAACCAGATAACCTGTTCAAAAGTCCATTCAGTGTCCTCTATTTTGTACCATTGGTCTACCAGTCTGTTTTGATGCCAACACCATGCTGTTTTTGTTACTATTGCTCTGTAGTATCGTTTAAGGTCTGGTATAGTGATGCCACCTGCTTCAGTCTTCCTGCTAAAGGATTGATTTAGCTACTCTGGCTCTCTCATTTTTCCAGATGAATTTCATGACTGCTTTTTCTATTTTTATGAGGAATGTCATTGGGATTTTGATCAAAATTGCATTGAATCTGTATGGTGCTTTTGGTAGTATGGTCATTTTGAAAATATCAATTCTGCTGATCCAAGAGCAAGGTAGATCTTTCATCTTCTAAGGTCTTCTTTGACTTCTTTCTTTAGGGTTCTGTAATTTTCATTATATAGATATTTCACCTCTTTTGTTAAGTTGATTTCCAAGTATTTTTTAAGGCTATTGTAAATGGGGTGTGTTTTCCTTATTTCCCTTTCTGAGGACTTGCCACTGATATATAGAAATGCACTTGATTTATGGGTGTTGA
This sequence comes from Marmota flaviventris, assembly GCF_047511675.1. Lineage (NCBI taxonomy): Eukaryota > Metazoa > Chordata > Mammalia > Rodentia > Sciuridae > Marmota > Marmota flaviventris. The sequence continues at coordinate 99,511,962 of NC_092500.1, forward strand.
TTTTCTATCCTGCTACTTTGCTGAATTCATTTACTAGTTCTAGAAGTTTTCTGGTGGCATTTTTAGGGTGTTCTAGGTATAGAATCCACAAAATTACTATTATCTTATATTAGATAAAGGTGCTAAAACATTCATTGAAGAAAACATAGCCTCTTAAAATGGTGCTGGAAAAACTGGAAATCCATATGCAATAAAATAAAATTAAACCCCGATCACTCACCATGCACAAAACTCAATTTAAAATGGATCAAGGACCTAGGAATAAAACCAGAGACTCTGCGTCTAATAGAAGAAAAACTAGGCCCTAATCTCCATTATGTGGTATTAGGCCCAACTTTCTTAATAAGACCCCTTTGGTGCAAGAATTAAAATCAAGAATCAATAAATGGGATGGACTCAAACTAAAAAGTTTCTTCTCAGCAAAAGAAACAATTTGTGAGGTGAATAGAGAACCTACATCTTGGGAGCAAATCTCTATCCCTCACACATCAGATAGAGCACTAACCTCTAGGGTATATAAAAAACTCAAAAAGCTAAGCACCAAAAAAAAAACCCCCAAAACCCAATCAATAAATGGGCCAAAGACCTGAACAGACACTTCTCAGAAGATGATATACAATCAATCAACAAATATATATATATATATAAATGTTTATCATCTCTAGCAATTAGAGAAATGCAAATCAAAACTACTCTAAGATTTTATTTCACTTCAGTCAGAATGGCAGCTATTAGGAAGACAAACAACAAAAAGTGTTGGTGAAGATGTGGGGAAAAAAGTACATTCATAGACTGCTGGTGGGACTGCAAATTGGTGCAGCCAATATGGAAAGCAGTATGGAGATTTCTTGGAAAATTGGGAATGGAACCACCATTTGACCCAGCTATCCCTCTCCTGGGTCTATACCCAAAGGATTTAAAAACATCATAATATAGGGACACAGCCACATCAATGTTTATAGCAGCACAATTCACAATAGCTAAACTGTGGAACCAACCTAGATGCCCTTCAATAGATGAATGGATTAAAAAAGTGGCATATATACACAATGAAATATTACTCAGCAATAAAAGAGAATAAAATCATGGCAGTTGCAGGTAAATGGATGGAGTTAGAGAAGATAATGCTTAGTGAAGTTAGCCAATCCCCCCCAAAAAATGCCAAATGTTTTCTCTGATACAAGGAGGCTGATTCATAGTAAGGTAGGGAGTGGGGGGGCGTGGGAGGAATAGACAAAATCTAGATAGGGAAGAGGGGTGGGAGGGGAAGTGAGGGGTTATGGGGTTAGAAATGATGATGGAATGTGATGAATATTATTATCTAAAGTACATGGATGAAGACACAAATTGGTATGAATATACTTTGTATAGAACCAGAGATATAAAAGATTGTGCTATATTTGTGTAATAAGAATTGTAATGCATTCCACTGTCATACACAAATAAAAAAATTTAGAAAAAGGAAAAAAAGTCCATTCAGTGACTAAACAATCAAATTCAAAGTGTTTATCTTAATTTTGAAGTATTTTTCATGAATTCCCAAAGAACACTGTGGTATACTTAGTTTGAGAACATACTGACTCATATCTACTCTCTAGATGAAATAGACTAGAATGTGGAGAATCACAGAGGGTTTAGTTCTCAATCAAAAGTTTTGTTTTAGTAATTAGGAAGTAACCCATGGATCTGTTCCCCATGTACTCTTTACCAGAACAGGGTCATAGAGAGGGAGAGACAACATCAGATTGAAATGAAGAAAGAACTCATGTGGAATTGAACTTTGATCATGATCTTAGAGAATAAATAAGACTTGGAAATACAGATGTGATTATTATGAAATGAATTACAGGTAACTGTCCCATCTGATTTGAAGACCTAAGAGAGAGAAACAAAATTCAACAAACTACAATCTTTCTTTTTACCATTTTGAAGGAAAGATATATATGTTATATACATATTCATATATATAAATACATAAATCAATCATTTAACTGTCATAATTTCAGAAACAGAACACTTTGAGAGTTCCCTAGAAATCTTATTTAACCTTTCAATGACTACCCTCTTTGTATTTCCAGGCATCAGCACCGTCTTAGCCTCTAGTACTGCAGTTTAGTTTGCCTACTTTTGAAATGCATGGAACTAGAACAATATAATGTGAACTCCTTTGTTGCTAGATTATTTTGCTTTGGTTCTTGTGATTCATTGAAGAACTCCATTCTATCACGTTGATCTTGAGTAAGAATAGATAGAAACCACTTTAGTCAGTGGATAGTAAAAACTGATTAGCTTAAATCATGTGGGCCCCTGTTTGTGCATTGGAGTGAGGCCAACTTCATGCAAAACAAAATGGGATAGCAAGATTATCTAAAGAAAATTTTGAGGCACTGAACTTCTGTGAGGATAAACTTAAGCAAATTGGTAATGACTGTTAATACATTTTTGTGTCTGTTTTGTTTTTATTTAGTAATTTTTTTCTAAGAATTGGTCTTTCTGAATAAGTCTTTCACTAATCTACATGTACAAGTTTATTGTGAAGCATAGTAACTGGGAAAAGATGAGAATGAGGAGTACACGTGTGAGTATATTGTGTTGAGAAGTCTTCGCATCTAGATTCAGCAAGTACAAGTTATATTACAATGACCTCCATGAGCTTTGATCCAGAAATAGCATCTACCATCTCTGATGTAGAGTAAATCTTATATTAAATAATATAACAGAATTTGACCTCAATGAGAAAACCAGCCACGAAATTGTAACATAAGAAGCAAAGGAAAATGAGGATAGCTATTGCTAATACCAAGGAAATAACAGTACATCTGTTAACTTCTGTTTTTTTTTTTTTTTTTAACTTCTATGTTGAAATGAATATAGAGTGAGAAAAAGTTGTGACAAAGTCTAGGGTGCTTTCTGTACTACGTACATGTGTAAATGGGGTGAAAAATTGTTACCAATTATTTTGTCACTTTGAAATATGTTTAGTATAGAAAAGAGGATAAATATTAAAACTCTTATTTACCAATTTTCATATTAATGATTTGGTGCAATAGGGGAGAAATTAAACACTTGTTTGGTTCAGTATAGGATAATTTTTAACATATTACATTCCACTTCCAGTGCTTGTGTTGCATTTTATTTCAATATATTTGTGTGTGTATGCAAATGTGTACATATGTACACACATACATATATAAACACATGTATGTGTCTCTTAATGAAATATTTGATGTTCATATAATTTACTGATAAAGAAATTAATACATGATGAATTTCATGTTTAATACTTTCTTTTTTAAACTAGATTTTTATGTTTATACAAAGCAGTTGGGTTCATCCTTACAAACTCAGACACGCATGGAAATTGATATCAATTTCTAATACTTTCTAAAATGAAAAAAAGATCATACAAATATACCTAGAAATAGGAAATTATTTATATGCCTTTTAATATTCTTCTTAGAGTTAAATATTTTGGCATCATTTCAAATTAAATAGTCCATTTCATATTGGTCATTCAGTTTCAGCCCCAAACATTTCAAGAATCAGCTAGGAGTGTGCTGTATGGGTCTTGCTCTGGCTTCTCTAGGAATAGAAATGGCCACTGTAGCCCCAGTTTAAGTAAAGAGATATTTATCAGGGTAGAAATGCTGATTTTCAGTTCTTAGGCAATGCCATGTTTTAATTCAGTCTCTGATATGTTCACCAATGGCTTTGCAGTTATACTTTGGGTTTGGATACTCCCTTGTCTTTATGATTATGTTATCATTTTACAGTTTCAATATTAACTGATAGTTATGAATTCACTCAAAGATATTGACCAAAGACATTACAAAAGGAAAAATTTCCCTTCTGCGACTATGTTAAGTTAAAAGTACCAAGAGACCCACTTCTCACCAGAGGAAATAAACAGATTAAAACAAAAAACAAGTGAAACCAAAGCAGCAACCAAATTTGCATCTATCTCTGGAATAGCTTTCTCAGAGTCAAATGAAAGAAATAACAAGGTGCAAGTTCTGTATACATGTAGATCTCTCTGAGCACTAGATGCTGCCTGATATCTTTTTTACAAAGTAGTGATGTCTACACTAAGTGTCCAAATAATGGTGACACAATTGGCCAGATATATTTTGAAAACATATTGGCTCCCTGATTGCTCAGGAAATTACTAGGAAGGGATTTATAAAGCTGAGTGGAGAAAACATCACTTTTTTCAACACCTCTTACTTTCAGGGCTAACATATATCTTTTTTTTTCAAAATAACAGGTTAGTGGGCCACATGGGACTCAGCAAAGTTTAAGAACCTCAGGAAAAAGCTGCAGAGCTCAGCTGTGGCTGAGGCATGTCACCTCCTGTGTAGTTGCTGATAGCTTCTCTGTGGTGAGCCTGTGGGTAGGCCTTTGGGTTCTCAAACTGAAATAGCATACCGAAGTTGTCAGATTGGTCTGCTCTTGAACTCTAGAGTTCAAGCACTGTGACTAAGCATCTGTGAAATGGCACCGAGCCCCTTTCTTGGCTTTTAGGCAAAAATGTGTGCATTGCCGAGCTCCATAGTCATCTGCTGATGAAATGGGCAAGAAGAAACAGCGACATAAGAAGTAAAAAAGATTCCCTAAGAATAATAAGACACACCAGCACCCAAACAGGAAATTCAGAATCAGATCAGTGAAAACCTGTCATCTAAAGAGAACACCTTTTAACTTTTTAAGATGTCAATGAGTGTTAAAAATTTTGCACATTTCCAAGCTTCAGTAGCCTGAGGCAAAAATGAGAAAAATTCCATATGAAAGACTGTTGTTAAGATTTTAAAATTTACCTTCTAATGCTTTAATAGTGAAGTGTTCTACTTTGTTACTGTTAACAACTTTTGTGTTTACTCTCTGCTGGGCTTAGTGTTACATTATTTTGCAAGACTTATCTAATGTTTAGAAACCCTAGAATATTGATAGTTTTATTTCTTGAATTTCATAGTTGAAGATAGGATTATCAAGGAGTCAACTGAGCTGGGAATGGCTGAACTGAGTCTCACTAAATTTTGTCTTCCTCTTCTAAATCAAAAAGTAGAGACTAATTTACATAATTGTAAGAAAATTATATTTTATTTTTCCTTAATAATCCTGGACATTTTTTGATCTTCATTTAAATTTAAACATGTAAATAACTATAGATATGTGGAATATGTTTATTATGATATCTGCACATATGTGTGCATATATAAGCATCTACATAAACTGAAGTATGTTGTCTAGTTTTTCTTACTGAAAAAAAATCAAGATTTAAGCAGATAAACTAATTAGTGACAAAAATTTGCATAACCTAGTAGTGGTATTTAAAGTCCTAGTAAGCTTTAAGATATATGCTGTATTTTCTGTTTTCCAGTTTCATGCCTCTGTCTCCTAAGAAATATAATTTAATTTTAAAAAGGATCTATCTAAATATACCAGTGTCTGTTACTGAAATTTATGATACTTCAGGATATAAAATAATTCACTGAGGAAGATATAAGCCACAGGAGTGTATGATTCTTTTTTTTTTTCCTTGAACACAGACACTTGGGTATTTTTCTTTCTTTCTTTCTTTCTCTTTCTTTCTTTCTTTTTTTATATAACACCTTTCTATTTTAGTTTTGAAAATTAAATTTTTTTATTCTAATTTGTTATGTATGACAGCAGAGTGCATTACAATTCATATTACATATGGTCCTTTATAGAATTTATTTAGACTTATTTGAAGTTAGGTTTCATGGTTGGAGAAAAAAATTCTATCTTGTTCCTTCTTTTTTTTAAAGTATTTTTTGGTGTGTGAGAGTGTGTGTGCATGTATATGTGGTAGGAGAGATAAGGACTCTAACCAGAAAGATATAAATGTGAGAAATAAGCATTATAACTGATTGTAGCAGCTAAAGTTTATTTACTATTGACTATATGTGGCTATCTTGTTTACAATGGTCTAAGCAGACACTAACGGGAAAATGATGTGAATACATATTATTTCTTGGTTAAATATCTCTAATATCAGTTTTATATAATTACAGCACAATTTTATTAAGAACCTAATAAAGCTGCAAACAACATGCTCAAGTTCAGAGATAAAAGATGTAGTTTAAGTCAGCTTCTTGAGACAAAGTGGGAAATATTAGTCATGTCTTGGTTGAGAAAACCTTTCCTGATGGTATTAAGACACTTGCTATTTTTACCTTGCTATTTTAGAATAGTCAAAAAATTTTTCTCATATATGCTAAATTTTATAGCACATTTTAATAATTTTTTCTCTATTAGAAAATCCTTCAGAGTCCTGAAAACTGAAAGAGAAAGAAATAGCCTGCACCTTGTTTACTTTATCCAAGTGCTTGAAATGAGGGTTAATTCTCTTACTATTTCCAGTGGTTGACATGAAGTGAAAGTAAGTGTTGGGTGTTGTTATTCACTACGGAAAATTGTATGAATATTAATTAACATGTGGAGGCATCTCCGAAGGTGTTACATTTTTGCAATTTACTAGTCATATCTTTAAAATGATATGCTAAATGTTTTGAAACCACCTTTAGAGATCATTTGAATGATTTTCTCTCCCCTTCAATACTGTATTAACAAAATAATATTTTCCCTTACAATAAAATGATAAGATTTTCATTGATATAAAGCAGAAGCATCTTTAATGGGAAAGTAAAGCGCTGATATTAGAATTACTTAACGTTTTTAAAATCAAGTTTTAAGAAATATTGTATAATTAGATTATTAAAATGTTTAGCATTAACACTTGTTCTAAAAATATTTCAGGCTAAAATAGATTTCTTTAGTTAGAAAAAATTACTGGGTATTTGCTAAGTGACTGACATTCTTCTGGATACTACAGATACAAAAGAAAGAAATATATTTATTTTATTACATGGACAATAAAAACACACAAAAAAAGTTAAAAAAGTTTATTGGATAAAAATAAAGCACTAGAAATGTAAAACAAAAGTGAGCCAGGGGTGAGGTGTGACAATAAAATTTTAAATCATGAATGAGGAAAAAATAACTGAGCAAAGCACATGCAAATAGACAAATGGGCAAGCCACAGAGGTTGGGGAGAAACACTAAATCTTCCATGGAGCCCACATTAAGATGCAAGTATTCATTTAGCTCATGTTTTCTGGAATACACCTAAAATTGTTACTAAGAAATTTATATTCTAATCCCAGAAGTGCTTCCTTATAAAATATGGCTATATACCAAGAATGACCAAGATTTTACCAAGAATCCTAAATTAGATGTATCTATCATATTTATATTATTCTTAAAGTTTATGTGCCTTTACAAGAAAACAGTTCTTTGGACCTTATAAATTTCTTATGAATATAAACCAAAGGAATAAAAACTTCATTGTCAGCTCTGGTCTATGGTGATGCTGGTGACAAAAATTTACATCTGACATTAAGATATGGAAAATCACATCTTCCTGTGGAAAGATATTTGTACATAAAATGCCAATTTGGCCTCTATTTGCTAAAGAGGCTATTGGAATAAATACTTCTGATATTTTGTGTGCTTATTGTGTCACAAAACACTGAGGGCAAATTCTCTCATGATTTGCATAACATTTTTGCAATTTATCAGTAAGAAGTATGAACATGGAGTGAGAAAATTGAGTGATTTGCATTTATGCATGTTACTTATTTAATGAACACCAATAAATACATATTGTCTACCATGCATGAAATTCTAAAGAATTCTCATTTAATAGCTACTAATCTTATCCTATCCATCTATCCCAATGGCTCTCTAATCTAACTTCAAACACGTGCCCTGTACTGGACATTCATTACTTTAGGTGTAGTCTCTCCAAGGCTTTTTAAAAAGTTTTTCTTAAAATTTGTTTTAATTAGTTACCCATGACAGTACAATGACCTTGACATATCATACATTTGAAATAGATGGGATATAATACCTCATTTTTCTGATTATACAGGTTGCAGAATCACATTGGTCATGCATTCACATATATACACACAGTACTAATAATGTCTGTTTCATTCTACTATCCTTCCTATCTCCCCAACCTCTCCCCTCCCCTCCCTTCACTTCTCTCTACCTAATCTAGGGTAACACTATTCTTTTTTTTTTCCTCACATCTTCACTCATGTATTTTGTATAACAATGAGGGTCTCCTTCCACCATCCATGCAATTCCCTTTCTCCCTTCCTTTCCCTCCCACCCTTCTTCCCTATGTAGAGGTAATCTTCTTCCCATGCTCTTCTTCCCTACCCCATTTTGAGACACCCCTTTATATCAGAGAAGATATTCGGCATTTGTTTTTTTGGGATTGGCTAACCTCACTTAGCATAATCTGCTCTAATGCCATCCATTTCCCTGCAAATGCCATGATCTTATTATTTTTTAGTGCTGAGTAATATTCCATTGTGTACATATGCCACATTTTTCAATCCATTCATCCATTGAAGGGCATCTAGGCTGGCTCCACAGTCTAGCTATTGTGAATTGTGCTGCTATAGTATATAGTCCAAGAAGAGGAATAGCTGGGTCAAATGGTGGTTCCATTCCCAGCTTTCCAAGGAATTTCCATACTGCTTTCCAAATTGGCTGCACCAATTTGCAGTCCCACCAGAAGTGTATGAGTGTATCTTTTCCCCCCACAACTACCTTATATTAGACAAAGATGCTAAAAGCATACAATGGAGAAAGGATAGCAACTTCAACAAATGGTGCTGGGAGAACTGGAAATCCATATACAACAAAATGAAATTGAATCCCTATCTCTCACCATGCACAAAAGTTAACTCAAAATGGATCAAGGATCTAGGAATCAAACCAGAGACTCTGTGTCTAATAGAAGAAAAAGTTGGCCCTAATCTCCATCACGTGGGGTTAGGCCCCAAGTTCCTTAATAAGACACCTATAGCACAAGAATTAAAACCAAGAATCAACAAATGGGATGAATTCAAGCTAAAAAGTTTTTTCTCAGCAAGAGAAATAATATCTGAGGTGAATAGGGAGCCTACATCCTGGGAACAAATTTTTACCCCTCACACATCAGATAGAGCTCTAATCTCTAGGGTATACAAAGAACTCAAAAAGCTAAACACCAAAAAAAAAAAAATCACAAATAACCCAATCAATAAATGGGCCAAGGACCTGAACAGACACTTCTCAGAAGAGGATATACAATCAATCAACAAATATACGAAAAAATGTTCATCATCTCTAGCAATCAGAGAAATACAAATTAAAACTACTCTAAGATACCATCTCACTCCAAGGCTTTTAATCATTAAAAAACCTAGCTATATTTATTTTAAAGCAAAGCTTTATACAGTTATGGCAGGCCTAGCATCTAAAACAAGCACACAATAAGGCATAAGCATGCTCAAATTAAGAAATTGCTGCAACCTCTATTGTGCAACAAAATTGAATTTCTATCACTACAGCTCCATGTGTCTAGAGAAGGGGAAGACAAAAGGAAAATATACATATATACTATTGAACACTGACTCTGCCACAGTGCTTGTCTGGTGGTTATCTATCTCTGTTAGGCCTGCCAGAAAAAGTAACATGATAGCCAGGATTTGATCCTTCTTATTTTCTTTTATATTCATAATCTTCAAATTGTGTCTAAGCTCCAGTGACTTTCAAAGTAATTATTTTTTAAAGAATGAATATGTGAATGCATTAAATGAAGGGGTTAATTAATAAATGAGCATACATATGTATACACACACATATATACATACTTATGGAACAGAGACCATTATTTATTAGTTACAGTAAGTGGAGAGATTAGGGGAAATCTCTGGATTCTGATATGATCCTGGCCTACTGTTCCTGTGCGACCACAGTCGCCAGCTCAGTATACTCCATGTGTATAACAGGTGTGGCTGACACATCACCCTGTACACAACAGAATATTTCCAAACACAGAGTCACTGCCACTTGAAGTAAAAGTTCACACCTACACTAGCTTTGATGTGACTGTATAATCTTGGGGACAAAGTAGAGGGTAGTGGGCAGAAGGAATATCATGTTTGACAAACAAGATGCCACTGCAAACGATATTGGGAATCAAAGCATTGTACCTGACCAAGGAGCAGAGGATGTAGCTCAGAGAGGAAAGAAGGGGACCAAAAGTAAAGTTCACAAGTATGGATGTGGCCAATCACTATCGCTTTAGCTATAATATTTGTGTTACCATTCCAGCAAGTGTGACCACAGGAGACACCACCAAAAATCATAACCATGGTGATATTTACTCACCAAAAGAATAAGAAAGAAGAAGAAAAGTCAAAGAAAAATACATGAGGGCCATAAAGCATTGATTGGATGGTACATACTAGAATTATTTTCCATGAGATCCTTTTTACCTGGGATTTTCTTCTGAGTGCTGCCATATCTAATAAACTAGGTATGGTGAAGGGGAAATAGATAATACTTTGCATTAAGCCTAGGTACAGTATCTGATTCTTGTGTCTTGATCACATTATTTCTGTTGAAGTAGAATAGATGCACTAGTAAAATACATATTTTTTCTGTTAATATAATTTTACCAGTCTTATGGAATAACAAAGAAGGATGGTTACTATGTCAGTATGTATAGAAGCCACAGAAGTTTAGAGAAATGAAGAAAACATAAGTGCCAAATTGTTATCCTTATTATTTTAGTAACTCTAAAACCATCAAAATGATTAAATTGAAGTAAATAATTGTTTTTTTTTAAATTTTTTAATATTTATTTTTTAGTTTTTGGCAGACACAACATCTTTGTTTTTTGTATGTGGTGCTGAGGATCGAACCTGGGCCGCACGCATGCCAGGAGAGCGCGCTACCGCTTGAGCCACATCCCCAGCCCAGAAGTAAATAATTGTTTATTTCATATCTTTTAAAGATGCTTATCTAACAGAACAATTTAAAGAAATAGAAATTTTACAATTGGGATTTTAAACCAAAGCCTTCTGTATCACTCAAATTTGTGCTTGTGTCTCTAGTTATCTCCATGTGCCTAGAGATATCTGAAAATATTGTTGTTCTAATTGGACATTTATATTGTAATAAGATGAAAAACTAATCTGCAAAATTTATGAAACCATTCTATTTCTTTTGTAATCATACAGTTTTTCTTTCCATATAAAATCTTTGCTATTGCTTAACACTAAATTTTAATAATTTTATAGGCCATGCATGTATGTACACACACATACACACACACACACGATGTACAATGATAGTAACAATCATATAACTATATATAACATAGGATCTTTACTATTCAACATTCTAACCTTATCTCAGGGGCCTTATCTCACTGCTTAATTCAGAAATCATTTATTATAAGTTTCATAAAATGAATATTCTCCTAAATACTATCAGTGTTATTTCATGAAAAGTCATGTAAATAAAACTATCTGCTCAACAAAATTATAGCATACTTTAGTGACACTGGAATGTATTTGTATAGATATCATTTTTATTATATCAAAGATATAAATTTACATTATTTTATGTATAAAGCTTGGCAGTGCTGTCAGGACATGGGATTAAAAAAAGTAACTTTCATCTCTACTATGACATTGTAGGATAAATAAGGTGCTTCTTACAAATGTAGCCTTGTTTCTCTTTACATGTTTCAGAAAAATAAATTTCTTTTGATTTGTAAGATAGACAGGCTTGTTGCATCTGAGGTCTAGGAAGCTGAAACCTAAAACAGAAGAAATATCACAGTTATAATGGAATTCTATACAATCTCAAAGGGAATATACAACTTTTGTTTTATGCAAATTTTAAAATTACGATTTTTATGTAATTTAACAAAATTTAATTTCTGTCACTTAGTGGCACATACAAGTAAAATTTTAGTAAATTGAAAAGTTGATAGATTATAGAGGAACAGGCCCAGGAGTGGGCTATCTCCTCCCTGGCTCCAGAGAAAGGGAAACTGCCTCAGTTTCAAAGGGAAGGGCCATCTCCTCAACTACATCAGTCTAGGATACCACCATGGAGGGTCAAGGGTTCACGGCCACCATTCTGGTGGGGCCAGAGGATAGAATACTGCAATGAATCAAAAAGAATTATTCTTGAATCTTAAAATTTAATGGACTTTTCCCTAATAAATTTCAGACTTACTTGGGATTCATTATGACCCCTTTATTCTGTCTGATTTTTCCTTTTGGAATGGAAATATTTGTCCTATTTTTGTCCCACCCTTATGTCCTAAGATACAATAAATTATTTGGTTTCCTAAATTCTCAGCAGGAGAGGAATTTTGCCACAGAATGATTCATGTACCAGCTCTGATTTTGATGACAGTTAGATGAGATTGTAGACTTAAAGTTGATGCTGAAATGATTGAAGACCTTTGGAGTTGTTGAGAATGTATTTTGCATATGAGAAAGATGGAAAGTTTGGGGAGTCAGAGGGCAATGTATTATGGATTGAACTGCATTTCCCCAAAACTCAAATGTTCAGATCCTCAGAAAGTTTGGAGATAGGGTCTTTGAATGGGTGATGCAAAATGAAATAATTATGATGAGCCCTAATTCAATATGACTGGTGTCACAAGAGAAGGAAACCTGGGCATAGTGAAAAGATATAGGGAGAAGATGGCTGTCTGAAAGTCAAGGAAGAGAGACCTCAGAAGAAATCAACCTGCTGACATCTTGATCTCAGCCTCTGAGAGAATATGTGTCCTCCGTTTATACTACCCAGTCTGTGGTACTTGGTTATGGAAGCACTAGAAAACGAATGTGGTTTATAAGAAAGATTCTCAGGGAGAGCAGATTAAGGAATTAAATGTTAGTTACTTCTAGAATCTACAATTCTGTATATAAGATTGGTTTCAAATCATTGTTTCTTTCCTCTGTTACTCAAATGTCCTTGAAATTAAGGCCCAGGTATCCTTCATTAATGTTCTTTTTGATAAATGCAGTTCCTTGAGGCAAACATTATACTTAAAGTAAGCCCTTTATGTCAGGTAGATACTTACAAATAAGGGGGCAGAGCTGAATCATTTTCCCATACCCACTGATGGAAAATTTCATTATAGTAGGCTCCAATCCAAAAGAAAGAGTTCAAAGAGAAGAAATTCTGGTGGTAAGAAAAAAATACACAAATTATTATTTTTTCATCAACTGCATGAAAGAACCTTTAAAAAAATTCAACATCATATGTATATTTATTCAATTCCTCCAGCCCACAAAATCATTAATGTATCCTGTAGTACAAGACTATTTTAGATGCTGATGAGTAGCAGTGAAAAACACAACATCCTCATTTTATGGGAGATACAGAAAATAAATAAATTTTTTTGAGTAAAAATAATAGTGTTGGTTTGAAGAAGAAAGGAGTGAGCTTTTTAAAAGAACAAAACCATCACAGATTTCTTGGAGATTAATTTTACCCCCATTATCTACCTCTTTGGGTGCATAATAAAAAGGATCTTCTCTATTAGGAAAACTGACACAATGGGACCTTTACTTCAATGCTGATGCACATTTAGGACCCATTCTCCATCTTCTCACATAGTGTTCCAGATTCGGATGTACTGGTCACACAATGGTATTAGATTTGGAGCTACAAAGGCTATACCCTATTAGTGCTGGGATATACCAGGTTCCTTTTCTTTGACTGAGGTATTCCTTATAATATCTGGCTCTCTCTGGATTTATTATTTATAATTTTTATAAAGGTAATATCAAATATTATTTCAAAATATTTTTCTTTTTTTTTACCCACCACATAGACCTATATTTTGCATGTGAAAATGGAAACAAAAGATAAATGAGTATTATCCTTCAGCTATTGGTCTAGTGCTGAATTTGGGCAAATGTTAAAGATTCCTCAGTTCAATCTAGTTAATCAATCTCATATATCTCTCATATTATTATGACACTCGGTAAAAACTCACCATCTCATCTCTGTTTATCTTTAGGAGGCTGGAATTTAGAGATAAGCAGACATTTTGACTCTCCCTCCAAGATAACTGTTCCTTGGAGAAGTAATAACAATTGCATCGGAACCAGACCCAATTCTTTGGACAAGGATGACAGCAAGGTCCTAGGCAAAGATTCTTTGTCATTGCACTGAGAAGATACACAAACTCTGATTTTGTTTATTATTTGTTAAAAACACACCTTATAAATATACACTTTATGATAGCATAGGAATCTTACGTAAAGATGATAAAAATAGCTGAACCATTAGTTTTCTTACCTCTATATCATTATAGCATTTAGAGACTGAAATACCTTCATGTTACATCACCAGATTAATTTTTTTGGCTGGAAATTTTGACCTTTCAACATAAATTCTGCCTTTTCAAAAATTTGTTCTTATGTTATTTAATTTTATGATCTATAAACCTATGAGATCTCACAAGAATTTCTCAAATGAATTTATTTGAAAGTTACATAAACTTCTATCTCTTAAAGTTGTTTGGGGGACTATATTTTATAACTTCTGTAAGTACATATTGTAGTACCTTGCTATAAAGGCTCTATGTTTATGGAACTAATACAAATAATAAAAGTATTTTCTTCTTAAATCAGTATAAGAAGCCAAGCTATAAAATCATTGCCTACCTTTTTGTTGCATTAAGGAAGATGTTCTTTCAGAAAATGCTACAAAAATAGTCAATATCATAATTAGATCTTCCTTTAAATTAATACATCAAAATGAAATAATAAAAGTCTATATTCTATAAGCATAAGTCAGAAATTTTAAAGAAAATTTAAAGGTAAGTTTTTTGTTTTTCCCCCCCTTGATGCTGGGAATTGAGCCTAAGGAAGGCCTAGCACATCCCAGGAAAATGCTCTACCACTGAACTACCACCCCAGTCAAGGTAGAATTTTGATGAGGTAAAATTGTGAACCTAGTTTCTGCTTATCATATTATATGAAAGAAATAATCCTTCCAAGGGAAGACAATTTAGAGGACTCTCTGGTTACTCACAGTTTGCAGTAAAAAAAGCCACTGTAATGGTTGCAACCATCAGGAGAAGGAACATGACACCAAGCACACAAGAAATAAGCCTCCATGGAAAAGGTGAGCAACCCCCTAGAAGAAACAAAATCAGAGGCAGACTCTTGATATAAAAACAGTGCTGAGCAATTGGTGAAAGCAACCCCCGTCTCTCACTGTCTTGACAAGGTCATAGTGAAAATAAGTGCTGGCAAAGCCACTCTCCCACTGTCTTGACAAGGCCACACTGAGAATGAATGCTGGCAAAGCCGTGCTGGTTGGTGGGAAACCGAAACCATGAGACCCTTTTATATGTAATTGGGACTTTTCATTTTCATGCTCATGTTCTTGACAGGAGGCATGAGTATGTTAAATGCCATAAGGCTGTTCTACTACCTTGAAGGCTGTTCTACTACCCCTCAGCATGTCAAGGACAAAGTAGAAAGCTGCTCTACTATCTCAGCACATTGAGGACAAAATTGATAATGGACAGCAATCATTCTCTGAAAGGTCACAAGAATTTTAGGCACCACATTGATTAAAATCAACTAGAACCTAAGCCCATATTTCCGGCCTTTTAGAAAACCTAATCATTATACAAAACCCACCATATGTAGTTTTATTCTTGATTTAGGAAAATTATGTTATACACTTAGGAAAGTCAAGACATATAAGGATACATTCTTTTCATTTCTCTAAACCCTTTTTTACTTCACATAGGGATTTATGATGAGCATACTTAATATTGGTGGAAAGTGGACTGATGTTTAGAACTTACTTTTTATTGAGAAAGATTATAAAGATATAAGAACTAGTGCACCTTGACTGAGAAACAAAGAAACTCTTTGAGAAAGTAGCTCAACCAGTTTTATGAGAATAAATTTAGGAATTAATTAAAGTAGCTTTATAAGACATATTTTTAGAATAATGTTAGAAATATTTTTCTATTTAGATTCTTGGGTTTAGAATTCTTAAGTTTTTAGCTGTGTGGGTTTCTGATATGCTTTAAGAATGGCTTATAAACTTTAGGATATTTTAAGTGTAAGACTTAAGGGGACTTTTTTAGATGGGAATTTTAGATTAGAAATAAAAGTGCAGGTGTACTTTAAAACTTAAAGGTTAATGATAGGTTAGGAGACTTAGTCTGGTTACGTAGTTTGGCATTAGTTAATAGTACATCTTGGGAAAATCTGAAAAAATGTAAATTAGTGACGCATTTTATTAATGACTGATAATTAAAAAGTCACATCCTGGAAAACTGTAAATTGATGTTACATTTTTCTATACCCCTAATTATGGTTAAGGAAACGTTATGTCTTGGCAAAGTTTTGAAATTGTATAATCAATGACGTATTCTGAATCTATAATGATGAGAAAAATTGTAATAAAAGATGACACAGAGAAAGCTGCATTAGAGCTCTTTCTCTGGAGATTGCTCCAACGAAATGACTCCTGTCTCATCGTTTAGCCAACGCCACTCATCCTTCAGGACTCCCCGGACCCCGCTAGGGCTGGACACCGGCAAGCAATCAATAACAGAAATATAAATATCATAACAAAATATGAGCAAATAATTCACAATTTATATAATGAAATAATGGAAACAAAAAAATTAATGGCAGAGTACAGTCCTTAATTCATAAATTCTAGCTCCAAATACTCCTCTTTATTATTCCTCTCCACCTAAGAAAAGGAAAAAAAAACTGAGCAAGAAAACTTTATGAAACCAAAATGAGAAATGATTCATTTAAGCACTGAGTTCTTTCCTATACAAAAAGTAAAAGTGGTTTTTGATTTTATTTCTTGATGGACTCAAACTAAAAAGTTTCTTCTTAGCAAAAGAAACAATCTGTGAGGTGAATAGAGAGCCTACATCTTGGGAGCAAATCTTTACCCCTCACATATCAGATAGAGAACTCATCTCTAGGATATTTAAAGAACTCAAAACAGCTAAGCACACACAAAAAAAAAACCAAATAACCCAATCAATAAATGAGCCAAGGACCTGAACAGACACTTCTCAGGAGAAGATATACAATCAGTCAACAAATATATGAAAAAATGTTCATCATCACTAGCAATTAGAAAAATGCATATCAAAACCACTCTAAGATTTCATCTCACTCCAGTCAGAATGGCTATTATGAAGACAAACAACAATAAGTGTTGAAGAAAGATGTGGGGAAAAAGGTACACTCATACACTGCTGCTGGGACTGCAAATTGATGCAGCCAATATGGAAAGTAGTATGGAGATTCCTTGGAAAATTGGGAATGGAACCACCATTTGACCCACTATCCCTCTCCTGGGTCTATACCCAAAGGACTTAAAAACAGCATACTACAGGGACACAGCCACATCAATGTTTATAGCAGCACAGTTCACAATAGCTAAACTGTGGAACCAACCTAAATGTCCTTCAATAGATGAATGGATAAAAAAAAATGTGAAATATATACACAATGGAATATTACTCAGCACTAAAAGAGAATAAAATCATGGCATTTTCAGGTAAATGGATGGCGTTGGAAAAGATAATGCTAAGTGAATTTAGCCAATCCCAAAACAACAAATGCCAAATGTTTTCTTTGATATAGGGAGGCTGATTCATAGTGGGATATGGAGAGGGAGCATGGGAGGAATAGATGAACTCTAGATAGGGAAAAGGGGGTGGAGGGAAAGGCAGGGGGCATAGGGTTATAAATGATGGTGGAATGTGATGATCATTATTATCCAAAGTACATGTATAAGGACATGAATTGGTGTGAATATACTTTGTATACAACCAGAGATATGAAAAATTATGCTCTATATGTGTATTAAGAATTGTAAGGCATTCTGCTGTCATATATTAAAAAATAAAAAAGTAAAAGTGGCTACATTCTAAATTAGGAAGCTGAATAAGTACCACTTACTTATTTTTTCCTTCCACACTTCCTCCTTTCCTTAACTCAGTGAACATATATGAAAGTGTACAATGTGTTATGAAGGATAATACCCAGGAACAGGGACACAAGTATGAGATGCAGCCTCCACTGAGTCCTCATTTTCTACAACATTTGCTAAGTTAACACTTAAGAACTGAATTCTAGTATCCCTCTTCCTGCATCTGTATTGCAAATACCTGATGAAAGATGTTGAACAGCTAGTGCTCATTCACATCTAAAATCTGAATCTTCACCTTGATTCTCCAATGCATTTGACAATTATTTTATCTTTTGTCAAATTCTCCTATTTTTTTTGTCACCTCAATTCTTTTTTCAGATATTCACCATTATGCCATCTGTCCTTATGGGAAATGAACAAAGATCAAAAGACTAAAAAAAAAAAAAAAAAAAAAAATGGAGTTTCTATGTAGGTAAAATGTCAAAAGCTTGTTTCATTTTCCTTGAGATTTTCTTGGGTTGATAATCTCTGTAGATTTTAAACTATTGGAATTCCTATTGAATCACTTTACTTCACTTTCTTCTCTGTCATGGCAGAAAGCAAGATCTTAAAGGTACTTCTCACTAAGAATATTCCCATCTTTGGAGAACTAAGCATGAAACAAAGTAGGACTTTAGATGAAGGAAGCATCTTGGCATACAAGTTTAACCAAACTAGCTAGATATTTATGGCTTGGCATGATTATTTTTTTACCAAATTATTTAGGATGGAAAATTGAAGGTATTCTTTCCTGGCATCTCCTTGAGGTGCATCTCCTATGTGTTTCCATCAGGACTCAGAGCAGCCATGCAAGGACCACATATTTAAGCATTCAAATTTAGGAATTTGAGAAATGGCCCTTAATCTTGCCACAAGGTAGAAACACAGCAACCTGATCTGTGATACATAAAAATAATTTAATAAAAAGCCAGATAAAAAACAATTTATATAACAAATTTTATAACTAGAAAAATTACTATAAACATTTCAGCTATTCTCAAATTATATGAGTAAATAAAACACAATATTAAAAAATGAAACAGAATTTTTGGAACTTGATTTAGTAGTCTGGAGTAGTTTGGAAAATAGGCAAGTAAAAATAATAGAATTCTGAAACTTAATTAAAGGTCTCATTCTACTTTTGATTAACAGCAAATAGACTTAATTAGCAAGATTGATTTTTAAAGTGAGAGAATTGAAAAAGAAGTCCCAGAGATAGACCCTAATACATAAAAGTGTTAAAATATAATAAAGGACACACACACACACACACAAATACCTCCATGAGTTACTAAGAAAAAAACTTGCAACTAATAATCATAGCTTTCCATGACAGCTATACAAAATTTATACTTTATTTTCTTTCTTTTTCTTAATGAATATATGAAGTTTAGAAGACACAAAATATGACTTTATCATAAGCATATAATTGTACAACTATAATTCTATTCAAAACATAATATTATCAGCATCCATAGGGTCAAAATATAACCATTATCCTTATTTCCATTGCCACTAAATAATTTTGCTCGATTTGAACTTGATATAAATAAAGTCATATAGTACATGAAAAAGTTTTGTATATGAAAAGTTTCTTTATATTTCTACTTATTGTGGAAAGTAACATATATAGAATATTAAATTATACACTCCAAATCCTTATAAGCAGAAAACAGTATCATAGGGGACTTCTAAAATGTTTACTCTACTTTTAACATTTTCTTTAATAAACATGTATTATTCAATCGACAAATAACTATAAATTATGCTTTTTTTCCCTTAAAAGCTAAACACTTTGAATTTTATTACCAAAAACTCACACAAAACGTGCTTATGTTTTTGTAAAAAATAATCCAAGGAAATCTTGGCAACCTAATTTTTATAGCCACAAGAAATTGGCTTCTACTATTTGAAAAGCTTGCCACCTTACTTCTAATTCTTCATATCTTTCCCAGATCATTAGGTCTGAAAAACATAAGCTGGCTGCAATCAGATGCAGAGTTCCAGAAACAAGACTTAAATGCAACTTCCCATTACATTAGCTGCATTAAATCTTAAATAGGGGTTAATTTTGTTGTTGCTATATGCAATTTGCGATCCAAATTTGAAATAAATACGTGTCTTTTATTTGTTTCAGGAATATGGAACAATCAAGTATCAGCTGTATACCACCCTCTGACACAGAAGTCAATCCAGTCCAATTATATGTTGACTTCTTGCACAATAAAATTCTCAGGCCTCAGAACAACTTAAGTCTTAAGTTCAGCCTCTCATGCAGCTGTGCCCCATAATTTTTTCCACACTTTGACACCTTGAAGTCTGTAGCAAGAGAATTTCCAACTTTTTTGACTTATTCAAATTCATGTCTAAAGGAACTCTCACCTAAGCAATGAAATGTCTAAACTATACAGATTACCTTTCAATTTATTTATAATATTGACCATTTGGCCTTTGTCATAATCTACATTGTCAATACTCAATATTTTACTTGCATTTCCTACTTAGATTTGGAAAAAGTTTTTGCTATATTTTTGTATCTCCCCAATACATTACACAGATTACTACATAATTTTCATTCTGTATATGTTTATTAAATATAATATTTTACCTTTGCTAATGATATTGCTTGCCATGTTATTGTATTTTTTTAGTAAAGTTTCTGGTCTTTTACCTTTTTCCTGATGAATGGCAATTTGTTCAAACTTAATTTAGTCTTCATACCTTTTTTCATTGTGTGTTTCTGCTGATAATTCTCATTCAGTGTAGTAAAAGTTGTAGGCTCCTCATTCATTTTCATATAGGAAAAAACACTGTGAAATAAAGAGTGCAAATATTGATATGTCACTCTATAATTTGGAAAGGTATCTTATAATAAAAACAGGGGGAAATATTTTTTAATATTTGTGTTGAAGAATAGATATGCCAGGATTGAAAACACAATTATAGATATGCAATGATTTTATTTCCAAAAATTCTAAGCCTATCCCTCTCTAGCATCATTGTAATTTAAATAAAATAAAAGCATTCATTTTATTATTTGTACTCCCTAGTAAACATTTCACAATTGATGATTAAAGCATGAGGTTAATATTCGCATTTCATAATTAATAAATATTGGAGAAAGCATCTTTCTTTCATATTATTTTAGGATTTATTTTTATGTGTTGATTTTTTGTAGTTATTTATGTATATATTATTTTTTTAGTTTTCTTTTTTGTTGTTTTTATTTATTTTTTAAATACACCACAATAGTGGAATGCATTACACTCCTTATTACACATATACAGCACAATTTTTTGTAACTCTGTATATAAAGTATGTTCACACCAAATTATGCCATTATACATGTACTCTTTTTTTTTTCATTACAATTCTTAATACAGATAAATGCCCAGAAATGAAATTCACGGGTTGTGGGATAATTACATGTTTAGTCTTTTTTTAAAAAAATTTCTTTTATTAGTGCGTTACAATTAAACATACTAGAGAGATTCATTGTGACATTCATACATGCACAACATAACATATACCCTATTGATGTATACAGTCTGTTGATTTACTAGTTTATTTCTTTATTTTATAAAAATCTTCTTTATTTTGAATAAGTAAATAAGGAATTTAATTATAAAAAAGTAATTAAGACAGACTAAATACCAAAACATGTAAGTTTCAAAGTTTGAAAATTTTTGGTTATAAATATTTATTAAAATTGGTTTTCGGCATCAAAACTGGCAAAGCACTGATCAGGACAAAGTCTATTATTTGTCAGACTTTAAAATACCTTACTTGCCAGGTGTGATGGTACACGCTTGTTATCTCAGCAGCTTGGGAGGCTGAGGCAGAAAGATTATGAGTTCAAAGCCAGCCTCAGCAATTTAGGGAGGCCCTAAGAAACTTTGACCCTGCCTCTAAATAAAATATTTAAAAAAAGAGCTGGAGATATGGCTCTTTGTGGTTACAAAAAAAAGAAATAATAATAATAATAATAATAATAATAATAATAATAATAATATCTGACTCAACTTTTCAAGCTTTTACTAAGAAAAACTACTAGACATGCAGCAAAGATTGGGAAGAAAAAAGTCAAAGAAAGAAAAACTTTGATAACTTGAAGCCAGAAAATAAACTGCAGTTTTTAAAGTTAAAAATGTCTAAAAACATACAGAGTCTCCCCTAAAAATTTCCTAGTGATTGTTTGTTTTAAAAGTTGAAGGAGGGAAAATTATGAATGAAGTAGAAAAGGTTAAACGTACCTGAAATGAGGAAGAAATTTCAGAAACTTGAACTAAAAATTTAATATGTGGGAAAGTGAGGAGGCAGGACCTGGTAAATTAGAGCAGAAATAGAAACTGTCAATCCCAGTAGAAAAAACGTGCTTGTTGTATCACATTTCATAGTTAACTACAGGAACTTCACAACCACAATATAGGTGAGAGCACTGCTTGGAAGCCAAGCAAAGTAATGTATTTCATTTCAAGCCATGATAAGCATAGAGAAATTAATTTCTTACGATTGGAGAATCTGGTGTCTTTTCAATTACAGTAACCAGAGTAAGTCTATTCACTTCAATAATCTACAAAACAGCAAATTAATTTGCTGCAACTTTCAAGAATAGTATTTGTTTACTGAAAAACAGGTATGTTGTCTCTGCAGAATTAAGGACAAATACATCATTAATAAACCCTTAATTTTTTTGTATTTTGAAAGAGAGATTATAGGAAGATGTATGTGGCTCAATCATAGAAACATATTGCTGACTTGTGCTCTTTCTTTCTTACTGATGCACACTTTATATTCTCATTTTTATTTTTCTCTGTTATAATGGTTTTGAAAAAAACTCACATTTGTCCAGTGTATTATATACTTTCCCCCTAAAAATATGAATGGTATTATTTGTACACATACATATAAACTTATAAAAATGACCCAATAAATAAATTAAATGTGATTATACAAGAGATATATTAGGTATATAAAGAAAACCAAAGAAAATAACATTTTTATTATTAATGACATTCAGAAACAGTACAAATAGTTATGAGAAGTAAGAAAGGTAATCACCATTCTTAGAATAGTTTCATAATGTTCTAATGTGCAGAGGCTCTTTGGGCCATATGTAGTTTTCTTAAAATAGCAAAATAAATTTAAAAATCTGTTGTTTGGAAGTGTTTTGTTTATTTTGATCAAAACTAAAACTCTGTTGCCTTTTAAACTATTACCAAAATCTCAAGTCATAAGAATTAATAATCTTTCTCCACATCTTATTTCTATGAATACAATGGTGGTAAGGATCAAGAGGTACTATATTTAAACTCAGGTTTATGGGGTGCTAGAGATCCCAAATACAAACTTTTTACCATATTAAATAAGGTGTTGATGATAGTAACTTAATGAAACATGGCACTTGTAACTGTGAGTTCAGTTAAAGCTCTTTCAATGATCCTTTCTTTATAAGACTTTCTCCCAGTGTGTTAGCTTTTCTTTACTGTATCAAAATACCTGAGAAAAATAATCTTGCAAAGAAGAAAGTTTTTCTTTGTTTTTTTTTTTTTTACATTTTTCAGACGTTTCAGTCCATGGTTGATTGGCCCCATCACTTTGGGGGCTGAGGTGAGAAGGTACATAATGATGAGGAAGAAGCATTTAGTGAAGCAAAAATATATTAACCTCATGGTGATAGGCAGGGAGAGAAAAGGACTGGAGTCCTTCTATTTCCTTTGAGGGCATACTACCAAGACCTAACACTTCTCATAAGACCCCATTTCTTGAAGTCTCCACTATCAGCCAATTATACCAAGCCAGGGATCAGATCTTTAATACACAGGCCTTTGGAGACATTCAGTATATAAACTAAAGCACCTGATATAGACCTAAGACCATTTACATTACCCTAATAATTCATTTCAATGCATTATCTGTTTTTGAGACTACTTTGCACTAATTTGCCTCAACGTATAATGGAAGTTAATAAGCAGAAGGATATTGCAAAAACAAAGTAAAAATACAGACTGTTTCAAAATTAACTGATATATTAATAACCAAACTTTATCTATGTCAAAAGGCAAGTTTGAGATAAAGTGACTCAGGAGAAAATATTCCTTTCTCTTTATCTAGTTACAGACCCCAGATGGACAAACCGAGATAGTAAAATTATTTTTTTGAGACATAATATTTGTGCATCTTAATGTACATTTTCTTTTTTGAACCAGGGATTAAATCCAGGGGCACTGGATCATTGAGCCACATCCTCAGCCCCATTTTGTATTTTATTTAGAGACAGGGTCTCACGAAGTTGCTTAGTACCTTGCTAAATTGCTGAGGCTGGCTTTGAACTCACAATTCTCCTATCTCAGCCTCCTGAGCCCCTGGGATCACAGGCATGCACTACCGCGCTGGGCCTTAGCATACATTTTTGTAACTCATTACATGTACACAATATATAATAATCAAATGAAGGTAATAAGCACTTCCATCTCTTCAAACATTAAACATTTTCATGTGTTGGGAATTTCATCTGTTCTAGTCATTTGGAAGTGTAGATTATTTAAATCAATAGTTGCTCTCCTATGCTACAGAAAAACAGAATTCCTTCTCTCTGTGTTGTGGTGCCCCTTTTTGAACTTCTTTCCCTCCACAATCCCCCTCTTCATTTCCTGAACTCTATGAACTATTTTATTCCATTCATCTACGTGATTCTTTTTAGTTTTCACAAATGAGAATATGTGGCATTTGTCTTTCCGCGTGTCTTATTTCATTTAACATAATGACCTTCAGTTCCATCCATGCTGCTGCAAATGACAGGGCCGGATCTTTAATGGAAATGGTATGAATTTCTGAAAGGCTCTGGAGGCCGTTAGTTTGTCAGATGTTTGTAAGCAAAACAAACCAGGGGAGCTTTTTCTTTTGCTCATCCTTTCCTAGTTTCCAACCCCATTCATAAACGTACTCTCCCCAAAAAGAGAAAGCAAAAAAGTTACCACCACCATCTTAAGATTCAATAAGACTCGAGAGAGAACTTGAGATGTAAATGCTTCTTATTAGGTTAACAGCCTAATGCACCAGAACAGGTATAAAGACAGGAACACAGGACAATTTAATCCTGAGGAATCTTAGCATGGTAGACATATATATATATCTCATCAAAGTTAGTCTGCCTTAGAGCAAACAGAAGGACGACACTACTCGCTTCCTTAAAGTTGAGATCTACAAAGCCAGAGTGATTGCACCTTCTTTGTACTGAGACAAAACTACAAAGGGAGCAGTTGAGTTAAGAAACATATTACAAGCTGTCTTGACCTTCTTCCATCCCTGGGCTTGACAAGTTCAAACTAAATGGACTTTTCCTGCATGAAAGGTATAACCACAGCCCTCAGGTCATCTTCACTGCAAATGTGTGGTGAATGTGAGAAGAAACTTGTTATGTTTTGTAAAAAGTCAAGTGTGAAATAATTTCACACTTTTTCTTGTCAAGATTTGTCAAGGTTGCTTCTCAACATATGTTTTAAAAATTAATGAATTGCCCAAGATTTTGTACACTGCTTCTAAAGAATTCCTATCTTTAATTTTGTTGGAGGCATTTTGATATTATGGCTAAAAGCACATGTTTGGTATCACATTAAGTCAGTATATCAGTTCAACTGAGCCATTTATAATTTTTGCAATTTTAGTCCAGCTTAACTCTATGATTTATTTCTTAATCTGTAAAAATAAAGAGAATAAAAGTATTCTCATCAAAGAATTCTTCTAGAGATTAAATGAGAAAACATGTTAACTACTATTATTGGGCTTTTTGTTTCTAATTCAAAACTTTTTTATTTTTTGGTTTAAAGTTTTGTAATTTTTTTCTTTCAGAAAATATCTCATGAAGTAAAGTCCTCATGATATAGCAGAATCAAAGACTTCCTCAATTGTGTAATACAAGGGATAATACCAACTCCCCTTTCCTATCTTAATGCCTAATTTAAAATCTTTCCCAATTTTATGCTGATGCCATAAAATTCATACTTGAAAACACATGCACTTTGTTCATGGCTAGATAAAGTATATTTTGTCAGTCATGTATACTTTATTATATATGATATAATTGTAGATGCAAATGAAACTCAAAAATGGTATTTTCAGGTGTGAAAGAGTTAAAATCTATTGTAATAGATAATGATGTTCCAACTAAGCACATGGTTCAAATGAAAAAAAAAGTACAACCATCAATAAGAAAGTATGTTTAAATATAATTTCATACAAAACACATATTAAAAAATCTGAAGTTTATAAATGTCAGTAAACAACATTTACTGTCATCAGAATTGTTTTGACACAATACTGCCCTCTGTGCCATTAAGAACAATGGCCACATAATATTTCTTAGAAAAGTATCCCCTAAGGTCTCTAACTTCTGATGCTCATTAGTGAAATTCTATGCTGGATATTATTTGCTCTGTGAAAGTTCTATAGAAGTTGTCTTTGAAAGTCTTGTAGAAAAAGAAAAGATTGTAGAAATTTTAGGAGAAAATACAGGATTAGAAAATTCTATTCCATTTGCTAATGATACTAAAATCATCTGTTGACTTAAACATGAAGGACCAACAATGTACACTATCTTTATTACTACTCTGCATTGTCACTGTCACCAGTCAGAATCAAAGTCAGAAATAAGCAGATCACAACTGCCTCTTAGCCAACAGTAATGGTAAGACTCCTCATATTTTAAGATGTATCCTGATATCATAGATGTTAAAATGTGAAAACAACATATCTTAGATTCATTGAAACAGATAAAAGAAAGAAAATGTGAAGGTGAAGCAAAGAATAAAAAAAGAATAATGAATAAGTATTATAAATCTAAAAAATATGCAAAATACTACATTAAGTCTGTCCAAGAAAGTTTTAGGTATTAGGTTTAAAAAGTATCATAAATTCTTAAATATACAAAGGGAGAGATGGTTAGTGTTAGAATAAATATGTGTTCCTTATGGGACAAAAAACATGGCAAGAGAGAAACTAGGAAATTTTTACGGCACATAAAAAAGCATAATAAAACTCCCTGAACTATTTTTGTTGCAGTGAAAATTAACATGTTTAAACAGACATCAAAATCTATATTTTGGCTCTATGAGGACAGATAGAACACAGATAAGCACATGTACAGAATCTACTGATGGAATAATCAATGTACATGCAATGCATTCATATTTATTTATATAGATAAATTCAAACAGTTATAATACTACTGAAATAATTGAGGTAAAAAGAAATTATATTTTCATGTAATTATGCATATTGTTTTCTGTTTATTTACCTGGTTTGGGGTAAACCTCTTAGGCAATTGCTGGCTAGGTGAAACTGAGTACATTAGTTGACAATCCTCAGTGGCCTTACTTGTAAATGTAGGCAGTGATAAGATTTACTCACTGCATTATAAAAATGGTTATATGAACTAATTAGTCCAAATGCTTAACAAAAATTCTGCCACACAGTAAACATCAAGGACGATTAATATCACCATGTTATAGTTAAATTAAGTTAAAACTGAATTATTACTCTGTCAAAGGAGTATGGGTTCCTTAAGTTAAATTGAGTTTCATGGTTAATAAGACCTTTTCTCATTTTATTTCTGACTATATCTGGTTTTGGTTTCTAGAGCTTGATATGTCATAAACTGATTGATGGTGGGTGAATAAGGGTATTGGTTACAAATGGGTGGTTTGACTGTTCTTGAGCCTAATATGTAACTACAGATTTGATCACTGATCTCTAGTTCTCTGTCATAAATTGTCCCCTGATCTTTGTTCAGACATTTACTTGTCTCCCCTTGTCTCTTTCCTTTGATGTTTAAGTTTCAATAGCAGAATCAAAGACCACAGGGTTTTATGATGTAGAAATTTTCTCTTATATTCCCTTGCTAGGAGCTTCAGAACCATTTTGCTGGTCCTTAATAAAGCTGCCCAAGCTTTGGCCAACAAAGAGTGACCTATTTGCTACAAGTCTTTGGCTATTTCAGAATAAGAAACCCAAGGCGTCAACAACTCACCATAGAACAATGGTTTCCAACCACATATGCAGGCAACCACAGCAGTAGCTCCTTGAAGGTCTGCTGAGGTATTAACACCTTATTTTACTCCCACACACATTTATTAATTAGTCATATATACACTAAAAGTGACACAAAGTCATTGTATTTTGAAATCATGTTGTTTTTATTCTTCTCCACTATGGGGAATAAAGACCTCTTTCAGTGAGAATCCCTGGCAAGATTAATATTCCATATTATGACATCTTTAATTCACACACCCCTTTCTCCTAGTTAGAGCCTCATTTTGTAAAATTATCAGTCAGTGTCTAACACTGATGGAAAATAATAATATCCAGATTTTTCTTATCGTTTCATATCTTCTCTTGTGGTTGGTTTGTTTTCACATTTTAAGCTGACAAAAAAATGTTATATATATTTTAGGGTTTCAATATGGTGTTTTGTTATACATACACATACACACGTATCGTGAAATGATTAAATCAAGATAATTAACATATTCAACGTCTTCATACTCATTTCTGGTTCAATATACCTCTAAACATTTTCTACAGATAAAATCTGAAATTTTATGCTCTTTAACCATAACCTTCTCATTTCCTACCACTCACAGTCCCTGGCGACAATCATTCTACCTTCATTCTATGAGTTCAACTTGTCTAGGTTCCAC
The DNA here is from genome assembly GCF_047511675.1 of Marmota flaviventris. Lineage (NCBI taxonomy): Eukaryota > Metazoa > Chordata > Mammalia > Rodentia > Sciuridae > Marmota > Marmota flaviventris. Next base: position 99,540,530 of record NC_092500.1, read on the forward strand.
AGATAAAATAACATCATGCAGTATCTGTCTTTCTGTGCTTTGCTTATTTCACTTAGCATAATGTTTTCCAGGTTTGTCCATATTGTCACAAGTAACAGATTTTCCTTTTTCTAAAGCTGAATATTATTCCATTGTGTGTGTATGTGTGTGTGTGTTTATATATGTGTGTGTGTATATATATATATATATATATATATATATATATATATATAAAATGAGGCATTTAACTAGGAGAAGGGGTATGTGAATTACACACACACACACACACACACACATGCACACACATATCGCATTTTCTTTTTCTATTAATCTGTTGATGGACACTTAGATTGCTTCCAGATCTTAGCTATTGTGAATAATGCTGCAAAAAAAGACATACAGATGACCAACACGTAAATGAAAAAATGTTCATCATCACCAATCATCAGGAGTATGCAAATTGAAACCACATGAAATATAACCACACCTGTTAGAATGCTATTATCCAAAAGATAAAATATGTTGATGGGGATGTGAAGAAAAGGAAGAATTTTTACACTGTTGGAAAGAATATAAATTAGCATAGTCACTGTGGAAAACAGTATGAAAAACTAAAAATAGACTTATCATACAATCCAACAATCTCACTTTTGGGTATGTATCTAAGGGATTGAAATCAATATCTCAAAAAGATTTCTGCATTGCATTCTTTTGCTTTTGGATTTTGCAAACAACCCATTATCAAGCAGATAGTGGTGAATAATTGTTTTGAATTGGAGAGGGGGGAGGAAAAATTTAATATGTTTTCTTGTTTATGTCCAAACTGGAGGTAAATCAAGTCTGTGCACGCAGTTAGACACCCTAGTCCAGAATAGAGCTCTAACAGTATCAGAAGAGGTTGTTTTATTAAAGAGTCTTCCACTGGGCCCCGAATCTTCTTTGAAAAATGGTTTGAGTAATGTATTTTGGTTAATATTTCTGAATGATTTGGTTATTGTTACTGTGAAAAATAAAATTAAAAACTTATCCCATACTAGTAAAATGAAATCAACATGGTATTGAGAGTCCAACTGCAAATATCAGGATCAGCATTTTAGAGAACAAATCAAATGCAGAGTTGAATAAAAAATTAAAATTGGCGTGTAGCTCCCATTTTTCTCTTTATTTATTTTTGTTGGAGAGTCCACCTGTGATGACTTTCTTCTAAAGCATATTACTATGGCATGTACTATTATATTTAATTCCCACAACCACCTCATGGCATCAGGGATCTAATTGCCCCATTTGTCAAGAAGTAACTAATCAGACAGTATAACTATTTTGCTCAAAGTTCTAGTTTGTAAACAGAAGAGTTTTAGGATAGGCATGTTGGCCTTGGAAACTCTGTATATCACAACTTCTAAACTGGACAATGGCCATCAAAGAAGAGGTGGGGCCCAGTTGGAAGACTCTTTACTAAAACAACCTCTTTTGACACTATGTTAGAGGTCTATTCTGGATCAGGGTATCTAACTGCATGCACATACTTGATTTACTATCATCAAGCCTTTAACACTTATTTTCTAGGATGGATGGATAATACATGAAGACACATATAGCATGTTGTTTACATCACTACGGAGTTCCATAACTTCAGAGAGAGCAAAATAATTCATTTGAAATTGGCAACATTAAAATCAAAGATTTATTACTGAAGACAGTAATAACTAAAAAGGAACAGAGAGGATAGATCAAGTATTGACAATAGAGCTCATTATCACAATCAAATAAGAAACAGGGTTGCCCATCGAGCAAGTTGTAACGTTAGGTCCTTTGGCCTGGACAAAGCTATTCTTCTGCCATCTTCATGGTATCTGGGCTTCTTAGAACCCATGTTCCTAGAGATGAATTAAGTTTGTCTGTTTTATAATATATTTTCCTACTTTGGATATGTTGAGTGACCCTTGAATCCCTCTCTCTCCTTGGCTATTGACCCACAAGAAGCCTAGTAGTATAATATTAAATATCTCTGCATCTTTTTCATTAAACTAAGCTGAAACAGTTTAAATGACTAAAACAAGATAAAACAGAAATCTTAGATGAATTTACTCTCCTTAGGACTTCCAGAAGTGTTGAGCCTCTTGAACAACTTCATAATAATTAGGTGAGCAACTCAAGATTCAATACAAATGGACTGGAGAAACCTAGATCCCAGAGACCATGAACATAACCTTCATTCCACCTACTGTTGACCTTTGTTAGATCAGATTTACACAACTCTACATGGAAGAATGACTACAATACATGGTATGGGTGGAAAATCTAATTTAGACCCACCTCAGTTGGCTTTGTCTCATTTCATGAACTAAGCTTCAGTGCATCACTTTATTGAGCTAATGTACACCAGATTATTTCAGATAGTATGTTTCTGGTTCTATGATGGGTTTCATATATATAAATCATTATGTCAGTGATATTTTTTTCTTATGATTCTGATTATCTCTTACTAATCATGTCAAATTTCTTTCTCATTGAGATTCATATTAAATCATCTCGTTTAGATTCTAAGAGTATGAACATCTACTACTTATTTCTCAGTTTACATACAGAATATATTTTTCAGAGTGTTCTTTCTAAAAGTGTATCATCACACACAAAAATACTTTTTGTGTGTCTATCAGCCTAGAATCTGATATATAGGAGGTGAGCAATAAATATTTGTTAAGTGATGAAATTATTGAATGAGTAAAAAATAGAAATGATTTGGGTTTCATGGAAATTATGTCTAATAAAAGAAATCATAAAATCTAAGTAAAAAGCAACAAAAATAATACTAGCTCCAATTCATGTTATAAATTAAATGAAAGGTTTTGAGATTCAGAGTAAGAATGAAAGGAACCAATGATCTCTAACTGGGTGATTAGAGATTATAACATTTAAATTAAGACAAGGTATGAGAATGAGCTGGCGTTAGAGAGCTAATGAAGGAATAATTCAGCAGAACATGCAAGCATGTGCACAGCTCTTAGAACAAAGCTTGATGTAGATCCATTTAAGACCAGTGTGGTTCAAGATTAATTAGTGAGAAGGCAACTGATACATGATCCATGAGGTTATATAGAATAACAGATAGATATTTAAAAATTTTTAGCTATCTTTTTTTTTTTTTTTGAACCCAGGTTAACCACCGAGCCACATCCTCAGCCGTTTTTAAAAATATTTTATTTAGAGACAGGGTCTTACTGAGTTGCTTAGGGTAGTTGAGTCTTTATAAATCATCCTTAAAAATCTTAAGCTCCAAATAAAAAAAGTAGTATAGTATGCTTGAGAAAAGATGTTCCAGAAATATTCCTTTTCCTTCTCCCTATCTTTTCCTCCTCCATCCACCTTAGCATGAGGAAGTTCTTCATTAATTTATAACAACCTATAGACTAAGAGAATGAAAGCAAAGTCAGTTCTGTGAACAGAGACATTTAAAGGAATTTATCATTGATACCTGCTTCTCAGATAGCAGCGAGAGTCTATCAACAAAACTTTATGTGAGTTGTTTGTGCCAACTCACCTTTTATAGAGGCAAATACTCTGCATGGTATAAACAACCAAAATACAGCAAAAACCAAGTCTTTCTTTATCCCTCTCCCCACTTTTTTCCCTAACTTAAGCAAAACAAATGAGGGGATAAATTATGTTATATTATTTTCTTTTATAAATGCTTTCATTTCCTTGAGTAATTTCCCTTTTGGTTTCTGCATCACTTAATTTTTTAACAAAAGTACATGCACATGTTTGACCAAGGAGTGTTCGGATTTCATCTAAATGCTCAGAAACTAGAAAGGCTAACAATTAAAAAGTGTGTAAGATGTGTGGCTCCCTCCTTTGGGGGAAAATTTTTTAAAGTTGACAATTAATAAGATGATCTCACATATTTTTTTTTCTATTGGTAGGATTCTGTGGTTTTTGTTTACAGAAAAACACAAAGAATTATGAATGACAGACTCATCGAAAAGAGGAAATGACAGAGCCAGTGACAAATGAGGCTGGAGGGAGTTCTAAATGGATCTGGCCTGCCCTCTAGTGGCCAAGGCACAGTTACCAGAATTGTTTTGGAAATCTAGCCTCCAACTCTGGAGCGGTAGGGAAGAGTAGGGGCTGGGGAGCTGCCTTGCAAGTTAGCTTATCAAAGTTGTTCAGGCAGATGGAAATACAAAACAGATGATAGAAGATAGGTGGCTTACTTTCTTCTAGATGTACAAAGAATTCAAACGCTTATTGCCTCCATTCCTCTGTAGCAGAAATAGAATTCACCAACTAGATTCTGAAGCACTATAAGAATAGATGGTGAAGAAAATATGATCTGCCACGAATTACTGTACATCTATTACTTAGAATTAAAATAAGGAAAACTCAGATGGTGAGCTCTATATTAGTTAAGGTTCTCCAGAGAAACAACCATTAAATTATATATATTTAATCCAAACAGATTCATTTATTTTATTTAATATAAAATTGTGTGTGTGTGTGTGTGTGTGTGTGTGTGTGTGTGTGTGTATGATCGTGGAGGGGAGGAGATAAGAGATTATGAAAATTAGCTTGAGAAATTATGGAGGCTAACAAAATCCTACTATCTGCTGCCTGCAAGGAGAGGAATCAGGAAAGCCAATGAAGTCAGTCAGTCCACATCTAAAGACTTGAGAACCAATAATGTTGACAGTGTAAATCCTGGATCTCAAAGTCCCCAGAGCCATGAGCTTCAGTGTCCAGTGTTTGAGGGCAGGAGATGCTGCTTAAGAAGAGAGTCTCTGCCAGTTTGTTTTGTCAGGGCTCTCAGTGGATTGGATGATGCTCACTCACTCTGGCAAGAGTGGATCTTCTTTACTCAGTCTAATGACTGAAATGATAACCTCTTCTAGAAACATCCTCAAACACATTCAGAAATAATATTTTACCAGCTCTCTGAGCCTCCCCATAGCCCAGTCAAGTTTACACATGAAATTAACCATCACATACTTCTATTTCCACAAACATCACCCATCCATTTGAATTGCTCAAAATCCTACTTAGATAGATCAGTTGGGGACCTGAAAAGGTAAAGGTGACCAAATCCTCCCCAGAGTATTAGTGGTTTGACTGTGTGTGTGTGTGTGTGTGTGTGTGTGTGTGTGTGTGTGTGAGAGAGAGAGAGAGAGAGAGAGAGAGAGAGAGAGACTTGGTACTGAACTCCGGGCCTTGCTAGGTAGGCACTCTATCACCAAGCCATACCCTCAGCTGCATCAGTGGTTTTTAGAAGCTTGCCATTGGTGGTAATATGCAGCCAGGATGTGAAAACACTAAATAACTAACCTTGTTCAGTAGGGCACATGGATTTTAATTGAATGTGGATATAAAAACAAAAATTGTTTTGTTTGAGAAGAAATAAACAAAACCTTTGATAACAGCAGTTTTATGCAGATTATAACAAATCAATATTATTTAACTTCCAAAATAAGTAGAAGATTAAAAGAAGCCTGAAGGATCATCTTAAAACTTTCCCTTATATAGGTATGTCCCAATAAATCTGTTCTACAAAAATATAACCCAAATGACAGTCCCATGGTCTTCCTTTTTAGTCCTAGATAAATTGTACTGTAGACTTGTTTTTATACTCATTGTGAATTTCTCTCATTCTTTTGCAAGTAGAATCTGTTTCCCCACGCTCTCAAGTATTCATCAGCATACATAATACCTTGTTTAAAATCCTGTTTTCTCTTTACCCCTTTGAGAGTTACATTAGTAAATCTGAGTGATGAACAGCAATCTCCCCTGATTAACAAGCATTCCAGGCAAATCTGATGTATGTAGCCTCAGACACATGAGGCATCTCAAGAGAAACACTGCTTAATCATATTATACTTGATGACTCACTGAGGCTTATGGTGGTGGGATGTTTCAGAGAAGGAATTTTCTAATATCTGTTTTCTACTACCATGGTTTTCACAGTGTGGCCTCTGAACTTACAGCATCTGCATTACCTGGGAACTTTGTCGACATGCAAATTCTCAGCCCTATTCTGAACCTATGGGGTGAAAAGAAATGGAGGGTAGACTCGGGAAAAGTAGTTCAAACTACTTCTCAGAAGACTTTTTCTTTAGATTTCCTTTCATTTTTTAAATTTAAATGTATTTTAACTGAAATATACAATTATACATATCATTGTGATGTTTCGATACACGGATACATTGTGTAGTGTCTAAATCAGGTTAAACATATCTATATACTCACAAATTCCTCATTTCTCTATGGTGAAAACATTCAAAATGCTTTATTTTATATTTTGCAGATATATGGTATATTATTTTCTATAGGCACTATACTGTTCAGTAAAATAGCACATCATAACTCCTTATTCCTTCCTAACTGTAACTTAGCACTCATTGATAACTTCCCTATCTTTCCAACCCTCCAATTCTCCCCAGACTCAGGTCACCACCATTCTATTTTCAACTTACATGCCAAATGAGTAAGGTTGTGTGATATTTTTCTGTGCCTAGCTTATTTTCTTGTTGATCCTGACACATTCTTAATTTGAGAATTGCTAGACTGCTTGAAGAACCACCCCATCCTCATTGATGAACTTTTGATATAGCTTCTCCTTGGATTTTTTTTTTTCCTTGCTATTCCTAACACATGCTTTTAGGAGGAAACTAAATCCCATCCTTATGAATCAAATAAAAGAGGAAGAGGGTGAAAGCAGTAAGGAGAAGTTGATCAAAGGTTACTAAATTAGTTAGATAGGAGGAAGAAATTCTGTTGTACTATTGCACAGTAGGGTAACTATAGATAACAATTATGTACTATATATCTTACAATGCTAGAAGAGAGGATTTTGAATGTTTACACCATAAAGCGCGAGCACTGGATTTAAAGTACAAGATTTGGATGAGAATCCAGCTCTGCCAATAACTAGGAAAGAAATCATATATCAATGTTTTTACCCTCTGCAATGGTTTGGATCTTAAATGTCCTCCAAAGGCTCATGTGTGAAGCCTTGGTTTTCAGCCTGTGGCACTACTGGGAGGTAGTGAAAGCTTTAGGAGGTAAGGCCTAGTGGGAGAAAGTGAGTCATTGGGGGTGTGCCCTTGAAAGTAATATTAGGACCTTGGCCCCTTTTCTCTTGCTCTCTTTGCTTTTCAACTACCATGAGGTGAACAGTCTTCCTTTGCTACACACTTCAGCTGCCATGGTGTACTGTGCCAGCACACACCCACAGCAACCAGGCCAAGTGACCATGAACTGAAATCTCTGAAACTGTGAACCTAAATAATCCTTTCATCCTTATAAGCTGATTATCTCAGAAAAGCTAAAACATTCTCTAAGCCTATTTCCTCACTGGACATTAAAAAGGAAAAACACTTCATTCAGTTCTGTTTTGTACTTAGAGTCAAGAACTTTGCTTGAAGCTTTACTATTATGTCATTTGCTCAATCCTACACAGCTGCAGTTAGCATGAGAAAGGCAGATGTTTGCCTAACCCTGATCTACTGTCCACACACACCCTTTGAAAATGTTTCCTTATTAGGAAAGAGAGAGAGAGAGAGAGAGAGAGAGAGAGAGAGAGAGAGAGAGAGAGAGAATAAGGATGAGTGTTTTGTAAGGATCACAGAGCAACTAAATTTAAAAGGATTTGTAAAACATAAGCATTATGTTTGTACTTATCCATATAGTGGTCTAGTAGGTTGGCTGGAATCAGCACAAATCAATTTGCAGCTGAGAGAAATCAATGGTTAATTTAAAACAGTGATTTGATAACTCAAGAGTTGTCCCCTAACTCAGGTCTCCAAGGTGACCTGGGATGGAACAAGGTGCTGGTCTGCTTGTCCAAGAGCAAGCATAGGTTCTGTCCACAGATAAGCACAAGGAGACATTTTCTGTTTTACCAGAGGAATGGGCTTGAACAACCAATATATAGAGAGGACAGTTTTCAGTTTTTCAAATGAGCATAGTTGATGAGAATACTGCAACTATTTTCAGGAACTTAAAAAAAAAAAGCCAGATCCACCTCTCTGCCTCCACTGGCTGCCTCTTCAGTGGAATGTCCCGCTGCATTATCAATGGCATGGAACTAGGCAGGGCGCCATGCCTTGCAGGAAAGGAAATCATGGTGCTGTGTCCAGCTGGAGAGCAGCTGTATTGACGGCAGCCATGGAGACATGCTTGTGGGTGTGCCTCCCCAGTTAAGGCCAAGTACCATTTTCTTCAATGTTCTAGAAGAAACTACAGATCAAGACAAGCTTCTGCCTATACTCTTGCAATTATTCCATTTTTCCCCTCCTCTTGGACTTGTGCTGATGTTGCTCATGTCAGATAAATAAGTGCATTTCTAATTTTATGTTTCAAGAAGAGAAATGAGTAAAATCTGAACACAAAACCATGCAATGTATTCATGGTATTTTTATTGTTCATATTTGTTCATTTGAGGGACAAGTTAATGAAATATAATAAGCATAGTAGACACTTATGAAGAAATGTGCATGAAGTCAATGTAGTGTGTGGGTAATGTTCTTTACACAAACTAGTAAAATTTAAAACTAGTTATTATGCCTTTAGACTTTTTATAAAGATATGAAAAAATATTAGACATACCTAAACATTGTTAAACATTCAGATGCTTTTCTAAAATTCTGAAGCTAACACATTTGCATTTACTTTTTTAAAAAAGGAGGGGAGTGATTTTTCAGAATAAAAACTTGCATTTGGATATGAAATTCCCTAAGGTTCAAAAATCTTCGTCCATTATCCTATTACTCATAAATTTATATTAGTAGTTATAGTGAGCTGAATAGCAGCTTCCCAAAATTCAGGTCCACCTGGTTCTTTGATATGTGAATTTTTTCAGAAATGTGGTTTTTGAAGATGTGAATAGTTAAGTTCAGATCTTATTGGACTATGATGGATTTCAAATCCATTGTCTGGGGTGCTCATAAGAAAGCCAGGTGGTGACAGAATGTAGAGTGACATGTAACAAAGAGGGCAGAGACTGGCACTCCATTCCATCACTTGGAATGAAGCCCACAGAATGCCATGTCTGTCAATAGCCACTAGAAGCCTCCAGGAGGCAAGGAAGGCCCTTCCTTAGAATCTTCAAGGGGAACATGGCCCCACCAACAATTTGATTTTGGCTTTCTAGTCTTCAAAATTGTGAGAAAAATATGGATTTTTTTTTCTCCCAGTTTGTGGTAATTTGTTACAGCAACCCTAGATACAAAGGAAAACTGGGAGATTAAAAATACATCAAAGCAGGGGCTGGGGTTGTGGCTCAGCGGTGGAGCATTTGCCTAGCATGTGAAGGCCTTGGGTTCGATCCTCAGCACCACATAAAAATAAATAATAAATAAAGTATTAAATATACATCAAAGCAATGGAAAAAGGAAAATATTTTCATGTCAATAACAGAACACAGTTTTTGAAAATTCATCCTGAAGAGAAGCCTTGAGTGAATGATATTGAAACAGATTCTCCTAACAAATGAACCCGCTGCCCAATACTCAAACACTGCAGAGTTCTTTTATTTGATTTAAATTTATTAAACTCATGATAGATGCCAAATATTGTGTTGGGCAACGAAGGAAAAATAGTTTACAAATCCACTGTGGAAGTTTCCTTCATAAATTAAGATTCTATTGAGAGGAAAAGACAGAAAAAAATGCCCTATGTAATATGTGTTGAACTATTTAAATGTTCCATGAAGAAAGAAACTTATACAAGTATGGCACAGAGGAAGCTAACCTAGATGGAAAGTTTCAGAGGACCCTTCAAGAAAAGAATGGTTAAACTGAAATTGGGAGAATGTTACCATATAAAATTAGTACAATGTTACCATATAAACAGTCAGAGGGATATGTATTATATATTCTAGATAAATCTTTGGAAAATCTTGAGGTTTCTGGGAGGAAAAAACAAAACACCAAAATTCAGTTGCCTTTATTTGAGAGGCACCAAATCCACAGCAAAAGGAGCAAAGACAGATTGTACTAGGAAACATCAAGGACACAACTTATCATTTTACATCCTGAATTTGACAATTTACTTGACTTTGAAGGCTTAAGTTTGCTTCCCAAAATGCCTTACCTACCTACTAGCTAGAGAATTTTTAGATTTGTAAGCAGGATATGAAAACAGCCCACACTCCTTTGGTTTTAATTATTGCACAGCTGTTTTAAATTCAGAAAAAATGTATTAAGAGCCAGGCACTAGTGGGACACAAAAATGAATTATTCATAATCCCGATTTTAAGAAACTCCAGGTGACAGAGGACACATATCTAAAGGAAGAGCAGTTAAGGAATAACACATAATATAACGATATGTAAGATACAAACTCTTGCAAAACAAGCATTATTTTTGCTTTATGAATGAGGAAAACTGAAATTCGTAGGGTTAACTAATTGGTATATTGATTTAGAGCTCCGTGTAGAGAAGGGAAATCCAGTCTCCATTTTATATGTCTGCCTAAGAAATCCATTGTAATTGGAGAAAACGACAACCTCTTCTGAATCAACTCTTAAGATTCTTAAGAACATCAGCTGTCTTTTAAAAATGACTCATACAATTGTGTTCACTAAGTATAAAAGATGCCAATAATTAACTTTCCAAAAAAGGTTGAAATTAAAACTGGAAATATTATGCAAATCACTTACCCGTTGTCTCAAATTCCTTATAAGAAGAAAGAAAGGCTCAAGATACAGATTTAAAGTACTAACTTAATTTAATGTCCACCATTTTAGGCCACTTTGACTTAACCAAGGTGGAAAAAAAAAGGCAGAGAAAGGAAGTAGGCTTATTCATAAAAATAACTGTCTCTTACAAGTCTTGGAATAAACTAACCATGGGAATTTTTTTTAAGAGAGAGAGAGAGAGAGAGAGAGAGAGAGAATTTTTAAAATATTTATTTGTTTAGTTTTCGGCGGACACAACATCTTTGTTTGTATGTGGTGCTGAGGATTGAACCCAGGCCGCATGCATGCCAGGCGAGCACTCTACCACTTGAGCCACATCCCCAGCCCCTAACCATGGGAATTTAAGATTAATGCCATTTTATTATGTAATTACTACATATTGATTTATTTATAATTACATAATGATGACAAAAACACTTTAAATTCTTTTCACAGTATTTGTCCCATGTAACTTTTGTTATGGCTTGGATCTTAAATTTTATCTCCCAAAGTTTAATATGTTAAAGGCTTGATCACCTTGGAACCTTTAGGAGGTGGGGCCTAGTGGAAGGAAGTTAAGTCATTAGAGACCTGCCCTTAAAAGGGTTATTGGGACCCTTGGATCCTTCCTCTCTTTCTCTTTGCTTCCTGGCTGCTGTGAGATGAGCAGCCTTCTCTGTCCTGTGCTTCTTCAATGAATATATTGTGCTGCTACAGACCTCAAGCAATGTGGCCAAGCAACCATGGACTGAACCCTCTGAAACCATGAGCCAAAATAAACCTCTTCTAAGTTAATTTATCTTAGATATTTTGTCACAGCAAAAGAAAGCTGACTAACTTACTAAAAACCATTTCACCATGATAAAGGATTCCCAGTTGCTTGGTTAAACAATTAATGTTTAATGGAGAATAATTTAGATTAAGTTGCAAAGCTGAGGTGCTAATACTCTAAAAGTAAGTAAATTTTACTTCTTGGTATATTCATCCATATACTTAGTCACTCATTCCTTTGCTTCGAGGCACTCTGGGGCTTGAAGACGAATAGAAATAGTCCTAGTCCTTGCAGGACCAAAAATGCAATTTGAGAAGTAATGTAGGTTCAAAACAAAAGAGGCAATCCAATGGTCAATAAAATGTATGGTTGCCTTAATGAAAATACTATGATGTAGGATACAGTGACTGTAAAAAGAATTACACTGCAATTTTCAAGAGACTATTGGAGATGTTAGGTACTGGTTTATATATACATTAAAAAAATCCATTATGCTTTTTATCCATATACATAAAACTCTGAACCAGGCAACTGGCCACCTAGAATAAAGAGATTTTCCAGCTCTACGTGCAGTGAGATGTGGTTGTGTTACTAAGTTCTAGTTAGTAGAGGTAAGTTAAACTCGTCTTAGATGCTTCAGAGAAACTTCCTTAAGAAAAGCTGATCTATCCTCCTATTATGCCCACTGATCAAAGCAGAAATGTTGCCTGTGACTGCACAAGTGAAAGTCACCACCAACTGGTGGGAACACAAAATAGGGACAGCCTGTGTCTGAGGAGACAGCTTTCATTCCAAACCTAGGCTTTTATATTAGCACATAATAAACTATCATTTACAACTACTATGTCACTTGTAGTCATTCCTAAGTTTCATACATGAGGTGCTCTTGGAGAGAGCCCACCAGGCAGATCAGACAGAGAAGGATAATCAATATTGAGAGCAAGGTGAGTGATGGGCTGGTGGTGTAAAATAACCTGGCTAGTTTGTAAGAGTAAGCAGAAGCAACTTTAGAAGAGAGGGGACCATCCCCCCCAAAAACTGAAACATTTAAACCTTCAGTATTTCTATCAAAACCTCATATGGACTCAAAGGCCCTAATTTGTTTTGACCATGGTGAGGACCCATGCATGAAATTCAGTGAGACTTGAGTTCAAATCTAACTATGTATATTCAACATGACTTAATTATCTTCTTTTGGAAAAACTAATTGATCTCCCTCCTCCTGCAGTCACAATGAATTATAATATTCACCCTTGTTTATTGTCAAAGATTATTTATCTAGCATAGTGACTTGTATATACAACTTAGGTCTGAGCAGCCAGCCTCTCATAAAAAAATGAGTACAAGTGGTATTGGAAAATCTAATTGGCCATCTCTTTCCTTCAATATTCTTTAATATTATAAAACTGTGCCTTCCAAAAAGGCATCCTCATGAATCCAGAGCTGCTGGTTGGCAGAAACACCTCTCCTTCCTATTTTCAGTCAAGTGTTTGGGAACAGCTAGTTAAGAAATGGCAAGAAACGTCTTTCACTCTCTGCTTTCTTTGCTAGTCATAGTTAGCAAATCTTATAGGGCCCCTATTTCTTTTCTGTTTCATTTATTCATAATTTTTACTACTGGAAATCAAACCCAGGGCTTTGTACTTGTTAGGCCACCACTGAGCTACATACTCAGACCTTTTTATTTTTTTATTTTGACACAGGGTTTTGCCAAATTGTCCAAGCTGACCTTGAACTTGTTTGTAATCCTACTGCCACAGGCTGAGTCACTGGGATTAAAGGCATGTGCCACATTTTCTTAAAATCCAAGAAAGCAAAATAAGACACAGATCTTGCCTTCTTAACTAGCTGTTCCTCAACACTAAAATGAGCACAGAAAGGGAGCAGCTCTGGATTCAAGAGGAGCCTGAGCTGAGGGTACTCTCTTTGGAAGGCACCATTTTACAGTCCCTTCTGCTCTGGGTGGTAAAAACCTAAATAAATAGAAGTTGTTTATATTGTTAGTGTGTGTACAGCATTATATTTGTCCAGGCATTTTATATTATGTAGCTCAAAATATCAAAATGTTTTTTTAAAAAGTATGATATTGATTCCAGCCTAACAAGGCTAAAACAAGTTGTGTGTTCTGTCCCACATCTAGATTTCACCTATATGGAAAAGAAGACCCACAGTACCATCTTTGGGAATAGGGGGCTACTGACATCAAAAGAATCAGTTATAAAGGGAATAAACTAACAGAAAGGAAAAGAGTCATTGCTGCGGTTTCATATCAAGTCTGAAAACTTTTGAGATGTCCAGGTTAACATATTCTGCTTCATTTTCCCTGGCTCAAGCTGCAGCCTACATCTGCTACTAACAGTGAATAAGAAAAGTAAAAACTTGGGAGAGGTTTCCTGCTAGGTAGCCTAAGTTATTGCCATTTTAATTTAAAGTGAATTTATTTTATTCTTAATATGTAATAATGTGTTTAGTGGCTTACAAAGGATTTATTTAATAGCCCCCAAAACTGAATAATTACTAATTTGTGCATTTCTGGAAAATGTAATTACTCAATGTATTCAATAGAAAAACTACTCTGAATTTCATTTGTACAGGTGATAAATTGGTCCATCCACAGAGCAAGTCAAATGGCAGAACTGGAATTCAACCTGTTTCCTGTCCTCTTTTTAGTAAGCATTGCTGGGTTCCCAAAGTTCTCTGAATGACATATTCGTAATTTGTGCATTTCTGGATAATTAATTTCTCAACTGAATTACCTGTTATCAGTCCTACTGAAACCTCTTTATTTGTACACCAACTATATGCCAGGTACTGCTGACCACTTTGTATAAGTCAGTCAATAGAAAGTTTCTGCCTTCCTAAATCTTACTATCTAGAGAGCAGACAGATGATAAGCAAGAAAATTAGGTTAGATGATCAGTGCTGAGAAAAAAAACACAAAAAGTAAAGTAATAAAGACTGGGAGGGCTGGGAATGGGTGGGTATACTGAAATATTACAGAAGTACTTGGGAGTAGACCTCCTTGAATGACACCTGAGCTGAGACCTGAAGGAGGTTGGGAATTAGCTAATGTAGGCGCCTAAAATATGACTGTTTCTTTTATTCTTTGAATACCATGTGCATATTGCTTAAATCAGGCAATAAGCAATCACTATTGTTTTGCTGGAATGATGTGAGCAAAACAATAGTGATTGCTTATTGTTTTGAGCCTACTAGGAGATGAATTCAGAATTACTTTATGCAAATTTTGGGAGCTAAGTACCCTAAACAGATTTCCTAAGGATCTTAAATACATTGTTGTTAGAATAGATGATACCAGCCTGCTGAATGTGCAGCATGACTTAAGTCTCTTGTCAGTCACTGTAGAAAATTATGCACACCTGCACCCATGTTGAAATGTGTTCCATGATTTCCTGAAGGTGATCACTTCCTGCTATGACACCTGGAAAATGATCAGCCATGTGTGTTTACAAAGTACCAAAGTGTCCATAACTGTAATAATGAAAGAAAAAAAGGAATATGAGCTATGGTCTGTATCACAATAGGGCAAATAAGCTTACATCAATGGTCTCAGAGCTTTGGGGACAAGGACTATTTATCTTTTTTCTTCCCCATATACTAAAATAACTGAGAAAAACAAATTTTGGATCTCTGTCATCCCCAGGGATGTTACACCACAGGCTGTATTGACCAAAAAAGTATGTAAACCTTGCACTGTTATAATATTCAGGTAAATGAAGGGATAGGGTGGGCAGTTGGGCAGCAGGCATGATCTAAAAAATACTTGATATACTCAGAGCTGAATTGAGGAGACCACCTTGACTCATCAAGGGAAAAATAGATCAGTTCCTGAAAATACTTGGTACATTCATAGATCTAAAAATAATAAAAGAAAATGAATGCCTGGGGCTTATTTAATCTGTCAAAGTAAAAATAGCCAAAAACAAAACAACAACAAAAAAACACAAACAAACAAACAAAAAACCCAGCTAGAAAGAGTTGATTAAAATTTAGTGTAAAAGAGTACTTGCCTAGTAGATGCAAGACTCTGGCTGGAGAAAGTCTGTGTGTACTGTGAACACACACACACACACACTCATCTATTATTACATGAAATCAATTACCAACCATGTTATTTACAAGAATGCCTTAATGTTTTCATTGCTACAGCTGACTTGATGCTGTATCCATGGACAAGAGTTGTAAACAATTTCAAAATCAAACTACACCTATCATATTTAATGGGTTAATGACACAAATAGTGCACAAAGTTGTAACCTTAAAAGTGTAAAATTCCCAAGGCAGCTGGCAGTAACTGACAGCTGTGTCTAAAGGGCCACTGCAGTGCTCAGGGAGCTTCAACAAACAACCTTGGGAGGTAGTATTCACATTAAACAGGGACTGTTGCGAGTGTAACAGGCCGTGAACTTGTCTGCCTAGTTACCACTGGATATAGTTAATCATTATTTGTTTTGCTCTTTGGCAATCTTAACTCTGATTGCACAATATAATCTACAAACCTTAAATGATGCACAAAGTTTGGAAGAAAACAATTCAGCACTGGGACAAGGGGTAATTGTATAAAGTAGAATAAAAGAAATAGGGTTTCACAAGTGGAATTTTTTTTTCTAGTCTCCAAAGTTAAGGGCCATATTAGGGTGTGTTAAATCTGGATGACACAGGTACTGTTTATGTCTTTTCATAGAAGGGACAGCTTCAACTTCTACATTAAGTAAAAGGAGAGAATAAGTCTGTTTTGATTATTTGTGAACAACAATGAAAAAAGGAACCAGTACCAAGTCCATCAGGACAACACATGAAAATCAGCTACTCTTGGCAAACTTGGATATGTTATGCACATACAGTTGAGAAGTTTCTACTAAAGTATATGGGAAGAGATAAAGGCTCACTCATCTCTGAGGATGACGTCCTATTGGCCTTCAAAAAATGAATGACAACTTTTTTGAAATATCATTTTAACTTTATTCCCAGATAGAAGCACTGGAGTAAGTCAATTCATCTAACATGGAACATGGAGTACAGAGTCCAAGTTAATGGAAGGATACTTTCTCAACTATTTTTAATTCATGAGAAGCCTCACAATGGCCTGAAAACACTAAGAAGTGTTAAAAGCTAGACCAGAAGGAAGCATGGGAGTAGTGCTGATAAACACTACATTCAGTTAAAAGATCAAATGCCAATAAAGCATAGAAGTATCCAGCTTGGTTTTGCCTCTGAACTTGGCTGTAAAATTTTATATATCCATAAATCAGAGAGCAGGTCTAATAGTATGTAATATGCCCCAATTAAGGATAGAATTTTCCCACCTGGATAATAGAGGTGAGTAGGACTAAAATAAGCAAAGGCCTCCTGGGAGAGACAGAGCCTCTAAATTCATTGTAACCCTTTGGTTCATCCATAGCCTGCAATCTCTAGTACCACAGGAGTGTTTCAGATATGTAGGGAGGGGTGAATCCACCATGTTTTCTTTATAACATTCATCCAATCTCATTCATCAATAGTGGATAAGTCTGTTAGTTTCAAAATATAGACTATATCTCAATAACTCAAATATTAGCTTTCTTCAGCTTTATTATAGAATAGCACCCTGATATTTTTGTTAATAATGATGTGTCCATTTTCAATGCTTTGATTGAAATTCCTTCAGACCTTTTCATTTTCTGAAAAATTATGTGGTGCCTTCTGGGTGTGAGCTGCTTCTTTTCCTCTCCATCCTGACTTAACTTTCCCAAGCAATATATCCGGCATGGCTTGGTGGGTGGTATAATCCTGCCATGGCTCTTCTATTAATGCCTACTTCCTTTTTGGTAACTTTGTTATAGTCCTTAAAACTCTACAGAGGAAGATAACATCTGGGGATACAGTTGCCAAGAGATCAAGGAAAGTTAGAATTGGGTTTCAGGTTCTTTGAACAGAGTTTCTACTCATTTTGCAGTTGTTTGTTCTCTCATACAACTTGCACCCCCATAGTACACCCACAGATCCACATACTAGTTTCTCAATGAACAAAAGACTCTGAGATGGTCAGAAGATACCAAACTTGTTCTGATGCCAGGAGCCTTACTTATTGCTATCTGTTGTTCTGGGAGATAGTGGCCTTATATGGACCAAACTGTAGTGGAAAAAAATAAAGCGTGCTTGGAACTTCCAGCAGAGCCTGGTGCAGAGAGCAAACTTCAGTGTGCAGCAGAATCATGAGGAAATTGTTCAAAATTAGACACCTACGCTATGATTCTGAGTCAGCTAAATCTGGGACGAGGCCCAGACATCTTCATTTGTAATTAGGACAAACCTACCCCATCCCAATACTCTGATGCAGGCAGTCTTTCAACTCAGCTTACAGAAAAACAGTGACACAGCACTTATCTGCAGAGGAGAAAATTGTGTACACATCACCACGGCACCAGCCACGCTGCCTCACATAACACTCACCCTCAGATAGCAACTACCTGGTCAGTAGAGAGCTAAGTAAACATGCACCTGACCCTATGTGAGTATTCAATAACAGTCACCCCCACTCAAAGTTTTGTTTTTTAAAAAACAAACGCTGTCTATTCAAACGCATACCCAATAAAGGCAACATTTCTGAATTCAGGGTATATTTTTAAGATAAGCAATTATTTTATTTCCTTGGCCTAACAGCAGTGACTTCATTATACAAGAACCTGTAGCTGACAGACTAGACAACACAAATTTCCCAACAGGAAGAATCCTTATCATCAGCAGAGATGAACTGAAATGTCATGTCTGAGTGCAATTCCTGCTCCCCACGCCCCACCCCACAGAACCCCAAAATGGAAAAAAAAAATCAATAAAATCCCCATGAATTACTAAGCCATCCCTCCGGAACTCTTCTAATTAGCAGCTTCAGTGGATGAAAACTGAAGGAGGGAAGCAGCTGGCCATCACATAGCATTCCTGTGCCTGTGAGACTGAAGGGGCAGCAGCAGGGGAGCAAGAATTCTGGATGAATGGGAGGTGAAGATAATCTATCTTTCCTCTATCTGCCTCCTCCATATGGAAGACACCTCTTTCCCAGTACATGGAAAATACTAATGAAATGCTAAAAGACTGTCTTTAGCTTGTAACTAGAAATGCCTGAGGCTCATGAAATTCCAAGATAGGTGTGGGATAAGGGGTATCAGAGAAAGAGCAAATTGGTCAGAGATGCTCAATGCTCATTCAATTCCAGTTTAAAGCATTCAAAGCTACTTCATAATCATAACCACCTTCATGCCTGCCCTATATTTTCCAAAGGTGAAAAAGCTCCATCTAAGTGTCTGTGTAGATATCTACTGCCACCACCAGGGTGATACTGTGACATCTGTGTGTGAGATGAGGATGGGAGTGTGGGGTGGAGTGGAAAAATAGGAGAGATCAGGGGCTACAAAGCTTCCATTATAGTGGATAGTTTTGGTCCCCAGGTATGGTCCACTACCACAAGTCCTAAAGCATTCCTGTTTCCTTTTCCCTACCCATCTTGTGTAAATGTCAAAAAAAAAAAAAAAAAAAAAAAAAAATGAAATTCTGCCCAAAGAGATGGGAGCCGTTGCTGGACTGCATTCATTTTGGGCCTCAACCTGCCCACCTCCTGAACCTCCTATGAAATTGCACAAAAATTCTCAGCACTGCTGTGAAATTATGTCATCCCCATTCCTCTGTCAATGTCAATTCAACAGCTCTGTTCTGACATACTTTCTCCTTGGGCTGAAGAAACAGCAAAAAACATCAATTGAGCATGTGAAAATATGACAGTGTGTGCAGTGTAATGTTTCCCGATGTCTTCACCTTCTGTTTCCTCCGTGGTGGGAGCTTTCCCTCTCTTCCCCCAAGCCCCACTCGCACCCCTCCCCTACCCCCAAGTCCAGGTGCTCCCATCTGCTGGGCTTCTGCCACTCACTTCCCATAGACACTCTCATCACTGTAGGCCACATACAGAAAATAGTCTTCCTCATGGTTGTCCTACGGGAAAAGATAAGATGACAGTTTAGAAAACATACACATTCATCATCCTTAGAATTCCGAGCCTCACACAACCTTATAAATTAAGTATGAAAGTTATCATTAACTCCTATTAAAAACAGGAACAGGGCAGGGCATACAGCACAGCAGTTGAGCCCTTGCCTGGCATATGGGAGGCCCTGGGTTCCAAATCCAGCACTGCAAAAAAACAACAGGAGTAAAAGAAAAAGTCAACAACAAAGACGGAGACACCAGTTAGTTAGAATTCAACTTTGAGCTCGAACTTCACAAACAAAAAAGTCTTGATGGAGAAAAGAATACACACAGGTCATAGGATATAAAGATGATGGCCCTTAAAAAGCTAATTCTAGTAAAAAGAACGAAGATACCAAATGTGGAATATATTTTCACAGGGAACATATGCTAGGGAATAAAGGTTAGGCCAGCGTTTATTAAATGTTCACATAATTAACTAACAGAGCACATGAGAAGGAAGTCTGTGTGAAACCCTTCAAGGAATAATATAGTTACAATCTTGGGTTGTATCCCCAGTATGATAATGTCCTTTACTGTAGTTTTTCTTAAAACTAGATTCTGACCATTTGCCATTAAATCAACCAAATCACATATAACACTAAATTTATCTGTTAAGTGAATAAATTTAAAGACTTTGTCTTAATTTTAAATTGTATTTTATCTGTGTCCAGATAATGATAAATCTCCTCCATGGTCTTAGTTTAAGAAGAAAATCTTCCCTAGGTGGTTGTCCTAAGAAACTCTTCACAGAGTTTATATGGAAATAAACTGTGAAGATTCCGCTTCAGTTTGAGGATTTTAGCTTCAGAGTTTGTTTGCCCAATATGTTGATAAATGAGAATAACATAATAAACTGGGGTTGAAATACATAGTTCTCTCACAAATGATATTTTATCAACAAGAATAACAGGAACTGTGAAGGGTAGACACTTTTCAAGTTTTTTCTATCAGGAACAATTTACTGCTGCTTCAATAAAGGTGATCCAGATTAAAACACTATGGTCAAGAAAGACAGAAAAGAATTCAAAAGGATTATATCTAATAGGGTGCTCAATCACTGAAGGACAAGTGGTCTCTCATCTGCAGAGCCTTACACTGCCATGTGTAAGAGGATCCTGATAACACCTCCTGCTCTACTTCTCAGGTGTGTTATCAACATACACTGGAACAAAAGCTAGCGGATGCCAGACTGTTCTTATTGTTTTGACCAGAACCATTACCTCATACAGCTGGCCCATGGTAGCACTAGTAGGAGGGATAGTGTTGTTGACAAAGAAGAATAAGGCGTCCTCAGGTCTCAGGTGGATCCTCTTCCGGATTAAGAAGTAGAACTGGCCAACTGAATAAAGGAAAAGGAAAAAGGGGCAAGAAGAAAACAAAGGATTAGTAGAAAGATAAGTACCAGAAAAAAATTTCTATTTTAACTTTCTAGAGTTAAGTATCACCTTTATATATCATCTGAACAGAGCGAAATACTTTCCAAGAGCTTTAGTAACTTAAAGAGCCTATGTAGACCCTGGCACTCCACAGTGGAGTTATTTCTCATTGCTCAATTGCAGACCTAATGCTAGCATTTCCCCTCAGTCTGAGGAAATACTGTGCATATATAGACCAAAACCTTCTCATTATGATCTAAAACTGACTTGAAATCCCTTTCCATCCCCACTTGCAACTTTAGACAAAGTAATGATAGAGTTCCACTGGTCTCTGGTAATCATAGCACAGACATTCAGTGTTAGGACAATGAATGGGTTCAATAACTAACCTCTTCCTGAAAATGCTGAGAAAGTTCTAGAAGGTCAATCTGAATGTATTAATTCTAGATCAAACGTACCTATGGAAATATCCCCAGTGTATCTTGGATGCAGTGGGTATTCCATTAAGTCTCATGGTAGAGAGTGAATATATTCATATGATTCCAAAAACAATTTACAAAACCTGTTATAAAACTACCATTAGGCGATAAGCTATTTAGTTCAGAATTTCCTAAAATTTAATACTATCAAGAAATGGGCTGATTTTCTTTTGGGAATGAATTGCTATTACAATTATGAGGCTTAATTTTAAAAGCAGTCTAAATGATGAATGTCTGATCTCTTCTTTCAAAGTTTTTTGCTTGGCTGTAACTAAATCAAACAAGACATGGTGATGGGGAATGGTATAGGGAACTGGAGATGACAGAACTATTATGTCATTTTTGAATCAGATAACTCTGAAAATCCCACATGCTTTCTTCATCTCTCATGCATGTGATAAGGACCAAGAATATTTTGTCATGAAATGAAGGGTCAGGGGAGGGAAAGAGTATTACCAGTGAGGTCAGAGGGCACTAGGTACTTCCTCTTGTCCAGATCAGGCACCCTGGCTTTCGGAGCCTTCTCCACAATGACCTAGATGGAGAGTAGGGAAGTGGAAATGAAAAACTACAGAACCCAACATGGTGTTTTTCCTTCCACATCCACAGTTGTAATGATGGAAGTGAGACTGTCTAGGCCTAATACAACTTTTTAATCCCCCAACACAAACATGTATTTGATTTTAAATAATTATGAGTTATCTGTAAGGGACACTAAAACACACTGGTATTTAATTAGAGAATGAAGATTTTCTGGGTTTTCTCAGATGGTTCTAATCACTTCTTAGTTTTATTCTTTTTTAAAAATGCCATTTATTAATGGTACAGTGCTACAGTTTGGAACTTAAATGTCTTCTAAAGGCTCATGTGTTAAAGACCTGTTCTCTATTGTGGTACTACTGGGAGATGCTAAAAGCTTTAAAAAGGTGGGGCCTAGTAGAAGTGTTCAAGTCATAGGAGTGGTCCTAAAAGGGGACTATGGAACCCTTTTCTCTTTCACACTCCAGCCATGAGAGGCATGGTTTTGCTTCACCATAAATCCTGTGCTGCCACAGGACCAAAACAATGGGGCCAACTGACCATGGTTTAAAATCTCTGAAACCATCGGCCAAAATAAACATTTTCTCTTTTAAGTTGATTACTTCAAATATTTGTTTTAGTAACAGAAATTATTAACACAAACAGGTTATGTTTAAATATCATACTTTGCCAAAATTTTTAAGAATGACTGCAAAGAAATGTTCAAGACACTTAATAGTGTCTTGAAAAAAAAGTAAATAATGAATGACATGTTATAACAGAATGTCAATATATTAAACCATTAGGCAATATTGATTATATTAGGAGGCTTTTCAATGTCTACGTTAAAGTATTTCTATAATACTTATATCTTCAACTTTTATGAAGACCTTTTTTTTTTCCTGAGAGAAAAAACAAAGATATTTAAATATCAAACTATTTTATACACTTAAACTTATAAAATACAAAAATATCTAATATAAAACCACTAATTCCAGATTTTTTTAGTTTAGGAAATATAATCATTCCAGATATAAAATATGGAACGTATGAAAAATTTAAGTGAAGCAGAAACAAATACTGAACAAGGTATTCCTGGTACGTGAGTGATCTTCAATAGGTCATTCAACCTCTTTGAGCCTTAGCATTCTATTGAGTAAAAGGCAGCTTCCAAGTTCATGGTATTGATATGATATAAACTTAAGTAATTCATAATTTTTATGTAGAAATGCTTTGCAAAGTATAAAGAACTCACTAAACATAAATTTTAGTTTGAATGTAGGGGCTGAAATCTCTTAAAAAAGGAATAAATGAAAGCAGTAAAAAACATTTTGTGTTTATACAGAAAACGATTCCTACACCAGGAAGAGCTTAATTGGGGGCATAATCATCTTTGAATTTAAAAAAGAAAATTGGAAGGCTGGGGGTGTAGGTCAGTGGTAGAGCACATGCTTAGCTTGCACTGGGCCTTCGGTTCAAAGCCCAGTACCAAAAAGGTAAATACATAAACAAACAAATAAATAAAAATAAAAACTGGGGTATACAGATATGAGCTAGAAATTAAAAAGAAAAAGAAGAGGGGCTGGGATTGTGGCTCAGCGGTAGAGTGCTTGTCTCGAACGCACGGAACCCCGGGTTCAATCCTCAGCACCACATAAAAAAATAAATGAGTGAAATAAAGATATTGTGAATAAATATTTTTTAAAAAAGAAAGGCTTCAAAGACAAACTACCAAAGGCCCAATAATAAGGATAGACAGGAGACAGCACAGTTTATAAAAAAATCAAAGCATAACAGATGGAGCCTAACATTGTGCTCTGAGATCTGGAAGAGCTCCTCACAAGCTCCTCACAGGAGCTCTGAGATCTGGCAGCTCCTATCAAGAAAAAAAAAAAAAAAAAAAATGGAAGCCACAAAGGGAGGAGATAGGACAAGAGCAACAAAGCTGATTATAGTGACAACTAGGGACACAAGCAGGGGAGGGTGTTGGGAGAGAGGAAGAAACAGGAAGAAGAAGAGTAAGTAAGGCCTTAGTTGATCAGAAAATATTTAAGTTTCTAGAAAATCAATTCTATTCCTCACAGTGACAGATCCTGAATCAGATGTTTTGACACTTTGGGTCTCAGTTTTCCTCATCTGTAAAATGTGGATAACTCTCCATAGTACTAATAACAAATTTTTAAATATTAATAGATAACCTGTTCCTAATAGTGTCCTGCTGCTGCAGGTTTTCAATATATTGTGGGTATTAAGATCCCATGAATTCCTCCCATCCCAAAGCACAAGCACACCTACTGTTGGGGCTAAGTTCAGGTTGTATGAGCAACCAAGAGTGGGGTTTTAGAAGAGTGTTTAACATTCTATTCTGCACACAGGACACTTCAGCAAAGGAGGATTAAGGGTTCTGCCTAAAGACACAGAAAATTCCTGTTACAGAATTAAAAGCAAATATCTGGAGCTGGAGGTATAGTTCAAAGGTGGATTGTGTACATTGTGTACATCCCATACACAAGGCCCTGGGTTTAATCCCAGCGTGCATGCACACACAACATACACATCTCTACCCTTAGTAGAGCTCTTTTTCCTGCATCACAAGTAGAGGGTCTGAGCAGGTCATGAGCAGTTGGGAGGCTCATGGCTAGTTAAAGCATAACTGGAGGGACCATGAGATCTTAGCAGTGGTCTTACTTATAAAGTATCATAGAAGCACAAGAGATAACAGCAAACCATTCTCAGGAAAATAGGGAGGATTAGAATAGTTAAAATACCCTGGGTGAATGCAGATGAATGAAATTTGAAGAGCTTCGTTTTGAGAAAATATTTGGGAATTTTAAGTAGAGTTACAAACAGGTACATGTCAAGAGTTTGTGATTTATGCAAAGCTACTGTAAGAACAGAACTTGTCCTTAGCAAGTTCCGAAGAATAAAAGATAGTCATTTTGCTTAAGAGTCCTTACTGGCACCAGGCTATGCTATAAACTCCTGAGGTTAATAACAGTTTATCTATTTTCAGTCTCCAAAGTGTAAGGCATACAGAGCACATTTAACTAATTCTGGTTAATAAAACTGAATTAGAAATTTTAAAATGATACAGCATGGAGGTTAAGGGCTCCCAAAGCATGACAGTCAAAGTTGGAATTCCTGCTTCTACCACAGGCCAGCAATGCCAAACTTTTAATAAATAATTGCACTTTCCTGTGTTTCAGATTCTTCATCTGTAGAATAGAGATTATAATGGTGTGAGAATTAAATGAATATGAAGACAGCAATCAGATACTGCAAGGTATGTGGTATTAATAAAAATTTGCTGCAATTGTGAACTATTATTCAAAATGGGACTGTTATTACTGAATTGAGAAAAACCTTTAAAATAGTTATCCAAGTTCCAGAGAACAAGTAATTTGTGAAGGATCATGTATCAGGTAAGGGTTACCTCCCCACAGTTTCTGCAGAAAACCCTTATGTGTGTAATTCCTGGAGAACAGAGAGCCCTAATGTCCCCTCCTCCTTATAGAAAAAGGAGTGCAAGGCATCCTCTGGTAGCTAAAAGTCCAATAAAGTTAGAAAGGATTGTTCAGGAATTCCAAAGAGTACCTAACTAACGGTCAAGAAAAAAAAAATCAAGATAATTCCTTTAAATTACGGGTAATACTAACTCTAATGCCCCTGCTTGAAGATACAGAGCAGAACCTTAAGGTCTCTGCTCCACCATCACCCAAATCCAGTAGCCCTAGATCCCTCTACCACACTTAAAAAGCCTTGCAATTTGGCTGCGCAGTCTACATTAGGGGGAAAAAAACAAACAAACAAAAAAAAAAAAAACAGGGAGGTGGGCGGGGGAGGAAAGGGAAAAGCGCCCGGATGCTGAAAGACACCTAATATTTCTTCTTTCTTCCTCACCGCCTGCACTAGTTTTGACCACTTAATCCGGGGCCCAAATCTAAGAAGAAAATGCCTCACTCCTGCCACTGGGTCTGGGTAGTTTGACCACACTCAGTATCGGGCGAAGGCCTGCGGTCGCCGCACCTGGCGTTGGAGCCAAGAATGGTGAGGCTAGCAGGCTGTTAGGCGGAGAACGTGACCTTGTTTTCTGCGCCTGTCTTGTGGCGCTCCCTGCCCCCATTCCTAAGCGAATACAAGAAAGAATCTGGGCGTCTGAATCTTTTTTCTTCCATGCCCCAAAATGTTAAGACCAAAATTAA
This sequence comes from Marmota flaviventris, assembly GCF_047511675.1. Classification (NCBI taxonomy): domain Eukaryota; kingdom Metazoa; phylum Chordata; class Mammalia; order Rodentia; family Sciuridae; genus Marmota; species Marmota flaviventris. Next base: position 99,566,545 of record NC_092500.1, read on the forward strand.
CCTAGGAAACCATCCAACGCAGAAATCGATGGGAGCAAACCCCACTCCATCAGTAATTTTCGTGCGTTCTTAAAGGTAGCGAACCTGCCTCCAAACGAGTCACTCTCGCACAAACCGGCCCAATTTGGTGCACATCTCAACCTACACATGTGCTGAAAATGCTGAGTCACTCGACGCGTAGGCTCCGCTCTAAAGATGCGGACACCTTTAAAGATGGGTACCGGTCCTGGGGATGCGGACTTAAAAAGGTCCGCAGTTAGAAGGTCCAGGGACCCTTGTAATAGTGAAGGGTGTTCGGGGTTAAGTGATTCTGGGACCTCCCTCCCTCGCAGACCCTCCGGTGTCTGGGGGCTGCCATCACGACTTCCTCCTCCGCGCCCCCGCCCAGCCCCTCTCCCCTCCTCCTTCCCGCGCCCGGCGTACTCACTGGGACCCTGTCCGGATATTTCTTCCGGATCTTTTCTCCTTCCTTTTTCCGATACTCAAAGGGATGGTCCTCCTTATACTGGAACTTCATAATGGACCGCAGGATTTCTAAGATCCCGGGATGGGGCCTGCCTTCCTCGCTGGCGATTGCGTCTGTCGCGTCTTGCTATCCTCTGCCAATGTCACTGTTCTCAGAATCGCTCCAGAAACGGCCCCGTCGCAGTACTATCTGGCCCAGCGTTTGTTAGAGGATTTTGGGTCTCCTTGGCCTGGAGGTGGGGGCGCTGGCCAAGTAAAGAAATTCAGGCGGCTTTCCCGAAGAGCAGAGAACACAAAAACACAGGGGCAGCGCGTCGGTGCTGTGACGTCACAGCGCACCGCCCTCTGCCCCGCCCCCTGCGTTCTGGGCACCGCGGGATAGGGGTAGACAGAGTTATTTTCTATTTCATTTTATTCTGTGTGTGTCTAAACTTTTCCTAAATAGACTCCACTGAAAACAAAACTAAGTTATATTTGGTTTTGTATTTGGTGCTGTGACATTAAAGATCATTTTAAAAGCAAAAGAACATTCTAAAAATGTCTTCTTCCCTCTCCTTCACGTTTCTTGGTTGAGGCCCAAAACAAATACACCGGACACTAACCCTGGTTGGGATTCGGAGTGGAGGGAAAAGCGACAGGGCCTCCTGGGATCCGCTTGGCCGAAGTAGAGACATCCCGTGCTTGCATTTTGACCTTTGCCGGTTCGGTTGCACTCGCCTTGGCATCCCAAAATGCTAGGCTGGCCTCCGTGATCCCGCCCTCCCCACATTGGCGTCATTTTGTTTGGATTGGTGCTGCAATTTGTTCGTAGAACAGCAGCATAAACAGAGCGTGACTCAGGAATTTGAAAGGGTGTGCAAAGCAAAGGGCATGAAGGGTAATGAAGGTTCGGAGAAGGAAACGGTATCAGTGACTACTACTGTGGTGACCGTGCACGTTCAAATGTAGACATGATTCACTTTCCCCTGTTTACCTAGAAGTTAGGCTTATCTTTTGGAAATGAAAACATCGAGTCTTTTAGATGATTAACTGTGGTGGCCAAATTTTCTTTTCCTCTCCTGCAACAATTCATAAAAAAAAAAAAAAAAAAAAAAAAAAAAACAGTTTTACTGGTTACATGACCTCCTGCGGATTGAGAACGCAGCTGGAATGCTGATGAAAGACTCCAGGTGGTGGGGCAGGTGAGGGAGGTAAGGCATTTCTCTGGCACTCCGTTTCCCTCCTAAACCAAAGGACTAAGGCCTTTGCACATGGTCCTATTGGCACTGATTCCTGGAATCTGTAAGAGGAGGGCAGCAGCAGAAATGGTAAAGATACAGAGTAGAAGGGTTGCTTTGCCATTTGCAATTCAGGTGGGTTTTGAAAAATATTGGACAACAGCAGCACCTCTCGTCTTTGATCAGTGTCTCAGTGTCTGTTTTAGAAAATAAAGCCACAAAATAAAAGAAACTAAGTTTCATTATTGAAACTCTGAAAAATGAATTGCAAAGTTGCCCTTCTTAATGTTAATTTATTATTCTCCGTGGCATCTCTGAGCCTTTTTTAATACATGAAAAATTATTAATTATTGTATCACATTATGTGTTTATAATTTTTAGACCTTATTTTCAAATTGTAAATAGTTGCATTCTTAGTTACTGACTTTAACTTTGACCCATAGAGAGCTAAATCTTCCAAAGGAGAACTTTACAACACGTTGAAGTCAATTATGGTGGAGATTTAAAATTTAAGAGCATTGGAAAGGTTACCTGTAACCTTTAGTTTAAAGATACTTCAGCACAAAACACTTTATAGTATGAAAAATAATTTAGAAATGAAACTTTGATTAATCTTTCTGCCACAAGACTTTTCCAATACTAATACTTTATATTAGAATACAAAATCTATTTCCAAAGTGTGCATTTTATCTTTATTCTCAGTATGGCATTTAAAATATTATACAGAAGCTAGTTTACTTATGTAAATTAATACATTCAGGCAAAATATTTTAAAATTCCTTTTTCAACCAGACAAAATGCTATTTTAAAAAACTAATTTTCAAATTTTTTTTTGTAATAGTCTTTTTTTATGTTTTTAATAGTGGAAAAAATTTCCAATCTTTTATGAATATTTTTAAATAGATAATTTCAAACCCTAATTAAAGATCATTTTAAAAGCAAAAGAACATTCTAAAAATGTCTTCTTCCCTCTCCTTCACGTTTCTTGGTTGAGGCCCAAAACAAATACACCGGACACTAACCCTGGTTGGGATTCGGAGTGGAGGGAAAAGCGACAGGGCCTCCTGGGATCCGCTTGGCCGAAGTAGAGACATCCCGTGCTTGCATTTTGACCTTTGCCGGTTCGGTTGCACTCGCCTTGGCATCCCAAAATGCTAGGCTGGCCTCCGTGATCCCGCCCTCCCCACATTGGCGTCATTTTGATTTTTTTCATATGATAGTAAATTATAAATATTATGACACTTTGTTACCACTGTTTACCAGGTGAGGAGTCCTTGCTTCCCTGATGCTGAAGTATAACACCAGAGAAGCACAACGAGACAAGTTTAGAATGGGAAGCAAAAGCTTTATTAAAGAACAGTAGAAAAGACTTCTCCATGGAAGAAGGGGACCCAAGAAGTGGAATCCATGAAAGGGCGATGTCTTCCTCCTTTTATAGCTAATGTCTTCTTTCAGCTTTCCCACATTCCTGTCCTTAGTTCTGTTATCTTGCAGTAATGGAATATAGGTGGGAAGGCCCAAAAGGTGGGGGACAGGTGGGCTGAAGGAGTAATCTGGGCAGGAAGGACTTTTGGATTAGCATCTCCAAATGCTAATCCAACATTTGCTGGGAGCTGCTTCATTAACATTTCCTTGGGATGGGCTCTGGGCCTTGGGGACATTTTCAATTCCCCTTTTCCTGGACTCCATTCTCAATTTGGCCTTCATTTTTTATTTTATTTCCATATTAGACCTGATTTACCTAACTACACTAACTACCTATCTTTAAATATGGCTTCAACTTCACCCCAAAAATTCAGTATATTTCTCCTACAAATGTGAACATGCTACTACATAATCATAACATTACTATTCCACCTAAAAAATTATCAATATCTCCCCAAATTATTTAATGTTATATAAAGTTTATAACCATTTCTCCTCAGTTGCCCCTAAATGCTTTTTATTTCCTCAAGCACTAGAATGTGAAAACAGCTAGAATTCGCCACATAGATAAGTCTGATTTCTTTTATTTGGAATTTTATACTATTCCCAGTATTTTATATTATCATGTGTAAACATGAATAAAACCAGAATTTTGGTGGATTTGATCTCTAAAGAGAAATATAATAGATAAAGATTCAGTTACTTGCAATCATGTGCTAAATTCACTTGCTATACTTGGAATTTAAACAAAGAATTTCATTATTTAAATTGAATCTTTAAATAGGCTATTGTGTACAAAACAAGTATCAAATATCAGGATGAGACTGGTTCTTGCCCGTAGGACTGTACAGGGGTGGACCTTTGTTAATAATTTGTGCCGTTTTGCTATATTCCCAACTGCCATTACATTAGTTTAGTCTTCATTGTTTTTGATTTGACATATAGTTCTGGTTATCTATTGCTATATAATAAACCCTTCAAATTAGTGTCTTAAAACAGTATCTCTTTTGCTCACATATCTGGAGTTATGGGTCTCAGTCATGCAATTCTCTTGGGTTCTTTAGTTAGATAAAAACAGGATAGGGTTTCTTTGAAGGCTTTTTCACTAGCACTTCTGGTAACTGGCCTAGGAAGATTAAACAGAAGGAGCTGCTTGATCACCTCTCTCTCTATATGTTCTTACCATAGGGCCTTTCACATAGTGGCCCTACACTAGCCATTTTTCTTTCATGGCAGCTACCACCTTTGTGAATAAATTTCCCAAGAAATAGCACATGGCCCTGTGTAACCTGATCTTTTTAGCTACTACTATGGTTTGGATATTGAATATCCCCCCAAATCCCTGTGTTAAAGACTTAGATACCAGCCTGTGGCACTGGTAACTAAGGTAGTGAAACTTTTAGAGGTGAGGCTTAGTGGAAGGTCTTCAGTCACTGGAGACAAGCCCTGGAAGCAAACTGCAAGACTTTAGTCTCTTGCACTCTCTCTTTGCTTTCTAGCCACTATGATATGAGCATCCTGATGTTGTCGCTCACCTTCTGGCCATGGACCTCTAAAACCATAAGTCAAAATAAACCTTTCCTCTTTACAGGTTTTTATTTCAGATATTTTGTTATAGTAATGGGAAGATGACTAATGTAATTCCTTAGTGACACTTTTGCCTTATTTTATTCCAAGAGGTAATGACATAGTTTGGCCCATATTCAAAGGAAGGGACTATAGACTCTACCTCTAGATAGGGAAATGTTAAAGAATCCGTGTACATGCTTTAAAACCAGCATTTTAACAAGAATTTGTTTCTAATTCGTTGATTAGAAATGATGTCCTCATCACTTCTAGACAAGAAAGAGATTATTAATGCCAATAAATGAAATAAAGCCATATTTCCATCCTGTCATTTCTGCTCATTTCATTCAATGGTCATTAGTTCTCTGTACAGTTTGGAGAAAGTTCAAATGCCTCAGGAGACAAATAGAGTATTTACAATCTGGCTACTATTTATCTCTCTACGTATACATTTTTCCTACCCTTTTAACACCATTAATATAACCCTTTCATGAGTTCAGGACCAACCATATTTAAACTTTAGCAACAACAGACATTTATTTATTACAATCTGGAGACTGGGAAGTTCAAGATCAAGACACCAACAGATTCATTGTCTATTGAGGCCTATTTCTTCAGGGACAGTCATCTCACTCGAACCTCACAGGCATAAGGAAAGGATGATGGATCTCTCCCAAACTTCTATAAGACCTCTAATCCCATTTATAAAGGCTCTGCCCTCATGAGGAAATCATCTCCCAAAACCCCCATCTCCTATTATCATCATCCTGGTTTGGTGGGATTTTGAAATACAAATCAGGAGAGACAAACATTCAGATGACAGAAGATGATATGAGATCAGAGACTTACAGTGATATTACATGTTTTAGGTTCATGCAGTCATCAGAGAAGGGAGATAAAAAAGATGACAGAGAAACAAGATATATCAACAGTGATAGATAAATACAGAGTTTGAGGGAATGCAATAGTATTCAGGTCCCTGGTTTCAGACGGTCTCCCCTTAGACTGCATACTCTTTGATGGTTTATCAAGAATTAGCTTTGCATTTTGGCTGGAGAAACTCTGTCCTTTCCAGATCTGGCTAATTCTTAGAGTTAGCAAAAGTTTCAGCCAGGAATTTCCTTTGATCTTCCTTTGACAGGCAAACTGACCAACCTAGTACCATTCCTCCTCTATCTGGACTGTACACCTAAGAGGCAACATTCCTCTAACTTAACCATTCCAGGGCCACATACCAGGCAAGTAGGGACTACTCCTATAGTTTAGAACACATGAAAATTATTTAAACTAGCCAGTCCTAAACTGTTTTCTTTGCCCTGCCTTGTCTTTCCCAGAGAATCTCCAGTGTAAGTTCTGGTTGAATCCTTCCTTTGCTCCTGTCTTCTACCTCCTAACCATTCTGGTGTCTTCTCCTTGTGGTTGTGTATGGTATGCCATGCCTTCTGTGTCTACTACTTCTGAGTATAGTCAACTTTGTTTTCCTGAGCTTCTCCTCTGTCTCTTCTCATAGCTACATGTGACTGACAGTCTTTTAAGGGAATACAAAACAGCACATTATATTAAAATTATATCCTTAGCTCAGTGGATGACCCACAACTCAAAGTAAAGACTCAAGCAGTGCAATTTGAATTAGTTAAGAAAGCAAAGGGTAGACTTCCGATTTAAGATAGTGTATGAGAAAGATATATTTTGTTTTCTTGTCTCCTGAAACTTCACTAAAACATCTGTGATATATTGAACTTGTCTCAAAGAAGAAGTTGAATTAGGCACTAGGGATCAAAATCAGGGCCTTATATACATTAGGCAAGCATGCTACTATTTGAGGTACTGCCACAGCCCAAGATTGTGAAGTCTTAACCCCAGTACTAGTGAAAGTAACCTTCTTTGGAAACAGGCTCTTTGCAGATGATTAAATTAAGATTAGATCATAGCAGAGAAGGTGCATGGGGGTAGGGAAGATGGTGGAATGAAGCATACATCATTACCCTTGGTACGTGTATGATTGAATGAATGGTATGACCCTACTTTGGGTACAACCAGAGAAGTCAAAAACTGTGCTCCCTTTGTGTACAATGAATCAAAGAGCATTCTGCTGTAATGTATAACTGATTACAATAAATAAATAAGATTAAAAAAAGACTAGGTCATTAATATGGGGGACGGTAGTTAGGTCATTAGAGTAGACCCTAATCTAATATAACAGGTGTTCTTATAAAGGGGGGGGGGAAGTCTGGACACAAAGTGAAAGGTGCATAAAAGAAAGAAGATGAGAAGATACAGAAATAATGTCATCTAGATGCCAGAGAACACCTGAAGGTACCAGAAACCAGAAGAGAAGCATAAAATATTCTTGCTCACAGTCCTCATAAAGACTAATACTGCTGACACTGATTCCAGACTTTTGTATTCTGGAGCAGTAAGACCACAAACTTCTGTTATTCAGACCTTGCAGTGGGTGGTACTGTTATGGCAGCTCTAGGAAATGACCATAAAGTGTAAAAGAAAAAAGGAAGTACAAAACTCACAAAATCAAAAAGGAGAAAACAAATTGATTTTGGAGTTTAAGAGGAAAAAAATGGCAAATAACTGACAACATAGATTGAAAAAATAGAATCCAAACTTAGCAGAAGGAAAGATTTAAAGTAGTCTGTTATTCACTAGAGAATTTAGAAAGACTTAGGCATTTCTACTACCAGGTTACCTACCTAGCCTCTTTCAGTCATTTGACTATCTCTCTCCTATCATGTGTAGATTGGAAATCTATTCTTTGTATAGGATTGGAAGACTAGGCCCAGCAGAATATGGTATACTGAAAACTCTTGAATTCCTAGCCTTCTTACCCTTGTTCTGTTTTCACAATTCTTACAGCCCAGTTGGCAACCCTCTCAGTAGAAGACCATGCATAACAAGGTTTTGCACCCATGTAGAATTTCATGAGCTTTTTAGAGTTCCATTTTTAAATACGAGAAGAAGATAAAGAGTCAAAGATAGCTGTGGATTTGAAGATATATGAAACAAGTGAAAAACAATTTGAAGGAAAATAAAAAAGAATACTCACAGAGAGAAATACATCAAAAATTATAATATCCTCAGAAAAATAAAAGAAAATGTCGCTTCCATGAAATAAACACCAAACATTCAGAGAAAGAAATTATAAAATAAAAAAGTATGAGAAGGAAAAATTCAGAAGTATTAGAATGAAGTGGAGGAAATTTCTCAGGAAAAAAAAGAATAGAACAGAGATGGAAAAAGGAGGCAGGAGAGGTAAATTGGAGGACCAACAAATACAAGGAGTCTTAGAGAAAGAACAGAGAAAATGAGGGAGAGAGGTCAGATTTTATTTAAAGCTAGCTGTGCTTTCACAATTATAAAGGAAATTAATTTCTTTTTAGAATTTTATCCTTAAGCCAAACTATTGTTTAAAGTATCGGTGATAGGTCTAGACCTTTTTGGACATGGAAACTTTCCAAAAATTGCTTCTCATGTATTTGTTTTCAATAAGCCATATCACAATGAGGAAGCAAACCAAGAAAGGAAAATACATGGGATACAGGAAATAGGATTAAGATAAGACAGATGAAGATAATCTATAAGATAATAAAAGTAATTAATACTTATTGATATGTTCATATATAAACTCCCACAATCCTCATGTGATAATATAATGTAGGTTTAGTAATTATTTTATCATTTTACAGATGAGGAAATTGAAGCACAAGATGATTGAGTGACTATGCCAACACTGGACAGGGATAAAAGGACAAAGCCAGAATTTTAATCTATAAAGCAGATTGGTTTCGTGCTTTTTGTTGTTGTTGTTTGTTTGTTTGTTTGTTTTAGTTGTAGATGGACACAGAATACCTTTATTTTATTTATTTATTTTTATGTGGTGCTGAGGATTGTAACTCACACATAGTAGGCAAGTGCTTTACCACTGAGCCACAATCCCAGCCCTGGTTTCAGGTTTTAAAATATTCATGATCTCTTATCTTCTCCCCATTATACTCATCTACTCAAGTTATGATACAACCATATTTGGAAGAAGAAAAATCAGGAGAAATAATCTACATAGGTAACAGTAACAAAGATAAGGAAGAGCATAGTAGAAAAGGGTGTCATTTTCTTTGTGATAAAAAGTAAATAGATTTTACATTCAAAACTAAAAATAAAAACCAAGAGTATATATGTATGTCAAGTGCAGTATATGTATAGTATTTGCAGAAATATGAGTTTAGTTCAAAGGTAGCCTCAGTAACTTAGTGAGGCCCTAAGGAACTTAGTGTGACTCTGTCTCAAAATAAAAAGCAAAAAGGGCTAGAGATGTGGCTCAGTGGTTGAGTGTCCCTGGGTTCAATTCCTGGTATAAAAAAAAAAAAAAAAGCTGAATGAGGGAACAAGTGAATAGTCTGGAGGATTAAGTGAGATCAGGTAATAGATATACACAGTAGACATTCTGATGATTACTACTGACCAATTATTTGACTCCTGATGAAAAGTGTTCCCTTCAAATTGGGTTTGCATTTATCTACTTTGGTATTTATAAAGAGAGAGACAGGATAGTACTCAACTTCACCACTTATAATAGTATTAGTATTAATTAGTATTGGTATTAATATTGTAGTGGAGAGCAGGTCTTTAGTCCAGTGCAAGAACAGAGTGCAAGAGAGATCCTGAAAGGTATGTTTGATATATAAATTGGAACTTATTGAAAGTCCAGGTACTTGGATATAATTTATCAAATAGGGACAGGGAGAACCAAATGGCAACACAAACAATTTGAATCCTGGAAAATGAGATATAGAAGATTTAGAAAAGAGGCATTAATTTAGTTTGTTTTATAATTTTGACTATAACTAAGCCTTATCATAGAAACTAAAGCAGTATTGTCTTTTTGGAGGAGGATTAGATAGCCTTCAAGGTCACTATATCATCTTCATATCATTTTCATCTTCTTGTGACAAGCAATGCATCTTAAAAGTTACATATCCCTTTTCTCTATTCAAAAACTTACACAGGCTTTCACTGAATGCAGGACAAAGTCTAAACTGCTTACGCTCACATTTAATGCCTTCCATAAAAAGAAGCCAACTTGTCTTTCCAGATTCATTTCCATTATATCACACTTGGAATTTTTACCATTCTTCATAATTCACATTCTCATTGTTTTTCATCTTTGTAGACAGAAAATGCCCTTCTGTTGTGCTATTTATTTATTTATTTATTTATTTACTGGTATTGGGGATTGAAGCCAGTGGTCTACAAAGCTATATCCCCACCTTCCCACCTTTAAAAAAGTTTAAGACATGGTCTCTCTAAGTTGCCAAGGCTGCCCTCAAACTTGCGATGCATTTGATGTTCAAAAATTTTATCAAACTTTGGGTTTATATTCAGACACTACCAGTTTCACCTTATCTAAACTTTAAAATTGTGAAGAACTCTGAGATGGGAAATGGTGCAATTCTGGGAGGATCAAGATGGAAGTACCAACATTACTCAGAGAAACATGTCAAATATTTTCCATAGCTGAACATTCAAGTAACTGGGACAATCCATAAATCATTGAAATTGTTTTCCCGGACTGCTTGCTCAAGGGCAGACTTCCCACCCTGGTCTCTTTATTATCTTCCAACCAATCTGTTTCACCCAAGGAAAAGAAAACAAATCTCAATGTTCCCAGGCTTTGCCATTTTAATTCCCTGCCTCTTTGTTAATCAATTCCTTTTTAACTTTATTTCCATAGTCCCATAAACAAATAAACTCTTATATTAACTAACTAGCTCCTTTACTAAGGATCTGTAGCTGCACCTGTAAAACTAACTCAATAAGAATTTTATGGTTTAGTTCCTGACCTGGATTGGACACAGGTCATTGCAAAGCTCCCTGACCCAATAGCCTCAATGCACAGAAAGAACTACTCACCACAGTTCCATCATTTAGTTCAGACCCAGCTTCCCCCAGAGGGGAGTCTGTATTGTCCTTGTGTAAATGAATACATGCCCATCTTTCAGGTCTTCCTCACAAATCAGGAGCTTTGTGCTTCCAGGGTCACTTCCTCCTGCCATGTAGATATTGACACCTCCCTTCAGATATGAGCTTCTCATTAGATACAGTCCTTCCTGTTTGCAGCACTTTCAGCCTTGACAAGTAAAAAGTGATGGAGAACACAGGGTTTTTTTTTTTTTTTGTTGTTGTTGTTGTTGTTTGTTTGTTGTTGTCTAGTATAATCCAGCCCTGGAAAAGTCCAGAGTAAGCTGTAGAGGATAGAGAGTAGATTTGCACAGGAGTCCTGTGAGTTAAGAAAGAAATGCTAGTGAATCTCCACTGCCTTAAATTAGAGGAAGGGCCTAGAGAACAATCGTGTAAATATCACATATCTTAACTGCTTGGCTACATTTTTTTTTTTTTCTCCAATTTAAGTACAACTTACAATGCTGTTAAATAGTGATTACTGTCCTTCTATACCTCCCACCCATGTTCCTTTCCATTCTCTCAACATTTTTAACTAGGAATTTTATGCTCCTTTATGGAATTAAAATGTGTCTTCTTTGTACTTCAGTCAAGAGACCTCAAAACCCTGTCAGCATGTCTTTTTGAAACACAGAGCATATCATGGAACTCTCCTGCTAATGACTGTTAGGGGCCAGGCTATATAGGCAGTGACCAAACAGACTCTATTTTACCTTAAGACTCCATATCATGTAAGAAATGCTTCTCTCAAGGGAAAATCCCACCTCTGTGTCCATTAATAATTGTCTAGCATAGTATACTTGGCAACATAAAATAGCAATTCTTATACAATGTAAAATTGTTCACTTTGGTTTCCATTTTCCTGGGCAATGTACCTTGTCAGGCATTGTCTAGCTTTAGTAAGCATTCTTTAACTTGTATTCAACCAGGATCATTTTGACTTACTTCCCTTCTGCTTTCTTGCTTGCTGCTATGCCAAACTGGAAAGTCCTGTGGGAAATACCAGTGTACCCATTGCATTGTCTCGCTAACTGTCCAATTCAGCTTCTGTACCTACTTGCTTGTAGCTACATCAACTGGGATATGGTTTTTGCCTTTAAAAATCCTAAAATGCTCAGGCTCAGGGCTGTTCCTTGCAAAGACAGTTATGGGTCCTGCAGGGAGCAGTTGCCAGCTGGCCAGCTAAATAAAAACTCTTCAATTTGGACAAAACTGGGACTTGGTATGTTTTCTGAACGACCTGCCCCACAACATGACACATTAACTGTCTCCTCATTATCTTCAAGTACAGTGTCCAGATTGCTCAGCACCAGGCTTCACAGTGTGTTACTTTTCATCTTCAACTCCATACTGCCCCTCCCTTTTACAGTATAAATCCCCTAATGAACCATATATACTGAAGAGAAGAAACTAGTAGAAGGGGAACAACTGAAGAATGAATGAGAGGAAGGAAGAGAGTGAGGAGGCCTCTTATTTAGACCCACGTGTGAGCATACATCTTGTTAGATGGCTCTCTGTATTATCCCCCTGTCAGTGCCACAGAGTCCCAGAGAATAATACCTAAGTACCATGCTGTCGTCAAATTGAAGCTTTCCTCATTCAATCCCAAGGAAAACTTTTGACTCATTACCTCGGTACATCAAATCCTTCCTTGTGGCTTGGTGCAGCAGGCCTTGCCACAGCTTTTCTTATTTCACCATCAAAAGCCTTTCCCCTGTTTTTATTTTATTATATTTATTTTTTTAAGAGAGAGAGAGAGAGAGAGAGAGAATTTTTAATATTTACTTTTCAGTTTTCGGTGGACACAACATCTTTATTTTTTTATTTTTATGTGGTGCTGAGGATCGAACGCAGCGCCCCGTGCATGCCAGGTGAGCGCGATACCACTTGAGCCACATCCCCAGCCCATCGCTGTCTTGAATATCCCTCTAACTCTGGTCTTCCTTCAGTCTTTCCCATCCTAATAAATAGCTATACCACAGCTGTTTGCATCAGCAGCAGCTCTCTTCCTTCAGTGCATTTCCCTGTCCAGTTCATCAGCATGTCTTCATGATCCTCCTCCAATGTATCTCTCAAATCTCTATATTCATCTCTACTTCTGCCTCTATTTTCATAGGGGGAGGTCTTAAATTTATAGTTATAGTAACTTTAGCTTATAAAATAACAGAAAAAAAGAACATACACATTTTATTACATGCTTAAGGCATGGGAGTGTGAGACTCAAAAAGGGGCAAGACGTTTGAACATTATATAGAGTTTAAAGAGACAGGGACTTGGGCATCTGGGCAGAAGGGAGGTGGTGCAGGCTATGGAAGGTTGTGGGGAGGATCTGCTTAGCAAGCAAGGATTGTCTTTATATATATGAGGTCTCCCAGTAACAATTACTTCTGGTGATCTCCGCCTGAGCCAGGTGTCTGACACTCCAATCTCTAATACCCGCCCTCCCAAAAAATTCTTTCCTAAGAATAAAAGGAGAAGATAAGAAAAACCTTTGTATGTTCACTATTTACTTTATTAATGGAGATGTAAATTTATTTTTACAAAATGGCAGCTTTTTCAAGCCATTCCTGTGCAGTTTTTCTAAATAATCAATTGGAAATATGCCAAGAAAATATATTGGAAGTGGGATGTTTCACTTTCCTTCAGTACGCCCACTTGTCTTCCCTGGCAATCATCTTTTATCTGTTCCTCTTCAATAGCCTCCCAGTGGTCTTCCTGCTATAGTACCTGTCCTTCTCCGGTCCATTCTTCTACAGCATCATATCATTTCAAATGCTGGGCACCATGGTACATGCCTGTAATCCCAGGGGTTTGGGAGGCTGAGGCAGGAGGTTCGCAAGTTTGAAGCCAGTCTCAGCAACTCAGCAAGGCTCTAAGCAATATAGCAAGACCCTGTTTCAAAATAAAAAATAAAAAGGCCTGGGGATATGGCTCAGTGGTTAAGCCCCCTCAGGTTCCATCCCCAGTACCAAACAATAATAATAACAACAACAACAATAATTTGTTGTAACATTCAAATTTCATTAAGTGACTTACTATTTAAAATCCATCTGTGGATCCTCAGTGCACATAAAATATAGTTTAGATTCCTAGCTCTCAAGTTCATGTCTTTCTCTTGCACTCCAGTTTCTGTAGCTCTCTCCTTGTCTCCCTACAACTAGCTCCTCTAGTCTTCTTTCAGTTACTCTGTTTTACCAAATATTTTCTCATGCTTTTCTCACTCTTCTTTTCCCAAGTGTCTTCCACCCTCTCCTATCTGTTGTTCCCTATCTCACCTTCATTTAGTTCTTTTTTAAAAATTAATTATTTTTATTTATATATGATAGAGGAATGATTACAATTCATATTACACACATAGAGCACATTTTTTCATATCTCTGGTTATATACAAAGTATATTCACACCAATTCGTGTCTTCATACATGTACTTTGGATAATAATGTCGATCACATACCAACATCATTTCTAACCCCACATCCCCTCCCTTCCCCTTCAATCCCTCTGCCCTATTTAGAGTTCATCTATTCCTCCCATGTTCCCCTTCCCTAACCTACTATGAATCAGCCTCCTTAGATCAGAGAAAACATTCAGCATTTGTTTTGGGGGGATTGTCTAACTTCACTTAGCATTATCTTCTCTAACTCCATCCATTTACCTGCAAATGCCATGATTTTATTCACTTTTATTGATTAGTAATATTTCATTATGTATATATGCCACATTTTTTTTTATCCATTCATCTATTGAAGGGCATCTAGGTTGGTTCCATAGTTTAGCTATTGTGAATTGTGCTGCTATAAACATTGATGTAGCTGTGTCCCTGTAGTATGCTGTTTTTAAATCCTTTGGGTATAGACCCAGGAGAGAGATAGCTGGCTAAAATGGTGGTTCCATTCCCAATTTTCCAAGAAATCTCCATACTGCTTTCCGTATTGGCTGCATCCACCAGCAGTGTATGAGTGTACCTTTTTCCCCACATCCTCGCCAACAACCAACTTATTATTGGTTGTCTTCATAATAGCTGCCATTCTGACTGGAGTGAGATGAAATCTTAGTTTTGATTTGCATTTCTCTAATTGCTAATGATGATAAACATTTTCTATATATTTGTTGATTGATTGTGTATCATCTTCTGAAAAGTATTTGTTCAGGTCCTTGGCCCATTTATTGATTGGGTCATTTGTTTTTGTTGTGTTTTTTTTTTTTTTTTTTTTTTGGTGCTTAGCTTTTTGAGTTCTTTATATACCCTAGAGATTAGTGCTCTATCTGATGTGTGAGGGGTAAAGATTTGCTCCCAAGATGTAGGCTCTCTATTCACCTCACAGATTGTTTCTTTTGCTGAGAAGAAACTTTTTTTAAGTTCATCCAATTCATTGATTGTTGATTTTAGTTCTTGTGCCAAAGTTGTCTTATTAAGGAAGTTAGGGCCTAATCCCACATGATGGAGATTAGGGCCTACTTTTTCTTCTATTATGCCCAGGGTCTCTGGTTGTATTCTTAGGTCCTTGATCCATTTTGAGTTGAGTTTTGTGCATGGTGAGAAATAGGGTTTAATTTCATTTTGTTGCATATGGATTTCCAGTTTTCCCAGCACCATTTGTCGAAGAGACTATCTTTTCTTCAATGCATGTTTTTGGCGCCTTTGTCTAATATAATTGCAATTTTGTGAAGAGTATTGGTATTAGTTCTTCTTTAAAGGTCTTGTAGAACTCGGTTGTATATCCATCTGGTCCCAGACTTTTCTTGGTTGGTAGACTTGTGATGGCATCTTCTATTTCGTCACTTAAAATTCATCTGTTTAAATTGTGTATATCATTCTGATTCAATTTGGGCAAATTATATGACTACAGATTTGTAAATGCTTTTGATATATTCTATTTTATTGGAGAACAAGTTTTCAAAATAACTTCTAATTATCTTCCATATTTCTATAGTGTCTATTGTGATATTTTCATTTTCATCAAAATATGTTAGTAGTTTGAGTTCTCTCTCTCTCTCTCTCTCTCTCTTTCTCCTCGTTAGCATGGCTAGTTAGCATGACTAGTATGTTGATTTTATTTATTTCTTTTTCAAAGAACCAACTTTTTGTTTTGTCAATTTTTTCAATTGTTTCTCTTGTTTCAATTTCATTGATTTCAGCTCTGATTTTAATTATTTTCTGTCTTCTACTGCTTTTGATGTAGATTTATTCTTCTTTTTCTAAGGCTTTGAGATGTTAAGTCACTTATTTGTTGACTTTTTATTCTTTTAAGGAATCAACTCCATGCAAGGATAAAACTGCTTTCATAGAGTCCCAGAGAATTCAGTATGTTGTATCTGCATTCTCATTTACCTCTAAAAAAATTTTTAATCTCCTCCTTGATGTCTTCTGCAACCCATGGTTCATTCAGTAGCATATTATTTAGTCTCCAGGTGTTGGAGTGGATTTTATTTATTATTTTATCATTGATTTCTAATTTCATTCCATTATGATGTGATAGAATGCTACCTTTTTATATTTGCTAAGAGTTGCTTCGTGGCATAGTATATGGTCTATTTTAGAGAAGGATTCATGTGCTGCTGAGAAGAAAGTGTATTCTCTTGTTAAAGGATAAAATATTCTATATGTGTCAGTTAAGTCTAAGTTATTGATTGTGTTATTAAGTTCTATAGTTTTTTTGTTCAGCTTTTGTTTTGAAGATCTATCTAGTGATGAAAGAGGTGTGTTAAAGTCACCCAAAATTATTGCGTTGTGGTCTATTTGACTCTTGAGCTTGAGAAGAGTTTGTTTGATGAACGTAGACGCTCCATTATTTGGGGCATATGTATTTATAATTGTTAAGTCTTATTGGTGTATGGTTCCCTTGAGCGGTATGTAGTGTCCTTCTTTATCCTTTTGATTGACTTTAGCTTGAATTCTACTTTATTTGATATGAGGATGGTAACCCCTGCTTGCTTCTGCAGTCCATGTGAGTGATATGATTTTTCCCAACCCTTCAACTTCAGTCTCTGGTTGTCTTTTCCAATGAGGTGAGTCTCTTGGAGGCAGCATATTGTTGGGTCTTTTTTTTAAAATTTTTTATCCAATCTGCTAGTCTATGTCTTTTGATTGGTGAGTTTAGGCCATTAACATTCAGGGTTATTATTGAAATATTATTTGTATTCCCAGCCATTTTTGTTTATGTTTGGTATTTAATGTGACTTGGTTTCTCCTCTGATTAGATTTTCCTTTAGTGTAATACCTCCCTCTTCTGATTTTCATCATTGTTTTTTATTTCCTCTTCTTGGAATATTTTGCTGAGGATGATCTTTAGTGCAGGCTTTCTAGTTGTAAATTCTTTTACCTTTTTTTTTTTATCATGGAACGTTTTTATTTCATCATCAAATCTAAACTTAATTTTGCTGGATAGAAGATTCTTTTTTGGCATCCATTTTCTTTCAGAGCTTGGTATATATTGTTCCACGGTCTCCTGGCTTTGAGAATCTACTGAGATATGAATTTGTCTCCCTCTACATGTAATCTGATTCCTCTCTCTTGTGGCTTTTAAGATTCTATCATTATTCTGTATACTAGGCATTTTCATTATAATGTGCATTGGTGTAGATCTGTTGTAATTTTGTACATTTGGTGTCCTGTAATCCTATTGTATTTGGTTTTCCAATTCATTCTTCATGCTTGGGAAATTTTCTGATATTATCTCATTGAAGAGATTGTGTGTGCATTTCTTTGGTTTGAAACTCTGTGACTTCCTCTATCCCAATAATGCTTAGTTTTGGTCTTTTGGTGCTGTTCCATAATTCTTGGATGTCCTGTTCATGGTTTCTTACTATCTTCACTGTGTGATCAAATTTATTTTCCAGATTGTATACTTTTGTCTTCATTATCTGACATTCTTTTTTCCAAGTGATCTAGTCTGTTGGTCATGCTTTCTATTGAGTTTTTTTATTTGGCTTATTGTATCCTGAATTTTAAGGATTTCTGTGTTTTTTTTTTTCTTTGTTTGTTTTGTTTTTTGAGTCTCCATCTCTCTCGAAGCAATCTTTTGCTACCTGTATTTGCTCTCTTATCTCTTTTTTTTTTTTTTTTTTTTTTTTTTTTTTTTTTTTTTTTTTAATTTTTTATTGTTGGCTGTTCAAAACATTACATAGTTCTTGATATATCATATTTCACAGTTTGATTCAAGTGGGTTATGAGCTCCCATTTTTACCCCATATACAGATTGCAGAATCACGTCAGTTACACATCCATTGATTTACATATTTCCATACTAGTGTCTGTTGTATTCTGCTGTCTTTCCTATCCTCTACTATCCCCCCTCCCCTCCCCTCCCCTCCCCTCCCCTCTTCTCTCTCTGCCCCCTTTACTGACATTCGTTTGTCCCCCTTGTATTATTTTTCCCCTTCCCCTCACTTCCTCTTGTATGTACTTTTGTATACCTCTGAGGGTCTCCTTCCATTTCCATGCATTTTCCCTTCTCTCTCCCTTTCCCTCCCACCTCTCATCCCTGTTTAATGTTAATCTTCTTCTCATGCTCTTCGACCCTACTCTGTTCTTAGCTACTCTCCTTATATCAAAGAAGACATTTGACATTTGTTTTTTAGGGATTGGCTAGCTTCACTTAGCATAATCTGCTCTAATGCCATCCATTTCCCTGTAAATTCTATGATTTTGTCATTTTTTAATGCAGAGTAATACTCCATTGTGTATAAATGCCACATTTTTTTTATCCATTCATCCATTGAAGGGCATCTAGGTTGGTTCCACAGTCTAGCTATTGTGAATTGTGCTGCTATGAACATCGATGTAGCAGTGTCCCTGTAGCATGCTCTTTTTAGGTCTTTAGGGAATAGACCGAGAAGGGGAATAGCTGGGTCAAATGGTGGCTCCATTCCCAGCTTTCCAAGAAATCTCCATACTGCTTTCCAAATTGGCTGCACCAATTTGCAGTCCCACCAGCAATGTACAAGTGTACCCTTTTCCCCACATCCTCGCCAGCACTTGTTGTTGTTTGACTTCATAATGGCTGCCAATCTAACTGGAGTGAGATGGTATCTTAGGGTGGTTTTGATTTGCATTTCTCTGACTGCTAGAGATGGTGAGCATTTTTTCATGTACTTGTTGATTGACTGTATGTCCTCCTCTGAGAAGTGTCTGTTCAGGTCCTTGGCCCATTTGTTGATTGGGTTGTTTGTTCTCTTATTGTCTAATTTTTTGAGCTCTTTGTATACTCTGGATATTAGGGCTCTATCTGAAGTGTGAGGAGTAAAGATTTGTTCCCAGGATGTAGGCTCTCTATTTACCTCTCTTATTGTATCTTTTGCTGAGAAAAAACTTTTTAGTTTGAGTAAGTCCCATTTGTTGATTCTAGTTATTAACTTTTGTGCTATGGGTGTCCTATTGAGGAATTTGGAGCCCGACCCCACCGACTGTAGATCGTAGCCAACTTTTTCTTCTATCAGACGGCGCGTCTCTGATTTGATATCAAGCTCCTTGATCCATTTTGAATTAACTTTTGTGCATGGCGAGAGAAAGGGATTCAGTTTCATTTTGTTGCATATGGATTTCCAGTTTTCCCAGCACCATTTGTTGAAGATGCTATCCTTCCTCCAATGCATGCTTTTAGACCCTTTATCAAATATAAGATAGTTGTAGTTTTGTGGATTGGTTTCTGTGTCCTCTATTCTGTACCATTGGTCCACCCGCCTGTTTTGGTACCAGTACCATGCTGTTTTTGTTACTATTGCTCTGTAATATAGTTTGAAGTCTGGTATCGCTATACCGCCTGATTCACACTTCCTGCTTAGCATTGTTTTTGCTATTCTGGGTCTTTTATTTTTCCATATGAATTTCATGATTGCTTTCTCTATTTCTACAAGAAATGCCGTTGGGATTTTGATTGGCATTGCATTAAACCTATAGAGAACTTTTGGTAATATCGCCATTTTGATGATGTTAGTTCTGCCTATCCATGAACAGGGTATATTTTTCCATCTTCTAAGATCTTCTTCTATTTCTCTCTTTAGGGTTCTGTAGTTTTCATTGTATAAGTCTTTTCTCTTATCTCTTTATTGGAGTGATCAATTTTTGCCTGTATTTGCTCATTTAGATCATTCTTTAATTCACAGATTATTTTAATTATGAACCTTCTGAACTCCTTCTCTGCATTTCATCAACTTTGCCATCCATGGGTTCTGTTATTATAGTATCCTGGCTTGTTTGGGTCACTTTCCTCCCTTATTTTTTCATGTTTTCTATGTATCTTCCTTTCTTGCAGTGTGGATCTGAGATATTATAGTTACTACCTTATATTCTTATAGTACCTGTGCAGATTATCTGTACCTCACTTTGATGTTGGGCTTCCGGACCCTGCTGATGTCCCTCAATGTATGCTACTGCTACTAAGGGTGGTGGCAGCAATAGCCAAGGTAACTTGAGATAATAGTTGAGGTGCCCCACGATGCAATGCCTTACAGAGATGGGGCTGAAAGGGTGGGCCTCACACTCTCTTTGGGATGCTTGCTCTGAGAGGCAGCTGCTTCTAAGTCCTGTCTTTTCTCAAAAAGATAGAAGCTACTGCATGGGGAAGGCTATGGTGATGATGAAGTGTCCCAAGATGGATGTGGGTTAGCCTTAGGCTCCCAGGTGTATGTGGGGGGAGAACTTGGACCTACCCTGGACCTGGGTCCTGAGTAAGTAGGTGTGGGCAGATCTGGGCTGGGCCTGACCTCCTACAATAGTCTGTTGGTTGGAAGGGGCAGTCAGTCCTGTATTAGAGGTTGGGCTCCCGTGGGTGCCTGCTGGTGTTGACCCAGGCAAACTCTGAACCTGGGTCCTGTGTAGGCTGGTGTGGGCGGATCTCATTTAGTTCTTTATACTCTTAAAGTCTGTTATCATTTTATTTTTGCTTTTTCTTAATATTATTTTACCTACTTTCAGTTTAAGCTCTGTGAGGAATGAAAGTCAAATACTATATCTTGCACATTTTTTTCCCCAGCTGCCTCTTCCCTATTCTTGGTGCATTATTTGTTAAATAATGCTTGCCGAAAACAAAATCCTGCTGAATCAATGTAATGGAAAGCACTATTGAAGTACTGATATTGGGGAGGAAAAACTACATCTGTTCTAATGGGACTGAGATGAAGGAGAAAAGGATAGGTATGGATCTATATAAGTTTGGAGTTTGGGGGCAAGAAGTGAAGACTTTGGTTCTCACTCTGAACTAGAAGAACTAGTCCCCTTCCTAGAAGTAAGCAGTTGATGGTAGGGTGTGGGATATGAAGACAGCCATTTAAATTTGAATACTTACTAAAAGGGATGCAGAAACTACCAGAGAAGATTGGAAGGAATACTAAGTGGCTAAGTAGTTTTGGAGACCCTGTTGTTGAGGACAATGAGTCCAGTTGAGAGACTCCCCAGCACTGCTCAGCAGTATAGGCCTTGGAGAAACAATAGTTAGTATCCTTGAACCAGTGTTCAAAGTGTGAAAAATAGGTGTGAAGTACATTAAAAGGTGTTAAAAATTCAAGAACTAAAGTGAAAGTGATGGAGGTAATTCACAGATGTTCTAGATTGAGTAGAGGAAGAAATGATGCCAAAAGGGTTCTCACAGCTTGTGACAAAGTGGGAGGTCACAGGAGTGAAAGACTCCACATAGCTGAGGAATGATCATAAGATTGGACACATGAAGCAAATTATGAAAAAGCACAATGAAGGAGGGAGATGTAGGATAAAGTGGGTGGAAGTGATTCCATAAGTCAAATAAGGCAGTGGGAGTGGAGAGCTCTCTTTAGAATGAGTCCTTACTAGAGGCATTTTTTCCAAGGCCCTTTAATATCTATCAACATTTTAATTTCTTCAAGTCTGCAATGTCTTGAAGAATGAAAGAGCCAAAAAATATATTTATGGAATGAGCGATGACTAGATGCTTCATTTGGTGGTAGAACAATAAGGCCACCTTGGGTGCAATGAACAATTCATGCATTACAATAATTTCCTGAGGCAATTTGCTAAGTGATGCAGGGAAAATTCAGATCACTAGTAGATTATACTCACTTAGAACATTTTCCCCTCTGGGCTGAGTGAGCATTTCAGGAATGTGTTTAGTGAGGCTCTGCCACTAATCAACCAATCCCTGGGTGTGTGGTGCCTCCTCTGAACAGTGGAGCTAATTGCCTAAAAAACAACTACCCTTCTGAAATATTTCTTACCTCTACTGAAAGCATATTAAGAAGAATAACATATCTTTATTCATTACTCAGTCAACGGATTTTTTAAATTTATATATGACAGCGGAATGCATTACAATTCTTATTACACATATAGAGCACAATTTTTCATATCTCTGGTTTTATACAACAAACGTTTATTGATAACATAAAGCTACTTTACAATAGCAAAGCTGGCTGGCAAAAAAATAAACCAGAACATAATTCTCAGTGGAATCCTAGCAGGCAGGTGAAGATTAGATGACAATAGTAAGAATACTAACAGGAACATGTGCATGGTACTTTACAAGTAATGTCACATATGTTTAGCTTCTTGGATCCTCATGATAATCCTGTGAGGTGTTTTTGTTCAGTATTTTATAGAAGAGAAAACTATGCTTTAACAATTTTAGTAACATTTTAAGGCAAGTAGTTTTTTTCCAACTACAGTTCACTTCCTTGATTTTTTTTTTTCAATAACAGTACTTTGGGGAGGGAGTATATCTTGAGGGTAGCTTAGCACTACTCAACAGGATGGCACTGTGGGAGGGATCACATCCAGGTTTAGTTCACTTAGCAATCAGAGAACTCAGAAGATGGGCTCAAGGGAGAGAATGTGTTTTCCACCATGGCTCCACCAGGTGGCAGTAAGGGCCACCACTAGAGACTAGTGTGAGTCAATGCAGACATTTGGCTATAAGTGGCTCAAGCAAAAGGGAGGAAAGAAGCAAGGCAATGCTATTCTTTAGAGTGTTAGAATTAGTGGTGCTGCTATTGTATTCAGCGAAGTTTTTCATGCTTATGGTGGGTGGGACAACAGTGAAAGAAACTATGAATGGGAAGCACATACTATGTAATATGTTCTCTTACTCTATACTTCCAATCCCACCCCTGAATTCTAGATGATCGAGTGAGTATTATATGATGATTATTGTCAGGCAGCATGAAATTGGTTGTTCTCTTGGGAGAAAAAGTGCATGTGTTCAGTGCATTCATGTTGATTGCTATATGTACACTGTTTCTCTTGAAGTTTACCAGTCTCTTATCCATCAGAAAGAAAAGCAACTTGCAGTATCATAGGGGTATTGGAATTTTATATGCACTTAATAAATAAAGGAATTCAAGACAACTTGATACTTTCCTTGTTTTGACACAACACAGTAAGAGGTACAAATTTTGGCCACTGGGGGGAAACAATGAGTTCCTGATTAGAGAATGCCATATCAGAAAATGTATGTGGCTGGGAATGAAGAATTAGAACACTTCTTTTTGCATATACTAATAATTAGATGCTATACTAATCCTTCTAGGAGTTAGAAAATAAAATGTTCTATTTGTCTGGGGATCCTCAGGGACCCAGGTATTTTTTACTCAGTCCCCAGGTATAAAATCCAAGTTCCCATCAGTGGAAAGGCTGTTGTATTTGAGGAGATTCCTTCTCCACAGGAGGTATCTGCTTTTCTTCTGGCACTGAGGGTAGATCAGGTGCTTTCTGCCCACACCTTGCTACTGTGAAGCGACTCATGTGAAGAGCTTCCTCATACCCTGGGAGGGTGTCCAGTGAGGAGGGCAGCTGGCCCAGGGAGCTGTGGGAGCGAGTCACAGCCAGGATTCTCCGAGCTGCAGGGCCAAACACTGACTGCAGGGCTGCAAGGAAAGGAGGGATAAAGCTAGCATAAATGGGAGAGCCCCAGGCACTAGAGGCTTACATTGCCCTTAATATCCTTTCATTTTTAACATGTGTCCAAACTCATTGTCACTCCCTGCCACAAAATTTATGAAAATCCTGTAAAGCTCATTTAAAAACCACCTTTAAAATCTGCTTTAAGATCCTGTCTTCTCTGATGTCTCTGAGTAATCTAAATTGTGCTCCCATAGCTCACAAGCCTGGCTCTTTCCTTTTGAGACTTAGATCCCTTTACACCAACCCATGGTAGTAAGGATTCCTTGGGGATATTTATTTCTGCCCTATTTGTCACTGCTCTAAGGATGGCCAAGAGTAAAGTGGGGAGGAGGGTGAAAAACACATCACAGTGTTCTTTCTAAAATAAATATCAGGGTGTTTTGCTATCTGGTTTTCTGCCTTGTATTTACTCCCTAATTTCAGGAAGAATAAAGAACATAAGGAGAAAAATAACCATATAATCATCAAAAGGACATTGGAGCTAAAATCTAGAGTACAAAGACTTGAAGAGTACAGAATTGAAAGTGGGCACCACTAGTTTCTTTAAAGATACAAAATAGAAGAAATAATAGAAAATGTAGACTTTCACCAAATCTGAGACATTTGGGGAAAAGGGTATGTGCAGAAGGTAAAATAGCTTTTAGCAAAATAAGGATCTATAAACTGCGTGAGTCTTCCTATAAAACACCTTCAACATTATCTCCAATATTTCATTCTTTCTTCACTCTATCAGCCTGACAAATAATTGAGAATACAGCATTAGTGAGAAGCCAGATCTCTGCACCTCTGGACTTCTGGAAATTAAAACTACCCCAGTCCTAGAATATTTAATAGTCTTTGATCAGTGGTTCCATGCTTCTGTACCCCTGGAGTCAATCTTTACAACCTGGATCCCTCCCTCATGTCATAAGGCCATGTACTCACAAGTAAAAGTGCTCTGGAGGGTGCTGTCATGATCAAAAGCTATGACTGTCACTTCGTAGGGCGGCTGGCCCCCGTCTTCGCCTTGTTGCTGACGACCCAGGCAGCAGCGGAAGCACACTGAGGTCAGGCCACACAGGAGCAGCAGTGCGCCAATCACCACCAGTAACCTGTAAGAGCCCGCGGAGCAGGTCCAAGCTGGCTTGTTTCCCAGCTCGGTGTAATCAGCCTTTAATGTCTGCCTTTTGATTCTCATGGATATTTTATGGAATAATTATTAGAATTTAATTTCAAGTCTATAGACATTCTTATTTTGTCAGCAAGACCAAGTCAGTTCGTTAGAGCAAATAATAAGATACTTATGATAGGCGGAAAGGGCTGCTTTTGACTTAAGTAAATCCCCATGTAGAGAGATTTCTCAAGGGGAGGACACAATAATCTTTTGATGTTGGCTGAAGAGATTATAATAAAATAGAAAATCCTGGCATATTGTCAATTAGGTTAGTGTTGAGGTAAAGAAACTTAACTGTTTGAAATGTTAAGTAGGCACCTTTGCTTCCTGGTCACAATGTGTATTAAAACTTAAAAAAAAAAAAATGAATGCTCTTAAAAATGAAGTGTCTGGGCTGGGGATGTGGCTCAAGTGGTAGCGCACTCGCCTGGCATGCGCGGGGAGCTGGGTTAGATCCTCAGCATCACATAAAAATAAAATAAAGATATTGTGTCCACTGAAAAAAACTAAAAAAATAAATATTAAAACGTTCTCTCTCTCTCTTTAAAAAAATAAAAATAAATAAATAAAAATAAATGAAGTGTCTTTGTAGGTGTTATAACTGAAACTTACCATATATACCAGAGATGTACCCAGTCTGTGGTCAGGCAACTATGGAGAAAGAATAAAGTTTGTTAAATTAAAAACCAGAAATATGAGTTACAGAGTGATACCATGTTATAATAAACACAACATGGGTTATATTATTTAAAATTCAATGTAACTAGCCAATTCTATTGTTAAATGGTGTGTCTCAAATGATGTTTTATACTAGATGAGGGGCTTTGGGTAAATCATTTTATAAATCACTATAAAACAGATCAAAGTACTGATCATGAAAAGTGTTAATAGAAAATATATCCATGGCTACTGTAAATAGTTATGGTGAAAATTGCCAGGAATGAACTTGGAATGAAATTGCTAAAGAGTAACCTTGAAAACAGATGTGAACATTAAGGTTTGCATAAATTTGAGCTTAATAAAATGTAACTATAAAGAAAGTTTCAGTTAAGAGCATGAAAGCTATCAAGTTTGTAATTCATGTTTCATAAACTCTTGCAACATCCTTACCATGAAAAGGGGCCTAAAGTGTCACATCCAGGGTCAAAACTGATAACAGATATCCACTAAGACTGAAAAGGAAGAAGGTAAAAAGCAGAGTCTAACTTTGATATTATGAAAACTAACTAAATATTCTGAATTAACTTTGGCAATTTAAAATTTTCTCTGGAGGAATGGAAATATAGGGATTGCATGGGAGAAAGAATGAGAGAAAATCAGGAATTGGAGGAGGAGAAAAAAGTATGTGTGCATCTCTGAGATACAATTTTTTTTTCATTTAATAATATTTTCTAATACGTTGACCTATGAGATCTAGTGAAGCTCATTTCTTTATCCCTTCTTTAGTTATATATTCATAAAAATACAGTTTGTTATTTTACTGTACAATGTCTCCTCTTGTTTTTTTCACATTCACCGTTTGTTCAGAACTCTTCTGGTTCTTCATCAGACTCAGGTTCTATAGAAAAGGACTCTTCCTAGGGTATATAGATAGAGTGTGTCAAGTAGCCAAGGTCCAATGTACATGTAACAAATAACCAAGACTATCACTAGTTCTCCCAGGTTCACAGACTTCTTAGCTCTTGAGAAACCTTTCTCATGGATAACTGTGTTTTCCTTCAGCCTAAATAGGTCTTTTATTTACTCTCTACTTTATCTTTTTTTTTTTTATATAGTTCCCAAAGTAGAATGAATCTCTTGCATTTTTATCTTTATGTTCTCTGTGTCTGCATAAGACCTAATAGTGGCAGGTTTAGATTAAGGGATAACTCCATCAAAGTGGTAGCTAAATTAAGTCTGCAATAAATATTAACATATTCTAAAAACTAGAATATACTTCTTTGGAAATCACCTAAATAGATAACACCAATGATTAGATACTGAATCCAGTCTGTTCTGATGAGTCACTGAGAAACATGGCTAAGAAAGTCTTTTGCAAGTCTCTGTGACTATTGAGACTAATTGTTCTGCTTTGATGGGAAGATTAGCTTGGGAAAAAGTACTGTCAGCAGTGTTATTTTCAGTCTTAGGATGACACATACATGTCTATGATTGTAGATGATTGTCCATTTAAGTAGAAATAAAGGGAAGTCATAGACATATAATGACATTTTGACCCGCATTTGGGTATTGATGCTTTTGTCTGACCTTCCTTCCTTCCAGCTTGAACTCTCAGATACTCACTGTTCAGGATTGGCACAGTTCTCCTCACCTCTTGCCCCAGGAAGCTGTAGAAAGGGAAATAGTCTCAGACAGGGAAATTGTCTCATCTGTTGTGCTCAGCAGCCTATCAATCACCTCTCAGCGCTATGCTCTGTTAGATCAATTGGTAAAGATGAGGACATGGTCAGAAGGTCAATCCATATTTAGGACAGTTACTTTTATCTCTTCCATGTGTGCTGACTATTGTACTTGAGATGGGAGAACGTGGAAGGACAAATATCTCTTCTTTTGTTAGTGGGTGAGCATCACCATTGTGGTGAATGAGAGGCAATTATTTATACCAATTTGTCTTTCTTAGAAATTTCCTGATCTGTCCTTCAGGATATCATGATTGTCCTCTTTATTCCTGCCTAGTTGCAAATTGAATTCCATCTCACTGCCCTGTTTTATGCCCACAATACATCAATAATTCACCATACAAGAGAGGAAGGGGAAAGGAAGCAAAGAAAACTTAACTACTGAATAGCTACCATTTGCCCGTGAGCCTGCTAAGAATTTTTAATATTTCATAACATTTCATTACAATAATCCTGTTGGTTGATATTTATGTATATCCTTTGATGAAGCCAGAATTCAAATCTGACTTTATCCTGAACATGTGTTGAATGAGTTGATACAGCCAATGACAAGTTTGTTCTAATAATCCTTTGATATTGCTATCAATTCCTTCCACTCCTTGAAAACAATACAGAATAAAGAAAGCTTCTACTCCTTTCTTATATCGCTGGTGACTTCCTCCTTCAAAGACCCTTTTAGGTAAACTCTAGTTCTAGAAACCATTTCTTTTTGATATTTCATTTGAATCTACTAGGCATTTATGTTGAGGAGTAAGGGGGTAGGGGACATGCATATTCAAGATATATCAAGGGAAAAGGATTTCTAGAAGGACTAACAACTATCCTCTGCAGACAACATTTCAGAGATTCCTGCTATCATTTTATTTTCATCTAAAATAGATGGCCACATCACAAATAATGGCTCTTTATGTTTCTTCAGCCCATCTTTAGTACTTCTGTTTCACTTTCTTCACTAACGGAAAGAGAAACCCCAGGTACTTGGAGGAGAAAATGCCACTTTTGGGGGCTTATTGCAAAATGAGGAGAAAAGAGAACTAAAAGAGAGAGGAGGAAAATGGAGAGATGAAGTAAAGAGAAAATACCAGAAAAAGAAAGAAAAATTGAATTTCCAAATATTGGTTAACTGGTAAATAGGAAGCAACACAGACAGCCACTCCCTGTACAGGGATATGATACAACCCAGTTTCTGCATTTCTAGATTTCATAGCTACACAAACTTCTCCTTGATAATTGTTTAGGATTCCTTAGTTCATGGTACCTTTCTCAGATAATGGATTACTCACAGTCTTCTGATTAATGGGAGAGAAACAAAAGGCCTAAAGAATTTTTAGAGTACTCTTCCTTTTATTTCTGCAATGGAGGTATCTAAACTGCTGGAATAATATTAGTGCTGTCATGGGAAATTCCATTTAGTGGAATTATGTATCTAGTATAATTTACTTGGAATTTCAAGGAATGAGTGATAAGATATGAAAAGAAGCACATGTAAGTGGCACTTCTAAAGTACCATAGCCTATCTTTATCAGCAATCACCCTAATTTCTGTCCCCTCTTTCACAGGTATTACCAGTCATACATGTATCCATATAACCCTATAATACCACACTACTGGCTAAGTTCTATATTTGTCTTTTCACTCCACTTCCTCCCAAGTTCTTCTGAGAGTTTATTTACTTGAGGGGGAAAAATGGCTTTTTCCTGCCATTTGCAACTGAACTCACCTGGATGAAATATGCCAGGGCAGAGGCCGTCACGACCGGGACTGGGACTCCCATCAGGCTGAACACCTGCTCCTCCAGGATCATGCTCTGCGTATCTGCTGCCTCCTCTCCATGCTCTGAGCCATGACTGACGTCTTGATCTAGAATTGTCAAGGAGAGAAGCTTTTCTCAGTATTAATTCAGTTTTTTTCTGTCTCTCTCTGCTTCCTCCTACTCCCTCTGATTTTTGTTGTCTAGGGTCTTTCTTTCCTCTTGGTTTTCTTCTCTATTTCTCTTTTATAGTCTCCACATTTGCTCTCTTTGCCTTCTTTCCTTTCTTTCTGCTATCACTCCTTTCTGTGTTTTTAACTTTCTTTCCCCACTACCCACAGGAGAAAAACATTCAAGGAGGACACATTTGTCCTCTAAATTGGATATTGTTCTAATTGGTGATGAGAACTTTAGCTTTGAAGAAGATCGAAGGATTGCTGGTGACTAAATATGTTCTCTTCTCCCCAAAACTAGTAATTCTCTTGGTCATTCACCACAGCACTCCAGGGTGACTATTGAATGTTGAAAGTCACCCTGCCAATCTCCTTTCACCTCCCTCCATGTGATTCAAAACCCCCCTTCTTCTTCTCTGGAGCCCTCCCCTTCTATGTTGATAATCAACTCTCCTGGTTCTGGGTCATTTATTTCTAAACATTGGGGTAGGGCTGAGAGATTGCCAGATGAACTGGAAAGCTGTCCCATCTTTCAAGTAGGGAGGCTTGGAAATTAGAATTTCCAAATGCTATTAATGGTCTCCTCCTCCACACTAACTCCAGTTCCCATTGAAACAGGTTATGCACAGGCATGTTTTTGAAAACTAGATTCCAAGGTTTCTTTCTTTGTTTTCTTCATTGTTGTTTTTGTCTTTTTCCTTCTTTTCCCCCCTATACTTCCCTCTCTAGGTAAAGTAGTATTGTGATCAAGGAATAGTTCTTGCCCCTCAGAAGCTGGGCACAGTGGCATTCACCTAATAGTGCCAGCTACTCTAGAGGCCCAAACAAAAGAATCAGTTCATCCCAGGAATTAGAGACCAGCCTGGACAGCATAAGATGATCCCACCTCAAAATAAATAAATAAAATGAAAAACAAATAAAAAAAAAATTGCCACTCAAGAAAATAAACTAAGATCTGAAAAAATTAAGCACATATGGAAAAGATGTAAAATACTTACAAAGAAGCTTATCTATAAGAATGAATAAATACTGTATAGATGAGTTATGCCCACATAGGTAATCTTTTATTTAATCCAAAGTACTTGATAAGACAATTAAATGTTAGTTTACAGTGATATATCTATCTCATAAGAATTAAATAAAACCACATTTCAGATCCTTTCTGACTCTGGAAGTCTAAATTATATGAAGTGGTTGTTGAGGGGATATTGCCAGGTGGGATCAAACATACACTAAAGTGCCCTCACAACTATGAAAATGTGATGAGAAGATGGAGACGGTGAACTTTATTTTTTTTTCTTAGTGAAGTAAGATAGTGAGAGAATATCCTGGTATGATGCTGGTTGTTTAAAATTTATCAGTTTCAAATCTATGAACGCTGACATTCTTTTTTAAAAATGTAAGGCTGTTGGGATTGGGACAAAGTGTCCATTCCAAGTTTCAATAGAAAACTTAGCAAGGTGGAAGGCATTCTACAGGATGAGAAGAGTAGAACTTTAATTGTGGTCCTTTAAAAGCTCAATAATTATGTAGTTTCCCCCATCTCATTCATAAAGGAGTAGAATATCCACTCGACCTGCTTTAGATATTATTTCAGAGAGGAAATAAAATCAAAGACAAGAAGTGTATTTTGAATAGACTATTTCTATTAAAAACCATCATGAAACTTTCCCTTTTATTTTTCTTTCTAAAGAAAAGAAAAAGAAATCACTTGTTATCTCTGTGACTTTGGGCAAGTTATCACATATCTTCATTGACTTAGTTTTTTTTTTTTTAACATAAAAGAGGAGTAATAACATTTATTACTTATTACTTATTATTTATAGGCTTATAGACATTAAATAAGCTAATATGTATAAAATATATATAGAATAGTCCTGATAAGTATTTTATGTGTTAGCTAAGATGATTTTAACTCTTATTTTACAAATAACCCTCACTTCTAATGTGCTGGATAATTAATGTCTTTTATGCCTCTTGTGTATATTTATATACCAGTCCCTCTCTAAGCTACATTTTAGCTCTTCTAATAGTCTGGCTCTTGAATATTTTCCCATGTTAGCCTGTCCATTTCTTCCCGCAAACAGGCCGGCCTCCACCTGTGTGAACAGGTTTGCCAATGAACATGGCTTTTCCTCTCATTGACTTTCCTGCCATGTGACTGCCATCATCTTTTTGCCCTCCAGCCTTCTAACAGGTTAGAACAAAATAGCCTTCTGTTAATGACTGCCTCAATATTTTTCTTTCATGGAATTACTATTGCCATTTCTTTTTTCTCCCCAAAGTGTTTACTGGGGAAATAAAACAACTTTTTTTTTTTTTTTTTTAATCCTAATGAGTGTGATTATGTCTTGTGACAGTTTTAACTCCGAGGTCAATTTTTCTCAATGCCTCCACAAGGGGAGTGATGACAAAGGAAAGAGAAGACTGAAGAAGGCATACATGGGATAGGGACAGAAAGGCAAGTAGCTGGAGTAGTGGGGAATGACCTCATTACAATCCTACACAACCTTGTGTAGTTCCATTAAGCCTGTGAATCATTAGCTTACACTGTGCTGTTAAGGACTTGGATTGGAACCAATGAGAGGTGCATGTACATGGACCGTCTTGCTTATGCTTCAGGGAATTGTTGTACAACCCCTGTGACAAGTTTAGCTAAAGAAGTGCTTGCTTCTGTTTCCTTTGATTAGTCTCTTTTTGACCTTGGCTAACCCAGGTCACCCACCCTCTCTGTGCTTCAGTGAAATAGAATCCAGGACTGTGATTACTCTGAGGCATCAATATCAAGCTATAAAGGGCTGATCAGTGGACTGGGCCAAAACCATGAGGTCAAGAGTAGATGAGATGGCAGAAGTCAGTCCCTTCTTAAAACCTCTGAAAGCATCTGTCTTATGAGCCAACATCGAAGCATAGGTTTTAAGTGGAAACCTCACAGGCACTGAAAATCAGTAAGGGGATTAGATTTAAGGAAGCTGAGTAAGGCAAGAAGGATTGAGTTTATAAAAAAATGAATTAGGTTTATATTCTATAAAACTTATTACCATAACCTGTGAGTAATAATATAGAGCAACACATACTTGTTATCTTGCATCTATGAATCAGAAGCTTGGGCACAGTTTAGTTGGGTCTTCTGCTTAGGGTCTCACAAAGCTGAAATCAAGGTGACTTCTGGCCTGCATTCTCATCTGAAGGGTCAAATGGGGGAAGAATTCACCCACAAGATCCCTCAGGCAGAATGCATTTCTTTGTGACGTTTGTGTCAGTGTAAACTTGCTTCTCTAAATCTAGATGGAGAAATAGAGATAGCAGAGGGAGAGGGTTTAACATAGTAGTCACTACATCTTATGTAATCACATATGCATGATCACATACATTCTATCACTTTTGCTGCTCTTCAAGTCAAAGTTCTTACTCATGTTCAAAGGGAAGAGATTATCCTGGACCATGAACACCAGGAGGAGGGGTCAATTGGAGACTTCATAGGTATGTCAAGTCTGCCCAGGTATCTGCCACACAAGGATTATAGACTGTGTTCATGGACATTTAAGAATAGGAGAAACCAAATGTCTATTGACAGATGGACAAATAAAAAAAAATATGTTCTATATGTACATAAGGGAATATTATGCAGCCTTGGAAAACAAGGAAGTTCTAATACATGCTAAAGCATGGATGAAACTTGAAGATATCATACAAAGTATAATGTAACTCAAACACAAATTGACAAATATTTTATGTTTTTACTTACATGAAGCATGCTATGGTGTATATTTTGAATGTCCCCCAAAGATCTATGTGTCAGAGGCTTGATCCCCAGCCTGTAGTGGTATTGGGAGATGGTGGAACCTTGAGGAGGTGAGGCCTAGTATAGGAATTAGGTCACTGGGGGCATGACCTTGAGAGGGATATTTGGATACTGGATCCTTCCTTCCTCTCTCTCTCTCTCTCTCCACTTCCTGTCTGCCATGACGTGAACAGCTTTGCTTCACCACATGCTCCCTGTCATGGTGTTCTGCTTTTCCAAAGACTCTAAACAACAGTCAAAGACCGTGAACTGAAATGTCTAAAATCATGAGAGCCAAAATAAACCTTTTTTCTTATAAGTTAATTATCTCAGGTATTTTGTCACACTGATGAGAAGTTAGCACAAGGGCATCTAGTTCTAGCAAAATCTGGAAACAGAATGGTGGTTTCCAGAAGAGGAAGAAGGAATAGGGAGTTGTATATATCAGAGTTCTCTAGAAAAGTAGAATCAATAGGATGTGTACATACATAGAAAGAAATTTATTATAAGGAATTGACTTAAATGTTTATAGAGGCTGAAAAGTCCAAATCAGAAGTGAGGGTCAGTAGCCCGAGGGTCCAGGAGAACTGATGGTACAATTTCTGTCCAAAGGCCAGCAGGTGAAGAAGACCCAGAAGGGCTAGGAGAGGTAGTTTTTACCCAAAGTCCATATGCGGGAGAATTTTTTCTTATTTGTGGGTAGGTTAGTCTTTTTGTTCTTCAGTCCTTCAGTTTTTGGAAGAGATCCACCCACATTATGTGTTGAAATGTGCTATATTTTACTAATTAATATGTTCATCCCATCCCCAAACACCCTATCTTGGCACCTGATGGCCCAAACAAAACTAACTGTAAAATTCACCACCACAGGAGTTATTTATTGGGTACAGAGTTTCAGATGGAAAAAATTTTAAAAGTTCTGGAGGTGGATTGTGGTGCTGACTGTATAACAATACAAATTTAATTAATTCCACAGTGAACAGTGTGTCTGAAATGGTTAAAATGGCAACCTTTTTATGCTATGAAATGTTAGTGGCATGTTAAGTAACTATGGGAATAATAAAGTGTCCTTTTTATTTCAGGATCTATTAATTCATTATTAATGGAATTTCCTAAGATTTTATTCAAGTGTGAGTCACCAGGGTTGTTGCAGAAATGTGTCCCATCAGGACCTTGCTTCCTGGCACTCACATTTCAGGGAACTGGCAAGGGGCTTGGTGATAAAGGTAAGTAACATTTTCTGGCTACCAGCTGATTTGATAAGGATGTATTTGCTACATGTTGATAATTGTGTGTGTGAACTATGTCACAGAGCAAAACATTAAATGGCAAAGAAGCTGTTTTCAATTTGGTATTAGATACACTGCACAGAAAAAGAGAATGCAGGAAAAACTTAGGGAGACGGAAGAAAATGGAATCCTAATAAGACTGTCAATATTGGTTATTTTTACTAATTAGTTTCCTAGAGACTTTATTTATTTCTCCATTCTTCTGTTAGCTATCTCTTCCTTCTTTTCCTTTCCTTTTCTTTTTTTCCCCCCAAAGTGGTTTAAAGCAAATTTTAGAATCATGTTACGTTTTACGTAAATACTTCAGAAAACATTTTTAGAAGATATGGATATTTTTTAGAAGTGCACATACTTTCAAAGAGATATTTCTTTTCTGATGAGGTGATCGTGAAAGAAAAATAGATGAGGAGTCTATCCATGAATCCAGGTAGTTAGACATACTTAAGGGGAGTGCACAGAAGAATGTTTGTGACTTGAGTCAATCACTGGTTAGACCAAAATGTATTATTTGCTGGGCAATTTATCTGTGCTAAATACTAGAACTAATAATAGTTATAACAAATATTTATTGAGTTCTTGTTATATTTCAAATACCAAATTGAAAACAGCTTTTCACTTTCACTCATTGTCTCATTTGAATCCCTATAGCAACATTATCAAGTAGACATTATCTCCACTTATAGACAGAGACATTGATCAGTGTTAAGTAATTCCCCAAGAGGAAAGACCAAGGGAGATATTTGAAACTAGCTTATCTAGTCTAATAGTTCTCTCTACTGCTATTATATGGCCACTGTATGTACCCCAAATTCAGTTCTAAAATTACCCAGAGCACCCTCTTGGAAATGGGAGTCATATGTGATTATCAATTAAAACAATGAGAATTATTAAAAAGTGTTAATTATAAGATATTATATACAGTTTGCCACAGCAAAAATTAACAAGCAAATGTGAATATTGGGCTAAATGCACCCTCTTCCATAAATTTAATATGACTTACTTTCTGTGAATTTTGGCATCCTTATCTAATGAGTACATACAACTTTTTCCCTCTAAGACTCATGGAAAATACGTTTTTCCTTTCATAAATTGCTTACTGAAATATTAGAATCACCACTTTCCCCACCTGCAATAGATGTAACCCAAGAATTTGCGTCAGTCAACTTCCCAATATGAAGCAAAGACTCCCTTTCCTCCCAGGGATGATTGAGTCATTTTTCTATTAGATAACAGAAGCTATTTAAACACTCCAGCAGAAGCTCATACACTTGTAGTTCGTTGAAGTCCTTGACTGCTACACTCTCTGATTCTTGGCATGAATTTGGAAATGACTTTTGATGACCTCAAAATGAAGCCTAGGAAGGATCAGCCTGACCAGAAGTTAAATGGAGAGAGAGCTAAAGGTACTAGGGGTGGGTAAAAGTGTACAGGGAAAGAATACCGGGGTTAGTTCAGAAATGTAAATTTATTGAAGAAAGGAGTTAAAATACCAAAACATCCAAGTGTAGGAAAAGAGAATTAATCCATTTAATGAAAAGTATTACCATTTAAGGAAAACAAATAGTATATAATGGTGGTGATGATAACTTATACTGCATATTTACTACAAACTATTCTCTATGCTATTCATTTTAAATGTTTATTTTTTAGAATGTTCAAATAATACTTTGAGATCCATACTATTATTATCTCCCTTTTATTGAGGGCCAACTTGGATCAGGAGGATTAACAAAATCACCCACATTTATGGAGCTAGTAAGTAGTAAACTAGAATTATATCACAAACTCTCATTTATTAGAATCCAATCCATGAGATGGTTCAGAAAACAAATTCATCCACTGTGTACAGTCATAATTTTTGTTTATACTTGAGGCACTGCAAATGCACTCTGAAATGTTTTATGAATTATGCAAAACAAGTTAAATGATACACAGTATGGATTAGCATAAATTATGTTCTATTGTGTATAATTGTTTGAAAATTTATACTTTCTGTTTGACACACACAGATTAAATTAAACTGCTTAGGTATACATTAATTCATAAGTCCATCTCCACAGGCAACCTGGATAAATTGCCTTTTATTTTATATTCATTCTAAAGAAAAAGAAAAAAAGGAGAGGAAGACAGAGAAGTATTGTCAGAAATTCGGATAAAGAAATTTCAAATCATGTTTCTATAAACAAGATAGAAATGTCTTTCAATGGGTAAAATAATGATGAGCATGGAATGATGTAACCCTTGAGTTGATGAACTAACTTGGTATGAAAACAGTGAAACATTTATTGGTAGACTTACAAGTTAACAATTGACATTTGTTTATTCATTCCTTCACTCAATCATTCATTCAGTATTCATGTAGTAAATGTTGAATACCTGTCTCTTGATATAATTATAAAATTAATACTGCTTTCAAAATCCTGATTAGATAAGTTACCTACTGAGAAACATCTGATTACTTTCTGATGAGAAAGTCACTAGCAGGAATGGGGAATGAATTAATGGTCTCTGAAGAACAAAGCAGTCCTCTAGATAATAGAAGATGTGCCTTTCTATTATCTATTATTTCTATTATCTGGTGTTCTGTAATTTTTTTCCTTCTAAAAATTCAGAAGTTTCATCATTCAAGAGTGGTAGGCATATCTGATGTCCTGTAATTTGAAATTAATTGTAAATTGAAATGACCAGAGAGAAAGGTCAGTTGGGACTTACAGAGATACATGCTAGGATTAGGCAATAACTTGCAAGAAATGAAACTACTTTCTACTTCTTCATTGCAAGTTTGTCACACACACGCAAAGAGAATCTGAATACTGAATCACTGAATGAGCTATCTTCTACCCTGTCAAAATTTTGATTTTTCTTTTGATACATGAGAATTTTGTGAATATTTGATCATCAATTGACTTGTATTGTTACACATTTACACTGGTAATTTTGGAATGTAATATTCCAAGCAGTCTGGCTATTGACAACTGGATTAAAGTCCTATGTTTGGGTTTTATCATCCATATATTCTTAAGGTAGTTATTAAACTTTTCTGTTTTCCTCTTTACTTAGAGAGGTGAACAATACTGGTGCTTTATTTTTTTTATTTCACAAGAAGAGGAAATCAAATTCCTTGTATGGGATTTTTTTTTGCTGAACTGGTAACCTCTGTTTTTTGAGTGGTGGAACTCATAAATGGACCTTTATATGACTGTGAAATTCATGACTTATTTTCATAAAAATAAGAAATTTTTCTCTTATAGTAACAGGCCTATAGTTGCTGTGACATGATAGATATAAATATAGTTGCATAACATAGTTGTAATTATAATTATAGGACATACTATTAATATAAGCTAAGTGCATATCAAGATTTCATTCCTATTTTTCTTTGGTCAATAACTCCAGATTCCATATATAATTTTAGTGGAATAAAAATTGAACAGCATAAAATTATGCATGGGATTCCTTGAGGAAATCCCAGTTGACTCATTGACTAAAGTTCATTTGCTTGATATCTGATATTTATTTATATTGTGTTACTTGTAAGACACTGTGTGTGTGTGTGTGTGTGTGTGTGTGTGTGTGTGTGTATGTACATGTGTACTCATATATGATCTATAATACAACTTCAGGCTTTCTGTGCTGTGGATGAAATTGATCCAACCAAGATGGATTGAGAGTTCCGTAAAGAGTCATTGTATTGAGAAAGTCAGTTCCTAAGACAACATGATGAAGAGTTGGACCTAATTTTTCTTTGAATAGATGCAGGGTCTCTGGTCTAATGCCTAGGACCATTATCCACTTAGAGTTTTGTACAGGGTGACACATAGGGGTTCAATTTCTACTACATATAGATTTCCAGTTTTCCCAGCACCATGTGTTGAAGAGGCTATATTTTCTCCAATGTATATTTATGGTACCTTTGTCTAGGATGAGATAACTGTGTTTATGTGGGTATATCCCCACCCCCACATCTGTGCTGTTCCATTGGTTTTCATGTCTATTTTGGTGCCAATTCATATACTAACAAAAATACTATATACTAACAAAATATACCATATACTAACAAAAATCATGCCATTTTTGTTAGTATAGCTCTGGTAATTTAAGGTTTGATATTGTGATACCTACTGCATCACTTTTCTTGCAAAGGATTGCTTTGGTTATTTTGGGCCTCTTATTTTTCCAAATTAATTTTATGACTGCTTTTTATATTTATATAAAGAACATCACTGGAATTTTAATAGGAATTGCATTAAATCTGTATAGTGCTTTTGGTAGTATGGTCATTTTGATAATATTAATTCTGCCTATCCAAGAGCAAGGTAGATCTTTCCATCTTCTAAGGTCTTCTTTGATTTCTTTCTTTAGGGTTCTGTAATTTTCATTATATAGATCTTTCATCTCTTTCATTAAGTTGATTCCCAAGTGTTTTTTTTTTTTTTTTGAGGCTATTGAAAATGGGGTAGTTTTCCTCATTTCCCTTCTGAGGATTTGTCATTGATATACAAAAATGCCTTTGATTTATGGATGTTGATTTTATATCCTACTACTTTGCTGAATTCATTTACTAGTTCTAGAAGTTTTCTGGTGGAACTTTTAGGGACCTAGCTTCCTTAATAAGACTCCTGTGGTACAAGAATTAAAATCAAGAATCAATAAATGGGATGGACTCAAACTAAAAAGTTTCTTATCAGCAAAAGAAACAGTCTGGGAGGTGAATAGAGAGCCTGCATCTTGGGAGCAAATATTTACCCCTCACACATCAGAGTGCTATCTCTAGGGTATATAAAGAAGTCAAAAATCTAAACACCAAAAATACAAATAACCTAATCAATAAATGGGCCAAGGTTCTGAAGAGACACTTCTCAGAAGATGATGTACAATCAATCAACAAATGCATGAAAAAATGTTCATCATCACTAGCAATTAGAGAAATGCAAATTAAAACCATTCCAGGATTTCATCTCACTCTAGTCAGAATGGCAGCTATTATGCATACACAAAACAATAAGTGTTGGTGAGGATATGGGGAAAAAGGTACACTCATACACTGCTGGTGGGACTGCAAATTGGTGCAGCCAATATGGAAAGCAGTATGGAGATTTCTTAGAAAATTGGGAATGGAACCACCATTTGACCCAGCTATCTCTCTCCTGGGTCTATACCCAAAGGACTTAAAAACAGCATACTACAGGGACACAGCCACATCAGTGTTTATAGCAGCACAATTCACAATAGCTAAACTGTGGAGCCAAAAACCTGGATGCCCTTCAGTGGATGAATGGATAAAAAAAAATTGCCATATATACACAATGGAATTTTACTCAGCAATAAATGAGAATAAAATCATGAATGTGCAGGTAAATGGATGGCATTGGAGAAGATAATAACACTAAAACAAACAAACAACAAACTAAGTGAAGTTAGCCAATCCCAAAAAAACAATGCCGAATGTTTTCTCTGATATAAGGAGGCTGACTCATAGTGGGGTAGGGAGGGGGAGCATAGGAGGAATAGATGAATTCCAGATAGGGCAGAGGGGTGGGAGGGAAAAAGAGGAGGCAGGGGATTAGCAAGGATGGTGGAATGTGATAGACATCATTAGCCTAAGCACATGTATGAAGACACGAATTGGGTGTCAATATACTTTATATACAAACAGAGATATGAAAAATTGTGGTATATATGTGTAATAAGAATTGTAATGCATTCTGCTGTCATTTTTTCAACCAATAAAAAAGATTCTAAATGGAATAAGTTACACTTCATGTATTTATAATGTCAAAATTCACTATTATGTATATCTAAAAAGAACAGATAAAAAAGAATATATTTATATCGATATACATATATATGTACTTTTATCCAATTAAAAAAAAAACAGAGTCATTTTGAAGAGATTAGACGAAGTATCAGCTTCAAAATCAGATAATCAGAGTCAGATATCTGGTTGAATCCCAGCTCTTAAAATTACCAGTTTTGTGACCATGAGTAAATTACTTAAATTCTTTAGTTGTCCATATTTTTCATCGTAAGTGTGTGATCAATTATTTGCAGAGCCATTGGGAGTATGAGAGAGAAGAAATCAAGTACAGGCAAGATCCAAAGAATGGTTTGACGACTTGCTTCTATTGTTTCTGAATTTCTGATTCTCTCTTTCCACCTCTAGGTCTTCACTTTCTTTCTTCTCGGTGGTGGTGCCCTGCTGCTGTAACTCTGGGGATCATTTGCATGGGATTATTGGTGACCATCATAATGCTGGGGATGCAGTGTAAGTACTGAAATAGGTGGTATGAGTCTACATTTATGAATTTATTTCCTAACAATTACAAAACAGCTTTGATTTAGATTTGTTTTAGAAAAAATGTTTTTAAAGTGAGTGGGAAGATGAATGGGTATATTGTGTTAATCCCTTAAATGGATAAAGACATGAAATAAAGAATACACATGGTAAAATATTTTCATAACTTCATCGAGAAAGTCTATATAAATCCAAGAATGATGGAGAGTAAAATTACTTGACGTAACTAATCCACAAACTCACTTGAACAAACGCAAGATGAATTTCATTAACTCTTGTTAAGATTTGATGAAGATGATTAAATGTCCTTAAAAATCAGAAATAGTCTAAGTAAAGCATTTTAAACTAAATGTACTTTAAATTTATAACATGGTCATTTAGGAAGAGAATGTACTAATAGGAAAAGCAGAAGTGAAAATAAGGACAAGAATATCTAAGAAAATTATACCCATCCATCTAATTTGCATATTTAGATTGTAGATCTGAACTATTTCAAGTGGCTGGGATCCAATGTATTAAGGTTTTTGAAGTGCTATTTGCTTCTGAGTTGTTCAAATTCATAAGATATTCTTTTTTTCTTTTTGAACCCAGGGGTGCTATATCACTGAACTATATCCCCAGACCTTTTTAATTTTTGAGACAGGGTGTTGCTAAGTAGATGAGGCTGGCCTCAAACTTGCAATCCTCTGCCTCAGCTTCCTCAGAAGCTGGGATTACTGGCCTGCATCACTGTGCCCGGCTTTATTTTCAATCTATCAACACTAAAGGCCTTTTCCTAATGGTTGGGAGAAGTGTCCTAGACTAGGCAGCACTGATTGGCAGAAATCTTCTTTGAAGCTTTATTGCTTTCCAACAGATTCAAGTCTGGTTTCAAGTCAAGGGATCCCCTTGAGATTGCAGCATCAAGCTTCTAGAACTGAGATCTTTTACCCATAACATTCATTGCTGCTTGATTTCACAACCTTAGTTTCAACTCCACCCTTCCTAAAATGCACTATGGCAAAAATAAAAACAAAAAATGTTTTGAGACTCTAGTGACACAGTAACTTAAAATAATTTTGGGGGTGGCTATTTCAAAATAGGGCAAGTGTTCTGGTTCTTAAATAAAATTAGGAAGTCTGGAAAGTTAGACAAAATGGGAGGGGCAGAGGAGATTTAACGCAAGAATTAAGACACAAGTAGAATAAACCACTAATGACAATTCCTATTAATAGTCACTGAGTATGGCGAGTGTCTTAGATTGTCTGCATTTTATTTTTTTCACTGTGGTGTTACTTATTAATTTTAATTTGTGCACAACTCTAATAAAAAATACTGGTAA
Organism: Marmota flaviventris; assembly: GCF_047511675.1. Taxonomy (NCBI): domain Eukaryota; kingdom Metazoa; phylum Chordata; class Mammalia; order Rodentia; family Sciuridae; genus Marmota; species Marmota flaviventris. The sequence continues at coordinate 99,608,217 of NC_092500.1, forward strand.
TTTTTTTATCCTAAGTATCAGAAAAGTTCCCCATATTAAAAAGACACTGCATAATTTCTGATGAAATCTGGATCATCTTCCAGTAGACTTTGAAGTGCTATTTGCTTCTCAGTTATTCAAGTTCATGAAATGTTATTGTGGATACTTACCTGTTGTCAAAATTGATTATTTGATTTTGTGAAAATTCAGTGGAACTATATTGGGGATTGGAAATGGAACCCTGATTCAGTTCTACTGTAGTATTTCAGGTGTCTGATCTCCTCAAACAACACCAAGCCAACCTTACACACCAGGAAATGATACTGGAGGGACAGATTTTAGCTCAGCAGCAGGCAAAAAATGCTTCTCAGAAGTCACAGGAGGAACTCAAGGAAATGATAGAAACCCTTGCCTTGAAGCTGGATGAAAAATCCAGAAAGCAGATGGAGCTTCACCAGCAAAATTTGGATCTCCAAGAAGCTCTGAAGAGAGTGGAAAACTTTTCAGGTATTGTGGGAGGAAAGAGGGGGAGTAGCAGGTTTTGTGTTCAATCTTTATTTTTTATAAGTATTTCTAGGCACAGAATTGTCATACTGACATTTTCATTCATGATTCATTCATTATTCATTCATAATGGTCTGCATCTGGAAGTTCTCTATTTTTGTCATCTCCACCCTACCCCATGTCAAATCCTAGAGACATCTGATTTAATGAAGCCCACTATTTGGTGGATTTAAGATTTTCTTCCTTAAAAAAAAGAGCTTCTTATTTCTTTAAAAACTCTTGTTTTTTTTTTTTTTTATTTCTCTGGAAGAACCCCCTCTCATCCTCACTGCTTGCCATAGGTACTTACTTCTTTGCATTCTACTGTATCTTAATCATCAGATTTCTTTTTCTTTTTTTTTTTTATTGTGTTTCCTACTTCCTAAGGTGCAAAATGATTTTTCATATGAAAAATTATAGCCAAAGAGAGTGAGTAATTGCTTTTAAGTTTTTACTTGCAAAAACAAAGAAGAAAGTTGACAACCTTTCCTTTTCATTTGAAATGTTACCGGTGGATGATATATAATATATATATATATATATATATATATATATATATATATATATATATATCATTATATAATTCAATTAACTTTTATTTAGTAAGTTAGTGAAATTATTATTAATTGGCAAATGTTTTAGCTGCATGTTAAAAATTATCAATAAAATTTTAAATATAAACAGATGAACTTCAAAATACAAATACTTAACTGAGTAGATCTTAATGTTTATTCAATTACTCAAGTAAAACAAACACCCTGGCACTCTCTAATGATTATGTTAATCTTAGAAATGATTAACTAGGTTTTCATTGATGAGAGAAAACCCTGAAACACTGCAGGGGTAACAATTTGGAGTCTCACTGTAAATGATAAAATAGGAATGTACATCTGGAGAGTACACACAGCAGCAAATGAACACAGCTTTAGGTTGTATACTTATGAGAACTCTTTCAAAAATGTATATAAAATCAGTTCCTTCATTTAGCATTCTTCTTTGTAACTTTTAGTATTCAGTACAATTTGAATTGTTTAGGGCATGACTGGGATTTTCAATTAATCAGATTATTTTTCTCTTTTAGAAAAAACTTGAGTGATCTCCTTACAGATTCAGCAGGATAAAAATTAAAAGTTACTTTTACTTAATGACTTTAGAAGTCATCAAAGAATCAATCTATGCCCCAATACCTTCTCTCATTCTAGTTGCACTGTTGTATTATTAAAGAATCAGCTTCCAAAGGCTGCTTCTTCTCAAAGTGAGTGTTGTATGGAGCAAGGGCTGAGCCAATGATCTTAAGGCTCCTTTGAGCTGGTAACCAATCATTCCATGGTTTCCTGTGATGTGGGCTTGATCTGTGAATGCTACATAATAAGCCAAGATAAGACTGGGGGTTAGCTCAGTGATAGAGTGCTTGCCTAGCATGCGTGAGGCCCTGGGTTGAATCCCTAGCACCAAAAGTAAATAAAAAAGTAAACAGATAAGAAAGAAAGAGAGAGAGAGAGAGAGAGAGAGAGAGAGAAGAAAGAAAGAAAGAAAGAAAGAAAGAAAGAAAGAAAGAAAGAAAGAAAGAAAGAAAGAAAGAAAGAAAGAAAGAAAAAACATCTGGTCTTGAGATATTGTCCATTTTTCTGAGGAAAATTTTCATGTACTGGAAAAGTTTATTAAACAGTTTATTTTAGTTCTGAATTAAGTGCATGGTTTACTATGCATTGCTTTACTATACATTCACACTGAGTGAAACATGAGTGAGGATTGAGAAATGAGGGAAGCCCTAGTCAGCATTGTTTACCGCGATATTTAGAAAGGATCTGAGATGGCTAGCAAATGTTTACTGAGAACCATCTAGGTGTACCTGCCCAGAACACTAAATCACAGATCTGATCATTTTAATTCAAAAACAATATATTATTAAAAAAATTATAGGCATGTACTCTGTTATCTAGTTCATCTTGAATGAGCTTTGGTAGTTTGTAGCTGCCAAATGTCTTCTTTGATATAAGGAGAGTAACTAAGAACAGAGTAGGGACAAAGAGCAGGAGAAGAAGATTAACATTAAATAGGGATGAGAGGTGGGAGGGAAAGGGAGAGAGAAGGGAAATTGCATGGAAATGGAAGGAGACCCTCAGGGTTATACAAAAGTACATACAAGAGGAAGTGAGGGGAAAAGGAAAAATAATACAAGGGGGAGAAATGAATGACAGTAGAGGGGGTAGAGAGAGAGGAGGGGAGGGGAGGGGAGGGGTGGGGGGATAGTAGAGGATAAGAAAGGCAGCAGAACACAACAGACACTAGTATGGCAATATGTAAATCAATGGATGTGTAACTGATGTGATTCTGCAATCTGTATATGGGGTAAAAATGGGAGTTCATAACCCACTTGAATCAAAGTGTGAAATATGATATATCAAGAAATTTGTAATGTTTTGAACAACCAACAATAAAAAAATTAAAAAAAAGAACAGGAGACATAATTACAGATACTACAAATATTAAAAGACAATGAGGGGGGCTGCCTAGCATTCACAAGGCCCTGGAGTCAATCCCCAGCACCACAAAAAAAAAAAAAAAAGACAATGAAACATTTTGAAATTTTATACCAATAAAATTAGCAATACAGATGAAATTTCTTGAAAGCTACAAACTACCAGATTTCTTTTCCTAAAGAGTCTTCTTGTCCTTAAAATTCTTTGCCCGTACTTCTGCATTAGACTTTATTCTGTGACACTATGTGAATGTTCACTTCATCAATCTAAATAGAATCAATGGAGGTAGACTTGCATGCAAGTGTTAGGTAGATACTTCACATTAGACAAAAATATGAGGGGTCTAAAAAGTCCCTTTATATAAAAAGAATTGAATTGATTTCAGCTTTTCAGGACTCACAATCTAGAAGAGAGAAATAGTAGCATTTACAAGATTATTTTTAACTTTGATATTATTACAAAAGCTATCTGCATTATTTAGTCTTTCTGTGGTGTGTAATCCAAACAAGTGTATGATTTTAGTCTTAGGGAATGTTTGAAAGTGTGACATGGAGTCACTTTCAGACATACATTGCTTTCTGTGAAGCGCCTGAGTGCCTTGGTCTTAGGATTAGTAGCTAAGTCCACTAATACACAGATTTCTCTCATTTTTTTTCTTGTACAGCTCATATAAGTTCAAATATGTAACTTCTTAGAATAAATATGACATAATAATTGTTCACAGATATCTATTCCTTCATTTTATACAAAGTGAGACCAAGATAAAGTTAAATGATAAAAATGATAAGTGGTTTTGTGTAAAGTTTTGCAGTTTATAAATCCCTTCCCTGTTTACAGAGTAATTTAAATTTCCAAAATAAGCAGAGATTTCTAGATAGGATGATATTTAGCAAGTGTCATACATATATTTAATCTTTTTTAGGGAGGGAGCTTTCAAAGAAATAAATGAACACAGAGCTCAAAGAAAGCTTGGAGGAGGCTTTTATATCAAGGGCAGGAATATTTACATAATCAGACATAGCTATATACCAACCAACAGTTTATTTCATAGGCAAGACTGTGAAACATTTCTGTTTTTATCAGTTGAAAATTGTATGGGATTAAATATATGTCAGAACCATTCAGAACCACCTTTCAGGGATGTCAAGCATGGACAACTAATTAAACTCAGTAAATGGTATGTTTGGTGTGGGCAGATACACCAGGTAATGTGTTACACTTCTCGACAGTGTCAGATAAAGGCCACTTAGTAGATATACTAAATAAAGTTTTTCTTTCATCAATTAGCTTTGAGAAGATCATAAATAAATAAATATTAAAATACCATATGGAAAAATATGCAAGTTTTGTCTGTCCTATAAACAAGGGTGTTGTCTTAATGCATATATGAAGAGGGAGAGTGATTATTTATGTGTTTGCTTGAAGTCATTAAGCTAGTGAGATGCAGGGGCTTCACAGTAATGGATTTTACACTTAGCACCAGCAATAGCAGTGGTTCTCAGACCTTAGTAAGCAAAGTGCTTGTTAAAAATGGCAGATTCCACATTGACTCCAAGATTCTGCATCAGAAAGTCTTGTGAGTATCACTGAGAAATGTGTCCTGAAAGAGTTCAAACTTAGAAATTTGAGAGGTAGTGTGTCACAGTGATTAAAAACATAGACTCTAGAGTTAGACTGACTAGGTTCAAATTCCTCTTTTCTCTATTTGAGAAATGAAGAATAATAACGGAGCCTACCTCAATGAGTTGTTATGAGGACTAAATGAGTTCATATATGTGAAGTACTTCTAGTGGTTTCTTGCACATGGTAAATAAGATTTGTGTCTTTTTCAAGTTTATATCTCATAATAATATATGGTAATTATGTACATTTTATATAGTATTATAATGTTAAGTAATATTATATGTATATTTCATGCATACACAAGGAAAAAAGTTGGTTTCAATTCTATATTTTAAGTGTTTTCCTTATTTTGTCAAAGTTTGTAAACTTGCCTAAGCTTTCGACCACAAAACTGATATTTTTGACACTTATATAATATGAAAGGCACGTTAAGAGGCTAAGATGGTTGCATTTGTTGCTTTCAACTTGACCCTTTGCATGTCCTTCTCAATCACTATCCTATTTTATTGCTCAGGGTCCTCCTGTTTTAGCCTCTTTGATGAAACCTATTCTTAAATTATCTTGGTTTATGGCACAGTAAAAACTGAATTAAAATGTAACTATTTTGAAAGATTTTATTTTTTTTCTACACTTTGGTAGCAGTCTAGATCAAAGGGCTCTGTCTTCCTTAAAATGTCATAAACTTAGGCAGAAGACAACACTAAGGATGAGAATGACACTAGTGATAAGATGGCCCGGGGGGTGGTTGAAAACATTCATATTCTCACTGACCTTGGCACATTTTGCATATTGCTAACTTCCTGAGTTGTGTTTGCTAGTCTCTCTGGGAATTTTGCTGCTGAGAACCTTCTTAATATTTGAGATTTTACTGAGGTTGAGGTCTTTATTTTGCATCAATATATTATTCTCCCTAAAACAACTTTGTCCCAAAGAAGTATAGTGTGTGACACTATGTAACACTAAACTTTCTAGCAATCATATGTATAAAAAGAAGCAGATTAGTTCTAGTAGCATATTTAGGTTTATCCAAAATATCTGAAATATTTATTCAATATTAGTATAAAATTACTAATAGGATATTGTCCATTGTTTCATATAAAGTTTTCAAAATTGGGTATGCATTTTATCTTTATAGCACATCTTAATGCAGACTAGCCACATATGGTCATTGTCTCAGTCAGCACATGTCTAAAAGTAGAAGGCACAGTATTTAGGCCTAATCCATTATTCAAAGATGTGTAGTTTTAAAATTCATAAGCCTAACTTCTTAATAACAGAGTGGCTATTAAATATCCATTTTCCAACTCTCACTTCCATTATTCCATACATAACTTTAAAAAGTAGATTGGGTTCTAAAATCACATTGCAGCTTATCCTATTTTTTAACAGAGGAAGTGAAAATGCTAAATGAGAAATAAATTTAGTTATTAAAACAAATGGAGAAATAAAGACCATAAGGTTATTTAGGTATTTGTAGAGTACAGATATATTTTAATGAAGACGAAATGGTATGCTTGTGAGGGGACTAAGGCTATAATTAGTCACATAATTGCAGAAATATTTGTATTCAAACATAACTCACTGATTAAGTATACAACACTTCCCAGGTCCTTGTCCCCAAGATTGGATCTGGCATGAAGAAAGCTGTTACCTATTTCCCTCTGGACTATTTAATTGGGAACAGAGTCAAGAGAACTGCTTGTCTTTGGATGCCCAATTGCTGAAAATTAATAACACTGATGATCTGGTGAGTGTTTATGAATAATTATGGGACTGGAGCATTGATAGCAACACAAATCTAGTTTAGGACCTGGGGGGAGAACCACTTGTTGGAGAGCCAAAATAGCTGTTTTGTAACATCAATTCAATCAAATCAGAAACATTACTCTCCACAGAATTTCATCCAGCAAGCAATCTCCCATTCCAGTTTCCCATTCTGGATGGGATTGTCACTGAGGAAACCCAACTACGCGTGGCTCTGGGAGGATGGTTCTCCTTTGGTGCCCCACTTGTAAGTTTCTTATTCCTTTTGATACCCCTTTTAAGTTTTCTGTTTCTTATTGTTATCTACTTTTAAAATTATTGCCACATTCTACTATTGACCTCATTTGCCACACTGAACCTTGGGGAATTTGCCAAAGTCTCTCTTCACCTTTCTCACAAAGGGCTTTGCCCATTTACCCTTTCAGATCTCTCTTGAGCTTTTCTTCCCATATTTATTGATTTGAAGTTTTAAGACAAAGCTACGTTTCTGAAACAAGGTGGCAGTAAATTTATTTTTTTTTTTAATCTTCTTCACCTGCAGGTTTAGACTCCAAGGTGCCGTTTCCCAGATGTATGCTTCAGGCACCTGTGCATATATACAACGGGGAGCTGTTTTTGCTGAAAACTGCATTTTAGTTGCATACAGTATATGTCAGAAGAAGGCAGTTCTACTGAAAGCACTGTGAATTTGAAGGATCTGGATAAAAAGGTCTTTTATTCTGGAAGTTAAGCTATTCTTCATCTTCACTTACGTACAAACCATGAGAGCCCTGAGAACTGAGGTGATGAGCTGGCTACAGAAACTGACTGGGTTTTTTCAGAAACTAAGACTAGGAATCCAGCTGCCTACTGCCTTTAGATCCAGAGTTGTAGATTCACTTTATTTATCATCTATCTATCTATCTATCTATCTATCTATCTATCTATCTATCATCATCATTGTCTGACATTTTTCAGCTAGTGTGTCCCAAGCCTCCTTGCTAATTTTCAAACCATCTTCCATTTTCTATTTTAAAATTTGGCTCCTCTCCAACCTTGGGAACCATCTGCTCAATTTTCTCTGTCTTCCCCCACCCTTCTAATACTGCATAGAAGACAGAACATAGAGAACTTACCCAACTATAGACAGAAGGCAAAAAAAGGGGAAATGGACCTGGTAAACAGTGCCCATGAAGGAGAACTAGAGAAAGACCGCACCAAAATCAAGAAGCTCACATTCTCAACTTAAAAGCCATTGTCTTTTTAATTTTGACCTATTTCTAGACTCCACCATTTATACATGTTCATATTCCCCCCAACCTTTACCACCACACACACACATTTTGGGACAACTGTGGTGCCCCAGGAAATAATTAGTAATTGCATGGTCTTTTCCATGTACTAATTCACAACCCATTATCAGTTTCTGAATCAGTTATTATTTCTTCATTTTTTCTTCCTCCAAAGGACAGTCTAATAGCTTTAACCCCTCAAAATAGCATTTGTTAGAATCTCAGGATATATGACCCAGAGGCAAAAATAATAGAATTTTACCCCCCTAAATTACATTCTTCTCTACAACTCTCTTATGAGATACTATGAGAAACATAAAGACTAAAAAATCAAGACACTCAATTGTAGAACAAACTGAGCCAGATATGTAAATATTGCTGAATAGAAACAGATGAAATTAGAAATATCTCTCCTATTTTCAGAGCTTTCCACCCCCTACACAGGCTATTTTCTTTAAAAGAACCTTTCCATTTGCTATATATAATCTATCATCATATATGTAAATATGTTATAATATATATCCAGCATCATTATACACAATATGTATAATGACATCTGTATGTTTTTTAAATAAAGAAACTACACAAGTATTTTGAGGGTTTTTAAATTGGGTTATCTATGTACTAATTTTTTAGTTTTGAGATCTGTGTATATTTGGGACAAAAGCCCTTTATCTGATATGTGACTTGAGAATTTTGGTTGTCTGTCTCTGCCTTCTTTTCCTTCTCAAAACTGTGCACTCACAAAAGGAGAAGTTTTCAGTCTTGATGAAGTGCACTTCCACGTTTCTGTTGTTTAAGAACTCATTGCTTAACTCAAGGCCACAACATTTTTCTCCTATTTTGTTTTTCTGAATTCATGGTTTTAGGATTTACACTGAAGTTTATGACTTATTTTAGAGTAATTTGTGAGTTATGTATTGAAGTTCACTTCTTTGCTTGTGGATATCCAATTGTTTTAGTAACATTTGTTGAGAGGCAATTCTTCTCTGCACTGCTTTTGCATGTTTGTCAGCACTACTGTTCATGCATATGTGAATTTATTTAAAAACTCTTTACTCTTTTATGGATGTATTTATTTTTATACCACTTCCACCACACTATTTTGAATACTGAACTGTTACAGTAAATCTTGAAATCACATAGTGACAATCCTTCTATTTTGTTCTTTTCAAAGAAGTTGTTTTGGCTGATTTATTTATTTTTTATTTTTTTTTAAATTTTTTATTGTTGGTTGTTCAAAACATTACATAGTTCTTGATATATCATATTTCACACTTTGATTCAAGTGGGTTATGAACTCCCATTTTTACCCCGTATACAAATTGCAGAATCACATCAGTTACACATCCATTGATTTACATATTGCCATACTAGTGTCTGTTGTATTCTGCTGCCTTTCCTATTCTCTACTGTCCCCCCTCCCCTCCCCTCCCCTCTTCTAATTTTGGCTGATTTATGTCATTGTATTTCCATATTCATTTTTTAATTGACTCATCTATTTTTATAAAAATCTTTTGGAATTTTGATTTTGATTGCATTGAATCTACAGATAAACTTCAGGAGAACTACATCTTGAAAATAATAATTCATCTGATTTCTAAGCAAAGTACATTATTTAGGCATTCTTTAATCTAAGTAAAATTTTAAAGTTTTCTCTGTAAAGATATTTTACCTATTTTGTTAGATTATCATTATGTATTTTATAATTTTGAAGTTAAAGTAGATGACATTATCATTTGTAATTTTTCTATACAAATATGAGTTGCTAGTATATAGAAACACAAGGGATTTTTTTTTGGTACTAACTCTATCTCAAAATACTGAAAAATTCAGTTCATTCTCCAAATAATATTACACATATAGAGCACAATTTTTCATATTTTTGTGTATAAAGTGTGTTCATGCCAATTCATGTCTTTATACATGTACTTTTTTTTGTTCTGTTGTATTTTCTATATAGGGAATCATATCATTTGTAAATAATACACTTCTGGTTTTGTTTATGTTTAGCTTAAAAATAAAACCAGCCCTTGTCACTCCATCCTGGCTTTAAGTAAAATCCAAGATAATTCTTTTGTTATTAGGTACTTTTAGCTTCCCATTGGGAGCTACTTTATCACTGAACAAGAATTTGTGGAGACAAAGCATCTCTCTAAAAAGAGTCTAGTCTAAAACTGGCAGGTGAATTTCTTGACTGTTTTGTGTCTGGTAGTTTCTATTTCAAAGTTGACACAGCTATCTTCTTGAGCCACGCTAACAGTGCCTGTGAATCCTTTGCATTCATGCTTATTACTCCTTGGTTCTCCAATCTAGGCAGGCACCAGCGCATTGATTCCTAAGCATTAGCTCTTCAGGCGCAAGTTCCCTGATCCCATCTATTCTGGGGACATCTCTTTCTGTATACTGCTTTGTATAGTGGCCAGTTATTTAAATGTTCCCATTCTTGACACAATTTAAATCAAGTCTCCAGCTATCACTCTTTTTTTATTTAATTGATTTTATTTTTTTAAATACACAACAGTGGGATGCATTACAATTCTTATTACACATATAGAGCACAATTTTTCATATTTTTGTGTATAAAGTGTGTTCAGGCCAATTCATGTCTTTATACATGTACTTATTTTTGCATTACAATTCTCATTACACATATATACCACAATTTTTCATATCTATGTATATAAAGTATGTTGACACCCAATTCGTGTCTTCATACATGTACTTAGGATAATGATGTCCATCACATTCCACCATCATTAGTAACCCCCTGCCCCCTTCCTTACCATCCCATCCCTCTTTGCTATCTAGAATTCATCTATTCCTCCCATTCTCCCCCTCCCTAACTGTCACTATGAGTCAGCCTCCTTATATCAGAGAAAACATTCAACATTCGTTTTTTTGGGGATTGGCTAACTTCACTTAGCATTATCTTCACCAACGCCATCTATTTACCTGCAAATGCCATGATTTTCCAGCTATCACACTTGCCCTGCAGACTGTTTATGAATGCCCTGTGAGCTGACTGACTTTTACATTCCTAAAGAGTTTTTAAAACTATAACCTCAATGATTGTTAAGCAACTTGAAAATTTCGAAATATCTGTTCTCTCATTCTTTTCGTAAAACTTTCCTGATTGCTGATGTAAATAAATTATGGATTATGCATGCATTTCCTTAATTAGAAATGAACAAGGGTTCTGAATTTGACCTCTCTGAATTCAAATTCTGGTCAGTTACTAAATTTCTTTCTTTCTTTCTTTTTAAAAATATCTTTATTTATTTATTTTTTTGTGGTGCTGAGGATCGAACCCAGTGCCTCACCAGTGCAAGGCAAACGCTCTACCACTGAGCCACAGCCACAGCCCCCTAAATTTCTTTCTTATCTGAGCAAGTTTCCCTCTTGATGCTTTGATTTCCTAAAATGAAAATGAGATGAATGCTTGTAGCTATCTCTTACATATCTAAGGATTTAAAGGGATAATGTTTATAGAGCATATCATATAGAGCCTAGAATTTCATAACAGTTGAAGAAATCTTAGCTATTTATACTATTTATTATTATTTTTAAAAAACCCTAAACATGTTTTGGTTTTTGTTAATGTATTCTTAACCTACAGTTAAGCCTGAGTTAATAAGTGTTTAGATTTGGTCAAAGATAACCTAAAGACTTATTAACTCAGACTTGATGTATATGTAAAGATTGCTTAGAATTCTTTTTGTTGTTTCTTAAAAAGTGTGCTGTGGAATGTAGTCTGTATTGGTACTTGTTTCTCTAACCATAAAAAGTAGTGGTCCTGGAGAACATAATGCTAAGTGAAATATGCCAGACTTAGGGCAGTCTCACATTTTCTCTCATGCGGAATCTGGGTAGGGAGGGAAGAGACAATGAGAGAAGAAGGGAGTCAGAGGAAGGGAGTAGATGTGATCAAAGTATGATATATGAATCTATGACTATGCTACAAACCCCATTATTCTGTACAATTAATAGGCAGTAGTAGAAAAAGAAACGTTAAGGAGTAGTTTTAATCATTTCTTTATTTTTTTTCACTGTAGAGATTTTTCTGAGGTTTGTTTGGGCTCCATAGAACATTCATGTTAGCACATGAATAGATGTACAAATGAATATAATTTTAAAGATTGGATTAAGTCAATGTATTTTTTATAGCAACTTTAGCTTGTTCTGCTTTGGCAGCATGAGCCGAATATGTACATTTTCCTAAGTCTGCTAAATATTTTAAAACATAGCAAGAAAAATGAACAAATTTGAAATATTCAGTCTTTCTACCTTAGTAATGTACCTCCTTTATGCCTGCATTTATTTCCTAAATCCTCTGAAACCCTACCCCTCCACAGTAGGCAAAACATTATCCCGTGGAAGAGACTATGAACCAGAGAATTGACAGACCACTGGTTTCCTGGGAGAAAATTTTAAAGAATGAGAGAACAGTGAGGAATTCTAAGCATGGCACAGTTGGGAAACTCGGAATTCTAAGTAGAAGTATTATTCATCACTTGCTCTTGGACTTCAAGGCAACCTGAGGATTTTCACAATTATTAAATTTTCCCTTGGTTATAACATATCTAAACTTAATTATTCATGTATATTCTAGCCAACTGCCACATATCTCAGCTCTTCCTGAGTTGCCTAATCCATCAGGAGCATACCTGACTGATAATTTATAATTTGACTTTTAGAGAATAAACAAATCAATAATAATATAAATAATTTAAGTTGAGTAAAACCATGAAACTGACATCAAGAATCCACTTCAATATATCCATAAATGTAAAATCATATCTTTACTAAGCTCTTTTCTAAGATAGCTTATGTAGCACAGCAAATCCCAAACACTGAAAAAAGATCATGATTTGTAAATGTCATGCCTGTTTTATTAAGCATGTATGTTATATTTTTGAAATGACGTAGACTGTCTAATATGTAATTTTTAAAAACCTGACTATATTTTTTTGGTAAATTATATACAAATATTAAAGTCCCAGATGTTTTTGCTTTCTAAAAATTGTTCTAATTTATTTTGACAAAAGAATATGAAGTTTCTTCTTTTTTAAGTTCATTTATTCATTCATTTGACAATTCTCTAGCGAGGATTAGTTCACGGGAAGGCTCTTTCTTTCTTTACTGCTAACAGTGCAGACAGTAATGCACATACATAGACACTATTCTCATGGTGTTTACAGTCTAGTATGGAGGAAGAAAATAAAGAAGTAAATTAAAAGAGCTATATATATAGCTGGCTGTGGTGGTGCACACCTGTAATTCCAGCTACTTGGGAAGGTTAGGCAGGAGAATTGCAAGTTTTGGGTCAGCCTCAGCACTTTAGGGAAAACTTATCTCAAAAATAAAATAAATGTATGAATAAAAAGAGCTGAGGCTGTTCCAGAGCTTAGCGGTAGAGTACTTGCCCAGCATGTACAACGTTCTGGGTTGCATTCCTAGCTGAAAAACAAAACAAAATAAAAAGCTGAATATATTTATTTAATACAGTGTAAGAACTACTGTAGTCACAAGGTTAATACTAAATAGGGAAAGTTCCTTTACCTTTTATAACTTGTAATTTGGTAACAGAAATTAAAATTAAAAATAGAATAAGCACATATGATAATTATTGAATTCAGCAGGAGCTTAGAACAAAAGCTTACTTAACAATCATAATTCCTTAGGGAAAAAGAAACATAGATAACTTTAAGCAGAATGAAAGTAACATTTTTATCATATTCAAATCTTTCCTGCTTAAATTCTTCTTTTCTAACTAATTAATTTATTTTTATTAGATATATATGACAGTAGAATGCATTTTGATTCATTGTACACACAATTGCAGCACAACTTTTCATTTCTCTGGTTATACATGATGTAGATTTGCACCATATGTGCAGTCATACATGTACCTAGGGTAATGATGTCCATCTCATTCCACCATCTTTCCTGCCCTCATGCCCCCTTCCCTCCCTACCCTCCCTTTTGCCAAATTAAAGTACCCCTCCCCCACATTATGGATCAACATTCACTTATAAGAGAGAACATTCGGCCTTTGGTTTTTTTGGGATTGGCTTATTTCACTTAGCATGATATTCTCCAACTCCATCCATTTACCTGCAAATGCCATAATTTTATTCTTTTTTAATGCTGAGTAATATTCCACTATGTATATATGCCACAGTTTCTTTATCCATTTATCTATTGAAGGGCATCTAGGTTGCTTCCACAGTTTAGCTATTGTGAATTCAGCTGCTATAAACATTGGTGTGGCTGTGTCACTATAGTATGCTGATTTTAAGTCCTTTGGGTATAGAGAGAGGAGTGGGAGAGCTGGGTCAAATGGTGGTTCCATTCCAAGTTTTCTAAGGAATCTTTGTACAGATTTCCAGAGTGTTTGCATCAATTTGCAGTCCCACCAGCAATATATGAGTGTGCCTTTTCCCCAACATCCTTGCCAACACTATGTATTCTTGATAACTGGAAATCTATATGCAGCAAAATGAAAATAAACCCGTATCTGTCACCATGTACAAAGCTCAGGTCAATGTGGGTCAAGGACCTAGAAATTAGACCAGAGACCCTGTGCCTATAGAGGAAAAAGTAGGCCCAAATCTTCATCATGTTGTATTAGGCCCCCCGACTTTCTTAACAAGAGTCCTATAGCGAGGGGCTGGGGATGTGGCTCAAGCGGTAGCGCGCTCACCTGGCATGCGTGGGGCGCTGGGTTCATCCTCAGCACCACATAAAAATAAAATAAAGATGTTATGTCCACCGAAAACTAATAAATAAATAAATATTTAAAAATTCTCTCTCTCTCTTAAAAAAAAGAGTCCTATAGTGCAAGAAATAAAATCAAGAATCAATAAATGGGATAGACTCAAACTAAAAAGCTTCTTCTCAGAAAAAAAAAAAAAAAAAAACAAATCAATAAGGTACAGAGAGAGCCTACATTTTGGGAGCAAATTTTTTTCCACACGCACGTCAGATAGAGCACTACTCTACAGGATATATAAAGAATTTAAAGAACTTAACAACAACAACAACAAAAAACAAACAACCTGATCAATAAATGAGCTAAGAAGCTGAACAGACACTTCTCAGAAGATACACTTTCGATCATCAAATATATTAAAAAAACGTTCAACACTTCTAGTAATTAAAGAAATGCAAATAAAAACTACTCTAAGATTTCATCTCACACCTGCCGGCTTAAATTCTTTAACTTTATTGCCAAATGAAGAAAATACATTAACTTCTTCTAATCTGCCTTGAAATTACCCAAACAGAACAGCAGATGGCGCCAGCCCCTCATTTACTCCTGCCTTAGTCTGTTAAACCATTTTGATTAATTCCTATTAACTTAGCTCAAATAGCACTCCAGAGGGGATGCATTTCCATTTATCAATTTTCCTGCACCTCTCTTATTCACATATAAGGGTACCAATAGATATTTAAGGCCCATCATCATTGAACTGGTGAGGAAGCAAACACAGTAACTAAAAGGACACCTCTAAAGTCACTCAGTCACTCAGTGACAGGAGCAATGACAACACCACATGCTGTGTTTATCAGGTAGAACATGAACTCTGAATTTAGACAGTGCGCTGGTGACTTAAATTGCAATTCAATTCACTTATCTTGGACTGTTTTCTCTCTAAAAATAAATGCGATATGCCTTGTGAGAGAATTCATTTTTTTTTTTCTTAGCCCAATTATTTTTCTTTAAGGAAAATTGTATATTCAACTCTAAAATGCAAAATAAGCCACTACAGGGACGCTTTTGTTGAATCAGTACTGGAAGAGCCAATGAGACTCTCTTATTTGGGTTTTCCACTTTCACATTCTGCTACATTTTTCTAATAAATATAATACAGGAAAAAAAAAACAGAGTCAACATATTAAAGTAACAAAACGAATGCATAGGAAAAAAAAGAGCCACTCTGAAGAGAAGAACAAGGAACGACATGGAGATCACCCAAGGCACACAAAAAATATACATACAAATATACATATAAAACCCATTCCACATTCTATACATGTATTAAAATATGCATTCCATGAGTGTGATGCAATTATTATTTGTCAATTGAAAATAATATAGATTTTAAAATAATTAATTACTACTCATTAAAAAATATTTACCATTTTTTAAATTTAAAGACAACTCAGTGGTAATGTGGGACTAGAAATTGAAATTACTGGTTGTTAAGTGGGAAGACTTTTTTTTTCAAATCATCCATTACTCTTCCCTGAGATAAGGGAGTTAATGTCACTGGTATATAGTGAAGACTTTCAGAAATTATTCATGAAAAGAATGTCATAGACAGATTGCTTTCACATAGCCATGGACTTTGTGCTTTGGGGATGGGAAGGGCCCAGGAGAGACAAGTGAGGACCCTTGACCATCCTGAGCTCTTCTTTCCCTGCCTGGATCAGGGACTACAGGGGGCTGACCTTCTTCACTGAGTCTGGGAATATTGTCTAAATGCCAAGTCCATAGGGTGCAGAGCTACGGCCTCTTTTTCTGGCTGAAAGTGGTAGCTAAGGAGCCTCTGAACATCTCTCGAGGCTGTGTAATAGAAGAGCTTAGTCAAATAGTGGTTCCTCTGTTATCAGCACCTTTAATCCTACACATCATTGGTGAGCAGAGTACTGGGTGCTGGGTGCTACGGCCCTTTCCTGTGCAAATTAGCTTTTTCTTTCTTTATTTTTTACTTATATATGATAGCAGAATGCATTACAATTCTTATTACACAGATAGAGCACAAGTTTTAATATCTCTGGTTGTATACAAAGTATATTCACACCAATATGTGTCTTCATACATGTACTTTGGATAATAATGATCATCACATTACACCATCATTAATAACCCCATGCTCCCTCCCTTCCCCTTTAACCCCTCTGCCCTATCTAGAGTTCATCTATTTCCCCATGCTCCCTCTTCCTATCCCACTATGAATCAACCTCCTTATATCAAAGAAAACATTTGGCATTTGTTTTTTGGGATTGGCTAACTTCACTTAGCATTATCTTCTCTAACTCCATCCATTTGCCTGCAAATGCCATGATTTTATTCTCTTTCATTGCTGAGTAAAATTCCATTGTGTATATATGCCACATTTTTTTTAATCCATAATCTATTGAAGGGTAGTGGGATGACTCTCATAAGAAGTAAAATTGCTTGTTTTCTTATCTATTTCCTCCATTAGTCAGGAGATGATTAAGACATTGTACTAGATATTGTATTCAGAATACCTGTAAAGTCAGAATGCTTAGCCACCCCCAGCCCCCCACCCCTTGTCCCAAGTCCTACAGATGAAACCCAGGGACTCATGCATGATGGGCAAGAGTTCTACCACTGAGCTACATCCTAGCCATTTTTATATTTTTTTGAGACAGGATCTCACTAAATTGTCCAGGTGGCCTCAAATTTGCAATTCTCCTGCCTCAGTCTCCTGAGTGCCTGGGATTAGGAATTATAGACCTATATCACCAGGCCCAGCTATGTGCTTATTATTTTGAAGTTTATAAACTAGAATTGGTTGTAATGAACAATATATTTCAGGTTATAATATATGGAGACATTGCTTATATACTATTTTAAATTTTTTATATAAAATACAGATGACTAACTTTTAATCAGATAATTATCAATATGAAGAATGATAATTTACTTTTAAAAAGTATCTCTTTAATATCTATAAAAATGCATATAAATGTAAAAATGCAGTAATTTATACATTGACTTAACATATTATTGATAACCTATGATGAATCAGAAACAATCCTAGACTATTAGCATACATCAATGAACAACACAGCAAGTCTTTTAACTCTCTGGTATCATTATTCTTCATGTTATACTGATTATATAAATTAGATAATTATTGTTTGGAATTTTGTTGTTGTTGTTCTTAATTAGGTTGGTTTGTTTTTCATCTGTTGCTGCCGTTAGTTTTTTTTTTCCCCCAATCTAGGATCCAACCCAGAGCCTCACATATCTCATGCATGCCTAGCAAGAGCTCTTCCACTGAGCCACATCCCCAGTCCCTCTTACATGAGTATTTAATTAAGGGTATTTTTCTCTGAATATATGTTCTCTCCCATACATTATCTTGAATTGCCAAGGGTTTTTTTTTTTTTTCAGTTTGCAAACCATTTTTGTGATTACTCTTGGATTGTTTTATCTTAGACAAAAGACCAAAAAAATAAATAAAATAAAATAAAAAGAAGAAAAAGAAAAAAATGAGGGAAAAAAGGTGAAAGTTTATGTTCATAGAAAATAAGAGTCATTGTGCAGAGAAAGTCTTTCTTTTGGGGGCTCTGAATTGATAGTAAGAAAAAGCTTCTTATTACTGCCTGAAAGGTGGTCTGTCATTACTGTTCTCTGGTTGTATTTAGTAAGCTAGTCCTTCTTCCTTGAGTCAATTTATCCATTGTCTTATTCCTAGTACTCATTGTAGGAGAGGAAAGGTCTTTTTTTCCCCCTCGCCCATGACTAAATTTATGGCTGAGGCATCTGTAACAACAATAAAGGAAAATCACATACTTCCATTTAATATAAGTTTTGTGTGTCAAAAGAGACTTCATAAGAAAAAGAAGATCCAAAGAAGCAAGGAAATCCTTGTATTTTTATGTTTATATTTGTTAAAGAGTAGAGAGTCATTGGTAAATACAATTGGTATCAAGGTCATACCTAAAATATGGTACCCTGGCATACTGAATATTTTAAGCTAGAGGGAAATCAAGAAAACTACAGAAGCAGGCAGGTCTTGCCTGCCTCCCCTCTCCTGGGCTACATAGAAAGTGAAATTCTCCCCTTTTTTCCTACCTGATGCAGCCCATAAATTCTAGACTATCACTTTCTGAACTTCTCCTTCCCCTTCTCCCCTGAAGACCCACAGTTGACAGTGTCCTGCCCTATACCTAGAAGTAGAGAATGTCATAAAAAGACAGAAAAAAATCTGAACAAACAGGAATTTCTGATCTCTCCTCAGTCTATTACCATTAGCTGCTACCCTCTTGCCTTTCAATCAAACTTCTGCATCACTATCACAGTTTGCCCTATGTCTGTGGGTCTTCATTTTGGAAGGCTCTTGTGTAGTTTAAAACTAGTATGCTTTTCTTTCATTGATTTTGTTGTAAAATGTTGTGAAATGAATTTTTTGATGAGTGAAGAAAAGGTAATATTTTTTTCTCCCCTACATCGGACAAACAGAATTTGATCTAATGATAAAAAACTGGGAGGGGGTATTTAGCAAGGACTGTTTGTTTAGAATCTCTTGGTGTTTCTGTCTTCAGAAATAAGTATGTTCCTTTCCTCTGGATTTTGGAAGAGTACCTGTCAAATTTTATGATCCGTATCAAGGAGAAGATCAAAACCAAGTTGAGAGTGATTGTCCTGCTTCTGCTGTTTTCTCAAATGCCAACAAGCCACATTTTGGAGAAGGATGTCCTGAATCACTCTGTTTGCCAAAGACTATGTTACTGACTTGGACAATTGGTGAATATTGACTTACACACTATTATTTTGCAACAGGTCTGCAAGAAGTTGGCAAGACTTCTGTGGTAGACTGGGCAAGGAGGAGAAATTTATTTATTCTCCAATGAGCTCTCTCAGATTTTGATTAGAGTTTGACAGTGAGAACTGCAGAGTCCTGGGTATATCATCTTCCCCCAAACCTCTGCATCAAGAGATGTGAACAGCTTTAGCATGACTTCCAGCCTTGTTCACAAGATGACTCCTTTCAGCTTTCTTGAGGAAGCTCTCTTTATGCTAAGGAGAATTTACTTTTCCTTCTATTTAAAATTTGGTGATAGACAGATAGCCCCTGAATCTATTCTTATGATAGTTATTTTAGAAGACTTGCAATACTAAATTTATTTTCTGCCCTTTCTGATGTAAATCTACCACACAGAACAGTATTTTCAAGCATCCGTTTCTTTGAAATGTATTCAGTATTCAGGAAGATAATTCTTACTCGTTCTCCCAGTCACTCTGGGAGAATAAGAGCCAATTTAGATGGTGGGCACATTGCTTCAACTTGCACCACTACCTCATATCATAAAGGCATAAGAGATTTTTTTCTCCTCTGAATAAGTGTTAATTAACAAACCCTAGTCACACTGAGTTTCACCCCAGTGCCTTTTCCTTAGTACACTTAAGTCATTCAAAAGTCTTCAGACTTATTTTGGGGAAGTTCAGTTCAGTTCCGTATTACTGAAATCTGTCCTCATTACTTTAAAGTCTGGCTTTGTTGATCTGTAGTCAACTGTCTGTCCCCTACATTTTGCTTATTTCAGTCTGGTGTGTGGGTTGGGTGCTTAAGTTGGCAGCAATGATGAATGTGTTCATTTGATTGATTTTGAGTACTACAATGGAAATTTGGAAAGGGAAAAAAATTAGAAAATTATGATAATATTTCAATCCCAGAATGCTCCATAAGCAATTACTTGGCAATATTAATGTACTGAATGAGGAAAGAAGGTAGTGTAGGATAGCCAACAAGATCATGAGTTTTGCAGCAAAAGGATCTGGTTCAAGTCTTTGCTCAAATTTTAAAAATTAGCTTCTTAAGCCCCAGCAAAGGACTACATTTTTAATGTCTCATTTTCTTCCTTTGAAAATAGGAATTATAATACTACATAGAGTTTTTGGAATGCTAAGATTGAATAGGAAAGCATATGTGATATTCAGTACTTAGAACATAGTCAGTGCTCAATGAATACTTACTGCTTTGTATTTTTCATCTCTGATGAATCCCAAAGAGAACTGTTTCCTCTCTTGTTACAATAATGCACCTCCCCATGGCATCATTCTTATCCTTATCTATACGTTTTCTCCACGAGAAAAATGAACTTCTTCACCATTTTTCCTTTGATCTCCAGTTCCTGCTGAATGGAACTTTGAACATTTAATAAGTGTTTGCTGGGTGAAAAAAAATACATGAGTACGTGCATGCATATACATTTATAACAAAATGATAGTAACCCCAAGGTATCAAATTATTTAATAGTTTACATAGGCCAAGTCAATTAAGGGCGTCAAATTCAGTTTTGAGAATCATGAAGGTGGCATAAGCCTTCATGCATTTGTCTTATACTTGATCTGAAACAAGGACATAGCTATTACGTGGCTTTTTAATTTCATTGAAGTTTTTAGACCCAGAAATAAAACTTAAAGGTAAAAACGGGAAATTACTACAGCAGAATTTTCATTTCCTGCTTTTGGGTATGTGGAGAAGTAAATCTCAACTTGTTAAACCTCAATAATGCTTACACCACATGATTTGACTTATAGGTCCTCTTTTGCCCATGGACAGTCATTTGGAGAGGCAAAAGGAAATAACTATCTAATGCAGTGTCTTTTTAGAGAACATATAAAACAATGGAATTCCGCTCTGATTTAGAAAATTTGGACGAAGATGGGTATACTCAATTAGACTTCACCTCTAGAGGCATCACCAGAAGACCTGTGAAAGGTATTTTTTTTCCTTTTGACTTTAGTACTCTCATTCTCATTGACTAAAATACTAAAAGTAGGGAAAATCTGAGACTCATTGATATGTTTTTAAAGGTTTTTAGAAGTCACAGCAAATAACTTGAAAATTCATTAAGGCTCTTTCATGGTAGGTATTCAGGGATTAATTCTTATATCTAAATTAATTTGTTTGATGGAAGAAAATGAAATTTGTTTGTTCTAAACAAAAGACATTTCATCACTGGGGAGTTGAAAGTTAAGTGTGAAGCTACACAAATCTGAAGGATTTCAATAGATTTACTTGTTCCTGGTTTGATAGAAAAGAATCAATTGTAGGAGGGAGGTCCAGGAATCCTATAGAAATGCTTATGAATAACATCAGAAAAATAGGAGACTAGAAAGAGAAGAATGGAAAGATGAGAGACACATGACAAAACTAAAACTCTTACAATTTTATGGTGAAGACCAGAGGGAAGTTGGAAGTTGTAGGGTTTGAAATTTCAAAACTGATTTTTTTTTTTTTTTTTTTTTTTTGTGATAAGAGATCGAAGGGAGTTCTTGGAATATCAGGGAAGGAAAACATATATTAGATAAAAAGCTCCTATGGACATGAATCTAAACAAAAATGCAAATGAAAGGAAATATTGAGAAGGACATTAAAGGATCTGCCTTTTCACAAAATGAGTGGCTTTAGTGTCCCTTATGAGTCTCCTGTTTGACAATTCTATGAATTGCTCTTAGCACATTGCCAGTGAGAAGCAGAGAGATGTTTTTGGTGTGTTGATGTTGATACAAAATCAGTTCCCTGTTATCTTCAAGAAAGACAATTCATGGGTTTTGACATCAGATTTTGTTTTCTTCTGCTTTCTGGTATTCGCACTGGTCAGCTATTTTCCTCTCATCGCCACTTATGAAATTCTTTTTTATGCAACTTGTGACAAAAAGCAGAAAATTTGGATGAGGGAAGAGATAGTTAGGCAATATGTTTATGTGTGTGTGTGGACAAATAAAAAGAGACCTGTATGTGCTTGCTAAAGGAAGTGCTTCTACATATTTTAGGTCATTTATTTCCCACAAGAATCCTGTGAGGTATTATTATCCCAATTTCAAAGAGAAATGAAAAATAAAAGGGAAAATAATATGCCTAAGTCATTCATTAAATAAATGAGAAAGAAAGTTATCCTTGGTAATCAGGGCTAGGTTCCCTATATTAAGCTGTTTCCTCTAAGAATGAGTGGGATTTCAGGGACCTGAGCAGTGTCAAGACCTATGGACAGTTTCAGTTCCAACAACTGAAGAAGTATCCTAAAGATGGGGAAAAATGGAAACTCACTCTAAATGTCTAGATTATGTAGGCATCAGTAATAAATGATTCTCTTACGAATTGGCCAGGAGTTTAATGAACTGTGGGATTAAAGCATTCTGTCCTCCATCATAGTCTTCATTCAATTTCTGCTCCCTCTGGCTCCTTAGGTGATCAGAAGGCTTCTCCTCCTTGGCGGCTGATTGCTGTGACAATCAGTGTTATCTGCTTGATAACACTGGTGATAGCTGTAGTTCTGGGTGTCCTAGGTGAGTACTAGGTGGTGAGGTGCTGAGAGCCACGGCTGAGTCTGTATGGCCCCTGGCATTTTGCCAACAGTATTGATTGACAGGCGCCTCTGCCTGTCCGCCTCTGCCGCAACTTTTGAGTTCTCGCACTATTTTGGAGTTCTCGTGGGGATTTCCGGGGATTCCCCGAGAGTTCCCATTGGTTGGGGAAGTGCAGGAGGAGGGATTTCCGGGAGAGATAGTTCCGGCTCGGGGTTGCTGGACAAGCCTCGGGGCGTTTGGGAGGATTCCCCCGGAGCTGTGTGAAGTGTTTTCCTGCAGTTTAAAAATAAAGTTTGTTCCTGCTTCAGTGGCTCGTGATTTGTGCCCAGCCAGACTGCGGCAGTGAGGTTTGCAATAGTCACAGGCAGTATTTAATGTGTGCTAGGCATTCTTTTAATGACTTGGCATATATGATCTAATTTAGTCTGTACATCGACCATATTGAGTTGTTGCTATTAATTCCCATTTCACTTATAAGGAAGTAAGAGAATGGGAGATTATTTTACTTTTACAGGATCATAAGTTAGTTAGTTAGTGGGGTGTTGATTAGAAATTTAGAAGTTCTGTCTAAAAAAAATGCATAGTCTTAACTACATTGCTTTACTATCACCCTGGAATAGCTGGTTTGAAAACTGTGAAATTTGAAGGATAAATTTAATGGAAGGAAATCTGTGGAGCTGGAGAAAGAAATACAATATGATGTTATCTTTCTAATGAAAAAAATTCACTGAAGGGATTATATGCTATTTTAATGAGTCTCATGATTGATGGGACTTGTTTTATATCTGATCATTAATATAAACTCCTTTGAATATACCAGGAATTGCCTGAGGCACTTAATGCATTCTAAGTAGATACTTAGTGATGGATGAATAGATTTTTTTTTAGATTTTATATCTCATGAATTCTGTTACCATAAAGTATTATTATTCCTTCAGAGAGTCTTCATGATGTTTCTTAATTAGTCAATTTTACTGAGTACATTTTATGTTATAGGTGCTGAGCAAGTTCTCCAGGAGCTTTCATTTATCTGTAATAGAAAAAAAAAACCAGAAGATTTATTACTGTTTCAAATCTCTCATGGTTTTAGTTGACTCTTTTTCGTTTGCCTCTAGCTGATCTGTCATCTCTTTCCTCTGCATCTGCTTCATTTTTCTTTCTCACTATTTCTTTATAGAAGTTATTTGTTTTTTTTCCTATTTCATCTATCAATCAAATATATCACTTTACCATTCCACTAACAATAAAGCATCTATTTGTCATCAAAGATCTATCCCTTTATATTACAATAAAATTTGAATTTCAGAATTTTAATTTTCAAACATAGCAGAATAACTTTTTTTTTTTCTGTTACTCTTATTGTTCTTGGAATATAAAGCATTTAGGAGATCCAATTCAGGCAGCGACCCATTGGAAAGAGAGAACTTTACATTAAGAAATAAAGAGAATCACAGTCAACCCACAAAATCATCTTTAGAAGAGAATGTGGCTCCTACCAAGACTCTCAAAACCACAGGCAAGGGCAGAGTTAAAACTTTAATGAAATCCTTGATTCAAGATGATTAATTTTTTGGTGCTAAGCCTGGGGTAGGTGGAAGATGAGATAGTACTGATCAGTACTATCTCAGTATAATGCATCACTGCCAGATCTATAATAAAGCAATAAAGTTATTTCATTAATACCCATTTGTATGAACACTTCTATGTTGAACTTTTTTTTTTTTTGAAATCAGTAACTGATTTATCACTGGCTATATGTTTAGACCTTCAGAAGATTGTATAATTGATGTGAAAGAAAAAATATGTTCGTTCCTCCTTAGGAAAATGATATATTTAAAGTGATACTATTAAAAGAGGAAATAGGATATCAGGACAGAAAAATGGCAAGGAAAAGTAAAAGAGCAAAAATGTTGGCAAGAAATAAGGCGCTACGTTAAAAAATACAAAAGTATTAGCACTAATAATATATTCCTGAAAACTGATTAAATGTGTTTGCCTTTAACCATATGACTTCATTACAATTTTATACATGGACGACCTTTACTTTTAATTGCATCATAATCGACAATGACTATATTTTCAGTTCAAGTTCCAATCTCTGGACTCATACTTCCTGACTTTCTTATCAAACAGCTGATAATACTCAATGTAGACACTCTGAAATGTAAATAATTGCCCTTAAGCTTTTCCACTTTGGAAAGCGACAATTTAAAGTGGGTTTCTCATCATAAAATAACTTAAATCACATGAAATTACTATGAATCCTAATGATTGACTTTGAGTGCATTTATTATAGGGGGTTGAAATAGAGAAAGGGAGTTCTGGGCTAAATTTGAATTTAAAGGAAGACAAAAAGGAAAGGATAGTTAACTCTCTGAAACATTGTATATAGTTTTTCAGATAATTTCTAAATTTTAAGTGAATGAGAGGATTTGAACGTATTCTATAAAATCATATCCTTATAGTTTGAATTGAAAATGAAAGATATTAATGGCAATTCATTGATTAAGTATTCATGAGATAAATTGTGTTTGCATTAGAAAAAGGAGTTGGTATACTATGAGCTTCATGGTACTTACTATCTCTTATTTCCAGGACTCTTTTCTAGCACGTGTCCCCCTAAGTGGATCATACATGAGAAGAGCTGTTATCTATTTAGCATGTCACTAGATTCCTGGCAAAGAAGTAAGATCCGATGCTCTCAGCTGGGCTCTCATCTCCTGAAGATAGACAGCTCAAGTGAATTGGTAAGTGTAGACTTCAGCTGTAATTATCAGTAGTCTTGATGAAACACGAAAACAGAGAGAGAATCCAGGTAATAATTCTTTTTCTTATGTGAAACTTACTTTCAGAATTCTTCATAGTTGTAATATTAGCATTTCATTCAGCATGTAAATTACATATTATATGCTTTTAAAAAATTAATTAATATAAAACAATCATCTTTCACTTTAAAATAAATTTTTTCAAATACATTCCATGTTTTAATGACTACAACAATCAGTCCTCTATTAATTTTTGTGGGTTTGTATTTCAATTTCTAAATTTAGTGGAGAAAACAGAAAAATTTCCCCATCATCATGATTTTCAAGGAAAATAGCAACAATGATAATATATATTTATAAATTATCTGCTCTTTGCAATATACCAGAAAAGGCAAAAAATGTTTAAAAAGTAATAAATGTGTATTACTGAGCTTATTTAATTTATTAAGAAAAAACCAACAGTTTTAAGAAATCAATATCTGATATAGATAATAAATAATATAGGAGTTTAGAGATATCTTTGAACATATAAGAGATTTTAAAGTAAAAGGGAGACAATCTGTCATGAATGAAAGGTAGAACTCAGATGAGTTATGAAAAGGAATTAATAGGAAACGTTCTACTTTATAAATCTAAAGTTATCCATAAACTTTACACCGATTTTCATTACTTTCCATTTTTTTTTTGTTTCTGTAATGCCAATCCCAATAGTTGCTAATGAAAGTAGGTACATGGTAAAGTGAGAGCATTGTATTAGAAATCTGTGTGGCTATTAGATCAATCTGTAATTGATAATAAATCATCTTGTATTTGTCAGCAATTCATATATTTTCAGTGAACCACAGATTATTTATTCATAAAATCTGAAATGGCACTAAATTAATTTTAAGGCATTATCCAATTCCGAGAAGCATTTCTTTTTTCCCTTTTAAGTTAATGTTTATGATTCTAATTGTTAACACATATTAATTATCCAAATTAATGTATTCACTGTGATACTTCTAATTATGGATATGTATGTTGTGCATTGATCTGTTTCATCCATCATCCTCTTACCCTTGCCACAGCCAACACCATTCTCAGTAATCCCTCTTGTGCTCACAGTCCTTCTTTTCTGTTGGTGTTTCTGTGCATGAGAGGGAATGCACAATATTTTTTTTTCTATTTGATTTATCCTGCTTAGTATGATGTCTTTTATTTCCTTCCACACGTTGCAAATGACAGGATTTCATTCTTCTTTATAGTTGACTGATATTGTATATCTATACCATATTTTTTTTATCCATTCATCTGTTGATGGGACCTAGGCTAATTCTAAATCTTATATAATTAATTAAATTATATCTTATAATCATATATCTTGTGAATAATGCTGCAATAAACATGGACATGTAGGTATTTCCTTTGTAAGCTGATTTCATTTCCTTCAGCTATACACCCAGGAGTGGAATAGCTGTTTAATACAGAAATTTTATTTTTAGCTTTTTGAGGACTCTTCATACTGTTTTTCATAGAAGCTGTAGTAATCTGCATTCCTATCAACAGTGTATAAGGGTTCCTTTTTTCCTATCACTTCATCATTACTTGTTATTTTTATTTTTTGATAATAACCATTCTTACTGGGGTGAGATGGTGTCCTTTATAGCCTTTGATTTGCATATCCTGGATGGCTAATGATATTAAGCCTTTTTTTCATATAGTTTGAAGTAATTTGTGTTTCTTTTGAGAAGTTTTTGTTCAGATCATTTGTCCAATTTTAAGATAGATCACTTGATTTTTGTTTAGTTTTTGAGTTTTTTGTGTATTCTAGATAACCCTCTGTCACATGAATCCATGACAAATATTTTCTCCCATTGTGTAGTCTGTCTCTTAACTATGGATAGTTTTTTGTTGTTGTTGTTGTTTTGTTTGTTTTTTTAATTTGCTGTGCAGAAGACTTTTTAGTTGAATGTCATTTTATTTATCATTTTTTTTTTTTGCTTTTGTTTTCTGAGCTTTTGGAGTCCTATGTAGAATATCACTACTGCAATTGATATCTTGAAGTAGTTCCTCAATGTTTTCTTCTGGAAGTTTCAGGTCTTACAGTAAGGTCTTCGATCCATTCTGAGTTGATTTTTGTACAGGGTAGAGATAGGGGTTTAGTTTCAATCTTCCACATGTGGATATCCAGTTTTCCCAGTATTGTGTACTAAAGAGGCTGTACTTTCTCCATCGTGTTTCTGGCACATTTGACGAGAATTAGTTAGTGTTTTAGTCAGCTTTCTGCTGTTTTGACTATAGAACCTGACCTGAACAATTTTAAAGGAGGAAAAGTTTATTTAGGTGCTCATGGTTTTAGAGGTCTTAGTCCATGGAGGGCCAGCTTCATTCCTTGAGACTCATGGCAGAAGAGTATGGCAGAGGAAAGCAGCTTACCATCAGAAGCAGATAGAGAGACTCTACTCTCCAGTTACAAAATATATATTCAAAATATATGCCATGCCCCCAGTGACCCATCTCCTCCAGCCATACCCTACCTGCCTTCAGTTACCACTCAGTTTATCCCATCAGGGATTGGCCCACCGATTAGACCAATGCTATAATCCAATCAATTTTCTCCCAACCTTCTTGTGTTGTCTAACACACGAACTTTGGGGGACACTTCACATCCAAACTGTAACATTTGGCTATAGGTATGTGGATTAATTTCTGGTGCCATAGCATGCTTCTATTTTTACTGACTCTTTAGTCTGTCCTCCAATAAGATGTTATGATGCCTCTAGCTTCTCTCCTTATACTCAAGATTGCTTTGGATATTTGGGAGATTTTTTTTTGCTTCAATATAAATTTTGGAATTTTTTTCTCTAGTTCTGTAAAGAATGTCATTGATAGTTTGACGGATAGTGCATTGAATCTGTAGATTGCTTTCAGTGTATGACCATTTTGACAATAATAATTCCTCCAACCTATGAATATGAAGTGTCTTTGCATTTTTTAGTGTTTTCTTTGATTTCATTCTTCAGTATTTTTTAATTTTCATCATAGTCATCTTTCACTTCCTTAGTTAAATTTATTTCTAGGTATTTAGTTTTTGTATGAGAACCATGAATGGAATTTCATGACAATTTTCTTAGCAAATTCATTATTGGCATATAGAAAAGCTATTGATTTTTGTAAGTTGATTTTGTATCCTGCTACCTTATTGAATTCATTTATCTGAGTCTTTTGGGGGAGTCTAGGTTTTTCTGTGTATAGAAATCATACCATCTGAAAACAGGGATAATTTGACCTCCTTTCCTTTGTATGTATTTTCTCTTTTTCTTTTTTTCTCATCGTTCTGGCTACAATTTCTAGTACTATATTGAGTAAGAGTGATCAAGGTGGACAACCCCCTCCTGTTCCTGATCTTAGAGGAAATGCTTCGAGGTTCTCCTCATTCAATATTGTATTGGCTATGTGTTTGTTATGTATAGACTTTATGCCACGGAGGTATGATCTTCCAGTATCTCATGTGTTCAGGTCTTTTATCCTTAAGAAATATTGAATTTTATCAAATGCTTTTTCAAAATCCACAGTAGTAATCATGGTTTTTATTTTGAATTATTTTTATGTGATATATTACATTTATTTATTTGTGTGTGGTGAACCATGCTTGCATCCCTGGAATGAAACTAACTTGATCATGGTGAATGATCTTTTTTTTTTTTGTGTGTGTGTGTGTGTGTGTTTTAAATTTTTTTTCTTTTTTTTGTTGGTTGTTCAAAACATTACAAAACTCTTGACATATCATATTTCATACATTAGATTCATGTGGGTTATGAACTCCCATTTTTACCCCAAATACAGATTGCAGAATCACATCAGTTACACATCCACATTTTTACATAATGCCATATTAGTAACTGTTGTATTCTACTACCTTTCCTATGATCTTTTTGATATGCAGTGGAATTCAATCCGGTAGTATTTTGTTGAGAATTTTTGCATGTGTGTTCATCAGAGATATTGGTCTAGATTTATTTTTGTGTGTGTGTGTGTGTGACATTGTTAGATTTTAGCCTCTTTAGGGTGAGTTTGGAAGTGTTCTCTTCCTTTTAATTCTATGGAATAGTTTTAAAAGCATTAGTGTTATTCTTTAAAAGTTTGGTTACACTGGGCAAGGCAGAACATGCCTATAATTCCAGTGACTCAGGAAACTGAGGCAGGAGGATTGCAAGTTTGAAGCCAACTTGGGTCACTTAGTAAGATCCTGCCTCAAAAAAAAAAAAAAAGACAGGTGATGTAGTTTAGTGGTAGAGTGCCCCTGGATTGAGTCCTCATTACTGCTAAATAAATATATTCAGTAAGTAAGTTTGGTCGAATTTAGCAGTAAAGACATCCAGTCCTGGGCTTTTCTTTGTAGGTAGACTTCTTATTATGCTTATTATGTTGTCGATGGTCTATTCAGATTTTCTATGTTTTGGATTCAATTTTGGTAGGTCATCAATGTCCATAAATTTATTCTAGACTTTCAAATTTGTTAGCATGTAGCTTTTCAAAATAATCTCTAATGATTCTTTGAATTTCTGTAGTATCAGAAGTAAAGTCTCCTTTGAAATCTCAAATTTTATTTTATTTATCTGGGTATTCTGAGAAGCATTTCTTGACAAGATTAGTATCAATTTATGGAAATAATAGGGTCATATCTACCATGAAAATTGCCTACTAAACTTATCATTCTTGGATAAGCTTTGCCTGGTATATTGAATGGATGCAGTTTTCATTGACATTTTGAATCTATTATTTATTGAAATCATGAATGATGAAAGTATTTTTATGAGAAATTAAATGGAAGTGACTCTAAATAAAATAAACACTTTGAGACATTCAATGAAATAAAAATATTGGAATTTCTCTCTAGGTCCTTGCCATCTTATGCATGCATTCTTCACCAAAGGGATTCAATCAGTTCTTTTTTTTTTCCAAAAATCTATATTTTCTCTTTCTTTGCATTTTTTTTTTTTGCATTTCTGTTTCATTCCAGGATTTTATAGAAAGCCAAGTGTCTTCCCAACCTGATCATTCATTTTGGATAGGGCTCTCTCGCCATCAGAGTGAAGAACCATGGCACTGGGAGGATGGATCCACCTTCTCTTCTAATTTGTAAGTGTCTGAAAAGAAAAGGTATCATCCACTTTCTCACAAAGATGAAAGTAAGTCATGCAGTTAACCTGATTTACCGGCCATGTTTTATAAAGAGAAAGGATCACAATGGTGGGGGGAGTGAAAAAGTGAGCAAGAAAAGACAGGAAGAAAAGAGGACTGCAGAATCAAAAAAATAGTTTCTAGTGCTACCAACTCAGGTGTTTCCTTGGCTCCTATAGGTAGAGGGTATTCCTTACATTTGTTTTAATTATGTCATTGTATTGTACTTTACCAGGTTTCAAATCAGAAGCACAGCTACCCAGGAAAATTTACTTCACAATTGTGGATGGATTCATGTGTCCACTGTTTATGACCAATACTGTTATGTGACCTCATTCAGTATCTGTGAGAAGAAGCTGTCGAAGTAAGGGGGAGGAGAAGTAATCAAAGGAGATAAGTATATGAGACTGTATGGATGGCAAAAACAGAAGAGTGATATTTGAGGTATAAATAGATGCTGAAAATGTTAAAAGTGCATGGCAAACTTAAATCTCAGCTGAGAAATAGGATATAGAGGCTGTGATTTCTGTACTTGTCAGCTCCATAGGGAGGCCAATCTTATGCTAGTGAACACAGTCCTACTCATGGAGTCAGGGCAGCTAAGCTTGAATTTTTGTTCTACCATTGCTAAGCCACAAGTCCTTGGTGATTTCAAAGGAATCTTCATTTTTGGCTCTACCAGAATGTTATTATTATTATTATTTTATCCTCAAAAAGTTCCAATGAGGGCTGGGGTTGTGGCTCAGTGGTAGAGCACTCAACTAGCATATGTGAGATGCTGGGTTCGATCTTCAGCACTATATAAAAATACATAAATTAAATAAAGGTATTGTGTCCAAATACAACTAAATATATATATGTGTGTGTGTATATATATATATATATATATATATATATATACACACACACACACACACACACACACACATATATATATACTTTTTAAAGTGCCAATGGAGTGTCATTGTGTGTTTCCTTAATTTGTTCCTCAACTTCTACCAGTATATCATGCTTGGGTAGAAGGTAAAATGTAGTTCTGAATTACCTAAATAAAGAAATGGAAAAAAATCATCACTATAATCAGAGGTATCTTGTTATTTCTTAATATGATCATAATTATGATCATCATCACTAAAAACCAGCAACTGCAAGTAAATAACCCAGAGAGTATGCCATCCGTAGCTTTACTAATAGCTGTATAATGTGAAATTGGAGGGAAGATGGTCTTTATGAAAACTTTCTCCTTTTCAAATATTATAAATCAAAAAATAAATAATATCTGATAACAAATACAAAAGTAACCAATCTTATTGGCAGAAATATTAATACGTTGGAGAAAAGGTACATTATATTATTTTTATAATATACTGTTTTGCAATTTGTACCAATTCCTGATCACTGTAAAATATTATTGGAATGTAATTATATTTCATCATGTGATGATTTATTTATTTTCTTTTAAATTGTCTCATTGATGTTATTTATATTTTCAATGGGGATTTCTGTATTATTGGGGATATACAAAATTATTTGTAGCTTTCTCATGTTGATTAATATGGGAAAAGAAACTGTGCCGAATTTACTGAATTGTTTATTATACAGTGGTTAATTTTATGTAATGTAGATTTCATCTCAACTAAAATAAAATGCTTTGGCTTCTAAATTGTATGCCTCTGTGTAATAATCACTCTCACAAATTGCCTTCTCCTTAAAAGTGATGATAAATTTGATACTAGGCAAAGGGTACTTGTATTAGTATAATAGAAACTTCTGTATTAAAGCCTAAGTTTGGATTCTTAAAGAATTAAAAATCTGGGCCTGGGGCTGTGGCTTAGTGGTAGCCCACTTGCCTGCCATGCGTAAGGCTCTGGGTTTGATTCTCAGCACCACATATAAATAAATAAATAAATAAATATCAACAACTTAAAAAAACATTAAAAAAAAATTAAAAAATCT
Source organism: Marmota flaviventris (assembly GCF_047511675.1). Lineage (NCBI taxonomy): Eukaryota > Metazoa > Chordata > Mammalia > Rodentia > Sciuridae > Marmota > Marmota flaviventris. Next base: position 99,640,843 of record NC_092500.1, read on the forward strand.
AAAAGAAGACAGATTATTGTGAAGGTGACTATTGTATTTTACTATGCAAATTTGTATTATCACTATCTGGAAAAAAATAGTAGAGCTATCTAGAGATAATTTAGCCTGAAAGTATAAGAAACATCATTAACTGATTTAAACAGTTAATTAAAGCACAGAAGAGATTTGAAGAGAGGTCACATATCTTAATTTCAGTTTTGGTTTGAGTGAATCTTCCTGGGTCCCCAGGATGGGATGGATGAGTTTAAGAAATCATTATAAGCAAGGGAAATAATTCCGGATGCTGAAAATCAAGCTGTACTTACTAGAACAGATAGGCTAGGCAATTACCATGACTTCAAATATGACAAAAGTGATGGCATAAAATAAGATTATTGTAGGTTGTCCAAGGTGCACTATTCCTGACTTGTTAATACACATTTTATAGTGCAATTTACCTAGAAAAACACATCGAAATGAACAGGAAGCATTTACACTTTTCATGAGACACAGAAGGGGAAATAACTGCTACCTAGACCTAAGTCTGCAGGGTAAATTCAAGCTGAGCAGTGATTGGTTATTCTAGAGGAAACACCCTTTGAAAGGCCACCATCTGAGATTCAAGGTGGTGCAGTAGAGGAAGGCTGCATTTCCAGTTGCTCTGTGATTCAGGATTCATGGATGGAGATTACTACTTCTCAACAAGGTAGGTGAAAGAGGTATTTCACTAAAATTGAATACTGGACAGCCAGAGTATCTTAGAGACTCAAAAATTCAGGTACATTGATCAAAGAACAAGAAAGAACGTTGGAGCTAAGCAGTTGTGACAGCGTTAGTGGCAGCAGTGCAGCACTGTTTCACCGCAGAGGGGAGGGTCAGAGAGAAATACAACAGAAAAACCTGTAGATTAGAAAATGAGCCTGAATTTAGGTAATCCAGCAGCTGCGTAGCAAACTGGTATTTGAAAAGGGTTCTTTTCTTTTTCCCTCAACTGGCAAATGGAGGGCTGAGGTAGGAGATGTCTTGAAGAGGCTGTGCTGTAGCTTGCTGCTGTGTGAGCCTGTGAGATTATAGCAAACGTTGCCATCCTGTCTCAGCAAGCACCCAACATGGCCTAGGGGTATGGCCTAGTGGAACAAGAGTCAAACAGGTACAAATAAGATTGTACCCAGGGGGATTCAATTCAGAAAAATGAAGGGGAGTGCAACTTGCTTTCCATTTGAGTCAGACCGCTCATGTCGCCAGCTTAAGTGGTTTGGAAATCTGAACAAGCGGGTGTGAATATACTCAGGTACTAAGCCTGGGAAAGTTGTGTTCATGGGTAGCAGAGTGTGTAGAGGATTGTCTCCCCTGTCCCATGAGGAGAATTCTTGCAAGGCTCCTGAGATCCAGGCTCTCAGCTGAGATGGGAATCTGAGTCCTATGGGTATTTTGATCTAATCTTTCCAGAGCAGACATCACTCAACAAAGCCCCTGAGCCAGTTTAGATTAAGCCCTACTGCTGGAACTCTCATAGAACTCTGTAGCAGCCCCACCCTGGGAGTGCACTGACCTGGTCTGTCTGGAAAAAACACCAATCTATAGGACTTCCCATTACATTCTACCTTAAACGGGTGAGAAGGGAAGCTAAGATCCCTTTTAACCAGCTTCAGTCTTAAACCACTCCACTGGCATCTCAGTGAGCAATACAAAAAGAGGAAAAGATTAACAACCCTCAGATCTTTCTCTCTGTCTCTCTGTACATAGCCCAAGAAAAAATGGAAAGAAGGACTGATGGGCATAGGCAATGACTGTCCATTATTGTCGACTGTTTTGACCACCTCTCTGGAGGAGAATTTTTTATTTCTCATTAAGAATCTTTTTTTTTCCGTGTGTGTGTGTGTGTGTGTGTGTGTGTCTTGATTTGTGGAGATATATATTTACATCTATATATCTATCTATAAACAATACATACATATTTATTTCTCTTTTTCACTCATTTTAGCATTTAAAAAAATATAGTTGCTTTTTCTTGCCTTGTCTTTTGAGGGTTAGAGGTGTTTCTGCTTTTGTTTTTGTTTTTTTTGTTTCTCTTTCTCTTATATCTTCTCCAACTAAAACCCAAATTCTCTTATTCTCTTTCTCTTTCTTTATGTTGTTTTCCCTATTTTTTCTCCTCCTTCTTTATAACTAGCACTTGCAATGTGTCTTCTGCATTGTCTGTTTACATTTTGACCACTCAAAATTCATTTCTATCTTCCTGTCATGTTTGCTTTTTTCAATGAACTATATTTTTACCATCTTTTAAAACAATTTGGTTTCTATAACTCCTGCCCTTACCATTCATATTATTTCAACTATTACTGCTATGGATGACATAGTTGACACCTGCTGTTCACTATAAGTCAGATCTAGTTTACAGTTATGGATTGTTTTTGTTGTTGACAATTATTGACCTCACCATTTCTGTTTTTATGGTAATTAGTGTTGAAGAAGTCATAGTGGGCATTGTTTTCTTTTCTTTTTTTTTTTAACATTATACATTATTTGCTTTGGTTGTTGATATTGCTTGCTTCCTCCTTTTCTGCAAGGTGGTGGGAATCTACAGGAACACTATAAAATTCACAGGGTAGACACTGCTACTAAACTAATCTCAGTCAAAAGACAGTGTACCTTGCTCCACACACAAGTTAATGACACTAAACTTTTTGGGTATACTCTAATACAAAGAATAAAAGAGACAAAACCCCAAACTAATGACCAGGCCCCAAATAGGTTCCACTCATGGACATTTGTTCCTACAGCAAAAAGAGACAAAATTAATGCAAAGACTATGGATACCATGCCTATGAGGAGGTTTAAATCTAGATGACTGAAGGACAGTTTGGGAAGATAGGATTGTACCCTAAAAAGGCTCACCCATAAGTATGGAAGAGAAATCCATCCCAACATATGCCTTAAAACCAAACACAGTTATAGAAGAAATATGAAAAAAAGGTAACATGGCACCTCCTAAAGATCATAATTCATAATAAACTAGATGATATTTAAGTGGGTGAAATATCACACAAATAATTCAAACGAATGATTATAAAAATGATCCATAAAATTCTAAGAGAATACAGAAAAACAACTGAATAGATTAAGAAAGTCAGTTAAGGATATGAATGAAAAATTCAATAAGGAAATAGAGATATTGTAAAAGAACCAAACAAAAATCTTGGAAATGAAAGACAAAATAAATCAAACAAAATGTTCATTTAAAAGTCTCTCTAATAGAGTAGACCATGCTGATGGTAGAATCTGAGTTGGAAGACAACTAGGCCAACCTAGAACATTCAGGGAGTATTAAAAAAAATAAGTAACCATGATTTGAATATACAAGAACTCTGGGACAACATTGAGAGACTAAATTTAGGAATCATTGGAATTGAAGAGGGCTGTGAGAGTCAGACTAATCAAATGAAAAACCTCTTCAGAGAAATAACAACAATAACAACAACACAGAAAAACTTCTAAACCTTGAGAATGAGATGGACATCCAGATATACAACTCATTCAGACCCAAAATATATAAGATAAAAAAAATCTCTCTACAGCACATTATGATTAAAATGCCTGATAGAACAAGGAGAGAATTTTAAAAACCCAATGAGAAAAACATAAGGTAAGATTTAGAGGCAAGCCAACCAGAACTACTTGTGATTTCTCAGCACAAACTCTAAAAGCCAGGAGGGCTTGGAAGGATATTCCAAATCCTGAAAAAAATAACTGTCAACCAAGATTGCTATATCCAGCAGAACTATTCTTCAAAATCAACTAAGAAAATAAAACCTTCCAATATAAGTAAAACAAAAAGAATTCATGACTACAAAGTTGAAATTACAGAACTTACTTAAAAAAATTCCACACAGAAGAAATCAAAAGTAAACCCCAGAACACACAAATGAACAAATCCCACTTGAAGAGTAGTAAGCAAATGAGAAAACTGTAAACACATTAAACATTATCAACAAATAAAAATGGCAGAAATTAATAAATATTTCTTTATGGTAACATTGAATGTAAATGGTCTCAAGTCTCCAATTAAAAGACATAGACTGTCAGAATATATTAAAAAACAAAATCCAACTATATGTTGTTTGCAAGAGACTCATCTTACAGGCAAAGACAGCCACAGGCTGAAAGCGCAAAGGTGGAAGTTGCAAAGGTATCATGCAACTGGAGCCCCAAAACTAGAAGTAGTAGGTATTCCCATATTTGACAAAGCAGATTTCATATGAAAATTAATCAGAAGAGACAAAGAAGGTCACTTCATACTGATAAAGGAAACAATCCAACAAGAATATATAACTATAGTAAATATTTATGCCTCAAATATTAGTGCACCTAATTACATAAAGGGGACAATTCTCAAATTAAAGCCTCAAATAGACTCCAGTACAATAACACTGGGTGATTTCAACACATCTTTCTTACCAATAGAAATGTCATCCATACATAAACTCAGTAAAGACTCTTTAGACCTGAAAAATATTATAAATATGAATTGGGCTTCACAGACATCTACAGAATGTTTCATACAACACCTAAATACATTGTCTTCTCAGAGACTGACAAAACTTTCTCCAAAATAGACAATATTATAGTCCTCAAAGCAATTCTTAGCAGATACAAATAAATTAATACAATTTGTTGCATCTTAGATAATAATGGAATGACATTTTATAAATCCACACTGAAAAAACATATAAAAACTATAAAAATACATGGAGATTGAACAATAGTGAATGAAGAATGGGAGATAGAAGAAATCAGGGAAAAATTAAAGCAGTCATAGAATCAGATAAAAATAGTGATGAACATACTGGAGCTCCTAGGATGCTATGAAGGTAGTTTAAAGAGGAAAGTTGTAAGTGCCTACATGAGGCAATTAGAAAGATACCAAATAAACAACCAAATGATACATCTCAAGGGTCTTGAAAAAGAGGAACAAATCAATTTTAAAACCAGTATAAGGAAGGAAATTATAAAGATCAGAGCTGAAATCAATGAGATTGAGAATTTCTTAAAAATACAAAGGGTCAATAAAATGAAGAGTGGGTTATTTGAAAAGATAAACAGTATTGGTAATCCCTTAGCCAAACTAACCAAAGGAAAAAGAGAAGACTTAAATTAATAAAATAAGAGATAGAAAAGAGAGAAATCACCATAGATATCACAGAAATCCAGTAAGGATTCTTTTGAAAACTTATATACCAATAAACTTGCAAACCAAGAAGGAAATGGATACAGTTCTAGTCAACTCTGATCTTCCAAAATTGAATCAAAAGGGCAGAGAAAACTCAAACAGACCAAAAACTAGCAATGAGATAGTATATCATGATCAAGTTGGTTTTATCGCAGTGTTGCAAAGATGGTTTAACACATGTAAATAATTAAATGTAATTCATCACATAAATAGAATGAAGGACAAAAATCACAAAGATCATCTCAACAGATGTAGAGAAAGACTTTAATAAAATTCATCATCCATTCATCATAAAAACACTGAAGAAAATAGGGATATAAGAAACCAACTTCAACATCATAAAGGATATAACAGAAAAAAAAAAAAACCCAAAGCCTGCCAAATGAATGGGAAAATCTGAAAGCATTTACTTTAAAATCTGGAACAAAAGAATGTCTAATCTTATTACTTCTATTTAATAATACTAGAAATTCTAGCCAAAACAATTAGGTAAGAGAAGAGGAATAAAGGATAAAATAGGAAAGGAAGAAGTCAAATTATCACTGTTTGCTCATGATATGATCCTATACCCAGAAGATCCAAAAAGATCCACAAGAATACAGCTAGAAACAAACAAACAAACACACACACACACACACACACACACACACACACAAAAAAAAAAAAACAACAGCAAAGTAGCAGGTTAAAAAATCAACATACAAAAAAAATCTGTTTTTTATGCATAGCAATAATGAATTTGTGAAAAAGAAGTCAGGAAAAACAATCCCATTTACAATAGTCGTTAAAAAAGTACCCAGCAATAAATCTAATCAAGAGGTGAAATTTTACAATGAAAAACAGAGAACATCGAAGAAATAAATTCAAGAAGACACAAAAAGATGGAAAGACCTCCCATGTCCATGGTTAGACAGAATTAATATTATTAAAATGGCCATACTACCAAAAGCAAAATACAGATTCAATGCAAACCCCAACACAATAACAATAGCATTTTTCCCAGAACTACAAGAAAACAGTCCTAAAATTCATTTAGAAGAATAAAAGACCCAGAATAACTAAATGTTGAAGGGATCATAATACCTGAGTTCAAATATACTACAGAGCTATAGTAACAAAATCTGCATGGTGCTAGCATAAAAACAGTCGCATAGAACAATGGTACAGAATAGAAGACAGAGAGACCAACCCACACAGATACAGTCATCTGATCCTTGATAGAGGTGTCAAAAACATGCATTAGAGAAAAGACAACCTTTTAAACAATGGTGGTGGGAAAACTGGTTATGAATACATAGAAGAATGACTCTAGATCCTTATCTATCATGATGTACAAAAATCAACTCAAAATGGATCTAAGCCCTAGGAATTAGACCAGAAACTATGTAACTCCTTGAAGAAAATGTAAAGTCAATACTACAGCATACAGTCATGGGCAAATGAATTTCTCAATAGAACCCCTAAAGTTTATGAAATAATGCTAAGAGTTAATAAATGTGATGGAGTCAAATTTACAAGCTTCTGTATAGTAAAGGAAACAATTAGGAATGTGAAGAAAGAACCTATGAAATGGGAGAAAATCTTTGTTAGTGACTCTTCTGGCAGAGAATATTCAGCATATATAAAGAACTCAAAAAATTTAATATCAAAAAAGCAAATAACCCAGTTAATTAATGGAGAAAGAATTAAACAGATACTTCTCAAAAGAAGAAATACAAATGATCAACAATTATATGGAAAGATTCTTAATATCTTTACCAATTAGGGAAATGAAAATCAAAATTACACTGAGGTTTCACCTCATTTCTATCAGAAAGGCAGTCATCAAGAATTCAAATAATAATAAGTGCTAGAGAGGATATGGATAAAAAGGAACACTTTTACACTTTTGCCCAGATTGTAAGTTAATAAAGCTGCTATGGAAATCAGTATCAAGATTCCTCAAAAGACTAGGAATGGAACCACCATATCATCCAGCTTTACCATTTTTAGTTATTTATCCTAAAGATTTAAAGTCATCATACTATAGTAATACATGCATACCCTTGTATATGACAGCACAATTCACAACAGGCAAACTATGGAACCAGCCCAGGTGTCTGACAACAGAAAAATGGATAAAGAAAATGTGGTAAATATACACAATGGAATTTTATTCAGCCATAACGAAAGATGAAGTTATAACATTTACAGGAAAATGAATGGAACTTGAGAGCATTATGTTAAGTAAAATAAGCCAACTTATAAGTTGCTTATTTTAAATTTAATTTAAGAGTTATATGTTTTATCTCCTATGTGGAAGGTAGAGAGGAAAAAGAAAAAAGATGTGGGAGATCTCATGAATTGAAGGGAGAGTAGAGGAAAAGAACCAGGGGGTAAAAAGGAGGGGAGAGAAAGTGAATATACTGAGGAATAATATTGGTCAATATATGAGTTGTATTGTGTGCATGTATGAATATATAACAACAAATCTCACTGTTGTGTGTGACTATAATGCACCAATAAAATATACAAAAAAAACCCAAAACAATGACCAATGAACACTATCTTTCTTGCCTGGTTATAGCAATAATTAAAAAAAAATACTTTTTTTTTTCTTTTATGTAGTGCTGAGGATTAAACCCAGGGCCTCACACGTGCTTGGCAAGCACTGACCTATATCCCAGTCCCATAAAGAAATAATTTTTGAATAGTCTCTTATTCTTTTTTCCCCAGGGGGACTACTCCACCACTGAGCCACACCCTCAGTCCTTTTTTTTTATTTCTTATTTTGAGGCAGTGTCTCACTAATTTGCTCAGGGCCTTGCTGAGTTGCTGAGGTTGGCTTTGAACTTGTGATCCTCCTGCATCAGCCTCCTGAGCCACTGTGGTTGCAGTCATGGGCAATGCTCCAGCAGTCTCCTATTTATCCTCGTCCTTCTGTAGTTCATTTTCAGTCATAGCAGAGTGACTCTATTGAATTTAAGTCAGATTATGTGTTTTCTACTTCAAAGTCTCATGGACTTGTCATATCTCAGAGGAAAGCAAAGTAAAACAAAAGGACAAAATGCCTTTTAAATTGCCTATAGTAGCACACACTCTAGCCCCCTTCACTTCTTTGTGCTGTCTCCTACTTCTCCAGTCTTCACTTATTGCACACAGGGCTCTGGCTTCTCTATGGTTTCATAACCACATCAGACATGCTTCCACCTCAAGGCTTTGTGATTCTACTCCTTTACTGAATGATTCTTACTGAGATGGCAGCAGGGTTTTCTTTCTCTCTAAGTCTCTGTACAAGAATCACCTTCTTAAGGAGGCTTAATGTGCTTACTTTTTAAAAAAATCACCAACCCTCCTTCCTCTATAGTCTTAATCTCCTTTACCCTCTCTCTATATTAACCGTTTATCATAGTCTAATATACTCTTACTTATCATTTTTTTTACATCATCTGTGTTTCTTCATAGGATGTAGGCTCTAAAATAACAGAGAACTTTGCTTTACACCATGTGTGTATCCAAGAACCTGAGAATAGGACCTGTCATACAGTCAATGTTCAAAAAGTATTTTTGTCATTGTTGAAAATATAAAAGAATTTAAGGGAAGGTAGTATAAATGTTGTGGTTTGTTTGTCAAAATTATCAAGAATCTACTTGACAACTGAAGCTCACAAAATAGTTCTAATGGCTGTTCGTTAGAACACTGATTAGAGGCATCTCCTACATGCATTTTTCTGGTCTGAACTTTTACAATATTTAGTATTCTAAATTTATTCCTATTTTGTTCTCATGCATCCTTCATTTACCTTGACCTCCACAATTCTTTCTGCTTTCTCTATTAATACCACCTCAGACATTCAGCTTAAGACAACTAGATAAATAATTTTTGATTTTTTACTTTTTAGAAGCTGCTAATCTATAAAATGTCTCCTAAATTTTTAAAAAATTTTAAGTAATCTGATGAACAGCATGCAGCTTGAAACACGTTAATTCACAACATACACTTCCTGATAGATCTCTTGTAGATACTCACTATCCCATCTCAAGCAATTCCCACACTTGTTTATATAGTTAGCATGCTTGACTTGGCCCACTTGTCACCTAACATCAAGAAAAGCCTTGACAAAGTAATTTCATATAATGGAATATATTGTTTATATGATATTACATGTGTATATGACACACACATAACATGTAAGTTTGGATGGCATGACCTTCCACCTCTGCTCCTCCCCTCCAGCGAATGCCACCCTCACCTGACAATTGAGGCTGCCAGTGTCTTGATCTTGGAACTCCCAGCCTCAGAGCTCTGAGAAATAATTTTATTGCTTATAAATTACTCAGTCTCAGGTATTCTGTTGTTGCAGCACAAACAGGTTGAGTAGTAATATGATTTTACTGTGCTGGTTCAGAAAGAAACAATTGAAAACAATTTTTACATTTCCTAGCTCTGTTTAAGAAATATAGACACAAACTGTCAATTGGCTTCCCATAATCATATTGTGATTAGTAATAGTTCTAAAAGTCCTGACTCCCCATTAAATGGGCAATTTTCATGATGATAATGTGGCAAGTGTGCTATAAAATGTTGAATCAAGTCTATATACCATACAAAGAAAGATCATTGAGTTGACAACAGGAGAGCACTTTTAAAGGTAATTCTGCCACTAACCAGCTATGTGACTTTGAACAAATCACTTCACTTAGATGGGCTTCAATTTCCTTTTCTGTAAAATGAAAGAATAGAATGAATCAATGCTCTCAAGAGGACTCTTCTGTGCTGAAACTCCATGTATATGATGCCTTACACTGTGCCCTTGGAGACAGGAAGAAGCTAGGTCCAGAGTCTCATCTCTTCCCACAAAGGCACAGAGAGTTAAACATTTAAATGACTCCATGAATGTATGATGGAGAGAAAAACTGGGAAACATGTGTCCTCCTGACTTTAGGGTCTGAAGAAAACACAGTACTATTGTTATAAGGTCTCACCATCTTTACACTGCAGTTTCATAAGAAGTGCAAACAGATAAACAAAGGAGGTTTGAGAAGGGCAACCGTTTCAATAACTGTTCTGAGACTGTCCAAACAGAAAACACATGCTATTTCCCCTCAGCCTGACCAACTTGGCATTCAGAGTACAAGCTCATAGGGGAGGGGCTGGGCCTCTCCCGGCAGGAACTGGAGTCAGAAGCTTCCCCTGCTGCTTGCTGGGAGAGGACATTCGGAATGCCTTTCAGTGCCTGGCTTCCTGAGCTATCTCACAGTAGCCAGGCAGCTTGGGGCAATCTGACTGCATCTTCACCTTCAGCCCTGCAGGAATCTGGATGCAGGCCAAATACAGCAGCTCGAGAGACATGCTGGATGAGGATGGGGATACCACCATGAGCCTGTATTCTCAAGCCTCAACTATCACCCGGCAGCTAGAGCCCAGGCAAGCAGGTATTCTCGTCTCCTGGAGTTCAAGCAGACAGAGCTTTGAAAAACGTATTTGATGAGGTACCTCTCTTAGGAATATACAAAGTGGAGGGAAGAGGAAATATTTTCAAGATTTGCAGTGCTAAGTAACTCTGCACTTTCCGGAACTGAACGTGCCACATATAAACAACTGAAAAAAAAAAAAACTTAGTCTCCACACAGGTGTTTTGTTTTCTGAAATCCTATTAGCACAGTGGTTTGCAGTTGAGGGGTTGTCAAATTTTCTGAGAAGGAATAGCATACAAAGGTCAAACTGTATGCATATTAAAGCAACATCCCCTCCCCTTTTTCTTCCAATGAAGACCAAATCAAGTGTTGCTTTTTCTTTTTTTATTTTTTACCATCTGTGATCTGATTTGGAAATTTAGATAAATGAAAGCTAGTGTTGAACTCATGGCTTTAAAAGGAAGATTTCCAAATGAACCAATTAACCCTGGTATTTTGTAATAATAATTTTGCATTTTGAAGCTGCAAGATCTTGGGAAGAGTCATGACAACATCAGGTGTTTGGTTTTACTCTCTGTGAAATGAGGGATGATTAAAACAAATGCTTTCTGAGGCATCCCCTTAGCTCTAAATTCCATGATTTGATAATTTAAATAGTGGCCTCTGATTTCAATTACTCCAATCCCTATTTTCACTCAACTCTATTGATCTTAGAATATTATTGAGAAGGTTTATCAGAGTAAGAAAATATTTCATTTTAGTTGCATATGACTTCTATCTTATCATTTTATTTATAACCATTCATCCTATGATACAGTAATACAAAATTTTCAGTTCCATTGATTTTCATAGTTCACGTACATTATTCCCTTGACTACTAAGCCATCTAAAGCAGAACTGACTTTATTCTAGAGAAGAGCTCACATGGTACTGTACATAGGACTAGGTTCTTGGTTCTACTGTGAGCTATGCCATTACCATTTTTGTGATCATGAACACAGTACTTAAGTGTTCTGATCTTCAAGTTTATTTAAAAAACATCAATGATAGTAGATGGGTATTCAGTGCTTATGCTGTGTCTGGTATTGTTTTAAGTATTTTATGCATATAAGTTCATGTTAAATTTAACTAACATTAAACAGAAGTGGCAAAACCTTCCATAAAGTGGCCATGAATACTTAGAGGTAAATGATGTAAAGTACTTGATATATCACAGACACTTCAAAAATGTGAACTTCCTTTTGATATTTAATACTTTGAGAATCCCTAAAGTGTTCTGTTTAACATTTTAGTGTCAGTCTGCATCAGAGAGATCCTTATTTGATGCTTGTATCTTAACATGTCATTTCCCTTCTGACCATATCCAGGTTTTTCTCACATCTGTAAATCAGGTCAGAGCCTTTTTCACTGTTTTTTTTTTTTTTGTTACTTTTCTCTTTAGTTTTTTTCCCCCTTCCCTACATTAAACCGTTACATTCACTTTCTATGCATAAATGACCCTCCACCTGAGTCCCACTGATAACGGCTTTTTGTTTTTCAACTAAACTATTCAGTAAGCTGTCAGGGAACATTGGGGGATTTCCAGTCTCCTTGACCTAAAGCTAAGTGGCAACAGGAGAGATGTGGTTTCTGTAGCCACAGGATGTGTGTAATAGGATACTAAATGCTTTTCTTCTACAAATGTTATGAAGAATCAGTTCTTAGGGTTTTGGTTTTGAGCAGCTTGTGTTTAACAACATTTTCCACCTCTGACTGGAGCCAGGAACTCTCACAAGGATTAGTGATCAGCATAAGCAGGAACAGTGTGTACAAATAAGTTCTGTTAAGGTTGGAGGATGGAGAGAGGGGTGTAGCAAGATAAAACACAAATGCAGCATTTGGCAGTCTCTTTGTAAGAAATGGAAATCAGAACAGTTAGGAGCGGAGATTACAAAGAAATATCTTGGAGGCAAACATCTGGAAATAGTTACCTTAGCCTACATAAATGATATCTTGTTTTCATGTTCTTGTGATAATGCAAATATTTGGAAGAAAGTCACTATGAAAGTCTCTTAAGAAAATATATCTGATATAACTTTGTGTTAAAAACAATGGCAATGATAACTCTTGAAAAATTTTTTTTGGCAACATAGAATATTCAAAGTCAATATAATGCTGTGGCAAAATTGTGAATTGGCACATATATTTATTGTACAGATTTTTATTTTCTCATTAAAAATCATAAATCTCAATCATGTTTATGCTAAAAATACCAACAAAATAGAAAGTAAAAATGAAACCCCTCACACATTTTCCATAAACGTATGTTTAGGGTACTGTTGTATCAGGCAATTGCAAAGTACTGAGGATACAATGTCAAATGTGATATAATCCCAGCTTAGTCTAATACCATTCTCAGCTAAGCTACAATTATAATGGCATGCTGTGGTGGAAGCATGTACTGGGTACAAATGACTGTCTGACTTCTCTGATAGGGATAAAGGAGATCAGGAATGACTTGAGAGAGGGAGTGAGCATTGCATCGAGTTGACATTAGGATGTTCCATGTGATGAGGAATCAGGAGGGGGGGTTCAGGGTTGGGGACCCTACAGGAAAAGATACATGTAAAGTTGGAGGGGGAGACTGGTGAAAGGAAAGTCTGGTAAGTTAGGACTTTTAGGTCCTACTAAGGTGTTTAAATTCCATCAATTGTTAAAATGAATTCAATGAAGGATTTAAACATAAAATGTGCTCTTAGAAGTTCCTCTAGGCTAAAATGAAGAGGACGAACTGAAGGAATATAGAACTGGATAAGCCGACATCCAGTGTTTTCACTGGTCTGGGTAGATTAGAATCCTGAATTGAGGTAGTAGGGTAAGAAGGAGGAAGAGGAATCAGATATGAGAGATGTTGAGGAGAAAGAGCTTAAAGACTGGTGTTCAGTTGCATGTAAGAAGTCGACCTATAATTACATCAACTGTAGGTTGGCTAAAGTCTGTCAGATATTCTATGGAGAGGGCCAGAAACTTTAGGAGGAACAGAAAAAGTAATAAATTCAGTCTGACTTTAAGGTAGTCTGGTTGGAGGCAAGATATGCCATTTGTGGTTGTCCAAAGACATTGGTATGTGAAGGATGTGGGCTTGTGGTAAGAATTCTGAGCTACACATATATGTAGAAATTACCGGCATAGTAAATAAACAAACAAGTGCTTAAGCAATGAAGTAAAATAAATAGTACTTAAATTTATGGGAGTGAGTGAGATCACACAGGGAGGGAGGGAATGTAAAATGAAAAGACAACAGAACAGAAGAATAGTGACAAGGAGAGGAGCTTGGGGAATAGCTACAACTGAAGGACAGGAAGAACAAGAGGATCCAATAGGAACTTCTAGGACTAAGAAGTAGAGAGGGGTGGAGTATGGAGCTGGGGGGGAGAGAGAGGCATCGAGGAAGGCAGGAAATAGTAAATTCAAAAGTAATGGGAAAGCCAAGGACACTGAGTAGTAATTGATGAATTATTATAGGAATGAGAGAAGGCTTTTTAAAATTACTTTTTAAGGTGCGAGAGATTCTAATTTAATCATAGATTGAAAAGAAGCATAGGAGACTAACTTCACATTAACATGTTGACGAGAGAGTGAAGTGACAGATGGACAAAGATTCTAGCTAAAAACTAAACGTTATCCTAGCAAAAACAGTAAAAAAAAAATTAAAACAACACTTAATATTAAATTCAATTCCTACTTTTTTCCTACTCATATTAATTACAATATTATTGCATTTTCCTCTAGCTTTTACTTTTGTTTCCTTAACTACAGTATAAACCCCTCATGCAGCGGTGTGGCACGAATCACACCCCATTGATTCAACAAATCTTTGAAGCACATCCACTGAATACTAAACATTATGGTAGGCTCTGGAAAGGCCTTGATTTTGAGGCACTTAGAAAAGTGGGAGGAATAATTGGAATCAATCATTCTAATACAATGTCATTTAGGGCTACTGAATGCATACCAGAGGCATAGAAGCCACATAGGAATGAATGTGTTACTGACTGTGTCTAGTTTTGCATCTTCTTAGATAAGGAGACAGGTGCTCTGAATCTGGAAGGCTCAGTCCAAGTTTTCTAAACAAAGCAAAATGTGGCACTTGGTCACTTTTCCCTAGCAAGGACCACAGTGCAAAGATCCACCAGCAGAGAGGCAGGCACTAGCCTGGTGTACATGCCAGAGATACAACCTTTAAGGAATAAAATTAAGAGGCAAGAGTTCAGAGGAAACGATGAGGTGCCAATTCTGTATTAAATTTTAGATAAGGATAATTTGGGGGAATCACAAAATCTTGTAATGTGGCTTTTTGCAAATTATTGAAATTCTCTTTGTTTTCCAGCTGTTAAGACCCTTTATAGTTCAGAGAAAGAGAACATTTTGTGTATTGTCTGCTTAATTTCTTGCAGGCCCTGGGCTTGGAGAAGTGTAAAGGTTTCTCTCTCTGTCACCTGATAAAGGGTCACTGGTCAAATATGACAACTCCCTTTATCCATAAAATTTCATATAATGACAAAGGAGTTTGTACTCAAAACTTGACCCTGACACTGTAGCCTTTTATAGTATGGTTATAGTAAGAGGATACAGGAAAGGAGTGTTTTTTTTTCTATATATATCTTATTATTCCTAGGGATGTTTATATCATTCCTTGGCCTGTCCACACCTCTTTCTAAACATGCCTCAGGAGACAGTGTAGGGATTCTCGTCCAAAAAATAAAACCACATTAAAGCCAAACCAAACTCATGCACCTCCTGGCTTATTTTTGTGAAAATCTCTCTCTTTATTTTAGGGTGGGAGTGGTCCCTAGAGAGAGGCTTCAGCATGATTAGGAACACTTGAGATAAAACTCAGGAACATTGGACTAACAGAAGAAAAACATTAGAGGGGAAAACAGCTTTGAAGGAAAAATGAAACGTTCAAGTTCATGGTCTTTCCATCATGGAAGCTTGGTTTCCTAGGACATGACCATGATTGGTGTAGAAACACCCCAAGGTAAGATTTCTCTGGGTCTTTAGATAAAACAGGGATGTATTATGAATATTGAGGAGGAAAGAAAGATTTCAAATGCAAAACTTGATCAGGTAAAGATGATTCCTTGGAAGGGATTTTTAAAAAACTGGTTCTTAGCAGAAGACATGTTATACTTTATTTTTCTATCCTAGAGGCAATTTCAGGAAGGATCATGTATTTGTTCTTTTCATGGATATATTATTAAATAATGCTCTAATATCTAAAGTCAAGGCTCTGACATTATTGTAAAGATTTAAGTTTACTCTTTTTGGTTCATTAGGCAGAAAATCAACACTTCCCTTGTCCATAATATTATCCAAGGGAAAGCATAAAAAATTTGGTTGATTTTTATAGTTCTTCTCCTTTCCTTTTTTTTTTTAAATTTCTAGTTTTGTCCTGGGAAATATTATTCATAAAAAGGGATATAATTTTTAATTTTTATGACTTTGAGATATATATTCATAATAAGGTTTAGTAGGGGTATCCAGGCATATTATAGAGATACAGAATAGACATTCATTAATTCACTGAACATTATTTGAGCTATTTCAATTATTGGTCTAGTTGCCAGACTGCAATAGTGGCTATTTAAATTTTAATCTTTTCCAAGAAAGAGTTTACTTTAAAAAAAATGTTTACCTTTATTTTATTTATTTATATGGTGCTGAGGATCAAACCCAGTGCCCCATGCAGGTGAGGCAAGCGCTCTACCACAGAGCCATAACCCTAGCCCAAGAATTTACTTTCTCGTGGGGTAAGATAGATACAAAACAAAAGAAATAAATGAGTCATATATCTTTAAAGGTAATAAGAAATATGAAGGAAAAAAACATGAAGCACTTGGTACATCTGGAAGCTAGGAACATACATTTATTTTAGGGTGGGAGTGGTCCCCAGAGAGAGGCTTCAGCATGATTAGGAACACTTGAGATAAAATAAAATTTCTTGGACTATATTTAATTTAAAAATGTTTAGGGTTTTAGAGACATTTGGCCTAAGCTATGTTCTGCTTCTGATCTTGTTTTTTTTTTTTTTTTTTTCCCATTCTTTGAGCTGAAATTCTCTTAAAGTCAATGCCCTGAAGAAAGCATACTTTTCTAGGAAAATGTAGAATAAACCATATAGGTCAGCTGGTTGAAGGGCACCCAGAGGAAGTGCATCTTTTATATTTGTTCAGGACATAGAATCTCATGCAAGTCACTGTATAGAAACCTATAGGATTGGGACTTATATTTTGCTGACTCTGCCCTCTGCTGACAGAAATATTGCTAAAAAATAGCTTTTTGAAAATCAAGCTGTCAAATTTAACTTTAGATAATACTCTCTTCTTCTGTATACTTACATAGTTTAGGGGCTATTTTTTCATTATTTCATTCTTTTTTCAATCTAAACACCAAATATTTACTACCTTTATGGGATATATTCTAGTTTCAATATTGGAAATAATTAGTGAACAAGACAGATGAGATGGTTTTTTTAATGGAATGCATATTTGGAGGAAAGGGAGACAGACAAAAACCAACCTGACATGAAAATGTTACCTAATATTTTATTAAACACACACACACACACACAACAAGGTGAGTACTGTACTAGAGATGGAGTCAGCCCCTCTTCTAGGGATGTGCCATTTACACTGAAAGCAGAGGAACAAGCAATAGGCTGCCAAGAATCAATCTGAGGAAGAACTAATGCAGTGGCAGAGGCTAGTGTAGCAGGAGGTACAAAGACAGGGGCAAGCTCATTCAGACCAAGAATAGAAGAGAAGGCTACCAGGAATAGAGCATTTGAGAAAGGGGAGAATGGTTTAGAAAAGAATAAAAGAACTAGGTAGGGTCTAGATGAAAAGACTGTATTGTAGGATTTTTGTTCCAAGTGCAATAAAACTATTAGAAGTTTTTAAGTCAGGAAATATTGTAATAAAATTGCCGTTTTTTTTTTTTTTTAAAGAGCAAACTGTAAAAAGTGATTTGCATTTTCAAAATATAATTCAAGCTATTTATGAAGAATACAAATATGAAGAGAGAATAAGATTCACGCTTTAAAATACAGCATGTTAGCAGTCAGAGAAATGCAAATCAAAACCACCCTAAGATACCATCTCACTCCAGTAAGATTGGCAGCCATTATGAAGTCAAACAACAACAAGTGCTGGCGAGGATGTGGGGAAAAGGGTACACTTGTACATTGCTGGTGGGACTGCAAATTGGTGCAGCCAATTTGGAAAGCAGTATGGAGATTTCTTGGAAAGCTGGGAATGGAACCACCATTTGACCCAGCTATTCCCCTTCTCGGTCTATTCCCTAAAGACCTAAAAAGAGCATGCTACAGGGACACTGCTACATCGATGTTCATAGCAGCACAATTCACAATAGCAAGACTGTGGAACCAACCTAGATGCCCTTCAATAGACGAATGGATAAAAAAAAAATGTGGCATTTATACACAATGGAGTATTACTCTGCATTAAAAAATGACAAAATCATAGAATTTGCAGGGAAATGGGAGCAGATTATGCTAAGTGAAGCTAGCCAATCCCTAAAAAACAAATGCCAAATGTCTTCTTTGATATAAGGAGAGTAACTAAGAACAGAGTAGGGACGAAGAGCATGAGAAGAAGATTAACATTAAACAGGGATGAGAGGTGGGAGGGAAAGGGAGAGAGAAGGGAAATTGCATGGAAATGGAAGGAGACCCTCAGGGTTATACAAAATTACATACAAGAGGAAGTGAGGGGAAAGGGAAAAAATAATACAAGGGTAGAAATGAATGACTGTAGAGGGGGTAGAGAGAGAAGAGGGGAGGGGAGGGGAGGGTAGGGGGGATAGTAGAGTATAGGAAAGGCAGCAGAATACAACAGACACTAGTATGGCAATATGTAAATCAATGGATGTGTAACTGATGTAATTCTGCAATCTGTATATGGGGTAAAAATGGGAGTTCATAACCCACTTGAATCAAAGTGTGAAATATGATATATCAAGAACTATGTAATGTTTTGAACAACCAACAATAAAAATTAAAAAAAAATAAAATACAGCATGTCTTTTCTGTGATGTAAATATTTTCCTTCGTAGATTTTAAGAGATTAGTAATTGTATTTCCTATTTCTAAACAGTCTTTACCACTTATCTTTCTCACTTTGGAAATAATGTTTAGTGCAAATCTTTGTGCCTAGAATGTTTTATATAGAGGATCTTGTTAGATGGAAATGAATTTGTGTTTCTTTAGTCTTTCTGTTTTAGAACCTGAGTTGAATTCTCAATGAAGTAGAACTCAGAGATCACAAAAAGGTCAGAGTTTGAGGGTTTTCTTCTCCTTTTGTTTAATTTGACTCAGAATTCCAGATGCCAACTCCCTCTGAGTTGAAGTCCTCCCTGTTAGAGCTGTGATCATTCAGACCCACATAGATGACTTCACTAGGTGATAGGTCTACTCAGGACTTACATTGGCACTTCTGTAATTACAAGTCAAACTTCTAGAAATGGAAGCAGGGAATTTTCTCTTCTCCCCCTCCCCCTCTTCCTTTCTCTCCTCTTCCTCCTCTTCTTCCTCTCCCTCCTCCTCCTCCTCCTCCATTATTACTTACCTCCTGTAAAACTTGAGATAGTTCAGATCTGTCTTTGAGAAATTTGATAATTGTGTTTCTGTATACTCTATTTTAGAGGAAATATAAATGAAATGAATGAATAAAAAACATCCTTGCAAAAGAAGGACCAAGAAACCCCAAAGAAAAAGTGTAAAATGGTCATTTCTCATTACTGATATGTAATTTTTGCTTTTCAGAAGAAAGATACATGTGACATGTTGGGGGAGTCACATATTGCCGAAGTAAAATTAAATTAGTTTCATATGCACCTTGATGATGTTAAAAATTGTTCTTTAGTAGCTTCAGGTGTCTCAAACTCTGTTTCAGGCATTTTTTAGGAGAATTTTTCATCATTAAAATTTTGACAAGCAGGAGGTTATAAAAACAACCACGTAAAGATAACAGTTGTATATACTGTGATTTGGAGCACAGTAGGACTTGGGGGAGGATAGGAAAGAGTGGGACTTGTGAACAACTCTAGCTGTGAAAAGTGAGGTTTAACTGAGCCTTGTGACCATGTTTCTGAGGACAAAGGGTAAGTTGTCTAGACCTGATGACCAGGTCCTGCATGGTTTTTCCTGTCCAGAACCACCTCCTCCTACTTGCTGGTTGCTGACTTAGATGGAAGAAGAGGAGAAGCTAAACCTTTCTTTCTCTTTTGTTCCCTACAGAGCAAAGGACTACCACTTCAGCTTGGCGCCCAGTGGCCCTCACACTACTGACTTTGTGCTTGGTGCTGCTCCTAGGCCTGGCAGCCCTGGGCTTTGTGTGTAAGTCTGGGCTCTGCCTTGGGGGAGGATCCTGGTTCCATGATCTCTCTAGGTGAAACACGGAACACTTGTTATGAATTTTTAAACTTTTAATTCTGGATCTTAGGGGGCAATTCAATGCTCCTTTTCTAATAGCAACCATTTAAAGATCAGTGGGGGAAGAAGTATTAAAATAGAACTATCATTTGCTAACTAGAATTAAACATTCTGTTTCAGTTCAGGATTTTGTATGCTTATATGTCAATATTTAAAACAATGACTTCATCTCTCTCCTGTTCCACAAGAGTGGGTTGGCAGTGGCTTTTGCTTTCAGTGTGTATGTCTCAGTGGGCTAGAGCAAAGGAAAGAGATTTTATTTATATTTATATTCTCAATACAAGGAAAATAGTTAAGGCCCTTAATCACTATATTTTCTATTAAGAAGACATTTTGCAAAAACTTGTGAAAAATCAAACACAGAAGAATGCATGTGTGAAAATCTTTACATTTAAATGAACAAGGACAAGTTCCTTAAAAAATAAAGTGGATAAATTTGCCTCATCAAGTTAAGATCCTGCAGTCATGTTCCCTGAACAGCTGAAGGTGATTCAAAGCAAAAGGTCATGAAAACAAGCAGATGTGTCAAAAAGTTGACTTTTATAGTAAAATTTAAAAAATTTGTTTATGATCTTAAATGTTTTTTATTTATATATGACAGCGAATGCATTACAATTCTTATTACACATATACACCACAACTTTTCATATCTCTGGCTGTATAAACAGTATATTCACACCAATTCATGTCTTCATACCTGTACTTGGGATAATAATGATCATCACTTTCCACCATCATTAATAACCCTATGCCCCCTCCTTCCCCTCCAGCCCCTCTGCCCTATCTAGAGTTTGTCTATTCCTCCCATGCTCCCCCGCTCCCTATCCCACTATGAATCAGCCTCCTTATATCAAAGAAAACATTCATCATTTGGTTTTTTGGGATTGGCTAACTTCACTTAGCATTATATTCTCTAACTACATCTATTTACCTAAAATGCCATGATTTTATTCTCTTTTATTGCTCAATAATATTCCATTGTGTATATATGCCACATTTTTTTTTCATCCATTCAACTATTGAAGAGTATCTAGGTTGGTTCCATAGTTTAGCTATTGTGAATTGTGCTGCTTTAAACATTGATGTGGCTGTGTCCCTTTAGTATGCTGTTTTTAAGTCCTTTGGGTAGAGACCGAGAAGAGGAATAGCTGGGTCAAATGGTGGTTCTATTCCCAATTTTCCAAGAAATCTCCATACTGCTTTCCATATTGGCTGCACCAATTTACAGTCCCACCAGCAATAAGTGTACCTTTTTCCCCACATCCTCGCCAACACTTATTGTTGTTTGTATGCATAATAGCTGCCATTCTGACTGGAGTGAGATGAAATCCTGGAGTGGTTTTGATTTGCATTTCTCTAATTGCTAGTGATGATGAACATTTTTTCATGTATTTGTTGATTGATTGTACATCATCTTCTGAGAACTGCCTTTTCAGAACCTTGGCCCATATTGATTGGGTTATTTGTGTTTTTTTGGTGTTTAGCTTTTTGAGTTCTTTATATACCCTAGAGATAGCACTCTATCTGATGTGTGAGGGGTAAAGATTTGCTCCCAAGATGCAGGCTCTCTATTCACCTCACAGACTGTTTCTTTTGCTGGTAAGAAACTTTTTAGTTTGAGTCCATCCCATTTATTGATTCTTGATTTTAATTCTTGCACCACAGGAGTCTTACTAAGGAAGCTGGGGCCTAAAAGTTCCACCAGAAAATTTCTAGAACTAGTAAATGAACTCAGCAAAGTAGCAGGTATAAAATCAACACCTATAAATCAAACGCATTTTTGTATATCAATGACAAATCCTCAGAAAGGGAAATGAGGAAAACTACCCCATTTTCAATAGTCTCAAAAAAAAAAAAAAAAACACTTGGGAGTCAACTTAATGAAAGAGGTGAAAGATCTTTATAATGAAAATTACAGAACCCTAAAGAAAGAAATCAAAGAAGACCTTAGAAGATGGAAAGATCTACCTTGCTCTTGGATAGGCAGAATTAATATTATCAAAATGACCATACTACCAAAAGCACTATACAGATTTAATGCAATTCCAATCAAAATACCAATGGCATTCCTTATAGAAATAGGAAAAGCAATCATGAAATTCATCTGGAAAAATAAGAGACCCAGAATAGCTAAAGCAATCCTTAGCAGGAAGAATGAAGCAGGTGGCATCACTATACCAGATCTTAAACTATACTACAGAGCAATAGTAACAAAAACAGCATGGTATTGGCACCACAGCAGACTGGTAGACCAATGGTACAGAACAGAGGACACAGAGACTAACCCACAAAACTACAGGTATCTTATATTAGACAAAGGTGTGAAGAACATGCATTGGAGAAAGATAGCCTATTCAACAAATGATGCTGGGAAAACTGGAAATCCACATGCAACAAAATAAAATTAAACCCCTATCTCTCACCATGCACAAAACTCAACTCAAAATGGATCAAGGACTTGGAATACAACAGAGACCCTGTTTCTATAGAAGAGAAAGTAGGCCCTAATCTCCATCATGTGGGATTAGGCCCCAACTTCCCTAATAAGACTCCTGTGGTGCAAGAATTAAAATCAAGA
Organism: Marmota flaviventris; assembly: GCF_047511675.1. Taxonomy (NCBI): domain Eukaryota; kingdom Metazoa; phylum Chordata; class Mammalia; order Rodentia; family Sciuridae; genus Marmota; species Marmota flaviventris. Next base: position 99,663,520 of record NC_092500.1, read on the forward strand.
ATCGATAAATGGGATGGACTCAAACTAAAAAGTTTCTTATCAGCAAAAGAAACAATCTTTGAGGTGAATACAGAGCCTACATCTCGGGAGCAAATATTTACCTCTCACACATCTGATAGAGCACTAATCTCTAGGGTATATAAAGAACTTAAAAAGCTAAACACCAAAAAGACAAATAACCCAATCAATAAATGGGCCAGGGTTCTGAAGAGACACTTCTCAGAAGATGATGCACAATCAATCAACACATATGTGATCTTAAATTTAAAAGTAAAAAAACTTCTTGTTTCTCCCTAAATCCAAAATTTGTATGATATAACTTTTAGTTTGCAATCACCATCACTCTTAGGAATATAAAGCAACTCTCATGATTCATAAGGGATTTCTCTATTTAGATTTAGAAAACCAAAGTTCAAACCTGCATTAAAATTTTATAGTTAAATTTTATTAGGGAAGTTTGTTGATCCCATTGATAATAATCATAAATCAATAAAAATATGGAAATGATAATTGACCATTTTAATAATCAGACAAACAAAAATATATGGAATATTGCCACTATTTAATGTAATGATCTATAGGTAAATGAATCGTGGTTTTAGATTGAGTAATCATTTGCATGAACAGAAACATATCTATTCAGTAGTAAAATAGTTTGAGAATTTACTTCTGAAGCTAGAAACTGTTATCATGACTCCACATTTTCAGAAAGACTTAGAGAAATTAATTTGTGCAGTATGATACAATTTGTTATGTATGTACTAGAGTCTCTACTTGGATATATGCAATGTGAGATCTCAGAACCTAAGATCTTAACTTATATACATGTTGCCTTCATCTTAAGTGGAAATTAGAAGTAAAATGAAGAAATGAACTGTCCAGTCTGACCTAGCCACTTGGGTTAGTTTTTCAGTTCTATCAGCTATCCAGTACTCAGCAAGACAGCATTTCTGAAAAGGAAGAAAGGTTGGCGAATCTCTCTCAACATCTGCAGTCTGTCCAAGCCCAGAATAGGAAGCTTGCAGAAACCCTGCAGCATGTGGCTGAAAAACTCTGTCGTGAGCTTTATAACAAAAGTGGAGGTAAGCAGGTCTTTATCACTCTGCCCCCAGGATATTATCTGTCAATCTAAGTTGAATTTCTTATTAACATAACTGGGAACCAGTATTATTTAATTAGTTTTCTGGAAAACTTGATAAGGAGTTTGGATTGCAAGACCATGATAAGTTTAGGGGGTCATGCAGTCCATACATGTTTGTGTTACTGTGTATGAAAGAATTCTTTAAATGCAACACTTAAAACAATAATAAAGCAATTAGTTTGGAATAGCTAACGTAACATTACAAGTAAATAAAATGGAAATGTTTCAATTTACCTTGTCCCATAATTGAAAAATCATCCCTATTATAAGTCAATAAACTCATAATTTAAGAATCATAGAAGGATCAGATAAAGAAGGCAGATAACCTAAATCAAATCTGTTATTTTAATTCCATATGATTTGACTGATACCGAAAAAAATGTACATTTTAAGAAGTACCCTAGGAGACATCAATGTCAATGATAGGTGTACCACAGTTGTATAAATAAAAATAGTGTTGGAGAAGTCAGTGAGGGTGTGTGTGTGTGAGAGAGAGAGAGAGAGATGGGGGGGGAGAGGGAGAGAGAGTGAGAGAGGGAGACTCTTTCCTGTCCTATTTGTATTTCATTATCCATTTTATTCAAGTCAGTCCTCTCTTCTGGCTCTCTTTTTGTTTGAATTTTTAAATTTAATTTTTATTCTAATTTGTTATATATGACAGCAGAATGCATTACAATTTGTATTATACATGTAGAGCACAATTTTTCATATCTCTGGTTTTATACAAAGTATATTCACACCATTTGTGTCTTCATACAGGTACTTAGGGTAATGATGTCCATTTCATTCCACCATCTTTTCTATCCCCATGCCCCCTTCCTTCCTGTCCCACCCCTTTGCCCTAGCTAGAGTTTGTCTAATCCTCCCATATTCCCCCTCCCAAACCCACTATGAATCACCTTCCTTATATCAGAGAAAACATTCAGCAATTGGTTTTTTGGAATTGGCTAACTTCAATTGACATTATATTCTTTAACTCCATCCATTTATCTGCAAGTCCCATGATTTTATTCTCTTTTATTGATGAGTAATATTCCATTGTGTATATATAACACATTTTTTAATCCATTTATCTACTTCAGGGCATCTAGGTTGGTTCCACAATTTAGCTATTGTGAATTGTGTTGCTGTAAACATTGATGTGGCTGTGTCCCTGTAGTATGCCCTGACTTCCTTAATAAGACTCCTATAGTGCAAGAATTAAAATCAAGAATCAATAAATGGGATGGATTCAAACTAAAAAGCTTCTTCTCAGCAAAAGAAACAATCAGTGAGGTAAAGATAGCGCCTACAGAATGGAAGCAAATTTTTACCACAAGCACATCAGATAGAGCACTAATCTCTAGGGTACATAAAGAACTCAAAAAGCGAAACACCAAAAGAACAAATAACCTAGGATGTGGGGGAAAAGGCACACTCATACACTGCTGGTGGAACTGCAAACTGGTGCAGCCAATATAGAAAGCAGTATGGAGATTCCTTGGAAAACTGGGAATGGAATTACCATTTGACTCAGCTACCCACTCCTCGGTCTATATCTTCTGCTCTCTTTAACATATATACCTAAGAAGAAATATGTATTATCAATTTTTCAGTTTTTATTTATCTTTTGGGAACTCTAAAACAGGACAAAATCTCAGACTTCCAGACATACACTACTTCACACCCTAAGCAGACATCTTGATTATATAATCACCCAATAATATGAATAGGCATAAACAAATACTATGAATAGGCATACTTCCACTTCTCTAAATGATTTTTATTCTCATGAATACTGATTTCACTGGTCACGTTATTCTTTCTTATTTTTCTAACAGCCCAGTGGGCATACTTCTCTTTGTTCGGTGCCCTATCTCAGCAAAAAGAGAATCCAGGTTTCTCTATAATTTTTATCTAGCTATATTAAAAAAAAATAAAAAGAAAAGCTAGGCAAATAAACCACATTTAGTTTAAATATAAAATTGACATCCCAAAGTTAGGAACTAGGAAAAATGCTGTCTTGAGAGTTGAATATATGAAAAATAAAGTTTGGGTCTGAACCACCTATATAAACTTGCATTCCTGGGTCCAAGTCCTAGGTAAAATAAAGGAGAAACAGAAATAAAAAGGACTATAAGGAAAAAAATTGATAAGACTATGTTTGATGATATATTTTTAGGTTTTTATAAAACTGAATGTCCTTCCTAAGAATATTAGCCTTGGTAATATTTACATTCTTGCTTCACTGATCATGAACAATGTTAAATTTTTATCACTTTATTTCACACACACACACATAATTTATAGATGAGGAGAGTTCACAGAAATCACACATGTTCATCTTAGGAATCCAATGGTGTTTGTAATTTCCCTAGTCATACAGCCATGAATAAAATAGTTGAAAACAATCCATGTTCAGTACAGACATTAATTTCTCTCTCAAAATGTGCATTTCTCCTTAAATATATTTTCTTTCTTTCTATCTATCTATCTATCTACCTATCTAGTGTGTGTGTATATATACATATACACACCATATACATGGCGTGCATGTGTGTGTTTGTATGTATACATGCGCGTTATGTATGTGCAAGTCCAGGGAAAATTAATTACTTCTGACTCGTTCTATTTTTCTAATTTTTTAATGTAATATTAAATAAAATATTAAAGTAGGTAAAGTTATATTGGTAAAGAGGTATCTATTGCTATCACTTCAGCTGCCTAGTATTTTTATTCACATAAGGCACTATATTTGAGTCTTTCTCCTTTCCATCTAATTGTATCTTGCTTTTTTCCTATACACTCATTGAAATTACACTTTCTATCAATTCTCATAGAAATATGGAACTTTACTTGTACAGAGAAAATCACTCACCATATGTGAAGATTAAAGGTATGCAAGAAATCTTATAACTGGAAAGGGGAGTAAGATATTAATATACTGTATCAACTGTATATCAACTGTATCAGTTACAGTTTATATCTACTGAAGCTAGAGCAGACATTTCAATGAGCCAATATTCTCCTTCATGTGGAGCTCAGATGCAGCTTCCTAATCTTTTCCTACAGAGTGCTCCAAGCAGGCATTACCAATCTAAATTGTCACAGTGACAGTCATGATTAGACTTGAAGCTAACATCCATTCAGCCTGTTGCATGTATAAGCTACTGTGCTAAGGAAACTATATTTTCCTATTTACACTTTACCACATTCCTTTTAGGGCCTGTGACTCTCAGGGCCTAACTCTTAAATATACCGTCAGTACCTACTGTTCCATCTAAGAACATTCAACTTGTGTACTTACTTCTTTGGCATGGATGCCAATCTTAATTTTTGATACATGGAAATTTACCTTTCTAACTTCAAGGCTTGTCTCAGCATTTTTTCCCCTAAAATTTTATTTGTGTTTACAGTAAGAGCCCATCTCACATTGGTATACATTGTATTTTTTTAAAACCCCTTTGTCATAAGAATATGATTTTGAGAAAGAAAATTATGATCCTTTGTTTATTGAATATAATGCATTGTGCATTTCTGAACATATGAGCAGCTTCATGAATTGATTTTACTCTCCATGTGCTACTTTGCATAGCCAAGACACAAGGAAGTTTCCATCTAGACAAGGAAGTTTTCATTACTAGATTCTACACTCCATTAAGAGCGTCTATTTTAATTTCCACTGTATAATCAGCACCAATTATAATTCCTGGCATATTGTGGCCACTCAATACAGATTTGTATTTATCATTGCCTGGGAAATTTAAATATCTGAGAGAAGGGAAATCAATTCTTATTTGGGACATAAACACTCTATAATTTCATGAGAAGAAATATAGCAAACATGAGTAGAAAACTTACAAATATTTTTCTTCTCTCAAGGACACAAGTGCAACCCATGCCCAGAAAAATGGAGGTGGCATGGGGACCAATGCTACCAATTCTATAAAGAGAGTAAAAGTTGGCAGGGCTGTGAATATTTCTGCACTGGTGAGAATGCCACCATGCTGAAGATAAACACACAAGAAGTGCTGGTAAGGCCCTGGATCTTTTCAATGTTTGAAGAATTCTTAAGAAGAGGCCTTGAAAGAGCTGGCCAAGAAAATTCAGAGGAGTGAATGATATTGACTCACAAATGTTCCCACTTACTCTGATCAAGGACTCTGTCTTATTCCTATTGCTTTGCATGATTCCCTCAACTACATAAAAAGGAGCTCCATTCTTCATAAATGCTTACTCCACAGAAACCACCCCTCAGCCAGGGAATAGTTGGAGAATGCCTTAATTTTTTTTAACCTCTTTTAGTTTGGGTAAGAAGAGAAGAGTGTTTACACAATATCAGAAAGATGAAAATACCACTGACTGTACTTGATTTATGAGTGGCAAATATTTAATTAAATCATTACCATGATCCACAAATGTATATCTTGCTTTCCAGAACATTGGTCAAGACAAATATGAAAATCACCCTACAAATTGACACATTTTGAATAAGTGCACTTTTAAAATGATGTAATTATTCCCCTCCCCCACTTCTTTCCACATTCATTATTGCTTTTGGATTGAATTCGTTCATCAATGTGATCATGTGATAACTTGTTTATCTTTCTCTATAATTGAGCAGTGGTCTTGATGCAGAGCAGATTGTCAACATATGGCTTTTTAATTAAATGTCCAGCTTTATATACAAAGTTTTAACATCCTTCCAGTCACATATTAATTTCTGTCCACTTCCTGAAATCTGTATGAATGAACCTTTGTAATACCTTTATTTAATATCTTTTACCCTCTATGGCTCCATTTATGCATAGAGGAAGGCAATTTCTTTCTTTCTGTGTTTTTTTTTTTGGGGGGGGGGTGGTAACTAGGAATTGAATGTACCCAGAGGCACTTAACCCCTAAGCCACACCCCCAGCCCTTTTTATTTTTTTGAGACAGGGTATCCCTAAGTTGCCTAGGGCCTCACTAAATTGCTGAGACTTTGAACTTGTGATCCTCCTGCCTCAGCCTCCTGAACCGCTCGCTGGGATTATAGGTGTGTGCCTCTGCATCCAGCCCAATTTCTTTTACTAACATAATATGTCCTGGCAAAAACATTTTCTTATTATATTTGTTTGCTTTACCTCCAGCCCATACTGAAGACTCAGTTATATAATTAAACTGTACTATATGGAATGGTAGGAAATTTTGCTATGAAAGTTACAAAGTTATTTTCTTTTATGCACTTTATAAATTTGTATATGTTTAAATCGCTTACACATGATTTATTTTCAGAAGTTTTAATTTAAAGTGATACCATTTAATTTGGAGAAAATATGTTCAAATACAGTTCTTTTCACATGACTACTGTGTGACCATCACTTTGCAATAGTTTCCCTGATATTTCCTATGATCTCTTGTTGAATCAGCATGTACCACTAATTATCTGAGGCATTGAGAGTAGAACAATTGCTAAAACTAAGTATTTATCCCTAAAGAGTTTATAATATGTTGGAAAGGAAAGACATAAATGGATGATCATAATAATTATACTATATATAATAATAATAATTATATATAATTCCCATGTTAAATATATATGAATATAGAGTGAGAGTAGATGAAAGAAAGTAAATAACTTTTTGAAATTTCAATATACATATTAGAAATATGGACATACACATGACTGTGTGTGTGTATGTAAAATTTAAAATTTCTTTGTCCCCTATAGTTTGAGACATAGGTCATCCTTCCAAGTCCATTTTTCACTTCTTTGTGCATTGAAGTATATTCACATTTATTTTCTCATACCCAGTTATTTTTTTCCCAGATGTTTATAAAGGTTTCTTTTCCATTCCTGAACTTTTCCTTTTAAAATTTTCCATTTCCCATAGTCATTCCATATCTCTTTGTAAATCTTCTTCCCACTATGTTATATCACTCTTGATGTTTCATTTTGTGTCTTAAAAACAATGGATTATGTATAAATTTTGACTGATAAAATGCTTGGTTTCAAAATATCAATATATAAAATTGCAAACTTCAACTAAAGCAAAACAAGTTCTTTAACCTGGATGAATTTCTAATGGATCTCATGACAGATACTTTTATCTCCTAATCACACCCTCATCTATGTGAGGTAGGAATTCTTTGTTGATCTCCCATGAACAGTGTTGGCTGCCCCCACACTTATTTGAAAATAAATTACAACTTCTTTAAAGCTAAAGATTTTCTTGTATGTCTTTCACAGGAGTTTGCCATGCCTCAAAGCTACTCTGAGTTTTTCTACTCTTATTGGATAGGGCTCTCCCGCAACAGCAGTGGCAAAGCCTGGCTGTGGATGGATGGAGCACCTTACTCCTTTGAACTGTAAGATTTCAGAACATATTACAGGGAAGGCATCTAACAGAAAGAGTGATGGAGTTAGCAGTTTGGTTCAACAAACATCAATCAAACATTTGTTTTCTACTGGATGCTGTGTTCACAAGATGTCCAAAGATGTGTAGAATATAATTGCTTGCTTTTGAATGGCTTATAAAACAGGGAGACACATCTATAGTGCTAGTAAAATATCAGGGGACAGTTCCTGGGCTGTTTTCAACACTGGGTATCTAGGAGTAACTGTGAATTAGATAATTAGAATGTGAGAGAAAGAAATAGAAAATCTTTTATGTGTGTGTATGCTGAAGTCCAGGAGTCCAGGTTGTAAAAGTGGGTGTATAAGGCCACAACTTGTCATACCTAGAAAAAAGGACAAAACCTAAGATTTCTTTTCTTTTTCTTCTCTCTCTCTCTCTCTCTCTCTCTCTCTCTCGCTCTCTCTCTCGTCTTAGTATAGTGAAATAGGGAGCACATCTTTAAAAAAATATGCTCACTTAGAGTAGACTTGCTGACAATATAAACAGACCATTATAAACACCAGCTTCATTTATAATGAGAAACATTTAGAAAGAAGAATGCATGAAAGTATTTGAATAGGAAAATGCAACCCTTATACCAAAATATATTACACTTAAAGCTATATCTGCTTTTCTTCCCTAAAGCTTCTCTAAAGCATTTATTCTCTCAGGAGACAGAATTGATTAATATGATCATTTGTATTTTACAGTTAAGCAAATGTATTAAAGAGACAGTAAATAAGTTTTTAAGTAGCAATAGAATCATATGATAAATTCAAATTAGAAATAGTTTTTGTTGTTCTGGGTTTCCTGCTGCATTGAAGAACAATAATCAAATTGATGGTCTGAAAATAAAGAAATAGGTGACCCCATCTTCTCAGTGAACTCATTCTGGGTGTATATTCTATAATTTTATCACCAGAGGAAGACTTTTAGGGACTTTATGGATACTTAATATCTTACTTGAAAAATAAACTGATTAACTCTTTCTTTCTTTTTTTAAGGTTTGAGATCATAATAGATGTTAGCAGCCTAAGAAGTAGGGACTGTGTGACCATCCTCAATGGAAAGGCTTTCTCAAAGGACTGTAGAGAGCTGAGACGATGTGCATGTCAGAGGATGGCAGCAAGAGTGGAGCCCGAAAATCTTCACTAGCCCACTTGAACCAGCAGATGAAGGGGACTGACCGTTCTGCTTCAGCTACCAACAAAAGAACTGAGCCAAGGGAGGCCAATGCAAGGCATATTTGAGACACTGGGAAATGGAAAATAATCAGGAAAGGCAAAATCTTCAACTGGTACTATCAGGATTCCCATTTTTCTTGTTTGGGATCACTAGCATTTCTGAATTTGGGGGTCATGCACATATTTACCAGTCACAAGAAGTCTTCATCTGTAGACCACCAACCAGTCCCAGAAACCCTTACAGTTTTTATCCACTTTCTTGACTTAGAAATAACCTTCTGGTTTTCTTCCTTCTCAACATCCAACATCATCTCCCTATTTCTATGTCTTCCTCATATGTAGAGAAGGGACACACTCACTAAAAGAGAGGAATTAAATGGAAGTCACATCCTTTGCTCCAGAGGCAAGTGGTCCAGGGGAAATTAACAGACCTTCCCATTCTGTGCTTCTAAGTGCATGACTAATTCTTTTTGTTCCTCTTCAGTTTACACTTTTCCTTTCCCAGTCTGTCAATCAAGACTGCATCTGAAACAGCTGAAATAACTCCTTTTATGAGAATCTTAACTTCTTATAAACATACCTCTGCATACCCATTAATACTCCAATAGTTGTTTCTTTTTCCTAAGAATTTCTCAAATCCCCTTTACATAGAATCACTGCCCTTGATACCCGCTTCAGAGAGATTGAAGATCAGTAAGAAAAAGAAAAAGAAAAAGAAAAAGAAAACAACCTCTCTTATGTGCACCAGAAATAATTTGGTATCAGTTCTTATTTTCTCCCATTTGATCCGTTTTTATACCATTCAGGTACTGAAGAGTTAATAATAATAAATATAAATAATGTAAAGTGTGTGTGATTTTAGAATGGATTTGTGATTTGGGGAAAAATTAAGCATGAAAATTCTTTTCAGAGTATGATAATAATCATTGTTTTGATTGTGCCTTACTGAGAGTTTATGAGGACTCTGCGAATTGCTTATGTGATTATTTATGGAAAAATCCAAGCCTTTGAAATACATATTATCTTCAAGGAGAAGGTTTTAATATTTTCCTAAAATGAGATATTGAAGCAAAATTATGACATCAACACGACTGGTGAGTAAACTGCTTTGCAATAGACCACATGATTTCCAGTCAGGTCATGGAAAGTGAAAGAGACTGACAAACTACAGAGCTGAATTTTAGACTGGATAAGGTCTTTCTCAAGGTGGCTGTTATGCACAATCATAACAGGGATCTCTGTGAATAAAACTGTCATGACTACTGACTTTATTGGTTATAGATTCATCAGTTTTAGGGGTTTAATATTAGAAAGGATCATCCACGAAAGATTATAACTCTTCATTTTTCAACAGTGAAAACCAGGGTGCTTTGCTTTTATCTTCAGTAAACATGTATTTCATGGGGAAATTACATTCAGTTAGCAATCATGTGATGAAAAAAACTCTTGCAGTGTTCCTTTTTGTAAGACTGTATTTGGTAAGATTGTTACTTTATCTGTACTACTTGCAGATTCTTCCTTGAGGACTCTTCTTTTAATTTTCTTCTGGTTAGCTAGCTAGGAAATGTCTTCAGTGCTGTACAAATTTTGTGTTGATATCCTGTGTCATACAGAGAGAACTGCGTTTGTGGTTAGAAAATGAGAGTTTTAGACTTATTATTCTGAATTATCTTATGGGCCAATCATTTTACTTCATGGAGCTGATTTCATTAAGTTTAAAGCAGAAATATTTATAAGTTCCTCATGATGCTACTGTTTGTCAAAATAAGGTAACTGCGAAATTAATTTCACAACCTAAATTGTAATATAAAATGGAAAGAAAATTTATAAAATATTTAAAAAGATTTAGTGATTCATTTTAAGCATAAGAGAGCACAAACATGCATAAACAACTTTCTTTGGTGAACTAAATTCATAAACAAAAAGTAGAGATAACTACTTTGAGGATATTATCAAATATTTTATATGATAAGTGCAATGTTCAATGAAAGTGGCTAATATAATATGTATATAAGAAGAAATGAGGGGCTAAGGTTGTAGCTCAGTGGTAGAGCATTTCCCTAGCATGTGTGAGGCCCTGAGTTCAATCTTCAGCACCACATAAAGATATAGAAATAAAATACAGGTATTGTGTCCATCTACAACTACTAAAAAAAATTAAAAAAAGAAATGAGAATTAGGTGTGTTGTTAAGCAACCATTATTTAAACCTTACTGCTGCAAAGAAAATCCAGTTAAAATGAAAAAGTCAAATAAATTTATGGACTAAATTATAAAGTAGGGATATAATACTCATTTAAGTATTGACTCCTGGCATTCTGTGCTCAGGGACGAATGATAATGTCTCTTTAACTGCCATTCTTTTGAAGAGTCTAGCTGCCTGAAGAGTAAAAGGTGACCAGTGTCTTCACTACCAATATTGGACCTAAAGGAGAGGTCTTTGTAGATAGTGAGGAGGAAAAAGAGAATTCTTTAGACATCCTTTCTTTCCCTGAACTATTCTTCTTCATCTTTGCCCTCAATCCCCTGGTCTAACAAAAAACACAATATTGATTGCATTATGAATGAATATTTCAGAACAAAAACATTTTGGCACAATGTTTTCTCCACACACTTAAATTTTTTTTAAGAGTAGCACATAATCACAAGATGAATTTGAAAATATGATTTGCAGAGAACAACTTTCAGTTGATAGTCAGATTGGGACCTCATCTTAATTGGTTTTTCAGCATAAGATGTTTTTCCTTCTAGGTTGTGAGTATGTAATTCTGAAGAAATTGCAGGAAAAGTCAAACAAGAACACAGCCTTTCCTGGTAGAGCTGAGTTCCCCAGGGTACACAATGAGCTATTCCTTTTCCTGAGGATATTGAACCAGTACTTAGAACTTATCAACAGGAAACAGGTCAGGAGCCCTGGAATAGCAGGAAGTTCAAGAAGGATGATGGGCAGATTTTATTTGGGGGATCCAAGAAGACTGTGAACCAAGCACAAGGGTTTAGCAGGTTGTCTCAGGAGCAGTCTTAAAATTCGGGAGTTACTTTCTCTGTAGAGAGATTCTTGTGGTTTCCAAAAGGTGCAAAAAGCAGAAAAATCTTACTTAAATGGTATATGACTTTTGTACAAGGCTCGTTTTATTAAGAGATTTTTTCAGACTCTAGGCGCACCTATTTATTATTCTACTAATTATTTCAATGTGTTTTTAAAAATATATTTAGTACACTTTATTAATACCTCGTGACAAAGCCTGTTCACATTTGTAGGACAGATATTTTTTCTTTCCCTTTAAAAAAAAAAAAACTCCATGAGATGAATCAGTGACCCAATTCATCACTGGTGAACTAGGATATAAAACTGGTTATCTCCGTGCTAACATCTTTAAAAAGCCTTGGTATCCTGGGCAAAAAGCAACCTGCAGGGAAAACTTTTCCACATCGCCATCTGTGTGGAAGCAGAGTTGCTACTGAGGAGACTTTTAGGAGTGTACGTCAACTGCAGTGTAGATAAAATTCTAACTTGTAAATACAGCATCATATACTAGCTGGATAACATCAGCTGGAGGATGTTTGCCTTTTGTTTCACTGTGCTTTTTCTAAGGAGAATTGTAAATGCTTCCTATCCTTTCTCTAAACATAGCTCTGTGACAATACTTTGAAGATTCTTTAAGACAAACAGTCTTTACCACTGAAAATCGCTATTGTTTCTCCTTTATTCCAGGTTATTATATTTAGCGGCCAGCTGCCAGTTGTGATAACCAAACACAGAAGAAAACTTATATGGTTTTGGGGCATCAGCAGAAAACTAGAGAAAATTCCTTTTGTTGATACTTCTACCATTAAGCTCCAGGTCAAAGGTAAATAAAACAAACAAAAAACAAAACCAAAAAATGAGGACATGTTCTTCCCATTCTTCCAAGGCTTTCCCCATTGTAAAAAGACCTTTAAGTATCAGAAATTTTATTTTTATTTAAATGATTTCGACTGCCTCAGTGAATTAGGGTTTTTTACTTTATTTAAATAATGCCTTTATTTTAAGGAGAAAATATGAAAATTAAATGTATCTTGGCTACTTCTTATGAAAAAATGAAGGATTAGAAATTATATTGAATTTAGCAAATATTTAGTGAAAACCTCCTATGTGCCAAGGTGCTATTCTAGGGATGGTGAGTGGGAGAAAGATAATATACAAATAATTAATATTTCCTTCCTGAAGATGATGAGGTATTTACATATCAACAGTCTCTTGAAAATAAGACGGATGTTTCAGGGAGCCCACGTGCCTAGCACAGGGGTTCAGATTGAATATAGAGGAGAATTTTATTTGAAGAGGATTAATTGACTTTAAAACAGATATTCTTTCCAAGTAGTTACTGACAATTTACAGACAAATTTTATTTTCTCAATGGCCCTGCAACATTAGCAGGAAAATAGACTGTTTTGCCCAGCATGCACATAGAGGTTGATATCTAGAAGTGGCTGGTGGCTTACTCCAGATAACAGTAGCAAGCACTGATACAGTATCCAACTCTATAGGACATCATTCACAACAATTTACATATATTTATGATTTAGTCTTCCAACAATTTTAAAAGTAAATCCAATTATTATTTTTTGATGGAGAATTTGGGGCATTGAGAAATACAGTTAAAAGTACTGGTATGTTAATCTGGGGGGTTCAGACATGAGCCCTTCGATTTGTGAGTGGTGGGAATGTACTCAGAGGGAGTCAGGAAGCTCACAGCTTTCCTTCACTGGGTAACCGATGCTGGCAAGTTCTAGGGGTTCACTTCTCCATGGAACTCTGCAGTCCTGACACAGAGAACAGTGACACTGCAGAGAAAAGCCTTTTCCCCTCAATTCCAATTTGGAAATCCATATCTCTTTCCTTTTACTCTGTCAATCCAACATAATGCCTGAAAGCTTAGAAAATGCATAGGAAGATTTGGCAGGCTGCAAGCTTTACATTTATTTATTTATTTAAAAAAATCAGTCAGTTATAACTGGACCACCTCCTCCAATCACATATTGATTTCTGCGTGATATTTATACTGTCTCTGGACAAAAGGAGAGAGAGAGAGAGAGAGAGAGAGAGAGAGAGAGAGAGAGAGAGAGAGAGAGAGAGAGAGAGAGAGAGACTCCTAGTTCTATCTGAAAGAGAGAGAGAGAGAGAGAGAGAGAGAGAGAGAGAGAGAGAGAGAGAGAGAAGAGGAGAGGAGAGGAGATTGAATATAGAGGAGAATTTTATTTGAAGAGGATTAATTGATTTTCAAACATATTCTCTCCAAGTAGTCACTGACAATTTACAGACAAATTTTATTTTCTCAATGGCCCTGAGAGGAGAGGAGAGGAGAGGAGAGGAAAAGAGAGGAGAAGGGAAGGGAAGGGAAGAGAAGGAAGAAAAGAGAAAGAGGGAGGGAGGGAAGGAAATTATGTTCTTGTTTGTTCATAGAGCATCAGTGTCTGGTCCTCTGTAATTCCAATCAATTTATTGGCAATTTGAACAATGTCAACTGAAATCTTCAAATTGTTGAAGACATTTCCAAGTGAAAATATGAAAGTAAGCGTTGATTTCTAGGAAGCTGGTTTCAAAGCCCATACACTGGTTTACTTCTGTATTTGCTCTTAGTCTTTTTGTGGCAGGTTTTTCAATGGCCTGTTTCAAATACCAGCGTTATAGATCTTTTTGAGCAAATTCTTTCAGATAGAGCATCTTAATGAGCACTTCTCACAGATAAAATATTTCCAGTTGTTACAGTTATCTGACAAAAGGACATTGTCTTTGAGGAATCTGCAGAGCTGGTTGGTTGACTGGGGTCTCTTTGTTGGTAACCTGGAAAGGCAAGTCAGCATATCTGAGGTTAGATGGGAGTGTGACAAGGATGCTTTTGAGGTTAACACATGAGAGAGGCCTTTTTGTTTTAATATGGCACCCTCCTGTGGTGGTTTTATCCTCCTCCTTCAGCAGCAGCAGTTTTGTCTCCATAAAAATATGTTAATGTAATTTTAACAGTGTACGAAGAAAAGGAAGCCATGTATACACAAAGATAGGTGGTAGATAGTATATGTCTCCTGACTCTTAATTCTCAAGGTAGTAGGGTACTTGATTCTGCTCACCAGTCTCTCTAGTTCTATCTGAAAAGTTCAATATGATAATTGCTTAATAATTATTACAATCTGTTTCCCTTAGTGCTCTAAACATTAAGTGATACAGAGAAAATGCACTTGATAATTATGTTATATTGCTCATTTAGACACTCATATTTTGGTTTATTTTCTGTAGGATAATGTTTGGAGGGCTGAGAAGAAGATTTAGAAGCTGTGAAACTACCTCTTCATAACATTAGCTTTAATTTCAATCAGGAGCCTGTGAAATTGAAATGCTGATATGTCTCCTGAAGGGAATCCAGTGTGCACAATAAAATTAACCTTTGAATTGCCTCATCTTTCTAGTTATTCTCACAACATTTTCCTCTGAGACTTACAGGTCGGGGGAAGGAGAGGAGCCATCTTGCCAAAGGAAAGGTGCCTGAAGTCCATCCTGAGATATTTCCACCCAGTACGCATAGCCTGCTTTGAGCTTCTGCAAGTTTTTGGTGATAAAAACCTATGAGAGAAGATCTGAACATGAACCAAGAAAAAAATAAACCATGAATAAAACTATCATGAAGTATGAATTCTGACATTTTGCCTAGCTGGAAATAAATGGTAACTTTAGTGCTGAAGAAAAAGAGAGGGGGTTATTTAAAAAAAACAAAATGAAACAAAAAAAGTGGGGATACATCTTATAGATTTTTCTTCTGTTTCTGTATGACCAATGTAGTATTAAAGACAATGGGAAAAAGGAATTTGATATTAAAGTAATTTTAATGAATGGATTCAGAGTCTGACAATAGATGTCAACAAAAAAAAAAAAAAAAAAGGAAGGGGGTAGGTTATACTGACCCCTCATAAGCAGACGTAAAAAGATTTTTTATATCATATGACACGTGGATCACTCTTTCCTAGTATACTTCAATATTACCAATAGTTTAGGAGATTCCAGAAGCAATGTAACTGCAAATATATTTTGTTAAAAAACATTTATAACTTTCATCATCAAATTTACACAGAAAATAATTTTGTATACCCATAATTATAATAGTTCAAGCCTTCCTAGCTTACCATATATCCTTAACACATTGTTTTCTCACTATTCTTGTAGAAATGAGCTTCAACTAATTACTAAATATAGTCAGAATACGTTTTAATGTAGTAAAAGATATGTTGTAATTATGCATTCTGTTTCATATATATTTATGTGTAGAATGATTTTAGAGAAATATCTTGTTCACTTGTTAAAATATTACTGAACTATGTTTAATATCAACTTAACATTTCATTTACCAAATACTTGGTTTTATTAGACCTATTCATTTCATGACATCACCTCAGTTTTTTATACTTCTGGTTTTCCAGATTATTCTATTTCTCTATAGCATGGAGAAATACATTGGAAAATATATGCAATAATCATGTATGTGTATGTTGAAGTGGGCTACATGTCATGGAAGACTGTTTTTCTTGTGGTCTAGTCTTTTCCTTTTCTTTTTCATTAACCAAGGACATAGAACTAATATACTCTCCTTGACTTCTGTAAAAGCAACCTGATTTTTGCTTCTCCCATTAAAAGGAAAATAAAGCATAGTAATTCCTACTTTATATCTTTTAAGTAATTATTTTTATAAATTTATTTTTATAAGTATTTATTTTTATGAATTTTATAAACTATTAAAAATATTAAAGAATTCTATCTTAGGAGAATCTTCTTTCTTTTAATAAGTAACATAGTATTTTCAGAGTGACGTGTAACCATAAAGCTGAATTTACCATTTCTTCTTTGCTGTCTATTTGTAGAAGACTGGAGCCCTCTTTCAAACAAGCCTCTTTGCTGGCTAGCCAACTTTTCCAAATATCAGAGACATAGTAACAACTCTTTCCATTCTGAATCCAGTTGTCGGAACAAGGACTGCAGTTACAGGCTTTGAATAGAAACATTTCACATTATTGTCACCACTGTAAAAATTAGTAGAATATCTCCCCAGTCTAACCCTCTGTCACCTCCAGGAAAACTAAACACTATAACCATGTGCAGCACTTAGCCATTCCCATGTGCAGCACTTAGCAATTCCAGTTTTTCTGATACTGAGAACCGTAAGATTTATATAATACTTTTGACCTACAATAGGTCTCTAAGAGTTGGTTTATTTAAAAGTAATTCGGAGACATTTTTACCCAAATATTTCCACTTCTATAAAAATTTATATGATTTTCTCAGTTTTATCAATCTTTTCCTTTCTTTGAATTTACAATATTTACAATCTTTTCTTGTTCACTTATTATCTCAGGCCTGTTAATCTTACTGCTTAAATTTAACCTGAAGTGTACTGAATAACTAGATGAATTGAATAGTAAGCCTTGAGTTCATGTTCAGATTCTGAGAGTTAAGCAAGAAATATTTCATGTCTAGCAGACAGAACAAACAGTACAACTTCAGGAATGATTTGAAAACATGTAGGGGAAGAAAATGGAAGAAGGATGTAAATGAACAGTATGTTTATTTTAGGACTTCGACATAACTAAAAGGTAAGCATTAGTATTCAATGTTTGAAGGAATTTGTTTTAAGAAAGAATGTATTCACAAAAAGAAGATCAACTGCATAAAGTAGAACAAAGAGCAAAAATTTGAACAAGAGATCTGGCACAGTTTTACAGGAGAAAAGATACTTAAACTTCCAGAACTGTTGTTTAGCTGCATTTTCTTTTTGAAAACTTAGTGTTTTCCCTATACTATTGGAGTAGATAAGAGTAAAAAGCATCTAAATCATGTCCCCCTACTATAAAATTCTGAAGAACAATTTTGAAGAGAATAAAATATATCATTGTTTTTTTCTGAGGAGTTAGTGCATGCATTTGGATTTCTACTGAAAACAACTGATCTTATATCAATTACCCAAACTGAAAGAGTTTTGCATCAAGGTTTGACAATATTTCATCTGAATGTCATGGTTTCTCTTCCATTGCGTAAAGTTCAACAATGCTCTTTCCTGGTGGATGAGTTTTTCTTGCTGCTGCATTGAGATGGTAGATACCTGGAAAACTACAGACAAGAATACTCATTCCTACCAAAATACTGACATCTTATAACCAAGTAATCCTTCAACACAGACTAAAGAAAGCTCTAAATTACTGATAAGTTTTGAGACTTGAATATGCATTATTTTAGATTTTTGAAAAATTTAAAATTTACATTTTTCAAGCATCAAATGTCAAAATTAGCTTGACACACAAAGATTAAGTATACCATGTTTTCTCTCATATGTAGAAATGAACAAAAATGACAAGAAAATAGAAGATGGATTATTGAAGAAGTGGAGGAATAGGGTAAAATGGAACAGAAGGAAGGAAAAGAAAGAATAGTAGGGAGGGTGAATATAATCAAAGCATAATATGTGTACTCATGGAAATGCCACAGTGAAACCCATTAATTACTACACTTACTATGATTAAGTAATTACTATAAAAAGAATCAAATGTTTCAAGGGATGCAGAGCAAAAAGCCATATTGGTATCCATGTTTTGTTTTTTTTTCAAACTACCCAGTTTCACTAAGAGCAGATGAGTTTATCAATTTCTTCTTTATTTTTCCGAAGATATTTTTAATTTGACAAACCAATGAATATAAAATACTCTTCTCCCCTTTATACAAACGGTGACAATCTATTTACATGATATTGTACCTTTTATTACTTTAAATATATATTTTTAAAATTTATTTATTTTAATTAGGTACGTATACATATGAAAACAGAATGCATTTTGATTCATTGTACACAATTGCAGCACAACTTTTCATTTCTTTGTACACGATGTAGCAGCATCGCACTATATGTGCACTCATATATGTACCTAAGGTAAGAACTTATATACTTTGGTTCTAGTTCTATAATGACACATCAAGAACTTTCTGTTACTCTTTCATCATACCTGTAAGATCCCATCATGTGAATGTCCTATATTTTTCTATTGCCTTTTAGGTGATTTGTAATTTTTCTTGTATGGCAAAAAGCATTATTGCATAAAGAATCTTAGTCTTACATCACTTTACATGTGCAAGTGTATTTTTAAGATAAGGTCAAAATTTGTGGACATTTAAATTGTATTAGATATTTCCAAACTACCATCCATATTATGAATTTACACATGTATAGTATAGAAATATGTAGATGTGCAATTATCTTTTTATGTTTGAAGTTAAAGTTCTTTTTACATGCATAAAGTCAGATGTATTTTCCTTTGTATGAAATGTATGATTATATCCTTTGTGATTTTCTCCCTGTTGAGTTTCTAGTCTTTTATTTTTTTATTGTGCTCTGAGAAATAGTTCCAGCAAGCCCCAAATCAGCCTGAGCAGTGTTTTATAAGTTCACAATGGCACTGACCTTCAGAAAAGGCATGAGACATACTGATTAATAGTGTACTTTTATAACCAAGAGTCCAGGAATTAGGGGACCAGATTATACTATCTTGTCAGCATTGTTTATTGATGACAGTATAATATGTGATTTGTCCTTGGTTATAATGAGACCATGAAAGAATTGTGGTGCTGAGCCAGGTTACTTAGCCTCAGCAAAGTTTTGCCTTTGTGATCAGCAAAATATAATAATCCCCAAGTGAGGCTCCATTTTGAGCTCCTTAGGACCAACATACCCTATATACATGTCATTGATTTCAGATCCAGGAGAGAAGCTGTGTCCTCACAGGACACTTTCAGAGTCAGGAAAAGGTGCTACCTCTCCAGGATCCTTCTGATGAGACAGACTTTGGCTAATATATATGTTTACTTTTATGATGTTCTTAAGTTGTGTCCTTACCTTATAATAAACTAGATTTATGAATGCTCTCATTCTGAGTCAGGCAAGTCTCTTTTAGCAACCGACCCTGTTATCTGATACTGTGTGCACAAACATGATGTGGAGGCAGATTTTGTATGATATGAGCTACAATTATGTGTTTCTAGTTTGTATGTTGGGTTTGTGGTAGTTTATGCCACATAGATTCAGTATTTTTGATTAATTTTTAGTAAAAGAGTTTTATATGTGAGATTATACTTCTATATTTTAATTTATATTTTGATGTATGTGGAATTTATTTGATTGTAAATTGTAAGGTATAACTTCAATGTTTCCCCCAGGTATCTACAGAGTTGTCTTAGTCATTTGTTGAATATCTTCCACCCCCATAACTCTTCAGTTGCTGCATTTAAATCACTGTAAATATCTAACAAACTACTCAGATTTAGTTTTGTTTTAATTATATTCAGCTCATCTATTTATTTATTCATATTTCAGCATGTCAGGGCCTTAATTACTTTAACTTTGTAATTTGTTTCAGTATCTGATACTTTAATACTGTATTAGTTTTTTTCCCTTACTATTCTGACTAGCTTACTAAGCCCATTTCTTTTAAAAAAATCACTTTATAAAGTAGCTGCCTGTTCCTATTACAGTAAACACTTCTCTTAACATGCATTGAGTATTTATCTTACTTGGTTGTAATAGAATTTCTTGAACTTGCAGTTTAATGTTTTTAATCAATTTTGGAAAATTTTTATTCAAAAGCCTTATAATAGTACTTTTGTCCAACACTTCCTTTTCCACTTTTGGCTGTACTATAACACATATTCTAGTGTTTCTTGAGTTTTGTGTCTCTCTCTCACTTTTGTATATTTTGCTCTTTTTTTACAACTCCTTTTTTATTCTCTATATTATTTCTGCTTTATTTTCTAATCTATTAATTTGCCCTTCAGCTCAGGGGATATATTAAAATTTTGCAGGGGAAGGGACCAATGGTAGAGCAGATCATTGCTGTTGAAATTGTTAATGTATTATTAAGATATGATTGAACATTTGATACATTTTCATGCATATATTCCTGCAACAGACTATCTTTACAATGGAAATAATGAACTTAACTATCACATAAAAGTTTCATCTTTATAACTCAAATTTTATTTTGAGGCAATGTGAATTCATATGCAGCTACAAAAAAATAATAAAGATTTCAGGTACCCCTGGCCCACTTTCAACCAAAGAGTAACATCTTGCAAAATTATAGGTCAATGACAATACCAGGATATTGAAATCGATATATTCAAGATGCACAGGTTCTCCATCACCATGTATGGCCATCATATTTCCTTTTATAAGTAAGCATACCCATTACCCTCTTGCCCCATCGCTCCCAACACTAATCTATGTTCTAGTTCTATAGTTTTGTCATTTCAGTGATGTCATAAGTGGGATCTTATAGTATGTAACACTTTGTAACTGGCCTTTTCCATTCACAATAATTTCTTGGTGATTCACTGGATTGTTGTCATAAGTAGATAGATAATTCATTTTTTATTGTTGATATGGATTACCACATCTGTTTAACCATTTGCCTATTAAAGAAGATCTGTGTAGTTTTCTGGCTTTGCTCATTTCCAATAAAGCTGCTGTACACCTGCCTGTACAGCTTTTAGTAAATATAAGCTCTCATTTCTCTGAGGGAAATGCTCAGGAGTGCAATTGCTATGTTCTGTTGGGGTAATAAGTTTAGATTTTTAAAAGAAATCACTGTGAGATTTTCCAGAGTGATTGTTCCATTTTACTGAAGTGAGTAAGCCAGCTCTCTTTACTCTCATGAGCACTTGATGTTGTGATTACTTTTTATTTTTAGCTCTCTGAGAGGTGTATAGTGATATCTCACTGTGGCTTTAATTGCTTTTCGTGAATGTTAATCACATTGATCATCTTTTCTTATGCTTACTTAAGTATATATGCTTAAGTCTGTATATCTTCTTTGAAGAGATGTATTTTGATTTGTTTTTTTATTTTCTAGTTGAGTAGTTTGATCTTTCACTGTTGAGTTTGAAAGTTTTTATATACTTTTTATATTCTAGTCCATTATTGGATGTGAAGTTTGCAAGTATTTAGTTCATCTGTAAATGGTTTTTAATAGTGTCTTTTGTAAGGAAAACATTTTCAATGTTGAGGAACATGCAGCTTAACAGTGTTTTCTTTTTATTAATTATTCTTTTGATGTCAATTCCAATATCTCTGCCTACCCTTAGATACTGAAAAAAAATTCTCCATATTTTCTAAGAGTTTTATAGTGTTTGCTTTATAGTTGACACTGTGACACATTTTGAGTTGATTTTTGATATTTTTATAAGATGTGAGACTTAAGACTTTTTTGCCAATGGATATGCAATTTATACATCAGTATTTGTTGAAAATGTTATTCTGCTTCATAGAGTTAATTTTGTATCTATATAAAAAATCAGCCGAGCATATTTGTGTGACACTATTACCAGGTTCTCTTGTATTTTGTTGCTGTATTGTTCAGTAATACACATTGCCCTCATTAATACTGCTATATGATGTTTTAAAATCAGGAAGATTGTTTCCTCCCTCATTATTCTTGCTTTAACTACTCTAGTTCTTTTGATGCTGCATATGAACTTTAGAATCACATTATCTACATCCACAAGAAATCTTGCTCATATCTTGAAAAGAATTGCATTAAACCTGCAACTCAGGAGGCTGAGGCAGGAGGGTTGCAAATTTCAGGCCAGCCTCAGCAATTTAGTAAAGCTCTGACAAACTTAGTGACATTCTGTCTCAAAATAAAAAATAATGACTGGGGATGAGGCTCAGTGATTAAGCACCCTGGATTCACTCTCTAGTACTTCAAATAAATCAAAACAGTAACAACAACCCCTCTGCCCCCCCCAAAAAATAAGGAGGCTCCAGAAAACCATAAAAAAGAATTTGTAATGGTGAACATTCAAATAAGAATTATTGAATATGCAGGAAAATGTCACACTTGAATATTAAAGATATACAATTTATACATCAGTATTTATTGAAATTTTTTTTTTTTTTTGGTTTGTGTGTGTGATTGTTATTTCCCCCAGGGGGAGCAGTAATCTGCATATGAATTTGAGCAAAACTGACATTTTTCCTGTGTTGAGTCTTACAATTCATGAACATGCCCTGTATTTCCACTTAGTTTTTTTATTTCTTTCATCTAGTAGTTTTCAGCATATACATTCTGAACATGTTTTGTTAAGCATTTCATTGTTTAGAGTAAATACAATTAGTACTACATTTTTAATTTTGATGTTCATGTTCATTACTAAAGTATAAATATAAAATTGATTTTTGTGTATTTACTTTGTATTCTGACTTTGCTAAATGAATTTGTTAGTTCTGAGTAGAAGAGCTGTGCCAGCGCCATTTACTCTGTAGAGATAGTTTAATAGAGAGCTACAGAATTAGCTTCAAATAAGCTCATGACATATTAATAATTATTAACTGGCAGTCATTAAGTGCCTATGTTGTTAAATAGGAGAGAGAATGGCAATCTCTTAGTAAATTAATTAGTTAATTAATTGGTAAATTACTAATTAATTGGCAATCATTAGTAAATTAAAAATAATAAACGATACATGTCAGCCAAATCTAAAGGAGTAAAACTCAGATCTTCTAGAGAAAAATAGGGGAAAAGGAAGAAAGTGAATAGAACTGTAAAATGATTTCTATTTTTTAACAAGAAAAAGGAGGTAAACAAGATCAAAAAAGGACTATCTGATAAAGATAGGCTGATCTTACTTGTAATAAATGAAGTGGCCAAACTCTACTCTTCCTAGCTGCCATTTAGGTTCATGAATTATTAGAAAAATGAAAATAAAGTAAATATTAATTAAGATTGGCCCACTTAAGATCTAGTTAACTCTGCCTTTTGGGGAAACAGGACACAATTTGGCTGTGCTCCTAATAGTGAATATTATAATGAAGGGGAAGATTATAATTTGTAAAATAAAGCAATTTGCATCATCATTACTTTGCCCATCTCCCCCTTACTGGCCAAGGCAGGACACACAATAGGACATTAAATCACATATTTCACATTCTGATTTGTTTTACTCACCAACATTGCTGCTAAAAAGAAAATATTGGAAATCAATAACCAGGAACTAGAGAAAGCAGGAGTTCATGCCCTGCTTCTCTGTGGATCAAGAAACTCTGGCTCAGCTGATTGGATTGTTTTTTCTCTTATCAAAGTGTGGGCCTAACCAGAGTGGGGGAATAGGACAATGGTGTTCTTTATTTTATCTTGTTAGCTATTTGGCAAACTTAGTAAAATGCAATAATTTAATTTTTAGGAACTTGAAATATAAGATGCTTTTTTTTAGATTAGCTGTATTTTAGAAGCGATTGTTGCTCTGTTTATTACTCTCTGATTAGCTTGTACTATACAAAACTATTAAAACTGGAGAAAGGGAAATGAGACTTCTCTTTTTTATCCTAAATGGGAAGCAAAATACTTCACTTTTATTTGAGGTTGGAATTCATTTCCAACAAGTAAGGTTAACATTGTAATTACCTGGGGAAGCATAACAAAATACTTCTAAAACACCCCAAATAAAAATATGTGCTGTACAATGTACATTAAATCTAGCTAAGAATATATGAGAAGACCCAGGAAAATCATAAGGTTGATAACAACAAAAAATAAATGAAAGCTACTACATTTGGACAAAATTCAAAGGAAAAAGTATTACATCTGTGTAATACTTATTTACAGCTATAAGATAAAACAAAAAATCTTTTACTTGTAAGAATTTTCCAGAAATTACTGCTAGTCTTAAACATATTAGAGTCTAGCTAGTGTCTCATTATTTTTATCAAAGTAACTTTATTTTTTTTCAAACAATTTTTGTCTAAAGATATAAAGGAAAATTGGCATATCCTACATTCATAGGATTAAAATATTTTTAAAAAACACAAGCAAGTATAACTGACATAGCTTGTTATCATCATCATTATCATCATCTATCATACTTATATACTCTATTGTTATTTTGTGTAAATTCAAGAAAATATTCTTTTTAAATCAAATTATAGCATAATATACAGTATTTTGAATGTTGCCCTTTTTTTAACCTAATAGTGTACCATGGAGATATTTCTATAGCAGTGCATAAAAAGATTGCTTCTCTTTCTCTCTCCCTCCCCTTCACGGTACTCTATTGTATAGATGAAATATTAGTTATTTAAATGGTCTCTTATTGATGTACCATTTGGATTTTTCCAGTTTTTAAAACTTCCTACTGCTGTGTGTACAAGTTTATCTATAAGATAAATTTATAATGTGGTATTACTAGGACAAAATTAATTAGTATCATTTACAATAACTAACAATTCTTAGAAATATGATTGTCATAGTTTATCTAAACACATCTCATGCACTAGACAGAGAATAAGACAAAATTATATATATACTGACATCAAGTATTATTAAAGACATTTAAAACATCCAATTTACTTTTATAGACACATATTATATGATTTTTTTATCATCTGATTGTTGTAGTTGGACACTCTAGATTTTATTTTTATATATAACCAAATTTTATATTCCATTCACTTGACAATATTGCTATAAGATGTTATCTATTCAGTTAATTTTGTTCTTAATCAGATACAGCTTTTTAAATTTTTAAGTTTCTTTTATTCCCTTAATATTTATAAAAGAAACATTGAAATTTATTTTATAGAATTAATATTTAAACTACATCTGCAATGAGTTCAATATGGATTTTTGTGTTGTAAAGTTAGAAAAGAGGTTGGAACTATTTCATTAAACATCCCAAGTTTTGAAGGGGACCAAATTATATTCTATGCTTGTATGGTTATGTCAAAATGTACTACAATATTAAGTATAACTATAATAAACTAATAAAAAATAATAAAAAAGGTTCTCAGTTTTTACTGAAGAATATCAAGATGTTTACTGACTTACTATTAGTTCTATTTAAATGAATTTTTCTAGTGTGTTTGATAAACAGATATTTAACATATGAGCATCTTAATAGATGGACTAGAATTTACTTAAAATATTGAAAACAAAACAGAAGGAGGGTAGATGGAGAAGGGAAGCTTTCTGGAATTTCTAACATTTGTGTTGGGCTGTGTTATTTCATCTGAGGAGATACACAGGGTAACAAGAATGATTTGAGTTTTAAAATAGTTCTCTAAGAATCATTAGAAAATTCATCTTCTAGCACTATGTGAGCAAGTTCAAGCTTGTCAAAGAAAATCTAACACTTTCCTTTAGCCTTCTTAGAGCTCATTGTACTTCCTGTTCAGCAGATGCCTCTGAGATAGAGAAATGATTTGCCAAGGTCATCACAAAAATTATCCAAATATAACCTCCATCACTATCTTTCTAAGCATATTTTTTCAGTGCTAGCAGAAGCCATATTAGAGGTTCTTAGTTTTTTTTTATGGATTTGGAAACTCCATAATTGTTCTATTTTATAAAAATTTCATGTGCTAGACATGGAAACATTTCTCTAATATGAATAAAAGGAATAAACCAGTGTGCTTAAGTATGGCTCAAATATAGCTCTTAGCTTTGCTTTAAACATTTGAAATTGTACCTTGCTTAATGTGCAGTGAAACACATTAAAATAATCTGAAAAAGTCATTTGGAATAACTGTATATTAGAAGAGTATATCTGAAATCTTTCAATCCTTTGGCATGCTAATGTGACTCACAAATAGAATCAGAATAATAGTAATGAGAGGGAGATTGTAGCTCAGTAGTAGAGTGTGCCTAGTGTATGTACAAGACCCTGGGCTTGATCCCTTGCACCATGAAATAAATAAAAGAAAGAAAGATGAAAGAAAAAAAGAAAGAAACAAAGAGTAAGAAACTATTCTCATTGTTTTTTTCTCAAGGAAATATATAAGATTAGATTTGAGTTAAATAATATGTAAGCCATCATTGATGTTATCAGTAATATCCAAGTGCACATAGATACATAATAAATAATTATCCTATAATTTAAATCAGAAAACCTTTATTTATATCATTTAGACACATTCAAATAGTTTTTAACTGGTTTTTCATTCACTTGGAAATCATGAAGTTTTTATGTAATGACATACATATAATTATATGAACGTGTAATTTATAACTTATATATGTTAATAGATTTTTTAAAAATATTCTTTTGTACTTACATTTGATGCCCAAGAAAATGGATGTTGTTAACAAGCCTATGCAGAAAATCCATGAAATCGCCATCACAACACAGTATGTTCCTAAACATGAAATTGGGACAATGAAATTGAATTAGAGAAAGTACCAGCAAGGGATGGGTCAGAGATAAGATGAGGCTGAGCAAAAGAAGGAATTTATACTGGTGCATTCTCACTGGAAAATTATGGAGGCCTGGAATTTGTAATTATGTGTAATAGGAAAAAGAAAGCCTTTTTAAAAACTTTTTGAAATGAAAGTGATAATTTGGAATGCATCTGATTTGGAAAATGTCAAATAGATTTAATAGTACACCTCTCGGTCTTTATGCATAGTATCACAACCTTACTAATTAATTACATGTTTTATTTTTCAACAGTCTTTAGGAATTGTCACAAGCCAGGGAGCTGCCTTGAATTTTTGAGAGCAAGAATGCAGTTGTATCTCCCATACCTCTTTTAAGTATCACTTAAATATGACTGATTAAAATATATTTCTTTATAAGTTATATAATTTTGGATGAAGAATAAATTTTTCCAGCTAATTTTATAATTCTTAGGAAGGAAAATTTAAGAATGTGTGATTTATTATATTAACACTACTCAAAGAAAAATAAATAAAATTTATCTTTAGATAGTGTGGTAGGGTTCCTTATCCTTGGTACCTGTAAATAGTATTTTATGTGGCAATAGACACTTTGAAGATGTTACTAAATTAAGGATTTGGAATGGGAGGTTTACACTGGCTTATTTGGATTCTTATAAGCAAGAATCAGATGATTAGAGACACAAAATGTGATGAAATGATAGAAGCAAAGAAACGTTAAGGTGTTATGCTATTGGATTTGCAGATGAAAGAAGAGAGCTTAGAGCCAAAGAAAGCAATAAATGCAAGTCTAGAAACTAGAAATGACAAGGGGATAGATTCTCCTGTATAACCCTACCAACATCTTGGTTTTGGCACAGTAAAATCCATTTCAAATTTTGATCTCTAAAATTTTAAAATGATAAATTTATGTTGCTAAATTTATGATGACTTGTTGCATCAACAGAAACACACTAATGCAAATATTAAATAAGAAGACATAACTGACTACTATAGCAGGCAGCTCCAGGATGATATTTTTTCACTTTTCCCATTTTTTATTTCTTAGTATTTATCAAATAATTTAGAGAGTGTTTGATACAAGAATTAAAATGATATAATTTATTTTACTTATTTTCTAAATCTTGAAATGCATCTTTCTTTCTTTCTTTCTTAAGAGAAAAGGAGACATATTTGTTAAGTCTCTCATTCTTTTCTTTTTTCACCTTTATTTACTCCACTTCATTTCATTTAGTATGTCAGGCATATGAAAATATTCTAAGTAGATTATCTCAGATTAGAAATAAATAAATCTTAGACTCATCATAGAACAAGAAACAAAGCAGAAACTCAAGTCTTACCCTAAAAAATTAGAACTCATTACCTGAAAGTTTGGTGGAAGTCAGACATTTCTGAGAAGTTTCTGATGTTGGATTATCCCACTGAAGAGAGGTGTATATTTCTTCTTCGTGCATGGCTGAGAGGCTTTGATAGGTAAAGCAGCCAGTCCATGCAGGAGGCTGATACAAACAGCTCCATTTGTGGTTAGGAGCAAGTTGGTGAATGAAGTGAAACTGGCTACTTTTTTCGCAGTAGTGGGAAAATATGTTTGGGTTTAAGGAACAGAACTGATGCATTTTCATTTGAAAGTGGAAGTTTTTGAAGTGTAATTGGTAAAGAAGGAAGTGAGATCGTATTGAACTTGATATGGCCAATGGTAGAACATGGTTCTGCTCTGGTTTCCAAAGTGTCACAAATACAGAAGGTGATGGCCCTGGGTTAGTTTAGAAAGGATATATGTGCAAACAATGTCCTTCTATTTGGCACAAGATATGAAGCAGAGAGATGGCTTAGACAATGGAGATACAAGGAAGATCACAATGGGCAAACCAGGATGTAGATCATCACTATGTGTCCTTAGGAAAGTTAGGAAGGGATTTCATTCCTAAAATAAATTTACATGCTATATGTTAATTTGGGTAATACTAACAGCTGTGATAAGTAAACCTCAAATATCGGTTAACACTATAAATTTTTTTTTTCTCACAAAACACCTTAGCTCCAGTAATCTTGAATGGTGGACAGCTTTTCTCCCAACGGGACCTGGATTTCTGGCACATTGTGAGACATTGATCCTCTACTTCTATCCACTGGAAAGGAAAAAGAGAAAGTGGTAGATTCACACTTCTTGAAAGCCAAAACCTAGAATTAAAATGTATCACAGCCACATCTACCAAGGGCATATCCATATATGGATATAAAGGTTAGGTTTGACAAGTATATATATATATATATATATATATATATATATATATATATATATATATATTTTTTTTTTTTTTTTTTTTTTTTTTGCCTAGACAGCAAGCTTTCAATAGTAATTTCACTTTAGAAGGGAGGCACAAATTATTTAGTGCACAGATGGCCATTTGTGTTAATCCTGTGACTAGGGCATCAGTATTGAGAAATTCATTCCTTTAATCATTATTCATTTTTTAGCCACTTGTTCTTATGGCCAAAGGTCATGCCTTAGTAACTTCAGTGTTTCACTGTGTCACTGTTGTTTCAGTGTCTCACTAGATCGGTTGTTGCTCTCATAATAGGCTCCCAGAAGCAAACAAACAGCACATGTAAGGGATCAGGTAAGGGAATTCACTAAAGACTAAAGTTTTTGCAAAGGTTAAGAGAAGAAAAGCAGGATGGTGAGATACACACTGGGAAGCTGTTATCAGTCCTAGGCTTATGGAGGGTGTTTATTGGAACTTTGTGGTTTCCTTCTTTACCAATTACACTTCATATAGAACAAACAGACTTTGCTAAACCAAGGCCCTGAAGGGAGAGAGTCAGTGGAATCAATATTCAACTTTTGATCATTGCCAGTGCCTCCCATTGGCTGGGGTAACTGGAAGCCAGAGGCCAAGCTTGTCTAGGTAATATGTTCATTTTTTGAGTTCAGCTTCCCAAGACACATGATGGGGCTGAGAGGGTCTCCACGGACAAATGAAAAAAATCCAGCACATTCTCTAAACATTTCATGCAATGTTTTTGTGACCTGAGATGCTAATCTGAATAAACCAGGTGACTAAAATCTATGTAACCTTTAAAATGTCCCAAGTTCTGTTTAGAGGAGAAAAAGAGGAAGAAGCCATAATCATACCAAATGTGAACTGACATGAATGACATGAACGAAGGTCCTATTAGCTATTATTCATTTCCAGTTTCTCTTCAGATTTTATTAGCACTAAGCATTGAGTTCAGAAAGACCTGATTTTATCAAATACACTGTATTTTTTGATAAATTTCTTTGGGAGGGTCATTGGTTTTCTCCAGTAAAAAATTAATATGCTTCTCATATTATATTTGATTATTTTAATCATATTTCCCATTATTTGCTGTTCATTGTGTATTGTACTATTTTAAATATCTTTCACATGAATTATTTTGATTCTTACAGTAGATCCATGAAATAGGTACTACTATTAGTACAGTGTAGCTTAATTGTAAATTAAAGCACAGTGAAGTCAAATTTTCTGAAATTCACTTAGTAAGTTTCACATTTAGTGGCCTGATCATAGCATAAGTTTTATTAATGTCTGTGTTAAGCTGTATAAGACGATTTAGCTGTGAGTACCAGAAAAAAATAGAATCTTTGTAGGCATAATTCAATTAGTTTACATATTTTATTTGTGTTTTAGGTATAAACTAAGATATCATTCTTCTAAATTTGAATGTGCTATAACTGTGTATAAATATATGCTTTTCCATATTGGAAATAAGAAACAGTAAAGTTCAGAGATATGGCTAATTTGGGAGAAATTTTCTGAATTATTATTTCCAATTTGTTTTATCTAAATAAACAATTAAAAATAATTTACCACATCTTCATCAGATAGAGAACTAATCTCAAGGATATATAAAGGACTAAAAAATATTAATACCAAAAACCCCCAAATAACCCAATAAATAAATGGGCCAAGGAACTGAACGGACACTTCCCAGAAGATGATATACAATCAATAAATATATAAAAAATGTTCAACTTCTCTAGCAATTAGAGAAATACAAATCAAAATTACTCTAAGATGTCATCTCACTCCAGTCAGAAGGGCAGCTATTAAGAATATGAACAACAATAAGTGTTGGCAAGGATGTGGGGAAAAAGGCACACTCATACTTTGCTGGTGGGACTGAAAATTGGTGCAGCCAATATGGAAAGCAGTATGGAGATTCCTTGGAAAACTGGGACTGGAACCACCATTTGACCCAGCTATCCCTCTCCTTAGTCTATACCCAAAGGACTTAAAAACAGCATACTGAGGGACACATCCACATCAATGTTTATAGCAGCACAATTCACAATAGCTAAACTGTGGAACCAACCTAGATGCCCTTCAGTAGATGAATGGATGAAGAAAATTTGGCATATATACACAATGGACTATTACTCAGCAATAAAAGAGAATAAAATTATGGCATTTGCAGGTAAATGAATGGAGTTGGAAAATATAATGCTAAGTGAAGTTAGCCAATCCCAAAAAACCAAATGCTGAATGTTTTCTCTGATATGAAGATGTTGATCCATGATGGGGATGGCGGGGGTGGGGGGGCATGAGAGGAATAGATGAACTCTAGATAGGGCAAAGGGGAGGGAGAGGTAGGGAGGGGGAATGGGGTAGGAAAGGCAGTAGAATGAGATGGATATCATTACCCTAATTACATATATGAAGACACGAATGGTGTGACTCTACATTGTGTACAACACAGAGATATAAAAAATTCTGCTAAATATGTGTAATATGAATTGATATGCACTCTGCTGTCATATACAACAAATTAGAATAAATTAAAAAAAGAGAAAACAGAAAAAAATTAAAAACAAGACACATGAGGTGTTCAACAAACTCCACTCAAAAACCAAACCAGACAAACAAGCAACAATAATAAAACACACACACACACATGCACACACAAAGAAAAAAAAAAAACAGGTTAAAGTAAAATAAGGAAGAAAGGAAAGAAAATAATACCCCACTCTACCAAATCCAATATCTCTAGACATTTGAAATGACAAACAGAATCTGGACAATTTGTGATATTTTTCTTCAGTTTCCTAACACATTCTTGTTTATTGACAGGACAGTAACATAAAGATTTGAGAATGCTTGGGAGTTAATGCATGAAGCTATAAATATAACCCATATTTATTAAGTAAGTATTGCATGCTTAAAACTCTGACCATTACTTTATATCATTATACTAACTAATCCACACAATTACCTTCTGGATAAGAAAATAACATTGAACCCATTTCATAGATAGAAAACCGAGTTGTAAAGAGACTAAATTACTTACCCAAAGCCACATAAGCTTTAAAGCAATGTTTTTTGGAATGTATTAAATACTATCCATATCAGAATCATGTAGAGGTGTTTGTTTAAAACAGGGCTGTCTCCTCAGCCTTCAAACCAAGAACCATCAGTATTTGTGATGTAATATCTCCATGTTTTAACAAACTCATTTGGAAGGTGGAGAATTATGTTCATAAATTGTATGCCCACTAGTTAGAGAAAGGAAACTGTGGGAAAGAAGGGCAATTTTTTCTTGTTATCCTGTTAAATGGTACCTGACCACATACTCCATAAATACTTCCTGAGTTATTCAGCAAAAACCAAACATAGGCCTCTTATGGAGGGGGGGGAATAGATAAAACACTTTCACGTGTTTCTTCTGCCTTCTAATCTCTGGGCCTTGTTAAGAAGCATTTCCTCATTTATGAACACCAGGGGATTTTGTGTCAACTTTGTTTTTTTGCATTGAGTCTGATCAGGAGTGGACTTAAAATAGTAACGGTATTTGTACACTTGTTGTACTGATTAAAGAGTTTTCTGAATATCTATGTCACATAATGCAAAGCATACAGTTTCTTGTGAACTCTATTAAGTGAGATCCAGACTTCCCTGTTCACTGTATTTGGTACTAATTATAGAACAGTGAACAGGGAAGTCATGGTCTCTGCTTCATAGAGTTTCTGATATAGTTAACACTATTAAGCTCATCTTAGGTTGTAGAATGGTGAGGTATATTAGCTGGGTAATATCTCATTTTAAATATGAAAAAATGGAAATTAAGGAGGTTGCATGACTAGTTCATGGCTATACTTTAGTTAAGGGACCACATTATCTAAATTTTCTCCTTATTCCACATTTAGTATTTCTAATACCTTATGCTGTATTTCTAACCTAGATATTTTGTACAGCTTAAGTCAACTAAGAGCTAATTTTTCTTGTCCAAATTTCAATTAATATGTGTGTATCTGAAGATGCAGTGAGTCATGGTATGTTCAGATAATTAAGAATGCAATACAGGAAGAGAAAATTAGTGGAAAATAGAGCAACTGATATGCAGATGATCAACTCACATGTTGGCTTCTGGACATGCAAAGAAGGGACTAGGCAAGTGGTGTTGGAAGTAAAAATAATATAAAAATGACTCCAAGGGGAAGAAAAGGAGAAATGAGCAATTTTGTGGCTATAGATTCTTCATCCAAATCTTTTATTATACAACCACCACTTCTCTGATATCTGTCCATCATTTTACATTAAAGCAGTTGTTCCACCTTTGCCAAGCCAGCCTTCTTCTCACACATTAAATAATGTCTGTCCTTACAGAAGGCAGGGCGGATTTTCCCATTGTGAAAATAAGCACAATTCATGTTTTCTGTTTCATCTCCAGAAAGATCAAGCCTGTGAATAAAAAAGGGTAGAGTGCATGCCTTTGAAAAATGAATAAATAATCAAGAGTCAAACCCTGGGTGCAAAACACTGTTGCACAAACTGGAGACGACAGGAAAAATGTAAAAACAAAAGCAGCAGCAGCAACAAAGCCCCCAACATTATCACCATTGAGAAACTTCACCTCTGCTTGAGAATACAAGGTATGTACATTTGAAAAGCCCAGTAGAAATTTTATAATGCATAAGATAAAGAAGAAGTGAACACTAACTATAATGGCAGTGCAGAGAAACGATGGGTATGGTTCTGATATGATGAGTAAAGGCTTTACCTATCAGATCAGTACTGAAGGAAGGCTAGGATTCAGATAAGCAGGGAGGACATGGGAGATCCTAGAGTGCAAGCTGCACAAGATGGGAATAGGCTCAGGGAAAAGAAAGTTGATTGAATATTTTTGAACTGAGGACTTAGTTATTGAGTAATAGATCTACAAGAGCACACTGCATTGTATTTGCCCTTTAACTTGTCTATACCCCTTGCTAGACTGCTTATTATGAGGAGATGAGGAATATATATTTACTAGTTTATTTGCCAAATATCTATGGATGTGTCAGGTGTCAAAGTTGTTCAAGATACTGAGGATAGAGTGGTAAATAAAAACAAAGACCCTCTCTTCTCTTGGGCTCTTATATGACACAATGGAACATTGGTAAAAAGCCTACAAACAGGTAGACAAGAAAATTGGACAGTGACAAGAATTATAAAGATACACAACAATGAAGGTATGATGGACTGTGTGGACATGGGTTGGAGGGAGACTAAATTAGTTCAGGTAATTAGAATTGATTTCACCAAACAAGTTATGCTGATTGTCGACTCAAAAGGGGTACCCAAACCTGAACTTGTGGAGGAAGAGCATTCTAGAAGAAAAACCAGCAGATACAATGGCCTTCAGTCATTTCCTCAAAGAAATCAAACTAACAAAACAAAAAAAACCTAAAACAAAACCAAGTTTGACTTGTTGGAAGAATAGAGAGAATGCTACTTTGCCCATGAAATTGTGACTGAGGCAGCCAGTGACAGGAGATAAAACCCAAGGTCTAGAAGAGGCTTGTTGTAGTTATGATGTTCTGGTCTCCTTCCCAAAGTAAAGACTTAATAAATATATGTTAAAACTTGATTAATAATTTAAATAATGATCAGATTGCAAAAGCTTTTGTTATCAGTTTAAATTTGAATTGGAGAGAGACTTCAATATGTATACACAGGATGAACAAAATGTGCTGAAATTAGACATTGGAGAACCAAGATGTTCACTCATCTTTCAATGTAATTAGGCCATTTGCCTGGATTTTCTGTGGAAGGATGGCACCTCATTACATGAACATGAGAATTGCTTGTGACCCACAGTGTACCTGATTCTTGGAGGCTCCTAGGATACAGACTAAGCGAAATGACACTGAAAATCAACAGAATCATCAAGTTAATAACTGTCAACTATAAAATAATGAGGGTGATTATTTGGGTCTAAAAATATGTGAAGAGAATCAGATCAAGCTTAACACACACACACACACTGTTCCAAAGGTAGAGTCAGACAGAAATAAATGAGGAAAATACTGAGAATACAGGTGAACTATGACTTAGATAAAAATAGAATGAGAGGGAAGGAAAAATAGAATTGTCTTATTATCAGTGTTCTTTGGTTAAGAGTAAGTAGGTTATCAATGACTCAGCTGAATTCTAGGTACTAAGAATGAGAAAACTCATAGTAGGGTATAGAGACATATCTCAGTTTTCAATAACTTGTATTCAAGAGGAAATGGTTTCCCAGAATGAATGTTTCTAGTAGTGCCTTCTGTTCAAGTGTCTAGTGACTTACATATTTTTGGAGAATATGGAACCATCTTCCCACATCCACACCTTGTTAGAATTCTGATTGGATAATCCAACCCAACGAATTAAAACGGTCCTAGTTTTGATGTACTCCTATTGTAAACACAAATAAATATAAAATGTTCAGAATATGTCCACAACTCTTCATAATAACAGAGACAAAGCTTAATAATAAGACCTTGCACAAAATGTTAGATTATATGTCTGTGTTAGTATGAATGGATTCTATTTAGCATTTAGAATTGTACCAAATTGAGTTGTTTCATAATATGAAAAAACTTCTAGGACATAGGAAAACTAGTCACTGAATAGTGATGTTCTAGTCTTCCTATGTCTTTATAATCTATGGTTATATTTTCCATCAATTGAAGATTGGAGTTCCAAATGGACTAGAACATATGATTCAAATGTGAAGAATGGCAAACAGCTAGAGGAAGAACACAAAAATAAATGCATTGTTGATGAGATTTTTAGTACGTAGAATTCAACTCTACCTGCTTTGGTTTTACCACTTATCATACATAAAGAATTTTAATTTGTTTTAGTTGGCTGGGAGAATCAAATGTTTATGACATCTTTCTAAAAGGGATTTATAAATTGCATGCATCAAACCTTTCCTGATTTACTTTTCTCTACTCAATAATTTTTACTATCATTCTATATACTGAATATATTTGTTTTATTCACTTTCTATTGTTCCAACTAGAATACATACTCCTGGAGATTAGGGATATTTTTGTCTCTTTTTAAAAAATTCATGGGTCAAGGTTCTGGAACAGTTCCAGTATATATTTGTTGAACCAATGGATGAATGGGCAGTCAATCAATTGAACCAAATTAAAAGGTGAATACTCTCATGCCTCTCAGAATATCAGGTGGGAATTCATTTTTGGAAAAAAGAAAGTAATTTGAGTTTCTTGAAAGATATGTGACTCATTTTGGCATTCCATGGAGATATTGTGTAAATTTCCCTTCTTATTGTTTATTTCTGAAAGTATGAGCCATCCATAAACTTTCTGCTGATACCTGTTTTTTTTTTTCTTTAAAATATATCCACAGTAGCTGCTTCACTATAGGACCTGATGGGTAATTCTACCTCAAATTCAGTATTTCTTTTTTCTCATAAGTTACTTCTTTTAGGTATAAATATTCACCCTCACATCACCCTAGAGTAGTAAGATTCAGTACACAGATATCTCCAATTAATCTCTTTAGAAGTTGAGATTTGGGGGCATTCTCCTATTTTGCCTGAATGGAAGTAAAAGTTTATTTAGTTGATTATATTCTCTGTGAGTCTGAACAGTAAGTAGATGGTGCAACAAGTTAGAGTAACAGGGAACACTAGTGGTGGGGAACATCCCTGGCTGACTTCTAGTTAGATCCACTGTGCACTTTAGTCCTCAGGAAGGTACAAGTCAATTTCACTGACCAACTATAGTGATTCTGAGGAACATGACTAAATTGAATATTTGAACTCTGTAACTTTTACTGAGATTGACAAGTTTCTTTGATTATTACAAACATGAGAAAATGTTAAAAAGAAAGAAACAGGTCATATATTACAGTTTTTTCCCCTTTATGCTTCCAACATACTTAACATCAGAATTTTCTTACCAGAATGTTCTGGCTGGCAATCTTCACAAGAGTTGCATTCATATCCATGCAGTACTGTTTACTCTCTTCCCACGTCAAGTTTTGCCTGAAGAATCCATAGCAGCTATTTCCGTAATACCTCCATTTTGTGTCACAAGGGCTGCATTTATGGTCTGAAGGAGAAACCAAGTATAGGGACCTCATCATTCTACATGTCGCTTACATATTCCCCATGTTCATTGTTTACTGTCTATCTCATGACTCCCTTTGGTTACCATCACAGATATGTTCTAGGAGTTGGGGAGAGGAAGAGGTTTTCAAATCATACTTACAGAAACTGCCCTTTTGCTTTTGTTCCAATTGTTTTATTAAATTTTGACAGAAGTTCTTTGCTAATTGTTGTAGAGTTCCAGAGAGATTTTCTTTTTCAGCTTGTAGGTAATTTTGCTGTGTGACAGCTAGATTTAAAAAAAATTACATAAAATTATAATTTGTAGTCAGGATCATAAAGGTGATGCAAGGATCTTTCCATTAATTTCCACTTCTATAGAATGACCAGTATATGAAGAGATTATTTGATACATATGAATATATGAAAAAGGATAAGAGTAAAGGAGAATATAAAGAACAAAGTAAGAAATATGCAAAAGATATGTCAGTGCTATCCAGAAGAATAAGTTAATTATTTGAAGGAGATAGTCACAAAGAAGAAAATCCCATGATCAAATAATAAGCCAAAGCAGTTGTCTGACATTTCCTTGAATACAAATTTCAGAGCAGACATCATAGAGGTGAGTGACCCCATTTATTTTCTGTTCTTCATGTAATACCAAAATATTAACTTATTTAAGGATGTATATTTATTTATTATTATGCTTAAAATAACTGTGGGTATTAACATAGATAAAACATGATAAATGAAAACTTTTAAAACCACTTATAAAAATAAATATACAAACAAGTAATAACTACACAACCTACAATGTGACATTGTAGGGCCATTAGATTTACAGGAAGAGAAAGCCAATTATTTCAGTAAGTGAAATAGCAAGGAAGACATTTCAGGAAGGGGGAATAGATAGAACAAACTTTCAAACAGGGAGAATTCAGATTTATTTATGAAATTAAGAAAATTCTGGGTTGGCTGGGTCTTAGGATATGTATGATAGGAAAGCTGAAAGTTTCAAAAGATAGTTTGGATCCACACTAAGGAAGATCTTAAGGACCAGTTTTGAATTCTGAAAGTAATTATGATTAATAGAAGAATTTTAAAAAGTAATTTTAATCAGAAGTAAAAGTCAAAGTTCTCCTTCATTTGGAATATAGTGGCAGCTACGTATAGGCAGATAGGAGTGTAACAAATAGACAATAGTGACAAGAAGTTGAGCAGCATAAACCAGAACCCTTAGGTATTGCCTTTCTCAGATCAGATCTTTGGCAAAATTCAATACTTACACATGATCCCCAAAGCCACCAGCCCAACAACCATCCCCACGGACAAGATCATCAGAACCAAAGCCATCACACGCCACCAAGGAGAGGAAGTGGGGTCAGCTGTAGGCAAACAACAAAGACATCAGGGAGCAGATGGTCCTTCCACCCCCACATGCCTTCTCAGGATTTTCCAGTCTCACAAAGGGCCAAGACAGAACTTGCCTTTGTTCCTTTCGTGATAATGGATAATAAGCACAACCCACTCCACACCACACATCCATCTGCATTCCCAATGGATTCTCTCTTTCTAAGCCAAAACATATCTGGCTGTTAAGATCTCATGTAGTTTGTCTTTTTGTTGTTGTTGTTGTTGTTGTTGTGTGTGCCACCCACATAAATAGTTACTTTAATAAGCAACAACCATACTGACATTCAGAAAATGGAATTTTCAAACATTACGTTTCTTTATCTCCTTGGTTTCTGTGCCTTCCAGTACTAAATTCTAGAGCCTTAAAATAATGTTCCCTGCTTGTATCTTTGCTGTTTATATTCTAAATATGTCCATATAAGCCTTTGTAGACATTATTCAAACACCTCAGAGAAAGAACATCATTCAGGAAAAGATGAAGTACAACTATACATACTATCACAGGTAGCAAAGAGAAAATAGGATTGACCTGTTTCACTAATTAATTTCCTTGTGGAGGGCTCCCTACATTCTTACCTGAGGAGAGAGGTGGCTTTCTAGATTTAATATTCAAAGTGATGTAGCCGTCTTCATCCTGCATTGTTG
The DNA here is from genome assembly GCF_047511675.1 of Marmota flaviventris. Lineage (NCBI taxonomy): Eukaryota > Metazoa > Chordata > Mammalia > Rodentia > Sciuridae > Marmota > Marmota flaviventris. The sequence continues at coordinate 99,702,860 of NC_092500.1, forward strand.
CCCCTGGACTGCAAGTGAGCTCAGAGTTTCAATGACTTTGTGAAATGCAGCGTTCCCTTTTTTTACAATCCCAGAGTCTGCAGGCTGTGATCCTCCTCTCCTTGGTCGGGTAGAACCATGTGAGTTGGGACACATGGTTTTTGTTTTGGTTTGGTTTGTTTTCCAGGAAGCCCTTTCATGGCTGTTCTGAGATACATGGACCTTGAACATAAAAACACAAAAAATAATAACAACTGTGGTAAAGGAGTAGATGTAGTATTTGTTTCCTGTTTCCTTATCTTCAATCCTGAATGAAGAGAGATTCCCTCATGTGTATCCTTTCAAAGAACAAAAGTTTATGTTTCATCTTAACCCTATGAAACCTTAAATCATATTGCTTAAATGAACCAATTTTTGATGAAAATTCATAGGTAAAAATATCCCCAGATATATAGTCTATCCCACTGTGAGAAGCAAGTCTAATATTATTTGAAATTATATGGAGCTAAATTAGATGTTCATAGTCTTATGTTGGAAGGAAGCCTGACTAATTATGACTAGAATTCATCTAAATTCTTGCATCTTTTATAAATAGGTTTTTCAAAAATTTGAGGACTCTGTAGGCCTCATATTACTTAGATTTAGACATTGAAGGAAAATAACAGTGAAATAACACAAAGTTAGTGACTTGATATAATTCCCTTTACTAATGTTTATACTTTAAAGTGAATTTCCTGGAATAAAAATAATCTGAATTCAATGACATCATTTCATTTCTATCATGGTAGTGCTTAGATAAACACATTTGGGAAAGTATGGTTTCCTAATGCCCTTTACATCATAATATAATATTCATTCCTCACATTTAACTTCATAGATAGACTTTTAAATGATTATTTAGCTTATGTTGAAAGTAGTTATAAGAACAAATATACAAAATTGGCTGATATATTGCAGGAATATTCTTGAGAATGTTGTCTGTTTTGCCATTAGGGTAGCTCTTACATAATTTAAAAACTGATGCTTTTGTTAACTCCACTGCTAGTAAAGTGTTCCTTTAGAGTTGACGAGTAGCATTTATCTTATAAATGATCTTATTTTTATTTTTCTCCTTAGTTAATAAACTCTTAGACTTTATTTTTTAGTGCAACAATGACATGGGATCTTGTGGCAGGTAAAATTTTGATTGCTAATGTTACCTTTAATATATCTTAGTATCCACTTCACTTTGAAATCTTCACCAATTCACTTAAAATACTCATATTTTAACATTTATCTCCCTATACATCTCAAATTATTTTAAGAATGATGTGAAGACTATACAAAACAAATATGAAAGGCATTCCTAATTTTGGAAAACCAAATTTAGTATAATCCAATATTTTTACCATAAACCAATCCTTCATTAAAAAAAATCCTCATTTGCTTTAAATAAATGTGAAATTTGATAAAAGTACTATAAATTGAATTTCTTATATCCCCAATATGGTGTTTGTTAATGAGTTCTTAGTTAAAATATTCAATGATTTCCAACCATAAGAAGGATAAATTCAGACTGTCATCTCAGCAAATACCTACAGCTATTTCTGTTTGTGTAACTTTTGTTTCACCTAAAGTGGCTCCTCCTCTTCCTGACAGTGCCTGGTGAGCTGGACTCCCAGAAAAGCCTAAGAAGAGCTGGACCCTTCTGGTTTCTTCTGCCCACATATACTAATGCACCAACGCTCAAAGCTGCTTTTATTTTGTTTCACTTTTTTAAAAATATAAACCTCCTTTTATGTTCTTTCGTTTATTGCCTTACTTTAGTGCTTTTTCTTAACCGTGTATAGAAATATTAAAAAACATTTGAATAAATAATCTAACTTAGAGAATAGAATGGGGATGGAGGTAATAATTCAAAGGATACATTTTCAGTAAAGTTTTACATGTTCTCTTAGTAACCAAATAGGTAACTTCTGAAAATTTAATCATTTTAATTTAATTGAATGTATAACTGTGGCATCAGAGGATATTTAGGAAACATTTTAGATTGTCATACACATTTTCTTCTTCATTAATATAAACTTTAAGAAAGAATTAAACATAACAATTGTTTGCTTTGTTGAGATTTCTTATTTGCTGAGTCCTAGGCAATTGGTTTAAGGTGAAAGTGACTCATTTATTCTTGGAAACCACCAGGACTGTATCAGTCTTACTTCTTACTTCTTGATCCATTAGTGTATGGAACTATATATTTAGCATCAGAAGAAGGTATATCTGAAATAGGTTAACAGATTATAATAAAGTTTCTTTCTTTCTTTTTTGCTCCGGATTTTCCTATTGTTCCTTTTTTTTCTTTCTTTCTCATTGAATTTGTCATTTTTTTTTTTTTTTGGCCTTTGATAATTCCAGCTGTGGTCTGAAAATCTTCTATCTAGATCTAATTTTCTATAAAATAAATATGCCTTTATTTGCAATCCCTGCCCCCTCACCATCATGACTCTGGGTGTTAGAAACACAGAGCATAATTACAGGGTCAAAAAAGCCTCTGATAACATTTAGTCTTAATTTTTCTCTACCATGTCACATATCCTATTAATAGAAGCTGAGTTACTCAGCAAAAATTAAGCAGAGACATGCAGGAAAAAGAGGTAGGTATGATAAATTTTTCTTCTTCCTTTTACAAGTCCAGAGGCTTTGGTAGATATCTCTTAACCATCCTACAAAGTCTTTTCTTAGTATATTTTATTTCTGGTTGAATATTTATCTCTTTTCTATTTTCTTTGTTTAGAAGACAGTACCTTAAAAAAAGTGTTCTTCATTCCAAATTTCCTGATGAGTCTTAAATTTGGAAGAAAGTATTTTAATCTATTTTACGTAGTTTAGAGATTGAGGCACTTTAGCATGAATTATCCTTTATATTTAAATCAAATACTTAACGAATATTGATTAGGTTCCTGACACTGAAACAGGTGCTAAATAGTCATGGAAAAAAGCCATGATATTGATCATGGAGCACAGTCTTGAAATTTAAATATGTAATCTTCATTTTTTAACATTTAGAACATCTTCCTCCAGCCCAATACACACAAGCTCATATTCTTTTACCTCTTTTTTATAACACTGTCACACACACAGTAATTTTAAATATTTAATTCTTTTTCTTTTTTTGCAGTGCTCTGGATTGAATTCATGGTGTGTGCATGCTAGGAAAGTACTCTACCACTGACTTACATCCCCACTCACATATTTAAATTTTTTTTTTTAAATCCCTGGAATGATATATACTCTATGGCTCTAAACTAGTAACTGACATTCAATTACCACCCAATAAATACTTATTATGACACTGGGATCAGAACAAGGAAATATTGGTGAAATAACAAAGTGAAATATTTGAATGGATAGCATTGTGGATAGGACTAATCAATATTCAAGGAAGGCTAGTGGATGTGGAAAAGAGACAGTCAAGAAAATGATGTTGATTACTATAAGAATCGTTTATTGTCTCTAAACTGAAAAATAAAAGGAACATTTTACAATTGGTTCTCTGTCTATATAGACTTTTTCGTGTATACCCCTTTTAAGCTGAGTTTGGGGGTCCTTTTATCAGTGATATCCTATTTCCTCTCTCAGCCCTCTGCATTACATTTGTTTTTCTTTGTGTGTGTGGGTACTGGGAATTGAACCTAAGGGTGCTCTATCACTGAGCTACATCCCCAGTCCTGTTTATTCTGAGAAAGCATTTGGCTAAATTGCTCAAGTAGCCTTGAACTTGTGATCCTCCTAAAAAAAAATAGAATGAGCTTCATTAAAAATTATTGAATTGAATAGTAGTAACTAATAGACAACTATGGCAGAGTGTTTTGTTAGACATAGTTGAGAAAATGAAGAAAAAATGTATTAGACTGCATCCATATCACTAAAATTGTGATGCATATGCATAGAAAACACACATAAGTAAAAAGTTAAATGACAATCAAATGGAATAAAGTGTATATAAGGAAAGGTAAAGATTTGAATACAAATAAAAAGGAGAGGGGAATGTTTATCAAGCAAGGAAAATAGCTGAGTAAAAAAGCTGGGAAATTTGAGTAAACATGGTGTAATTGATGAAAAGCATATCTGAACTGAGGGTTCATATCCCAGTATATTGAGATATAAAACATTGCACTTTGCTATCAAAATTGCTATAAAACTTAAGTGGCAGGGATAATTGGTCAATTATTTGAACATAAATTTTGTCATCACTGTGAATGTCTCAGGCACTGCTGTTTTCAGCGGATCAAGTGGTCACTGATACATGATTTGTGCTCTTCTTAGAGGGTAATGAGTACAGACAGTAAAAAAGTAAAGAAAGCAAAGAGCAAGATAATGTGACATCATGCTAAGTGCTATGCTTTGAAAGAAAAACAATTGATCTAATAGAGCTTGACTGGTAAGGCTGCAGGAAGACCCTGGTTGGGCTTACTTGGAGGGTTCATTTGGGAAATTACACAGGTTTCTTCCATTTTAAAAGTCATACAGAATAAACCAGATTTGCTTCTGCTATAATAATTAGATAGATACTTCTAGAAGCAAAGTATGCATATTAAACAATTACCTTTGCAGGTATTTATATAAATTTCACTAATAAGAAAAATAAACACAGAGGATTAGTAATTTTCCTTTAGTCACAGAGCAAGTGTTGATTATGATTTGAATCAATCAGTGCATTTTTATAGACCTTTATTTGAATCAGGACATCTTTTCCTATTTGGTAAAGACACATTTCCAAAAAAATTCCATCTTGTGTTCATCCTCTGTCTCCTCCTTGTGGCCACTTTTTTTCTTTCTGCTTTTAATTTATCTTTTGTTTTCTTTGGGTTTTAACATCTCTGCCTTTCATTTCTCCCAATCCTTTTTTTCAATACTTATGAATTAATTCCAATTCTAGCTATTCTCTGGGTACTGATCAATGTAGGCCATTCTTTTTAAAAGTTTTCTCTGAAACAGGCATAACACGTGGGAATGGGAGACTGTTACAGAACAGAGTGAGGATACAACTTCCCATGGTATAAACTCAGTATTTTTAATGTATTCTGAATCATCAATACTTCTATATTTCATATCTGTGTTCTGTTCTGTTCTTCAGTGAACAGTATTCTGATGGATTTAATTCAAATGAGACAATCAAAAAAGTCAAAGGTGATTCCAAGCTTTTGGGTGAGGGACCACAAGCATGAAGTTCTCATTTACTGAGACTAAATATATTGAGAGGGATCATTCACTTTTTGATGTGCTAAACTTAAAATTCTATAAAAATATCTAAGCAGATATGCAAAAAATACAGGGAGATATGGGGTCCTAAAGATCAAGCACAGACTTGGGGATAAACATTTAGATATCATCAAGATATGGCTCTTTCATCAAGCCATGCCCCTAGATGGGCTCATTTAGGTGAGTGTAACCAAGTGTTGGGACACAATATTTTGAAATCAGTTAAGGAGGAGTCAGTGAATCTAAAGAGGAAGATAAGAAAATGGTGTCCTGGGGTATAAAATGGTTTAGAGAAGACAGTGTTTTAAGAAAATTTAATAAAATTGTTATGTCAAATACTGCTTACAGGGTGGGTAAGATAATTGCCAAGAAATACCCATTGGATATTAACAGGGAGGTTAATCCTGACTTTAACAGGACAGTTTTACAGAAATAGTGAGGGGGAAATCCTGATTAGAAAGGGTTCAGGACAGCAGAATAAAATAGACATTATTATTGCTGTGGGTATATATGTAACTGCATGACCAATGTAATTTTGCAACCTGTACACTCAGAAAAATGAGAAATTATCTCCCATCTGATTCAAATGTATGATATGTCAAGATCATTGTACTGTCATGTGTAACTAATTAAAACAAAAAAAAATATTTTAAGGGATTAAAAAAAAAAAGAAATGGTTCAGGAAAAATAGGAAGAGAAAGCAGGGCCAGAACCCTTTTGTTGTTAAAAGCATTAGAAAAATGGGGTGGTAGTGTGTGTTGAGGGAGGATATACATGAGGTTTTTTTTTTTTTTAAATTTGTTGGCTTTTTGTTTTTAAAATGGGAGATATTTTATTATATATGTACATTAAAATAAGTGAACCAGTAGAAATGGAAAAATCAATGATTCCAGAGAGAGAAAGAAAGAGAATTATAAATTCAAAAATTTTAAATAGGCCGATAGGATGAATTTTAAAATACAGCTGAAGACAGATGATAAATAAGAGATGGTTCAACTTAACCATTGTTGAAAAGGATAATGCCTTACACACAGACATAAGAGACAGTTTTTGTGTATTTGGTTGGCAGAGTAGAGGAAACTCTTCTAATTATTTTTCCCCCAAGATAATATTACAACAGGTCATCAGTTGAATTTGAGGAAAGAGAAAAGAAAGTTGAGAAAGGAAGAGAATTTGTGAATAATCTTCCTGGAGATTAGACCAGTTACTGTGGTCACAATCACCACTTTCAAAAAAGTGTGGTGCACATAGGCGTAGACTAAACCAGGCTGCAATTTCTAGATGCTTGTGATGAATGAAGAGATAAGCAACAAGTGGTAGCTGTATATAAGGAAATGATTATTATAATTGATCCTTATGTGGTCTAAGTCAGGTTAAATAGTCAATAAGTTATGAGGGATTGATGACACTGAAAAGGTTATATATGTACAACAATGATGTATATATGTACATCAGTGGATTTGACATCCCAGAGGGTATTAAAGGAGTATGGACTGTCTAGAAGGAGTGGGTTGGAAAGACAGGAGTTGGGGGTCAGAGAGTTGAATACCTAAAATTGAGATAATGAAGAAGGGGTTCTTGTGGGAAATGAAATTTTCTAGAGTCAGTGCAGCCCTATCCCATAGGACCTTCTTAATGATGGAGACATTATATATCTGTGCTGTATAATTTCATAATAAATAGCATCTGTAGTTACTGAGCACTCAAGATATGACTAATGTGACTAGGAAAAATAATTTTAAGTTTTAAAAATTTTGATAAATTTAAATTTAAATAGTCATCTGTGCCTAGTGATTATAGTATTGGACAGTGTAGCTCTAAAGTGTAATCAACTGTGGGTGGTTGATTTGTGGGTATGGATGAGGTTATTGGAGGTAAGTACAAGAACTAAGAACCCATGGTATTGAATTATCATCTACATGGATATTAAAATTACTAAGATAATGAGAGCAATAGAGGTGAGCAGGAGATTTAAGATGGTTGGGAAAAAAATAAGGGGATAAGGAAGATTGTCTGAGCGTTTGATAGATGATTGTATCAAGGTGTTTTTTTTTTTTTTGAGAATATAACTGATGAAATGAGCTATAGAGATGCTTTAAAAACATACAGTGATTTCCAAAATAATAAAATCATAAAATAATAATAGATTATTTATCCTTTTAGTACCACAATAGTAGAAAGTATGTAGAGGTATGACTAATTTTTTTCCTTTTAGAAATAATTAGGAGTCAGGTGTGATTATATATCACTCTTTCATCCAAGCATCATTTTCTGTACCATAGAAAGAGGTTGCATACATTCTCAGGGAAATTTAAGGTACATGAAAAATCAGATAAAATGAGAATAAAATAGTTTGCAAAATTTGGTGAAAATGGAGGAGCAGAGCAGAGACAGATGAACAACTTTCATTTCTTATTTTTATAATCACCTACTTGGTTTAACTGTTTCTCATGTTAATTTTCTCTGTCATTATTTAATTTACCTAGAATGGTAAATAAGAGGATAGATTTATTATTCATTTCCATATATTTTGACAGCAAAGTTCAGTTAATGTATAACATAGAGCCTCCAAACACCTTTTGATTCAACACTCCATCGGTTAAAAAAAAATGAACATGAGCAAGATTTGTAAGTACATTAATACCATTGGAGAGCATGTGCAAATGTACTTGAAGAATGTTCCTGTACCTCTTTCCCACATTGGTAGTGGTTGCTCCTCATTCTGGAGATCTTTTGAGATCATCTTCACACAGATAGGAACCCTGTGTGGAACACATCACACAGATATAGACCTGGGACATCTTGGGACATGATGGAGCAGAGACTGCTCTGTCTGCAGTTAATAATGAATCTAAAATCTTTGTAACTTTCCAATATATATCTTATTTCAGTGAAAATATTTATGATTGCTACTCTGACTCTCAATACAACAAAATGGGGAAATATGTTGAACTACAGAATCCAGAAAGAAGTTTCCTTGGAGCCAGATGAGGATTAAAAGACCCACATTTGATGAAGATATTTTAAATACCCTCTGTTAAAGTCAATGTTCCTCACTAATCCATAATAACTCTGTAATGAAACATCTTGTTTCTCCACAAGGTCATTATCATAACCTTTATCATTTTGCATGATGTCTATTTCGTTTCTGTCCCACCTAAATGATCACAGAACTCTTAAGGTTGATAACAATGCCATTTTTATTATAAGCTCAGAATTTATCATGCTGTTTAGTAAGTAGTGAACAGTAAAGATTTGCTGAATGTTTAGCCAAAGTCAACTCACTAGAACACTAGAACCAGACCTAGATTTTATCATGTGACTCTAGATTCAGATCTCTTTCCAAAAACAACCTCCTAATTGGATCTGTTAAAAGTGAGATAAAAGGAAATAAAGATTTAGTTCATCAAGAATTTTCTGTTTGTATTTATGTGTTCAGTTTTAAGTACTTTTATCTTGATGTGCACATGAGATGTTCTGAATAATATTTCTAATTAAATACTTTAGAGTAAATAGATATCTTGATTTCCATTTCCCTTGGACTTTACCAATAACCAGTACGATGAAAGCCAAGTTAATTGTCTTGTCTAACTAAGTAGATGGATTTCCTGCAGATGAGCATTAATGAAAAAATACTCCATCTTTTTTTCCTGTTTATAAACATAAAGGAGAAGGTCTTCCCCTTCCTTTCCCTGAAAGAATCTCTTCCTTGATTAGCACTTTTATATGAAATGAAATTTTTTCAGGAGTCCTGTAGCCCTATAGCCAGAAGAGTCTGGTTTTTTAGGATACAGGTGACTCATCCTCTTTGAAAGGTAAACCCCAAGCCATAAGCTCTTCTAGTTCTCTGGACACATTGTGGGTTTTACCAATGAACCTGTTACAGTCCAGGCTGTAACCATTTGCCTTGTTGGGAAGAGACAAGTTCTGTTATAACTTATCAGAGCAATTAGCTAGACAAATGGCTCTAGATCTAATTCTTCTGATAAGTCAAGAGTCTTAGAAAATCTAGATTTGTTTGTTTGTTTAATAAGAACTCAGATGAATACAGGAGAGCTTTGTTTTCCCTGCAAAGTAAAAGTAAGCTTCTTTGGAGGAGATGGAGTACAATGAAAAAGAGAAAGAAGAAAGAAAAGAGGGGAAAAAATAGGAATAAGATCAGAGAAAGAGAAAGAAAAGGAGGGAGAGGAGAAAGAAGAAAACAAATACCATATGGTGACTGACTTGCTTAATATTGTTTTAACTAGTCAGAAAAGCAAAGATTGTTAAAAACAATTCTAACAGAGTACAGTTGATATGGAAACCCAAGTCTTCTCATGTCCAAGATTCAATGGCTCAGAATTCTCTCAAGAGAGATGTTGCTTTGTGATACCTTTTATGAAAGCATTTCTCTTATTTATTGGATGGATATGGTATAATCAGAAAAAAATAATCTAGAAAAAAATTGTTTTTCTAAGTCTAGAGATTATATTTTCATTTTTTTATGATTGTTCAGAAGGGAAATTAGTTATTGGTTACTAATTTCAGAAAACTGTGGTTATTATTAATAATATCCATATAAACACCTAGTTTAAAATTATATTTCACAACATTCATTTTGGGATAATTTCACACCCTGTTTATAAGATATGTTCATATTTTATTGAATAATTATAAAATTGTCTGGAGAAGGTAAAACCTGAGCAAACCATTCAGATTTATGATTATGATTACTTTAGGACAATATTCTACCTCATTTTTTATTTGACAGAGAAATTAACATAAAAAACAGATTTTCAGTCAAGGTCACATTCTCAAAATTTGCACTTGATGAACAAAGTCCATTCATATTTTTCCATAGGTTAAAACTGTAAAATGTGAATTGGATTTGTAAACTTTTATAGCATTTAAATAAAACCTTAAGATCTGTGAATGCCTTCTATATTCATTATTAAAATTTTCTCCTGAATTAATAATACATTTCCTGGAAGTAAGTACAGTTCAAAGACAGATTGTTAAGCTATAAATTATTCATCAACATCTTACTAGGAAAAGTATGTGTACATAAAATAAAACTGTAAGCAGATGACTGTTGGCTGCCCTGAATTATTTTTATGAAAGCATTTCTCTTATTTATTAATTAAAATTAATTCTCACAAAATTTTATTCATGTATTTTAATATGAGCAGATAAGGAAAACTGGGCATCCATCATGGAATTTAAAATATTTCTGGCCTAGAAATCAATTTTAATAAGTAAAAATATCCCCCCCAAAATTGATTAAGTTGTACCAGTAACTAAGAAATTGTTAACTAAAACCACATTGAAATACAAATATTTTACCTATATGACAAGAATTTACTTTTGATCACTAGAGGGAAAAGCAGTCTCTGGCCACTTAAATTTTGGTCCTACCAGTTTGGAGAAATAATATTAGTACCTCTGTAGTACCCCTGAAAACTAGGACAAGAGAAAATCCTTTCTATAGAGGTAAGAATTTTCTAGCATGTAACCTACACTAGATCCACCCTGTGTAAGCTTAAAATGAGGCTTCACCAAGATATTTATGGGGGAACAAAATTTTCCTGACTACCTTTCATGATGTCTTGGGCTTTGCATAGATTCACACTAAGAAACTCTAAAGCTATGCTTACACAAATTTAAAATAATCAGTCAATAAATGAAATGTCACTTAAATAAGATAAAAATATGCTCCAAGAAAGTTTATAGAATCCAGAGCCTCTACACTGTTCAGTGTTCAAGAAAAATACATACATAACAAAGAAAATCTAATCATAGTCAATTAAATACAGACAGTCAGTAGAAAATAAAATTGAGATGTTCCCTGAATATAATGTTACAGACATGGGAAAGCCTCATATTCTCACTTCTTCCCTCATTTGAAAATTTATCATAAGTGTCCCTTGCACATTTCCTTACTCCTCTGCCCCCTCACCCCTGCTGGGTCAAAAAAACTCTTAAGAGAGCTTTGTTTTATTTTGATGGAATGCAAATTGTCACTTACTCCAAATGTGTTTCCATGAAACTGAATGTGGCTAGAGAAGAACAGAGAACTGCATCTGCAGCATCCATAAGACTTATCACTGCCTGGCACATACATTTCTCTACTCAGTCATTTCTGCCTTTCTAGACGATTAATTCAGACTTACTCTCTCCTCAGGCTACCAACACCTCTCCTGTTCTCCTTCTATATTAGTAATCTTGCTTCATTTTTTTCAGCAAGAAAAGAGAAAAAATCAGAAGAGAATATCCCCACTCATCCTCATCATATCTACTGAATTAAATCCACTCTTTAACCCTTCTGTTCAGTTCCCTTTATTCTCTAAGAATGTGTGGTTCTTGCTCAAGAGACCACTCAAACCCCTCCAATTATGAGCCAGATCATATTTCTTCTACCTACTTATTTATGGTAATTATTCCAGAACTCTAAATCCTGCATAATCTATCTTTCTGTCTACTAGGTAATTTCCATCAGTTTCCCTCTTTTATCTTTTGTCTTGAATAATCTGTCCCATTAGTCTGTTTGCCCTTCAGCATCTACTCCCTTTCTGTTTCCCTTTACAATGAAACACTGAAATTAATTGCCTACAATCTTTATACAGAAATGATCTCCTCCCTTTCTCTTATAATAAGCCTACTTTGATCAGGCATTCACTAGTATTGAAACAGAATCTGCTGATGTTGTACTCAACAAAGACTTCAGAATGCTAAATCCCATTCCTTATTTTATTTGAACTATCACCAACATTTGAAACCATGTTTTATTGTATTGTCACGGAAACACTTCCTGCAATTGATTTCTGTTATGGTATGCTATGGCTCTTCTTCTTGCTATTCTCTGTTTAATGGTAGAGTTTCCTAATGCTCGACACCTGAACATTTTCTCCATCTGTGCATTCTCCTGTCTACTGATTATACCGTCTAGACCATGCCTTTAAGTGCAGTTTATATGCTGACATCCAGACTTCTGTTGAAAACACTCCATGAAAACTCCACTTGCAAGTTTAACTATAACATATATCCATGGCAGGACACCTCATCTTCTCATATGCTCCCTGTGATCTTCCACACTGCCACAAAGTCTACTCTACCTGCGAGTTACCAAGGCCAATAAAGTCATTCTTGTCAACTCATTCTCTTATCTCCCCTATTTAGTCCATCAGAAAATAAAATGGTTTGACTTTCAAACTATTCAGAATTCGAGATTTTTAAAATTGCCTCTCCTGCAATAACTCGGAGTTAAGCCTTCTTGATGCTTCACATGATTATTTTGAGACTTCTTTGGGGGTTGTCCTGTTTCTGACCTTGATCCTATGACCTCATATTTTATCAACAGAGCAGCAGTTGGGATGAACATATAAATTATAAACAGATCATCCCCAACCTTTGCTCAGGACCTTCCATTTCCTCTCCATCTCATTCATGGTAACACTATTCTTATAACAAGAATGCTAACACCAGAGCTACCTCTGTAACCTAATCTACTGTGCTCACCATATGCGATCCATTCTTGCAAATCTGCCTTCCTTGCTTTTCTCTGGCTTCTCCAGGCATAGTCCTACATTATACTTCTGCCCTTGCTGTTCCTTCAAACTACAGCATTCACTTTCTTCTAGTCTTTGTGTAATACTTTCTCTTTAGTGAGTAATTTTATAAAATGCTGTTTAAAATTACGATGTCCTTAGCCTAGCTCTTCTTATCCTTTGCTTTGTATCTCTGCATAGTAATTAATACCTTCTCATATACTATATTAATTAGCTACTTATTTTGTCAGTTTCTAAAGAAACTTTGGGAGGGGAGGGAGGTACCAGGGATTGAACTCAGGGGCACTAGGCCACTGAGCCACATCCCAGTCCTATTTTGTATTTTTATGTAGAAACAGGGTCTCACTGAGTTGTTTAGTGCTTCACTTTTGCTGAGGCTGGCTTTGAACTGCCATTCCTCCTGCTTCAGCCTCCCAAGCCTCTGAGATTACAGGCATGTACCACTGTGCCTGGCAGAAATAAGATTAAGTATCTTCAAATAGGCCAGGAACAGAACTGTTTGTGGACATATGGAAAAGAACAAATAAAAAAAATCTACTTATGTTCTTTTCCATATGTCCACAAATAGTTCTGTTCCTAGCCTATTTGAAGGCACTTAATATTATCTTTGTGATAAATAAAGGTTCTGATGTTAGACTTTTCTTACATCTTCTCCTCCTTTTTCTTTTATGTTTTTTAGTAGACTACCCAGAGTGAGTTTTGATTGCTTCAAATTAATGCCTTCAAGTTTATAGATTATCTAAAATCTGTTACCATTTCAATTCTTTTCTCCATCACATTTCATTTTTTAGTTCATTCTTAGAGTTAGAAGCTTAGATTACAGAAGTTTAGAACAAAAAAATCTGTAACATTGCTCCTTCAACCCTATATTTCCTATTTTTCTGCAATTTGAAACTCCATTGACATTTAGCTCTTTTTTTCCCTCTAGAGTTGAACAAGTTTAGCTGAGAGTCTAATAACTATAGTAGTGGTCCTTAATGGGAATAAAGGCAGTTTTGCCTCAGTAGAGACACTAGAGGCATTTTTGATTGTCATATGTGCTGTGAGTGCTATCATTTAATGGATTGGGGTCAGGGATATTGCTAAACATCCTCTAATGCATGAGCTGGCCTTCCTCGACAAAGAATTTATGGTCCAAAATGTCAGTGGTGCCAAGGTTGAAAAGCCCTGTAAAATAAGCACCTAAAAATAGAATAGTTCAAAAATAATGTTTGCAATTATCTACTTTTTAAAATATAAGCCATTTAACAATAAATGAAGAATTCACTGGGCTGCAAATTATCTGTTTGCAATGCTGTAGTGTCCTAAATTCAAATATCTTAGAAAGAATAGCACAGATTATAATAAAGAAGTTCAGCAAAATCATATTGTTCTTAGAAGGAATTCCATTTTGACCTGAGTCATTTCTATGATTTGTCAGGTAAGAACTGTTTTAAAGTAGTGAATCACAATTGCTGAGATAAGAATTACTTCATGACAAAATATCTTCAGTCAAGCATTGTGTTTCTTTTAACCTTTTTAGACTTAGGTTTTTAAATTCCAAAAGTATCATTAATTTGGACTAGGTCAGATTCTGAATGTGCTGATAATTTGTCATATTTTTCTTACTTATTTGTGATCAGCTGCAAAACTCTTACTGTGATTTTTCTTTTTTCTTTCTTTCTTTTTTTTTTTTTTTTTTTTTGCTACTGGGGATGGAACTCAGGGGCACTGAGCCATATTTTGTATTTTATTTAGAGACAGGGTGTCACTGAGTTGCCTAGCACCTCACTTTTGCTGAGACTGGCTTTGAACTCACAATCCTCTTGTCTCAATCCTCTCAGGACTCTGAGATTACAGGCATGTGCCACTACGCCCAGCTTACTTTGGACTTTTGAAAAGACTTTATTAGTAACTATAACTTGGATATAATATTAAATTCATCCCTTTGTGAAACATATTTTTTTAAAAAATGTTTATTCCCCTTCCAATTGCTTTCATATTCTTTTCCCTCATAGTGATTTAATCATTTCTTTTGTAGCTTTCATGGAACTCAGATAAACAGAATAGAATGAATCACAATTACTGCCAACAGTTTAGTCCTCTCCTCCAAAGACTAAAATATTGGCAATCTTGGACACATTGTTTCTTCTCCTTTTGTGGTATTCTGTCCCCCATCTCTCCACACATAAGCACAATCCAAAATTGATTATGTTCTTTTTTCACTTACTTTAATTTTTGTAGTTGAATCAGATTATTGACTGAACCATATCTAGCTTAGCATTATTTTTTTGGATATTATATAAAACAGTAACATGCCACATATAATTTTCTGACTCTTATTTATTTTTGCCTATATAAATTTATCATACCAGTATTCATATTTTGGTAATTTTCACAATTCAAATAATGATAATATATGACATAGGATTTACTGTGTGTCAGACAGTGTCTTCATCATCCTTCTACGAATTACCTATTTCATGTATTATGAAATATAGTGAATAGTGTTTTATCCCCAGTTTGCATATGCAAAAACTGAGAGATTGTCTTAATTGACACATTGTTAGATAGGTAGTTAATGGCTAAGCTGGATTTTTAACTTAAATCTCTTTTGTTTTTTTCAGGGTTTTTTTTTTTTTTTTCCTGCTATGATGAAAAGACCTGACCAGAGCAATTGTAGAGGAGAAAAGTTTATTTGGGGACTCAACAGTTTCAGAGATCTCAACCTATAGACAGCAGACTTCCTTCCTCAGGGCTCAGGATGAGGCTGAACATAATGGCAGAAAAGTGTGGCAGAGGGAGGAAGCATACGTGATGATCATAAAGAGTCATAAAGAGAGAGAGGGGTCTCTACTTGCCAGATAAAAATATATACTCCAAAGCCCTGGCCCCAATGCCCCCCAGCCTCTTCCAGCCACACCCAACAAACTTCCATTAAAACAGAGCTCCAGCAGAGCTGTGGCATTTGACTGCTATATTTATCCTTAATTTCCAGCTATTATTAACTCACCAAAATTTAAAGTGTCAAGTTATTTCACTTTCAATATTTGTGCAATTTTGTACATACTGGGGGAAAAGAGGAATGTAAGCCAATGTATTTTGCATTTTCTGAAAATGACAACATCATCTTAACCCCTTCACTTAAAATTGGAAAACTGCAATGAACATTATGCTTTCATAATATCATAAATTCGTGTGATTAGGCAATATTTTCATGCCCACTGCCAAGAACACTAAATGTTTTATGGAAATAAGATTGCTAATATTTTCAATTCAGATATATCAACACATCTAAATTGCTCCTCTTCTATAAATATTATTATAATATTAAACATAATATTATAGTCATTTAAATTGTTATACTTGCCAGAAAATAATGTTTTTATGTAATTTTTTGCTCTTTTGTAACCATCCAAATCTACCATTAATTATTGATTTTAAATATGGAAAAATAACTAATTTTATTTTAATTGTAAATAAATTTAAAAAGAATATGACAAATGCTGATCCTCCATTAAGCCTTTATTGTTTAGTGGACTTGGGTGAGTATTTTATATAAAGTACTTCAAATTCTTTTTGGAAACAAACAACTGGTGAATTAATATGTAAATTAATGTTAGCATGGATACCAAGTAGACCTAATTTTTCTTGACAGTGGACCTGACAGTGCCTGGTCTAAGATGAGTGAAAGCCTGAAATGCAAGATCTAGACCAAAATGTTTTGTAGGCAAATTGTGGTCCATCACCTGCAGTGGACACTGAAGTGGATTGAGAGCAGCAGCAGTCAGGATGAAACGGAAATGAAGCCCTGTGCCAACTGTTCAATAAAGGCATCAGTCCTACAGCTCTCATCTTAAACAACAAAATACAAGCAGGAGGTAGCAATATAGAAACTGGGGATTTCAGAAAATTTGCTAAATTTTAATATAGAAGGTAGAAGATAGATCCTAGAAATGGCTGGCTACCAGAGATGAATACCTTCATGTGTTGCATATCAACATACACTACACTAAGGGGTAAAGGATGCTGGTAAAGCCAAAAGGATGAAATGTTTTTTCTTCAGGTTCATTAGTGTAATTTTAGAGAGTGGCCATAGTATGGAGGGGAAAAAAAAAGCTTGTCTTACATTAAGATTGCAAGTGCATTTTAAATTTAGTTAACAATTTGTTATGTGTTTTCAGAAATAAAATTAAGACACTTCTGTTAAAAGTACGACTTTTACGCCTACTGAATGATAGTACTAAATTATCATTCATTCATTTAACAAATGCCAGTTGGGCCCTTAATGTTTGCCAGGCTCTGTTAAAACTGTTTTCAAGCTACTAGGTTGGCTTGAAGGTCAAAGATGAATCCTGATATCCTAATGTTGGCTCTCAAGGCACTTCAAATCCTAAGGACAAGGTTCACCAGAAGACATGTCACTTTTGTAATGAGACTGGGACAGATAATAGAGGATCTTTGTCTAATTGGTTGGGTATCAAAGAAGAAGTGAGGAAACATGGATTTTTAAGTTGGAAGAAATTTGCTATAAATAGATAATAATGTTTTGCTTATAGAGCAATGTAAGAATTTTTTTCAAGAGTTAAATGAGACAAAAACTAAAAAGTCATATTGGAAGTATAAATAAATTCTAATTTATCAAGAATATGAAATCATCTGGCTGAATAAATGCCACCTAGTATGGTTAAATGAGCTGTTTATGACAAAACTCTGACATGGTCCTTGTCAAAACTCCCTGGCCTTATGGTACCTTATCTGTCCTTCAATGAGAGTGTTAGAAATTTAAGTAGTACTGTATTTTCCCTAAGATACATGGTACCCAGGTTGAGAAACAGCAACTAAGCAGAAATATACCAAATGCTGACTGACTGGTGGAAAGATAATACTCTTATTCAAGGACTCCCACAGTTCTGCTTGTATGGAGATCTTTAGGTGAGAAGAGAGATTCTAATAAGGGATTTAAGACCTCACATATAATTATATGATCACATGAGAAAATATGGTTTCATTCAAAAAGAGTTTATAGGATTTGGAGAAGTCTGGATTAAATGATAGTGGTTAGACAGCTCTGCAACATTTATATATATATATATATATATATATATATATATATATATATATATATATATATATATACAGGCAACAAGTATACAATTAAATGTGTTTCATAAAATGTCCATTACTATTTAAATTTTAAAACAACATCTGATATTTAGAGCTAGAATTTTAATATATTGCTATAATGGGTTTTTATGCGATTACTTAAAATTATGTAAATATATTTTTGGCAAGAAAACATAATTACAAGTAACTATAACATTCTGTTAAGTAAAATCAGTTACACTATTAAAATGACACTATTATTTGAAAACATGTATATATGTACATGTTTATACATATAAACTCATATCTACTTGCACACACAATCAAAATTGACAATGATTGTTTTTGAGTGTTTACCTTAAATTTATAATATTTTTCTATATTATATTTTTAACTTATCTGCTGTAAACATATTGCTTATATCATAAAATACATTCTATTTCTTCAACTTGCCATAATAAAATAAGCAGGGTTCTGCTTTTAGATTCTGCCTTTAGTAGCTTTTTCCTACCTTTGCCTGTATAGATCATTTCTTAGAGGAAAATACTTTATATTTAGCATTTATATGTTAAACAAATTCAGCTACCATCAGTAGACTTCCTTTTAAGAGCTTGCATGTCATGATATATGGTGGCATGGCTGAGATTGAGGTTTAGAGTTAGTACCTTTCTTTATGAAAGAGATAATAGAACTATATAATTATGGTAAGCATACATACAACCTACCACATCAGTGGTTCTCAAAGTGTAGTGCCTAAGCCAGCAGCATTATTTTCCCAGGGACTTAAGAGAAAAATACTAGCACCCAGCCCAGATCAATTAAATCAGAAACAATGGGTTTGGGCCCAGCAATCTGCATTTATAACCATCTGTATAGTGGATTCTATAAACTGTTTGAAAGCTACCACACTGAGAGAAATTATTATAGTTCATATTTCAGATTCTACCTTGAATACTATAGTCTATTTTGTCCTTACTTCTCCAAAACTTTTTTCAATAAGATAAGCTGATTATTTCAGCTACTAAATAAATTTTGTTGGAAAGATTATGTAGTTATAAAATATTTCATTTTTAAGGAAAGTGTACCATTTTTCTTGGTAGCAGAAAATGAGAGCATTCAGACAAATAAGAAATATTGATATGCAGCAGATGCAAATCCAAGTGTCCGAATGAAACATCAAATTTTAAGTAGATGTGAAGAGAGAACATTCAGGATGAATAATACAAATCCCACTTATAAAATGCAAAATTCTGGAGCTCTGATAAATTCCTATATAGAAGTGTCAGTGAAATGTGAATTAAAAACAGGAACAAGGCTTAGGTTCTGTTGGGGACATTCTAGTTAATCTTACCTGCAATCCTTTTGGGAAATTGACAGAAGAAAGCAATGAATAAACAAATAAAATTTAAATACTGAGTTGAGCTAATCAGGTCAACAGAAAAGTCAAAACAAAAGCAAATTCCCGCATGTGGCCAAATGATGTGTATACAAGGCACCAGGTGGCTCTCATCCATCACGTGTAGAAGACCATGTGTCTAATATTATAGTGTCCTCATTTATTATCACGAACAGATCAATTTACCATAAGATGATAACATTTCTGTGACCTGTTGCTTTTATGTGGTGTTAAGTGTCAATCCCTTCTATGTGATTGATATCACTAAGCAGAAAACAGTGTAAATTCATAATCTACACACTGTCACACACACACACACACACATACATACATACACACATACCTATATTCTTAAAGTAAACATTTTAAGTTTTATAAATCATTTCACATGCATTCTGTTTTCTACAGAAAAGTGATTCTACTCTGTGGCTTCCTGAGTCAAGCATTTCATGAATGAAGACTTTGATTTCCGTTTTAGGGAGGTACCCTGCCCCCTGCCCCCTGCCCCCTGCCCCCTTCCCTCAGGAACTGATATGCATGGTATATGCTATTACTTCTGACAAAAGATAGCAAAAGAATGAGATGAACTGAAGAACACTTATAAAAACAAATGAAGGCTGTAGCTTAGTGGTAGAGCACTTACCTAGCATGTAGGAAGCACTGGGTTTGATTCTTAGCACAGCATATAAATAAATGAATAAAATAAAGGTCTATCAACAACCATATATATATATACACACACATAAATACACACACATGTGTATATATATGTGTGTGTGTGTATATATATATATATAATTTTTAAAAAATGTATATGTCCTGCTGAAAGTGAGACATCCAATATAGTGGAGCAGAGCCCATCTTCATTAGAATTTTTAGATGTTAGTCTGCATTCTGTTAGTTGGTTCCACATGACACACTCTCCCTTTGCCACACTCTACCTTGTCTTTCAGTTATCCTTTTGGGCTAATGCCTTCCATGCAATTCCATTCCAAAAATTCTCATTTCTTATACAATGATGGCATTGCATATTTGTATGAAAATCACTGCTCCAAATATTAGATATGACAACATCTGAAATTACTGCAATTGCTTCTAAAGCAATCACAGGGGAACTGAAGAGTAAAATATCTTAATTTAAAAAAAAAAGGAAAACACAAAAAGTTTGCATGTTGCCACAATTGTGAATTGTCAGACACAGATGTATTTTATACTTCTGCATTAATTTGTCTGAAAATAGAAGAATGTGGTGCTAGGGATAATGTCTTGAGAAAGAAGTTATGGCCTTTTACCAGAGAAATTAAAAGTAGGGAGAAAACAGTTAATAATATTTTTTTTTAAAGAAAATAAAGAACATCCCTGTACACTCTCTTTCTTTAGTACCTTTAGACCCAATCCATTAGCAAATTCTGTTAAGTCAAGTTATCCATGCATTTAGTAATTGATCATTTCATATCATTTCTGACATAACTATAGTGCTGTAAGGGTAATTCCACTTTGATTTCATCAATATCTTCAAAAATTCATTGCCCTTACAATATAATCTAATGAATAGCAAGAAAGATCCTTTTAAAATGCTAAGTCATGCTAAGAATTTTCTAATTGTTTAGAGGCTCAAATATAAATACAGCTTTGAAGATTTGGGTTTTTTTCAATGATACTCCAACTGTTTGAATTTACGTCCACCTCACTCTTCTTTATTCACTAAGCTTCTCATCAGGGATGCATTATGGTTTTATAGTCATAGAAATGATTGTCTTCCTATGAGTGCTTTGCAATTGAAAAAATTTTTTAAATTTTTATGACTTTTTATTGGTTAAAAAAGGCTAAATTTCCTTTATTCCTTGTTTCCTCATTAATCTTCTTTACTCTGAACGCTTTTGATTTAACATTTGGAAAGAATATAACATTTTATTTACTTATTTACTTTGCTATTGATTGTGTCCCCAAACAAGAATGAATGCTATATGAAAGAAGGAATATTGTATATTTTGTTTGTTGTTTTCTATCAAGCTCCTAGAAGTGTAGCTAAAAGTAAGCCTAGTGTGTCATAAGTTCTTTTTTAAAAATTTATTCTGATTTATTATACATGATGGCAGAATGCAATTTGTTTTATATTATACACATAAAGCACAATTTTTCAAGACACTGATAGTATACAGAATATTTTCACACCATTCATGTCTTATACATGTACTTAGGGTAATGATGTCTAACTCATTCCACCATCATTCCTACCTCCTTCCCTCTCCTTTGTACTCCTCCCCTTTGCCCTATCTAAAGTTCCTATGCTCCCCCACCAATCACCATTAAGCCTCTGCATTCTCAAAACAAAGAAAACATCGGGCTTTTGGGTTTTTGGGATTGGCTTGCTTCACTTAGCATTATATTCTCCAACTCCATCCATTTACATGCAAATGCCATGAATAAGAGCAAGCTAACTTCTTAAAAATTCTAAACAAGTGCTTATATACAAACTAGCAATTGCATTCTTAGGCATTTTTGTAAATAAAATTATCTTCTTAATTTTATTTATGCTAGTGTATAGAAATGCAATTGATGTTTTTGTATTGATATGCATACATTAACTTTGATGAAATAATTTTTAAATCTTTTTTTTTTTAGGAATTTCTATCCATGAGATCAGTGCATTTGCAAATAGAAATCATTTTAATTTTTTGTTTCTAATCTGGGTGACTTTTTTTTTTCTTACTCAATATACTCTGCCCAGCATATCCAGTTGAATCTGTGTGATATGAATGGATATTCTTGTCCTAGTTCTTAGATAGAAAGTATTTTCAGACCTTTGACCCTTAGCAAGCTGCAGAATTTTCATTAATGTTATTTATCATATTGAGGAAGTTCCCTACTATTCCAAGTTTGTTGAATGTTTTTATCACTAAAAAGTGTGAGTTTGACAGCTGTTTTCTTCTGAGTCTGTTTATATAACAGTGCAGATTTTGTCCTTAGTTTGCTGCATTACATTAATTGATTTTAATATGTTAAAACAACTTTTAATTTTTGGTAAAAATTCCATTTGGTTGGAGTGTATAAGCTTTTTATGTTTTTAGATATGGTTTCTTAGTTTGATGTTGAGAATTTTTTTGTGTTAAGCATTTCTATTTGTAGTTTTTTTTTTTTTTTTTTTTTTTTCCTTATGCTATCTTTGATTTTGGTGTGGAAATATTGTGACTTCATGGAATTCAAGTGCAAATGTCCCTTTTTCTATTTTATGGAAAAGTTTGAAAAGGTTTGTTATCAGTTCCTCTTAAAATGTGTGACAGAGTTTACCAATGAAGCTATATGTGCTTGAATTTTTATTTATTGGAAGACTTTTAATTACCAATAAAATTGTTTTACTTGTTAAGCTATTCATATAGTCTGTTTTTACTGGAACTAGGTTTTCTATTTTGTGTCTTAAAAGGAATTCGTTCAGATCACCTAGGTTGACTAACTAATTGCTATACAGTTTTCATAGAATTTCCATCTTTTTGTCGTATTCCTATTTCTTTTTGTAATATTAGTAGTTAGGGCCTTTCTTTCATTCCTGATTGTAGTAATTTGGGTTTTTGCTCACTTGCTCTTTGCTTAAACTGATGAAAGTTTTACCAATTTATTGATCTTTTCAAAGAAACAACATGTGGTTTTGTCAATTTTCTCTATTTAGAGAATTTTCTCTATTTTAGATAGATATAACTGTAGATAGATTGGAGTGAATAAATATACTATTTTTATGAAAGACAGAGAATGGCACCATGAAAGGATATAGGTAGCCATTGAAACAGCTTCTCATCCATGTGTTGATTTAAGTCCTTACCCAAAGGACATAAAATCACCACAGTGCAGTGACACAGCCACATCAATATTTATAGTACCTCAATTCATAATAGCCAAGCTATGGAACCAACTTAGGTGCCCTACAACAGATAAATGGATAAATAATATGTGGTACATATGCACAATGGGATATTACTCAGCCATAAAGAAGAATTAAATTATGGCTTTTACCCGTAAATGGATAGAACTGGAGACTGTCATGCTAACTGAAAAAAGCTGATTCAAAAACAAAACCAAATACCAAATGTTCTCTCTGATATGTGGATGCTAACCCACAAAAGGAAGGATAGGGAGAGGAAGATCAGAAGTTCACTAGATTAAACAAAGGGTTATGAAGGGAGAGGAGGATGAGAATAGGAAAGACAGTAGAATGAATCAAACTTAACTTTCCTATGTTCATATATGAATATGCCACCAATGAAACTCCACATCATGTACAACCATAAGAATGAAATTCTAATTAATATAAGTTATACTCCATGTATGTATAATATATCAAAATATATACTCTATTGTCATGTACATCTAAAAAGAATAAATTTTTTTTAAAAAACAAAACTTTTAAAAAGACTCAATGATCCTACTGACTTGAGCAGGTTGCTTGGCTTCAGTGAGCACCAGTTTCCTCATCTGAAAAAGAGAGATTATAATTCATGTCTTACAGTTTTATAATGAAAATTAAGAAATCTGTACAATAATCTGCATAGTTCCTGGAGAAAAATTGTTTCTCAATATATTTTATAAAGTATATCAGCAAGTGTTAACTGTTATAGGGACAAAAAAGAAAGGGACAATTCATTATAATCTGACAATATAAGGTGGTAGTCATATTCCAAAATGAGAACTAAATAAATACTTGAATGTGGTAATTAAAATACTCATGTATTCTGGAATGCTGTAAAAGTACTGTTGTTTTCATGGCAGAATGAATGATGAAAGTTATATCAGATTCCTTCTTTAGA
This sequence comes from Marmota flaviventris, assembly GCF_047511675.1. NCBI lineage: Eukaryota > Metazoa > Chordata > Mammalia > Rodentia > Sciuridae > Marmota > Marmota flaviventris. The sequence continues at coordinate 99,726,901 of NC_092500.1, forward strand.
AGGTATATCATGAGATAATTTTTAAAATGAACAAAGCAGATGCATATTACAAAATGAAAATCTTTTTGAATTTGACTTATTTGTTCTCTTTGATAAACATTATTTATCATTAATAAATGAACTAGGAAAGCATTGTTATCTTCTTTATTTTTAATGTGTCAGAATATCAAAGGCAATAACAGAAATAAGAGTTAATGGAAACATTAACAAATGTTAAGCAGCTTAGAACTCAAATTGTGTAGGCAGTGCTCAGTATTTTAAAATAAATCCAGAACAAATTTGAAGGTGGTAGGAAAAATGGGTTCTACTGCCCCCAGTCAAGAAAGAAGTATGGTTTCTCATGATGTCAGAATTCAAAAGGCAATCTGTTGTAGGAAAGCTTTTATTAGTAGAAAATAATGAAAGATGAATATTCCTCTAAATATCACATTTTAAATTAATGCAGGACATCTGCAGTTAAATATCATAAAAAGATGGTAATTACTATAATTTTGTCAGCAGAAGGATTATAGTCTGAAGACTTTCTAAGGATAAAAATTACTAAAATTAAGGACAATATAGTTATAAACTTGTTTCATTTCTGATTTTTTTATTGACAAAAGACTTATTGATTATGAATTACAGAATATGCAAAATTACATGATGTTAAATAATTAAATATGCTCTGAGTATGACTTTAAGTTACAATGTTTGACCTGTTGAGCTCTATTTCTCAGCTATATTCAGAAATGAAAGATTTAATTTTAATGTCAAAATGAATACTTACATAATTAAATCAGGCTTCACTTAATTAATTTTACTTTCTAATAAAAGAGTTATCAGCTTCTTAAGTGAAAATATATCGTTACTAAGGGAATTAAAGACCATTCATGTAATTAAAATAGGAAATACTTCTTCAAACTTCAATAAGTATCATGCCATGCCCTCAAGTAATATTGTGGTGGTTAGCTATTAAAATGAAAATAACAAAATAGAAAAATAATGATTAACACCTAATATCTCTGTGTAATTGTATTTCACTCTTTTTTAGTTTTCTTCTTAAGCATGCATACAAATCATATCATTTAGACTTCATAGTTGAACAAATGCACTATAAAATATTTTATTACATTCTCTTAATTCTATTGTTTCTAAAGTTTTTCTTAAATAAGCTTTCTTTAAATAGATAAGTCTCAAGCATACAGCTTTTATAAACTGAGAAGAACAAACTTTACACATTGTTTTGCTTCAGCTTTAATTTTCCAACAGTGCAGTTATTGGTGGATGGGCCAAGGGAGTGAGTCAATAGAACTATTACACAGCTGAAAGAACCTGATGTCTTCATATAACAAAGTTTAGAACCTATTTATTTTTCTTTCAGTGATGAAATAAGACTAAAATTATTTTTCTTTCAGTGATGAAATAAGACTAAAATTGTACTTTATACTTACAAATAATTTTATCTAATTCTAGCTGTTCCTAAGAGACCTGGAGACTTCTTTCTCAAAGTTAAATTTGTGACAATTATCTCAGTATTTATAGAAATGATTTGGACTTAAGAGTTACTGGATCATTGCCGTTTTGGAGGATAATTCAGTGTTATATGGAATTAAGTCATTGTATAGATCAATAGTGAAAAAGCAGAGTTAAAGAAGTAACTCATACATCATAGAAAAGAGAAATGGAGATGGGCTGGTCATTGGAGGTTAACAGACTGACAAAGGCTGTTAGTGTTCACTTAAACTGTACTGATGGTAAAAACATAAGGTACAGGGAAAAAGCGAAGTGGTACACAAATGTCAGACTTCTTAATGAACTGGAATCCTCAAGAAAATGCAGAGCTTGGAATAAAGTATTTAAATAATCTTAAAAATGATCTCTTTAAGAAATAGAAACAGAATAGATAAAATACAAAAAAAAAAAAAAATTGAGGTAAAAAGCCCATGAAACAAATTTAAGCTAATCTCTCGTCTCATTAATATAGATGATGGTTATAGTACAGAGAGTAAAGATATGTAAAGATCATTATAATATAGATAGTAAATATTTGAATATTGATCTATAAAAGACATTGCATGGAATATAATAGAGAATAATCTAAACGGATTTGAGTCCATACCAAACAGCTCTCATTTGTAGGGCAAACAATTGCCATGGTTTTTATGAATTATTTGTGCATCCTAGCTAGAGTTAGATAATGGTATAGGACAAATCTTAGCTAGGATCAGGAATTCATGAGGTAAATATAACAAAAGGCATGGGAGGGGGAAGGAGATATGAGATAACAGTGAAAACAATAAATGGTGAAATGGCCATGACATCAAACCCCAAAACAAAGTTAATCTGATTCTCCTTTAAGTAGTGAGCTTTTATCTTGCTCAATATGGCCTCCTCAACTACAGGAAGGAAGCATAGGATACAATAAAGAGTTGATTTCAACAGAAGCTTGAAAAGAATGACAGATTGAGAAATCATGGAAGGCATATAATAAAGTTATAAACTGGTAGTATGTGAGTCTTACTTTGTTATCACTTTTTTTTTTGGAAGTCTCAAGTTTTCAAAATTGGCCTTTGAAATCTCCTATGCAAAACCTGTACCCAATAGGTCAGAATATCTCCACTAATCCCCTTTGTTTTGTGCACTGAGGTATGCCCCATCTCATTATTCTGGGAACAGTACTGCACCATACAGTGTGAGAGAGTCTAGCTGCCTCAGCATGATGAGAGCCACTAGCCAGGTCATCTTCCACCCTGTGACACTGACGCAGCTGCCAGACAGGCTTGAGACCATCTTTCTCCAGCCATTCTATCTGTGAGCTAATGTTCAGCCAAACTGCCAGAGTGAGAACTTCACTCAACCCACAGAGTTGGTGCCAAAAAAATATTATTTGATTTAAGGCACCAGTTTTGGAATGGTAAGACAGTCAACAAAACTTAACCGATATACTTGGTAAAGGTGATCTTTTAAAAAGACTCATAATAGAAGCCTGAAAGTGACTGAGTAAAAGTGCAAAGCAATCAGAGTTGCACATCCTTCAGAAGGCTGAAGGTATTTTCTTTTCACATTGTACTCACTGAGAACGGAGTTGCTATTTAACTGTGTTTTTGTTTATTTGTTTCAGTACTAATTATAGCAAACACAGGTAACATAAAAAGAGAAGAAAAGCAAACAATAACATGATGGGTTGGAATCCATTCAACTTAACTCACATGTGGGACATTTCTTATTTAGTAAATATTTTAGGATGGATTATAATTATTTATTATTGTTCAGCCTTTTAGGTTACTCCAACTAATTAGTTTATTTATTGCATAAATGAAATTGAATATCTTAGGATTCTAAATGCAATTCTACTCAATTTTAAACTATCAATTAAGCTTTATCCTTTAAAGTAAACACTTTTTAGAGGACATTAGTATAGTCTTTGACACTGAAGTTACTTCAGAGAGTTATTTTTAGAGTGCTGGACTAAATCATCTTCATAATTTTCCTATCAATCAACTTTATAGAAGTTGGCTAGCACTTGTCATTTCGACCAACCATCCCAGTAAAATAAATGAAATAAGAAATGACTAGATGAGCAAAGATATTTCAGTCTGAGAACAAGAACAGGATCAGAAATGGCATTTCACAGAAATAATGAATCAGAAAATAAACTATAAGATAATTGAAGGCAAATTTGTATGAAGTAAAAGAGACAGTATGCTTTTCAAATATCAGTAGGTTTAAATTATAAGATACAAGTTATAGTCTCTGAGAAAGTATTAAATTTCCCATTTTCAATCATGTTGGCTGTGAACAGTTACTGGCTGCATCCCACTGTAAAAAGTGATAGACTATGAAGTTATGAACTTCACCTCTCCCTCTAATTCTTGCAAACAGCTAGGAAAGTGGCACCTTCTATTAATAGTGTCAGAATCATAGCTCGTTAACTCTGTTTTTCCTTAAAATAGTAGAGACAGTGGCTGCAGACAGACAGTGCTCCATTCATAGTAATTACACAGTGAGCCCTCTGTTGCTGTGGGTCCCACATTCCTGGATTCAGCCTGCTGTGGATCAAAAATACTTGGAAAAAAATTTACATCTATATCAGCACAGACGTTTTTCCTTGTCATTATTCCCTAAGCAATATGGTATAACAAATATTCCATAGCATTTACTTTGTTTTTGGCATTATAAGCTCTAGAGATAATTTAAAGTATATGGGGAATGTGTATAGGTTAAATGCAAACTCCATGTAATATTATACAGGGTACTTGAGTATCTGTGGATTTAGTATCTTTAGGTGGGAGGCAGGATACCATGGGATGATTTTGCAATATCTAAACTCCTTTTGAATACTGAAAAGACTTTCCAGGTGAACTAGAAAGCTTTAACTATTTCTTCCCTGTTCTTCCTCCTCCTTCCCATTCTGTTCTCCTTCTTCTCTTATTTTTCTTTAATTTTTCATACTCTGCCCCTTTTTTCCTCAAAATTTACGGAAATTACTTCAATGAAATCTGGATTCTTTGTAGTCAGAACTATCATGGGCCTCTCATAACCAAGTAATCCTAGAAAATGAATTTGATTTACAAACCTCTACTTCAAACTCTGTCATCTTGAAATATGTTCAGAGTGTCAATATACCAACTTTTCTAAGCTGAACAAGTAACATATCGGGTGAATTTTTAAACTGTGTAGGAATGAGAAATAGCATTTTTCTCCCTTATCAGAGAAGGAAGAAAGAAAAGAAAACTAATGATCCTAAAACAAAGAGCAAGTTTTAAAGATATGTCTCTAGTCCTAGAAAGGGCTATGGTAGAAAAGCAGACCATCATTTTAGGAAAAAATTTTGGAGGTAAAAAAAGATTCACAAAACAGAAAGCACATCACCTGACACTGAGGGGTGGGTCTCCTTTCCTCTTTTTTTAAATTTTTATTTTTTAGTTGTAGTTGGACACAATACCTTTATTTATTTTTATGTGGTGCCGAGGATTGAACCCAGGGCCTCGCATGTGCTAGGCAAGTGCTCTATTGCTGAGCCACAACCCAGGCCCATCCATTTCTCTTGTCAGGAACAAACCTACAGTTTAATTAGCTCCGATGCTTCCAGGTCTGGGTGAGAAACTGGCTACATATCACAAGATTTGGGACAGAAAAACATATGGGCTTCTAGCTTCAGTAAATACTGGTCCTTGAACAAATGCAATCAAGAAAAACTAGGGGAAAATGAGACATATGGGCATTGATGGTTTTCTCTGAGAAAAACCCAGACAAACAGGAATAAATCCAGTACTGGCATTACGAGCAAAATGTAACTTATAAAATTATAATAGTTATATAAGATAGCATTTCAAATAATGTTTTTAACAATGTTATAACAGGTATTGTTAAAAGTGATTATGTTAGCAGAGGGTGAAAGTTTCCATTTATCTTAATGGATCAATTTTCAAAAGATTTTAGAATTTAAATAAAAAAAAATGTGTGAAGGTGGCTGCTGTTTATTTATGTGGGGACTTAGAACAAAGAAACTGAAGTAACTGATTTTTTTTTTTATTTTAAAAAAGAAAAATAAATTCAGAAATAAAATGATAGACAATTTAATAAAACCCGTCAATGATGTTACACAAGCATTCACAAAGCAGCACAAAAAAAGAAGGTAACAAATAGTAGAATATTTTAATGTTGAAATCATGGGCCAAAACACTGAGAATAGATAATCTTTCTGTTAACTTTGCATGACAGATTACTAAAAGGTATTAACAGATATTTTTAAAAACATGTAAAGTTTGTTGAAGAATTTTTCCAGATAATCCTTAAACAAGTAAAACTTTGTGATATCTCCTTGAGCTGTTAAAACCAGAGCTTGATATTTAAAGTGAACTATGATAAATATGGTATAGAGCTATAAAAGCAACAGCTATTATATATATGATAATTATATTTAAAAGACAAAAAAATTACAATAGCACACTCATTGATTTCCTTGAACTCATTTCTACATAATTTAGGGGAAATAAAATGGCAGTGTATAATTCTTATTGTAGCTTCTCCTGGATCGTGAACTTAATCTAGGCAGTAGATCTTATTCCAGTAATATTCATTCAAATATTAGTTCCATTTTCCTTGATTTCTTCTAGAACTGGTCTCATAAATAACTTTCAGTAGAAATATTTCAAAGTTCTCTTGAACATTGTATCTAGATTTCACATTCTCATAGTTTTCTCCAATATATATTTTCTCAGTTATTTGTTGTTTGTCATGATCTTGGGAGTATTATATATGACTGTTAAGATGTTTGGTAATACATTCTTTTATTTAAATTTTATGTTTCCTTATGACTCTGTTAAAATTATGGATTTTTGTGAAAAGTACCATAAAAGTGAGGTGCCCTTCTCAGTGCATCATATCAAAGACAACAAGATGCTGATATGTCTATTATTACTAGTGCTGTTCACTCTAAAAACTGGGGTAAAGTGATGTTTGCTGGACTTCTTAATTATAAAGTTACTATTTTCTTTTTGTAAATAGTTCATATCTGAAACAAATGTTTTAAAAATAGACAAATAGTTTGTTTCTTTTTTCATTTTTAGCCTATTAAGTTTAATATGCTCATATTGCCTGCAAGAAGCTCTATGGTATTTGCCAAGTGGTGATTTTTATTTGTTTCATTTCCTCTTCATTATTATGAAGAACTTTTATGTAAGGAACCATTATATATTCCCCTCCATTTATTTATTTATTTATTTAATTTTCTCTTTTCATCATTGTATACTCAGTGTTCTCTGGGCTATATTAAATACCATAGTTATTAATATATATAATTATACATAATATAATATATATTTAAATACAATAGTTATTAATCTTGCTGCTCAAATTGCTCCCCATTTGTCCACTGGATCTTGTATCTTTTTAATGTCCTGCAGCCACCATCACTGCCATTGTCTTTATCACCTCCTGTAATTTTTCCTGGTATTTCTCATTGAATTTTGTTTATTCAATGAACATTGTGACCTCCAGTTTCATTCATTTTTCTACAAATGACAGGATTTCATTCTTTCTACTATTCCATTTTGTATATATACCGCATTTTCTTTATCCATTCATCCGCTGAAGGGCATCTGGGATGATTCCATATGTTAGCTATTGAAATAGTGCCACAATAAACATAAGAGTGCAAGTATCTTTTTGTTATATGAATCATCTCCTTTAGATATACACTCATTAGTGGAATTGCTGGATCATATGGTAGTTCTATTTTTAGTTTTTTGAGGAATCTCCATACTGTTTTCCATAATGGCTGTACTAATTTACATCCCTACCGACAGTGTATAAGAGTTCCCTCTTCTCTGCACCTCGTCAGCATTTGTTATTTTTGGTTTTGAAAATGATTTTGCATTTTTTCTGTCCCAGTTCCAGGCTTACAACTTCTCCAGGGATCCCTGATATCTTTCATTGGAAGAATCATTTCTACTGCATGTCATTTCCAAAGTTGAAGACGTACTAAGGAAAAATCATATTATTATTAAAACTTTATGTCATTTCAAATAATAGACTAAAAATTACATAAGTTATATTTTCTGCTTTCTGAAAATAAAATATAATAGTCAAGGGAAAATGCTAATTCTCCCCAATTTTTGTCCTTAGAGAACCAATATTGTTATGATCTATAGTTATGAGCAAGAACATCACTAATAGTATAATTTTGCTACAAAGGAAGATTATTTTGATATTTGTAATATTTTATACAGATTTTGTACATTTTAGAATTGTGAAATGTCAAGCAAAGTAAAAATCCCTAAAAATAATTTGAATACTTGCCTGCCTTTGTCCCACAATCAGAATAAGGAATAAAAGTTACCCAGGATAGCACACAAAGTTCACAAAAAGTTCACATGAGATATGTGTATGTGTGTGTGGGTGTGTGTGTTTTCACAACTAAGTGTGAAAAATAGCACACACATACATATATATTCTCTAATACCTTAAGTATCTTTGAGTAAGACTGTACAGATATCTCAATACCTGGTGCAGTCATATGCCATAAAATCAACCGCAGTGCTTCAAGGGTCTGAGACAAATTGAATGCATATAAATATGCAGTTCAAAGAACCTGAACTGTCTTCTAGATCACATGAGTGATAGTTCTTTAATAATTTAGAAAGTCAGCAAAATGTGGTCAGTTCACATCTGGAAAAAAGGAAACAGAAGTTGATACTTGAGAAGAAGCAGGGAGTAATGATTTAAGATGATCAGTGAATTCACAAATAGGGGTATCACATGTTCCAAATATTTTTTTTCTTCTGATGCTTATATGATAGATATATGAACAGTTTCTTTTGACTAAGTGCCAAGATCATTTCCATCATTTCAAAATTCCTCTTAGTAGACCAGGGCCAGAGCAGACATGTTATTCCAGGTACTTAAAATGGCTTATTCCAGTGTATCAAATGGAAATATTTGTGTTATATTAGAAACACTCTATATATTTCTGTCTTTATAACAATCATTCTTTAGATTCAGAGAGAGAAAGCTCTATTCTCAGGTAACACTTGACTAATTAAAAAATTTTTCCTGGTTTACTTTGTGCATTTATTTTCTATTGCTGGATAATACATTAGCACAAACCGATGCTAGCTAAAAACAGCACACATTTATTCTCACGGTTGCTGTGCACCAGGAGTTCTATCATGACCTACTCTAGTCTTCTGCTGGGGATCTCACCGGCTATAGTCAAGATGTCAGCAGAAGCTGCAAGCTGATCTGAGGCTGGGAATCCTCTTTCAAGATCACACAGTTGTTGGCAGAATTCAGCACTTTGAGGTTGGAGGACTGAAGTCCCCAACTATGAAAGGCTGCCTGCAGTTCTATGGCAGTCAGCTCTCTTCAACAGATGGTTTATTTCACAGCAACATGCTTTTCTAAGGCTGGTGAATGAGTTTTTCACTCCAGCCTGCTACAATGTTGCCTTGTATAATGTATCATACTCTTAGATGTTCCTTGTTATTACCTTTGCTGTATTCTATTGGCTAGATCAAGTCAGTTTCTGCCCATTGTCATGGAATGGCAACTACAAAATATCTTAAATACTAGGACACAGGAATTATTGGGAGTCATCTAGGGTGTGTCCACCACACTTTACCTGCTTTAGTAAATTGACCAGAGTACATTTTGTTCATCAATTTTGTCTTAAATGCATATCATAATACACATAATAACAAAATGACCTATATTCATGTTTTTCTCCTCCATCCTAGAGTCACTTAAATTCCTATCTCCAGAATAAGCTAACAGGTATTTACTGTTTTTCTAAATAAATTATGTAATTAATAGATAAATAAAATAATGAATGTGCAAATGATTTATATTTATTAAAAATATCAATACAAGACAATGTGAGTGGTACAGACGTAAGGCCTTTCATGCCATTAAGAACATTGGATTTGAGCAAACCTTGAGATGTGGTAGCATGGTAGAGCTGATGAATCACAAAAAATAATAGCAGAAGTAGAGGTAGGAATAAATACTGAGTTCCACAAAATAAGCAGAAGGTTCTGATAGGGTGTACACAGCAAGATGCTTCTAGTCATATGAGGCCCCAGAGGCCATCTTTACAAGTCTCTTGTTTACATTTTAAATCACAGGTTACATTTCAGAAAGATAGGGCAAAAGTATTACAGCTATTCATGTTTAAAACTATCCTTTAGAAACCTCTTTCTGTGCCCGACAATAATATTTCCACATCTCTCAAAATGGCTATAACATATATTTGATGAAATCAGGACTCCTGAACAATTTTTTTTATTTTGCCCATGTAATTTCAAATTTCATATACATGAATTACTCAATATTTTTATATTTATCATGTTTATAAAGTTTTTTGACCAATGCATAAACCATGCACAGTGCTTTTAGATCAATTTGTGTTACTTAATAAATTAAATGCAGCCTTTCCCCTTCTCTGTGACAACCTGTGTCAAGTATTTTTAATACTTAACTCACTAATTGGATTTCCTTCCTACTCTTTCCTTTTATTAACTAACCTCTTGGTGAGAGACCAACCAGCTGTTACTTTCAACTTACTTTTAAACAGATTTTTAAAAGTGTGGTATTCCAGACTTCTAAATGCTCAGTCTTTCAAGCTAGCAAAACTATCTGTATATATGCCAATTAAGGAAGCAGAAAGCACAGCCATGGTTTCATAAATTACATTTGATATTAGACAACATCCCAAAGATAGCCTCTATCCCTCCCCTCTTAACTCCCATATCTCCTTTTCCAATTTTCTTCCAATTTAATCTTATTCTCATAATGCTTAAATCTGAAAACTCTGATCAGTATAAAAGTTCAAACTCCTGGAATCTCTATTTAGAACACTTGACATGCCCAAAATATCAATCAGCCTCTTAAATGTATTGCACTCACATTGTAGGAGGAAACACTTTGCATTCTCCCAGCCTGCCACTCCCACCACCCACTCTACAAGTCAAAATCAAAGCCACAATTTTGTTGCCATGTTAACCTCAAGAAGGACAATGCATCTCTAAAACTAAGTAACAAAAGTTCATTTTTTATTGATCATTCAATCATGAACCTGTTTTCCAGTAAAATGAAAAGATGATCTAAATCAGTCTCCTTTGCTAAAGCATCTCAGAGATCTTTCATCTTAATTATTACATGATTGCAGCTGCTGCCATTTCATTCTAGGTGAGTCATTCCAAGGCATGTCACTCTGATCACCTTCTACTTGTCACCCTTGATTGATCCAGTCCTCTACTCACGTTGCTTTTGCTTAACTACATCAAGTAGCTGTTGCTATGAAAATTCAAACTGTAAGAACCTCACTTGTTTAAAAACTGTCAAAATCCTTATATATTTTATGGAATCAATTTTCTCAGTATACTCACAATAATTTTGCCTTCAAAAGTCAATGGAATTAGATAATTGAAAAAGTTTCACATAGTGGGTATTGAATTAAACTTTTTAAATAGAAGGTGGTTTGTGCTAGCAATCAGGATCAAATTAAGTGGCACTCAATAAAAAATGTGTGAATTTTTTTTGAAAGTTTAGTAAGAATGACACTAGTTTACAAAAGAAAGCCTTGTTAATCAAGTAAATACTATATAAATATTGCTTAACTAAATGCAAATACAAGTTTTTCTACTTTAATATTTAGGTGATTTTTAAAATTAATTTATTTTAATTAAGTATATATGACAGCAGAATGAATTTTGATTTATTGTACACAATTGCAGCACAACTTTTCATTTCTCTGGTTGTACACGATGTAGTGTTATACCATATGTGCAGTCATACATGTACCCAGGATAATGATGTCCATCTCATTCCACCATTCACTTTAAGAATTCAGATCCATACTAACACACATTCTCTCTCTCTCTCTCTCTCTCTCTCTCTCTCTCTCTCTCTCTCTCACACACACACACACACACACACACACAATATGGATAGCTTTTGTTTGATATACAGAAATTAATCTGGAGATTTCTATTGCATAAGTCACCAAGAAGACAGTTCCACAAAGAGTGGATCAGAGATTCAAGGAAAGAAAGCTTTGAAAAATATTTTAACAATGAAAACTTCAAAACTGCATTGGAAGAGAAATTTTCAAGGAATGGAAACTAATAGTTTGGCTTTACCCTTTATGTGGCAAGTAGCTAAATTATGTTGGTTGTGTTCTAATGTTCTCTTTTCAGGGTTATATGGGCAGACAGATTGTAAACTGCCAATCTGACTCCTGGCCAAAGGCAGATTGGAGTTTGTACCTATGCAATGTGTGGTATAATTCTCGGTCTTTTCCATAATTTGTCTCTTCATTTTTTCCCATTAAGTTCCTAAAATTAAAATGCCCAACTTTGCACTCAACAGCTGTATACTTAAGAAAATCTGGTCTCTGGACTTTGCAGTATCAGGTCCTTTCACTCCTGTTTTTGTCAACCTTTTCCTGCACATGTTTTTGCTTCAGAAAATTAATATGCTCAAATTTCTCCTTCATATAAATAGAAGGATTCTTCTTTCTCCACAAGTCTTTCTCTTTTTGGCCTTCATGCTCTCTCTGTCCTGGTTCTCCTCCTACACTTCTGCGATTCCTTCTGTGTTTTAGACAAGCTTCCCTATTTGCCCAGTGTTGTTCACAAAATAGTTGTTTTTGGTGATCTTACTGTGCATATTCTTCTGATTATTCAATGCATTCATTTTTATTCCATGATCTACATTTTTATTTCTGTAAAAATAGCTATCCCTGAATTTCTTCAAGCTTCTAGTTCATATATCTCACCATTTACATCTCTTTCTGGGTTTTCCTGGGAAATACTCAAATTCAGTATGTACCAAAAATAGCTATTTTTTTCCTCCTGCATCTAAGCACATGGCACTGGCCATCTGTTCACTTAGTCATGTCAGAAACCTAAAAACTCTTTACCTCTTCATTCAATCTTCACATAGATTTCTGAGCTTCATTGATTCTGTTTTTTGATATTTTGCAATTTCATCTCATTATATAATCCTTAATACTTAGTTTAGATTCTCATTGGTCATTTGATTATTGCTTAATAGTTTTTCTTTCCCTGGTCTTAGCACTGAAGAAGATTCAGAATTTTTTGACTCGACTGCCACCCGTGCCCGCAGGGTGAGCAGACCAGTGATCAACCTGTAGATCAGGCCAGGGGTCCGCAGGCGTGGTAGGAGGGGCAGGGCAGATCCGCCGCCCGCGCCTCCAAGGTAGGCAGACCTACAACAGACCGGCGGATCAGGCCCAGGAGCCTGCCGGCGTGGTACAAACACCACCCTAATTGGAGTAGTGGCAGAGCAGAGTCGCCGCCCGTGCCAGGAACAGGCCCAGCGTCCTGCAGGCGGGGTAGCCATGACACCCTAATTGGAGTAGGGGCAGAGCAGAGCCTCCACCCGTGCCCGAAAGGTGGGCAGATCTGCGACCGACCAGCGGGACAGGCCCAGTGGCCTGCCGGTACGACAGACACGTCACCCCATTTGCAGTAGGGGCAGAGTAGAGCCGCCGCCCACGCCTGCAGGGTAGGCAAACCTGCAACCGACCGGCGGATCAGGCCCGGTGGCCTGCCGGCGTGGTACACTCGTCACCCCAATTGGAGTAGGGGCAGAACAGAGCTGCCGCCGGCTCCCAGAACAGGCCCAGTGACCTGCCGGCGTGGTAGCCACGAAACCCCAATTGGAATAAGGAGAGAGCAGAGCCGCCGCCCGCACCTGCAGGAAAGATACGCAAGCAGTATGAAAAGACAAGGAAAGAAAGGACCACAAGCAATGCAGGTCAACGCAACTTTAGAAGAGGTAACAGCTGCAGCAGATGGAATGTCAGATAAAGAATTCAGGATATACATGCTTCAGATGATCTGGAGTATCAAGGAAGACATTAAACAGCAAAATCAGACAATGAAAGATCACTTCGACAACGAATTACGCAAACAAATCCAGGAAGCAAAGGATCAACTATACAGGGAGATAGAGGTTATAAAAAACAAACAAACAGAAATCCTAGAAATGCAGGAAGCAATAAACCAACTTAAAAACTCAATGGAGAATACTACCAGCAGAGTAGAACACTTAGAAGATAGAACATCAGACAATGAAGACAAAGTATTTCAACTGGAAAAGAACATAGACAGCTCAGCAAGACTGTTAAGAAACCATGAGCAGAACATCCAAGAAATATGGGATAACATTAAGAGACCAAACTTAAGAGTCATTGGGATACAGGAAGGTACAGAGCTCCAAACCAAAGGAATGAGAAGTCTATTCAATGAAATAATACAAGAAAACTTCCCAGACTTGAAGAATGAGACAGAACCCCAAATCCTAGAAGCCTACAGGACGCCGAATGTGCAAAATCATAAGAGATCCACACCTAGACACATCATAATGAAGATGCCCAACATACAGAATAAGGAGAGAATTTTAAAAGCTACAAGAGAAAGAAAGCAGATTACATTTAGGGGTAAGCCAATCAGGATAACAGCTGATCTGTCAACACAGACTCTGAAAGCTAGAAGATCCTGGAATAACATATTTCAAACACTGAAAGAAAATGGGTTCCAACCAAGAATTGTGTATCCAGTGAAATTAAGCTTCAGGATGGAAGATGAAATTAAAACCTTCCACGATAAACAAAAGTTTAAAGAATTCACAGCTAGAAAACCATCTCTTCAAAACATCCTCGCCAAAGCATTACAGGAAGAGGAAATGGAAAATAACAATGAAAACCAACAGTGGGAGGTAGGACAGTAAAGGGGGGGGGGAATAATCAAAGAGGAAAACAAACCATGTTTAGTAACAGAAATAAACAAATATGGCTGGAAGAACAACCCATATCTCAATAATAACCCTAAATGTTAATGGCTTAAACTCACCAATTAAGAGACACAGGCTAGTAGAATGGATCACAAAACAAGACCCAACAATATGCTGCCTACAGGAGACGCATTTGATAGGAAAAGACATACATAGGCTGAAGGTGAAAGGTTGGGAAAAATCATATCACTCATATGGACTTCGGAAACAAGCAGGAGTGTCCATACTCATATCAAATAAAATAGATTTCAAGCCAAAGTTAATCAAAAGAGATAAAGAGGGACACTACATACTGCTTAAGGGAACCATACACCAACAAGACATAACAATCATAAATATTTATGCCCCAAACAATGGTGCAGCTATGTTCGTCAAACAAACTCTTCTCAAGTTCAAGAGTCTAATAGATCACCATACCATAATCATGGGAGACTTCAACACACCTCTCTCGCCACTGGACAGATCTTCCAAACAAAAGTTGAATAAGGAAACTATAGAACTCAATAACACTATTAATAACCTAGACTTAATTGACATATATAGAATATACCACCCAACATCAAGCAGTTACACTTTTTTCTCAGCAGCACATGGATCCTTCTCAAAAATAGATCATATATTATGTCACAGGGCAACTCTTAGACAATATAAAGGAGTAGAGATAATACCATGCATCTTATCTGATCATAATGGAATGAAACTGAAAATCAACGATAAAAGAAGGAAGGAAAAAGCATACATCACTTGGAGAATGAACAATAGGTTACTGAATGATCAATGGGTTATAGAAGACATCAAGAAGGAAATTAAAAAATTCTTAGAGATAAATGAAAACACAGACACAACATATCGGAATCTATGGGACACATTGAAAGCAGTTCTAAGAGGAAAATTCATTGCTTGGAGTTCATTCCTTAAAAAAAGAAAAAACCAACAAATAAATGATCTCATACTTCATCTCAAAATCCTTGAAAAAGAAGAGCAAAACAACAGCAAAAGAAGTAGAAGGCAAGAAATAATTAAAATCAGAGCTGAAATTAATGAAATCGAAACAAAAGAAACAATTGAAAAAATTGACAAAACTAAAAGTTGGTTCTTTGAAAAAATAAACAAAATCGACAGACCCTTAGCCATGCTAGCGAAGAGAAGAAGAGAGAGAACTCAAATTACTAGCATACGGGATGAAAAAGGCAATATCACAACAGACACTTCAGAAATACAGAAGATAATCAAAAACTATTTTGAATCCTTATACTCCAACAAATTAGAAGATAGTGAAGGCATTGATAAATTTCTTAAGTCATATGATCTGCCCAGATTGAGTCAGGAGGATATAGAAAACCTAAACAGACCAATATCAATTGAGGAAATAGAAGAAACCATAAAAAGACTTCCAACTAAGAAAAGCCCAGGTCCATATGGGTATACAGCAGAATTTTACAAAACCTTTAAAGAAGAACTAATACCAATACTTTTCAAGCTACTTCAGGAAATAGAAAAGGAGGGAGAACTTCCAAATTCATTCTATGAGGCCAACATCACCCTGATACCTAAACCAGACAAAGACACTTCAAAGAAAGAAAACTACAGACCAATATCTCTAATGAACCTAGATGCAAAAATCCTCAATAAAATTCTGGCGAATCGGATACAAAAACATATCAAAAAAATTGTACACCATGATCAAGTAGGATTCATCCCAGGGATGCAAGGCTGGTTCAATATACGGAAATCAATAAATGTTATTCACCACATCAATAGACTTAAAAATAAGAACCATATGATCATCTCGATAGATGCGGAAAAAGCATTTGACAAAGTACAGCATCCCTTTATGTTCAAAACTCTAGAAAAACTAGGGATAACAGGAACATACCTCAATATTGTAAAAGCAATCTATGCTAAGCCTCAGGCTAGCATCATTCTGAATGGAGAAAAACTGAAGGCATTCCCTCTAAAATCTGGAACTAGACAGGGATGCCCTCTCTCTCCACTTCTGTTCAACATAGTTCTCGAAACACTGGCCAGAGCAATTAGACAGACGAAAGAAATTAAAGGCATAAAAATAGGAAAAGAAGAACTTAAATTATCACTATTTGCAGATGATATGATTCTATACCTAGCAGACCCAAAAGGCTCTACAAAGAAACTATTAGAGCTAATAAATGAATTCAGCAAAGTGGCAGGATATAAAATCAACACGCATAAATCAAAGGCATTCCTGTATATCAGCGACAAATCCTCTGAAATGGAAATGAGGACAACCACTCCATTCAAAATATCTTCAAAAAAAATAAAATACTTGGGAATCAACCTAACAAAAGAGGTGAAAGACTTATACAATGAAAACTACAGAACCCTAAAGAGAGAAATAGAAGAAGATCTTAGAAGATGGAAAAATATACCCTGTTCATGGATAGGCAGAACTAACATCATCAAAATGGCGATATGACCAAAAGTTCTCTATAGGTTTAATGCAATGCCAATCAAAATCCCAACGGCATTTCTTGTAGAAATAGAGAAAGCAATCATGAAATTCATATGGAAAAATAAAAGACCCAGAATAGCAAAAACAATGCTAAGCAGGAAGTGTGAATCAGGCGGTATAGCGATACCAGACTTCAAACTATACTACAGAGCAATAGTAACAAAAACAGCATGGTACTGGTACCAAAACAGGCGGGTGGACCAATGGTACAGAATAGAGGACACAGAAACCAATCCACAAAACTACAACTATCTTATATTTGATAAAGGGGCTAAAAGCATGCAATGGAGGAAGGATAGCATCTTCAACAAATGGTGCTGGGAAAACTGGAAATCCATATGCAACAAAATGAAACTGAATCCCTTTCTCTCGCCATGCACAAAAGTGAATTCAAAATGGATCAAGGAGCTTGATATCAAATCAGAGACACGGCGTCTGATAGAAGAAAAAGTTGGCTACGATCTACATACTGTGGGGTCGGGCTCCAAATTCCTCAATAGGACACCCATAGCACAAAAGTTAATAACTAGAATCAACAAATGGGACTTACTCAAACTAAAAAGTTTCTTCTCAGCAAAAGAAACAATAAGAGAGGTAAATAGGGAGCCTACACCCTGGGAACAAATCTTTACTCCTCACACTTCAGATAGAGCCCTAATATCCAGAGTATACAAAGAACTCAAAAAATTAGACAATAAGAAAACAAACAACCCAATCAACAAATGGGCCAAGGACCTGAACAGACACTTCTCAGAGGAGGACATACAGTCAATCAACAAGTACATGAAAAAATGCTCAACATCTCTAGCTGTCAGAGAAATGCAAATCAAAACCACCCTAAGATACCATCTCACTCCAGTAAGATTGGCAGCCATTAGGAAGTCAAACAACAACAAGTGCTGGCGAGGATGTGGGGAAAAGGGTACACTTGTACATTGCTGGTGGGACTGCAGATTGGTGCAGCCAATTTGGAAAGCAGTATGGAGATTTCTTGGAAAGCTGGGAATGGAGCCACCATTTGACCCAGCTATTCCCCTTCTTGGTCTATTCCCTAAAGACCTAAAAAGAGCATGCTACAGGGACACTGCTACATCGATGTTCATAGCAGCACAGTTCACAATAGCAAGACTGTGGAACCAACCTAGATGCCCTTCAATAGACGAATGGATAAAAAAAATGTGGCATTTATACACAATGGAGTATTACTCTGCATTAAAAAATGACAAAATCATAGAATTTACAGGGAAATGGATGGCATTAGAGCAGATTATTCTAAGTGAAGCTAGCCAATCCCTAAAAAACAAATGCCAAATGTCTTCTTTGATATAAGGAGAGTAACTAAGAACAGTGTAGGGACGAAGAACAGGAGAAGAAGATTAACATTTAATAGGGATGAGAGGTGGGAGGGAAAGGGAGAGAGAAGGGAAATTGCATGGTAATGGAAGGAGACCCTCAGGGTTATACAGTGGAGGAGGTAGAGAGAGAGGAGGGGAGGGGAGGGGAGAGGTGGGGAGGGGGGAGGGTGGAGGATGGGAAAGGCAGCGGAGCACAACAGACACTAGTATGGCAATTTGTAAATCAATGGATGTGTAACTGATGTGATTCTGCAATCTGTGTATGGGGTGAAGGTGGAAGTTCATAACCCACTTGAATCAAAGTGTGGAATATGATATGTCAAGAAATTTGTAATGTTTTGAACAACCCACAATAAAAATTAAAAAAAAAAAATAAAAAAAAAAAAGACAAAAAAAAATTTGAATAAAATGTTACTGGTAAATGCTTTAAAACTGAAAAAAAAAAAAAAAAAAAAAAAAAAAAAAGAATTTTCTGACTCAAACACAAATCTGACCATGTGTCTATGCTACTAAAACCCTTCAATAATTTGTATTATACAAATGATAGGCCAAAATTCTTTTAAAGGTGAAACAATGTTTCAGTCCTAATATGAACTTCCAAAACTTGTCAGTTCCCAGTCATTATTTGAATCCTAATCCTCTCTCAGTGAAACTTAATGGGTCACTGTGACTGCTTTGGGAAAAAGAAGTGGTTCTCTTTAAATTCTGAGGTTCTTGTCTCTATCTTCAGATATTCATTTATGGTAACCAATCACTAATGTGAACCCAGGTAGTGTGGAGGGGCCACAGATAGGTGTCATGGCAAGAAGCCTCAGTGAAGATTCAGATTGTAAGCTGGTATCAGTGATGATCCTGTGAGTGATCACATGTGAGTGAATGGACCTGACAATAATCAGTTTCTAGGGATTGTCACTGCCAGTCTTTAAGTCTTCCAGTCTTAGATTGTGTGGATTAGGATAAACCAAAACAACAGCAACAACAACAAAAACATTGTAACCCATGCCCTCTGGGGATTCCTGATATATAAAATTAGTGAACATAATCAGTGGTTTGAAAAATTTTGTTATGGAGGCATAAGTAATCAGAGTAATTTTCTCCATGATTGACTAACTTCTTTGTCTTATGAATGCATGTGCTTAGGAGTTGCTACACTGTGATCTGATCATGTTGGAGTAAAAGTAGGTGTTTTTTTTTTTTTTTTTTAAATTGGTCAAGCTTAATGTTTACTGAAAACATGTTTAAATCTCTCATGAATGCAAGTATGTTTCAATGTTAGCAAATCTATCAAGGGATCAAAGGACCCATTTTATCTCTAGAAGTTATTTTTCTTAAATTGCTTTAAGATTTTAGTTATGCATATAGTCACATCAAACATTTGTGTTAATATTCATATTTCATACTCTTATTTTCAACCTGTGTGTATATTTTGTTTAACATATATCTTTGTGAATAACACAGAGTTGAAAAATTTTAAAATCCAGTCTAAAAATTCCCTTTAAGTGCAATAATCACCTCATTGACTTTAGTTTTTATCATCCATATCTTTTTTTTTCCTTTTATCTTGTGATTACTTTTACTCATATTTCTTCTTATTTTTAGGTTTTATGCTTTGATAGAGATTGAATACTTTTTTATTCTGTTTCTTACTTTCCATGTTTGGAAATGATACTCTTTTTTTAAAAAATGTTTTTGTGGTTACCACAGAAATTACAGCATGCCTACTTCATTTTTTAAAAAGTACAGAATTGATGAGTTTTCTAATACCACAAAATGTGCTACCATTTTGCAATAAATCTAAATATTTCACTTCCAAATATTTTAAATTCTTATTATTTTACAAATCTGATATTTTATTGTTTGGCAGAATTCCTTTAAATGTGATACTTTTGTCTTTAACTTTACCCCACATATCTCTAAATATGTCTTTATATTCTATATGATTTTGTATTTCTATATTATGTTCCATGTAGATTTTTTAAGTCTCTATCTTCTAATTGCTGATTCTTTATTTAGCTTTTTGGATCAGTCCTAAAACCATGAGTTGAGGGTTTAAACAAAATTGTATTATTATAATTACATTTTATTCTTATTTCTACTGTTTCTTTTTTTTCCAAATATCTTTTTGTCATTTTAATACTATTCTATTTAATTCATATTTAAATTCACTTTTAATGACCTTTTATTATATTTTTACATGACAGTTGAGTATATTTTGAAATATCATGCATACATAGAATACGTATAACTTATTCCAAATAAGATCTCATTATTGTTGATGTGGAGTTACACTGGACATGTATTAATATATGACCATTGGGAAGTTATGTCTGATTTATTCTACTATTTCTCCCCTTCTTTCTCTTCATTCCCCTTTGTATAGCCCAGTGAACTTCTAATATTCTCCTCCTTTGTTGTGAGTTAGCATCCACATATCAGAGAGAACATTCTGCCTTTGCTTTTGGGGAAGTGTCTTATTTCAACATTTCTCTTAGCATGATATTCTCCAGTTCCATCCATTTACCAGCAAATGTCATAATTTCATTCTTCTTTATGGCTGAGTAATATTCATTGTGCATATATACCACATATTCCTTATCAATTCAACTGTTGTAAGGAACCTAGGTTGGTTCCATAGCTTGGTTATTGTGAATTGAAATACTATAAACATTGATGTGGCTATGTCACTGTAGTATGCCAATTTTAAGTTATTTACATATATACCAAAGAGTAGGATAACAGGGTAAATTGGTGGTTCCATTCCAACTTTTCTTAGGAATCTCCACAGTGCTTTCCAGAGTGGTTCCACCAATTTTCTGTCTTACCAGCAATGTATGAGTAAACATCTTTCCCCACATCCTCACCAACAATTATTGTTGCTTGTATTCTTAATAATTGCCACTCAAGGATGAAATAGAATCTCAATGTAGTTTTGATTTGCTTTTCTCTAATTGCTAGAAATGTTGAACTTTTTTTCATGTATTTTTTGACTACTTGTATTTCTTCTGTGAAGCACCTGTTCAGTTCCTTAGCCCATTTATTGACTGGATTATTTGTTGTTTTGATGTGAAGTTTTTCGAGCCCTTTGTATATCCTGGAGATTAATGCTCTATCTGAGATGCAGGTGGTAAAGATTTCCTCCCATTCTGTAGGCTCTCTGTTCATATTCTTGATTATTTTCTTTGATGTGAAGAAGCTTAGCAGTTTGATACTTTCCCATTTATTGATTTTATTTCTTGTACTTTAGAGTCTTACTGAGGAAGTTTGTTCCTAATCCAACATGGTAGAGAGTTGTGCCTACTTTTTCTTCTAGTAGGTGCAGTGTTTCTAAGGTCTAAGGTTTTAGTCCTTGATCCACTTAGAGTTGAGTTTTGGGCAGGGTGAAAGGTGGGTTCAATTTTATTCTACAACGTATGGATTTTCAATTTTCCCAGCACAATTTGTTGATGAAGCTATCTTTTCTCCAATGTATGTTTTTGGTGCCTCTATCTAGTATGAGATAACTGTATTATATGGATTTGACTCTGTGTCTTCTAGTCTGTTCCATTAGTCTTCATGTCAATTTTTGTGCGAATACTATACCACTTTTGTAACTTTAGCTCTGTAGTATAATTTAAGATCTGGTATTGTGATGTCTCCTGCTTCATTTTTCTTGCTAAGGATTGCTTTATCTACTCTTATTTTTCCAAAAAAAATTCATAACTGTTTTTTTCTATTTCTGTGAAGATAATCATTGGAATTTCAACAAGAATTGCATTAAATCTAGAGCTTTTGGTAGTATGGCCATTTGAGAATATTAATTCTGCCTATCCAAGAACATGGGAGATTTTTTCATCTTCTACAGTTTTCTTCAATTTCTTTCTTTAGTGCTCTGTAGTTTTCATTGTAGAGGTGTTTTACCTCTTTGTTAGATTTATTACCCATTTTCTGATACATTTTTGAATGGGATAGTTTTCCTATTTTCTCTTTAAGATTCTTAACAGAAAAGGAAACAATCATGAATGTGGACAGAGAGCCTCCATAATGGGAGAAAACCTTTGCCACCTGCATCTCAGATAAAGCATTAATTTCCAGGATAGGTAAAGAACTTAACACCAAAACCCAAATAACCCAATTAATAAATGGGCAAAGGAACTGAACAGGCACTTCTAAATAACTAACGTAATGTTTGTATATGGACTATATAATATGAATTCAGGCCAACAATACATGAAAGGACTGGATTTTATTTATAGCTGCTTAGGAACGACATCTTCTCTTTGAGTCCCTGAATGGACAGGTTTGTTCCTAATTTTTTTCTTCCTAACTATATACTTCCATGAGTTTCTGATTTTGAATCAGAGGCAATTCTCCATTAGATCCTTTGTCTCAAATATCCTCTCAACATTGTTATTGACATTTTCCATACTCTAGGTTTTACTTCCATGTGTCATTCATATATAGCAAACTTACAAAGGAATTTTGACAAACTAATGACCAAGAAAGAATTTATTACTTGCATTTTTTAAATATTTATTATTTTTTAGTTGTAGTTGGACACATTATCTTTATTTTATTCTATGTGATGCTGAGGATCAAACCCAGGGCCTCACACGTGCTAGGTGAGCGATCTACCGCTGAGCCACAATCCCAGCCCTGACTTGCATTTTTATACGCTGAATAAACTCAGTGCATATTGAAAAACTGAACCTATGATATCTTTGAAACACTTTTCTATGTCTCTGACTCCCTTAAGAGTCTTTAATCAAGACTGGCTATTTGTTGATTTATAGTCACAACAGTTAGCACTGCTTTTACCTCATAAAATACATTCAGTAGCCACTTGACATAGTTTTGAAGCCTGTTTGCAAAAATAACCCATTTCTGCTTCACATATTTTCAATTAGACTTATTATTAAATACTCTCTTTTTAAAAATATAAAATCTTCCTAATTTAAGAATGGTTTCTATAGTTTGACCTGAAACTTGATGTCAATTCGATAGCACTAGAAACACATTTAATCAACAAAAATTTCTCAAGTGCCTATTATATGTCAGAATAAATGCTGAATGCTAGCATAACAGAAGTAATCTTCATAAATCAAACCTCAATAATTTGAATTGAAGCCAGAATTATTATTCTCTCTTCCTTTCCTCTATCTAGCATTCTCCTGACCCTTAAATAAAAATCTAGGTCAAGTCTTATGATTTATGCAGTCATGCTCAGATGATAGAAATTCCTTGTCACTTCTGATTCACAAGCATAATCTTATCTCAGGAATAGTCAAATCTACAAATTTTATTTGAATGAAATGATTTTCTCCTGTTCTACTGTTGTCAGCAGTAGAAAAAGAGGGTTACGATTGACTTTTTTTTTTTTCGCTAGGTTTTTTTTTTTTTTTTTGCTATTCATACTGTGACTTTTGTCCAAAAATAAGAGAGGTGATCAATCAGGAAAAGTCTTATTAGACTTAGTACAGATTTGAACTAACACTGGTTTCCCTTCCTGTGGTAGATATTGATACTGAAAAATACACTTTCTCCTTCAGAGTGACTTGTGGTCCCATTTAAGACATCCCTAAATTGCTGGCTGTCACTTGTTTAGTGCACACAGTAGAAGGTATAGCATGCTAGTGTATAATTGGTCACTGCTAATTTCCCTGTGACCTCCTCAGCATGATAGCCTGTTCTCATTCAGGGGATCTCTGTGAGAATACACAGTATAGGAAATCTTCGAAGTCAAAATTATTTAAGAAAATTGAAAGCAAGTTCTTTATTTCTCACATGGCCACGTATGATCTTTGGGTAACACACTTTTGAATCTGCAGCAACACAAATGTCTTATTCATCTAAATACAGATCTCTGTGTGCTGCCACATGTAACTTGAGTTAAATTCATTTTAGTTTTGTAGTTTATTAGTGCCTCCACTGCCAGATTTAAAGTGAGGAAAAGTAACTTTTCTTACTTTCCTTATGGGGATTTGGGTTGTCATTCAAGGCAAAATCTGTGCAAACAAATATTCAAATTTATAAAATCCTTATTGAAACATCAATTTCACTTACATAGACAATGGTGTAATTTTCATGCAGTTCCTATGCAGATTCAATATTGGTTGCTTACAATAGCATTTGTAGTATAAAAGCATTTGGCACTCAGAATCTGAGCTAAAACTGAGAGACTACTATTTCTAGCTATCTTTTATGTAGTGATGAATAGAAGCTTACTATATAGGTGTTCACATTGTAAGAGAAAATTAGCATACAGTAATTGCTAACAGCATGATACTTGTTTTAATGAAATATAAAGCACTTCCTCTGAGATCCCCAGAAGATTAAAAGAATAATTCTGCCTGGTTATATAAGGTAATTCTTAAAAAGTAGGCAATATTTGATGGGTAGTTGAAAGATGAGTAGAAGTTTGGCAGGAATAGAATAGCAAAAGCTTATTCAACCAGAAAGAGCTATATGTTCACAAGCAAAGAGGAAGAGAATAAAATTTGTTTGAGAGAAAACAAAAAAGTGGGGGGTGGGAGAATGAGGGATGGAAATGATGCTAGTTCAGTATTTTGGACAAGATGCCAATAGTCTTATGCCATGTTTTAGGAAATAAAGAGTTAAGAATTTTTATTCTAGATATAATCATGATGCACTTTAGGTGAAAATAAAGTATTTCTCATGATGATTGTGATGTAAAAATGGTCCAAGATAGAGAAGTAGAGAACCCTGAAAAAGTTTCCTTGAAAAACAGGCTCTGTAGTTAAGTATGTTTGAGATAAATCATATTCAACTGATCACACACATCTGCCTAAGGAATATTCTGAGTTTCTTAAGGTAAAAGAATCTCACAATATTGAATTAACCCAGCATCAATCAAATGTGTTATTGCATACAATTTTAAGAACTATTGATGTTTTATAGAAACATTGAAGAGTATAAATATTTCTAGACAGCCTCATTGTTAAAGGCATTTATAAGAATGCAGAGGCTATTAGAAAGTCATAATGAACATTTTCATGACAGATTTTGAGTCTTAGCTATGACAGTGACAGGTGGGCTGATGCTGTCCATCAATGTGGAGGGTTTGTTTTACAGAAGGACGTGGGTAGTCAGTGAAGAAAAGGAGTCATTTCATTCATGGAGCTCTAGTTTCCAATTGCTTGTTGATGTGGAACCATTCACAGAACATAAGCATAAACTAATGCTTAGTTTTTTCTTTAAATATGAATTTGCTCATTTTTTCTGAAGTATTATGCATCACACTAAGACTGCCAAATACTATTTTATTGCTTGCCTGTATGTGGATCCTATTTATTAATTTAATCACTAAGTGTGTGGTAATTCAACTCCTATATAAGATTTATCACTCCCGCCACACCCAGCAGAGCCTGGAATCTTGGGGATATATCTCTGAATAAAAACACTAAAATATTTTTAGCAAAAAAGGAAATGTTCATTATTATGGAAGAAGACTCTGCTTAGATCACATGTGACAGTCTGTTAATGATCTTATTCATATTTTACTTTTCTTTTTGATTGTTTCTGCAATTTGGAAGAAGGAAGGATGATTCATAAGTTTTTCTTTTTTAAATAGCTATGCTTATATCTTGGGTGAAAAAAAAATCTTTCTCTTCTTTGTTGAAAAGCTCTAGTATGACTTTTATTTCCAGTAGCAGTGCTGACTTTACATCCTGGGAAAGAAAATAGTGGCATAGAATACATAAAAATGCTTTCTCAATGCATAGCTGAACTTGCAAGCTATTGAGGAAAATCCCAGAAATAGAAAATGAAAAAGAAGCTGAAAACCATCGTGTTAAGTGAGCCCTGGAATCATGATGCCCTGAGGGCATTTACTCAGTTCACTAGCCTGAATCTTGGATTTTAATGTCGGCAGAAGCGATAGGAAGCAAAGCTTTGGGAATGTATAAGGGGGTTACCTAGAAAAACAGTTCAGTGTAAAATCAGACTATTCCAAAGTTGCAACGTAAGGAAACTGTAAATTAAAAATCATCCCACAGGCAATATTAGACAATAATAACATATATTCTCCATCATCCTGGATTCAAAGTAGAATTCAACAAATAGAAAAAGAAAAAATAGGGTGGGGCCATTTATAAAGATATGCCTGGCCTCATACAGATAATGATTGAGTTTATAATTCTTGAGTAGTTTACCGGATCAATGACCAATTTACATTAGAAAAATGTTTTAAAGCCTTCTGAGTTAGCTGGAAGAGCAAAATACTCTCTGTAAAAAGACTTCTCTGTGATCTCACAGAGAATCTAAAGATTTGAAACAAAAATTCACAATTGCAAGAAAAAATTTGGCAGTTACATAATCATATTGGGGAATTATAACACACCAATCACAATAATTATCAAAACAAATGTGCCTAAATTAATATACAAAGAAAATTTTATAAATCAAAAATGTATCCATGTTATATGTATATAACTTCAGACTTTAAACAGACATTTTTATAGGATTCTTTGCCCAAATAAAAAGTGATAACAAAAATTTTTAAATATTAACAGAAATCAAATTATGACATCATAACCCATAGAATGCCATAGTGGGAGAAAGGGGTGAGGGTAGCAGCAATATAGTGTGTCAAATTCTGAACACTGACATGAGAAATAAAAAAACAATGAAGAGGTTAAAAAATACTAAATTTTGGTTCTTTGAAAGTATCAGTCAGATGAAAATAAGGATAGCTGATAAGACAGTAAAAGGAAGTCACTAATAAACTATGTTAGAAATGAAAAAGAAAAACTCACAAAAAGATCAAATTATTAGATGTATTATAAAATAGTTCAGGTAAATAAGCGTAACATCTTAGAAAAATTCATCAATTCTAGTACAAATTTAGTAACAAGCAACAAGTTAATTAAAAAGTTGAGTAATCCCATTGCTATTATATACACCAATTAATACATTAAAATATATACATCTACATTCTGCTCCACTAAAGAAAAAAATATTAGAAAAATAGAAATTCTCCAAACTACTCTGTTTATGTATTTAGATATAATACTAAAAATATTCACAAATAAAACCATATATCTCAAAGTGTATAAAATATAGAATATTTTTATTTGAATAAAAATCAGAAGAAAGGACTGGGTTGTGGCTCAGTGGTAGAGCACTTGCCTCCCACGTAAGGGATCCCTGGGTTGAACCTCAGCACCACAAATAAAAAAAATAAATAAAATAAAGATATTGTGTTCATCTGTCACTAAAAAGCATTTTTTTAAAAAAAGTAGAATGATAATTTAACATTAGAAAATATAATTTAGCACTTTAAAGAAAATGTGTAATTATTTTAACTAATTGAAAAATATAACAGATATAATATCCATCATGCTAAAATATCTTAATAAACCAGAAGTAGAATATTCTTTACCTAAAAAAATGTATCATAAGTATACAATCTCCATCATTTTTAATGCTAATATATGTTAGAGACTTTTTTAAAAAATCAGGAAAAAGCACACTGCTCACATCAGTTATATTTGGCATTTTCCAAAACATTATAGTTACTAAGACAAAAAGGAATAGTAACAGTAAGAAAGTAAGAATAAAAAGCAAATTTAGCCTCAATTATTAATACTATTTCATACTAATTAAAGTTATATGAATGCCCACATAGAAAACAAACAACAACAAAAGAGAACTAAAGAAAAATAATTGACTTTTTTCTTAAAAATAAAGAATTAAAGAAAGATTGTTGTGTAAAAATTTGGTGTTTATATATCAGCAAGAAGTTAGAAAATATAACAGAAAAAAAAATGATACCAATATGGTTTACTAGGGGGATATTTCCTCTATGAGCAAAATGTCTGGTGCTGTATAAATTTTTATTCTTGGTGTTTCATCTTGGTTACCCTTATCTTTACTTGGGCTCCTAATTTACTGTTGCTTACTTTTCCTTTTTTGTACTGTGGAAAACAATCAGAGTATAATCATAGACTTAGTTAAACTAACTTATCTAGTCAGATTTCAAGTAGTGTCATTAAACTTTATAAAGATTGTGCAGCACTGAGACCCAACTGGGTAAGAAAGTCTCTCCTCAAGAATAACTCTAAATGTAGACAGAGATATAAAAAAAGTTATTTTAGCATTCTACAAATTGATCAAAGATATACAATAAACAGAAATCAATTTAATCATGAAAATTGGTGAAGTTTATGTAAAAATAATGTGATTCTGTGGTGTTCTCGATGAGCAGAGATCCTGTGCTTCGCCCCCACTCCCACTCTATCAGTTCATCCTGGATGGGCACAGGCTATTAAAAACCCTGGATCTTGCTGTTAGTGCCAGAGCGGATCATTTTATTTAGAGTGTTATCAGTTCTGGTGGTAGTCTCAGTCACAAGTGAGTAAGGAGAACTAGCACTTCTGCTGGCCTGAGCTAGTGACACCATTTGGTACAGGAGGCAGGCTGGTTGGTAGAAACCAAAGGTAAAGGGAAGACGTGGACATGACCTAGAGTTTGATACAGTATACAGGACACACCCAGCTTTATCTTCAGAGAGTGAAATTCCTCCTGACTTGAGATGTTTAAAGCAGCCTCTGATCAACTTTTGGCTGAACAGAGGACATTCAGGTATGGGGGAAAACCACAGGAAGCCAGTCATAAAAATAAACCCACAAAAATAAACTGAACAAGAGAGTCACACAAAGACATATCAGGGCCAGGTTAATTAAATCCAAAGAATAAAAGCAAATCTTTAAGGCAACAAAAAAAAATATAATTCATCATGTACAAGAGAACAAAAATATAATCAATGGTTAACTTTTTATTAGAAAAAAATAGAAACCCAAAGAGGCAATACATAGACATTTTTAAAGAATGAACACAAAATAACTGACAAGAATTATATATCTAGGAAATTTATCTTTAAAACATGAAAGTAAAATAATGATATCTACAGATGAACTGAGAGAATTTGTAATCACTGTAGAAAAATTTTCTTATAAGAAATACTAAAGGATGTCTTTTGTGCTAAAAGAACGTAACACTAGACAATAACTTGAATTTATAGGTAGAAAAGAAGAACATCAGTGACAAATATGAGATATAAAAAATAAGAGACTCTACATGGTTTTATAACAGAATTTGAAGCTAGAGAAAAGAGACCCAAATATTGAGCTAAATTTGAACTTAATTATACTCCTGCTATTCCACCTCTTTCCGCTATAGAGGTCCTTGGAGGTATTTGGTTTCTGCCTTCTCTAGTGATTCATGTTATCTTTTCATCTTGGGGTTTTCTTCAATGGATTCACATTTTTCCTAAGTCAGTAGAGTTTTTTTAAGACTCCTAGTCAAATAATATTTAACTATCATGGAGTTTCAGTTTAAAATCAAAATTTATAAATGCTATACATTAGCAAGAGGGCATATGGAATAAAAATCACTCATGCTACACATTTATAAGACTGCACACATTTACTCACTCATCATCAACAGAGAACATTCTTGGTCTGTAAACAAGGAGTAAACTGACAAACTTCAAGAAATTTGAAATGTAAAGTCTTAAAATAATAAAATGCATGTGATGCAACTGTGAAGTAGAAGGCTCCTGCTAGATTACAATGGTAGAATATCTATAATCTACAAAGTGAAGTGAATAAGTTGTTTTTCAAACAAATGAAAATTGTAGGTTTCTCACCATGAGTCACCAAGGGAAATCATGGAAAGTGTCTCACTAAAGAATTTTAATAATAGGAAGGAATGAAGAAACTACTTCTGTGGGATGATTTAATTGCTTTTTTCATCAAAGGATAAAAGATAAATTCTCCATTAAGACTGATAACGATAGTGGGGCTGAGGGTGTAGCTCAGTTGTAGAGCACTTGTCTAGCATGCACTCAGCCCTGGGTTTGATCCCTAAAATTTTTAAATTTTAAAAATTAAAAAAAATTAACAGCAATTGATATCAACTTTGATATTCTTGACATTTTGTTTTTATTTCTGCATACATTTAATACTTTTTTGGCTTGCTTATAATGGTTCTTTGAACATTTTGTAATGTTTCAAAGCTTTACTTCACTTAGTCCAAACTCTGTACTCATGTATTTAATCTCTACTGAGTTTTAAATTGGTCTGTTGTTGATAAATACTAATATTAGATTACCGATGTCTCCCTCTCTATCTAAAGTTCCTCAGAGTCTCTAGATAAATAGTTCAAAACAGTACAAATGGCAAAAGATAAAAGCAAAAAATAATAGTTTTTGTGGCCAGAGATTAAGAACCCATGATAAGCACTTTAATTCAATAGCATTTTGAGTATCCTATGAGAGATTAGTAATTGACCCTTTGTAAGATTAAGAAAGTGATAATTATTATTCAAATGCCTACTAAAATGATAAATAATTTTTATGATAGTCTATTTATTATAAACCTAAGATTATAATTGTGTACATTTTATATTTGAAGAAACTTTGACAAAATAATATTTAGTTATAGAGTAATGGGTAACACTTATTGATCAACTGCTATGTAGTAAGCACTGCTTTAACTGCCTCAGATCATTTAATCTTCACAATTATCCTATGAAGTAAGTGCACTTGTCATTACCACTCACATTGAGAAATGGGAGAAAGTAAAATGAGGCTTAAAGTCATTAAGCAATTTGCCCACAGCTAATCAACCAACAAGTGCCAAACCCCATTTGAAAAAGACATCTTGTTTGAGATCTCAAATTCTTAACTCCTAAATTCTAA
Organism: Marmota flaviventris; assembly: GCF_047511675.1. Taxonomy (NCBI): domain Eukaryota; kingdom Metazoa; phylum Chordata; class Mammalia; order Rodentia; family Sciuridae; genus Marmota; species Marmota flaviventris. The sequence continues at coordinate 99,757,742 of NC_092500.1, forward strand.
ATCTTCTGCAATTGCCTCATGTTTGATAGCTATAAATGGGAAAACTACAATTGGAATATGTTTATTTGCTTATAAACCTCTAATATTATCTTAACGGCGTACTTCATCATCTAGGATGGTACCTCTGCGAAGGGGAGAGTAGGAGAGGAGGCAGTTGGTGGTGAATGACTTTTCACCATAAATGATTTTCTTTTCTTTTTGTACTTCAGGTAGGATTAAGGAGATCTTACATAGGTGGGACTGAGGAAAGAGACTGGAGGATGCTACAGAATAGTTGTTATTTGTGATTTTACAATTGTATAGATGCAATTAAAAAAAAAAAATTGTTGGGCCGCCAAGAGAAAAGGATTCCCTCCCACACCATCTGTTTCCCTGAAACAAGCTTTTTGTTTTCACCCCTCTAGGTCAATGATGGTAATGTAAGAGGGTGAGAGCCAGTGTGAGAGAGTGCTTTGGCTCTTCACCAGCCTTGATGACACCAAATTACTATCCCTTCTTTGTTCCAAATTTCCAAAATTTCTTTGCAATTAAATCTTTTTCCCTCTGCCAGGGTCATCTCACAATCTAAGATTAAGGGAATGTTCCCTATATTTCTCTGCTGTTCTTACTTTTGTCTAGAGTAAGAACAGAATGTCTAGAAGATTATTTTATAGCAGTACAGAATTTATTTTCAAGCAAGTATTAATTATAATGACCCTACATAAAGTAATTTGTAGTGTCAGAATGGCTTTTTCTCCATTACACTATAGTAATTTTCTCTGACCCTAATTTTATCCAGGCAGAACATACTAGTGAAATACAAGGGACAAATGAGGACCTTACTTTCCAGGGAGTTTCTTAAGATAACTTATTCATTCATTGATCATGACTCTTGATAAGTGGTTTATTTAACAGATTTAAGAAAAAAAAACTGCAAATTATATTGCAATTTATTTAGAAAATATTAATGGTGCTGAGAAGAAAATAATTGCTCTAAATTAGCAACTCCCATGATTTTTTTAAATCAAAACATCTTTCTTTAAATTTTTATTACAAAATATGGGATGAATATGGATGAATACCTCTGCTTGGCCTTTTAAAGTGGTCCCTAAAGTTTGTCAATGTGGGACACAGTTTTAAAACCAGTGAAATAATTTATTGTAAGCCCCAGAAAACTTACCTCCAGAATCAAAAGCAGGAGTCACAAGTAGCAAGGCAACACTGGGAAAAATTTGATTATGAAAGAGATTTTGATGAGATTGAGGAAACAGGGATAGGATAGTGCCCCGATTTAAATGCTCCTTGTAACTAGTGAGTGACAAATCAGATCTTCAATAATAGGGTAAATATTAAAAGAAACAATAACAACAAAACATTGTCTTCCTAACTTCTTTACTTATATCTCCCTCACTTTACCATTCTTAGTCTTATTTTCTGCCATCTTCCCTCATTAAATCCCAGCCCTATGGACAGCCATGCTGTACCACTATAATAGTCATGAGGATAATCCTCTTCAAGAGAAAGTTGTGAGAGTGGATAGCTGACCTGCACTGATGATCATGGCATTAAGGTCTTCAGCAGCAAGGGTAAACTGTTCCTATAAAGAGCCAGATGGCTCTTGATTCTCTCTTTCTCCCCACTCTCTTCCTAAGCCCAGTGTTATGTATCAGTATATCATCTGGAAGACATGTTTTCTGCATAAGTGTGGCAGCTTTTGTGGGCATTAGAGGGTTACACTTCAAGGATAAAATTGACCTCTACTGTGCTAGCCCATGATAGTTCCAGCATGATACAATTCAATAGCCCTCTAGCAAAAGTACTTTTGTGTATTAATGTTTAAAAACCATGGTCCTACTCAGGTAGATGCTGATTTTTTCTTCCTTAAAGGAGTTTCATCCTTTTAAAAAAGATCACCATTTTCCTGACAGTTTCTTGACAGAGCTCTCTGTCCTCGTGACAATCTCAATTCTATACAAATATGTACAGGAAATCTAAGTAATATAATATGATGCAAAACATTAACTGTAATAATTTTTACTTTTATGAAATGGAGGTAAATGCAAAATTAAGAAGACTATTACTAATTATGTTTAAGGAAATTTAAATAACCAATACAGTGGTCATCCTTAGATTCTATCATTATATGAATTCATTCTGGACATCATCTGTAATTGACTTACCGTCACCTCCTGCTATGAGCATCAGGTAAATTGGAAATTTGAGACATTTCTATATTTCTTAACATCCCAAAGGCATAAAAACTCCAAATTTCTCTCTCTTATTACATGAAGACCTTTATTTCTTTGAAATCCAGCACTGTTAAAAAGAATGATTATCTTCTAAATACTTCCAAAGAAAATAAACTATAAGTGAAAGAGACAGAAATGAAAAATTAGTTATAAAACCTAAATTGTTGTAGCTTAAATCAATGAAAGCTATATGTCAATATGTAAGTTATTATTTGCTCCAATATGTTTTTCTGATAAAATTTTCTCCTTATTAGGGTGTTTTTTTCTTATATTTTAAATAAGATAAATACTCTTTTATGTAAAGCAACTCACAAAAAATTGAAATATAATAGTAGTGAAAGATGATATACCTAAGGAACTAGAGTTTACATTTTTACCAAAGCAAAGAGATGGAGTATAATCACAGAAAAAAACATCCTAGTCTTTCAAAAGCAAGAAATACACTGATTTTTTTGTTACCTGGCAACTCTGTGAAACTATTTCTTTCAGAAATAAAGTAATATGGTTCCTGAATTGGTTTATCAGATAAATTGATGTTATCTTTAAATGCTCCAGTGCTTCTTAGCTTATCTCATGTTGCACACAAATATTTTTTTTCCTTCCTTTGGAAGATCTTGTATATGAAAAAATAAATATGCCTATGCAGTACAACATACCTGGAGAAATGCACTGGTATTTTACCTCCACCTATGGATTATGTTCTTTGGAAGCATTTAGAAGATAATTATTCTTTTTCATAGTGCTGAATTTCAAAGAAATAATGGTACTTATGTAATAAGAAAGAGGTAAATATGGAGATTTTATGCTATTGAGGTCTTAAAATGTTATATAGAAATGTTTCAAAATAATTTCCAATTTACTTGATGGTCATGGCAGGAGGTGACTGTAGGGTCAATTACAGATGATGTCCAGAATGAATTCATATAATGATAGAATCTAAGGATGACCACTGTATTGATTATTTAAATTACCTTGAACACCATTAGTAATCATCTGGTCTCTGAAAATTTGCAGTTATCAGGAAATTAATCCTAAAAGCCACTTAGTCCATTTTCAGAAAGTTCTATAAATTTTAAAGTTTTAAATATTAAGTTGAAATTTACTTCCATTGTTTTTGGACACCTAAACCTGTACTGTATTTTTTGAGGAGCCAAGCAAACAATGGGTTTCCTCTTTTACTAATGACATTTTATGTATTATTTGAGGCTTTAGTTTAAAATCATTATATCACTGGGTTTCAAATTATGAGAGAGGCACTTGGGAAGTGTCCCAGAAACATTTATGGAAAGAAGATGAAGTGATGGGGAAACAGAGATGGAGTGAGGGGAAGACTGAGATCTCTTTCCACATCCCTAAACCCTGCTTCATTCAGAGCAACTATATATTTAATTCTTGTCTATATTAGACTCCTATGAGATTTCATTTTTATTAAAAATATAAGTCAATATTTTATATGACTACCCTAGAAACTTCAGGTTATATAGATTTAATTCTGTGATATATTGGTGGTGATTTTCCTCACAATATGTCAACGCAGCCACTTCAACACACTGAAATCAATGTGAATATCAGACCTCACAAACCTCAGGTTTGGAATGGAATCTCAATACTGTCTGCTTTGTGGGGGCTTCAGGTTTACCTCATTTTCTTTCCAAATATTATTGGAATCCCTCAAAAGTCCCCCATTGGCTCATCAAGAAATAGTTGTTTTCAATATGCAAAGTACTTAGAATTGTTCTCTGTAGCAATCATGGCTTATACTACAGACAGTTGTACCACGTCTTTTCAAGATATTGATGTAGGGCAGATGAGGCCAAACCACCTGAGGAATTTTCAGGAAGCAGGCTAATTTTAGGTGCATTGTTCCAGAGGGGCTAAGCCTAAAAATTTCTAGACCCCAGAATCTGGAAATTCTTTAAACTTTATACTCAGTGGGGTGGTTACATGTCAGTGGGTGGGTACATAACAGTTACTCTTTGCCCATATTAGGCTAGTCAGAGATTCTACAAGCTTTACCAAGAAAACTGAGATAGTATCTTTTACATAGCAACAAGTCTCTGAGACAGACTGTATAATGTTTTGTTTGCAAACCTAACATTTACAAGAAAGAGGAAGCTTCAAACCACAATACCCTCCTCAGAAACCCTGTGACATCCTCAGTAAGAATCTTTCTAATGAGAAGCTTATATACTACAAATATGGTGGGGATTTCTGGGAAAGCTTAATTTTGGTAAAGGTCTTTTTTGGTGGGGGTACTTGATCTGCTTCAACATGAGAGTTCTTGTACTTTTTTGTTATTTTATTTTATTTTATTTTTTTGTTTGGTGGTTCTGGAGATCAAACCCAGGGCCTCCTACATGCTGGGAAAGTGCTCTGCCACTAACCTGCAACCCAGGCCCCATGATGGCCCTTCTGCTATTGACTCTTAGAACAATGCTTTCACTCCCTTCAGCTGTCAAAGCAACTATTTTGTTGTTGCTCCTACTGAGTCTCTTAATGTTTAAGTCAAAGTTGTCAGTGCTTAAGGCCAAGATATCCATGCCTCAGGTGAGGGTAATGATTCTCCTAACAACACATTTAATGACCCACTCTCCCTGTGATCAGTAATGGCATTACCATTCAGCCTGTGTTTGCCTTTGCCCAGACCACACGACCAATGTGGCAACTTTAGAACTAATCTTCCCACTACCAATGCTGTTGCTGTCATTTTATGATTTTGATACCATGAGGCCATCAATATTTTTAAAAATATTTTTAGATTTTTAAATATAAATCACCATCAAATTTCATTATTTTGATCAAATGTCTCATGCTTTTGGCCCATCCAGGATACTTTCAACATTTACCTAAATTTTACTTTCTTCCTAAAGTAGAAGCAAGCTATACACTCTCAGCTCTGGAGAAACCAACATCAGATGTTTTATACAGGATTCATAATATGCACACATTCCAATGGGATGTAGATTAGAATGAGAGAGACATAACAGACACTGCAGGGAAACCATTGTCACGAGTATGATGGAGAAATATTCAGAGTAAAGGCACAGTGATGGCCAAACATCCTAAAATCAGTGCTGTATCAGTGTCTGTTGGTCTGGTGCCCAGCACCAGGTGAAGTACATCCTCCTTAGGACAGACGAATGGTATATTTTGGCTGTATTTCTTGACTGTGTAAATTACTAGCCTGAATCTGTGGTCCTGAATAAGATTTGATGAATCCCCTTTACAATTTAACAGATTTCTCTTTTACTCAGAATAGTAAAGATGAGCTTCGTGGTTTGTAATTATGTCCTGACAGACATACTCATTGAACTAAACAGTTGAGTACAAAGCTGAATTAAAAGCACTTGAACTAAGAGAAAAATATGTAAAAAGCACATTTCATATTTTTCTTTTTCCTGTGTCTCAATGGTGCCTAACAGTTTTACTTAATGGTGGGATTCAATATTACATATTGATATATGTGCACAATATAACAGTATAATTTGGCCATTTTGATTCCCTAGCATTTCCTCTTTCCCTCTTCTCTCTTCTCCCTTGTCTCTTTTCTCTACTAACTCCCTATGATCTTTGAGATCCCACCACAATTCACCTTTCTTTTCCTTTTTCCTCTCTAGTATGCACATATAAAAGAAAATATATGACCCTTGACTTCTCATTTTGGTTTAGTTCACTTAACATAATGTACACAAGTTGAATTTCATACATTTAAAGCAAAATTCAAGCTACATGTTCACATAGTACTTTAAAAGTCATAACGTTGAATAAAAAAATGTAAGTTTCCTGTATAATTTTTGAATATTTATTAATAATGATGACCACAGTCTTTTAGATGAATTCTTTTCTTCTAAGGTTACAAATGCAGTGTAAATTTATGTTTAGAATGCTTAGAGCAAGTATGTTGCCATTTATTTCCTTACTCATTATCATCATTATATAAAAATGATGAGAATAAAATAATTATTTGGAAATATCTACTGAACAAGTAGTTTTAGAAATGTTTTTAAAATGTTGTTTAACAATTAAGTGCCAGGAGGTCTTGTTCTTTAAAAGCCAAAAAAGTTATAAAAAATGATCAGCATAGTTAATAGGAAAAAAACTGAGGTACATTCAAATTACTTTTATTTCTTGTACAGTAAAAAAAATATATTTTTGCATCTGCTGAAAACTCTTTCTGCCAGAATTACCTTGCATCCTTTTAATCAGTCATCAGAAAGAGATGAATGGTATTGACATAGCTTATATTCTCCAAGAGTTGGCTATATTTAAAAGACTTTGTGCAAAGGACAGGGGTAGTTAAAATGTTCACCTAAAATACATATGGTTAAAATAACTTTTGTTTACATTTCAGCAAATTTTATATGAAATTTCTTTTTAAAAAACATTTTTTCATTGTCAATGGACCATTAATTATTTTATTTATTATACGTAGTGTTGAGAATTGAACCGAGTGCCTCACACATGCTAGGCAAGCACTCTTGCACTGAACTACAACACCAGCACTGGAATTTCTTTTTTTGTGGCACTGGGGATTGAACCCAGGGCCTTGGAGCTGTATCTCCAGTCACAGATGAAATTTTTAATTCAACACAAGTACATTTGAGAAACAAGGTAAAACTGTAATTCATTTTTTCTATGATGTTGATGACTAAATGATGATGAAAATAATGATATAATTTAACTCTAAGCTCTCTGTCTTATAAGAAATTCTGTAACAACAATAACTAAAAGTGAATTTTATGAAGTAAATAGTTTCTACAGTATGATATAACATTTTTACACACACAGACACATCCATATATATCTGTATATCTATCTCTCTATAGACAAGAGGGGGGTACACAGACACTTAACTGAAAATATAAATCTGAAGAGTTCTGTATCAAGTTTTTTCTTCAAAATCATCACTTTTCAGTAAAGGCTGAGATGAACATTCAGTAAGTTTTCAAAAACGTTCACTAATTATGAATGTTGACACATATTTAGGAAGAAGAAGAAGAAGAAGAAGAAGAAGAAGAAGAAGAAGAAGAAGAAGAAGAAGAAGAAGGAGAAAGCATTTGATTACAAGTCATTGTCACAAATTTCTGGAAGTGCTTATCATTGTATATGTGCTACATCTTCTATTTAATGGAAGTACATCCTCCTTAGGACAGACGAATGGTATATTTTGGCTGTATTTCTGACTGTGTAAATTACTGGCCTGAATCTGTGGTCCTGAAGAATATTTGATGAATCCCCTTTACATTTTGAAATAATTTAAATGAGGGATTGTCAACCTATATTGCTAACCCTTAAAACTCAAGGACTATTTTTTCTAAGTCAGGGGTATAGGAACTACATTTATTTCAAATGCCCTGAAATAAAGGACATTTATTGGTAACAAGTCATTGGAAATCCCAGAAGGAGGGAGGACATCACAAGTGTTAGCAAGGCTCCAAACACCCTGTTTTTTCCATGACTTCTCAGGAGGACTCTAGGAACAAGAACTATAATGGGGCTTGGTTCGTCTGCAGGGAGTAGCAGCGATTTTCCCCCCACATGTTAAGCCAGTGTCTTGAGTTTCCGTGTGATTGATCAGTGTAGGTCAGAAACTTGTATAGGGTATAAAATATCCCAATTGGCTTAGTCTTTCTTCTGTCCTCCGTGCCTAGAAAGAAAATAGGGCTAGATTCTTAAAATCACCAGCGTCTATGAGTTAAAACTATGCTATTGGAAAAAAATCAAGAGAAACAGGTTCTAGAAACTCTAGTCAACAAGATCACATTATAAACCACCTTGTGGAATGGTAGAGACTGAGGCAACAATAGCCTAAAAGAGCGAGAGACAAACTTTACTCTGAGATTCATGTGACACCAAAATCTGCTGTCAGTTTCTCCATGTGGTTCTTTGTTTTCTGACCTAGTGTCCTGTGTGTTTTTCAGTCCAATCTATCTTAGGGAAGTTTCCAGGAAAGGTAAAATTAATTTTCAGCTACATTTCTGAAATCCATTTTATGAAAAATCATTTATTTGTGACACATTTCAGTATCTTAAAACATAAATCTCTTTTTGTTGTTGTTTTAACAAATGAGTTCTGGGAGAGTTTAGAAATTTTTGTAACAACCAAATAGCTAATGTTACAACAATATTCATAGCTAATTTTATTATGTATTTATTTACTTAATTATTTTTAAGCCGGGTCTCACTATGTAGCCCAGGCTGAGTTTGAACTCCTGAATGGAAGCAATCCTTCCACCATAGCATCCCCAGTTCCCCAGTGCTGGGACTGCAGGCACATGTCACCATACCAAGCTTAGAAGTAGTACTGTCAATTATAGACAGTTTGTCTGTTACCATATAGGATAAGAAGAGCACATAAGAATAATTTCCAGTTTTTCATGTTACTGAATATTAAGTCTTGCACAAAAACAGATCAGTATTACCTCAAAAAAAACTGTACAGAGAAATCAAATTAGCTGAAATAATATTAATAATAAATTAGATATGTTATTCTGTTTACTCATTTAAGGAATATTTGGGAGTATAAAAATTCAGTTCTTGGAATATATATATATATATATATATATATATATATATATATATAATAAAATTATATTGTATAATTAATTGAAACATGCAATTTAAGTTTTTATATAGCAGTGAAAAAAATAAAAGATAGTTTAAATATCTTGCTATTGATAGTTTAAGTCTCCAGAAGCAAATGAATGCTTAAGTAAAGAACATTTTATTTTAAATGAGACTTTTGATACTATTATTGGTCTAATATATGCTTTCTTATGCAATAAGTTTTTAAATATTTGAGATTTTCCCAGGGTCAGGAGTAGTGGACACAGGTGGCGAGGGGAAGTTTGCAATCTTTATGGCTTACTGAAGCCAAAAGTGGGCCTGTGAAGCTCTTTTGTTTTTCTTGAACGATTTTATGAGGAGCCTTGCCAATCTTCCATTATTTTTAATAAAAATATCCATGGTTTCACCTTGGGAGGTCACCAAAAACCTAGACAACAAAAATGAAAATAATTCTTTATAATAATATGGTGCTTTATATTTTCAAAGTATTTTTCATATACACTATTTTTGTGATCCTTACAGCCATGTTACTCTTTTCTAATAAGAATAGTAAACAAAAATATACTTATTGGTATTTCACATGATGGTTAATATTTTAAGTTTTTAGATTAAAAAATTTACTAATATTTACAATATTAAAGTTTTTGGCTTGGGGAAGAGGTTTAGGTAAAGATGACGGGAATTGAAAAGTAGGACTGCTGCAGTCCGGCTACATCAAAATAACCCGGGGGGTGACGAGCAACTTGTGTACGTTGATACAGTAGGAATGGGAGCCGTTTATTGTGGGACAGGAGCGGTATTTATACATTCCACACAGCTTATCTTAATTAGCATAAACTAGATACATCAGTCAACCAATAAGAAATCTCCACACTTAATGGCTCGCTGGCATTACTTCACAAACCACTCCCTCTGGCATTTTGCCAGGCACCATCCAGACTTGTTTACAGACTCTAACATTTCTCTGGCAAAATGCCAGGCGCCATCCTGACTTGTTTACAGACTCTAACATAGGACACCCTTAAAAGTTTTAATTTATATATATATATTACATTTACATTTTTAAACATGTTTTTAGTTATAGATGGACACATACCATTATTTTATTATTTATTTTTATGTGATGTTGAGGATCGAACGCAGTGCCTCACTATGTGCTAGGCAAGCATTCTACCATTGAGCTATGACCCCAGCCCCCCAATTTACATTTATAAATATTTTAAATATATAATTTTCCTCATTGATGCATTTCCTTGTTTTTTCTTTCGAGGTGACGTAGGAATTAGGGATATGGAAGTAATGCTATTTCTGACTAGAAAATGTAATACAAATCATTTTTGAAGAACAAGAACAAAACAAAAATATCTCAAAGGAAATATTATATCAACACTATAATTTGAAATAAAAACAGAAGATTAAAACTTTTCCAAATCTACGTTCTCAACTGGGAAGAAGATGAATGTTGAATGCATTCTTTACTCATTATAATTTAACCCTCAGTCATGAGTTTGCCTTTGGTAAGGTCAAACAACACTGTGCACACGACAAAATCATCGTAATTCTTGGAGTTGAAAGTTTCAGTTTTGTTCAGGTTTGCATTACATTTCTGTTCATTTTATACCAGTTGATTTATTTCCTCTGTGTGTACTAATTATGGTTATTTTTATCTATATTACTAACATCAATATGAAATGACAGCCTGTAAATCTCTCTTTTGGTTTATTTCTGTTTCAATTTTTTTCTTATGTTTTACTATCATTCAAAATATGAATATCAGATTAGTATACAATTACATAATTGTAAACCCACATAAGGTTAGGACCTGTATTCACCACTATTGAACTCTTTCTCCTGGGTTTTGAGGAAAAAGCAAGCATTTGACATTAACACTGAAAAGAAATAAGCAAACATAATTTTATTATTACCATCATTTAAAAAAGTGCTTGACAATTCTTAAAACTTAAAGTGTAAGTATCTATGACATTGCTCACCTCACAATGCTTTCATGGATCAACTCTGTTTCTCATAGATGACACATCACTTCTCTGTAGAAGGTGTCATGTGGCTAATGAGTTTAAATGATAAAACCTCTTGATTTTTACCAGAGCAGCTGGCAACTACTATATATAACATTAAAGGAATGGCCTCTGCCTTAGTTCTTCATTTTTTTTTCTTTTTCTTTTTCCTTTTTTGGTACCTGGGATAGACCTCAGGGGCACTTGACCACTGAGCCACATTCCCAGCCCTATTTTGTATTTTATTTAGAGGAAGTGCCTCACTGAGTTGCTTAGTACTTTGCTTTGCTGAGGCTGTCTTTGAACTTGACATCTTCCTGCCTCAGCCTCCTGGGCCACTGGGATTATAAGCATGTGCCACCATGCCCGCCTTAGTTCTTTGCTTCTAAAAAAGGTTTTAAAAGTCTTTTTCACAGTAACTGTGATTTCTCAATAGTGAAATTTTGACCAACTATATCAGGAAAACATTTCAAGATTTGCCAAAATTCAAACTTTTCTGGGATGACTAACTAAATTGAAAACCATCCTTTAATCTTTCATGATTTGTTTTTTTGTTGTGAAATGCTCAGGATAGAAGGATGCTTCAGCACTTCCTCTGCCTATCTGTACATAGTTCACGTGTCACTTTTGCCCGTATGAAGATCATCTGATTCATATTGTAAGAAATAGAATTAGGTCTTCGGAAATCTACTTTTTGACCTACATGAAGTAAAATAATGAGCTCCATGTTTAATATTGACATAAATGAGGTATAAATAAAATAAAACACAAATTTGCTATGTAGGTATTTCTAGACTTTCAAACATATTTCTAACTGAAAAATTCTTACTACTGACAATATATTTCACAGCTAGGAAAAGGTTCTCCTAACACTTTGATTTTGTTCACTCTGTTGTTGTTCTCCTTTTCCTAAATTACTCACATTTTAAAAATTTACTAAGCATACAGAAGCAAATTAGAAATATTATAAAGTAGCAGCTTTGATCTGCTGGCTCTGTGAACTGTTCTGCTGATTCTGCAATCTATTTAATACAAACATTCAAAAGCAGTACATGCTATTAAGAAAGAATATGGAAAGAATATTTACTATAAAACTACAGAAGCTATACAAAGGGAAAGGAGTGGAATGCAAGAAGACAGGTGGCATACAAAAGACCTGGTTCTTCATTTAAAGGGACAAAATCTACTTACTTAATTTATACTTTACCCAAAGCCTGTATCTACTAATTAGGGCTGCAAAAGTGTTTTACTTTACTGCACTTTTAAATGGACAAAATTGTATGTTTGTCATGTACAAGATGGTGTTTTCAAGTACATGTACATTATGGAATGGCTAAATTGGACTAATTAACATACGTGTTATCTCACATATTTGTTAGTGATAACACTTAAAATCTACTCTCAGCATTTGTCAAGAATGCAATGTATGTTATTTACTATAGTCTCTATGTTGAAGGATAGATTTACTGCAGTTCTATTTACCTTGTTTAAAGGGACAAATTCTATGGTGAGCCTGTTTTGAATGAATAACCATGATTTAAAGGAATAGTATTCCAAATACTAGCTTGTAGGTGAGAAAATAAGAAAAAGAGAAAGAAGTAGTGCCATTTGATAATTAGACAGTGAAGAGAAAAGAAGATGAAACAGAAAATTCAGGGTTGTGGAAGCCAAAGCAGAGGCAGATCAGAGGATGTGAAATCACACAAGCTCCTAACACCAAATCAAGGAGTGAAACAGCCACCTGGCCAAAGTGCCTGGATGTCACAGGATCAACAGAAAACAGAGTCAGTAAACTACAATCTTGTAAAACACTTCAATGTCAGAAAAAAAAGAATAAAAAAATGAACCCATAAAACCTATATTACAGAAAGTCTGAAATCAAATGTATAGAAAACAAATGAGGAAAATTCACTCTTGAAAACAAGTATGGAAAAGACAAATGATGTCTACTCACCACAGAGAATTAAGTCTACTCAATTAAGCATTTGAACATATTAAAAATCACCATATATCAGAAACCAAAAATCAGGTCAAAAGAAAAAAATAGTGATAAGTTAAAAGAGTTTATTTGATATAGGAAAGAAATAAAGAAAATCAAAATTATCTCAGAAATGAAAAATAAATTATAGGGTACCCAATAGAGAAGGTATTAAAATAAAAATTTCTTGAAGGATTTTGAAGAAAAGCCAAAAACAAACAAGAAAATGAAAGATACAAAGAAGGAATATTACATCCTATTAATCACTGAAAAAGAAAAGAAAAAGAATAGAAAAGAGCTAGTATTTTAAAAGTATAATCAATGAAATAGTTCCAGAATCTATATGTGTACAGGGCATCCAGGATACCAAAAAATTAATATAAAACAACCATCTATAAATAAAAGTTTGACTTCAAATATAAAGATGCAATCTTCATTGTCTCAAACAAAAAAAATAATCTAAAAAATATAGTAGCTTCAAACCTTTCAAAATCAACATATAAGACAGAGCCATTCATTTCAAATAGATGCAACATTAGATGAATCAAGTATTTTATAAGTACATTATGGTATCAAGTATCAAAAATAAGCATCAAGTATTTTATATGTATTTCAACCTATAATGTAGGTAATTTTACAATAATTGGTCCTTCTTAAGGAAGTTACTACAAAATGGGTTTCTCCAACCAAATTCTGACTGGGAAAACTCAGCAAGAGAAATGATGTTAGCTCTTTATATAGATTTATGGACAGGATCAAAATAAAGGTGATATGAAGTAGAGAAGTTAGCAATTATGTTATATTTGTGACAAAATATAAATAATGTAAATACATAGAGAATGACAAAGGAAACAAAAATATAGAAAAAACATTATATAGATACCATGTATGTTAAATGAAAATAAAAATACTGAAAAAATATTTTTAAAATATGATTAAGATATAGTATATTAATAAGAAAAAGGGACCAGGGGTATTAAAATAGTATAAGTATAAACAAAATTAATTAAAATAGAGAGATTAATAGGTCCCACAGATGTACAAAACCTAATATCTGGAACTTGTGTATTTGTTGTATAACATGTAAATGGGATTTGTAGATATGATTATGCTTTAGGATGCTGAGATTAGAAAATTATCCTAAATAATATAAGCCAAATCTAAACATATGAATCTTTAGAAGTAGATAAGGAAGGCACAAGAGTTTATTAAAGACGTGACATAAGAAGGACCTGACCTTCTGCTGGTGGCTTTTGGAAGAAGGGGCATGATCCAAGAAATGTGGCAACATCAAGAAGCTGATAATAAGCTCAGCTCACAGTCAGTATATAAATGGGAACCTCGGTTCTATAACTTAAGGAGTTGAATGCTACACAGAAACAACATTAGCAGGAAAGAGATTGTCCCTTGAGACATCCAAATAGAAATGCAGCCTACTCAACAACCTGAGTATATCCCTGTGATACCTATATAATACTTCTGATTTTATACAACTATGATATGATAAATTTGTGTTCTTTTCAGCAAATAAGTTGTAATAATTTCTTATGACAGTAATAGAAAATTAATAGAAAGATAACTTGGTCAGTTTCCTTCTACAGTTTTTCCCCTTTCCATTCCCCACTCTTCATCCCTCTGTCCTCCTTGATCCTCTGCTTCTACTCTACTGTTCTTTCTTTTATTTTCAGGAGATCCCCACAAACTGCCTTTTTTTCTGAATTCCAAATTTCTCTCTGACTTCTGCATTTGAGAGAAAAACTTCAACCCTTGACTTTCTGAGTCTGGCTTATTTCACTTAGCATAATGTTACCCAGTTCCACTCATTTACCAACAAATGACATGATATCATTTTCTACAGCTGAACAAAACTCCATTTTATGTATATAGACCATATTTTCTTTATCTGTTGACAGACACCCGAGTCATTCCCATAACTTGGCTATTGTGAACTGTGCTACTATAAACACAGGAATACATGTGTAACTATACTATGATGATTTCAGTCTTTTGAGTAAATATGAAGGGATAGAATAGCTGGGTCATATGGTGGTTCCACTCCTACTCTTGAAGAATCTTCATACTGATTTTCATAGGGTTTGTACTAATTTTCAATTCTACCAACAATGTGTATATGTGTTCCTTTCCCCCTTTTCTCTATATTCTTAATGGTTGCTATTCTAAGCAAGTTAGGATGAAATTTCAGTATAGTTTTGACTTGCATTTTCCTAATTGCTAAGAATGTGGAACACTTTTTTATATGTTTGTTGGCCATTTACATTTCTTCTTTGAAAAATACTTTTTAGTTGATTTTCCCATTTATTAAAATTAAGGTGGTGTGTGTGTGTGCGTGTGTGTGTGTGTGTGTGTAGGGTGAAGGTATTTTAGTTCTTTATATATTCTGGATGTTAATCTTCTTTCAGAAGAGTAGCTGACAAAGCTTTTCTCTCATTCTGTATGCTCTTTTTTTCATGTTCTTAATTGTTTGCTGTGAAGAAGCTGTTTAATTTGGTTCTATCCCACTTACTGATTCTTGGTTTTATTTCTTGAGCGTTACAAGTTTTATTATGAAAATTAATGCCTATGTCTGTGTTAAGAGTGTTTTCTTTTGTCAGTTGCACAGTTTCTGCTCTACATCCAAGCTTTTTGACTCCCTTTGAGTTGACTTCTGGGCAGAAAGATAGTTACAGATCTAGTGTCAGTTTCCTACATATGAATATACAGCTTCCCAAACATCATTTGTTTAAAAAAAGCTGTCAATTCTCCATTGTTTGCTTTGGGCATCCTTGCCAAGGATGAAATAACCATGTCTGTTAATAACCATATCTGCTAATATCTTACATATTCTTTAAAAAATTAAGAGATTAATCACCAAAAATCCAATAGAAAAATGGGAGAAGATACAGGTAATTCATACAAGAATGAAAGGAAATGACTCTCAAAGATATGAGAAATATCCAAGTTCTTTAATAATTAGGAAACTGAAAATTCAAAACAATACTGATTCAATTTTTTACTTAAGAGATTATTAAAAAGTTTTACTTTAAATTTACTATAATTGTATAAATCAACAGGGTCCAAACAGAAATTATAATTTCTGAATGCAATGTGAAGTAAATAAATCAATTTAGTTAACATGTTCATCATTTCCAATACTTAACATGTTTTGGGTGAGAAATTTTTTTGGTGAAAGTGTTCCTGCACCCACTGTCTGACAGGGTCACAGAGTGGGGGATGCTACGGCAGGGCTGCACCATCTGGAAACCAGAACCATGGGGAATGTTAAGTGTTTTGTTTATGATCCTCCTGATATGGATAACAGGGCACACGTCAATCAATAATAAAAGTATGTATTGCCTGAGATTGCAGGAAAATTCCCAGTGAGACTAAAGATACAATTAAGACATGCCACGAGGTGTGTTTCAGTATCTCTCAGGACACAAGCAATACTGTTATTCCTCAAGCCTAAACAACAAGAAATGTTTATCCCACAGTTAACAATTTATTCTAAGCCCCCCCCACACACACACTTCCTTTTTAAAGCCACAATCTGTACAACAGCCTAGCTACAGAAAAACAATTGCTGTGTTAACAGTACAAGGACCACCATATGTAGCTTAATTAAAGGAAGATTATGGTATTCCCTCTAGGACAAGAGGCTAATAAAAATACATTCCTCCCACCAACAGACCCTCCTTTGCCTTGCATAGGAATTTATGATAAAAATAGGAAACACATAGTAAATATTAATGACAAATTGGTTGAGGTGCAAAGCCTGCCCTTTAGTTAAAGATTACAAAGACCTAAGACTTGTTGTACTTTGACCAAAGATCAAAGAAACTCTGTAAGAAAGCAGTTAAATAGGTCATATGAAAAAAAAAGGAAATTACCTTGGAAATTAAAAATAAAAAAATGTAAAATTAACATAGATATATTTTAGAGGCATTTTAGAGTAGTAGGCTTTTAAAGTAATAGACTTTCAATATTTTAAGTGTGTTTTACTGGGATTTTAGTTTAGAAGTAAGAAAGCTTACCAATAATCATAGGTATGCTTTAAAGTTAAAGGTTAATTAAATAATTACAGGTATGCTTTAAAGTTAAAAGTGAATATAGGTCAGGAGACATGTCGTCTAGTTGCGTAGCCTAGCACCTAGTGATTGAGGTGAAATTGTAACAACAATCATGATTGGCTAAGGTTATAGAAAAATATTTTAAACAAGGTAGTCAATATCTTAGGTAATGAATGAATGTCAGAAAAGATTGTAACTCTTGAAAATTATGTAAATCAAAGAAGTTTCGGGCTTTGAGGCTATTCATTAACTACCTGAAAAAAACACTTGTAAAAAAGGTATAAAAATAAAGGCCCCTCTAGGGGCAGCAGATTTTTTTCTGGAGGCTGCTCCTAACTTGCAACCTATCATCCTGTCTCTTCTTTCCGGTTGCCGTTCCTCCAGGAACCCTGGATCCCCACTGGGGCTAGACCCTGGCAAAATTTGAAATTTAAAAGATGATGACATAATGGTGAGTCTGTGGGAAAAGAAGCATTCTTAAATGCTGTTGATAGGAGTGCCTCTAAAGAGAGAAATTTGGCAATGGATCACAAAATCTCAGGTCTACTTAACTTTGACCTGATAATGCAAATTTCTAGGCATCTACCCTGAAGACACATCTTCAAAATGCAAAAATGTATATGAATAAGTTCATGTAGCATTGTTTGTAAATGAATAATACTAACAGCAACCTAATGAACATATGAAAGTGGATAAAAAATAATTAAAGTGCATTTCTGACATATAATTGTTAAAAATATTCTAAATCTCTATAAACTGATTGGAAGTGATTTAAGGACATGGAAAAAGAATGAGGAATAATAAGTGGAAAAATTAACACATGGAAGAGGTTATTCAGTATGAAATTTTAATGCAGGAAGAGATTATTTATCTATTCAATTTAACAAAAAAAAATACACAAAATAGAGAAACGCAAAATTAACAGATTGGTTACTTATAAGAGGTGAGAGGGAAATGGAGAAAAAGGGATTAAGTTGGCATGGGGTAGTAGGGAAGAGGAAATATTGACACTTCTTCCAGTATGACTTTTTATAACAGAACAAAACAAAAACAAAACACTTGCTAGAACTATGTTTTACATATACTTCACATTTTTTATGGAGAGATAAAAATAAGGAGGGCATTTAAATCATCTGGGAACACAGTTTCATTCCTAATGACAGAAGGAACAAAACACAATTATGTTTCTTTTTAATCACATAATACTGTGATCCAAAATTTAAAAAGTGAAGACAATTTTGCTTAAAACATATGGCTTTCAGACAAGTACTGGAACACACACACACACACACACACACAAACACCAAATTCATATGCAGGTCTCAACATTCCAATAACCGTTTAGAAGATTTATCATACTGTATAACAAGCTGATAGAGAATCATTATTAGTTCAGTAGTGTGCAGCATGCAAAGAGACCTTTACCAACTCCCATCTTTAAACATGGTAATTCTTACCTTGCAAGTATTTTTTTGCATTAAAGAAAGGGTCTACATATGTATAAAGTGATGATATTTCATTGAGTTTGCTCAGTTCCAAGTGCAGGGTTTCATCTGCCTGCAAAGATCTCCCACTTAGTAGTATTTTTTAAAGTTATGGAGTGGCAGACATGTGTACACCTCAAGTATAGCATTTATGAAATATAACTCTAATTGTTGATCTAATTTTAGTCACTAGGTGTACTTCAAGCTCCTTTGTACAAATGATATATCATATTAATATTGCACATACCAAAGCCTAGCATTTTTATTATGGTTGATGTTTATTAAATATTTAAAAACACAAGGACACATGTATTCACAAGCTACTATGGCAGTTATCATGTGGTATCTAACACAATTTACTTATCTGTATGATGATTCCACCAAGAAACTCTGAAGAACACTCTCAATATTAATGAAGATTTGCCACCTGTATTATTACTTTATTAACTGCTGATTCAGTAGGCTGTGTGGTAACTTAAATTCTTTCTCCTCAACACATTATAACTTAGGAGAAATTCTAAAGAAATATAAGTTAGTTCATAATGTATTGTATATTTTTTACAACTGAGGTTTTAGCTTTTTCCAGAGCCTGTATTCATAGGGCATGACCACACATTTTAGTAAGTCTAGTTAAAGGTATAACCAAGTAACAAGAACCCTGTTGTATTCTATTTCATTTTATTTGCAAATTTACATAAGTGAGGTTTTAATATTTAAGGTGTTTTATTAACTTTTCTCTTAAAGTAAAATAATTCATAGGAAATTTATTAGCATTTGTGCAAGTTAAGTATACTCACAGTTTGGCCCACATGTTGCCAAGTACATCCAGCCATATATGAATCTCCCTGGTATATT
The DNA here is from genome assembly GCF_047511675.1 of Marmota flaviventris. Taxonomy (NCBI): domain Eukaryota; kingdom Metazoa; phylum Chordata; class Mammalia; order Rodentia; family Sciuridae; genus Marmota; species Marmota flaviventris. The sequence continues at coordinate 99,776,935 of NC_092500.1, forward strand.
TCAAGTTTAAGATTCCCTCCACCATCATACATAAGAGAAAATAATGCTCACCCCTGATTACTGGCTTCTGTATTAGTGAGATCCTGAGGTACAAGAATATATCTTACTCATCTTTGTAAACAAAATGGTTGAAATCTATTTCAACAATAATTATGACAGCTAAAATTGTGATATGTTTAAAAAAGAGAGAATTTTTGGTGAACCACTCTCAATATGCTCAAACAAAGGCAAATATCGATGCTGCTGTGTAGTATAAAGGGACCATGGCTGGTCGGGAAGAGGCAATTACAGATAAAGATTTCAAGTTTACCTGCTATTGACTATTTTTTTTAGCATGTTGGTATATCTCTTCTGATAGGGTATATAACACTGCAGCACAAAGTTGTTCCTACATTCCATTTGTTGGAAATAGCAAGCTTTCTCTTGCTTAATCTATGTGTCTTTTAGGAGTTGGATCTGTGGCCTTGAACTATTCCATCCTCTCATACATATGCAGACTTTCCTAAAAGTCCCATATGGGGGAACTCTAGTCACTGTGACATAGCAAAAGGTAAGAGTGTGGAGAATTATCTCAGATTTTTCCAACCAGAATATGATTTATTTTATCATTTACTATGCATAGATCCAACAGCTCATAGAATTATAATTCTACCATGTGCCCAAAGGAAAAATGACACATATTTTTATGTAATATTAATGGTTACTCTAAGTGGCAAGTAAAGGAAAAGGGGATAACCCTGCAAGAACAAAGGGAGTAGAAAGGATCTATCAGCAATAAAAAAAATTTCAACATAACATGGGGAAAACATTCAAAAGAAACAAGGTGTGTGTGTGTGTTTGGGGGGGGGGAGACAGAGAGAAAAAAAAAGACAGAGACATAGGACCAGAGAACAATAGAATTAGAAGGGCCAGTACTTGATAAAGAGAACATAGAGACAAAGTGATGAAGCATATTGTTATTTTTTTCCTCTATGTTGACAATAGAGTCCACTATTATGCTTCCCATCCTAGATTGCAGGTATTTTGTTAGTTGAGTGTTTAACTCTAGAGTAATTAACAAATATTCTTTTGTAAACATGTTCAACAGATGATTGGAGCAAACTGGGGCAGATACTGTGCAAATTTCCTTCTAGAACACATTGTCTGATTGTCTGTCATTCTCAGTAGTATTTATTCTAAGAAACCTGCATTTTAAATTATAAACATGTACAAAGCATGCAGGGATAGCTTTGTTTATCTTCAAAAGGAAAGAGAAAGCCTGAAAAGTTACAGAGAAATTCATAATAAATATACAAAATATATGAAAAAAATCAGATGTTTTTACAAAAATAAATGCATTTTTATAAAGATAAATATACTTAATGAAAAATTGTATGTATTTTAAATGAGAAAAATTATCATCCTAAGAGAGATTTTTAAAATGTTGACTTCATAAAAGAAAAGCTGTATAATAAATGAAAAGTAAATAAGATTTTAGAGTAAGCCCAGACATAAAAGATTTTTTAAGAAAGCCTGGAAATGGGATTCATTATGGTGGTTTAGAAGAAGGCTGCATTCATGGTTGCTCCATGGCTCAAGATTCAAGCAGATGAAATGCTGTTCCTCAGTGAAGTGGGTGAAATAGGGATTTCACAAAAATTCAATATTGGACAAAGTGTCTTAGAGACTCAGATATTTGGGCATATTAGACAAAGAAGAGTACATTGTAGTCAAGCTGGTAGCAGCAGTTGTAGCAGTTGTAGTAGTGCTGGCTCAACATAAAAAGAGAAACAGAGATTTGGCATGGAAAATCCTGATATGAGAAAAGAGACCAAAACTTAGCTGATCCAGATGCTGCTCTGTGCACTAGTGCTGGAAAAGTGCTCTGTGTTTTCCAAATGCCCACAGAGAATGGAGGCGCAAGCCATTCTTAAGTAGCCACACTGCACTGGCTATTGAGGCATCTGGGAGATCATAGCAATTCATCACTGCCACATTCTGCTATCAAGCTGCTGTGTGGCCTAGGGTATACCTAGTAGACCAAGAGGGAAACAGGCACAGGTGGTTGTACCCAGGAGGATTTAAATCGGAAAAGTGAAGGGGAGCCCAACTCGCTTCTCCTCTGACAGCTCATGTGAGCAGCTGAAGTGGTTTGGGTATATGATCAGGTGGGTGTGAATACTTTCAAAGTCTAAGTCTGGGAAGGCTGTGTTCCTGGGCAACAGAGAGTAGAGGATTGTCTTTTATACTCCACCAGTAGAATTTGGGGGGAACTCCTGAGATCCAGACTTCCAACACAGATCTGCAATTGCCAGGTCCCAGGGATGTGTTGATACAATCTCTCCAGAGCAGACACCACCCAACAAAGCCCCTGAGGCCTGATTATAGATCTAAGCCCTACCTGCTGGAACTCCCTTCATACAACTCAGCAGCAGCCTCACCCTGGGACACGCTGATCAGATCTGTGTGGAAAAAGCTCCAGTTGATAATACAAACTACTCCATCTTACCTCATTCTGGTAAGAAAGGGAGTGGGAGGCTACGGGGACCTGGGGTTGTGTGGCTCAGTGGTAGAGAGCTTGCCTAGCATGTGTGAGGCACTGGGTTCAATTCTCAGCACCACATATAAATAAATAAGTAAATAAATAATAAAGGTCTACCAACAACTAAAAAAATAAAAATAAATAAATAAGGAAAGCTGGGAATTATTTCAGCCAGCTTGAGGCTTAGGCCACTTCAACTGGCAGCTCAGAAAGCAAAAAAAGAGGAAGGGTTAACAACCCCAGGCTTTGCTCTTATTCTCAGTACATAGGTCAAGAAAATGGAAATAGAGTCAATTGGGCATAGACAGGGACTATCCATTCTTGTCGACTTTTCACCCCTCAGTAGAGATAATTCCATCATTTTTCATTAACAATCTTTTCTTTTCTTTTTTCTTTTCCCTTTCATTTGTGTGTGTGAGAGAGAGAGGGAGAAAGAGGAAGAGAGAGATTGTTTTCGATGTGCTGATTGGTTCAGGGACACAGATACGTACATTTATATTTGGTTCTTTTCCTCAATTTAACATATTTAAATGTAATTATTTTTTCTTGCCTTTTCCTTTGAGGGTTAGAGTTTTCTGGTTTGTATATTTGACCTTATTCTGTATCATTTTCATTGTTTTCTTCCTCTTATTTCTCTTTTTTCTTCTCCTTCTATCAGCCAAATTCTATTTTTCTCATTTTCTTTCTCACTTTACTTTTTTCTCCCATTTTGTCTCTTCCTTATGTAAAACCATCACCTGCTACATCTCTTCTGCATTCTCTATGTACACTTTTTGAAATTATAAACTAATTTCTACCTTCCTAGCACAGTTTTCCACTTAACTAACTCTATTTTTACCATCTTTTAAAATTGGGTTATATAACTACTGCCTCTACAATTAATGATGATGAAATTATTACTGCTATGGATGACATAGTTGACACCTGCTGTTTGCACTAAAGCCAGATTTAGTTCATGGTTGTTATTGTTTTTCTTGTTGCCAATTACTGACTACAATGTGTGTGTGGGGTGGGGGTGGGTAACTAATGCTGTAGCTATCATAGTAGGAGCTGGGTATTCATTTTAATGCTATATATTGTTTACATGAGTTGTTGCTATGGTTGTTTTGCCCTATTTTGTGAGATGCTGGAAATCTACAGGGGTACTACAAGTTTGTAGGATAGACTCTGCTGTGGAATTAAACTCAACCAAATGAAAGTACACCTTGCTTTGATACAAATTAATGACATTCAATCTTCTACTACTTTAATGCAAAGAAGAGACAAAAACACAAACTAATGATCAGACCCCGAATCGAAATGGATGGGGCTGTGTTCCCAGGTCCCACCCATGGAAGCCCACTACTATAGAAAAAAAACAGAATTAACACAAGACTTTGGATACCATACCTATGAAGGGTCTCAGTGCAGCTCATTCTAGGACACTTTAGCAAGAGAAAATTGTGCCCTAAAAAAGCCCGCACATAAGAGCAAAAGATAAATAACTTAGAACTGATTTATAAAATCCAACACAGAAACACAGGAAATATAAAAAAAAAAAAAAAACAAGGAACCATGAAACCTCCAAAAGTTTGTAATTTACCAGCAATTGACCCCAAACATATTGAAGTAGATGAAATATCAGATAAAGAATTTGAGAGAACCATTCATTATAAAAATGATTAATGAATTCCAAGAGAACACAAAACAACTGCATGAATTAAGTAAGCCAATACAGGACATGAATGAGAAATTTAACAAGGAGATAAAAATATCAAAAAACAACCAAACTGAAATCTTGGAAATAAAAGATAGAGTTAATTAAAGAAAATGTTCAGTTGAAAGTCTCTGTAGTAGCATAGGCTGTGCTGAAGGCAGAATCTCAGAGCTGGAAGACAAAGGGGCCAACCTTGAACATTTAGATGGCATTAAAGAAAAGAAAATAAGTAACCATGACCAGAATCAACAAGAAATCTGCAACAACATTAAGAGACTAAATTTAAAAATCGCTGGAATTGAGAAGGGTTGTGAGATGCAGACTGAAAAAATTGACAACCTCTTTAGGGTAATAATGACAGAAAAATTTCCACACCTTGAAAATGAGATACAGGATGCATTCAGTACCCCAAATAGATAATATCAAAAAAGAACTTTTCCATGACATGTGGTGAGCCGCTTCTGCCGTTTCTGCAGACTATGGTCGCCATTACAAGATGGCGCTGGCTCCGCTGTGGTCTGTGACAAACAACTCCTTATTTGGGAGAGTTGGCACATGATTTTTCACCACCCTATGAGAAAGCTCCACGTGGCAGCTTTGCATTGGGGCTTGAGATGCTTTATTAAGGCTGGGAGGGGCATCCGAGAGGGAGAAGAAGAAATATCAAGGACCTGAATAAACTGCTGAAAGAAGATTCCTGAGTTGCGTCTTCCTTGCGGGCAAGGGGTCGCGACAATGACACATTATAATTAAAATACATAACATACAAAAGAAGAATAGAATTTAAAAAGTGATAAGAGAAAAAATGTCCACTAATATTGAATGGCAAGCCTATAAGAATCGCTTCTGATTCCCCAGCATGAACTCTAAATACAAGAAGGTCTAAATGCTAGAAGACCTTAGAATAATATGTTCCAGGTGCTGAGAAAAAGTAACTGTCAACCAAAATTGACAAGCTCTCCTTCAAAATCAAGGTGAAATGAAAACTTTCCAAAATACGCAGAAACTAAAAGAATTCATGACAACTAAACTAGAATGATAGAACTTACTTAATGAACTAATATGACCCAGAAGAAATTAAAAACAAACCCCAGAGTTTACAAATGAACAAATCTCATTTGAGGAGTAAGTAAGCAAATGAGAAACAGGAACAAATTAAATATTATAAATAAATCAAAATGGCAGTAACTAACAAACATCTCTCTTTAATAACATTGAATGTAAATTGTCTCAACTCTCCAATTAAAAGACATAGGCTGGCAGAATGAATTAAAAAAACAAGACCCAAGTATATATTGTTTGCAGGAGACATACCTTACAGGCAAAGACAGCCTTGGGCTAAAAGTGAAATAGAAATTGACATACAATGTGAATGGAATCTGAAAAAAAATTAAAAAGAATGAGTAATTATTCTCAAATATGACAAAGCAAACCTCAAACCAAATTTATCAAGAGACAAAGAAGATCACTTCATATTGGTAAAGGGAACAATCCAACAAGAGGATACAACAATAGTACTTATTTGTACACCAACCATGGGTCTAACTAATTAAACAAAAGAGAAAGTACTCAAATTGAAGCAACAAATAGATGCCAGGACAATAGTACTGGGTGATTTCAACACATCTCTCTCACCATTAGATAGTTCATCCAGTCATAAACTTGGTGAAGTCTCCTTGAACATAAAAATATTGTAAATCAAACAGACTTGACACTATAGAATATTTAATCCAAGACAGTTGAATACACTTTCTGCTCAGTAGCCCATGGAACCTTCTTCGGAATAGACCATATTTTACTCCACAAAGCAACTCTCAACAAATACAGAAATATTTACACACACACACACACACACACACACACAATTCTATTCATCTTTTCAGATTATAATGGTATGAAATTAAAATCAACATAATAAAACCCTACAGAAACTAGATAAACACACTTTTGAATGATGAATGGGTGGTAAAAGAAAGCAAGGGAAAATTTTTTTTAATTCTGAGAATAAGGATAGTAAAACAACATACTGGAAACTCTGAGACACTATGAAGGTAGTTGGAAGAGAAAAGCACAAGGATTAGAGTGCCTACATAAGAAAATCAGAAAGATCCCAAGAAAACAAACTGATGATACATTTCAAGGCCCTTGAAAAACAGAACAAATCAATTCCAAAATCAGTGAAAGAAAGGAACTAATTAAGGTCAGAGACAAAATAAATGAATTTGTGAACAAAAACAATGAAAGGGACCAATAAAACAGAGAGTTGATTCTTTGAATAGATAAATAAGATTGATAAACCCTTAGCCAAACCAACTTAAAGAAAAAGAGAGAACCCAAATTAATAAAATTAGAGAAAAAAGGCGATATCACCACTAATATCTCAAGAATCCAGTGAATCACTAGGAACAATTTTGAAAATTAATATTGCCATAAATTGGAAACCTTGAAGAAATGAACACATTTCTAGACAAAAATTATCTAAATTGAATTGACAAAAATTGAATCAAGAGCACATAGAAAATATAAACAGATCAAAAACTAGCAATAAAATAGAATAAATTTCCAACGAAAAAAGCCCATGAGTAGGTGGATCCTCAACTGAGTTCTACTAAATATTTAAAGAAGAACTAATGCCAGTACTCCTGAAATTATTTCATGAAAGAGAAAGGGATAGAATACTACCAAATTCATTCTATAAAGTGAATATCACACTCTACTACCTCAACCAGACAAGGGCATATCAAGAAAATAAAATTATAGACCAAAATCCCTGATGAACTTAGATGCCAAAACACTTAATAGCATATTAGAAAATCATGTTCAACATCGTATCAAGAAGAATTATACAAGCCTAACAGGTCGGTTTTATTCCAGAGATTGAAGAATGTTTTAATACATTTGTAAATCAATAAATGTAATTTATTACATAAAAAATTAAAAACAAAAATCAGTCATCTCAATATAATCATAAAATGCTTCTGACAAAATTCGGCACTGAAGGAACTAGGGATAGAAGGAATCTACTTCAACATCATAAAATTTATACATGAAAAACCAAAAGCCAACCTCATAGTAAATGGGGGAAAAATGAATGTATTTCCTTTAAAACCTGGGAGAATACAAGAATTTCCACTCTCATCACTCCTGCTTAATACAGTGCTAGAAATTCTAACAAGAGAAACTGGAAAAGAAATGTAAAGGGATATAAATAGGAAAAGTGGAAGTTATCACTGTTGCAACAGATATGATTCTACACCAAAATACTGGTAGAGTTAATAAATGAACTTGTCAATGTTGCTGGTTATAAAGTCAACATATAAAAACCAATAGCCTTTTTACATACCAAAAACAAATCTGATGATAAAGAAATCAGGAAAATAATTCAATTTATAATACCTGAAAAAAAGCAAACAAATAAACAAACAACAAAAACACCTTGGAATAAATTTAACCAATGTGGTAAAAGACTCGTACAATGAAAACTATAAATATTAAAGAAAAAAAATGAAGAGGAACTCAGAAGATGGAAAGACCTCTCATGCTCATGGATAGGCAGAATTAATATTTTTAAAATGGTCATATTATCAAAAGAAATATAGACTAAATGAAATCTCCATCAAAATACCAATGATAATCCTCACAGAATAAAAAAAATCAGTTCTAAAAACCATTTGTTCTCTCCCCAACTCCAATCTATGATATAGTGGCTTTCAAACTGTAACAGGCACTGTGAACACCTAAAGGACTTGTGAATATACTTATTGCACAGGAATGATCATAGCACCCTTACCAGCCCCAAAGTAGAAACAACCCAAATGTTCATCAATTCATGAACAGATAACAAAAAATGGTACATCAAAATACTAGAATATGATTTGGGCATTAAAAGGAATGCAATATTGATACATGTCATAATATGATTGAACAATGAAAACATGCTCAGTGAAAGGAGCTAGACACGAAAAGCCTTCATTGTATGTCTCCATTTGTATGAAATGTCCAGAATAGACAAAGAGAATGTTAATTAATGGTTGCATAGGGTTAGGGGGGATAAGAGTATAGGAGGGAAAAGATGAAGGGTTCAGGGCTTGTTTTGAGGTGATGAGATGTTTTAAAGATGCTTGATTGATGGTTGTACAAATCTGTAAATAAACTAAAAATCACTGTATTGTATACTTTGAATGGGTAAGTTGTAAGGTATGTGAATTACAACTCAATAAAGCTGTTTAAAAGTGGTTAAAAAAAACATTTGGAAGAATAAAAGACCCCAATTACCCAAAGAAAATTTAAACCCCAAAAAAGCAATGCTGGAGGCATTCAAATACCTGACTTCAAATTATACTACAGAGCTATAGTTATAAAACACACATGGTATTGGTATAAAAACTGACATGTAGATCCATGGTACAGAATAGAAGAAACAGAGACAAACCCATGTATCTAGTCATCTGATCCTTGACAAAAGTGCCAAAAAGACACACTGGAATAAAGACAGACTTTTGTAACAAATGGTGCTGGGAAAATTGGTTTCCCAAATGTAGAGTAATGAATCTAGACCTTTATCACTTACCCTGCACAAAAATAAACTCAAAATGGATCAATGGCCTAGAAATTAGACAGAAACTATGCAACTCCTAGAAGAAAACATAGGTTCAACACTCCAGCATATAGGCACAGACAAGGTTCTCCATAAGACCCCTAAAACTGAGGAAATAATGCCAAGAATTAATATATGGAATGGCATCAAATTAAAAAGCTTCTGTAGAGCAAGGAAACAATTAGGAATGTGAAGAGAGATAAAAAAATGGGATAAAATTTGCTAGCTAGTCTTCTAACAGAGGATTGACATCTAGAATATAATAAAGAATTCAAAAAACTTTTCACCAAAAAAATCAAATAACACAATTAATAAATGGAAAATTACATTAAACAGACAGTTCTCAAAAGAAGAAGTTCAATTGGCCAACAAATATATGAAAAAAAATGTTCAACACCATTAGTAATTAAGGAAATGCAAAATCAAAACTACACTAGATTTTTATCTCATACCAGACAGAAGGACAGTCATCAAATAACAATAAATGCTGGAGAGGATGTGGAGAAAAAGGAACTCTTTTACACTGTTGGTGAGATTGTAAATTAGTATAACCATTATGGAAAGCAGTATAGAGTTTCCTCAAAAGACTAGGCATAGTACTACCATATGACTCAGAATACCACATCTAAGTATTTATTCTAAAGAATTAAAGTCAGCATACTATAGTGAGATACGTTTATAGCAGCACAATTCACAATAGCCAAACTATGGAACCAGCCTAGATGTCCATCAGTAGATGGGCAGATAAAGAAAGTGTGACATAGCAAAGGACACAATCAATAATATGAATAGAGAGCCTACAGAATGGGAGAAAATTCTTTACCACACACACCTCAGACAGAGCATTAATTTCTATAGTTCTATAAAGAATTCAAAAATCTTAACACCAAAAAACTAAATAACCCAATTAATAAATGGGCTTAGGAACTGAACAGACACTTCACAGAAGAATAAATACAATCAGTCTACAAATATATGTAAAAATCTTCAACATCTCTAGCAATTAGAGAAATTCAAATCAAAACTACACTGAGATTCCATCTCACCCCAGTCAGAGTGGCAATTACCAAGAATACAAACAACAATAAATGTGGACAAGGATATGGGGAAAGAGGTTCATCATACATTGCTAGTGAGACAACAAATTGGTGCAACCACTATGGAAAGCAATATGGACTTTCCTCAGAAAACTTAGAATAAAACCACCATTTGACCCAGCTATCCTACTCTCAGTATATAATCAAAGGACTTAAAATTAGCATACTACAATGATAGAGCCATGTCAATGTTTATAACAGCTCAATTTACAATAGCTAAACTATAGAACCAACTTAGGTGTCCTTGAACAGATGAATGGATAAAGAAAATGTGGTATATAATCAAAATGGAATATTACTCAGACTCAAAGAAGAATGAATCTATGGCATTTTCAGATAAGTGGATGGAATTGGAGAATATTATGTTAAGCAAAATAAGCCAATCCCAAAGAACGACAGGAGGATTGTTTTCTCTGATATGTGGCTGCTGATTCACAATAAGCTGGGTGGGGACAATAGAAGTACTTTGGATTAGACAGAGGAGAGTGAAGGGAGGGTAGGGGGTAGGAAGGATAGTAGAATGAATCACCATTATTACCCTATGTGCATATATTATTATGCAACTTGTGTAATTCTACATCATGTATAACCCAAAGAATGAGAAGTTATACTCCAGTAATACTCCATTTATGTATGACAAGTCAAAATTCATTCTACTGTCAACTAATTAGGATAAAAAACTTAAAAAGAAAATGTGATATACACACAAAAAATGGAATTTTATTCAGCCACAAAGAAAAATGAAATTATGTCATTTGCAGGAAAATGGATAGAACTAGAGACCCTTATGTTAATAAAATAAGTCAAACTCAGAAGGTAAGGGGTTGTATGCTTTCTCTCATATGTGGAAGTGAAAGAGGGAAAAGGAAAAGGTAGATGGGGGCAGGGATTGCATAACAATCAAAGGAAGATCAGAGAAAAAAACCCAAGGGGTGGAAGATGGGAAGGGAAGGGAGAAATGCTGGGCAGTGATATTAGCCAAATTATGTTGTTATTTCATGTATTGTGAGCATGTTTGAATATGTGACAACAAATCCAATCGTTATGGTACAACTACAATGCACCAATAAAAATGGGGGAAAAACAACATGGAAATATTATTCAACTTAGATATATTAAAATAAAAGTATAGATGATAAAATTTATGAAATAAGCAAGTGAAAGCCAAATTGTAGGAAAACTATTCCAATTTTTTTGTTTTCTTGATAAAACAACAAAATATTTTATTTCCAGTATATGTGACAGGAAATAAAAATACTTTTTAAGTATTTGAATATATAAAACTAATAGAGGAATGATATAATAAAAAGTATTGTCTGAACTATTAAGGTACGAGCTATAGGGGAAAATAGGTGCGCTAAATTCCTAGCCACCACAGTAGAAAGTCAATATATAAAATCTGAATTAAATAACATAAGATATAATTCTATAAACATTTCTTGAGAGATTAATATACATTTTCCTCATGAAACAACTAAGCAACTATAAATTTACAAGTTCTCAAAGTAGAGTGATTTGGGGAATGGGACAAGACTCTAGCACAAAGCTGTTGCTTTTGTGTATAAGTCCTTTGGTTCTACTACTTTGTAGACATTTCACATTACACATATGAATAATTCCACTATTGAAAAAAAATAGAAGAAATATGGACAAAAACCTCTCTAGGGTCCATGTGGATGGAATCCAAGAATTACCAAAGGAAAAGCTAGAAAGTATGGCTACTAAGTGGCTGAATCCAGAGCAAATATAAGAAATATACATTTCTCTCTTCCAATATGTTGGAAAAAATAACCTTTTATAATAGAAGGAAATGCATTGTTCATAGCTGGATTTTGTAAGAAAATAGTAAAAGTTGTAATTAAGTATGTATGACTAAAGAAAATTAACTAGTTGATAGCTACTAATCCTTAAGAAAAATAGACATAGGTAAAATGGTGTTCTGACATGTATTACCAAAAAGTTCTATATTAGATAATAATAAAAACCTTTAGCCAAGGGATGCTTGAGGAGATAATTTTGTTGTCCCATTTTTCTAATTTGTCAAATCCCTTATTTTCATGCATCCAATTAAGTGTCTTATTAAGTGATCAAGCCCTTGTATGAAGACTGGTATTGTAGCTGCACAGAAATCTCAGTCATTAAGGTTGGGAATGATTCAAGTACCAATTTTAAGAACTTTCTTCATCAAGTGCATTTCATAGCTCCAGTTATTTCTGTTCCTATTTGTTATGCACAGATCTGTGCAAATTCTAGAACTCCAGGAGGTAGAACTCTCCTCCAGTTCTGCTAACTACAGCTGCTCGTAAATACCAAGGAACTTATGAATCTAAATGCCTGCTGTTGTGGGAGGGCTTATATAAGATTCTCTAGCTCTTGGTGGAAAGAGAACAGTCTCTAATTTGAGAAGAAAAGAATTACTCTGCTGTCTCCACTTTATGTAGCTACAGTATACTTAGAAGTTATTTAAACTATAATCTTCCTTGTGGTTGGGGGTTATAAACTTTATTATTTTCATATTATTCATTATTCTTATTATTTATTATTAATTTTGTTTTATAGTTTAAATAGGTCCAGTTCATTTGAAATATATGACCCTACAATCAACTTTTTCTAAATATCCTGAAATAAAGAATATAGTTGTTTTCAAATAAAAAAGTGGCTGTCTGAAAAGTTTTTAAAATAAATCATACAAAAATAAACATAGCTAGGGTTGAGATTGTAGCTCAGTGATAAAGTGCATGTCTGGCACATGAAAGACACTGAGTTCACTCTTCAGCACCACATAAAAATAAATAAAAATAAAAGTATTGTGTTCATCTATAACTAAAAAAATTAAACACAAACATAGCATGTATACTGTACATATTCTATATTTTAATTTACTATGTTGTGTATGTTATTATCTCATTTTATTCTAGGTTTACAAGGCCTGATTGATTACTTTTCTAATTACTAGTATTCATTCTAGTAATTAGAAAAGTAATCTAATTAGTACAAACAGATATAAACTATAGAGAGTATTCATTCATTAGGAAATATTTTTTTGAATATTCAGTAGTAGTTAAATCTTGTTTTTGACATTTGGACATTGTGATGCAATATATTGCATAGTTACCATTAAATCAGCTACAGGTACCCAGAGGAGGAAATACCTAACTGCTAGACAGGTATGGTCAAGAGGGTATGACTGTTATATGGTTTTAAAGTATCCATGAGCTGAGCTAAAACATAATTCTTATTTTTATAAGAGCAATAAAGACCAAACAAAAAAAAATAAACCAGAATTGAATACTCTAATTTGAGAGATAGTGTCTCAGTAAATGTATAAAACTGGGACATCAGCTATGAAACCAATGTCTTTCAAGCTGAGAAAAATCTGCTAAACCATATGCCCATCAGGTACTTTATATAAGAGTAGTGATCTTATCAAGTCCCAGAAGGAGAGAAGCATCACTCTGTTTTCCCAAACATTCCTAAACTTAAAAGGTATTACTTGTACTTTGGGTCCTGACATCAGTGGCCACAGGTCTAGCACTTGTTCAGTTACATTTTTAATCACTTTATTAATATAGGGATATACAAAAAGGAGTTAGCTTAGAAGGTCTGACTGCTATTTGTTGAAAGGTCCACTTATAAGATGTTATGGTTTGAATATGGAATGTCCTTTTAAAGCTTGTATGTCAAAGGCTTGGTCCCCAGTACACCAATGAACAGAGGCGAGCTTTCAGGAAATTATTGGCTTATAAGAATTCAATGGATTCATTCATTGATGGTGTCATAATTAGAAAGTAGTGTCGAATGATGGTGAAAACTAGGAGGTGGGATCTTATTGAAGCCAGTGGGTCCTTGGGGACATGCACATGGAGACTACATCTTATCTCCAGGGCCACCCTTTTCCTCTCTCTCTCTCTCTCTCTCTCTCTCTCTCTCTCTCTCTCTCTCTTTCTCTCTCTGTCTCCTGCCAAACTGCCAGGAGGTACGCATTTTTGCTCTGCCACACATACCCCATCATGATGATTTATCTTACCACAGGACCAGAAACAAAGGAGCAAAGGGACCGTGTGCTGAAACTTTTGTAACAGCCAAAATGAAGTTTTGTTCCTCTAAGCTGATTTTCTCAGGTATTTTGTCACAACAATGAAATGATGACTGCTATTGTTTGGATGTGGAATGTCCCCTAAAAACTCATGCGTGAGTGCAGGAAAGTTTAGAAGTGACATAATTGTGTTATGAGAGCCTTACCCTAATCAATGCATTTATCTTCTGTTATGGCTTAGATATGTGGTATTCATCAAAAGCAAATGTGTGAGACAATACAAGAAGGTTTGGAGGTGAAATGATTAGATTATAATCAGTGCATTAATCTGTTGATAGGAATTAACTTGGTGGTAATTATTGGCGGGCAGGGTATGTCTGGAGGAGGTGGGTCCCTGGGGGCATGTCTTTGGGATATACATTTTGTCTGTGGTGAGGGAGCTAGCCTTCTCTTCTTACTGGACATGTTCTGCCACACTCATCTGCCATGATATTCTGCCTCACCTCAAGCCCCAAGGAAAGGGGCCAGTTATCTATGGACTGAGACCTTTGAAAGCATGAGCCTCAAAATAAACTTTTCATCCTCTAAAATTGTTCTTGTCCGGATTTTTGGTAACAGTAATGAAAAAGCTGAATAAAATGTCTCCTGATAGGATTGAGCTGTGTGGTAATTGTAGACAAATGGAGCTTGGCTGAGGAGCTGGATCCCTGGGGGCAAGGCTTTGGGGTGTATACTGTGTCCTTGTTGAGTAGGCTCTTTCTACTTCTTGGTGCTGAGTCCCCAGCTGTTTTTTCCACCACACTCAATTGCCTTGAACTTCTGCCTTACTTCAGGCACCAAAGATTGACGTCAGCTATCTGTGTACTAAAACCTCTGAAACTGTGAGGCCCCAAATAATTTTTTCTCCTCTAATTGTTCTTGGCAAGTATTTTAGTCACACCAGTGAGAAAGCTGACTAACACACTGACCAATACACAAGATTAGCTCTTGACGGGCACTTGGGAACTTAGATTTTAGCAGGGTTTCTAGTGCTGATTTATGAGTGCTTCACTGGGTCTAACCTATTCGAATAAACAATATCATTTATGCTGAGTGCCTGCTTTCCTTGTCATAGTTTGGAATTTGGGTACTCCCCAAGCAGGAGTGCCTCTGTGATCAGCTCCAGGAAACACCCTGGGCACTGAGTCCCTAAGGAATAACCCTAGTTGGTAACAGTTCACATTTGTTTTCACACACTGCTGGGGTAATTGTATATAGTGTGACTCTTCTGAAAGAGGATCCTTGGAGGATGAATTCTGTATTCCCCCCAGACATCACCCCTTAGATTTTTCCCCTTGTTGATTGTTCTTGGTGTTCTAACACTTTAATAATTAATAGGTGTAAGTATGACTATACCCTGATATCTATGAGTCTTCCTAGGGAATTGCCAAACCCAGGGGTGATCTTCAAGATGCTTGACAATAAAGTATATATTAAATTGAAATAATTGTATTTTGAGGATCTTTCTTAATTCTTGCAAAATGGAAACTCAAAATGGAAAATCTGCATACAATAGGAAAAAGATCTTGCTTCAGAGAATATAAAGGAATTAAAGTAATCACATACTAGTTTTACAATAGCAGCTAGACTTCTAGCAAAGTCACATACTCAAACAATATATATGTACATATACATATATGTATATATAAATACACACACATATACATATACATAATTATACATGTGTGTTGTTGAGAGCCACAGCCGAGTTGGAATGGCCCCTGGTTGAGAGGCAAGCCATTAAGATGATGCTGGATTGATTCAATTGTATATAGACTCCTGCTGTCCGCCTGGGGCGCCCCCTACTTTGGAGTTCTCTCAGGAATTCCTGGGGAGTTGCGTTGGTTGGTGAAGTTCCCGTGGAGAGAGTTCCGGTTGGTGTGGTGTGCCAGAGAGGAGCCGCGTGGGTGGCGTTCCAGAGAGTTCCAGGGGAGTGTGCTTGGAGTGCTGTTGGAGTTCAGGCAATAAAGTTTCCTGTTTGAACATACAAGTGCTTGGTGGCGGCTCGGTGATTTGTGCCCAGCCAGACTGCGACAGTATATTCACATTCCACCTTTGTGCTTAAAACTCATAAAGGAAAAAGTATAATTCTGACTTCTTAAACCACTGCCAATAGAGTGTATATTCATCTTAGTAGGGAGGAGTGTACCAGGGATTTAACTCAGCCCTATTTTGTATTTTATTTAGAGACAGAGTCTCATGCTTAGTGCCTCATTTTTTCTGAGGCTGGCTTTGAACTTGTTATCTTCCTGCCTTAGCCTCCAAAGGCATTGAGATTACAGGTATGTGCCACCATGGCTGGCAAGAGTGTGGATTCTTTAAGCACAGGGATTATCACCTCAGCCCCATGCCACTCTTAACCTACTGAATGAACTGAACACAATCCATTTATTTACTTTAAGTAAAGAAAGTCATTTCACTTGCTACATTTGGATGTAAAGTTTAAGGTATTGGAACAGAAAATATTTTGTATACTTTTCCTTTTTGAAATTCTATTTATGTGAATAAAAGGTACCTTGAACATTAACTGTGTTTTCTGTTTCATCAGAAAGGCTGATTTGACTTACCCAGCTGACAAATAGGTGATCCATACTCCCTGAAAGCATGTGTGTGTGTCCTTCCATGTTGTCCATCTTTCACAGATGAGGAATATCCCAGTTAGATGAAGAATGAATCCTCTTTGGGTGATGAATTAATCTGGGTCCAGTCTAAGAGTGCTACTATAGGTATTAGAGAAATTAAACAGTTTATAAAAAAAGAATTAGAGCTTATTTATACATAACAACAGTTGGGGAGGAACCATGGTAAAGATGGTCTGGAAGGAAACATTGGGAAAATGGCAGGAAGAGTCATGAAGGACTGTAGTCTGAAAGACAGAGGAATCGGAGGAAGTAGTGCAACTGTGAAATAAGAGCTTTGCAGATATCTGTGAAGCATGGCCTCTGGCCATTTTGCCCTCCTGAAACTAATGCCTTCTAATTGTCTTTTTGTTCAAAATCAGCCACTTCCTCAATAAGGAAGGAAATTATAGGACACTCAATTTTCCTATTAGGAGGAATGTTGGGTTAACCTTGTTGACAAGTGACAGTCTAGTCTAGAGGTTACGTTGATTTTAGGGAAGCTTTGCAAGTCTCTAAACATGTGAAAGACTTCTGGAAATTCATGAATATGTATCTCAGACTGCATAATAAGGCTATAAATTTCTACTGATATATGTGATATTTTCTATCTTTAAGAAAAAGAGAAATCTAAGTTTTCTAAGATTTATTGAAAACCTATCTAAAAACCATGATTTCAATTTTATTTGACCTGCATATATACAATAAAAAGTGACCTGCAATCCTATATTTCATAGGACAAAGGTAATGACATATTTAATTATCTTAAAATTGAAAAAAACACTTGTAAAAATATTTTTAGCAGGAAAAACTGAACTATCACTTATTCAACTATTCTGCTGTCTGCGACATAGCAGAAGATTAACTGACATTATGCCTCTACTTAACTTATCTGAAATTTAGGTAATCTCCATTGAAAAGTTTACTTGGCACACATTTTTCTTTAGCTCTTCTTATATTTATCTGTCTTAAAGCTAATGGGTGAATTATCAATGTTTTATAGAATTGTGGTATAAAGAAGTGATATTTTCAAGTTCTATAAAATTAATTTTCCATGAATGATTTTTCTAGGTTCTGGAGTTGCAAGACTATACTTATATTTTATTATATTTATCAATAGAAATTTGGAAGGAAGTATTATTAATCATGTTTATGTTCTAAACATTCTTCCAAATGTCTCTAACCATATTAAATTTCTAACAGAACAAAGATGCTGTAGACTGAACAAGAACTATATGCAAAACAAAACTATAAACTAAAATGAGCCACTGATAACCTCAGTCAAGTAACCTATCAACAGGAAGAAATATGAAGGTCTAGATTTGTAATATAAGTACACTAAGGTGGAAATGCTTTGCTGTGACCCAGCCAAAGTAAAAACACTATATATATTAGTAAATATGCACATTGTAACAGTCACATCCTGGCTCACAGACTAGTGAAGCTAGTCAAAGTCACAGTCTAAAGTATTGGATACATGCAAATTGTAAATACATGGTGAAACCTCAAGTTCTCCTTTCATTTACACTTGGTTTCCTTGATAAGTTCTCTGAGAAACATGCATACTGTTCTTTTTGTCTTCAAGTTTCATATCCTCATTGCTATACTTTTTGGATCTGTATTATCTTTTGAAATTAAATAGCTCATCCATCAAAGGAATTTATCTTATATTGAATATAGTACCATAAATTTGACCAAAATTCAGTCCAGATTGTGATATTTTAATTACCTGATATATTCTCTTAACACTCTTCTTCTATTCATTTTGAACAGTTTCCTAGTCAATATAGAAGATGATCATAATAGAGCACAATAGTTTCATTAAATACCATGTATGCAAAGGAGAACCAAGGTACAAAACAGAGGGACATCTGTAGGAGAAAAATACAGCAGGTAAGAGTTCCTCGATATCTATAACTATTAAGAGATCCACCAAGTGATGAAATTTGTGCCAAGCACAGTACAGCTTTCAGAGTGTGGAGGGCTCAGTCATCTACAAGTGCCTCAACTTTATGGAACTCAGACACTAACAGTGTAAGGACTTATCCCTAATTTCTTAAGAAAGCCTTGAATTTTATTTTGAGAAGCTTATATTTCTTTTTTTAAATGGTGGACGACTATTTTTAAGGCTATTACATAAAACAATATAATAAGTATTTACAATTAAAATATTTAACCATTTTACTGAGATTACATTTAAAATCAGTAAAAAATAATTCTTAAAAAACTATGAAAGTAATCTACTTGAAAAATACTAATATGACCTTAAACTAAAGTCAAAGGAGAAGATACAGTAAATATTTAGGATATAAAGTACTAGGGTTTGATTGGGTAGGAAATGAGAAAGAGATGAAAGATGACTTTTTAAGTTTGAACTTCTTATTTAGTTGATTGGATAACTCATGCTATTAGCACAAAGATATAGCCTAGGAATTGATTTGAAGAAAGAAGGGTAGGTTATGGTGTGTGATAAATTTGGGATGCCCACATGGACATCAGATAGTTATATAAATAGGCCTGGTACTCAAGAGGTTTTCCTGTAGAATGTTAATTTGGGAATTATCAACGTATTGATAAAGTAATGCGTCTATATTAATTGACTTTAAGCAACGTCTTTTATAACTACCTGGGTAGACAGTAATAATTTTGTAACTTTTCACAATTCAGTAAAAAATTATAGTCCTCCTCCTACATCCACTCATATCCAAGCGTATGTCCCATATCTACATATAGAGCCTTACATCTCACCCACTCGTCAAAACTCACACCACACGATAGGATATATATGATTTTCAAGAGTTATATAAAACTCAAGAGTCATTAGCAAATTTTGCTTTAAAAAATTCTTTTCTGAAAAAAAAAAAGAAATGGGTCATAGTGCTGAACATCTCAGAATTGCAAAATACTAAAATGTCCAAAGGCAGACAGGTATAACATCAATTGAAAAGCATGGCGTTTTAATATTAGATCTGTGTTCCACAAAGGACAATTTACTTAACTAATAAGAGACTTTCAAATTCATATATAAAGTGTGGTAACAAGATTAGTTCAACACTAAGATTCATTCCTACCACTAAATTTCAAAATTAAATTAGAGAAATATTTAAATAATTCATTTCTCATTCTCTGAGTAATGCTGTTGATGTGGATTTTGAATAAAGTATGTGCATTTTTCTGTGTTATATTTATAGACATAACAATATAGTCATGTGCAGAAATTGACTTACTAAAATCTATAAAACTGTTGTTGAATTAGTATGTCTAGATTTTACAGCAGCCCATTATGAATAAGGATATCTCATTATTAATTATACTTACACTAAGGACTGAGCATGTAGTTTAATTTTAATATAATGGAAATGGCATATTTTATAATAATAGAAATTTGTTGCACATGGAAAGATAATACTTTTACAAATTCACTGATCAATTCCCTGTACTTTAAATTCATGTATCATTTATGTTATAATAGGATTATGGATTCAAAATGTATTTGGTCTTAAAACAAATGCATAATTTAAGTTCAGTAATTATTGTAACAAAAGGAGTAAATATGTAACATTTTTTTATTCAAAAAAATCTATCTTTTAAACTCACATTTGGTTTCCTTCAACATTATCACAGTTGTTTGATTTTTATTTTACTTAAATTTTATACTTTCATTCTCAGGATCACTCACACATAATCACATATTCACAACCACACTCACATGCACATACACACTCCCATTAATTTTCTCTCTCCCTCCCTCCCCTCCCTGCCACAATTACTATTTTCTCCCTTCTGCCATTGCATTCAAACGTATATATCTGAAACATTTAACAGAGTGAGTGGCCCAATCCCAATAAGTATTTAAAACAAATAGCAACTGTCTTCAATTCTTGAATCTTATTTTATGCTGCCAAAATAAGCTTGATAACTTCAAAGAGTATTAAATGATCTTATTAGCTATCCATAACTTTTTGAATAAGATCAAATGCATCACAAATATTTTTTGATTCTCTTTGCAAAGTTTAGTTTGTTTTGTTTTGTACCATGGATTAAACTCAGGGGCACTCAACTACTGAGCCACATCCCCAGCCCTATTTTGTATGTTATTTAGAGACAGGGTCTCGCTGAGTTGCTTAGCACCTCGCCATTGCTGCAGCTGACTTTGAAGTCAAGATCCTCCTGCCTCAGACTCCAAAGTCACTGGGATTACAGCCGTGTACCACCATGCTCCACCACGCTCCGCCACGCTCTCTCAGCATTACACAAAGTAAAAGATAATTTGAACCCAATATATATTTTGTGCCCAACAATAGTTTCATATAAATCAACAATAAACTTATCTTTCACACAGCCTTAATTTAGATGGAGATTCCTTAGAATCCACAAACTGCCCAAAGCTTTAAAGCATTTCTTGCTGGGTTGTATTTTTTTTTCCTTTGTTCTACTGAGAAAAAATTGTCAAACATCCAATGTCATTGACATTGTCTTTATCAAAATAAATATAGAAAAGGTAAGAAACATAATCTGAAATGTTGCCTGACACCTATCTCACCAAAAGATAAGCTGTACTCTATAGCAGTTGTTTTTCAATAATTATCCCTCAAAATAATTCTGTTTACATGTAGAGTTTGTTAATTTATAAGCTAAGTGAACTATGGAATGATTTTTTTTTCTGTTTAATGTCATTTATCTAAAATATGACATTAGAAAATGGAGTGAATATATCGTTCTTAAGTTCAGAGATCTTTTTGTACCTCATGAGAGAAAGGAGAATATGCAATAATCAGATTTTTTTTAATATCATGGATAAAAATCCACCTAATCCAAACACTTTTATAGCTGTTTAAATATAGAAATTCAAAACTATTCCCCAATGGTTCAGGAATATTCTGTTCTAACTGTCTTACCTAGCTCAGGAGAATAATTAGCCATAATTTACCTTGGGGAGACATACGGAGTACACTTCAATTTGAGGGACTTTTCAATTCAATAACAAAATGTTACAAAATTTTTTTACTTGCTTTGAGACATGTATTGAAAATACATGTCTCATTGTCCCCTGGTGTCTTTATAGGCACTGTATATATTCTTTGGTAGCTAATATCCAGACTTCTCATTGTATCATACTCCAGTTAACCCAAATGATAAATTCTATTAATTTTAGTTTTCCTTAGGTATTTCAAAATGATTTTTTTACATATTTTATTACCTAACTTCTATTCCCAATCAGAATACCCCCAGAAATGCCTTCTCATTTTATGAAACATTTACTTAGCAAATTATATTTAATGTTAATACAAAAAAACAGAAACTGTATTGAAATACACTAAAAAGAACATGATCTCTAACATGTATGTTTATTAGTAGCAGAATATCAGTCTAAATTTGGGCCTGTTGATGCCTCAACAAGCCACTTATTTTTACTGATCTTAAGTATAGTGGTTCCATGATCATGATAACTTTAACCTACTTGTACTACTTCTTCAGAAAAGTCTTCAAAGTTCCAGCTATGAATCCATTTGCTTTTTTCAGACTATATTAATGTCTTAAACATTTTCTTTTAGCATCAGTTTCTATGCTCTGCTTATCTCTCTGGATTTATGGAATCAGGTTATTTCTTGCTTTCTAAATGCATCTTAGCTAAGAGCACAAACTCAGGTCCACTTTGATTCAGGAATATCATCATGGATAACACTAACTTATCACTTTTCCTTATCATTTCCATCTCCACACTTTGTCCTTATACCTCACTTACTCAGGATCAGTGGGAAATTATCTACTAACTGCCCCAAATCTTAGTGTCAATCTCATGAGGTCTGTCTTCAGGATAAAATTCTAGATTCATCCTATTTGATTGTTCAAACCTGTCTTCATCTTTAATTAATTTATGAACAGTAAAAATTCATAAATAAAAGAGATGCCTGTATTATCAGTCCTGGGTTTGACAGTCTTAGATTCTGATACTCTAAACAGGGTTTTCTGTTTCCCCTATACTTCTTTTAAGAGTAGCTGCTCTAGCAGTAATCTAAGCAAGCAGAAGAAAAATGTAGCTGGTTTCTGCTGAAACCAACAAAATCTTTTCTCACTTTTTTTTTTTTTTGCAAGAAAATCAACCTGTTATCTTGTTTATGCAGAGGTGCTCCTTCTTAGGATGATGTGATTTACTCAGGATGCACTGAAGTCTAGTTTTGTGGAAGCTGAAGATGAGAGAGCTAAATAGAATTTGTTTACTCATTTTGGAGCAAGTTAAGAAAAATGGCAATGAAGCAGTCTCCCAAAAGAAGCAAGTATATTTATAACTTTTACCTCAAGATTAACAGAAGAAATATATAAAACTCTATGAACTTAGTTCCTAGAAAGAATCAATAAATTATTTCCACCTCTCTTAGCTGATTAGAATTGGCAATGTTTTCATGCCTTCTTAAGCCCATTGAAGTGATTTTGAGTGTTCTGTCAAAATTGAGAGGTTGACCCAGATCTGTTACTCTCTAGAGTGTTCCATTGAAGTTTCTGAAATCTTTTCACTATAAACTGTCCTTACAAAATTAATAGTTCAGGAGGTGGTGTTGTGCAAATGATCCAAAGTACACAGTTTTCAGTCAAATAAATTTGAGTTCAAATATTAGCCTCATCCAATTATTTTGGTTAATTTTACTTAACTCCTATAAAATTAGCCTCTTAAGCTATAAAATGTGGATAGTGATTTATAATTCACAGGGGGTGATTTGATTTGGCTATGAAATGTTCCCCAAAAACTCATAAACTTGAAGACTTGTTTGCCAGTGCAGCAATGTCCAGAGAGCTTTGGAGAAGTGACTGGATCATGAGGTCTCTGAACTCATCAGTGGATTAATGCATTGGTAGCTGAATGGACTACTGAGACATGGGGAAAACTGAAGTCAAGTGGGACATGGTTGGAGATAGTAGGTCAGTAGGGTCTTTCCTTTTGTGGACTACAGCTTTTTCCTGGTTCCTCCCTCACTTTCCCTTTGTACTGCCTTGTTGCTATGAGCTGAGCAGCTTTCTTCCTCCATGCCCTTCCACCATGATATTCTGCCTCATCTCAGGCCCAAAACAATGGAGCCAGCAAGCATGGACTGAGATGGGTGAAATCATGAGCCATAATAAATCTTTCCTCCTGTCAGTTGTGTCTGTTAATATTATGGTCACAGCAATGAAAAGCCAATTAAGTTAAATAATATAATAAAAAGATTAAGTTAAATAATATACTGAAGTACTTGGTACTATTCTTAAAAGATAGCAAATGATGACCATGTTATAATAATTTTTATGGGAAAGGTAATTTATATCATATTGTTTTCTAGATCATTGTTGGCCTGTTTGAGTGTACAAAAATGCTTTTGAATCTGCCCAAGGTCATTACCATTTACAAAGCTTGCAGTAGACTCTCAAATCATAGTAGCGTGGATCACATGCCTTGGGATAAAACTTGAGTTATTCCCTTGGTATTTTATCTCACAAACCTTTAGTTCCATCCGTGTAAAGCTGCTTGTGGCAATAATGCCTTTATGTCAACTCTGAAGACTATAATTCTGAGAGTTGATTCATCCCAGCCAAGGGATGTCTGATATCACCAGATCTGAGATTCTAGTCCTTCTAAATCATCCAAAAGTAAGAAACTCCAGAATACTAATAGTTGCTTTTTCCCCACTTTCTTGCTCGAACAGTACCATATGTTTCTTTAATAAAAATAAAGAATTTGATCAGTCTGTAACTGTTATGGTTTGGATATAAGGTGTCCCTCAAAAGCTCACATGTGAGACAATGCAAGAAGGTTCAGGGGAGAAATGATTCAGTTGTAACAGTTTTAACCCAATCAGTAATTTAATCCCTGATAGGGATTAACTGAATGGCAGCTGAATTGGTAGGATGTGGCTGGAGGAGGTAGGAATTGGGGTGTGGTTTGGGGGTATATATTTGTATCTGACAGAGTCACTCACTCTGCTCTCTGATACCATGTAAGATATTTCCCTCTACCATGCTCTTCCGCCATGTTGTTTCTGTCTCACCCAGAGCCCTGAGGAATGGAGCTGGCTGTCTATGGATTGAGCCCACCAAAACTGTGAGCCTTCAAATAAACTTTTCCTCCTCTATAATTGTTCTTTTTGGGTTATTTTACTCACAACAGTGAAAAAGCTTACTTAAAAAAATATTTGTGCTCTTTTTAAACATAAGAAAATATAATTTACATCTGAGAACTAATTTATAAACTTCTTAGAACTTTATCACAAAGACCACTGACTGATGATGCTTCTTGTCCAACATTTGAAAACTTATGTTTTATATATTTATTTATTTGGTTTACTATTATCTAAAGTGACAAAATTTAGCACCCTTTTCCCATGAAAAAAATTCAAGCCTTCTATGCCAACATGGTAAATAAATAAAGAATAATTAATAAAATGTCTACTTAATGTTAAAATATGTTCATTGGGAGAATCACTGTTATTAGGATGATTATTTCTCAAAATTTGATATATAGATTAAAGATCATCCTTTGAGCATGTAATTAGATGCTTTTGAAACAAATGACAAAACTAAAATAATGTGAAAATT
This sequence comes from Marmota flaviventris, assembly GCF_047511675.1. Classification (NCBI taxonomy): domain Eukaryota; kingdom Metazoa; phylum Chordata; class Mammalia; order Rodentia; family Sciuridae; genus Marmota; species Marmota flaviventris. Next base: position 99,802,107 of record NC_092500.1, read on the forward strand.
CAGAGGATCTACAATAGACAATGAAACAGCTATATGATTTCAATTCTTTTAAAAATAAAACTAGAAATTAAGATTCTCTGGTGTTTGTGTGATGTCACACAAAAAATGTCAAGAGAAGAGGATAAAGGGTATAGGTCATAGTAACCAAATATGCGTACATGCATGTGTAGGTGATTTAATAGGAGGATAACAGCTTTTATAATGTATGGTTCTGAGACACCTTAATATCCCCTTAAGGGACAGAGAAGCTTTTATTTTCTAACTCAAGTCACATTTAAAAATTAGTTCAAGAAGGAACTTAAACATAAAATCTAAAATAATAAAACTTTTAGACACAAATTTACGGAAACAATCTTGTGTTTTAGACAAAGTTTTTGGGTAGGTAGAGCAAAAATAAAACATACAAGAAAATGTGGTTTATTGAATTTTTTAAAAAATCTGATGTTTTAAAGCAGAAGTTTGCATTTTTTTTCTACAGAGTGCCACAGAATAAATATTATAGGTTTTGTGGAACACATGTCACATTATTTACTCTGCTGTTGTAGAGTGCAAGCAGTCATAAATCATAAGTAAGTGACTGGTTGAGGCTGTGTTCTAACTCAATCTTACTACAAAAGCAAGGAACAAGTTGGATATAGTCTATAGGTTGTAATTTGCAGGGTTATCTTTTAAAGGCATATTTATAAAAGCGAGGAAACAAGTTTTACTAAAAGAAAATATTTAATATACATGCTTAGAAAACATTGATAAACATAATGTATATATCTCTCCCACAAGATAATCAAAAGATAAATAACCTGACAAAATGGAGGGAGAGACTTGGATGTATACTTCACATACAAGCAAATAAATAAATAAATATTAAAATAAGCTTATGAAAATGTGATTGACTTCATAGTCATCAGGAATGAATGTTAAACCATTCTGAATTAAAATGCCACGCCAACCAGAATAGACATAATTAAAAAGACTAACAACAACAAATGTTGATGTAGCTGTAGAGTAATTAGAACTCTCATTCATTGCTACTGAGATGGGAAATGATGCTGTTTAGAAAACAGTCCAGCACAGGGCTATCTAGAATTCCCCTTTGAGTTGTTTCACAATACAATGAAAATTTATGACCACAAGATACTTACATAAAATGTTTATAATAGTCCCAGATGGGATATCCCAAATATCTCTTGCCAGCTAAATGGATGAAAAAATATGATATATTATTACAATCTTAAACAATTGAGAAATATAGAGTACATAACAAAGATTGTTGGTAACATAAATATATTTTAAAATAGTAGGCTGAGCTATAGAAGACAGAAAAGAGTGATACATATTTTTAATACATTAAATGTCCTAAAACAGGCAAAAATATATACCCCTCTTTTCTATCTGTCCTCCTTAACTCAGCCTACTATTTTAAAATATATTTTGTGACATATATTTTTTTTAGGGTAAGTTGAATGTCATGGTTACTAAGGAACTAGGAATAGTTTTGGAACTTTCTGAACTAAGGAATATTGACTGAATCTTGGGATTTGTATAATAAAAAGGAAGTGTAGGACTGGCCTTTGTTAAACTCTAGATAATGAACACTAATCTTTCTGATCCTCTATTCTCCTATTTATCTCCATCACTAAGTTTTGTTTTGTAACATAGTGTTTTATATTTTGCCTTTCCTCATTCATAACCAAAATCTGTATCAAGAAAATAATCAATCATTTTATCTTATCATCCTCTGATTGAAATATGTATACTCTCTCTCTCTCAAAAAAAAAAGTAATGCTACTTTCACCTCTCCCTCACCTTGCAATGAAAATTGACTCCTGTTAAAGTACATCTGTCTATATTCTGAGACATAAAAGATGATGTCTTCCCAGATATTTGCTGATAAGATAAGGAACACCAGGTCTTCCTTAGGTCTTAAGAAACCACTCCCGACTTCAGTGAACATTAAAATTACCAGACTAATAAGTGGTGAGTTATTGAATGACACTAAACATTCCTTGAGGGCAATGTGACATTTTGTCCTAGCCCTCAATGAATTTAAGTGCAATCATGAAACAATTTCACAGAAAAATGCCTGCATTTGAAATAAATTATAAATTCAGTTCTCTATCTTATTTTTACCAGTACACTTATGAAAAATGAATGAAAAAAAGCTTATCTTAATCTCTCTAGCAGAACATATTCGACCTATCTTTTAAATGCTAGTGATAGTCTTTGCAAAAAAGAGATGAAATATTGGGTCATAAGCTGTCTCAAACTTTTTTTCCCTCAATACCACAAGTCTGTCTTTTGGTTTGGACTTTTGTTTCCAGTATAGAATTCAGTTTAAAACACATGTTTTTAAAAATAATAAATTTTAATTTTATGATAGTATATTAATGCTAAAAATACCATAAGAATGATTCACTTCAATCCATTTATTAAGAATTGGTGACCTACTTATATTAACATCCTCACATTCAAATTATTTAGGCTATTTATACTGGAGATTGTTCAGTTTAAGATTTAGCATGGGTATTTTTGGTAAATAGCCAATTTTTCTCACCCCATGAGTCTATTCCCTTTGTGAACAGAATAGATGCATCTGTATTGGCTTTGCTTCACTAACTGAAATTCAGGCTCAGGAGAACAATACCTTAGGTAATGTACTTAGAATTTAGTTCATTTCCATTGAGAATTGAATCTTGTAATTCTACAAAAAGCATATTAACAGGCAGAGTATAACTAATGCTTTACTTTTGTTCAGGAGAGAATAAAATCTGTATGAGGCATTCTTTTTTATAGTAAGTATTAATAGGCAGCTGGAAATGGCTTTATTTTTCTAAGTGGATAGAAGAACTATTCTTACTGAAAATGTTGTCTACTGTGTATTTATGAAATATGAGTTTGGCAATCATAAAATAATAGAGTTATTTTTAAACGTACTCTTTGAGTATTTTTTAATGTTAATTTTTTTGTTGGTTGACTTATAACTCCAAGGGCCAGTTCTTCCTTAAGACTCTTAGGACTCTTGAGATGAAGAAAATGCTATAAATAACCATGACAATACATATTGCTTCAGTGTTTATTTATAAATAATTCAATACCAAAAGGCAGAATTCTTCTCATGAGAAATCAACCAGCAGGATTAAAAAGAAATTAATATTTAAGCATAATTCTTTGTATTTTATTTTTCACATTTCACTTATATGAATTGTAATCTGTAGGCTAAAACATCATCAAAACACCAAAATAGCATAACTCATTATAAGAAGAAAATAAAATGTAGATTCTCTCATTTTCTCTAACAAATAGAAAGTAGTTAATACCACCTGGGATCTAAATTCTTAAAGGAAAACATAAGGTAACTTTAAAAGATTTGTAATTTTACAGAAGCAAAGGTAACTTGCCACCAGCAAAAATAAAACATTTCTTTGAGAGAAAATAATGTGATCAGAGAGAATTATTTTAATTGAAATTATTGATCTTCACATTCTGGAAGAGTAAGAAAATCTAAAAACTCATCAACTCTAAACCATTAACTTTGCAGTGTTTTAGACAGAATATCATTAATTTAGCTATACGTGTGCAGTTTTGTCAATTTCATAGTATTTAAACTAATTATTACCTTCAACTTTATTTCATACCACTGCTTAGTAATCTGTCTCCCCAATACAGCTTTTAAAGCATGGTACTCAACCTTAGTGTTAATGAAAATAAAATTGAAAGTATTTACTGAAAGGAATGATACACATACATTGATTTGCACATGTACAGATTAATTATAAATAAAGGGATTACTGTGTGTTGGAATATTAATGTGTGTTGGAATACATAAATTGTAACATTATTCAATAAACATAAGCAACATCTGGCTTTCTATCACCTTTTATCAGAGGCATTAATGCAAAACATATTAGAGCGTATGTTGTCACCTTCCTATGAATCACATGTATTGCAAAATTTTGGTTTAGTCATGGACCTTTAAATTAGGAAAGAATTTATTGGTAGTATGTATGTTTGTGTAAATATCTGAAGTGATTTCATGTGTAAAGGAATTCACTTGTGGCAACTACTAGGGAATATTTGCTTTGAGAGCCTAAAACATCTTCCTCCTGGGAGTGAAGAAGCAAAACATTATAAAGTAATACAATTTTGTCTTGGGAGCATTTGGTATTTGCAGCCATGTCATTTCACTGGTATTTTGTTTGTTTCTTTGTCTCTGACTTATTCATGCTGTTTTAACAAAATGTCATAAACTGGGTAACTGATAAACTCCAGACATTTACTTCTCACATTGTAAAGGCTAAGAAATTCAAGATCAAGACACTTATAGATTTGGTTTCTGGTGAGGGTCCACTTTCTGGTTGATAGATAATGACTTTTCACTGTGTGTTCACATGGTGATAGCAGCAAGGGTTCTCTCTGTGGTCTTTTATTAAGGACACTAACCCCATTCTTGAGGCCTATGCTTCATGACCCAATCAGCTCTCAAAAGCCCCACCTCCTAATATCATGATGTCAAGTGTTAGAATTTCAGTACAATTTTTTTAGTAGACCCAAACATTTAGATAATAGCAAAAAGTCTTACTAAGACTTTGTCAATGAAGAAAGTAGTACATTATGTACTGACATAGCTTCTTATATTTACAGCAATTATCCCTTGCATCATTTCATATAATATATAACATTAACTTTTAAAAAATATTTTTTTAGTTGCGGATGGACATAATACCTTTATTTTTTTTATTAATTTTATGTGGTGCTGAGGATTAATCCAGTGCCTCACACATGCAAGGCAAGTCCTCTACTGCTGAGCCACAACCCCAACCCAACATTAACTTTTTTCTTTGTATTTTAACACAAGATTTCAAGAGTTAGATAGATATCTACAGTAATTACTGAACCTCTCATTATTATATCATTTTGTTTTGATATATGATAAATGTATTAAAAATAGCATAGTTCCATTATTCCAGTGGATATTTGATCCAGCAAGATTATTCATACCACACTACATAATACCATTTCTGACCAAAGAAGCTACATTATGACAAAGAGAAATGGTGATTGACATAGATATAGAGTTTAGTAATCATATCACCCTCTGTAAGTATTAGAAGCTTCTGGACTAATAGACTAGTCCATACAGGGCTCTCCAACTTCTGCAATATTGACATTTGGGGCCAAATAATATTTTCTTGTGTGTAGGCTCTATAGTGTATTATAGTATATATATATTTGCAACTTGACGATACTTACAAGATACCAATGAGTATAGTCTCTCTCTCCCACCCAGAGATTGCTAGATAGCTTATTTGGTGGGGGAATGTTAAAGTCAAACTCTGGTAAGGATACTTCAATTAAAATAATATTAAATATAAAATAATATTAATATTAAAATATTAGAGTTTTACTTCTATTAAAATGTAAAATTCCATTAAACTTTTTTATTTTTATTTTTTTTATTAGCTACCCATAACCATACATTGATCTTGACAATTCATACATTTGAATCAAATGGGGTATAATTTCTCATTTTTCTGATTGTACAGGTTGCAGAATCACATTGGGCATACAGTCACCTATATACATACAGCAATAATAATATCTATTCTATTCTGCTGTCCATCCTATCCCCACTTCCCCTCCCTTCCCCTCCCATCACTTCTCTCTACCCAATCTAATGTGACACACTTTTTTTTTCTCCTCACAACATCATACATGTATTCTGTATAACGATGAGGGTCTCCTTCCATCTTCCATGCAATTCCCCTTCTCCCTCCTTTTTCCTCCCACCTCTCTTCCCTATTTAGTGGTAATCTTTTTCTCATGCTCTTCCTCCCTATCCCATTTTGAGTAACCCCCCTTATATCAGAGAAGACATTCAGCATTAGTTTTTTAGGGATTGGCTAACTTCACTTAGAATAATCTGCTCTAATGCCATCCATTTCCCTGCAAATGCCATGATCTTGTTATTTTTTAGTGCTCAATAATATTCCATTGTGTATAAATACCACATTTTTTAATCCATTCATCTATTGAAGGGTATATAGGTTGGTTCCACAGTCTAGCTATTGTGAATTGTGCTGCTATAAACATTGATGTGGCTGTGTCCCTATAGTATGCTCTTTTTAGGTCTTTTGGGTAGAAGGGGAATAGCTGGGTCAAATGGTTGTTCCATTCCCAGCTTTCCAAGGAATCTCCATATTGCTTTCCAAATTGGCTGCACCAATTTGCAGTCCCACCAGCAATGTATGAGTATACCTTTTCCCTCGCATCCTCGCCAGCACTTACAGTTGTTTGATTTCATAATGGCTGCCATTCTTATTGGAGTGAGATGGTATCTTAGAGTAGTTTTAATTTGCATTTCTCTGATTACTAGAGATGGTGAGCACTTTTTCATGTATTTGTTGATTGATTGTATATCCTCTTCTGAGAAGTGTCTGTTCAGGTCCTTGGCCCATTTGTTAAATTTCCATTAAACGTTAAGCTACAGCTAGTCCTGGCTACGCTGAATTCCTTGTGCCAAAAGATCTCAAGAAAGGAAAGGAGTTACCAAAGGAATGGCATGATTAACTGATCATTAAGAGAAGATGGGGCTGCTATTATAACACAGGAAGAATGAATTTATAACTAGGTTATGTATTTGGAACTCTCTTGGTAATCTTTGGCCCCATTTTGATGATAAAAAGATAAATTTAATGGAACAAGTCTCAGACCCCCTGAGGGAGAGAGTCTGGGTTGTCCTATATAGTAAGCCACCTATACCAGAAGATGAGTTAACCAAGAGTGAGGGGATTCTAGTATAAGATATAGAGGAATTAGATGATGAAGATCCTCTGAGTTTTAGAACAGGTCTGAAATTCATCCCACTAATTTGCTTATATGCTTCTTAGGAAAAAAGAAACAAGAAAATTCTAAATGAACTTCTCCCTGATCCAATGAAATTACTGTGAGCAAGTGGATGTGAGAAACAGCCCTGTGTGGTGGACTGTAGTGGATGACAAAACCCACCTTGAGTTCTGCTTCAGGACTAAAGCACTCAAATTTTGGGCATTTGAACTAGCAATAGTTCACAGAGGAGACCCTCAAAGGAAATTGCATTTAGTTAAAGGGGCAGTCCACATCCAGTAATTGGTCAGTGTAGGGATAGGAAGAATGTTTCCCTTGCCTGCACTTCCAACAAGCCTTAAGGGTCATCTCAGCTCCAGGGCTTCTCTGAAGATTGATGTGAACTCTCTTCCAAATGCTGAGGAGTCCAACTTCTGCTCAATTCAACTTTCCTCCCTCCCTAGCAGAGCTTTTCCCAAAAGCACTCCCAATAATCTTCCTGTGTAGATTCTTCTCCCCAAGTCTTTTCCATAGAAACTTGACCTAAGACGTGGCACACATCAGAATATTTATCTTAAGCTATATTGAATAGTTTATCTGTGTGGATAAAATAGGAATGAATTTTATATAAACTGTTGGAATTAGATCTGATTGTTCAAACTAATTACAGTTGTAGTTAAAAGTTTCTCTATAAAAATAGAAATAATTGTATCTTTATAATTTGATATAAATATTGCATGAATCATTGAAATTTAAAGACAGAGGGTTAATTGAAATAATTTCCTCTGAAATCTAACTAAAATGAGGTAGAAATTATGAATTAGTAATTTTTACAACAATTTCATTCATTACTTTAATGATGTTTAGTAGATACTGTCTCCATTTCTACTCTGTGTTGAGTCCCTGGAAATAGGGAGACTAGACAAAAATATATAAATAGAAAACTGTGGATAAGAAAGGATTGAGAATCTTTCTTGTGTCAATAACAGAGTATTTTTTATATACATTGACCTGTAATTTTTCTTAGATTGAATATATATTTATAGTTCTGGATATTTTAAAATTGGAGATGTTATAGTTTGATGTGAGGTATCCCCTAAAAGCTCACATGTGAGACAACACAGAAAGGTTCAGAGGAGAAATGATTGAGTTATAAGAGTTTTAACCCAATCAGGGAATTAATCCCCTGATAGGGATTAACTGAGTGGTAACTGAAGTGACAGGGTATGCCTTGAGGAAGTGGGAATTAGGGTGTGGCTTTGGGGTATATATTTGTATCTGGAGAGTGGAGTCTCTCTGTTTGGTTCCTGATCTTATGTGAGCTGCTTCCCTCTGCCACACACTTCACCATGATGTTCAGCCTCACCTGAAGCCTCAAGAAATGGAGCCAGACTTCTATGGACTAAGACCTCTGAAACCCTGAGCCCTCAAATAAACCTTCCTTCCTCTACAATTGTTCTGGCCAGGTCCTTAGTCACAGAAGAGAAAAGCTGACTAACACAGGAGATAAAACATGTTATTTTCAGGATCATTTTTATAATGAGGGGGAATTTCATTATACAAACTTTATGTTCAGTTTTGAACTGCATGTTCCCCCTTCAACCCCTACATTTTGCTGGGAAAATGAGTTTTGAAACCTGTAGATAATACCAAACTCAACTGTCTTAACTTTGACTGAAAACACAGATGGCTAATATCTTTTATTGTGAGCTCAGTGCAAGAAGTTTCAGATGTTGGTCAAGTGACTCAAAATTCTTCCCAGCAGAGAAATGGCCTATGAGGCTTTTGGACGTCTTTGGAATGTTTATAAATGATGAAAATTCTATATTATTACACATAACTAATATGTGGAATATAGTTAATGTCACAATAGAATTTCTCAAGTTTATCTCAATAATCTATTATTAAATCTAAATTATGATTCTAACACCTCACCTTATTTTCAAGATTTTAAAAATACACTTAAAGTTCAACAATAAAGGAAATTTAAATAGGATTGAACATACACACATTCCAAGAAGTAACTGAGCATAGGAACTCAGCCCATTATCTGAAGTTGGCAAGGATATTTCATTTCATACATCATTTAGAGGCTAATTCACCACAGTGATTCTATAAATGTAGTTTCTCTTAAAATGTTAATGGAATGAGGAAAAAAAAAAAAAAAAAACATTTGTTTTCAACGAGTGTCTGTGCCAATGTGCACAGAGCTGGTGAACCCTCTAGACCTGACTGGCTAATATTGCTAACTACTAACAGACCCAAAAGTTGGATAATACAAACAACAAAAAAATATATACTGTATTCCTGAGTAATGAATTAACTTTCATTTCATTTGAAGTCTTCATCAAATATTTAAACAGCATGTAAATTACGTTACTAGAATGTAATAGAACATTTCTCACTAATATTTTAACACATAATTACATTGCCTTTGGGGCCAATTTAAAGATGAGGTATCCTAGGGAAAAAAGTCAATGTCAAATTCTGGTCACAAACAAGAATTTGTAAATTAAATACGATAAATAGGAAAGATATCATAATGTACATTAATTGCTTCTAACAATATGATAATCCCTACAGAACTCACCTTGAGGCTATAATTTAGGGCAAAAGTAAAATAACTGTCACTAAAGGAAAATAGATAACATCACAGTGAATTAATTCCACTTTTATTTGAACCCCAAACAGCTTCAATCTGAGTGAATAGAGATAAGCCATTCAAATGATGTAATCTTTGAAATCAGAAGCTAGTTTTTATGGATTTTCTCACTTACATAATTCCCACTATAGCTATTGAGTCTGCCCTCACCTTCTCTTCAGGATGCTAGCAGCTAATTTTTTAAAAATGTTTGTTTTGAGATAATTTTAGATTTATATGCAGCTGCAAGAATTAGTACAGAGAAATCCCATACACATCTTGCATAATTGAGTACAAAATCACAACCATAAAACTGACCTCCATATAATCCACTGACCTCATTCAAATTTCATCAATTTTATATGCACTCATTTGTCTGTGTGTGTATTTAGTTGTGTGAAATTTTATCTCATGTATAGATTTTTGGACCAATATCACAGCTGCAAAGTAGTTTCATCACAATTGTATTATCATGCTTATGTGATTATATAATCATGTATACAATTATACCACATCAAACCCTTTATGACCACAACCATCTCCTTTGCTATCTTCTTCCATTATCTCCAACAATCACTAGTCTGTTCTCCATCTCTATAATTTTGCTATAACCTTTTGAAATTGGCTTTGTTCACTTAGCATAATTCCCTTGAAATTCAACCAAATTGCTGCTTGTATCAATAATTTCTTTTTGTCTTTTTAAATGTTTTTTAAAATTTTAATTGAAATATAAAATTTATGCATATATGGTGTGCAACATGTTTATATATATATATATATATATATATATATATATATATATATATATATATATACACATACACACATTGTGATGACTAAAGCTAACCAATTAATCAATGCATTACCTCCCATGGTTATAATTTTTGTGGTGCAAAAATCCAATAGTTCAGAACACCTATTACACAGCATTAATAGTTACTGTTATTAATATCTAACAATATCTTACATTATTTTTATTGAACAGTATACCATAATATGTAACCAGTCACCTTATTGAAAGATATTTAAATTGTTTTATTTTTTTAAATTTGGTATGATTACAAATAAATCTGCTGTTAACATTAACATACAGGTTTCTGTAGGGGGTGGTCTAAGTTTTCATTTTTTTGGTTTTTAATGTCCAATATAACCATGTTGGGTCTAAGGGCATTTTCAAGTTTATTTTATTTTGTTTTTAGTGAATGCCAAACTGTCTTCCAGAGAAGCTATACCTTTTACACAATGCCAGCCATGTCTCAGGGATCCACTGCTCCTGAATGCTCTCACGTGTTTGGTGTCTTATTATGTATGTAGTGATGATACATTGTGGTTTTAATTTGCATTTCCTTAAGAGGTAAGGAAATGTGGAACACTCTCTCACGTACTTATTTGCCATTAATTTAGTGAAACGTCTTTTTGCATATTTTCCCATTATTTGAATTATTGATGTCTCTACTCTTGAGCTATAAGAGAGTTTTTAAATATTCCAGATACAAATCTATCAGGTATATGTGATCTGCAAATATTTGCAGTCCATTACTTGATTTTCATCCTTTCCACAGGGTCATTCCAACAGTAAGTGTTTAATTTTTATAAGGTCCAATTTTTTCCCTTTAATGGATTTGCCAGCAACTTGTTTTATTTCTTGGGTCAATATTCCTAGGGTGAGGGATGACCTTATGCCAAACATTATCCTTGCTGATGTGGAAACTGGGCAATCATATTGTTTGTTATCAGCAATAGTTTTCTGCTAATAATACCTGTGTCACAAAATTTTATAATAGCATTGTGATTTTGAAAAGGGCCCTCACAACATTTCCTTGGTACACTGTTCTATAGTGATTTATAACTCGTGCTAGTTATAAATATGCATAACAAAACTTTACTCATTGACATGTACCCATGTTCATTGTGAATGTCTGCCTTATATATTATTTTCTCTACATCTTCATGCCCAAAAAATTAAAGTACCTAACTAGAATTTTTATAAGTAGGTAACTTCAATAGCCCTTAATTAACTGAGTCATTTATATTTTGGAGGAATTAAAGCTAATTATTTCTGAATTATTAACTGTATTTCTGTATATTACTCCCATTTCTTTATTTAGGACATATAAAATCAGGCAACATCTGGGAGTTTTATGCTTCTTGAATATATTTTTGACATTATGCTATGTGTTGTCCTTTACACTAGTTTTTCCTACATTTTCTACAGTCTTACCAATGCTCATAAAAATTAGAGCTGAGCCAGGAATATAATCCTAGCTATTTGGAAGGCTGAGGCAGAAGGATCACAAGTATTAGGCCAACCTATGCAACTTAGCTAGACCCTATCATAAAATAAAGTAACATAAAATAAAATGGATGGGTAATGTTAGCTCAGTGGTAGATCACTCGCCTAGCACATGTGAGACCCTGGGTTCAATCACTAGTACTGATAAAAAAAAAATGCATCTGATCATGTTACTTCCCTAGTTATCCATTTATTTCTGTTGATATCTCTTTGAGACAGAATGAAATAAATTCCACAAAACAACAAGTAGGTCCTCTGCATTTCAGGGGAAAGGCACCATATTTACCTAATGTCTGTCATCAAAAGCCAAGAAGTATCATTCATACATTTTTGTTACCTCAATTTCTAAATTGCAATAACAGAGTTTTTTAGCAGCACAAATATATTTGGAATCTTTCCACTTTTATCTTCATGATATACATAGTCTCTTTACTGGTGTACAGCCACAAATCTTTCAATTATCATCTTTTGTCTCCCTCTAATCCACAGAGACTGATCTCTTTAAAACACAAATCAGGTCAAAATACACCCCTGCTGAATTTCTTACAATATCTTTTCACTCTACAAACAATTGAAGCCATTCTTTTTATTAACTTCTGTCTATTTTCTGTCTTCTTTCAGAAACTTCATCCTTATCCTCTGTCAGTAAGATATAGTAGCAACATGGTCTTTTTCTCTTTCCTAAACTCATTTTTTAAAAAAATTTTTAGAGCCTTTGCAAGTGCCTCAGTATCTTCCAGCCTTAATTATACTTGGTGAACACAAATGTTACCTTCTCAGGTCTTTCTTTCTCTCCTCTGTCTATTGCTGGTCACATCCCTTCCTCTTGTTCACTGGGAGCATGTGTCAATTACTTTTCAGGATATAATAGTCTAATGTGTTTATTATGAATCATCCACACAAAAGTTGAGCCCCTTATAGCATAAAACTTATCTCTCTTATTTACTACTGTTTTTCCATAACTTGAGTGGTACTTGAAATATAGTGTGTACTTTTTAAACCATGTGTTTAATAAAGAAGTATATTTATTTGTCTATGTATTTGTTGAATTTTTTAAAAAAATATGAATTAATGTAGACACTTTTTTCTATAAAAAAGTAATGTATTACATGCTTAAAAGCAGAATTTCTCATTATTTCCTAAGTGTGTTATATCTTTCTCCATTTCCTTTCCTTCTGATATAACTTCTTATTACCTTGGCCCCACCATCCCTCTTTCTTTAAGGAACTCTTGCACTATCTGAAAAAGAAGTATTCCCTGATCTCACAGAAAGTTTCTTAATGCTAAGCAAAAAGAAATGACATCTGGATTTTGTAACCATCAGTATTTCAGTTCTTTTGCTGCTTAAGAGTCAAAAAGTGCACCATTATATTATTATACACTTTTGTTCATCAGGGAGAGATTTATTTGTTATATTGTGACATGTCTTTAAAACTTATATTTGAAGAAGTTTCAAAAGTCAGGATTTAGTTGAGGAAGGGGTGAAGACATTTGAAAAGAGTTTGCAAGCTCTGAAGTTCTTCTTAGTCACAGCTCATTGCTTGTAACCTTATTTCTTGCTCTGCATGCTTTTACTTCCCTCTCTTTTTATTTTGGTGCCAGCGTGCTGGGCCAGCTGTCCCCCCATCATTTCAAATAAGCTACCACTGTCATTGCAGTAGGGACTTTCACATAGAAAAAGCATTTTTTTCTGATCTTAAATAACACAAGTAGAAAGACCAAGATATTTATAAAAATGGATAAGAGAGCAAAGAAATTGAGTTAAAAAATCTAAGTGTATAAATACATTTTTGATAGCAGAGCACCTGATGTCAGCAGCCTGCTTCCCTTAGAGGAAACCTTTGACAGTCTCATGCTTTGGTTGCCTAATAGTATTCTGTCAGGAGTAAATTGCATTTCTGGTAATACATTTACTCTAAAACAGCATAAAAACTAATGACCCTGTCAAGCAATGTACACTGCCGGCAGCTACAGTATGCCAGGATAATTGCTTAAATCTGGATTTCTGATGCCCTTGCTCAGTCAAAGGCCCTGTGTTGAATGTTGGCAGACCAGAGAATGAATTCATTGTGGATTTTATGGATAGACACAAACTCAGAAACATGCTTTTCTCCTCCTTAGAACTCCAGTTATTTCAGTGGTGATAATGACTGCTGCATTTTTCAACTTGGAATTCCACTACAAAATCTTTCAAACTTTTGATGATTTCAATGCTGGGAAAAGACCAATATGAAGATGATTTTCTTGGGAATAAAAGACATTATATATGTCTGTTGTATTCCTATTTTTAAGTAAAAACTATTATGTCTTAGAGGAAAAAAATGTTTCACTTGGATGCTACTTCATGACTATGTGTGGACCTCATTGACCTCACCTCCTATAGAGGTATCATTTTTCTTCTTGCATTTACTCTGGATTTTAAGTTTTAATAATTTCCTTGTACATTCTCTTATATCTGTTCCTATGTCTTCTATTTTATTAAATGTCTCTTCAGCATCATTTATATTTGGTATTGGAATGCGCACTTACAAACTCTAATATTCAATCATGATTCTGGTTTAAGGAAGCATTATTTAAAGACAACTTAAAAAATATTTTAGATATTTTTCAATTACATTTCTGTCATTGTGCCTTTGTATTTTTTTCTTCTACACTTATAGGCTTATAGAATTTATTTCCTTTCCTGGGGTTGAACATGATGTTGTATGATAGATAACTCCCATATAGGGTTTACAAATATGTGATGGAATGTCATGTCCCCAAACTTTCTCTTCAATTGGTTAATTTTAAATCATCCATTATCTATACTCATAAGCGATCACCTGCTCCATCTCAAACACTAGCAGGTAGCCTTTCGCAACCAGTCATTTCCATTCATTCCAACTGAAACAATGTTTGATTTTTTCTCCTTTCACGCTAATGCATCATCTCCCATCATATTTTGATGATTTTATCTTTTAATAATTTCATTTTCAGAAGTTCCACCACTGGGAGTAAGTGTATTTTTTCAAATTAAAATTATAAGGAAACAGGTAGATAAAATGTAAATAAGTAGAGCTCAGAATCACATTCATAGAAATTTAATGTCTTAAAATCTGCTTATTTAGCATAACAGTGACTTATATCTACATTCTCATAATGGCTAACTTCTTGCTAATATTTCTCATTTATCATGTCTTACTAAATTAAAAGAAGAAGAACAAAATTATATTTATCAGGGAGAGAAGTCTGTAACTTATCAGGGCTTCAGATTGATCCCTAAAATTTGAAGATTCTAAATCTTAATGATGCATCAGGAAGATGGAAGATATTGAGTTTACTGAATATGAACATTTACTGATTTATAAAACCTTGATATTGACTAGATACCTAGCTCTGCCTCTATAAATTTGGTTAACAGTGACTGCACCACAAAACCTAAAGCTTGGGACTGTTGAAAGTCCTCTCTTTGTTTCTTTGAAATTACTTCACTGATTTCCACAGCTTTTCTGTTTTCTTAAATATGTGAGTAGTGCCTTCATTCCACCTGTATTAATTCAATCATTTCTTCTTTTCTACTATTTCACAAACACTTCCAATATCTTGAGGGCTTGGTAGACATGATCTCAGGGTGAAGTGCTCATGAATACTGCAGGAGTGAGGATATAAATGTCATGAGGAAGCTGTACACTTCCCAGTCTTCTCCTTCTCTCTAGTCTCACCCTTTCCTTCTTACATTCTCTCTTGGCCTCTTATTTCAGTCCACACCTGGGCTCTCTCAGGTTTTAGACTAAGCCCAAGTCACTAATTATTTTCCTACAAAAATGAAAAAAAAATCGAGGAATTTCAGTAAGGATGAAAAATAATCTTTCTAGACAAAAAGGAGTTACAAGAAAAAAGAAGGAATTTGATGGCATTGAGATATTTACTTTTGCAATAGATCAATCTCATGAATACCCCTCCTTCTAGTGACACTAAGGTCTACCACATAGCATTTCTCTCCTTTTTTTAGTTTTCCTGAAAATTATACATATTTAATTCCTGATATTGTAGAATGTGTATATTCCTCAGCATATGTCTCTACCTCTTTTCTCTCTTCACACGTTCTTTTTCCAGAAACATTGAGCTGTGTTCAAACCAAGAGATTACACTCTTTTTGTCTTAATATTTTCCAATTCTCTTCATTTTCATAATTATATACATTGTTTTATGATATATGACTTATAGAAACAGCAACATTCCTCTATTGCATATTATTATTCATTTAAATGTCACTAGGCATTGTAGTTTGAAGCTCTAGAGCAAATTTTAATAATTCTTTCTGTGCTGATAATATCATAGGCTCTTCAGCCATTATATTAAAATTTATTCTGCAGGAAACATCCTAATAGTCACTCTTTACAGCTTTTTATATCAAATCGTAGTAACATGAGTTCACAATAATATGCAGAATGTATTCCAAAAGTGTTTTCTTAAGGAAATACAAGGTACATGTCTCCAATGTTATTGGGAATTGAAGGGAAAAATTCACATAATTTGATTGCTATTTGACATATATGGGTCTATTCTATATACAAATTTAGGTAAATATTTATAGTCCACATTATTTTTTCTAAGTGCATTTACATATTCAATTGAAAACTAAATAGTTTGCATTATTAATTTTTTACCTTCAGCTCTGGGAAACAAGTTACAAAGGTCTATATTATGGATTTTACTGGTTGATTTTAGATCACTGAAACATTCTACCAAGAAAAGAGTAGCAATCCAATACTCATCTTCTAATCTTTCTTTGGAACTTTGCTTGGTACATAAGTCTTTCTTTGAAATGACTGCAAAGGATAAAAGGTTAAGAAGAGACAGAAAACCTAATTCTTTAAAGTTCACTGATCATTTATCCAACATAATTTCCAAAAGGAAGACAGTTTACTGAATTCTTATCAGTCCTTCCTATTGTTTGATATCTTGACACCCAATTAAGTGGGACTTCAAGAGTTTATCTGAACTTCCCAAAGGTTAAAAAAAAAAAAAAAACATTATTAATTTTTACTTTTCTTGAAATACCATCCTAGAAAGTTCTATTTTATAGCACCATATTTATACATTTTTAAACTTTCAATTTTACTGGTTTTGTGAGAATTAAATGTCTGAACTAATGCTATCTAACAATCCTTAAAGTAGCCTCAAGTTAAAAGTGAAGTATTGGCAATAGAGGCCACTCTGGGCAACTCAGCTTATGTGAATAAGTTCAATTACTAAAATCTCCAATGCCATGAGCCTTGAGGTCTAATTAATATCTGTGAGAAATGAATATTTCCTAGAGATACACTCTTTTGAAATAATTCAATTCCTTAAAGCTATTAAGAATGGATATTTCAAATGGAGCAATGGATCAAGTGGCCACAAAGTCAGTTTTTAATGTCCAATGCAATTAATTTTGGAGTCGTATACATGTTGAGAAAACTACTGGGTAAAGAGTAATTAGTTGCAATACTCATTATTCTTTTGTGTTTTATTTACTTTGGGCTTTACTATGTTCCCTGTGCATGAGAGGCCTGATTTTTCTTTCTTATGCCTTTCCTCTAATGAACCTGGCTGACTTCATCTTGGGACTATCCTTATGAGGAGTTTTCTAGCCAGATTTTTAAAAAGAGGATGCACAAGGTGTGACATATATCAATGAAAAGTTTATTAATGAATATTTCTTATTTTCAGTTTTCAGCACTTTTTTTTACTGGAAACTTTATTATGGCAAGGAATCATGATAATAGCCAGTATTCTTGGATCTTGGATAACCACAGAGTTATCACTTTCTGAGTTGAAATATATCAACTCAGATTCTATACAAGTTGTATTTATCTTCTTTAGTGTCCTGTAATTCTCCCTAGGTCCCAGAAAAAAAAAAAACTAACAATAATTCCAAATTATATACTAATTTATGTACTAAGCCCAAGAATAATTTTATGACTAGGGGCTGCATTCAATTATAAGCAATGTTTTCCTATTTTTCTTATTAGCTGCTAAGAAAGGAGAGAGAGAGAGAGAGAGAGAGAGAGAGAGAGAGAGAGAGAGAGAATTGATTGAAATCCATTGAACATTACAATTATATTGACACTCAGGTGAAATTTTGAATAAAACGTTTCAAACTGTTTGCTTTAAAATGAAGGATATTCGAACAGAACATGAAGCAATCCTTAACATAGTACACTGATAATTATAGTAGTTTCATTAAATTTATATTAAAGAAATTTAAATTCTAGCAAATGGAAAGCATTTTTCCAAAAGCAATTTCTCCAGTTACTTAGTTCTGAGATTGGCAAATAAGATAATCCTTTGCAAATAGAATATTCAAAATATATATGTATGTTTTGCATATTTTAATTTCTTCTAAGTTATATAATCTGATTATTTCTTTTGTAACTAAATAGCTGGTTTTAACCTGAATAATATCTGAACTTAGGACGGAGTATATAGGAAAATTCTTATATTTAAGTTAGGTGTTAGAATACATAGCAAAAGAAATTTGCAAAAGAAAAATTTTAAAAAAGAGTTGAAAACTTAGTAAACTTAGCTATTAAACTTCATTAAATATCTTAAAGCTTTAATTATGCTTTATCTTTCAATATTTTGTCATTGCATCTGTGTAAAAATCCCAAGTAAGCACTTAGCAGTAAAGGTATTTAAATATTGAAATGCTAGAGCAAGACTATGTACAAGGACCCCTTTTAATTGTCCTTGTACAGCTTACACCTCTAGTATGAAGTTTAAAGGAAAAGCTATTAAAATAATAATAAATTGATTAGATGATCTTTTAAAAAATTTGTTAAAGATTTAAAGTTTTTTAGCTGTATTTCAATCCAGTTTTTTTTAATTTTATTGATTTTATTTTTTTAAATACATGACAGCAAAATGCTCTTATTATTACACATATGTTCTTATTGTACAATTTTTCAATTTAAGAAAGTTTCCTTCTGAGGCTGATAATTTTACCACGGATATGTGTTGAATTTGGTGAATGCTTTCTCTACATCTACTGACTATTCTACTTCTATATAAGGGTTTTCTTATTTCATGTGATAGTATGGTGAATGACATTTGTTAGTTTTTGTTTTTTTTTGTAAGAGAGAGAGAATTTTAATATTTATTTTTTAGTTTTAGGCAGACACAACATCTTTGTTTGTATGTGGTGCTGAGGATCAAACCCGGGCCGCACGCATGCCAAGCGAGCACGCTATCGCTTGAGCCACATCCCCAGTCCATTTAGCAATGCATTCCCAGGACAGATTTAATTTGATTGTCTGCATGAATCTTCACTATACATTGTTGTGTCAATTTACTAATATTTATTGAGGGTGTTTTACAAATTTTCATGTGAGGTTTTTTTTTTTTTTTTTTTTTTTTTTTTTTTTTTTTTTTTTTTTGTGTGTGTGTGTGTGTGTGTGGTTCTCTTTCTTTGCTAGGAATGTCTTCATTTTGTTTTAAATTAGAGCACAGCTGACTTCATAGAAGGAGTTGGGAAGTGCTTTCCCTTCTGGAAAAGATTTGTAAGATTGGCATTATGTGTCCTTCAAAAGTTTGGTAGTTTTGCCAAGGACAGTAAAAACACTTGGATACATAGTTTTGTTTTTATTTTTATTTTTTATGCAGAATGTTTCTGACTATATGCTAAATGTCTTTAATGCATTTGTAGATTAAAGACTCATTTGGTAGACTATTAAAAATAAAATAATATCTGTAAAAACTTGTTGAGGGATTGCCAATATAATAAGAAATATGTAAATTGTGAATCAAAATGTGAGGGAGAGGACATTTTGTGCAGAATTTTATGACCAAAGTTAAGTTGTTATGAGCATGAAATAGGCGGTTATATAGTATAAGCTTCATGATAGCCACAAAGACAAAGCCTACACTAGTTACATAAAAATAAATTCCAAGAAAAATTATCACCACAGAAAATCACTTAGCCACAAAGGAAGACAGGGACGAATAAACAAACAAAGGAAAAAACAAAAAAAGTTGGAAACAAGAAAATGGCATGTTCTTATCTATTAATAGTTATCTTGAGTTCAGGTGGATTAAATTTGTCAGCAAAATAACATAGAGTAGCTAGATGGATTAAAAGAGAAGCAAGACCCAACTATATGCTTCCTACAAGAGAATTCTTTCATTTGGATACAGCTTGTCTAAAAGTCAAGGAATGAAAATGAAATTTCCAGGCAAATGACAGCAAAAAATGGCATTTCTTTCTGTTCTTATATAAGTCTATAATATAGACTTAAGTAAAAGAAAGAAAAAAATAGAGAAAATTATCATATAATGATAAAGTACTCATTTCAAGAGGATGAAACAATTTTATAAATATATACCCAACATTGAAATAGCTTATTATATAAAGAAAATATTAAGAGACCTGAGGCAGAGATAGACTGTAATACATTAATATCAGGGTATGTCAACCCTTTACTTTTGGCAATGGATAGATCAATCAGATGGAAATTTTATAAGGAAATCTTGGACAACAACATACTAGATCAAATTGTACTAACAGATAAATACAGAATGTAACACCCCAAACTGCAGAATAAACTTTTTTGTTTTTTTAATTTATTCTTTTTAGATATACATGGCAATAGAGTATATTTTGACATATTATACATACGTGGAGTATATCTTATTCTAATTAGTATCCCATTCTTGTGGTTGTACATGATGTGGAGTTTCACTGGTGGTATATTCATATATGAACATAGGAAAATTATGTCAGATTTATTCTACTCTCTTTCCTATTCCTATCCCCGCCTCCTTTCCCTTCATTCCCCTTTGTCTAGAATACACATTCTTTTCAACTGCACATCTAACTTTTTCCAAGACAGATCATGTATTAGGCCACAAAGCAAATCTTATCATATTTAAGAAGACTGAAATTACATCAAATACCTTTTCTGACCAAAATAGTATAAAATTAGAAATCAATAACAAGGGAGTATTTAGAGAATTCACAAATACATGCAAATTAAACAACACACTCCTGAACAAACAATGGGTTAATTAATTTTCTGAGACAGACAAAAATGGAAACACAACACACCAAAAACTATTGGATATAGTAAAAGCATCAGTGAAAACAAAGTCTGTAGGAATAAACACCTATATCAAAAAGAACAATATATTTCAAATAAAACTAATGTATTTTAGAAAATTAGAAAAACAATAATTAACCAAGCCCAATTTTTGGAGAAGAAAGGGAATAATAATAGGCAGAGCAGTAATAAATGAAAGATAAACTAGGAAAAACAACAGAAGAGATTAATCAAATAGTTGTCTTTTTGAAAAGATAAATAAAATGAACATACTTCAGCAAGGCTAATTAAGAAAAAAAAAAAGAACACTCAAATAAGAAAAATTGGGTAAGGAGACATGACAACTGACCCAATATAAATACAAAAGATCTTAAGAGGAGAAAAGTTTGTGAATTAGAGAAAGGATCACTTCCCAGCAGTTCCTCAGCACCAGACTTAAAAGGCAAGAAGACTGCTTCTCAGTGAGGTGTGTAATCACTGAAACTTAATACTGGACTGCAAAAGAAATCATAAAGAAAGTCAGAAACTTGAATATGAGAAATAGTACATTAGAGAGATGTTAATTTAGTTGACAGCAGCAGCAACAGAGGGGAGGGTGAACAAAGATAAAGAAAATTGTATAGCTGGTAGATAAAGAAATTAAAGAAATAAGTGCTTGGGGATACCTGTGGATTCAAGAGAAGTTAGATTGTAATGGACACAGAGTTCATAGGGAAAATGGTTCCATTAAAAAAAAAATAGCAGACCTAGGGGTGGGAAGCATTATTTTGGCACAAAAAGCAATCCCCCTGGTGCAGGAAACATCTACAAGTGCTGCAAAGCAGTGAGCAGAGACAGGAAATCAGGAGTTTATAAAGGAAGTTACCAGGAGTCACAATGACTTTTAAAATTCCCAGAGGATGCCTGAACCAGAGAGACTGAAATAGGCAAAAAGAAAATTATACCTGGACCATTCAGACTCTGGATACCAAGAGGAGTGTTCCCTTTATTTCTAGTCCCATAAGAGCTATTGGTAATATGCCAGTGATAGCCACACAGGAGCATCTGCACTCCAGTGCAGATACCTGGTATTTCCTATTCCTAGCTGTGAAGGTGAACCTGTAGTGGTTTATTCCCTATGCCCTAAAAGTGTATTTTACTAGAAGCCCTAGAGATGTAGCTGTCTTGCAGAGACCAGCATCTCTCCATCAATTTGGGGGTGTGTATCAAATCTCAAATACCTTTGCACAGAGTTAAAAAATTCAGTCAAGTTTAACCCTCAAGTACTGGAACTTCCTGTTTAGAGCACTGCAATGCTTCCACTACAGAAATGCACACAGCCATATCAATGTTTATAGAAGCACAATTCACAGTATCTAAATTGTGGAACCAACCCAGATGCCCTTGAATAGATGAATGGATAGGGAAACTTTGGCCCAATGTTTTCTTTTATATGAGGATCCTGACTCATAATGGCAATGGAGGGGGAGCATAGGAGAAATGGAGAAACTTTAGGCAGGGTATAGGGGAGGGAGGGGAAAGGAGGGAACAAGGGACAAGGGGATAGGAATGATGGTGAAATGATTTAGACATCATTATTCTAAGTACATGTATTAAGACACTACTGGTGTGAAAATAATTTGTGTAAAATCAGTGACTTGAAAAATTGTACTCTATATGTGTAATATGAAATGAATCGATTGCATTCTGCTATCAGGTATAACAAACTTAATAAAATAACATCCTCTAGTGATGTCAGGATAGAAGCTGGAATGGCCATAGCAACCCAGCTGCTGCCTGCCTCCCAGGCTCTCTGCGATCTTATGTCCTACTGTTCCTCATCTCTGCCTTTGCCAGCTTCTCCTGCCAGGAGGACCTGGGTGTTTTTGGACTACCTGGTGAACTGCTTAGTCACCATCAAGAACAAAGTTCCCAAGAGAGGGCTCACAGCTCTGGTGCTAAGCTTGCTTTTCTTCCACACATGAATTCTGAGGGCAGCCATTGGTAACTTAGAATATCATCTGCTTTTCCAGATTTCCCAGACCCAACAGTTAGGTCTGGAAACACACTTGAATTTTTAACTTATAAAGCAGAAATTTTTGCAGAGGGGCTCTTGTCTTATTCATCTACCTAGCAACTCTAGCCTCTTCCTATGTCCAAGGATTCTGCTTGCCAGATAAACATGTAACCCAGGCATGCCCAATGGGCTCCCTGAGCATGCCCACATACTTGACCCCCATCCCCACCGCAGCCAAGTTCCCACCACCGGCCCCAGCACAAAGCTGAGGAGTTAGATTTTTCTCAACTCTCCAGGAGACTTCCTCAAAAGTTTTTGAACAGGAGGGTAAAAGATTCTTCTCTTCTCTTTTTACAATGATACATAGATGTGACTTGAGACTAAAACAGCTGTGATTTGAAAGTTGGTGAAAGTTGAAGAAAGTTGGTGCATGGTTACAAGAACAGAAAGTATAGTGAACAGATCCATTCTCTGGCTGCTGCCATCACCAAGACCCCATGCCTCCCACTGTCTGCTATGTCACCCTCACACCCCTCTACTGGAGGAACTCAGTAGTTGGACCTGGCCACTCAGAGCCACAGTCCTGATTAACACATCTTTGCCTCAGCCTCCAGAGATACAGAGCTCAGCTCCTTCACTGGGGACAGTGACCAGGCCAACCCCACAACACACCCAGCCCCACCCCACAACATACCCAGCTTACCAAGGCAAAGTGCACATCTCAAAAGAAGCATTTTTTGTGGGATTCTCCTGTATTGTTTTGGTTCTATTCTTAATAGATGTGCCAGTTCCATCTTTGAGGACTCTTCTCAAGCTCCATACCTATCTGCCCTGACTCAAATACAAGACTCCATAAAGAATCCATTCTTTGGCAGGCTGCAGGTGTGCACCTCTTGGTTTGCCCTGGAAGGGCCTCCTTCGGCCAGGACACCATGGCTGTTCTGTGCTGTGCCATGAGCCACCTCTGCTGTCTGATGGGCCTGGGCCCTGAAATGCTGTGGATTGGGGATGGTCTTCAATTTCTTAATGATCCACATTTTGAATTTCAGGCATCAGGTGTCACCTCCAATTTCATCCTCATGGTCTCCTCAAGAGCAGTGGCTTTCCCGATGCCACACAGCTGTGCA
Organism: Marmota flaviventris; assembly: GCF_047511675.1. Lineage (NCBI taxonomy): Eukaryota > Metazoa > Chordata > Mammalia > Rodentia > Sciuridae > Marmota > Marmota flaviventris. Next base: position 99,826,042 of record NC_092500.1, read on the forward strand.
GCCTGCACGCTCTCCCCACCTTCAACAGACCAGTGGCCTGGGATTCACACAGGACTGCAGTCTGCTCACTCAGTGCTGCTGACATCTCTCCAGACTGCAGTTTCCTTCTAGGGCTCTGATTTACCACAACACCCTTCATCAAAATGTCCTCCAGCCTCACTGTGCCCTCCCACACCCTGCACACCAGACATCCCACTCCCAAATCAGAATCCTCCAGATTCACTAAATCTTCCTTAAATTCTACAGATCACATGTACGTTGGCAGCACATCATCAGTGAAGTGCAGATTCTGGAGTAACCTGAATCTGGGCTCCAGCTTCCTGTGCCTTCCTTCACACATGCATGGGCCTGGACAGTTTACCTCTAGGAACATTCGTCTCTTCATCTCTGCAGTGGAGGTGAGAAATAGAAAGTCCAGCAGTCCATTATCAAAATGCAACATTTAGTCTTAAATGCAAAATTACTATAAATCAGCCAAAGAGGAAACCAAACAAATGGTTACCAGTAGTTAACACCCGAGTGATGAAAAAAGACAAGCTTGAATACAGGAGGTGAGGGAAAAGGGCCCAGCCTGACCAACAGAGAAAAACCTCACACAGGACAGATCAAACCCAGAAAGGCCGTCCTGCCCAGGAAAACAAAGGGAGGTGGAGAAACTCCAGGTATATCCCTTTAAATAACCAATAGGGGAGAGTAAAACCTGGGTGACATTCAGGAAGACTATGCACCCCATAGTTCTCATGCACTGAGGAGCTGGGGACGGGCCTTGAACCTCTAGAGGATAAAATGCTGGTTTTAATAGTAGGGGTGTGCCTGTGTCCCCAGAAACCCAGGCTTGCAGGGTTGTCAGTAAAGCCTGGCTTTTTGCTATACTTTGTGACTCTTAGTCCATTCTTTGGGTTAGGACAGGAGAACACATTTCTCATGGAGGTAAAATTCCTGTTATCCAAAGGGGCTACTGTGACCTCTACTTGAAATAGCAAGTTTTCAATGTGTGCTTTTTGTCTCTGGCTACATGAACTCTGCTGGCAAGAAGGTCATTATCAGATGGAGTCCTTTGACCTTGGACCTCCAGAACCATGAGGCAAAATTAAACCTCTTCTCTTTATAAAGCTATCCAGTCTCAGGTCTTTCATTATTGCAAGTAGAAGAGGGCTTAGAGAACCAAGAGCAGGTGAGAGACAATATAATCAGAGAAGGATGAGAAGATTGTGTGTGTGGGAAAAAGGATCTCTCACTGCTGGGAGCCCATTCCTCTTGACAACAGAATGCAAGTGACAATCCCATGTGTTTTTTGAACAACAGACCAAGGAAGCTCATACCCTTGTTTTATTCTGAGATAGAATTCATATTTTACCAGCTGAACAGGCAGTGGTCACTTCCAAGAGTCCATAACATTCTAGTGAGAATCATCAACAAAGCACTAATAAATTGCTCCTGCTAATCTCCCTGTATTTGGGGAAAACATGTGAGAGTCTCTGAATCTCTCATTTATGTTCATCATGTCTCCTTGGTTCCAGGACCTTGGCTGCAAAAGGAGTTCCAGTCTTTCATTCTTTTGATGTTCATTAGTTCCTAACATGAGTGAATTTCTCTGTATACATTTGAGATATTTAAGAGAAAAAGAGGCACACCTTTATCTGTAGATGGTAATAATCATAACCTCTCAAGGTAGGTTCAAAATGGTCAATGTGCAATCTAAGAGTAGGGAGACAACAGCCCACCCCAAAGATCAGCAGCTAGACAAGGCCCAGGGCACATTCAGTGTGAAGTCAAGGAGCACCAAAGAAAGCAGCCTGAGAGCCTAGCTCAGAGGCAAGACCCTGCACTGTGCTTGCTTCATTTGGGGATAAAGGACTGCTCCATGTGGTGACACCCCTGTAAGATGTGGATTCTACAGCCAGGCCACGTGAGGTTCAGGCACTGTGAGCACAGTATTGCATGAACTCATGCATGTAAAATGCATGGGTGCCTAGTAGCTCCAAAGCTTTACATAGTCCAATTCTGAGGCTCACTTAAAATGTTCAACATCTGCAGCAAGTAGAGAGGTGAAAATTAAAACCACACTGAGATTCATCTCACCCCAGTCAAAATGGCAATTATCAAGAACAGAAGTAATAAATGTTGGCAAGGATGTGGGGAAAAGTTACACTCATACACTGCTGGTGGAACTGCAAACTGGTGCAACCACTCTGGAAAGCAGTATGGAGAGTCCTTGGAAAATTTCTAATGGAACCCTCATTTGACCTAGCTATTCCACTCCTTTATCTATATTTAAAGGGTTTAAAATCAGCATATTACAGTGATGCAGCCACATCAATGTTTACAGCAGCTCAATTCACAATAGCTAAGCTATGGAACCAATGTTGGTGTTCATCAATGGATAAATGGATAAAGAAAATGTGGTACATATACATAATGTACTATTATTTAGCCATAAAAAAGAATGAAATTATGGCATATGCCAGTAAATGGATAGAAGTAGAGACTACCATGCTAAGTAAAATAAACCAATCTTAAAAACCAAAGGTTGAAAAGTTATCTCTGATATGTAGAAGGTAAACCACAATAAAGGGCAAAGAGGTAAGTGTAAGTGGATTAGAAAGAGGAGAATGGAGGTAAGGGAGGGGGCAAAGGAAAAGGAAAGACAGTGGAATGGATGTAACATAATTTTTCTGTGTTCATATATGAACAGAAAACAGTGAACCCCACCACCATGCACAAGAATGGGGTCCTAACTAAAATAAGATACATTCCATGCTTGTATAATTATGCAAAATGGATTCTGCTGTCATGTTTAATTTAAAAGAATTATTTTAAAAGAGCAGCCTTCCTAGGATCCCCCTAGAGCAAAACCTGTGTAGATTTAGACCAGCATCCCCTGACTGCCCAGTCCCACATCTTCCACAGCAGTGCTGTCCTCTTCTGGCCCCAGTGATCATCCAGAGGCTGCATTTAGCATCTATTCATAGAGCACCTGTTTGGTGCCAGTCTCAGTGACCAGGTGCACTGAGCAGCCAGATGGACATTGCCCTGCTCTGTTGGAGGGCTGAGGGGAGGTACTGCACAGCCAGTTCACCAGGACCTGTCAGAATGGGGCCTCACAGCAGCTCTGCACATGGGAGAGAGCTGAGCAGGGAGCACTGCATCTCAGGAGAGGGCCACACCAAACTCCTGTTGCATGTTCCCTTTGGCACATCCACAGTGCCATTCACACACTCCTCTGGCAGTGTTTGCTCCCCAGGTGACAGGGGAGGAGCTGGAACAGGGTGTGTCAGCTGGACATGTGTGCTACCCTCGGGAGCTCAGGAGCTCATCAGCTCACCAAATAACCTCTCACAGAGTGTTTCCTTCTCAGTGTTGTTAAATAACCAAAGACAATTCTGGTGCAACTTCCCCACCCTTCCCTGGAATTAGGGGACAAACAAGCAAAAATTTAACTTAAATTTAAAAATTAAAACATGATCCCAAAATAGGTGGCCCACAGTGCTGTCATATCCCACTTTGTGAACAAAAAAATTTCAAAATACTTCAAAACTCTTTTTCTCTATAACCCCACATAGAATAAAGGACAAAAACCATGTAGTCATCTCAACAGACACACAAACAAACAGACAAGCAGGAATGGAAGGGAAATTCCTCAAACTTAATGAAAGTCTCTTGAAGAGCAACAGAAACAGCTAGAGTTAAACATACTGGAACAAGGTAAACATAAATTTCTGTTGTTTAAGTCACCATATTTGTAATAACTTGTGACACCAGCCTTAGGAAAGCAACATGTGTAGCAAAGGAATGTCACAGATGCCTTTAAGAACCTTGACTGGGGCAATTGTTGGGCAGGTCTTCCTGAGGGGAGAAGGAGAGCTACAGCCAAAGAGGATGTGGTGGTGGGATCAGAGGCCATGGAGAGAGGTGAAGGCACCACACTGCTAATTTTGAGATGAAGCAGGGACATGAGCTGGGAAAGTAGCCTATTTCTGAAGCTAGAAAAGGCAGTGAACAGGTGTCCCATGGGCCTCCAGGAGGAGGTGGCCCTACTGGCCTCTCCCATGCTTCCCACATCCAGAACCACAGGCAGCCACCAAGTTTATGGTAATCTGCTATACAACCACAGGGACTAACATACATGCCTTCCAGGTGCTGTTGGTGGAAATAAGTCCTTTGCAGATCCAGAGAAAGCAATCATCAAGTGAATCCCTGATGGTCACTGCTACCTCGCCCACACAATGCAGTACATGACATTAGAGTGACACTTATTATGCACAGGTCTGAAGGCCGTGGAAGGGACTGCAACCCCCACATCCACTAGAGCTCCAGGGAGTGGATCGCCCTTCTACATGCCATTTACTTGGGTGCAAACTCCAGGCCCTGATATTGCCTAGCTTAAAACCCATGTAAAAATGAAGAGGGTTAACAGTACTAATGTGCTTATTATGATAATACTTGGCGCTTAGTAAATGTTCAACAAATAGTGCCTCTTAATACTCATGTTCTGTGGAAAACTGCAAAGGGAACTTGTCACACACACTCCATCTTGGTAGCTCCTGTGGCTCTGTATGTGCTGCCCTCCACAAGCAAATGATCAAGATATGTTGCAGAATGGAATATCCCCAGGAGAGCAGAAGAAGGTGAACCACAAGCCAGGCCCAAGTCTTCACCCATCACCAAGTCCTATGGTTTAGAGCCCCCTCCACCTCTCTTTGAAGGTTTCCAGTAACAGGAAATTCAGTGGAGATGCCCCACAAAGATGAGAAAACCACTCAAGCATGATATCTTATCTCCAGGAATCTCTAGGGTTCACTCATTTGTATTTTCAACGTACATTTACTTGTTCCAGACTGTGCTCAGGACAGGGAACAGCATAGACACAGCCATAGATACTGCGGCCCTTTAATCAAGTAAAGATTAAGATTTGTATATATGATTGTGGACATGTGTATGGATAAAGATATAAATATGCACATCTATCAATACAACACTGACATATGACAGGTCAAACACTTTGTGACTTCCTTGAGATATACATTCTCATTTAATCATTTCCCAAATTCCACATTAGGACTTTATCACACACAGATATAACAAACAGCAATTTTAATTAGACATGTTTAGAATACCTGGGTTGCCATGAGATGAAACTTGCAACAGAAGATACAGAGGAGAAAAAGAGGGAGCTACCCAAATGCAGCTTATCTCAGCTCCCCTCAGCATTTCCTTTAAACTAACCCTTCCCCTTTGCATGTGGATTAAAGCAAGGAAAAAAAAACATTTTTAATCAATGGTTTTCTGAACTTCCAAAACCCAGATCTCTAAAGGACTTTCCAGAACTATTTTGATTGCTGTTCATTCTTCCTTGCCCAATGACATTAGAAGAAATCTCTATAGAAGGTAACTTTTTACTATATCATTATTATCCCCGTTTGTAGATAAGGATCTGAGTTCATAGGTGTTATGGAATTTGCCCCAGGTCTAGTGGTAAGGGAGGTGAAGTCTAGTGGTAAGGGAGGTGGAGTTTCATCTGTCTGAAAGCTTAACCAAAGAACTCACTACCTCTGCAATCCTTCCTTTATATTGAACTAAAAATGGTCCTTTTAGCTTTCACTTTAGGAATGCAAAAAGAACAAATCTCCCTCTTCCACATGATGCCCCTTGAAACACATAACATCGTGGTCACCACCTCATCCCTGGGCCTATTCTTCTCATCACAAGGCTAAATATTCACATTTGCTATAGCCTTTTCTCCTCTGAATTGATTTCAGGAATCCTTGGCCACCCAGACATTGTTTGGCAGAACACAATCCAATTTTCTCCTCTTAGGGGCTATAAAGATACAGAAATTTAATCAGGAAGATAGAATAAGACCTCAATACAAGAAAAACTCACTTTGATCTGAAATCTAAGATCAGAAAGCCAGCCTTACAAGTATGATGTGAAGTGACAAATGTCCCTCTACCTCCTTGGGGGGAGATGAGGGAGTAGTGGAGACTGTGGTGAGCTGGGGGGTGCAGGCCTTACACAAAGGGTATCCTCTACTCAACTCCAGGTGAGGCCTACATGGGCCCAGGGCCCAGGACCACATGATCTTGTGATTTTTTCATTAGAAGCTCACATTTGCCAATTTTTACATGGCTGCAACAAATAATAAAAGCCAACCATCCATATACATGTACACAGTGCATGTACACATGTGCATGTGCACACACACACACACACACACACACATTCTCTCTCTCTCTCTCTCTCTCTCTCTCTCTCTCTCTTGAGCTGCAACACCTCCTATTTTTTCTTTATTCTTAACTTCAGAGTAATTGTTAACTTAAAACTTGGCATTTATCCTCTCCAATCTTGCCCAATCAGGATCAATTTCCAGGTTTTTAAAATATTTATGCCTTCAGATTCTGTCTTTCAAAATCATACAATCCCAGATTGAAGAAGCTAATTTGTGCATTGCCATAATTTGCATCTTCATGAATTCCCTCTTCCTTGCTATCTCAATCCCTGACCCAGGCCACTGAACTTACAGTGCATGAAGATCTCCGAGGACCCAGCAAACTCCTCCTTGGAGCCCTGTGGTGTTTCCTATGCTGTGAAGGAGCAATTAAGCAACAGCCCCACAGATGGAGGGGGCTCTCCTAAGGGTACTAATGACTATTCACTGTCTGGTGCTGTCCCTGATATGATGCTGAGACCAGCATAGGGCTCTGTGGACATCTCCATCCATCTTAGAGTCATGGCAAAATTTACTATGAACATTAAGAGTGAAGCCACAGCCTGTGCATCACAGCTGTTTAACTAAGTCTGGCCCACTGATATAGGCAGCAAGGACAGCTGCAGGACCTGTCTGACTGTAGGGCTGAGCTTGATGATCTGTGGGCTCCATTTCATTCCTGGAAAAGTGGACAATCATTTGCTAAAGAACTCTGCTTTTTCATGAGGTTGCAACAGTTAATAGGCAAAACCCATCTGCTTCCAAAACTTTATCTATCAGGATGGGCCAAGGGTATTATTAGCAGTTTCCATGAACTTGTACTTGAACTGGCCTCCCTCAAATTGAGGTGTTCAGGAAGGAGAACAAGAATCCTGTGTGGGGCTCCGAAGGAGGCTCTCAGGAGGGGACTGAAGGCTTAGGAAACTGACCTAGAGGGAGTTGATGGCATAAGCACACAGAGCCATCTCTGATCCTGCTTTCTGGAAGGCAGGGGAAGGTAAGAACTGTGCATGGCCAAAGGCAGCCTGTAGCAGTGCATGGTCCATGTTTTCATCCATGCACATGACCTCCTGCAAGCACTTGGTCTCCCTGAGCTGAAAAGGTAAGTTCTGGGCTTGTTGCATCACCAGGTGCTTCAGGAAGGGCTGCATGTACAGGTCTTAAGCTAGTCCAGACTTCTTCTCAGAGAGAATTAGTGTTCTAGCCCAGGAAACAACCCACACAAAACGTGAGTTTCCTATAGCCTCATTGTTTTTTATTAGATCTCACAAATACACCATTTGTTCCTTACTAAATTGTCTCTAAACCAAGACACAGTGTCCTGCAGGTCACACTGTGGAGAAATAAGTTCTTCCCAGACCTTTTCTATGTGGAGAACTCCTGAAGGCCTTACTGTTTGCCATGAAGTTCTTCAGACAACAATTTCCTTAACTGTCTGAACTAGATTTGAGAGAAGGCGAGAAAGGGCAGAGCTGGGTATTGTTGTCTTCTAAAACATGGATAGAGTGAACCTAAAGCCTCTCTCAGCACTTGAAGGAGGAAGTATCATCCTCAAGACTGATGTCCCTTCTCCCTCAGGTCTCTGCTATCAAATGAAGCAGCAACCAATGTACTAAGAAAAAATGAGCAGAAACACCAAACTTAGTAGTTCAAGGAGAACTTTGTAAAGACTATGGAAACCTGAAAACATGGACTTCTTCCTGGCAGAATTTGGAGTCAGAAATGTAGCTAATTAGAATGAAGCATACAGTAAAAATGTTCTTTAGACAGACATCCCAACTGAACTATATGCCTCAGTTTATATTCAAATTAAGGTAGGTAGCTATTTGAAATTTTAATAGGATTAACTATTTGAAATTTTAATAGTCACTTATTTTAATGTTACTAACAAAAATTTAGTACATCAAGCTCATGAGTTTTATTATCCTATAATGACACTAAATCTGTTTTTTTTTTTAAAGTTTGAAACAGGGAGGCATTTATTAATACCACACTCTAACCAGTACCTGAGCCAACCAGCCACTCCAAGAAAGCATGTCAGTTAAAGAAAATATATTAAGCAAACAATATTATTGGGCACAGAGAGTTGGTAACAATTGAGTTGGTATGGGGATTTTTGATGTTAAGAAAACATTATCCTATGAAGAAAGAGAGGGAGGAGAAGAAAAGGGAGATTGAGAATTGAGAATGAGCACAAATTTGCCCTTGGGATTTTGGCTCAGCAGAGGGGAGCAGCTCAGCCACCTGCAGCCATGATCTGACCCAGGTGTCTCTGATTCAGCCATTTGCTGTTTAATGAGGTCATTCTGGACCACAGCCCCTAGAAGCATGAGTGCTCACTAGATCTGGAGGCTGGGCACAGTGAGCCCTGAAAGCCATGTGCACTTGGGAGACAGGCAGACAAAGACCCATACCTTCATGACATCCTCATTGGCTGACCTGCACTCCACATGTCCACCACAGAATCATCCTCTTGAACTCCCATGACTTTGACAGGGACCGAGATGGACTTTCCAGTGAGAATGGCTGTGTTCAAAACCTCTGTGTCCTGAAGGAGGGAAGAGGTGCAGGTCAGTGACCTTGGAACCCGGGGAGCTGGGTGAGGCTGGTCAGGGATGCAACTGCATTAGGTGGGAGTCCAGCCAGACCCTCTCCTGAAACCCAGCCTATCCAGGGAGCACTGAGCTGCTCCCTGACCTCCACCTCCTCCCACATGCTGCCCCACCTGCATCTGTCTCATGCCTGACACAAGATTCTCCCCAGCGTTCTCCAGGACTTGGCTTGAGGGTCCTTTGGGCAGTGACTGCCTGTTCTTCTGGGCTTTGAAACACAGGGAGCTGATGTTTTGTTTCAAATGAAGAAAGATAACAGCACAAAGAACAAAGGAGAACTAGTCACATCATAAACCTCTGCTCAGCTAAGCTGAGCACCATGGTCCCTCCCTCACCTCTCGGCACCCCAGAAATTCCCCCTCCAAACCCTGATGACCCATGGGGGCTCATAGGTTCTGTTTTCATCATTCATCTTCATCTGTCAACTTTCTGCTGTAACTCTACCAACTCCCCTGCTCTCCCAACATCTATAACCTGGACAGCTGTGATGGCCCTGGGGTTCTCCCTGTGTCTCTCTTCACAGTGGTCAAGATCTCCAGCACAGACTATCTCTCTCCTAGATCACAACTCCTGGAGAGTGCCCTACTGTTCTTAAGATAGAGTCCCACTCACTGAGGCAGGCCACCTGGGCCTTGCCCACCTCCCCATCATTTTCCTATCCCCTTCTCTCTATTCTATGCAGAGTCTAGCCTCCTCACAGTCTGGGGACTTCTGCCCCACATTACCTCTCATTCAGAGGTTCCTTGGTCTGCAAATAGGGATAAACATACCCCTACTCCATAGGGAGATTATGGATGTTTAATAGGCCATCTGTACCCATCTCAGGGCAGAAAGTACACTATGAGCACAGCCCTCCAGGCATTGGCCATTACATTGATCTTAGAATGTTTGCTCAATGAGTGAGTTAAATAGCCACTGCAAGTCTCATACAGGCACCGCAGAGGAGAAGCTACTTCTACACCAGGCTGGAGAGAAAGGCCAAGCAGAGAAGCCAACAACAGCAGCAAAACTCAGCTCAGCAGTGGAAGTCCACAGCACTGGCATTCAGCACTCAAACAGGCCATTACTCATTGCTCTTCTCCTCAGTCCCCACCTCAGCCCAGGCACTAGGTGGGTCCTACACTCAGTGTCCTCAGTCAGCCCCTCACTCTCCATTACAAACCAGGAGAAGGGCAAGAAAAGGAGCTGGCCTTGAATGAAAGCAACAACAGCCACTGAGACAGCTTCTAGGAGATTGGCTGTGTTCTTAATGGCTCGCATGCAATTAATCATCTATTCTGTTTCCTCAACAACCCTTCCAATATAGTATGAGCTTTATTTCTATTTCATATATGAATTGCTTTGCAGTGATATTAAGTCTGAAAATACTAGCTACTTTTCAAGAGAAAACATCAAATTTGTAAGGAACATATGGGAAAGGTGGCAGCCCAACCCAACAAGGTGGTAAGCCAAACTTCTTCTTTTCATATGTTTATTTTCCTGGTAGGATTTTTTTTTTGTGTGTGTGTGTGTGTAGGGTATTAAACCCAGGGGCATTTAACCACTGAGTCACATCCACAGCCCTTTATTTTTATTTATATTTGAGACAGTTTCACTAGATTGCCTAGAGTCTCACTAAATTACTGAAGCTGGCTTTGAGCCTATGATCCTCCTGCCTCAGCCTCCCGAGTTCACAGAGATTGCAGGTGTGCAGCACCATGTCCAGTGTAGAATGGGATAATGAGGAGATAATTTCAAAATAATGTTAAAGAATTCAGTTGCTCTAAAATCCCAAAGTAGATCCCTATGTATCCTTGGCACACTGAGAGAGCAATTACCCCATTCAATACTACATCGAAACAATAAGCTGCTCACAGAAACTGCTAAACATCCACCATCATACCCAGAACAAATCTTTCCTGCTCCCATCTGTGGAAGCTCCAGGTTGAATGCCTAGATAGCATCTCACACTCCTCTGTGGAAGGCACTTCCATCACAAGGGGGCGACACCAAGGGCAAAGTCAGAGTAAGGCCATCAGAAACCTCTCTTCTCCATAAAAATCACAAAGAAACTGGCAAACACTGTCAAAATCAACTTTTGGGGGGCTCTGGAGATGCACCAAACACTTGTACAATTGGGATAGCATTTATACAAGAAATAGAAGAATAGATCCTGGTAAAAAATGGAGACATTTGTGGCATTTTAACTTGACCTAGGCCACTCACCCACTTTCCATCTTCACAATGATTTTGAAATATGATACCAACTTTGCAGTCAAAACCAGCAGTGTGGGCACCATGGGAAAAAAACCCACTGTAGACCTTTTGCACCCTCATTCCCAAACCATCCATGGTCCAGAACTTGTCTGTGTGTTCCATGGAGGACACTACTTGTAAGGCTGTATGTGATCTGGCTCTGGGTTCATCTTTTCTATAGAGATGTTTGTCAAAAGCAGCTCCAGGTGATTGTTTACCTTCATAGCTCTCTGAGGCAGTAGAGAGCATGTTCATCACAAATCTTAAAGGAAAAAGATGGGTAAGGACATGGCCACAGGTCTTTGGAAGAGTATGTCATGTTCCTGGAAATGCATAAGTATGGCCATGCTCGTCCATAGAATTGTGCACATGCCCACAGTGCGCCCACACCCAGGAAGGACCAGCAGACCCTGAGCTCTACCCCCGGATGACTCTGGCTCTTCAAATGCAAGAAATCAATGGGAAATCAAGTGCCAGGTGCCTAAGGAAATGCCATGGGCTGCCAGCAAGCTGATCTGTCAAATGGAACACTATTGAGTCATCAGACTGAACTGATATATACTACAATATGGATGGGCCTTAAAAATTTTATGTTAAGTGACAGAAGCCCAGACACACATCTTATGACTCCATGTATATGAAGTGTCCAGAATAGGCAGAAAGTGGATTAGTGGCTGTGAAAGGAGAGGAGGATAAGAGCGGAGGGGAGTCACTGGGCAGGTATGGTATTGTGTTAAAGGAATGATGTTAATGTTCTAGAATTAGTACTGATGTTTGCATAACCTCATTCACAAACTAAAACCCACTGCATATTCTGAACACTGAGGCAATACCTGTTCTGGGAACACAACACACTCATACCTTACCTCAGGGTTGGTGATGAGTGCAGGGCTATGTATCAAGTGAACGTGGCCACTATGACAGTCATGCCAATTGGAAAAGACCTGGCAGGATTGGGAACTTGTTCAGTAGAACAAGAACAGGCAGCCTTCTGAGCAGTGTGAGGTCTATCTGGCTGAGGTGGCTCCACTCACAGAAGAATCCTCAGACCTGGGCCCCAATGGCCCTGAGTGCGCTGCACAGTCCTTCTTTCCCCCATCTTGTCACTCAGATGGCCAGGGTCTCTCAACAGCAGCTCTGTTAGCTTTCAGTCTCAAGGGGCCAATGAAACTTGGAGAGGTCTCAGAGGTAGGAATGGAGTGAGGATGCCCTGGCCCCAGGCACCTCCTTTCAGAAGGGAAGGTGGCAGCTATGGCTCTCATACTGGGAACCCAAAGCCCCATTGGATCAGGAGAACAGCCCACAGAGCACAAGAAGGGAACCCAGACCCCATGCTCCAAGCCTTGGAGCCATGGACTTGCACAGTAACAGCTCCATTGCATCCCAAGCTCCACTAACAAAAATAACAAGATCTCCTGCATTAGAAAGCCTCTGCTATGTGCTAGGCATTGGGATTAGGGTTTCATGTGGCACCCAACATAATTCTTGTAGTACATTAACAAGGTTAATTCTATATTTACTTTATCAAGAAGAAAAGAGCAACAAGGAGTCTCTGACCGAGGCCCTGTACTGCACAACAGTTCCACACAGGCTGCCTCAAAGAGAGCCATGCCCGCCCAGGACACCTGTTCAAGGGTACTCATTGGAGCATGTGTCAATTACAGAAGGTGGAAACCTTCTGAACATCCACTCAACAGGGCACGGCTTAGTGGGCATGGTACATGCACACAGTATACAATAGTACACAGCAGAGAATTCGATGGATTAGATCCATGTATGAGTTAAGAAGAGCCCAAGTGCTTCAGCTTCCTCCTCTGCAAAACTGATGTTTTTTCCCAGTGGTTTATAAGAATGACACTCAATAACAAGACTTGCCCATCAGCTCTAGGTAATGGTTGGCCTTCTCCAACCACTTTGTAGGTGTGACCAGATGAGGTGACCAGGTCACAGAAAATGAGTGGGCAAATGCATTCACTTTGAACCAGAGGATCGAAGAACACAAGTCCCTGTACCCTTCTTTCTCTGCCATGCTTGTTGTAGCTGCTATGTCACTCTGGGTCCCAGAGTAAGGACAATGCAAAGCAAAGCCCTGGGCTGATCTATGTTGGATGTAGGGTGTTGGCAAGAATCAACCTCCATTGTTTTGAACCATTAGAATCTAGCAGTTGCAAGTAACTTTGGGGCATGTTATTTTGACTATACACTCTCAGAGCAAAGACAAAAATGACTGTAAACACATATTGAATTCTGGCTGGGTTGTTCTCCACATCAGTGAGGGTCAGCAGTGCCAAAGCTCCTTTAGTATCTAGGATTGAGCAAACAATGTATTGGATAATGAACACCAGGATTCTCACTGCTGGAAGAATGGGTTTCAAAATGGAGAGGACAAAGAGTCAGGGTGAGCCCTACAAACAGGTCCTGGCATGAGTGGCCAGCAGGAGCTCTGGGTGGGATGCCCATGTGTGCATGTATGGAGTGTGGCCGTGTGTGTGCGCATGCATATGGCTTTCCCTCAGTTCTGTCCAGGAGGAGGGCACAAACCCAAAGGACAATACACCTTTATCAGTCAGCACACTTAGAGCCCAGACTGCAGTTCTGAACACCACTCTCCAGAAAAGAAACCAGAAGCTTGGAGAAATAGCTGATTCACAGACTGAGGCAAGGAATGAGTGAAGTCATGAGCTGAAAACACCCAGAACCTAACAGCATGCTCAGAAAACACAGGAGACAGGTGAAGGTGCCACTGCAGAGTTGGGATGGTTCAGCATCATGGCAAATGAAGCTGGCAGGTGCCACCAATCTGAGTCCACACCAACATAAGAACACAACTGGAACAAAATCTGTGTCTTAGGGTCAAACTCCATCCAGTAAATGTGAAAGGAACTGTGGAAGGTGACCACCACCTTCCACAAGCACAATTTATTACAACAGCTGTTTCAGGCAGAATCATTCATGCATTTGACTAGTGATTGAAAGTGCAAGAAACAGGATATTTGCACAGTGGCAAAGGATCTCTGTGCATAAGATGTGTTCATTTCAAAGAGGAGAAACAGGAGCTGTATGGTGAGGACACTGCATACACCAGCCACTCCAGGCCATCAATGACATTACTAGTGATAGGTAAACAGATCCTGTGCTCCTCAGAGAAGGAGAAGTGAGGCTGGTAAGGAACAAGGGTCGGGCCAGTCTGGACTGTGGCACTGCACAGAGTGACTGCTCTGTAGCCTCCAGTGCAAACTAATCTAAGGACAGAGACCTGGGAAACACTTACAGGTCAAGGGGCACAGATGCAATGCATCACCCCGGACTTTGGAGGGGTGTTTGGTTGATTGGTTGCTACAGTGAACATTAGTTGGACAAGAAATAAGAATGAAGACCAGGGATGATAAAATTCTTTGTGTCGATATTCATTTCTAAATTTTAAGGTTCTGGGGAAATTCATATGTAAGTTACTCTTGAACACTTCATTAAAATAATATTATGTGTTTATATTGAGAGAGAGAATATTAATATTTGGAAATTTTAATGAATGCATTTGGGAAATGCATTTATTCAGACTCACATATACAATAAGAAAGAATGAAAGAAAGAAAGAAAGAAAGGAAATAAAACTGATAGGGCTGGGGATGTAGCTCAGTTGGTAGAGTGCTTGCCTTGCATACACAGGGCCCCAGGTTCAATCCCCAGCACCACCAAAAAAAAAAAAAAAAGAATTAATTAAAGATGAACTGGTGAACAAATGTGTAATAATACGGTATATAAGTACCTAACAAACAATTAATGAATTATGACAATTAGTTTCTCTTAAACCCTTAGATAAGTGATAGGCACTGACCAAGTAATTTACATGCATTATCTGTTCATAATGATGCATATTTGTAACACACAGAATGATCCATATCAATACCTGATAAAACACCAAAACCCATTCCTGGGACCTTCTAAGTGCCTGATACATTTTAACAGGTCTTATTAACAACTTATTTCATCCTCAAACATTGCTTTTGAGGGTTACCATTTGTACCCATTTGACCAATGATGAACTAAAGCTGAAAATCACTCAAAGATTTGGCCAGATTTTCACTTCTGCTAAGCAGGAAAAGTGTCCAGGCAATCTGCCACAGAAGCCACCACCTGGCCTCCCTGCAAGTTGGCTTAGCTCTTTGCCTATGCAATGAACCTTGCCAACCCACTCCTTTGTCTAACTTAAAAGAAAGCTTGAAGGATCAAAGGTAGATTTATAGAGACTTTAAATTTTAAAACCTCTAAAAGATGTTAAATGCATGTGAACCTTGATTTTTAGTAGGCACAGTCATGTGTCCCCAGGGACCCATTCCATGGCCTTATGTGGCTTCTGTATGCACCCCCCAGTTCCTCCCTCAGCCTGTGGTTCTGGACCATAGCCCTGATATATGGCCACCTAAACACCAAGGTCCCTGACCCAAGAACACTGGCCTTTAAGTAGGAATCTAACCTGACCACATTCTGATTGCAGACACTAGACTGTTCATTTTGACAACTGCAAGGTGGATGAGAACTTCACACAGAAGGCTTCAAATTAAATAAGGGGTTTCAGTTCCACTGTTATGCATTATGTAACTCTGAAACCAGTTCTTCTCCCCTCCCCAATATACCCAAGGGATATTTTTAGATTCAAATAATTTATTATCTACAATGCAGTAAGAGATTTTAAAATTCAGCTCTTTATGAGTTCTTGAATAACACAAATGGTATTTCAAATATACCAGCATGCAGAGAGGGTCATGAGGAGCTCTTACCCTGTCCTAGGCCCCAGCCAGCAGCTGTGGAGGGAATGCCAAGCTGTAATAGGGGCCCCAAGCTCCCTCACCAGAGTCCAGAGTGGGTGTTTCTAGTACAGTAGCTAAGAGTGGAGGGCATGAGTCTTCCTAGCTGGTGTGAGAAGAGGTCACTAGCAGGGAAGCTGCTAGTCCATCACAAATAGGCTAGTCCCTGCAGCCTCTGGCAGGGGTGTGCAAGGGGTGGGCCCTGGACCCTTTAAAGCCACAACTCTAAACTACAGCACTAAGCACCATGCTTTGTCTTCCCACTGCCTCCCACACTGCCCGAGGTAGAACAAGATGCCAAATGCTGAATGTTGGTAAAGCTGCCCAAAGTGACATGGGAACCATCCATTGGAAACACCCTTCATCCTCACCCCCATCACCTTAGGAATGGTGACAAGGTTCCAAGTCACCACTTTTTTTATACAAAATGGACTTGTCCCCGGTCACCATTGATTGGTCCAGATATGACCAATAAACCTCTTTCTTTAAAACATTTAGAATGGGGATGAAGAGATCTCAGCCTCTGCCTGACTGCTTTCCAGAAAGGAAGACATTAACTAAAATGCAGTTCCTGGGCATTTTCTGCCAACAGAGCTGCAAAGGAGGGAGGTAGAGAGTTTGATGAAACACTGGCAGGGAGTAGGCTTCCTACAGAGCTCCAGGGAAGGTCAGCGCTTTGCAGCCTTCAGATTCCAGGATTCCAGGACACATCATGTGCTTGTCAAGAATTCACCTGCAGAGCAGCTTCCACTGGTCCTAACTGGTTTCTGCTGCTCAGCAGAGTCATCTGACCCCAAGAGCTCAACCATGCCAGTGTCCTTTGATCCCTGAGTCCTGGGGGGAGACAGGAACTGCACCCCAAAGCTCCAAGTTTTCAAAATAATTCCAAAGTCATGGTTTCCTCAGTTTCTCAAATGCTTGCTTCACTTTGGCAGCTAGAGATGGACACTGGATCCTGCACCCTTCCCTGGAGGACCCCACACATGTGGCAGGTCAACACAGAGGGCCCTCCATTTACAGTCAGGGGATCTGTCTTCTGCTGCAGACTTCCTAGGTGACCCCATGACAGCAATCATCTCTTCTGTAAAGTGGGCAGTAACATCCAACCTGAGCCAAAGAGGAAGAGCAGAGGCTCCCACAGGCATAGCTAACAAAGCTAGACAGAGACAGGGAAGGTAACACAGCACCCAGAGAGAACCACAAGGCCACAGAGAGAGAGACTGCCACAGAGACAAGGCAAAGGAGGCATAGAGGTGCAGGATGCACGGAGCACCTGCTTTGGCCTTGCTCCTGGCTTGCTTCCTCCTCCATTCCATGTCAGTGACCCTGCTCACCACACACCATGGCTGCAACACTGAACAGCAGCCACCTGTGTGTTCTCTACTTGTCCTCTATTAGCACACCTCTAACTACAGCATAACCTGTTGACTGTTCCTCTCTTGTCTGAAAAAACTCTCATCCACTTTGAGCTAAATCAAAATTGAAAACTACTTCCAGTTGCCACATAGCTACCAAGCAAATGACATCTGTTCAATTTAAACCTAAAATGTAGTCTGAGGGCAATGGTGAGGAAACACTTAGCTCTCCTGAAACACTGGCTTGCAATGATACCTTTATTTAAAAATGAATAAACCCCCTGTATAGTTGCAGTGAACTGGCTGGGGCTTGGTGAAAGCAGGGAGCAGTGGGAGCCCTGGAAGGAGGCTCCACTGATTGTCAACACTTCATTCAGGCCCCTGGGTGGATGGGTGGATGGATGAATGGGTAGATGGGTAGATGGATAGATGGATGGATGGGTGAATGGATGGAAGGAAGAATGGACAAATGAATGGGTGGATGGATCAATAGTTTGGAAAGGGAAGAGAGGGGAGGTGAGAAAGGTGGAAGAGTAGAGCAAGAGGGAAATGAGAAGGCAGAAATGGAGAGAAAGGAAGAGGAAAGGGAGACAAAAGAAAAGGAGGTGTGGTCCTAAAGAAAGAGAGGAAGAAAAAACAGAAACAAAGAGACAGATATAAAGAGAAAGATCAGTGGAGTGTGATAAAGTGGGAAAGGACAAAGGGACCTGTACAAACTGGAGGGGGCAAATCCAGAGAGCTAGCAGAACCGCCAAGGTAGGCAGAACAACTGGGTTTGCATGCATGCAGAAAGAAAGAGGCATCAAGGAAGAGCCAAGAAGGAGACTTGGACCTTGCAAGCCAGAAGCCTTCTGATCTAGAAAAGCCAAGGGGCCTGTGTACCCAGCGGTGCCCAGATTTCCCAGGTCAGCCCATTGACTGCTGCATCCTGCAACAATTAGGCTGAAGTGACTGAGCTGGGACCAGTGTGGAGCAGCTCCTGACAGAGCAGGGACACAGGGCAGAGTGCCCCTCAGCCAGGGAAGTCCAGCAAGGACTTTATACCAGTGTCCACTGATGTATCCTGGTGGGAAGCACCTTATCTAAAAAGCTAGTTGTTGAGCAAACACTCAAGGTGCTGCCAGGCACACAAGTGAAAATGATAAGGAAAAAGCACACATAAGCACACCTAGGACTGTGGGCACCGCTTATGCCTCATAGGTTTTATTAACATAATTCTGAGAACAAGTCTGTGAGGAGGAAGTCAGAGCTCCAATTTTACCGATGAGAGGCACAAAATTTTACACAAAGGCACAAAAATCTCAGCCAAGTTCAAAACACTGAGTGCTGCACTTGCTACCAATGCCCAGAGCCCAGGGCCTCCTCACCCCTGTGCAGTTCTTCTTATTAGGAAGAACAAATATCAACACCTGAAAAGCTTTAAGACACTGAGCCAGGAGAGATGTGAGTCTTTCACCCCATTAACCTTCAGAGAGGGTCTTTCTCAACTAATCCCAGCTCTCCATTATTTCTTCATATCACTACTTTAGGTTAATCAGTAATCATGTCAAAATGTTTCTGTAAGCAGGAGGAGAAAGGAGTATTTCCATTTTCTTTTTTATGAAAGTCTATATTTAACAGATTTTCACAATGAGAAAAAAAATATTTTGAAAACAAATTATTTGCCTGCTTCAATTTCTCATGGTTTGAGTAGAGGAACAGAAAAGAGGTTTCACTCTGTGCTAGGCAAGGAGTGGTGGTCAGAGAGAAGGAAACTTGTTGGTGACCTGAAGCCCTGGATGGGCATCTGTCCCTGTGTGCTGGGAGCCATTAGCCAAGTAGGTATGACAATTTCCTTGCCAGCGTACCCCATGTTGCTGACATGTTGCAGTAACATTGAATGTAGGTGACCTTGCTCAAGGACCAAGGCAGATTAGGGTGTTCCCGGTTTTAAGATAATCGTGTTTAGGGCGTTCCCAGTTTAGGTTCCAGGTTTAAGGTTTAAGATTATTCCTGCTGGGAATAGGGCGTATCCTGCTGCCTGAGTTCCCCTTGAGTTCTCTCGGGATTCAGACAGTATATTTTGGGAGACAGAAGCCCAGTGGAGGTGAATTTGGGTAGAGAACGTGGATTTGGGCAGAGAACGTGGATTTCCCCAGAACGTGATTGTAGACGGCTGGTGTGAGTTCGGGAATAAAGAGTTGCTGTTTGAATCTACAAGCTGTGTGGTGGCTCGTGATTGTGTGCCCAGCCAGACTGCGGCATTTGTGCCCAGCCAGACTGTGGCACCTGTGACCTCTGACCTGCCTCTGAGATGCTTCTCCAAGTCCCCAAGCACTGGTGGGGCACTGAGTCACGGGCAGGGGCTGTCGCTTGAACTAAGTGGGAAAAATCAACAGGAAGAACTCACAGTGACCAATGTAGTCCCGCAACCCCACACCTAGGGAAGAGGCCCAATAACACACAGTAACATGGCTTCCCTGGGGACTCTGAGCCCACCTCAAGTCAGGAACAACCAGCTAAGCCATCTAGAGCTTCAGGAAGACACCGTGAGTGACTCCCACTGGGCATCCTGAAAACCCTAGATGCCATCAAGGAAAACAGTCTTGTGTTCACTGGAAAGGGGGCCTAAGGTGTCCAGGGGGACTCACTAAACTGATAGATCGATAAGGAGGGTTGGTGAAGGGACAACTAATATCACTTTAAGGTCACACTAATATGTATGTAAGTGCATAAGGATGCCTGGTAACATGTCAGCATGCAGCCTGGGGCAAAACACACCTGCACTCTCATCAGTAAATGCCTAAATAAGAATTACTAACCAATAAAAGGTGGGTGACAATTTTTTTTTAAGATTTTTAGTACAAATATTATAAATGGAAAGACCTGGGCCACCCCTGGGGAAGAGAAGAGTCACCAGGGCCAAGGGCACCCTCCCTGCTCAGGCTGAGGTCCATTCCTCACAGGAGGTGTGGCTGGGCCCCCTGGATGCTGCAGAATGTGAGCAGATCAGGTCCCTGGACAGTAAGCACCAAGGAACTTTGTGTACTGCTGGGAGCTGTGTGGGAGAGAATGAAGGAAATGAGAGGAGAAGCCTATGCCCTCCATGTGGTGTCCTGTCCCACAGTGGCCTCTGCTAGAAGATCTCAAGCACCTACCTCTACTCCTGCAGGCACCAGCACAACTGCCTCTTTCCTGGGGTGGTGGTCCCTGTTCTCCACTCCTCTCCTTCTGTGGGCACCAGAACAACTTCCTCCTACTCATGACGTCCTGGAGTAACAGTTTCTCACAGAGCCGCTGGACTCACATGGCAGGATCTGAGGGACCTGGTTCCTGGGACCTTGGAGAGTGGGTGGATGGCAGAGCTGGGGCAAATCACTAAGAACTCTGAGTTTCCTTAGCAGCAGAGCTGAGCTGATGGACACCTGTGGCTGCCCCACATTCTGCCTGTTAACACGCAAGCATGATCTAACACCATGGTGACAAACAACACATCACAACAGCCCCAGAGTCAGCTCTGTGAAATGGCACTCTACAAAACTGTAGTGGATGTCAAGTAGTTGATGCTCAGAAACCTTCTTGGGGGAATCTATTCCTACTGCCTGAAGGACACTTTGAAGGGGGCCTCTGATGGCAAAAATGCAGCTGATTATCAATACTTCTATTTCTAATTCATGATGCAATCCAGAACCCCCAAGCGATTTCCTCACAGGGTGACACGGGAAACCAGCTCAGGGGCTCCTGTCTGAAAGTGACCCCTGGACCTCTCCATCTCAACAGTCCCCCCTTCTCCCAGGTGGGAGCCATTATATCCTGCTTGAACCTTTGCCATGGCCTCCAACCTACCAACCCTCAACCCTCTGCCACACAGTGGCCGGCCATCTCACAACCACTGCTCAGCATTAATCATAGCCTGCCACTCTAGTGCCAAAGCCTTCCAATACTTCTCACACTTCACAGAAAAAGAGCCAAGCTCTTTCTCTGGCCCTACAAAACTGCAGACACCTCAGACCCCATCTTTGCCACTCCCCTGGCCGCTGCGACCCGACTCCTCTAGTCTCCTGTTCACTCTCAAGCACCCCAGGCCCTCCCTACCTCTCAGCTCTCACACATATGTCATGCCACAGGAACCCCCTCCTCATTGCTCAGTGCTTACCTTGGAAGGCACCTCCTCAGGAGCAGATTTTTCAAACTGAAAGCCATGGTCTATTAGTTGGTTAGAAAATAACCTCAGAGATATAATAAGCAATTTTTTTTTCATATAAAAAATTTCTAGTGATCATCATGGTGTGCTTCCCTGGGGAGAGTTTCACTTCATAGTACAAAGAAAAAAGCTGAAGCACCATCAAGATTTTCAGCACATTCCTGGACCTGGTTACCATTGCACCATCTTGCTCCAGGTGCTCCTCAGGATGGCACAAGCCGCAACTGACCTCCTGTCCATGTCTCAGGAATGGTGCTTCCCAAAAGGACATTCAGGCTAAAGAAGAGAATCCCTGCTGAGCAGGCCACCTCTGTGGAGAGCCACACTGGTGTGTTTCTGTTGGGACATGGGTGAGCTTGCCCATCCTGACTCTCTGGCCTCTTCAAGTCCTAAGTGGTCTCAGCCCTGTTTCCTGCAGTAGGCATCAGAGAGTCTGCAGCTGCAAACCAAGAAGCTCTCCACAAGGCACATCCTTAACTAGCCTAGGGGCAGTGAGCTGCAGGATAGGCTCTGATGCTGTGCACAACCCTTAACCATGGCATGAGCCTCAGGTGGAGTCCTTGGCACACTTGGCAGCCTCAGGCTCACCTCACACCACTAGTATGAAGCCTTCCCTGATCATGATTCCCACAGTCCTGAAGGCCATGGTTACTCTGTATGGAAAATTGCCCACTCCCATCTAAGCCACGCTGGAGTTGACAGCCCCTGGGGCTTTAGATGTCTGACCCTTGGAGCTGACCAACTGAAACCTGGGCTCAGTTCTAAACATCCAGCACCTTGGCTTCAATTTCTATTCTTTCCTGAAAAGACAAGGCTGTGGCTGGACAGTCAGAGCTTCCTGTACTATTCTCACTCCTGGCAACACAGATGAGAGTGTGACTCATGCTGTTGGCCTTGAATGAGCCACACCTCCTGCTCCCAGCACTCTGTGACCTAGCCTGCACCATGGTGCCCACATCTTCCTTCACTTTATTAAGTCTTTTCTGTAGTTATTTGAACACCAAAACCAGTTAGTTTTCCAAGGACTGTGAAGTCGCATCCTGTGGGTACACTATGTAGAGGGCTGTTTCAATGAGAATCTATCTGACACTGCACAGTGATGGTGTGGGTGGGTCAGAACCAGGAGGCCAGGTTCCAATCCTGGCTCTATAGGATGAGTCCTTGGCTCTGGACAACTGTCTTAACCCTCTGAAGCCCAGGGTTTTTTATCAGAAAAAAATATCTGCAGAGGACCTTCTAAGATCAACTGCTCTTCCTGGCACCAGCAGACAACAAAACACCAGGAGGTGATGGTTATGAAGAAGATAAAGTGAGAAAGTAGAAGGAGTGTGCCAGGGGCTGCTCTAACCAAGTGCCCAGGGGCATGTTCTCTTCACAGAAGCAGAGAGTGGGTCTAATGAAAGACCCCACTGAAGTGCACACCTCTGGAGGAAGACAGGACTAGCCACATGGAAGAGGAGGTGCAAAGGCCCTGAGGCAAGACCACACACAGCACCTCTGAAGACACAGCAAGGAAAGAAGTATGGCTGGGGTGTAGAATCAAGGACAATTATGTAGGGCCATTATGCTGTCTCTCCCAAGGACAAGAAAACCTTCCCTCTATATTTCAAAAATGAGAAGCAAATAACAATATTGGAAGCTACAAATCTTTGTAAGAATGCAAAGTGATGTTATCATATCACTTTTGTGTCTAGTCCATTCTTACTTGAGATCAGAGCCTCCTGGAAAGCCAGGTGTGTGCTGTGCTAAGACCTGGCCAAGCCAAGGTAAGAGAGCAAGGCACAAGTTCAACTGAGTGCAGAAATGGAGTATCAAGCAATTGACCCTTTCAGTTCCCAAACTACTAAGAACTGCCACTCCTTATGTGTGTCAGGCATGGCTGCAAAAGTATTTGAAATGCTAGGGCAACTTGGAGAAGGACAAAAACTTAAGAGAGAAAACTTTCAGAACCTCTGCTTCCAGCTAGATGGAGCAACAGAGCTGGGTCCATCCTCTTGCCTGAGTCAACCCAAGTAAAGGGCAAAATACATAAAATAAAACCTGAATATGCCTTAACCAGGCAATAAGGCAGTGCTGCCAGAGTTCAGCAAACCCTCAAGATGAGCCCTGTGTCTGCCTCTGGAGAGCAACTTAGGCAGAACCTGGTGGAGCCTCTGGGCTGAAGACACGCAGCTCAGGTCCAAGGAGACCTGGGCAGCCAGGGTGTTCAGGGCAGAGTGATGAAGAACCAAGAGCTGCAGGGAGAAGCCCAGCATTCTGTGGATGGCTGACCTATGATCTCAGCAGGGTGCTGACCAGCCACTCGAAAGCCACTTGAGGCCAGGAAAGAGCCACCCAAAGGAACCAAAGGGAGCAGCCTTCAGAGCCAGTGCAGCACCAGGAACAATGCCTGTGCCTAGAAGCCATCCTGGGAATAGGGACACTGGCCACAGCGATGGAAGAGTCTGCTTCCACTAGGGGGAGCAGCTGGCCCTGAGCTAGATGCCACACTGTCCCTTCAAGCAAGAAAGCGGCAGATCAACCACATTCCTACATCAAGAAGGAACACAGAAAACCAAAATCCAAGATGCAATATCACTTGTATTCACTACAAAGAAACTGAAAGAAAGGAAAAAATTGTACATTGGATGCTATAAAAATCAGGAACATTTGCTTTTTCAAAGACCCAGTCAGGAAAATGAAAAGACACACTAGTGATGGGGAGAAAATATTTGAGAATCTCATATCCAATCTCATTTATTTAGAATTTACAAACAACTTCAAAACTCAACTGCAACAAACAAACAAACAACAACAAAAACAACAAAAATCCAATTAGAAAATGGGAAAGTGCCATGAGAAGACATTTCACTGAAAATTACATGCTGGTGGAAAACAGCTCGAGAAAAGACATTGACCCTTAGCCTCGAAGACGTTTAAGTTAAAGCCATGATGAGACATCACCGCACACATACTGGAAGGCCTAAAGTAAAAATTACTGGCAACACCAAATGTCACTGAGGAGGAGGACAATCCTCAGTGCTCCTACACTGTTGGTGGGAAGGTAGGTTGTACCGTCACCCTGAAAAACAGCTTCTTTTCACAGAGAACAAGCACTTAGATTTTGGTGATGGTTTCACACAGGTGTACCTATGTCAAAACTTGGCAGAGTGCATGCACTAACTATGCATGGGAGGCTGGAGTTGTAGCTCATTGGTAGAGGGCTTGCCTAGCACCTGTGAAACACTGGGCTAAATCCACATAAAAGTAAATAAAATAAAGGTATTGTGTCCATCTACAACTAAAAATAAAAAATAAAAAAACAAAAAAAAAACTAAGTATGTATGGGCTTTGTACGTCAATCATGCCTCAATAAAGTGGGATGAAAATTTTTAAATTTTTAAATGGCTATTACTTACTAAGTTGATAGGAATTCTTATCTTCTGCTTCAAGAATATAATCTATCTGGGTGCAATGGTGCATGTGTGTAATCCCAACAATTTGGGATGATAAGGCAGGAGGATCAAAAGTTCAAAGCCAGCCTCAGCAACTTAGGGAGGCTCTGTCTCAAAATAAAAAATAAAAATAAAATGGAGTGGGTATGTGGCTTAATGGTTAAGAATCCCTGGTACCCCCTGCAAAAAAAAATACTGTCTAAATAAACTCTCTAATACACACACACACACCAATTTAACATGAATTTGCCTCTAACCCAGAAATTTCTCTCTTGGACATTCATCCTAGAGAACTGAAATTTTATGTTTGCAAAAGAGCACACACACAAATGCTCACAGCACCCTTGTTCCTCCCAGTCATAAATTGCAACCCAGCTGTTCTTTGAAGGAGAAGGGCTGAGCAGCTAGGGTCCAGCCCATCATGGAGCACCACATAGCAGTGAAGGGAAAGGCCACCACCTGCAGAACAACTTGGCTGGGTTTCCAGAGAATTATGCTGAGAAAAACAAGCTAATCCCAAAATGTTACCCTCCAGATGATTCTGTTTACAGCACATTCTTCAAATGACAAAATCATAGATATGGAGGATGAATTAGTTGTCG
This sequence comes from Marmota flaviventris, assembly GCF_047511675.1. NCBI lineage: Eukaryota > Metazoa > Chordata > Mammalia > Rodentia > Sciuridae > Marmota > Marmota flaviventris. The sequence goes on from NC_092500.1 coordinate 99,851,476, forward strand.
TGTGGGTCAGGGAGGTAGGGCCAGTAGAGGTGAGCAGCTGAGGCCAAAATGGACAGCACGGCAGTGACAGAACAGTGCTGTGTGTGATCACTGGGGTTACACAAATAGGCACAAGTAATAAAATGAGGAAGAGGAAACATGCAGCAGCATGAGTGAGACCAGGCAAGGCCAAACTGGTGAGGGGCTTCCTGGGTGAAAGGGTGATTCTATGTGAAGCAACAAGCTTCATCACAGGAGGACATGGAGCTGGCTGTACTATTTGTTATGACTCCACCTGAAAACACAAGAATCCACAATCAAAGGCTGAACTTAAAAATTTGGAAGGGGAAAGGCTCACAGGTGAATCTGCCATCCACGTGAGGAATGCCCTTGATGAAACATCAGCAGATCCAATACTGGAGAAAAGAGGAATACCCCAGCTCAACACAGAGAGAAGGGGCATTTCAACACATGAGGAGCACATCAGCCAGTCAAGGGCTACCCAATTGACCCAACATCTAGGCAACTAGTCTCCAAAGATAGGTGAGGACAGAGAGCAGAAAGGTTTGGCATTGAAGTGTCCCCAGATGTGATGAGAGCAATGAAGCCCAAATCCAAAGAGTCAACAAATCCCAATGGAAGAACAATGAAACAGATGCAAGAAACACCACAGTGGGTTGCAGGAAGACAGTGTAGAGAGGAAACCTTGAAATCACCCAGGGGGACATGACATCTAACTTTCAGCAGTACCAGAAACCAGGAAGGAGCCAGCTTCCCACCAGAAACAGGCAGGTAAGTGGGTCATCCAGCATCTCCCAGCTGCAGGCCAAATGGCACCTCAGGGACCTCTATAGCCAGTGGAGGGGTCTCTTCACCATGTAAAGGAAAAGCAGAGACTGAGAGAGTCATGAAAGCCGATCAAAACGGGACCAGCAGATTTCCAACATAGGCATGTTACAGGAACACACTGGTCAGAGAGAGATGAGCCAGGTGCAAACTGGTCTGCACAGCACAACACAGAAGAAAGACAGAGGTGTCAATCTGGGGAATAAATGAGAGCTCTGTAGAGTTATTATTATTCACTATTCAAAGGAGTGTCCAATGTTTACACAAAAATAATAACAATGCGGGATGCTTGTGACACAGCCAAAGGTGCAGTGGTGAAGCTTCAGCCCAGGTACCAAGAGGGGAGCAGCTTTGGAGACTACTGCAGCATTGTCACATGGGACCAGGTGGCAGGCAGTGCTCAAAGGCAGATCATGGCAAGCTAAAGGCTCATGATAAACCCTAAAGCTACTGCAGAGTAAGAAAAGAAAGCTATAGCTATCATGTTAATAAAAGTGACAAAACAGAACAATAAAAAAAAAGTTGATTCATCCAAAAGAAGGCATAAAAGAGAAAAGGAGACTAGATGACAGATGGGACAGGTAAAAGTAGACAGAAAGGGCACATCTTAACCCAGCCACACACACAACAGTGGGCCTGGGAACAGCCTGAGCACTTTGAGAGTAACATCAGAAAACAAAACACTTACTGATGCCCATGACAACTCTACCAAGACACAGAGAGGTGAAAAACACAAGGGACGTCTCTGCATCTACCTGATGCTGCATCAGTCAAACACACTGCAGTGGCTATGCCAACATCAGAAAAAGGGGACTTCATAGCATATGACACCACCATGAGCAAATAGGTCCATGTCATAAAGGTGAAAGGGTCGACTCTCAAGAGACCTAACAATCCCAAATGCAAACACCTAACAACACCTTCAGAATACATGAAGTGACCACAGCCAGAGCTACCATGGAAAAAAGCCAGCTCCCCAGTGGTGGGAGGCCAACCTCTCTCTCAGTCATTCACACAACAGGTGGCAAGAAGTCAGGGGACTTGAACCCTTAGTGGCCCTGTGGAACACCCCACCCAGCAGCAGAACACCCTCCAAGAGCACAGAGAATCAGCAAGACAAATCCCCCTTCCACCACAAAGCAGGTCTAGGCAGAGTGAAAGGACTCAAGTCCTTATGGTGTGTTCTCTGATCACACAGGAAAAAATACCAGAAATCATAGTGGGGTCTATGTGGAAAATCCCCCAAACACTGGAAAGTACCTAACACCTTTTTGAACACCATGGACCAATGAAAAGAGTCAAAATCAAAGTTAGAGAATACTGTGAATCGAATGAAGATGAAAATATGGTGTACGAGAATGTGAGGGAATATATAGCACTAGCTCTAGATAGAACCAGGTCTAATCTATGACCTCAGCTTCCACCTAATTATCTACCAGAAAATGAGCCAATTAAATCCAAAGTAAGCAGATGAAAGAAATATTAGATAAGATATCAATGCAATGTAAAAAAAGAGGTAAGTAGTAAAAATCTATGAAATTAAAATCTGATTTTTTGAGATGATCATTAAAATTGATAAAGCAATAGCCACAATAATCAGGAGTGAAGGAGATGGCCAAAATGGTGAATGCTAGAAATGAGAGAGGATGTCACTGCATGTTGGAGACATATGAAGATGTCATTATGTCATGAGGGACCCTGGGGGCAGACCCCTTTGTGCAGAAGAATGGAGAAGGGTGGAGCCTGTGAAGAGGGTGTGTAGGCTGCCAGGCACAGGTGTGACCATATCACTTTGGAGAGTGCTAATTCTGTGAAGGAGACACAGGCAGAAGTCATGGGGGGGGGGGCAGCTGGGGACATCGCTGCCATGCAGAGGGGAATTCATCTGACCTGAGACCTGAGTGAGGGGATCTGGTGTCCCAGTGAGGTGAGGGTAAGATGTGCCCCTCCCAGGAAAGAGGCCAGTGTGGCTGGAATGTGTCTGAAGGGGACAATAAAGGAGGGCAGAAGATAATGGGGAGCATGCAGCAGCCTAGGAAACCTGGGCCACTGGTTGATTCGGAAGGCAGCAGGGTGCATGGAACCTGTCATGAGCTAGAAGTACTGCCTGGCGGGCAGGCAGAGGGACCAGAGAGGCAGCTCCAAGCATGAGTGGAGCCGGGAGGCCAGTCGGAGTCTATGGTCACTTTCCTAAGGGGACAAGGAGGTGGCTGCATGTGTGCTGGAGGCAGACAGGGTGCAGCAATGGGGTTCTGGGCGTATTTTGGAGGTTAGAGCTTCCAGGAGTTGCTGTCGGCCTAGAGACACCAGATGGCCATGCAGAGGCTACAAGGCAATTCCTAGATTTTTATTCCCAGCCACTGGGATGAAGGTGGAACCCTTTGCTAATAGAGGAGGGACTGACAAGAAGATTCTCTCTGTCCACATGATGAGCATGACTCTAAGAACCTCTGAACTCTGGAATCACCAAAAGCTGGGTACACCCTTCCCAGAGCAGTTTCCAAGCCAAATGCCACAGGCAGAGTTAACTTCACTCCATGCATTACCAGTGACAACCTCTGAGCTGGGACACCATCAGAATGGAGACACCAGCCATGGATTCAGAGCAGAAAGCCTAATCCACTGGCAGTGGAATAAGAGTAAATTCCTGGTGCAAACATAAGTGACCTCCATCCCCGTGAACAGCAGCTCACTTGAGCCGCACTTGCTGGTCTGCCTCTAAGGAAGCACTATGACCTCCCTGTGTGAACACAGGGATGACCACCCAACAGAAGCTGTGGCTGGGCACAGGAGACCCTCCCAAGGCTGTTCCTTGTCACAGGCAAGGGGCAGGTGGGCTCTTGGGTCAGTTCAGCCCCTATCTGACTAGGGGTCATAAGCAAGTTCTCCCTGAACCAAGGTAAAGCCATCTCACAGGCCTCAATTTTCTTCAGAGATTACCATAACTAGATGATCTCCAAAGTCTCATTCCAATCAAATGCAGTCTGGAATGTTCTGTATTGAAACACAGCTGGCCAAAACTGGAATACAATCTCCAGAGTCCACAAGAGCCATATGTGCATATGTGTGACATGGGACAGGCTGGGGACCAGACAGCAGTCAAGCCTATGCACATATTATCACCCACTTAGAAGATGGACACAGAGGCTCAAGGACAACCAGACACTTGCCTACGTCATAGCCAGGAAGTGGGAGCAGGAACTGGGACCCACATCAGCTAGACTCCTGCTCCTCCTGCCTCACCTTCCCCATCTGCTCCCACCACTGTGCTTTCAGAAAATAAACAGCATCTTTATTGGGATTTTTTAAATGTATAAACATCTTTTGAAAGGTATTACATGTTCTTGCTTTAAAAAAAATAAGTCCCATCTTGGTAATACTGTATTTCTCAAGCTGGGTTTTGAGGAATGTGCGTTCACACCACAGTGGTTCTCCCAGGATAATCCCCCACCTCACGTCCTTATCTTATTGAGAGTTGCAAAGCCCCTTTGTCCAGGTACACAAACACCCACAGGTGCTGGGGATCAGGGAGTGGTCATCTTTTGGGGCCATCACTCTGCTCACCAGTGGACATGTGGTTTTGCCCTTGGTGAGGTGTAGTTATTCCAGATGATTCCTTAGGTAGACAACCCATCCCTGGACAATGGTGGTCAGGATGAAGAAGGAGCACCAACTGGGCTTCCAAGTGCCAGGTGACCATTCAGCACTGGCACACCTGACCCATTATATCGTCTCTGGGTTGTGCAAGGCAGGAACCTTCGGGGTCCATACTACAGATGAGACACATGGCCTGATATCAGAGACGTTTTGGTGCAGCAGCTGGATTCTCATTTCGGCTATGAGGAAGCAGAGTCTCTCTCACCCATGCTGGATCAAGAGGACAACCCACCTGGACATAGCTGTGGGGTCCAGATGGAAGGACTCAGCCAGAGACCCCGAGTGGGACACTGTGGTGCACTCTCCCAGATCCTAACAGAGATGCCTTGGCATGAGGGTGGAAGAGGCAAGAAAATCTGCACCTGGGCAAATAAGGAAGCTCAACAGAGGCAGGTCGACCGGGCTCAGGGCAGTCATGGTGGAAAGAAAAGAAAGTAGATGGATCTCCATAAAAATCCACATTTCTAGTTTCCTTCAGAGAAAGAAAAATCCAAACAGCTGCCACACGGAGCCCAGGATCTTCCAAGGCAGCTGCTGTCCCGTGTGGATGGCGAGGGCTTCAACCACGCAGCCCAGGCCACCAACTCCTGGTGCCCCATCAGCCACTCAGCCACGCCTGGCTCCTGTGTGCTTTTAAGTCACAACTGTGTAACACAAAATATTTCATTCTAAACACTAATGCAAAGCAGTATAGATTGCTCCAAAGGCGCCCAAAATTTACCATGGCAACATTCTCTACGAAATAAGTGTGAGGCATCAAGAAATTCAATATTTCTGGTTTATTTCATTTAAAAGAAAAACAAAAGTCCATACCAACACTCATTTATAAGTCTGAGCAACCACATTATTCACAAGAGCCACCATATTGGATAGTGCAGATGCTACACTACAATTAAATGGCACATCTTACAGAGTGGACACAGCTGTCATGGTATTAGTGATGTTAGTAACAGTAACAAAGTAATGGCTCCAATCACTAACCTGTTTTTACCATAAAATCATCTGCCTAATCATGGCGAGGTGTTTTAAAACCAGTATATTTTGGTGGTTGATGGTTTTTGAAATACAAGGATCTCATATTAGATTTCTTGCCTCCTCTTAAGTAGAAATGAATGGGGCACTTGATATCTCTTTAAATCCTAGCATGTAGAGCAGGAGCTCACAGCTACAAGGTGTAATGTCCATGCCCATCTCTTTGTCCAGCCAGTGTTCTCTGCACAGCATTGACTTAGATGAGCTATTTGGAACAGGAGTCATACTGGGCATGCGGGGATTTTGATTTATCCATATGTTGCTTAAAATTTTTATAATGAGCACCAATCATTAGAAATAAAAATAGTAAAGACTTTTGAGGGGAAAAGTCCACTGGGCTTCCATCTAGCCATGGGGTCTGCAGTGGTGTGGAGAAGGGAAGTGGTGCCTTTTCTACCTGCCAGGTGCCAGGTGCTAGCTGGGCCAGGTGGGTGACAGAAGGCAGCCTTTTGCTCACTCTCAGGGAGACTAGGCAAAGCCAGTCTGCCTGAGGTGTTCTGGAGCCCTCTAGGAGTGGGGAGAAGGGCACACCTGTGGCCACAACATGGTCTTTCAGCGCCGTCTAGTGGTTACATTAGAAATAGTCACCCATAATTCCCTCCTGGGAAAAGAAAATTCAAGCAGAAAAAAAAAATCTTCTTGAATACTGAAATTTAGAAATTTGTTCTCTGGGCTCTGTCATAAGCCAGGCATGCATGAGGCATGAGGGCACTTGCTGTATGCTTCGAAGCTGGTAGACCGGGGAAAGGGCAGGGCCATCATAGATGTAGAAATCAATCAAAGTATAGGAACAAAATAAATGAATGTTTGCACAATATAGGAAGATTTCTAAACCTCAATGTGGAAAGCAAGAAGGCAAAGTTAGTTACGAATGCATGTTTTGTATGTATATGGAGGTGTATGTGTGTGTGTACATGTACACACATACACCAGCACACACTGCTCTTGTACTTTGGTGGTGTTAAAATAAATCTTTGAAATAATCAAATTCATATAGACAGGAAGTAGAACAGTGGTTACTGGGATTAGGTACAGGGATAATTGGTAATATAATATTGAATGAGGACAGGGTGAATTCATGAATAGAAAAGTCCTGGGGATGGTCAAATGATTGTGATGGCTGTATCATAATGGGATTCTCTTTGGTGCCATAGAACAATACTCCTTTTTAAAAAGTTAACATGTTAATTGTCTCATATCATGAACATGTACAACTACAGCTGTGTTAACTTTTTTTTTTAAAGCACCATCTATATTCTTTTCTTAATGTTTTTTTTTTTCTTAGTTGTGGATAGATCTTTATTTTATGTATTTATAAATGGTGCTGAGAATGGAACACAGGGCCTCGGACATGCAAAGCAAATGTGCAATGGCTGACCTACAATTCCAGCCCATGTGGTAACTTTTTTAAAAGTGTGTCTGAGATATAATTCTATAGGAATATGTATACAGATATGTAAAAGTATTTTTAAGAAACAAAACACTAGAGAGACTGGGGTTGTAGCTCAACGGTAGAGTGCTCAGCTGGCATAGGAGAGGCCTTGGGTTTGATCTTCAGCACCACATAAAAATAAATCAATAAACTAAAGACATTGTGTACAAATACACCCCCCAAAAATCCTAGTAAAATATACTTTATATATACATGTAAAATGATTACAGTGGACAACTTCAGGGTCAAAGTAAAAAATTAGCCACAGTAACAATGGATGACTTATTTAAATTGAAATTCTTGAGCTAAATGTAGGCATGCACTTTAAATTTTGGCATATTTTCTAAAACTTCTCTGCAGAAGAGGTATGACAATTTTGTATTGCAATTATCAGAGCTTGAGAATTGAATTTTCCAACACTGTTAACATTAGATTTTCTCACTCTCTTTATTCTTTGTATTTGATAGGCAAACACACACATGTACTTTATATTTCCTTTGGATTACTCTAATATGATTTGGATTACTTAATTTTTGGTATGTCATCTTTTATAAACAGCCGATACTGGGTTTTCCTATTTTTGTAGGCTGTTTGTTTCTCCTTGTTGATTTGTAGGAGCACGGTATGTGATTAAGCTCTCGTAAGTGATGCAGACACCCACAGGAACATCACCAAAATACTGTTTTCTAGCAACTGATTTGCCTCTTACAGAGAGCCCTTTGCCAGCTTGAGAATTCTGGTTTTTCTTCTCAATATGCAATTGAATTCAAGAATTTTCCAAGGCTCCAGCGGGTGTCTGCCCATGGACAGAAGTGGTCCTGGGCAGAGCCTGGACTCAGGCTGGGTTCCATGGTGACAGGATGAACCCAGGCCTATACTGGGCCCCGGCTCCATTGCAGGTTGGCAAGACATATCTGGGCCAAGCCTGAGCTCTGGCAGTGGTTGGTCTGTAAGGGGACAGACCTGTGGCTATCTTGTGCCTGAGCTTCCACCACAGGATATCCTGGCAGATATGGATGGATCCTAACCACCCAAGGTTGTCTGCTGATGACTGATGGTAGTCCTGGGCCAAGCTTAAGTACCTACAGACTTCAGTAGGTGGCTGGTAACCTGGGGCTCGGCTCTTGGGCAGAGCTTCAGTTGCAGCAGGGGTCAGCAGGTGGCAGCATGGAACAGGGTGTACCCTGAGCATGGTTGCCAGGCAGTTTGGTGAGGCAATCATGAGCCAAACTGAAGCTACAGTGGCAATCTGGTGGGGGCAGGATGAACTCTGACCTACCCTGGGCCCAGACTCCCATGCACTTCTGACCAAGTGAATCTGGGCGGAGTCTTAGCTCCTGCTGGCATAGGTGGTGGCGGAAAGGACTAAGGTCTACCCTAGGTAAGGACTCCTGCACAGGTGGAATAGGCTGATAAGGGCAGAGCCTGAGCTCCAGTGGAGGTCAGCCAGTGGTGGGATGGAATCAGGATTACCCTGAGAATGAGCTCCCATGCAGTTCAGCAGGGCAGATAAGGCCTGGGTCTGACCTCCACAGGGGTCTGCAGGTGGCAAGATGTGACCCAAAGGCAGACCTCCTCCAGCTACACCCCATTGGACTTCAGTTACCAGTCAAGTGATACAAGCAGGTGAGGAGTTCACAGATTAGGTGAGGGCTATTGACACCCAATGAACTTCTACTATCCAAAGACTCAAAGAAATATTGACAAGAAGAGAAAACAGCCTCCTCCACCCAACACTACACAGCATGGTTGCAAAATATCCAACAAAACCACCAAAGACTATAAAAATGTATCCAAAGAGTTGGGACTAGATTAATAGAGTACAAAACAGCCTCCTTTGTCAATACCTGCCATTGCTGCTCAGTCAGATGAGAACAAGTAAGATATTCCTGCACCATCTCTTCCTCATTTTATCAAAGAAACATCAAAAGGTACAAAAGCTAAACAGAGGAAAGAGAGAAAAGGCAGTACCAAGGACCAGCTCTCTTTTGTCATTGCCTATATGTTGCTGAGTGCACATGTAATTGGATTTCCAAGCTGACAACTAGTATTAGACAACCTAATTTTATATACAGCCAAAGAGCCTGCCTCAGAAAGGTACTACAGAACAAACACTGGTAGCACCAGCCCTAGTGGCTGAATGAAGGTGAAGGGCAGGTGGGTGGGCCCCTTGCTTTCTTGGGAGGGCAGCAGGGAGTTCCTGAACATGGGTGACAGAGGGAAGGAGCAAGAGAGCAAGGGAGCTTCCTGTGCAGTGAACACTCTGCACCAGACAGGCCCCACTTTGGGGAGAGCAGCTGAGGTGGCAGAGATTGCTGCTGCTGCTGCTGCTGCTACTGCTGCCCTGCATCAGGTGCAGTTCAGAAATTGTTTGGGCCCAAATGTCCAACAATCCCTTCCATTGACCTGCAGAGGCAGAAATATCTAGCCAGTCGGGCTGAATTTGACTTCCCTGCTGAACAACTAGTGTTAGGCCACCTAATTTGACATAGAGCCAGAAATCATGCCTCAGAAAGGTACTAAAAGGTACTAAATCCCGGTGATTTCACGCCCTGGAATAATTGGGAGCATCCTTTCTCCTTCAAGAAGAGGCAGAGTAACACCCCACACTCAGTGGACAGCTAACCCTGGATACGATGTGTGGTACCAGAAAAAAAAAAAAAGAAGAAAAGAAAAGAAGAACAACAAGAAGGCTCACTGAACCATGATCCCTCCAGGTGATCTGATCCGATTTTCTGCAACCCATATAAGGGATCATGCCAAGGACATGAGTTTGCAGACATTCACTTTCCTCAAACATCTCAACATGCGCTCCACTCAAAATCCTCTCAGGCTGGTTTCTATTCTTCTCTAGAAAATGCCTGAGTGTTTTAACCATGCTCCTACGAAATGACTGCAGAGCAGGGGAGTGTTCGGCATTCAGAGTGGAAGCGTCCCGCATCCATCCATATCCAAGTCAGAGGCCTGGAGATTCTAGGCTCTGGCAGGAGAGTGCACTTGTTTGTGTCCCCTGTGGGTCTCCCTGGGCCTTGTGTGCCAAGGGACCCGCTTGGTGGCTGCTATGCCATCCTGGCGGCTCTACAGATATCTGCTGGTGTCATGGACAGGCAGACTGACAGCATCATGACGTCACCGTGGGCCAGCCAGCAGAGGAGCTTTCCCTCCTGGTGGCATCCCAGGAAGATCCAAGCCCAGCAGCAGCTCTGTGGTCACGTCAGGAGGGCAGACCTTTGGACTGAATCCCATGAGGGCATGTTCTTTTCAACACATGCGGCCCCAACTTCTTCAGCCCCTGGAAGTGGAGCGTGGTGCTGCTGGTGGCCTGTCCAATGTGCCCTCTAGGCACTCCTGCTCCTTCCAGGGCCCTGGACCCAGCAGCTGCCACTTGCCTGCCAGCACCAACCTGCAGTACCACTAGGCGGCGCCATCCGCGGTTGGTGGTACCAGACAGGCAGAGCGCCCTGCAATCCCTTATCCCAGATCCAGCACTGGAGGCTCTGCAGGTGCAGTGAACCTGGGAGGGCTTGAGGGCTTGTGTGCATATGGAGGATGTTAAGATCACCACAGCTGCCTTTCAGTCCTGCTTCTCCTGGTCATGGCTCTTCTGAGAGTTGGGCAAGTCAGCGAACTTGCCTAGGTTCCTTGCATCTCCAGGAAGCAGCCCCTGTGGACATCTAAAAAGCAGCTCACAGCTCAGCCTGTTATGGGAACTTTAAGCTGGACAATGTCCCAGGAACTCAGGCGGGCTGCTCCTCCATTCCTAGAAAGCCAATCAAGGAGATTTCTGTGGTCAGGGCAGAAGGAAATCTAGGGCATGTGGGTCGTCCCATTGCCTTCTAGTGAGGGCAGCTGTGAGGGAGTCACTCAACATGGGTGACAGAGGGAAGGAGCAAGAGAGCAAGGGAGCTTCCAGATCAGTGCCCCCTCTGCACCAGCTATGCTCCACATTGGCGGCAGCTGCTGCTCCTTCTGCTGCTACTGCTGCCACCTCTATTCACCAGGTCTAGTCCAGAAATCTCTGGGCCCAGTAGTCCAACAGTCCCTTCCATTGACCTGCTGGTGCAGAACTATCTAGCCAGTCAGGCTGAATCTGATGGTTCCTCCTCTTGGCCTGACTCTAGGCTCTCAGACAGAAAACCCTCTGCAACAATGCCTGGGGTTCTTGGGCAAACTCTGGAGGAAGAGATTTCACTGGAGTGTCACAGCCCCTGCCACAAAGGTGGTCCAAAAAAGGCCTGTTGGATGAGTGAAACCAGTGCCTGATAGTGTCCTGATTATCAGGTTCAACCAGTGCTTTCTGTCAATTTCACACATCAGCTTTGATATAGGAGTGGAAATGTAGAATTTTGTAAAGATGAATATTAAATAACGGGAAGAGCTCAGAATTTTTCTGTGGAGCACTAAATCCAGACAAGAGTTGGGAATGAGAGGATATTTTACAGATACTGAAAAAAATTGTAGTTGGTATTTGTTAGCCTCTGAGAAATACCAGTAGCATCACCAGGTTCAAGATACCATAAGCAAGAAGTACAGGCAGAAGATTCTGAGGCAAAAATCAGAATGGACAAGAATTCAACTTCCATAGAACATAAGGCTCTTTCAGGTTTGGAGCCATTTCTTGTTGATTGCAGTGGATAGTAGATCATACAATTGCTAATTTTGTTTTTTTGGCAGAAGACATAAGAGAGAAGACTTTCCTGGCATAACAGAACCTTCACCCAATTTTAAAATAAGAAATCATCCATTCTATGAGTCAGGTTTCCATTGCTTTAATGAGATACCCGAGATAACTGATGTATAAAGACAAAATATTCATTTTTCTTAGGATTCTGGATGTTCTAATGTAAGAACTAAGAACCCCTTGTTTTTCTCCTCTAGAACAGGAAGCACAGCATGATGTAAGCACATGGCAGAACAAGCTGCTCACCTCATAAGTTAGGAAGCACAATGGCACAGGACAGGCCTACAATCTAACCTTAAAACATCTATGGAAAATCTGTGAGCATTATACAGTAAACCTGGAATGGTAAATTCTTTAAATTTCAGTAGATGTCTCATTGGTCATCCATTCCCAACCTATCCTCCTCTGGATATAAAATATGTTCCCTTTTAAGTATGTAGAGTGTATGTTTTTGTCAGTATAAGAATTGTAATATTCAGATAAATGTACTGCTGTTTAGAGCCAATGTGATTATGTACTTACCCACACATGTGCATACATGTAACACACTTCTTCCTAAATCAAAACTCCCAAGTTTCTAAGAAGGCAGATGGAGCTCAAGCTTCAAGTTGTTCCATGAACAGAAGAGGGGCACTTGTATATTGTTAAACTTTATTCATTGATAAAGGGAAGAGAAAGTTAATCTGACATCTTCACATGTGTAGCCCTGCAGAAAGTTTAGATGAGAGGTGGGAATGTAAGTTAGTATAAACATTATAAAAAAATTTTATGAATGTTTCCCAAAAAACTAAAAATAGATCTACCACATGATACAGAAATCCCACTTCTGGTTACACACTCATAGGGAATAAAATTTATATGAAGAAATATCTGCTTTTGTTGATTGTGACACTATTCACAACATCCAAGACATGACAATAATCTGTGTCTATCAATAGATGAACAGAAAAATAAAATGTGATATATATCTATAATGAAACATTATTCAACCATAAAAGCTGGAAATAGTGACATCATGACAATGTGGATAAATGCCTAGGGCATTATGTTAAGTGACATAAGCCAGACATAGAAAAATAAATATGGGGAGAAGGAAGATGGCGGCGAGGGGAGTGCATTGTCCCCGTGTGCTGCTTCACTGTGTGGGAGTATGACAAGTCAGGACGGCTAAAGGATATTTTGTTAGGAATTTCCAGCAATAGTGGGGTGCTCCGGAACCTGGAGGAAGGATTTCCATCGCACGAGGATCGGCTACGGGGACTCAAACGCGAGAGGTTTGTCGCACGGAGGGTAACACTGCTTATTCAGCAAATCGCCCCGCGGCTAAAGTCTGGGATAGAGACGCAGGGTTACAGCGCTGCAGTTTCTGCCAGCCGCGCAAGCACCGTACTCAGGGCTGAATTCTGGGTTCGAGACGGGGGAAGGAAGCGGTCCATCTCGGTTCTCCACACCGGTCAGACCACAGAGGAGGCCAGCAGCCACCATGTTGGTAAACTGACGTCACCACCCCTGTTTTTGACTGACCGCAGCTCATTCAGCCATAGAACAGGTAATTTCAGGCTGCAATTCGCCTGCGGCTTGCAGAAAGATTGCTAGGGCTCAGCGCCTGGGTGCTTCTTAGAACCTGATCTTATCAGAGTGAATACCGAGCGCGGAGCGGCCGAGTTCCGGCTCCCGGAACTGAGCCCGCGGGGACTGCTTCTTGGAGCTTACATTTATAGGAGCTTACACCGAGCACGGAGTGGCCGAGTTCCAGCTCCCGGAACTTCCCTGGCCCGGGGCTAGGAGCCCGCGGAAACGGCTTCTCGGTCCGGGTCCTGCTGAGGGCCGGTCAGGACTCACCCGGTGCTTTGGTTGCCCGGCAAGGGGAACGAAATGCTGCCATTCGCATAGGATACCAACATGGCAGAGATCTGACGTCTGCAGAAAGCGGCGGAGGAGGGAACTTCATCAATACCAGTGGTGACATAAGCAGTTGGTCTCCTGGTAGGGGGGGTGAGGCACAGTCACCCGAGTCTCCTCAATTTGTCGTCGAGCCAGAGGGAAGGAGCCGGGCCGCCGCCAGCGCCCGGAGCAGGCCCAGCGGCTCGCCAGCGTGGTGACCGCGTGACCCCAATTGGAGAGGGGGCGGAGCGGAGCCGCCACCCGCAACCGCAAGGTGGGCAGACCCGCGACCCAGTGGTACATGGGCGTGGTAGGAGGGGCAGGGCAGAGCCGCGGTTCGCGCTTGCAAGGTAAACAGACCTGTGTCAGCCTGGTGGGTCAGGCCCAGTGGCCTGCCAGTGTGGTACACACGTCACCCCAACTGGAGTAGGGGCAGAGCAGATCCTTCTCCCACGCCCGGATCAGGCCCTGCCGGTGTGGTGGTCACGTGACCCCAATTGGAGTGGGGGCGGAGCGGAACTGCCACCCGTGCCCGCAGGGTGAGCAGACCAGTGATCAACCTGCAGATCAGGCCCAGGGGTCCGCAGGCGTGGTAGGAGGGGCAGGGCAGATCCGCCGCCCGCGCCTCCAAGGTAGGCAGACCTACAACAGACCGGCGGATCAGGCCCAGGAGCCTGCCGGCGTGGTACAAACACCACCCTAATTGGAGTAGTGGCAGAGCAGAGTCGCCGCCCGTGCCAGGAACAGGCCCAGCGTCCTGCAGGCGGGGTAGCCATGACACCCTAATTGGAGTAGGGGCAGAGCAGAGCCTCCACCCGTGCCCGAAAGGTGGGCAGATCTGCGACCGACCAGCGGGACAGGCCCAGTGGCCTGCCGGTACGACAGACACGTCACCCCATTTGCAGTAGGGGCAGAGTAGAGCCGCCGCCTGCGCCTGCAGGGTAGGCAAACCTGCAACCGACCGGCGGATCAGGCCCGGTGGCCTGCCGGCGTGGTACACTCGTCACCCCAATTGGAGTAGGGGCAGAACAGAGCCGCCGCCGGCTCCCAGAACAGGCCCAGTGACCTGCCGGCGTGGTAGCCACGAAACCCCAATTGGAATAAGGAGAGAGCAGAGCCGCCGCCCGCACCTGCAGGAAAGATACGCAAGCAGTATGAAAAGACAAGGAAAGAAAGGACCACAAGCAATGCAGGCAGGTCAACGCAACTTTAGAAGAGGTAACAGCAGCAGCAGATGGAATGTCAGATAAAGAATTCAGGATATACATGCTTCAGATGATCTGGAGTATCAAGGAAGACATTAAACAGCAAAATCAGACAATGAAAGATCACTTCGACAACGAATTACGCAAACAAATCCAGGAAGCAAAGGATCAACTATACAGGGAGATAGAGGTTATAAAAAACAAACAAACAGAAATCCTAGAAATGCAGGAAGCAATAAACCAACTTAAAAACTCAATGGAGAATACTACCAGCAGAGTAGAACACTTAGAAGATAGAACATCAGACAATGAAGACAAAGTATTTCAACTGGAAAAGAACATAGACAGCTCAGCAAGACTGTTAAGAAACCATGAGCAGAACATCCAAGAAATATGGGATAACATTAAGAGACCAAACTTAAGAGTCATTGGGATACAGGAAGGTACAGAGCTCCAAACCAAAGGAATGAGAAGCCTATTCAATGAAATAATACAAGAAAACTTCCCAGACTTGAAGAATGAGACAGAACCCCAAATCCTAGAAGCCTACAGGACGCCGAATGTGCAAAATCATAAGAGATCCACACCTAGACACATCATAATGAAGATGCCCAACATACAGAATAAGGAGAGAATTTTAAAAGCTACAAGAGAAAGGAAGCAGATTACATTTAGGGGTAAGCCAATCAGGATAACAGCTGATCTGTCAACACAGACTCTGAAAGCTAGAAGATCCTGGAATAACATATTTCAAACACTGAAAGAAAATGGGTTCCAACCAAGAATTGTGTATCCAGCGAAATTAAGCTTCAGGATGGAAGATGAAATTAAAACCTTCCATGATAAACAAAAGTTTAAAGAATTCGCAGCTAGAAAACCATCTCTTGAAAACATCCTCTCCAAAGCATTACAGGAAGAGGAAATGGAAAATAACAATGAAAACCAACAGTGGGAGGTAGGACAGTAAAGGGGGGGGGAATAATCAAAGAGGAAAACAAACCATGTTTAGTAACAGAAATAAACAAATATGGCTGGAAGAACAACCCATATCTCAATAATAACCCTAAATGTTAATGGCTTAAACTCACCAATTAAGAGACACAGGCTAGTAGAATGGATCACAAAACAAGACCCAACAATATGCTGCCTACAGGAGACGCATTTGATAGGAAAAGACATACATAGGCTGAAGGTGAAAGGTTGGGAAAAATCATATCACTCATATGGACTTCGGAAACAAGCAGGAGTGTCCATACTCATATCAAATAAAATAGATTTCAAGCCAAAGTTAATCAAAAGAGATAAAGAGGGACACTACATACTGCTTAAGGGAACCATACACCAACAAGACATAACAATCATAAATATTTATGCCCCAAACAATGGTGCAGCTATGTTCGTCAAACAAACTCTTCTCAAGTTCAAGAGTCTAATAGATCACCATACCATAATCATGGGAGACTTCAACACACCTCTCTCGCCACTGGACAGATCTTCCAAACAAAAGTTGAATAAGGAAACTATAGAACTCAATAACACTATTAATAACCTAGACCTAATTGACATATATAGAATATACCACCCAACATCAAGCAGTTACACTTTTTTCTCAGCAGCACATGGATCCTTCTCAAAAATAGATCATATATTATGTCACAGGGCAACTCTTAGACAATACAAAGGAGTAGAGATAATACCATGCATCTTATCTGATCATAATGGAATGAAACTGAAAATCAACGATAAAAGAAGGAAGGAAAAAGCATACATCACTTGGAGAATGAACAATAGGTTACTGAATGATCAATGGGTTATAGAAGACATCAAGAAGGAAATTAAAAAATTCTTAGAGATAAATGAAAACACAGACACAACATATCGGAATCTATGGGACACATTGAAAGCAGTTCTAAGAGGAAAATTCATTGCTTGGAGTTCATTCCTTAAAAAAAGAAAAAACCAACAAATAAATGATCTCATACTTCATCTCAAAATCCTTGAAAAAGAAGAGCAAAACAACAGCAAAAGAAGTAGAAGGCAAGAAATAATTAAAATCAGAGCTGAAATTAATGAAATCGAAACAAAAGAAACAATTGAAAAAATTGACAAAACTAAAAGTTGGTTCTTTGAAAAAATAAACAAAATCGACAGACCCTTAGCGATGCTAGCGAAGAGAAGAAGAGAGAGAACTCAAATTACTAGCATACGGGATGAAAAAGGCAATATCACAACAGACACTTCAGAAATACAGACGATAATCAAAAACTATTTTGAATCCTTATACTCCAACAAATTAGAAGATAGTGAAGGCATTGATAAATTTCTTAAGTCATATGATCTGCCCAGATTGAGTCAGGAGGATATAGAAAACCTAAACAGACCAATATCAATTGAGGAAATAGAAGAAACCATAAAAAGACTTCCAACTAAGAAAAGCCCAGGTCCAGATGGGTATACAGCAGAATTTTACAAAACCTTTAAAGAAGAACTAATACCAATACTTTTCAAGCTACTTCAGGAAATAGAAAAGGAGGGAGAACTTCCAAATTCATTCTATGAGGCCAACATCACCCTGATACCTAAACCAGACAAAGACACTTCAAAGAAAGAAAACTACAGACCAATATCTCTAATGAACCTAGATGCAAAAATCCTCAATAAAATTCTGGCGAATCGGATACAAAAACATATCAAAAAAATTGTACACCATGATCAAGTAGGATTCATCCCTGGGATGCAAGGCTGGTTCAATATACGGAAATCAATAAATGTTATTCACCACATCAATAGACTTAAAAATAAGAACCATATGATCATCTCGATAGATGCGGAAAAAGCATTTGACAAAGTACAGCATCCCTTTATGTTCAAAACTCTAGAAAAACTAGGGATAACAGGAACATACCTCAATATTGTAAAAGCAATCTATGCTAAGCCTCAGGCTAGCATCATTCTGAATGGAGAAAAACTGAAGGCATTCCCTCTAAAATCTGGAACAAGACAGGGATGCCCTCTCTCTCCACTTCTGTTCAACATAGTTCTCGAAACACTGGCCAGAGCAATTAGACAGACGAAAGAAATTAAAGGCATCAAAATAGGAAAAGAAGAACTTAAATTATCACTATTTGCAGATGATATGATTCTATACCTAGCAGACCCAAAAGGCTCTACAAAGAAACTATTAGAGCTAATAAATGAATTCAGCAAAGTGGCAGGATATAAAATCAACACGCATAAATCAAAGGCATTCCTGTATATCAGCGACAAATCCTCTGAAATGGAAATGAGGACAACCACTCCATTCAAATTATCTTCAAAAAAAATAAAATACTTGGGAATCAACCTAACAAAAGAGGTGAAAGACTTATACAATGAAAACTACAGAACCCTAAAGAGAGAAATAGAAGAAGATCTTAGAAGATGGAAAAATATACCCTGTTCATGGATAGGCAGAACTAACATCATCAAAATGGCGATATTACCAAAAGTTCTCTATAGGTTTAATGCAATGCCAATCAAAATCCCAACGGCATTTCTTGTAGAAATAGAGAAAGCAATCATGAAATTCATATGGAAAAATAAAAGACCCAGAATAGCAAAAACAATGCTAAGCAGGAAGTGTGAATCAGGCGGTATAGCGATACCAGACTTCAAACTATACTACAGAGCAATAGTAACAAAAACAGCATGGTACTGGTACCAAAACAGGCGGGTGGACCAATGGTACAGAATAGAGGACACAGAAACCAATCCACAAAACTACAACTATCTTATATTTGATAAAGGGGCTAAAAGCATGCAATGGAGGAAGGATAGCATCTTCAACAAATGGTGCTGGGAAAACTGGAAATCCATATGCAACAAAATGAAACTGAATCCCTTTCTCTCGCCATGCACAAAAGTGAATTCAAAATGGATCAAGGAGCTTGATATCAAATCAGAGACACGGCGTCTGATAGAAGAAAAAGTTGGCTACGATCTACATACTGTGGGGTCGGGCTCCAAATTCCTCAATAGGACACCCATAGCACAAAAGTTAATAACTAGAATCAACAAATGGGACTTACTCAAACTAAAAAGTTTTTTCTCAGCAAAAGAAACAATAAGAGAGGTAAATAGGGAGCCTACACCCTGGGAACAAATCTTTACTCCTCACACTTCAGATAGAGCCCTAATATCCAGAGTATACAAAGAACTCAAAAAATTAGACAATAAGAAAACAAACAACCCAATCAACAAATGGGCCAAGGACCTGAACAGACACTTCTCAGAGGAGGACATACAGTCAATCAACAAGTACATGAAAAAATGCTCACCATCTCTAGCTGTCAGAGAAATGCAAATCAAAACCACCCTAAGATACCATCTCACTCCAGTAAGATTGGCAGCCATTAGGAAGTCAAACAACAACAAGTGCTGGCGAGGATGTGGGGAAAAGGGTACACTTGTACATTGCTGGTGGGACTGCAGATTGGTGCAGCCAATTTGGAAAGCAGTATGGAGATTTCTTGGAAAGCTGGGAATGGAGCCACCATTTGACCCAGCTATTCCCCTTCTTGGTCTATTCCCTAAAGACCTAAAAAGAGCATGCTACAGGGACACTGCTACATCGATGTTCATAGCAGCACAGTTCACAATAGCAAGACTGTGGAACCAACCTAGATGCCCTTCAATAGACGAATGGATAAAAAAAATGTGGCATTTATACACAATGGAGTATTACTCTGCATTAAAAAATGACAAAATCATAGAATTTACAGGGAAATGGATGGCATTAGAGCAGATTATTCTAAGTGAAGCTAGCCAATCCCTAAAAAACAAATGCCAAATGTCTTCTTTGATATAAGGAGAGTAACTAAGAACAGTGTAGGGACGAAGAACAGGAGAAGAAGATTAACATTTAACAGGGATGAGAGGTGGGAGGGAAAGGGAGAGAGAAGGGAAATTGCATGGTAATGGAAGGAGACCCTCAGGGTTATACAGTGGAGGAGGTAGAGAGAGAGGAGGGGAGGGGAGGGGAGAGGTGGGGAGGGTGGAGGGTGGAGGATGGGAAAGGCAGCGGAGCACAACAGACACTAGTATGGCAATTTGTAAATCAATGGATGTGTAACTGATGTGATTCTGCAATCTGTGTATGGGGTGAAGGTGGGAGTTCATAACCCACTTGAATCAAAGTGTGGAATATGATATGTCAAGAAATTTGTAATGTTTTGAACAACCCACAATAAAAATTTAAAAAAAAAAAAAAAAAAAAGAGTAAGTTTCCAATGTTTCATCAAAATAATAAGTATTTGAGGTAATGTATATGTGAGGTAATTTATATTCCATATTGTGTTCATAAGCCATATTGTAGCCCATAAATATGTACAATGTAAATTTTCAATTTATAATACTTTTTTTTGTATTAAGGATTTATCCCTGGGACATTTACCACTGAACCACATTCTCAGTCTTTTTTTAAATTTTATTTTGAGACAGGATCTTGCTAAGTTGCTTAGGGCCTTGCTAAGTAGATGAGGTTGGCTTTCAACTTATTATCCTCCTACCTCAGCCTCCTGAGCTGTTGGGATTACAAGTGTACACCACTGTGCCATTACAATAAATTTGAAAACAGAAAAGAGTGGTGAGATGGGCAAGATGTGGGGCTATCTGAATTCCCTGAGCTCACAGGAGAAGGGGCTGCTGCTGTAAGCTGAGGGAGACAAGGAGCTCATTTCAAAATCAAGTCTTTGAGAAGAAAAGTTTGGAGGGTCACTAGGCTGGTCTGAATGACAGATGGATGCAAGGTGGAAAGAGGAACATCTCCCTTCCTCTGGTTTAGATGAGTTTGAAATTAAGCACAGGGAGAAGGTCTGAGAACACACTAGTCTGATTTTTACTGTAAAATTCAGGAATACTGGTTGTTAGCTGAAGGAAGGTGTAACATAGTGTCAACCCTCATCTGGGGATGTAGCAGCTTGTCTTTGATGGAGTTTGGCACAGTGAGATTGGCTGAATTTGTATTAATGTGACTTTTAAATAAATAATAATTTTATGCTTTTAGAGAAGATTGAAATTTATTGTCTAGAATATGGGTTTTAAAACCATGTGGACTGCCAGGCATGGTAGCACTTGACAGAAATCCCAGCAATGTGGGAGGCTGAGGCAAGATGATGGTAGGTTTGAGGTCAGCCTCAACAACTTGGTTTGAACCTGTCTTGGAATAAATAAAATAAAAATAAGTAAATAAGCAAATGGTGGGGAGGGAAGTTCAGTGGCAAAGTTCTCCCAGGTGCTGCTGGGTCAGATTAGACACAGAGAATAAAAGTTGCTTTCCTGACTTCAGAAAGCTCAGTCACAGTCCTATTGTGGGGATTGGGGCTTAACTAGAGAGAATTTCAATGTGTCACCATGGGCAGATGAACTAACAGTGGCTACTCATAAAATTTAACTTGGAGCAATGATAGCAGGGTGTGTGTGGAGCTTCCTTTGAGTCACAGACTTTCCAGGGCAGAATTCCAAAGGAGCTTCTCCATTTCCAGCAGGCAGGGGCCAATTGAAGTGTGTGTTACTATGGAAAGGTTTTTCTTCCCAAATGATGTCACTTGTTCCCACCTGACTTAGGGTGAGGAAGAGCCCAGGTGAGAAAAAGACCTTAGAATATCCTCCTTCAGATAATTTCAGTTCAATAATCACCAAAATGGACAGAGAAAGAATTTATTTCCCTGAAACATAACTTATAAAAGTAGGTTTTTCTATATATTCTACCAAAAATGTTTACAATATTAAGCTTACCAAAACTATTTAAAATATTTTGAGTTTCTGATGTGGCATCAGAAACTATTAATTATAAAACTGAACATGCAGATAACACCATGGTTAATAGGTTGGATTCAACAAAGGGCTTCTCCACACTTCTGGCATTTGGGGCAATTTAACCTTTCCAAGACTTACTGAATTCTAGTACCCATTCATTTAGGACAACAATAAGATTTGCCTTTTTCTGATTAGTATACAAGGAAAAATCATGTAAAACCTTTAGCAGGGAGCTCAGTATTAAGTCATGCTTTTTCTCAAACCCCAGATTGATTGCCAGCTTGGGATTTCTTTCATGGGGAAGGTGAAAACATTGGATAATGGTTGCTCTGGTGAAGGATTTCTTAGGTAAAGGACAGTTTCCAGCTTGGTGAATAAATGCATTGTCATGGGGTATCACTTCCAGACAGGTCTTTTGACAATGAAGTTTGTCATATCATATACTCCCCACCTGTCACACTGGAAAATTTTTCTTTTTGGGTCTATGCTCAGCTGAACAGTCTCTTTTTCTTCACCCTCTTTCTCCTTTGTTAACAGAAAAGGCAATTCTTTGCTTCCTGTTTGCTTTTCTGAAAACTCCAAGGTAAATTTTCATCCCTCATGCTAACCTAGTAGCAGATACTTTCTGTTGTGACTTCATGTTGTTTCCCCATTTTTAAATAATCACCTTGTCTTGATTTTTTTTATCAAATAATATTAAAATAGATATTTCTCTAAGATTCTTCAAATTCTTTTTTTGTAATGAGAGAGTATATTGAAGAACAAGTTTTCTGTGTGGAACATTTTTGTCATTGTTAATGGTTGTGGGGATGCTGGAGCTCTGGCCTACTTTTTTTTTTCTTTTATTGTTAGATATAAATTTTAATTTTTACAACTTTGGGGATTTGTTTGAGCTGTTTCCTATCTACTCTCCAGTTCATTTATAAGAAAGGCTTGTTTGGTCAACCACTGAGTGAGCAACAGTGGAGGGGCTGAGTGTCAAGGTTTTCTTGTTTTTCTTAAATTGTTGGGTAAATAATATATTTTCATGAAGGCTTCCATTGTTAATTCACTCTGATGTCTTCCATAGTCAAGATGCTCTGGTGACACATCTCAGAATCTTCCTGGCACGGTTGATCATTAGTTTTAATCATTATTCTGTGCAATAAGACTAGGGTTCTTTCCTGATAATAATACTGGGATGGGATGCTAAGAAACAAACAAGCATGTACACAATACTGTAGGTGAAGGGAAGTCAATTTAGTGTGAAGCAGACACTGAAAATCGAACCCTTCTTCAGACAGTAATCTGGTCACACCCTCCTCAACTGCCTGAACCAGAACATCAATGTGGATCTTATCTCTTACACTGGGGGTTCTCAACCTCTGAATTACTGCTTCCACTCTGTAGGGTGCTTCCAGGTTTTGAACAATGGCTATTTTTCATTCTAACTTCTACTTTTACACACACACATGTCTTTTCTGGAATGGAATCTAAATAATGAGACCACATCACTTGTTGAGTTGGACACTGGGATCAATACCATATCCACAGAGACTTTTCTTTGTGTTAAATTTCTCCTGATTGTAACTAAAGAAGGATTCAACCATCAAATCAAAGGTCATAAATGTCAAATTATGAGGTGCTTTGGGTAAGAGTTGACACAAAATTTTTCTTGATGAATTGTCATAGGGAAAAGATGCATAATTCTGATTTTTGTTTGACTATAGGCAACTTAGTGGACCTCTGCTACTCCTTTAAAATTGATTATAAGATGAAATACTTTATGACAATTTATTAAGAACTTGACAATGCTAATTAAAGTTGACTTCTATCCAAGATGTTACCAAGATACAAAATCTCCACTGTGCAAATCTACATGCAGAATGTTGACTTGCCTAAAATGAATTATAGAACATTCATTTTAAAATGGCTGATCAATGCATCTTCATAGACATCATTTTAAATTGCTGTTATTCTTAATTTCTCATATTTAATATTCAAATGTGTGCAATTTAACTTCAACATAATCAATTTTGTTGAGAATTGTTTAGTTAATCCCAGAATGCATGGTAATGCACAATTGCTTCAATGGGAGTATATATAATAACTGTATTCTGAATAGATTTGAAGCCATATGACATATCCTTTAGACTTTGAACGTAATTGTCCCACCTACCTTATTTGGTAAGTTTTCATTATATAGTCTGCTTGAGAAAATATGCTATTGAAGGCAATTTTCAGTATCAGAACAATTTGAATAATATAGTTTTAAATTTTATATGAGATTTATAAAAGCACATTATGTAGAATGAATATTTAATATTCAGAAAAGCAGGAAGATTTAATAAGCCTCATGATTTTAAGATTAGAAATGACATTAAAATCTGACCTTTCTGTTGGAGTCAGAAATACCTGAGTCCTGGAGACATCATATGATTGACAGGGTTAGTGATGAAGGATCATGGATCCTGGCTGTTGGATGCAAATGCTGCTCAGCAGGGCCAGAGGTGCTAGAGTACACCTGCTTGCACACCACTCCTCTTTGTTCTCAGTCCTTCTAAATAACCATCATTAGTGCTCATAATTACTGGTTGGTTATAATGTGTAGATTTGTCTTCTCCCTGGAAGCAAGTAGCATTGTCGGCAGTTGGAGACAGACTGTCAGAGGCTGGAATCTGCTGTCAGAGTCCAAATCCTGAGGCTTGAACCCCAGCAATGCAAGGGAATGCCCCTTTTGAACCATTTCTCTGGATCTTCTTTCCTGTCCCTTCCTCTTTTCCTCTGGATTATCACAGCACCTCCTGCAGGCCCCAGGTAGGCTAGGGTGAGAGCAGGTCCTGGAGAACCCAAAGGGAAAGGGCATGTGAGTAAGAGACCAAGCAGGGAAATAAAGAGGGGAAATGTGATTTACAAGTGAGTTCAACAATAAATCATAATTGAAAGCATATATATATATATATATATATATATATATATATATATGGATTTTATTCAGAGAAAGACCAAAAAAGAGAAAGACAAAAGCGATCAACACACTCAGAGCTCTATCTACTTGGGGAGTAGTTTGGTTAGCAATACAAACATTTCTGTAATTTTGTTAACGTGTAAAGACTTTTCACCTACCCTTCATTGAATGTTCCCTGTGGTTTGTGATTACCCAGTTCATTTAGCAGACAAAGCATAGACAGATTGCTTCCCATCATATAGCAACAACTGAAGAGGGGAAGGCCAGTGTGCATTGTGGGCAGTGCCATACAAGAAAACCATATGAGGTCCAAACACTAAGTTAATCTTTATTACTCGTGTGTGCAGGCAAAACACAAATACATATGTTTTCTCCTTTACTACTTTTGAGCATTTCTTAACTGCCTAGGATTCATCAAAGCTTAGAGTTTGAACCAGATTTTGTGGTCACTTGTTTTAATATCTTACATGCACAAAAGTACTCTTGCTTTTGACATGACTTTTCTCAGACTATTTCAATTTTCAGAATGCAAATATAGGTGCAATTGTTTCAGGCCTTATTTATTTTTCTCAATTTAGGAAACTTGCTATGGTTTTCCCCAGGATGCAAAAAATTCTACCCCCAGAAAACCCATAATGATGCACTTTGGTGGGGGGGGGGAACCAGCACAGGAAAGAAAGTATGGTTTTGTGAGTAAGTACTTAAGGAATGGATAAGTCAGTTGGAGTCCTTTATCTTAATGGAGCCATGAAGCAAAGGGTATTCTTTGTCTGTCCTCAGAGCTCAGGTTTTCATCATAATAGATCCCAACAAAGTTCATTTTGTCCTCCATTTTTTTTTTTTTTTTTTTTTTGAGTACCTGAAGATAATTTCAATTTAGAGGCTAGGTTGTTAGCTGTTTCCATGTTTCTGCTATGTTGAAAATCCTCTTGGGTGATGTTTGCTTGATTGATTGTCCTTATCTTTAATTGTTTAAAAAAATAAGGATGGCTGATTTTTCTCATGAACATGAGGCCTAACATGGTACAGCAAGGCTGTCTTTATTCTCTCTCTGTGGATGTATCAGACAGTGGCTGGGGCCAGATCTTCTTAAATTCTCCTTTGCTCCCAAGTCTCATCCTGGACTAAGAAGGATCAGAGTGACTGGAAGCTTGGTGTCTTTTTTCTCTCTCTGGTGTCCCTATGTGACCTCTTCACAATGTGAACTCAGAGAAGGGGATTTTTGCAGGGCTGAAAATGGAGAAAGCCCAAAGAAACTGGCAGAACCTCAGCCTTCTCAAACCAACATCAGACATCACTCAGCATTGCTTCCACACCAGAGCAGTCACACAGGCCATCCAGGGCCCCAAGATGGGACAGAAACCATGTATCAATGAGAGGGATGTTAAATATGGGGATGGACTATGAAACCATCAGAGTCAGATCTCCAGCCACAAAACATGTACATTTTTCCTGCTTGAAAATGATATTCACCTTCCCAAGCCTCCAGAGTCTCACTGTCATCTGAGTGACTTATGGATGCAGATGAGGTTTCTTGGTAAGGTTCTTCCTCATTTGAAGACCTGGGGACAAAGGTCTTGCCCCTCCCTTGCCCACTTACAACCATAGGGCAGAAATAGGACAACCCCCACAGAGTCTCTTACAGGAAAGGATTGAAGTGGGGAAACCATGACTGTCCCTGGTCTGCATCACCTCAAAACCCATCAAATGATTGTGCAGCCCACACAGTAGATCCAGGCCACTGCCTAGAAATGTTTCTTCATGGTTTCTGGTTTAGTCATCTGGAGCTCTGAGTAATCCTTCTTTGTCCCATGGAGAATGATGGGTTTTTGACTGAGTATTTTCTCAGTCTGATTGCCCTGTGTAACTACCAGAAATTAGTGGCTTAAAACATCACCAGTTTATTGTGTCCATGGTTTCCAAGTCCAGGCCCAGCATAACTGGGTTTCCTGCTTTGGACCTCCTTGGGATGCAGTGAAGGTGTTGGTCAGTATAAGGATCTCAACCCCGATCAAGATCATTTTCCAAGTCCATTGGCTGCTCGTGTAATTTATTGCTGTGTTCTCCTGCCACATCTGCACTGCTGGAGGCTGCCTGTAGGTCTTTCTCCATGGAAAAAGGATAGTTTACAGTCCCTGACTTCCACCACCACCTAGAGAGCAATTTTAAGAAGCCCACCTGATTGCATAAGGCCCACCTGGCCAATCTTCCCACATTAAGGTCAGTCGATTGAGGACCATAATCACATCTGTGAAATACCTTCAAAGGGGCAGCAACATTACTGTTGAATCATAGAGCTGGAGGTAGGTGCAAGTTCTCTAGGGGCTGAGGATCTGAGAGCATCTTAGAATTTTTCCCCTCACATAACAACTAGCAGTTTGGGATCCAAAAATCATTGTTCCCTTGTGTATTATTTTTGCTCACTTTAACTCAAAGAGTGCTGTTTTTATATAGCAATTACATTAAAGATTGATGGATGTCCCACAAGTTCTAAGTGTATTCCACATAGCAGGTACCCAACCACAAATGTCTCTGAGATGATTCTCCCTACTCTGGGTTCCTGACTGATCATGGTAGGAGGGCCAGATCCTTTAAACTTCTTAGAAGACTATTTTTAAAAATACTTTTTTAGTTGTTGATGGACATTTATTTCATTCATTTATTTATATGTGGTGCTGAGAATTGAACCCAGTGTCTCACACATGTGAGGCAAGTGCTCTAGCATTGAGCCACAACCCTATCCCTAGAGGACTTAATTTTAACAGATAGAATCTGAGAGGCCCAAAATTTAGATTATCAGTTCTCTTTCTCTGAAAGAATCAGTGAGGCACCTACTCCTGTTTTTATAAGGTCTTAATGAATGATCTTACATTGACCTTCAATTTGAGGTTCTTTCTTCATTTTGGCTTTGGTTGCCATTTGCATGTATTAAGAATTGTTCATAAGTTTGAGCCCTTGTTTTTCCTACTTGAATCATTTAATTTCTTCTTTCTTTCTTCCTTTTTTTGCCTAATGCTCTGGGTAGGGCTTCAAGGACATTTGTTGAATAGAAGTGGTGAGAGAGGGCATCCCTGTTTTATTCCATTTTTTAGAAGGAATGGTTTCAATTTTCTCCTATTTAGGATGATACTAGCCTTAGGTTTAACATATATAGCTTTTATAATGTTGAAGTATTTTCCTACAATAAGTGTTTTTTCCTACAATAAGTATATTTCCTACAACAAGTATTTTTCCTAGTGTCTTGGATACTATGTTTTGTCAAATGCTTATTCTACATTTACTGAGATATTATTAGAACCCAAAATCTCCACCAGAAATGTTATAAAACTAATAAATTCAGAAAATTATCAGGATATAAAAATAACACCATAAATCAATTGCATCCATATACACCAATTATGAATCAACTGAAAGAGAAATTAGGACAACTATACCATTCACAATAGCTTCAAAAAAGAAACATACAAACAAACAAACTTGGAAATCAATCAAACAAAAACAGTAAAAGACCTCACCAATGAAAAGTACAAAACATTAATAAAAAAGTTGAAAAAGATCTTAGAAGTTAGAAAGATCTCCTATCTTCTTGGGTAGCAGAATTAATATTGTCAAAATGACCATACTACAGAAAGCACTATACAGGTTCAATACCATCCCAATCAAAATCCCAATGATGTTCCACAGAAATAAAAAATGCAGACATGAAATTCATATAGAAAAATAAGAGACCCAGAATAGTCAAAGCAATCCTTAGCAACAAGAATGAAGCTGGTGGCATTACTATTCCAAACCTTAAAGTATACTACAGAGCAATAGTAACAAAAAGAGCATGGTATTGGCACAAAAATAGACCTGTAGACCAATGATAAATAACAGAGAACACAGAGAATAACCCAAATAATTACAGTAATCTTATATTAGACAAAGGCACCAAAACATACATTGGAGAAAAGATAGCCTCTTCAACAAACGGTGCTGGGAAAACTGGAAATCCATATAGAACAAAATGAAATTAAACCACTATCTCTCACCATGCACAGAACTCAACTCAAAGTGTATCAAGCACTTAGGAATTAAACCAGAGACCTTGTGCCTAATGGAAGAAAAAGTAGGCCAAAATCTCCATCATGTAGGATTAGGCCCCAACTTCCTGAATAAGAATACTATACTACAATATTTTTTAAAGTATCAGTAAATGAGATGGATTCAACTCAAAAAGTTTCTTCTCAGCAAAAATAACAATTACTGAGGTGAATACAGAGCCTACAAAATGAGCACAACTCTTTACCACAAGCACATCAGATAGAGCACTAATCTCTAGGGTATATAAAGCACTCAAAAACCTTAACACCAAAAACTCAAATAACCCAAACAATAAGTGGGCCAAGAAACTAAACAGACACTTCTCAGAAGAGGATATATAATCAATCAACAATATATATATATATATATATATATATATATATATATATATATATATATATATATACACACACACACACACACACACACACATACACACACACACACAAATATATAACATCTCTAGCAATTAGAGAAATGCAAATCAAAATTAAGATACCATCTCACTGCAGTCAGAATGGCAGCTATCAAGAATACAAACAACAATAAGTGTTGGAAAAGATATGGGGGGAAAGTCAAACTCTTACATTGCTGGTGGGACTGCAAATTGGTGCAGCAAATCTGGAAAGCAATATGGAGACTCCTTGGAAAACTTGGAATGGAACAACCATTTGACCCATGTATCCCACTCCTCAGTCTATACCCAAAGGGCTTAAAATCAGCATACTAAAGAAACACAGCCACATTAATGTTTATAGTAGCTCAATTAACAATAACTAAACTGTGGAACCAATACAGACACTCTTGGATAGATGAATGGGTGAAGACACAGTGGTGTATACGCACAATGAAATATTACTCAGCATTAAAAGAGAATAAAATTATGGCAATTGCAGGTAAATGGATGGAGTTGGAGAATATCATGCTAAGCAAAGTAAGCCAATTCTGAAAAAAACAAAGGTCTTATGTGCTCTCTGATAAGTGGATGCTGATCCATGAAGGGGGTTGGGGGGTGAGAATGGAGGTACTTTGATTGGGCAAAGGGGGAGGAAGAGAAAGGAAGAAGAGATGCAGTTAGGAAAGATGGTGGAATGGGATGGACATCATTACCCTTGGTACATGTATGACTGCACACGTAGTGCAACTCCACATAAAGTGCAACCGGAAAACATAAAGTTGTGCTCCACTCGTGTACAATGAATCAAAAAGCTTTCTGCTGTCATGTATAACTGAATAGAATTAATAAAAAATCAACTAAGAAAACACTTCTTTTCTTTATAAATTACCCAGCCTGTGGTCTTCTGTTGTAGCAATAAAAACCAGAGAAGGACAGGGCTCCTGAGGGAAGCAGAGATCAGAAGCTCAGGGTTGAGCACCAGAGCCAGACACTCTATCTCCCATGGAGAGCTTGCTTCTCTCCAGCTCCACAAAGAGAACAAACAGAGGCAATTCCTCCTGATGGCTGTTGGAAAGGAGGTCACTGGGAGGAACTACTGCTGGTACACTGTCCTCTGGCTAACAGGTTCATTATCTCCCATCTTGTTCCTTTCATTCCTTTGTTATTAATAATCATATCTTACTTTTCAAACCCAAACCTAGCACAAAATGTTATTCCAATAGAAGCTGTATTTAAGATGCAATATGAAGAAATCCATGGCCTGACTCACTAGAGCAGTTGAGGAGGATCCAGGCTGTCCTGCCCAGGCTTCAGGTACTCCCCAGGGGGACCAAGGTAAGGCCAGACCCCCAGCAAGGAAAGGTATGTTTGGAAAAATAATTACTTATTGCCCCTATGTTTCAACTCTGGATGAAGCAGCTCTATATGCCAGGACAGTGCCATGCCACTAGACACCAGAGTACACACTATATGCTGCCTGTAATCACAGGATGCAATCAAAAAGACAGTACAGAGCAGAGAGCATCAGCACTCCACAGGCTTTCCTAAGTTAGCAGGTAAAGCAGACAGCCTGATATTTCAGAAAAAATATAGAAGGAAAGCAACATTTCCTGTATATATCTGCTTTAAAATTATAGCTTAAAAGCCACACTTCAAGAGTAAGTAAATAAATAAGATTAGGACTTATTGATAAGAAAAAAATTAGAAGTCCCAGTCTCATACATAATTCTGGGTCATATAAGTCCTAATCTTATAAATAAGTCTATATTACAGCAAGAACATCTCATTATACAATTCACAAAAGTATGTTAGATTTACAAGGCATGCATGTGGAAAAGGAGTCTCTGATCTTCAGTATCGCTCTCCTCAGCCCAAGAGTAATGAGCCCTTCCCCTGGTAATTGGTGATGGCTTGATTTGGGAACGTGAATTCACCTTCTTGCCTTCAGTGTGATTAATAGTATACAATACATTTAATAATTTATGTATAATCTATATATAATGGCTGATACTATCAGTATAAAGTCATTCTTTCTAAAAAAATCATCTTGTTTGGTGTTGGGGAGAAAACCTAGGACTGCATACCTGGTAGGCAAATGCTATACCATGGAGATGAATGCCCAACCCATTAAAAAAGCATCAGTTTTTTGGTTGGGGCTGGGGCTCAGTGATAGGATGCTTACCTCACATACGAGAGGCATTAGCTAAGAAGTCAGTAAGATGTTACAAAAGGGTAGTAGGAGAGGATACCCTTGATTGTTCCTGATCTTAATGGGAAAGTTTCAAGTTTATTATCATTAAGAATGAAGTAGGTAGGGGTGATATGGCCACCAGTGCCCAGGTGGCAGGAGCAGACCACAAGCTGGGACAAGTTGCCAACACTGAGGGAGAACTCACCCAAGCCCGAGGGCAGAAAGTTGAGGGAAGGAGCTAAGGCCCAGGGGGTGACTGGGCCACTAGTGGGGAGTCACTGGTACAAGCCCAGGCCAGTCCTCTGTATTTCCAGGCAGAACACAATGGTTGGCAGAGCCCACCCTTCATGGAATTCTGAGTGCTTGGGTCATAATTGACTCCTTGGTGTTCCAGGAGGTTCAGAGCAGAGGTGGATAGAGACTGAGGTGGTTTTCAGAGCAGCTCTGATGACACACTGAAATTGTGACAATATTGTCCTGGTTTAGAGGCCTAGGCTCTGGCTTGGGCCACTCATTGGGTCAGGAGGGGGGCAGCTTGGCTTCCCTCGTCAGCTGTATCTCCAAAGTCACTGACGATGAGGTTCTTGATGATTTAGAGGATGTAGAAGCAGGTTTACCTAATTATTGGAGAAAGAACCTTGAAGATACCAAATGGATGATCAGATATGACAATGAAAGACTTAAAAACTATTGTACTGAGCTGGAAGAAAGGTATGCAGCATCAGAGCTACAGATCCAACATCAATCTGCAAATTACGGGAATGAACTGGAAAAGAAAGTAGAAATCAGGCCACTTAAAGCAAGACAGTTTGCACTAGAAGATGAGTTGTCCACACTGCAGTCAGTAGATTCAGGAGCGGGTGGTGTACCAGCAACACTGCCTCATCTTCATTCAGTAATGAGATCAGTCATTTTTCAGCTTTGCCCAGTGATGACATGGACTTCAGTGACATCATTTCATCCCAACAAGAAATCAACAGACTGTCAATTGAAGTTTCAAGTCTTGAATCTCAAGTTAGCCATTGGAGGGATATAGCTCAGGCAAAGGGAACACATGATTTTGATCAAAGTGAAATCTGCAAACTACAAAATACTATTAAGGTACTTGAACAAAACCAAAGTCAAGACCTTGATCATCATCAAGAGGAAATGTCAGTTTTGCAGAATGCACATCAAAAGAAACTGGCAGAGATAAGTTGCCAGTATCGAGAGAAATTAAATGACTATGTGGAATGGATTGAAAAACTTGAAAATCAGTTTAAGGTGACTCAGGAGTTACAGTAACTGATGAGTCTAAAATCGGTGAAATGGAAAAAAAAAACTATTCAGGTTCTACAAACTGAAAAAGTAGAGTCTGCGACAAAAATGGGAGAACATAAGGATCAAATAAAAGACATAATTTAAAAAATTATCTTTGGCAGAAAATGACAGAGATGCCTTGAAGAGGGAAAAAGAGCAGCTTGGTTTGGAAATGTGACAAATAATTGAACAGTGTGAAAACTTGAAGCTGGAATGTAGTCAATTGCAGCCTTCTGTGATGGAACAGAAAGATGAGGAATTTAAGAATTTGCAGAAAACCATTGAATAAATAAAAGCCCAGTTGCAAGGAGACACACACAGTACTCCAGCAGACAATTCTGATAGTTTTCAAGAAACAAAATTTAAAAGCCTTCCTATAGGAAATGGAAGTGAAGAACACAACCTGTGTAACTATGAAACTGAAAAATAAATGAAAGGAATCCAAGAACGAGAACTTGATATTCAACTTCTAAATGAAAAGAATATATCTTTAATCAAACAGACTGATCAGCTGTCCAAAGATGAAGTTGGCAAACTCACTCAAGTTATCCAGCAGAAAGATATGGAGATACAAGCTCCTCAGGCTAAAATTTATTCAGGAAAACTTGATATGAGTACACCCCAGCTCTTGTCTGCATCATCACTTACCTCCCAGTCCTCAGAAGACAAAGAGCTGAGACAATCGCTGCAAGAAAAAGATGCCACCATTAGGATGTTCCAGGAAAGTAACCACAGGTTGTCTGATGCAACTGCTGCCACCTCCAAGAGAAAAAAGAAAGAACATGAACAATCAGATTCCAAAATTAAACAGCTCAAGGAAAAACAAGATCTGTTACAAAATTTACTGAAAGAAAAAAACCTCTTTATCCAAGCCAAAAGTGATCAGTTACTTTCTTCAAATGCAAAGTTCAGTAACAAAGTGAATGAAAATGATTTGTTGAGGCAAGCAATAACTAACCTCAAGGAGAGAATATTAATTTTAGAAATGGACATTTCTCAACTAAAAGGGGAAACTGAAAAAAATAATAGAAACATCCAAAGAAAAGGAAATGGAGAACAAGCATTACAAGAGATGAACATGAAGTTCTCTGTGATGCTGCAAGAACAACAGTTGGAGTACCATTCAATGAAGGAGCAACTTTTACAAGAAAAAGCACAGGGCAAGCCTGGGGAATTAAATTGGCTTTTAAATGCAGTTGAATCCACACAGGAGAAGACCATTCTATGTCAGCAGGAGACAGACCAACTCACCTTGTCCCTAAAGAACCAACAGATGGAAAAGAGTACCCTCCAGCAAGAGGTTCAACACCTACATGACAAAGAATTACTCTTAAATCAAGAGGTACAAAGACTGGGGAGCCATCTTTAGAATCAGAAGATTCTTACACCCGGGAAATTTAGGCTGCAGAGAAGAGAGAGATGAACCTGAGAGAAAAATACACACTATTGGAGGAAAAGATACTTTCCTCTTCTAATGCAACTCATCAAGCCAGTGTGCAGGCAGAGTCCCTGCAGAAACAGATGCATTTACTCTCCCAAGAGAGGGATGAGAATGCACTGCAGCTTTTGCTCTACCAAGAACAAGTAAAGCAGTATGCCATGTCATTAACTAACCTGCCAATGGTTCTAGAGCACTGCCAACAAGAAGAAAAACCTATGTATTTGGCTGAATTAGAAAAGGAAAGACAATATATAACCAAATGGAAGGAAAAGGCAGAAAATCTAGAGAGGTATTATTATTACAGGAACATTTGGATGAAGTCAACGGTGTGTTGGATTCAGCAACCAGACTTACACAACAGTTACATCTAAAGGAAGAACAGATTGAAGGACTTAAAAAGCACAATGAACTCCAACAAGAAATGTTGAATAATGCACAAAAGAAAATGATGAACATGGAAAATGGCACAGAAGAAAAAGTGGACAAAGCTCTAATGAGAAACCTGTTCATTGAGCATTTCCATACATCGAAAAGTAAGTGTCATGAAGAGTTACAGTTATTGCGAAGCATCCTGGACATTCAAAAGGAGGAAATGGAGCAGTTGTTGAATGGAGATGATGGTGACGTTACTAAGTGGATGACAGGTTGGCTTGGAGAAGGATAAAAAAAATGTCCCCAGCACATCTTTGAGACCAAATGTGTAATCTCTGCTTAATAGTTCTTTTCTAGAACTTTTTTTTAAATTTCTGGAAACAAAATCTCCTTTATCTGTTCCACCACCAAAACTTTCTACTCATGCCATGAGATGTCTAGACTCCAGAGGAAGGAGAAAGGAAGGTGAGAATGTACCAAGAAGTTTGAAAGATGCAGAATTCAGAGCTGGTAAAAGAGTGGCTGTGAATCTGTTCTTGGCACCACATTCTGCGGCAGTGCCACTGATTAGCCTAGCTGGACTTGGACCTGGTGGACCTGGGAATCCCCATTTGAATCCCATCACAGACTTCATGCCCACTTTTACACCATTGCCAGTGTCCCCTGACAACAGCGCCAGGGTTGTACCAAAGGACTTTTTAAAGCAATAGGTGATTCTCAAGCCAGAGATGATTTAGCAGTTTAAAGAAGCCATAAACAATTTGAACTATTTACAGAGTGGCCTTTTTGAAAAGAACTTGTGTATTTGCAAAGAAAAAGAAAAACAAAAAAGTTGATATATAGAGCTACCAGATGTTTTGACTCCCCTCCCCCCCTTTTTTTGTATTTATTTATTTTTTTTTTTTTTTGCTGTAGCACTTATTAAAATTGTATTTGTGTTTGTTTGCTGTAGTTTTTTTTATATAAAATTTTGTTCCTGTGCTATCAGGTAATCAACAGCAAAAATAACTATAGCTTCAACCTTTTTATAATTATATTTGTTAAATTTAATTATATTAATATAAAAAAAATGATTCATTTATATTACTGAAAAGAAGAAAGATCCAACCCATATGAAAAAGATATATACCTCAGAATTTGGGCTATATGCAAACAAAATATGATGTAGTAAAGGTATGAATTCTTTAGTTTATAAAAAAAAAAACACTGTATAACTACTAAAAGAAAATTACAGTGGGAGGGCTTGAACATGAAGTTTAGTGCATAAATTCTAAGATTCTTTTAATTCAAATGCTATGACACCTATCCATTTTACTTATCTTCATTCTATTAAAAAAGTCACTTGACATTCATTTCCTTTCCTAGATGTTAAATATGTCCAGAAGGAAGATGACTTTTGTCAGTGAAACCAAAAGTATAATCACATGCATCCTTTTTAATTTGTAAGAATGTGTCATTAAATGTCTGGAGTGTTTACATACTTTTTTGGGACCTACAGTAATGCTTATAAACACATTTAAAAAAAAAAAACATTTGATCAAAAAAAAGTGGGGAAGATAAAATAATACAAAGTTTTGAAAGATGAAAAAGTTAAAAATGGAATAGTTAAAATCTTTTTTTTTTATTTTTGTAAATTAAGATAAAAGATAAAC
Source organism: Marmota flaviventris (assembly GCF_047511675.1). Taxonomy (NCBI): domain Eukaryota; kingdom Metazoa; phylum Chordata; class Mammalia; order Rodentia; family Sciuridae; genus Marmota; species Marmota flaviventris. The sequence goes on from NC_092500.1 coordinate 99,887,369, forward strand.
CAAAATTTTCTAGCTTATGCCAGGTGATATCAAAGAACTGAAAAAGCAGATTATACAGCAAATGCTTCTCTGACACTTGAAGTTTCTAAAACCATTGAGAATATTTTATTAAAATTAATTAAAATTTAATATAAATTAAATTATTTAAAATAAGTCAAATTATAAATTTATGAATTAATTTCATTAAATTATTTTATTAATTTTACTGATTATTTAATTTTATTAATTTTATCTCTAAATTTAATAAATTAATTTACATTAAATTTTGATTTATATTTAAAATTTTATTGGATTTAAAAAAAATTAGTTTAGTAAAGTTAAGTGATTGATTGATTGATTCTTTTTTTGAAACTGTAAAAATAAGGTTTATTGAACAGATTAGAAAGATGACAAGAGACTTTACAGCCATCAAAACACACAAGGGAAATTTACTGAGTAATAAATGCTAGGAAATGTGAAACTTATATTTACCCGCAGGACAATCAGCTACATATATATAATTGACTGCCAGTTCAAACTTTGAATAAGAAAAGATTTTTTTTTCAAAAAGAACTTATCAAGAATCAATTTCATCAATATCAACCAAATAATTTTTCAAATAAACAGTTCTAAATTGGCAGACACACATTTCCCAAAAAATTGGAAGTGTTTTATTTTTTTAATTTTTTATTGTTGGTTGTTCAAAACATTACAAATTTCTTGATATATCATATTTCACACTTTGATTCAAGTGGGTTATGAACTCCCATTTTTACCCCATATAGAGATTGCAGAATTACATCAGTTACACATCCATTGATTTACATATTGCCATACTAGTGTCTGTTGTGTTCTGCTGCCTTTCCTATCCTCTATTATCCCCCCTCCCCTCCCCTCCCCTCCCCTCCCCTCTTCTCTCTCTATCCCCTCTACTGTCATTCATTTCTCCCCCTTGTATTATTTTCCCCTTTACCCTCACTTCCTCTTGTATGTAATTTTGTATAACCCTGAGGGTCTCCTTCCATTTCCATGAAATTTCCCCTTCTCTCTCCCTTTCCCTCCCACCTCTCATCCCTGTTTAATGTTAATCTTCTTCTCCTGCTCTTCCTCCCTACTCTGTTCTTAGTTACTCTCCTTATATCAAAGAAGACATTTGGCATTTGTTTTTTAGGGATTGGCTAGCTTCACTTAGTATGATCTGCTCTAATGCCATCCATTTCCCTGCAAATTCTATGATTTTGTTAATTTTTAATGCAGAGTAATACTCAATTGTGTATAAATGCCACATTTTTTTTAATCCATTCGTCTATTGAAGGGCATCTAGGTTGGTTCCACAGTCTTGCTATTGTGAATTGTGCTGCTATGAACATCGATGTAGCAGTGTCCCTGTAGCATGCTCTTTTTAGGTCTTTAGGGAATAGACCGAAAAGGGGAATAGCTGGGTCAAATGGTGGCTCCATTCCCAGCTTTCCAAGAAATCTCCATACTGCTTTCCAAATTGGCTTCACCAATTTGCAGTCCCACCAGCAATGTACAAGTGTACCCTTTTCCCCACATCCTCGCCAGCACTTGTTGTTGTTTGACTTCCTAATGGCTGCCAATCTTACTGGAGTGAGATGGTATCTTAGGGTGGTTTTGATTTGCATTTCTCTGACAGCTAGAGATGGTGAGCATTTTTTCATGTACTTGTTGATTGACTGTATGTCCTCCTCTGAGAAGTGTCTGTTTGGGTCCTTGGCCCATTTGTTGATTGGGTTGTTTGTTTTCTTATTGTCTAATTTTTTGAGTTCTTTGTATACTCTGGATATTAGGGCTCTATATGAAGTGTGAGGAGTAAAGATTTATTCCCAGGGTGTAGGCTCCCTATTTACCTCTCTTATTGTTTCTTTTGCTGAGAAAAAACTTTTTAGTTTGAGTAAGTCCCATTTGTTGATTCTAGTTATTAACTTTTGTGCTATGGGTGTCCTATTGAGGAATTTGGAGCCCGACCCCACCATATGTAGATCGTAGCGAACTATTTCTTCTATCAGATGGCGTGTCTCTGATTTGATACCAAGCTCCTTGATCCATTTTGAATTAACTTTGTGCATGACTAGAGAAAGGGATTCAGTTTCATTTTGTTGCATATGGATTTCCAGTTTTCCCAGCACCATTTGTTGAAGATGCTATCCTTCCTCCATTGCATGCTTTTAGCCCCTTTATCAAATATAAGATAGTTGTAGTTTTGTGGATTGGTTTCTGTGTCCTCTATTCTGTACCATTGGTCCACCCACCTGTTTTGGTACCAGTACCATGCTGTTTTTGTTACTATTGCTCTGTAGTATAGTTTGAAGTCTGGTATCGCTATACCGCCTGATTCACACTTCCTGCTTAGCATTGTTTTTGCTATTCTGGGTCTTTTATTTTTCCATATGAATTTCATGATTGCTTTCTCTATTTATACAAGAAATGCCATTGGTATTTTGATTGGCATTGCATTAAACCTATAGAGAACTTTTGGTAATATCGCCATTTTGATGATGTTAGTTCTGCCTATCCATGAACAGCGTATATTTTTCCATCTTCTAAGATCTTCTTCTATTTCTCTCTTTAGGGTTCTGTAGTTTTCATTGTATAAGTCTTTCACCTCTTTTGTTAGGTTGATTCCCAGGTATTTTATTTTTTTTGAAGATATTGTGAATGGAGTGGTTGTCCTCATTTCCATTTCAGAGGATTTGTCACTGATATACAGGAATGCCTTTGATTTATGCGTGTTGATTTTATATCCTGCCACTTTGCTGAATTCATTTATTAGCTCTAATAGTTTCTTTGTAGACCCTTTTGGGTCTGCTAGGTATAGAATCATGTCAACTGAAAATAGTGATAATTTAAGTTCTTCTTTTCCTATTTTGATGCCTTTAATTTCTTTCGTCTGTCTAATTGCTCTGGCCAGTGTTTCGAGAACTATGTTGAACAGAAGTGGAGAGAGAGGGCATCCCTGTCTTGTTCCAGATTTTAGAGGGAATGCCTTCAATTTTTCTCCATTCAGAATGATGCTAGCCTGAGGCTTAGCATAGATTGCTTTTACAATATTGAGGTATGTTCCTGTTATCCCTAGTTTTTCTAGAGTTTTGAACATAAAGGGATGCTGTACTTTGTCAAATGCTTTTTCCGCATCTATCGAGATGATCATATGGTTCTTATTTTTAAGTCTACTGATGTGGTGAATAACATTTATTGATTTCCGTATATTGAACCAGCCTTGCATCCCAGGGATGAATCCTACTTGATCATGGTGCACAATTTTTTTGATATGTTTTTGTATCCGATTCGCCAGAATTTTATTGAGGATTTTTGCATCTAGGTTCATTAGAGATATTGGTCTGTAGTTTTCTTTCTTTGAAGTGTCTTTGTCTGGTTTAGGTATCAGGGTGATGTTGGCCTCATAAAATGAATTTGGAAGTTCTCCCTCTTTTTCCATTTCCTGAAGTAGCTTGAAAAGTATTGGTATTAGTTCCTCTTTAAAGGTTTTGTAAAACTCTGATGTATACCCATCCGGTCCTGGGCTTTTCTTAGTTGGTAGTCTTTTGATGGTTTCTTCTATTTCCTCAATTGATATTGGTCTGTTTAGGTTGTCTATATCCTCCTGACTCAATCTGGGCAGATCATATGACTTAAGAAATTTATCTATGCCTTCACTATCTTCTAATTTATTGGAGTATAAGGATTCAAAATAATTTTTGATTATCTTCTGTATTTCTGAAGTGTTTGTTGTGATATTGCCTTTTTCATCCCATATGCTAGTAATTTGAGTTCTCTCTCTTCTTCTCTTTGCTAGCATGGCTAAGGGTCTGTCGATTTTGTTTATTTTTTCAAAGAACCAACTTTTAGTTTTGTCAATTTTTTCAATTGTTTCTTTTGTTTCTATTTCATTAATTTCAGCTCTGATTTTCATTATTTCTTGCCTTCTACTTCTTTTGCTGTTGTTTTGCTCTTCTTTTTCCAAGATTTTGAGTTACACTTTTTTCTCAGCAGCACATGGATCCTTCTCAAAAATAGATCATATATTATGTCACAGGGCAACTATTAGACAATATAAAGGAGTAGAGATAATACCATGCATCTTATCTGATCATAATGGAATGAAACTGAAAATCAACGATAAAAGAAGGAAGGAAAAAGCATGCAACACTTGGAGAATGAACAATAGGTTACTTAATGATCAATGGGTTATAGAAGACATCAAGGAGGAAATTAAAAAATTCTTAGAGATAAACGAAAACACAGACACAACATATCGGAATCTATGGGACACATTGAAAGCAGTTCTAAGAGGAAAATTCATTGCTTGGATTTCATTCCTTAAAAAAAGAAAAAACCAACAAATAAATTATCTCAGACCTGTATCTCTTAAAAACATAAAAATAATACTTCAAAATGTATGAAAATAACTTTTACAGAAAATTTCAACATGGGGAAGAAGTACATCACAAGAAAGTTGAACATGAGACATAATACCACAGTGGTCCTTGGCAAACATTGCTCAGAGAGGTTGATTGCCCACCAGGAGCTCTGTTACAAAGGAACTTTTCATGTACACTACAATCTGCTGGAAAAGGTCAGTGGAAAAGTCAAACCCTTAAAGATCTGGAGTTTTATATCTTAAGTATTCTTTGAAATGTTAATCACTAAACTGGAGTTAATATACTGAAGATTATATATAAATAACTGGGAAGGAACAAAAAAAATATATTAAAGTGGGGACTGGGGTTATGGCTTAGCAGTAGAGCACTTGCCTAGCATGTGCAGAGCACTGGGTTTGATCCTCAGCACTACATAAAATAAAATAAAGGTAGTGTGTCCAACTAAAACATTTTTTTTAAAAAAAGTATCAAAGTGGGAAGAGATGGATGTGAGTTCCTGTCTCCATTTACTAGGTATCTTGCTTTGAATAACACAAAACAATATTTTTTCAATGAAATTTGCTCATTTTAAAATTGAGGGTACACTATACAAATACAAGGAAATGTTGAAGGTGCAGTCTCTGAGAAGTGGACCCGTAACAACTCACTATATCTACTAATGTCTTAGACTGTACTTCTCAGCGTTCAGAACCATGACAAATATATTTCTGTTATTTATAAGTCTCCCACTCCATGTTATCTTGTAATAGCCTCAATGACTTAAGACAAGTTGTCTGATTCCTCTGGACTATACGACTGTGAAGAGGTACTTCTAGGTTTGAAGAATGATTATATTTTGTATGATTATATTATATATTATATATAAAGTGTATTCTATTTGATTTTAATTAATCTGAAATTACAGTGTATTTTCTCTATCCATATGCACTGCACTATTGACATTTAAATCCTACTTTTAGGCAGTGCTACTTTGTTTTCTAATTTTTAATTTACGTGTTGCCCACTGGGTATGAATCTTATACATAATTTTAATCCCCTCTCCCAATTGATGACATCAATACAAATTGTTCATGTGGTATTTGAGTTATTTGCTATCAATCCTTTACTTTTCAACTTGCTCAACCAATCAACTTTAATAGTGTTACTCACCTCCAAATAATATTTCTGATTTTCTAAACTTTGAATTTTCATTTGCATTTAATGGTTTTGATTCCCTGTCCTATTACAGACATTTTATGTACTGATATATTTTTAAAAATTTCTTACATTTTGACTTATTTCCCATTTAACATATACATAATAGGTTCTTCATACTGGGATTTTTAATTTTTTTTTTTTAATGAGTGGTATTTACCGTGGGATTCAAGACCATATTTGAAATTTGAGAAACAACTATTTATGCTTGTAATTTAGATGTTGGTATGTTGTTTCTCTCAATAGTTTTTTGACACAAAGGCAAATCAGATGTTGAATAGCATGAGGAAAGTAACTGGAAAAATGATAAAAGCTAATTATGATACTAGGTAGCTGCTTTCCTCCTTCTCCATTACTATTCAAGTTGGTCATAAAAGTTAAACAAAATATTATGCAGGAGGCTGAGGCAGGAGAATCACAGGTTCAAAGCAATCCTTATGCAATTTAGTGATACTTTGATTCAAAAAAAAAAATGTAAAAGGGGATGTCACTCACTAGCTAAATGTCCCTAAGTTCAATCCCTTGTAACAAAGAGAAAAGAGGAAACTCCCAAATAACCTATTGATATACTCCAAGGAACAATACAAAAGAAATTGACAAATATCAGAGTAGAAATTAATGATTAAAACTAGAAAAAAATAAATAATGTAAATGAAATTGAAATTATTTTGTAAAAATTGACAAAGTTTTGGCAAAATCTACAAAAGAAAGGGCATAAATAAATGAAATTATAAGGGAAAAGGGAGACTTTACAACCAATACTACAGACATAAAAAAGAACCAGAAGATACTTCTATGAATATTATAACAAACTGACTTGAACACCAAGAACAAATTGATAAATGCCCTAACACATATAATCTAACAGAATTGAGTTTATAAATAAATAAAATCATGAGTAGGCCAATAATTAGTGAGGAAATTGCTTCAGTAATATATATTGTCCCATAAAAAAAGCCCAAGGTATTACTGCCATTGCTCACCTCTACTAAATACTCTAGGAAGAAATAATTTTAATGATTGCAAACTCTTTCAATAACTGAAGAAAAGAACAGATTTCAAAACTCATTTGAAGAAGCTAGAATTACCCTGATACCAAAGACAATGACAAAACCAGAAATAAAAATTAAAGTTCAATATCCCTCCCAAACACAGACAAAAATTTTTAACAAGATATTAGCAAACCAAATTAGACACCATATTGATGGAATCATTCTTCATGATCATGAGGGATTTTTCCCCAGGAATATGAGAAGGGATCAACATATGCAAATCAAAAAATGTAATATATCAAGTTAAAATAATGACTGGCAAATCTGTGCAATCACATCTCGATAAACACAGAAATAGCATTAAACAACATTTAATATCATTTCTTTAGAAAAGTTGATATAATAAGTGTAAAGAAAAGTGTCTCCACATGATAAAAGCCATATATGAAAAATCCATAGCAAATATCAAATTTTAAGTTGGGAGGGATTGAATTTTTCTAAGGTTAGAAACAAAATAAAATATATCCATTCTCACCACTTCTATTTAATTACAATAAATCTGAGTCAAGTAACAATTCAAGAGAAAGAAATAAAGGAGACCTACATCAAAAAGGAAGGAAGAAGACAAATTGTCCCTTGGTGGAAAACATCATCTTGTATAGACAAAACACAAACTTTACCAACAAAACAGATAGAAATATTAAATGAACTCAGTAAAGCTGTAATATATAATAATTGATAGCATTTCTACATCCTAAAAAATATCATAAAAAATCAAAAAACAACCCAACTTAGAATACCAAAATAATAGTAATAGTCATTAGCAATAAAATTAATCAAGGTGGTGAAATGTCTGTGCACTGAAAAGTTTGAAACATTTAGAAAGTAATTATAAGAAGATACAAAAATGGAAAACATCCTGTGGGCAAGAATTATAAGAATTGGTAATATTTATAAATAGCTACACTTCATAAATTGCTCTAAAGAGTCAATGCGGGGGCTGGGGTTGTGGCTCAGTGGTTAGAGTGCTTGCCTAGCACCTGTAAGGCACTGAGAAAAATTCTTTGCACCACACACTCAAAAATAAACAAAGTAAAGTTATTGTATTCATCTACAATTAAAAATACTTAAAAAAAAGAGTCAATGCAATTTCTGGCAAAAGTCAAATGACAATTTTTAGAAAAACAGAAAATTCAATCTTAAAATGTATATGAAACGTGACCACAAGTAACCTAACTGTCTTGAACAAAAAGAACAAGGCTGTAGGCATCATACTGCCTGACTTCAAAATGAACTGCAGTGATATAGTAACCAGAACAGCAGAGTATTTGCCTAAAAACAGATACAAACACAAATGGAACAGAAAGCCCAGGAATACATCCAGTTATTTACTGTCATTTGATTTTCAGTAAAAGTACCAAAAATACAATGGGGAAAGAACAGTCTCTTCAATAAATGGTGTTGGGATAATTAGATAGCAACATAGAGACGAATGAATTTAGGCCTTGTCTATCAAAATATACCAAAAGATTTCATGATAGTTTAGAAATTTAAATAAAGTATATGAAACTACTGAAAGATAACACAGTGGAAATTTTCCATGATGCTGATTTTGGCAATAACTTTTTTAAAAAAGAGAGAGAGAGAGAATTTTTTAATATTTATTTTTTAGTTTTCGGCGGACACAACATCTTTGTTTGTATGTGGTGCTGAGGATTGAACCCAGGCCGCAAGCATGCCAGGCAAGTGCGTTACCACTTGAGCCACATCCCCAGACCCCAGCAATAACTTTTTGACAAGACCTAAAACTATGATACTACTAGAAGAAAACATAGGGGAAACACTTCAGGACATTGAAGTGCATGGAAGCAGATGTAAAAGTAGTTAAATGAGATTATATAAAACTAAAAAGCTTCTGCTCTGGCATGAAAATAACTAACAGAGTGAAGAGAAACCCAATAGAATAGAAGAAAATGTCTGAAGCAAATATGTCTGATAAGGTGCTAATAAATAAAATACATAAGAAAATCTAACAACTCAATTTTATTAAAACAAATTATTTAAAATAGGGCAAATAATTTGAACAGATGCTTCTCCAAAGAAGGAATAAAAATGTAAAATTTTCTGTGAAAAAAAATGATCAATATCCCTAATCACAAAAGTAATGACAATAAAAACTACAAGACATCTACTTATCCAATTAAAAACATTGTTATAAAAAAGATAAAAGATAACAATTTTCAGAGAGGAAATAGAAAAAAGTGAACTCTTACATGCTATTTTTTGGGACATAAGTACAGCCATATGAAAAACACTATGGAGACTCCTTGTAAAATTAATAATAAAGAATCTATATGATCATATATGATCCAGCGATACTCCATGGAATGAATGAATCAATCTACTTACCTATCTATCTACCTAGAGCGCATGTATTTTAAAGAGATAATGTGTATTTCCATATTTACTGCAGCATAATGCAAAATACTCAAAACTGGGACAAAATTAAATTATCCACCAATTGAAAAATGAATTAAGAAAATGTGGTACATATACAGAATATATTTCTACTTGACTTTTTAAATTTGTTTTTATACAAGTCTTGTCATTTGTGACAACCTGGATGGATCAGGAAGCCATTTCTGATGTGAAGCAAGGCTTGCACAGAAAGACATATTTATAATCTTATTTACATGTGAAAACTAAAAAAATGAATTTAGAAGAAGAGAACAGAATGGTAGTTCCCAAGGCCTGGGAACACAGAGTGGAAAAATTAGCTAGTTGTTGGTGAAAGGACACAATTTCTAATTATATAGGAGGAATAATTTGAAGAGGTAGGTATATTCTACAACATGGTAACTAAATAAAATGTATTAAAGTCTTAGAAATTGCTATCAGCAGATTTTCCTGAAAACTGGGCTTTGTTAACTCCATGATTCATTTGCCTCTTTTATACAATTAATTTATTCATTGTGTTACAGACCATCTTCTTTACCAGATTATAAACCCCATATGATAGTGATAATTTTAATTTCCCCCCACTTTTGTATTCACAAAGACTAGAACAGTATATGACACAGAACAGGTACTCCTAAATGTTAGGTGGAATGAAGAATGAAGGTAGAAATCAATGAAAAGTCTGTCTAGGAAGAGAAAGAACCCAATGGGAGAAGAGATTAGCATAATTCAGGATTTTGTATCCAAATATCATACAGAAACTCATTTTACTTTTTAAAAGTTCTTTGATTATTTCATTTCACCTTCTGAGCCTTATCTTTCACTTTTGTAAAAATAAGGGAATTGCGCTGATTTGTAAGCTCTCTTTTAGTACTATATATCATTTCTCAATTCTTTGTTCTACCACCTTGCAGTTATTATTCTGCATTTGGTGAAATTATTCTCCACTGGAAAAAATGGTTTTAAAACACTCAAATATTTTTAGGGCATTGCAGTAAAATTTGAAGATATTTATGTAATTAAGTGTATCTAAAACAGCAGCATTAAATGCCTAGAACTTGTGGAGTCTTCCACAATTGGTAGTGAATTGCTAATGTTACTGCCTGAACACGAGTCAAGTACCTTCAAGCAGTGTTTGATGCTAATTTCAAAATGAAGATTCAATACAGTGGTAGATCACATCCATAAAAATAGATTTGCAGTAAGGTTTTCCTAAAAGATAGGGAAGAAATAAGAGGAAGAATGTAAGCTTGCTTCCATTTCGATAACTCATTTCATTTCCTGAAGGAGAGAGAATTAAATAGGAAGAGTTAATTTCATACACTGATTTATACTCAGGCAGGAAGACTCAACTCTTACTGACAGGAAGAGAAAAAAATTGTCAGACCAACTTATTTTTCCTTTCTTCCAGAATAATGGAGTTTTCAGAAACATGCTAGCATTTTGTTGTCTTTGTTTGCATATGAAATACTTTGGAAAAGACCTAGGCATAGGGAAAATGCAGGAAATTTTCAGTATGAGCTTTACTGCAATATGACATTAGTGCTGACCACAAATTAAGCACTGTATTGAAGTGACACAATATCCTATTGATTCAGAAGATGGGTAAAAATAATATGTTACATTAGGAGATGAAGTCTAATTAAAACCATCATTCACAAATTTCATTCAGACATTTAGTTCTAAATAATGTCAACTAGTAAAAGTTTTTCTTAATGGGCTAAGTTAACATTTTTATGATAAATTCAATGATTTTCGTGACTTGATTTATATAGTAATGATTAGTTTAAAAACTCTCAAGTATAAAGTTGAGCTACTCTCTTATTTATGTAATATTTTTATATCTAATGAATAGAGAGATCAATACCTTCCTTTTGGGCTCCATAAATCTGTTGATAAAAATCAAGGTACTGGCATAAATTGAGACTATATAAAGAGTATTAGGACTAGATATACTGTTCATAAGCGAAACATAAAGATAGACATTTTATAAATCTATCCCAGACTCTTATTGATATTCCTATATTGCCCACAATCACCTCTCAAACAATAGTAGCTTTTGAGTTTGTTTTGTTTTAAACAATGTTACTTTTTTCTTTGTTTTCAGTGCTAGGAATCAAACTCTGGACTCAGGCAAGTTAAGTAGGAACACCTTACATGGGCAACATCCCCAGCCTCAATTTAAATAAAACATTGTGACTAAAGAATAGCATTATATATGATGGGATTATTCACTAAGCAGAGAAAAAGTAATGCTTAACAAATACCTGATGAATGGTAATTTAGTATATATATATAATATATATATATATTATATATAATATATATATTATATATAATATATATATATTATATATAATATATATATAATATATATATTATATAATATATATAATATATATATATTATATATAATATATATATATAATATATATATATTATATAATATATATAATATATATATATATAATAAATATATATATATATATATTTTGTCCCTCATTCATTCATCCACTCAGTCATTAACATGCCATTTTTACTGTCTATTTTTTTTGCTAACTTTTGTTTAGTACTCCAATTAAATGTGTACTATTCTGTTTAATTCTGTCTTCTCCATCTCTCAACCATACTTCCCAACTCATGTACATTAATTCATACTTAAGTGGTATTTAAATTTAAGATAAAACTTACCTCTGACACCAAAAATGTTTTAACTACCTTTTGGCTAGATACAGCATTTCCACACTTGATCTTAGCCAAAAGGCCGAGAAGCGATATACAGCATTTCCATTTAGGCTTTTTTATTATTTTAAGTTTGCAATCATTCTAAAAAATATACATTTTACTTTTTAAAGTATATTTTTAAAAATCTATAAAATGTGTCTTAGAACCCAATAACTCTAGGATTGCTTATTTTTCTACTATTGGTTTTCCAATAATGATTTATATCCTACATGTCTTGGTTCTGTGTTTTGTGTGTGTACATGTCTGTTTGAGTGTGCAAGTGAATGCAGGAGCTTGTGAGTGCTAAGTATAGGAATTATTGCACACACAGCTAGTTCACAATTTCCCTTAAAAACATATATATATTATTATGTCATTGTGACTTGGAGTTCTAGGATTTGAAAATACAACACTCAAATTTCAAAGGATGAAAAGATTACAATCTTAATTACAGCTTCTGTAAGGGCCTATCAATTTCTGATTGCCCACTTTCTTTAGCTTATAGCCATTTGGGTCTCAACCAACAGCTTAGCAATGATTTTTTAAACTTTAGCTGCCAAAAGTAAAGTGCTTTCTCTGTTTTTAAATACCTTTCTCCAGAGTCAACATGTGTCCCTAAGTGAAAAGCAACTCCACGGTGGCTCACCTCCCTAAGCCTTCCTGCAACCTTGATATTTTTCTTAAAATACTTTTATAAGAGCAGGGGTTGTGGCTCAGTGGTAGAGTGCTTGCCTTGCACCTGTGAGGCACTAGGTTTGATTCTCAGCACCACATATAAATGAATAAATAAAAGTAATGGCCCATCAACAACTAAAAATATATTTAAAAATTTTGTTTGTTCTCTCCCTTTAAAAAATCTAGTTTTCACATTTTTACTACTTTTAGTTTCTTTTTTTCTCAGTTAAAATTTTGTTCTTTGTATAAAGTGCGTTCTAGAACTCTCCTTTCTCTTTAATGAATGAATGGAAGGGTTTGTGTGTATACCATATAGGTAAATTTTCAAAGATTTAGAGAAAAATTGAAAAGGCAGAACAAAGTTTTACTCCAACAGTGAGAAACATGACTGCCATCTTCTTTCATCTATTTGACTTTCCAATTCCAATATACCTGCATAATCTTTTGATTTATTTTTAAATTGTGTTAGCTTAACAATATAGCATTATCCTTTTTACTACTATATTCATCTTAAATAGCAGATTGTTAGCATTCACAAACAAATGTAAAAATCATAAATTTTTATTTTAACACTTAATTTTAAAACATTCTTCATTCCTGACACATTTGCTTCACTGTATGTCAAATAGCAAAATACAGAAAGGCAAATTTAATGTCAGCATGATTGGACATCAGGAGAAAAATTTTGCTCGACTAAGATTTGAAATGTTTACATCTACAGACAATTCACACTGTATTAAAAATCATAGTCATAAATGTTAATACTGTATTTACAGAATTCAAAATTAAAAAGTTATGAAATATTTTCCATGATACTGTAGGACAAAATAAAACCTCCTACATTAAGGATATTTCGTTATTGGCAGGAATTTAATTAAAATCATTTATCGTCTTTTGAGCAATGGGAAGAAAATCTGTATTATGAAATCACTAACCCAAAGAATGCTCAAGTAAATATAATAAGATTAAAAAAAAAAAAAAAAAAAAACTAGTATGTGAGATAGAAGGCACATTACCTGATGAAGAGAACAATTCCATAAGTCTTAAAATCCTAAATTTGCATGTTCTCCCAAAAAGTTTTAAAGTATGTGAACCCATTAAATGATAGACTTATAAGCAACATATTTAAACCCAATGACAAAGATGGAGATTCCATTAGTGCTAGTTCAACAATTAGTAAAAAATTTACACAAAAAATTCAACATTTCATAGATGATCTTCATGAAATCATCAGAGAATTAGTACTAATTGACATTTACAGAACAAAATCCCACCACCAAGAAAAAGGGCACTTCTCAAATGCACAAAGAATATTTAACAATCCATGCACAGGTAAAACAAACATTAAAATGTGTCATTATTGATATCATACAAAGTATTTGTTTAGTAATAATGGGGCTGGGGTAAACAGTTGAATGGTACAGGACTCACATTGCATACTTAAAGCACTGCATCCATTCCTGGGCAACATGTATACACACTGACACACATTCACACACACACACACACACAAAAAAAAAAAAAGACAGAAAATGTATAACATACCTAATATTTGGCAATCAAAGAGCATAAATCTCAGTAATCCATGAATCAAAGATACAAATAAAAATTTTTAAAAACTTAAGACTATATTGAAGATGTAAGTAAACTCTACAGAGTGCATTTATATAAGGTTGACAGGAACATGTGTAGCATTAAAGGTTTCTATTAAAAATAAGATAGTTTTAAAATAATTAACCTGAGCATTCACATTAAAAAATAAAATTTTCAATCCATGGCACAATATAACAAATATGAAACTCGGAATCAGTAAAACAGATAAAAGAAAATGAGTAAAGAAAATTAAATACGAACCTGAATATTAAAAGAAAACATAAAATTGATAAATTCTAAATCATACTGATTTAAGAGGGGAGTAAAACTTTTCAATTATCAGGAATTAAAGAAGAGGCACCTTGAATGACCCATACATATTATCAGGAAAATGGTATGATACAATGTAACTCTTGATCTTAAAATTTGACAATTTATGTAAAACAGACAATTCCTGGAAACAGATTTTCTATTAGTCATTTAAAATGAAAAGGAAACTTGAACTAGAAACCCTTCTTCTTCAGTCTCCTAATAACTGGGATTACAGGTATGTACCAGCATGTATTGCCTGTGTCTAATTTTTAAACCAATTTCTTATATTGAATAAATAATGTGTGAAATAATATATGTAAAGAAAATGTAATCTCATTTGTATTAATGTATATGAATAAGTACACATACCTTCCTAAAAATGGTCCCTGTGGTGAAAGAAGATTTTCCTGCTTGTAGTGGCGGGTAGGTTCCTCTTAAGTGGCAAGCCTCTGCAGCCAAGCAGCTCTTGATAGCAGGCTCTGCTCACCCAACTTCCAGTAGACGGCAAAAGCTCACCACAAACCTTCTTTTGCAGGTTTCAAGGGTTTCCAATCCCAAGGAAGAAGTCCAACCTTCAAGAAACCACAGCACCTTGCACTGGTGCGTGCAGCTAGTGGTATATATACCTCTTGGGTCAATCCCATTGGTTCAATTTTATGCTAATAAGGGTTCGGAAAAAGTATCCACACTATTGGTCCAAATTTATAAAAGGTCTCTGCCAGTAAGCCCCCAGCGGAAACCGGAGGTGAGGGTGGAGCACCTGAGCTAACCAATAGTGTGTGTCCATTCCCAAACCATCATTAGCACAGAAGCCTTCACCTCCAGCGCACCGGCAGGAACATAGCAGCAGCCACAGAAGCAGGAGCCAAGGTCTACCTTGCCTTGCTGCTACCACCGGAGCCTTAGAAGCCGCCACAGCCATCAACGCTGGAGCTGCCACCAAGCCCAATGCCCCCAGTGGAGCACTGCTGCTGCAGGAGTCACTAAGGCCCATGCCCTAGGAGCCACCACAGGAACGGGAGACACCATGGCTACCAACGCCAATCTGGGATCCCAGCTAATGCTGTCACAGGAGCTACCAACACCGCTGCTGTGGGAGCTGTCTCTGCTTCAGGAGTCCCTGTCACCCCCTCCAAGGCCAACGCAGTAGGACTGTTGTGGGGGTAATGTTGAAATCCCTCCTTTCTTTGGCTACATATTATTCCTCATAAGTCTAATTATTGATATTTGAACACTTCTTTTCTACTGGGAGTTAGCATCTTTACTCTCTTCGAATTCCCAATAGAAAGGAAGTGTTCTGTATTTTGAGTGGAAAACCAGCTGGTCCCCAGATGGACAGTTCCTACTTAGATGTTCCCCTTGGGCCAATCAGCTGGGGATGAGTCAGGAGAGAGTGGATAGCAATGTGGTCCTGTTGTCTACACCACACTGTCTACAGCCTGGTGTTTGGAGACCTAAATAATAGAGGGGTCTCATTCTTGCATGTCAGCTGTGAATTTGCTCCTCACTCTGCTTCTTAAATCTCTGTTTCAAGTTCTTCCTTTATCTGCTCCCCTTGGTGGTAGATCTCCTACTGACTAGTCTATTGGGTTTCAAGTGATCCTTTCAGGTCTGATGTGTTCCCTGACATGCTCTCTCCCATCCCCATTCTTGAGTCTCATTTAACCATATCCATTTGGCATCTTTTCCCTACTACTTCTACTGCTATTTTTGCTGCTACTTGTGATAGCCACCAATTTGGAGATTTTATAAAATGATAGACCCTGCTCTATTCTTTTTTCTGCATTATCCCATTTAGTCTTTGTAAAATCTTATATGGTGCTAATATCATTATTTTCTTTTTATAGATAATAATATGAAATTTATTATAATGAGAGCAACACACAACCCAAGGTATCAGTGTGTCCTAAGTGAGCTTGGCTCTGCAGGTCAATTTTCCCAAGTATTCTGTTACATTTATAAATGACTGAACACCGTTAATGCCTTATGATGATTGACTCTTCTGCTCAGGAGGAACCACCTTTTGTGGTCCCTGTGTGATATCTCTCTAATTATATTTTTTATGTTTTTTATTGGTACATCATACTTATACATAATGGTTGGTTATCTTGTTTCATATGTGTACATGCCAAACATATAACAGCATAATTTGACCAATATCATTCACTACAATTTCCCCTTTCCCTTTCCTCCTCTCTCCCATGTCCCTTTCATCTGCTCTACTGGTCTCTCTTCATTTTCATGAAATCCACCTTCTACCCTTTTTCCTTTTTCTCCCTAGCTTCCACTTATAAGAGAAATATATGATGCTTGTCTATCTTTGAGTTTGGCTTATTTTTCTTAAGATAATGTTCTTGAATTTCATTCATTTCCCTGCAGTGTCATAATTCTATCTTCTTTGTGCCAAAATAAACCTGCACTGTGTACATATGCACATTTTCTTTATCCATGAATTAATTGATGCACATCTCTACAGTCTTCATAATGTGGCTCTTATGAATTGTGAGGCTAAAACTATGGTTATGTATGTGTCATTATACTATGAAAACTCTAATTCTTTAGGATGAAGACTGAGGAGTGGGAAAGCTTGATCAAATGGAGGTTCCATTACTACTCTTTTGGGGAACCTCTATACTAATTTCTATAGTGTTCATACTAATTTACAATGCCACAAATAGAGTAGAAGTGTTTGTTTTTCTCCACACCCTCTCCAGTGTCTATTATTGTTCATATTCTTTACAGCTGCCCCTCCAGCTAGAGATTAACTCTTAGTGTAGATATAATTTACATTTCCCTAGTTGCTA
Source organism: Marmota flaviventris (assembly GCF_047511675.1). Taxonomy (NCBI): domain Eukaryota; kingdom Metazoa; phylum Chordata; class Mammalia; order Rodentia; family Sciuridae; genus Marmota; species Marmota flaviventris. The sequence continues at coordinate 99,904,502 of NC_092500.1, forward strand.
AATATTTTGAACATTTTTTTTTTCATTTTTTTGGTCATTTGTATTTTTTTCCTTTCAAAAAGTATTTGTTTAGATCATTTGCCCGTTTATTGATTGGATAATTTTTGGTATTAATTTTTTGAGTTTTTTTTTACATATTCTGGATGTTAATTCTTCATCAAAAGAGTAGTTAGCAAAGATTTTCTCAAATTCTATAGATTCTTTCTTCTTGTCCTTAATTGTTTTCTTTGCTGTGCAGTTAAACAGTTTAATTTGATTAAATTGTTTGTTTCTCCAATTTATTAATTCTTGGTATTTTTACTGAGCTTTAAGTGTCCTATTGAGAAAATTTTTGCCTTCACCTATATCTTGGAGTGTTGACCCTACATTTCCTTCTAGGAATTGCACAGTTTCTGGTCTAATCCCTAGATCTTTAATCCATTTTGTGTTGACTTCTGCTTAGGGTAAGAGATAAGTATCTAGTCTCATCATCCTACTTATGGATAATCAGTTTTCCCATCAACATTTGTTAAAACTTTTATCTCTTTTCCAGTATAGGTTTTTGGGCATCTTTGTCAAGGATCAGATGACTATAGATGTGTGGGTTTGTTTCCTTGTCTTCTATATGTCTGTCTGTTTTTTTATGCCAGTGACATGCAATTGCTGTTACTATCACTCTGCAGTATAAATTGAAGTCGTCAGGTATTATGATACCTCCAGCATTACTTGCTTATTTGTTTGTTTGTTTTTTACTTAGAATTCCTCTGGCTGTTCTGGTCTTTTACTTTTCCAGATGAATTTTAAGACTATTGTATCTAGTTCTATGAAGAATGTCATTGACATTTTGTTGGGTATTTCACTGTATCTATATATTGATGTTGGTAGTATGGCCATTTTAACAGTTTTAATTCTTCCTGTCCATGAACATGGGAGGCTTTTCATAGTCTTCTGTCTTTTGTAACTTCTTCAGTTTTATATAGTCTTCATTGTAGAGGTTTTTGCCTCTTTTATTGTTTTTATTCCTTTTTTGTTTATTTTTGTTTTAGGTGATGTGAATGGGATTCTTTTCCTGCTTTTTTTTTTTTTTTTCTCAGCAGAGTCATTATTGGTATATAGGAAAGCTCTTGATTTTCATATGTTGATTTTATAATCTGCTACTTTGCTAAATTTGTTTATTAGATCTAGCAATCTTCTGGTGGAGCCTTTTGGATCTTCTAAGTATAGGATATATCATCTGTAAACAGTGATGACTTGATGTTGTTTTTACTATTTTTATCCCTTTTATTTTTTCCTTGCCTAATTCTTGGCTAGAATCTCTAGTACTATACTGAATAGGAGTGGTGAGAGGGACATTCTCTGTTGTTTCAGAATTTAAAGTAAATACTTTCAAGTAAATACCCATTTACTATGATGTTGGCTTTGGCTTTCTCATAGATAGCCTTTATTATGTTGAGACAAGTTTCTTTAATTCCTAATTTCCTCAGTGTTTCTATCATGAATGACTGCTGGAGTTTTTCAATGACTTCCTCTTCATCTACTGAGATGATTAAGGGTTTTTTCCCCCCTCAATTCAGGGGTGAATTCCATTTATTGATTCATGTATGTTAAACCATTCTTGAAACCTAGAAATAAAACCAACTTGCTCATGATATACAATCTTCTTAATACATTATTGAATATGATTTGCTAATAATTCATTAAAGATTTTTGCATCTGAGTTTATCAGGATTACTGGTCTGTAGTTTTCTTTCCTTGATTTTGATTTGTTTAGATTTTCTAGCACAATGGGCAAGAAAAATAGAACACATGTATTTAGTGTTTTCTTAGTTGGAAGCACAAATAAAGCTATTATATACTTATTCTGTTGGCACTTACTATTTTTCAACCTTCAGTTCCATCTAAAATATGGCTATGTATGATAAATGTCTTTGAGAATCAGTTGATGCACTCTGATGCACAGACATATACCTACCTCTTATTCTAAAGCAATAAGAACAGCAAATGGTGCAAAGTAGTATCAGTGTTGAGGACTTCACCAACCTGCCCTCTGAGAACTTACTCTGCATTTGAACTAGTTCCTGAATTTCAACAAAGAGACATTTGGAACTGTATACTTTTAATTATCAATCAGGTGTGACTAAGTAATAGTTCTTTCTTCTCACTTTTTAAAAATTAGTTTTCTCACTAGAGAATGAGGTTAATAATCTCCATCCTACTTTTTCACTTAGCTGTATTGTGAGGATAATAAACACTAAAGCACTGTATAACATGTAAAACCCAAATAAGTGCTATTGTAACAAGAATTTAGAGGCTGCCTTTGTTAAAAGTACTGACTCTTTCCTTGGGATTACAAATGTCCAATGGGTTAAAATGAGATAACAATATTGACATATCTGTCTCTTTCGCTCTGAGTCACCTTGCATTCCAGGAACATTATGTCTAATCCTAAATGTCTTGTGATGAGAGGAAATTATCCCTCAGTCAACAGCAGCTTTATTTCAGGAAAGACCCTGACTGAGATAATGATCAACCAGACCACTCTGATCAAAATGGCTTGAGTATGCATATTTCTGGTCCCCTTATCTATATAATCTGGAAGTCTGGGATATGTCAGTATCCTGAAGACAGGGCAGAGATGCTTCATCTCACTTGTCTTCCCAATCTGGTCATATTGATTAAAATTCCTTTATTTGGCTGAGGTTATGGCTCAGCAGTAGACCACTCACCTAGCACATGCAAGTCCCTGGCTTCAATCCTCAGCACCACATAAAAATAAATAAACAAAATATATTGTGTACAACTAAAAATAAATATTGAAAATTTCTTTATTTTTTATCATCATTCTTCTTTCTATTTTTGGTTTTTTTTGGGGGGGAACTTGGCCAGAACTTGTTTCTTGGTACCTCCCAAGTAGGGCCCCTGGTTTTCAACTCCGATAACACTATTATTATGTCATTTTACTATTCCAATCCATAGTGCAGGCTACTAAATGAGTTAGGAATAAAGAAATATTTTTTTCTGCATTTAAAATTGATGCAGCTTGACTTTTATCCCTAAAGAATCTATTTTCCTCCCAAAAGAAATAGAAAAAATACCTAGAAACATTCTCCCTTCATTATTCTGACATCTCTGTCAAGAACAAGAAATCTGGATTTCTTCCCTGCTATGTTGTTTTTATCCTATCTTCATCTCCAAAGCTGAATAGGATGCCTCTCTTGATAGATTCTACCTCCTACACATATTCCCCTATATACAAAATAATTTGATTTTAAAATATGCCATTTCCTCTGACAGAAACAAATCTGGCCCATGGGAAATGTGTGGATAAGTTCTGGAATAGGTGAAGGATGACCCCTAGTCTTACTAATAGATAGGGATTCATTTTTCTTGTACCCAAGAAATAAATCAGGTCATCATATTTCTCTGTTCTCCATTAACCTGAGTTTGTTTGAAGAGTAATCATAGGTTATGACATGACAGGTAAGTCATCTACTCCATTTAAAAGCTGGATTTCAATTCTAGCACCATTAATCCTTATCCATGTAGCTTTATGTAAATAGTTCTGACTTTTGGGGCCGAATTTTCCTTATCCACCTAAAAATATAATGTTAGTTCATGCTTAGTGAAATAAGCCAGACTCAGAGAGTCAGAGGTTGAATGTTTTCCTTCATGTGTGGAAGCTAGAAAGAAATTAGGAATTAAAAATAAAAGATCTCATAAAAATAGAAGGGAGAATGATGGGGTAAAGGAAATGAATCTAGGGAAGGGAGGAGGAATGGGAAGGGGAAAAAACTGCAGATTGAAATTGACCAAGTTGTGCTAAGTGCATGTATGAATAAATCACTATCAATTCTGCTTTTTTATATATAATGCCTCAATTATAAAAACAGTAAATGAATAGAAGGAAGATCAATAGAATTGAGAAAGGTGATCCAGAGAGTGAAGGTGGGAGGGGAAAAAGAGGTACTGGGGATTTAAATGGAAAAAATGTTATATGTATTTATAAAATGTTGAACTCCACTTCTATGTATAACTAATAAAAACATTGAAATGACATTAATGGTAATAAAATTTATTTCACAGAGTGGTTGTGAATGATAAATTAGGTTTAGCACTTGGTACAATGCCTGGTGCATAGCACATCCTCATGAGTTGTAGCTGTTGTCATTTTATCACTGCCATTTTATTAGGGGTAGTGGGAAACACAATGTTGACCTGAAATGGTGAAAATCTTTGTCTCTTCAGGACACCCAGGTGGCTCCCATCATGTATTCAGCTCCTTAGGACCTTTGCCCTGCTCTAGTTTTCCCCAGGACTCTGCACTGAAATGGAACTACAAAACCAGAAGGAATTTCTCTAGCAGCTTCTGAGTGTTAGAGCATATTCTGTGACAAGCTGTCCTCATTGAGTCAGGATGAGCCCAAGGTATTGAGATTTCTTTAGATTGGAGCCTGGATCACAAAAGCCCCTAACTCATAAAGTTGTCCTTACAGAGTGAGCAGCCTGGCTGATATCTGGCAAGAGAGAGACAATGAGAAATTCTAATTTTCTTCAAGCCTTGAGTCATTTATAGTTGATAAACTATAAGGACATCTTCATCCTACACCATGCTAAATTAATAAAATATCTTTTTAACTAAAACTGTCATGCCTGAAACATCTTTTGATTCTAAAGGCTTTCTTTGTGGACCAAGTACTATGCTACTATTAGTTAAAGAAGCCAGATCTTAACATTTTAATCCATGCAAATGAGCTTTGTATGAGAAAAATGGGCAGCTGACAAAGCTGTTGGCTTCTTGCTTGAACCTACAGCCTCCATCTCTATGCAGACTTAATCTCTTTCATTCAGTATAGAAAAGGAAAGCTAGAGTTTAATTACCTGTTGTTAGTCATTTACTTGAAAGAGTTCTTAAAACATCTGGGTGATATAAAGATATGACTGTTTCAGTAGGCACTTAGCCAGTAAAATGGAGACAAGATTTGTGTGAATGCTGTTTGATAGTGATATTCTTCTGTTCACCTTCTACCATGTGTGTTAAATTCTCTTTCATCTTGCAGTTCTTCCTTCCTCTCCTTCCTTCCTCTCTTCTCAATCCAAGATTTATAATGTTTGCTTTTTGTGGTTTTTTTTTAGAAGAGATAATGCTATTTGCTGTTTAGGAATGATGGATTTGTTTTTTTCATGGGATCATACATTGAAATGATGTATTTTAATTTATGTCTGAATATACATAGGAAGACTTTCTGGCAGTCTTTCCTTTAATTCCCAGGCAAAGAAAAGCCACCTCCATGATCTTTCCCATCATTTTCCAACCAATTAGCTGCTACTTCCATTTGCTTTCTAGGCACTGTTTTCTTTTAACATGATGGAAAGCTAATGTCATTGTGCCAAATAGAGGTGGTTTGTACAATGCTGTTTCTCTAAATTGAAACACTTAAAGGCAGAGACGATTGTGAATTTCTGTTTCCTCCATATGCAGCTAGGTTCTAATCCAATGCCCAAAAGACTATTCATTCAGGAAACACCAAGTGAGTCATGCATGCCTACTTAGGACTAGGATGAAGAGGGTCATGTGAAGATGCTAATGTTTTGATAGGTGTAGTGCTAGAATGGAACTACACACAGCTACCCAGAGGAAGGAGATCTGACTAGACTGAACAGTGTGTGTGTGGTGGGGGGCAGCTGGGGGGGGGGGGGTAAGGGCATTGCAGCTACAACTGTGCTCCCAGCTACAGTGGTATTTTCCAAGAGTACAGCATGTACCCAGTGGTATAGAACAGATGGAAGGGGAAATTGTGTTACCAACTTCAGATCAGAAGATCATCCCACAGGAAACTCAATGTCTGAGAGCTGAGTGCTGGGGAGAAAGAAAGACTTTACTGAGTGGTGGAAGAAAGAAGAGGGAGCTTAGCTTACCAGTCAGCAGGAGGTTGATGAGTTACAGATACAGGACAGGAGTGATGAGAGAGATGGATAGGATAATGAAGGAAAGGAGAGGAATAATCAAGTCTTCTCTGGGAATTGGCAGAGAGCTTGCAGGAATTCCTATGCCACCTTTTTTCAGTCCTTCATGGTTTGTTTTTTGTGTTCATCATGGCTAGTAGTTGAGGGAGGAGTGAGAGAGAGACAGACACAGAACCCTGTGCAGTCTGAGTCATGTTAACTCTATATTAATTTTAGGCAAAACATTTCCAAAATGATCCACGTGTCTAGATGCAGAACTTGGTAGAGTCTGACAAAAGGTTAAGGTAACAAAGGAGACAGACACAGAATAAAGACTGAGATTTTCAGACTTTTCATCCTATTCCAGTTACTGATTAGATATCTGTAGGCCCAGATGAAGACTCAGTGGTGTAATCAGGAAAAGTGGCCTTTAGGTCCCTGAAGAGTAGCCCAGGTAATCATTATCATAACCCACTCATCAAGGTGTGAGCTAGGCAAAGCTAGTAAAGACCAATAATGCATGTGACCAGCCATGTGACCTCCCAAATTAGTGCCTTTTAAATCAACTAATAGCAATTGAAGCTATAGTGTTTATTTAGGGTTTTAATTTAGAAAAAAGTTTTATACATTGGAAACATTTTAGGGGATAATTTTGAGTCAGAAATGACAATATTTGTTACCTAAGAGGGCACAGATTTATCCAACTTGTGATCTGTTTTTCTAATAGATGTTCATCCCACAAGAAGAATATTAGTAAAAGTAGTTTAGGTTCATTCACAACTACTGTCCATGAAAAAAAAAATTTATTTGGTGCCAAATTAGGCAAGAATCAGGCAGCAAGCCAATCATATCTTAATTACAATATCATATTAAAACAAGGCAATTTATTGCAATCAGTGCTAACACAACTTATTTATAAACTGTTATTATATGCATTAGTGTCCTACAATATATTTTATTCCAGGCTTGGACTATAAGTGTTTCATTATATTCTAAAGTGAAAGGCCATTAACCTACAATTTTTCATGCCATCTTGCCCCTACATGGGATTCTTTTCTATTCAGAACAGAATTTTTAAGCTCTTTTAGGTTATTTATCTGTTACTATTTAGTTTCTCTGTGGATCTTAATAGGCTACAATCACAGATTGTTCAACCCATGTGACCTGTATTGTGGGCAACTGGCCTTTTAAAAAAATATCTGGAATGGGTCCTGAATGGGGTCAGGCCTCTTTATTTGTCTCTCCTTCCTGGGTGTTAGTGATTATAGAAGCCAATATGTATTTCCTAGTTCTGAACCCTTGCAGGTCTTGGCAACTCTACAAAGAATACTTAGAACATAGTGAAACAAGTTGTGGGACAGCTCCACCAGCAAGATGACCTCCTATTTTCAAAGCCAGCACATGGCTTAGTGTTGGGAGGTCTTGTTCTGCAAGCTGAGTGTGGATAGTGTTTAAGCCTAAGCCTAGAGTTCTGAAGGAACAATCTCCATGTTGGCAGCTTCTCCCAGAGAAAGCTCATTAATTGATGCAGTGAACATAGAGACTGAGTGGAGGACAGTTGTCACTGGAGAAACTTGTGCTTAAATACCTGGATGAATCAACTCTAATCTGCCTCCACTGCTCAGAGAGTGACAGAATCTTCATATGAAGAAGAGGAAACTATTTATAGTTTCTGCTATCAATGTGCCAGAAACTGCTGAGTTGAGTATGTTTAATTATGTTTCTCAATATAGTTTCCTGACTCTTCCAAACTAGGTATTAATACCAAGCTCATTTTATATACAAAGAAACTGAGGCTCCATTCCCTCTATATTGCATCATGCTGTAGTTGTCTTTTTTACATTATGCAACATTTACCAAGGGTGAGTTGTCCTTTCTGAAGATTAATTCTATAAATTTTCTTTTCTGGTACTTAGGCCTGTACTCACTGTATTACTACAGTCTTTTACACAGGAGGCAGTAGAAGGAAGGGGGATGTTTGTGGAATGATCGTGACATGATTGTGGACCCTTCTTGTATGTGTGCATGAATTTGGGGCCAGAGAATAAGGTAGGTTGTGTCCTGGCAGTGCAGACCATGGCCCACACAGCAAGAATATGGCCCTTGATGGAAGCTTCTACACCCTGGGTCAGAGCTGATTGATATTTTGCATACTAGTCTAGTTTAAAAAATAGGATAGCAAATGTGGCCACATGCATGTTGATTATTTGTCTCTGAAAGAAAAGAAATATTTTAAGGGCAGTTCACATTTCTAAATATAGATGTTTTTTTCTTTGTTTTCTTAAGAAGCCTTCATAAAAGGAGGACAGGTTTCCCAACAACTGATAGTTTTCGTATTGGTGTGCATTTTGGAATCAAACAGTACACTTCCACCAAATTACTTCTCTAATCCCCCTGCTGCTATACCAAGTGTCTTGGTGGAGTTTGTGCCAATCTCTAGTGCCTGCCTTATGGGGCCTGGGCTAGGGGTTCTTTTGTCACCTGGTGGTGGGAGAGCCCCAGGAAGGCAGGCTGGCTCCCTCCCTGAGGGTCACTCCCTGGGCTTGCCTTTGGGATGGAAGGACAGTGAGCATATCGTCCACCATTCTGGTGGTCAGCTTTCCCAAATGCCAAGGCTGTGTGGAGGACAGGGAACACCAAGGAGATGTCCTCTAGGATCCTGGACACCAACATTTAGCCATAAGAATTCATTTTGAAAAAAAATAATTCATTTCAAAATTTTTAAAAAGTAATTTCCAATTAGTGAGAGCATGGCTTCCATTCTCTTCAAGATAATAAAATATAAATAAATAAATAAATGTTAAAAATAAAAATAAAAATTAGTCACACTCACCTGGTGTTGAAACTCTATTCTACTGCTTATTAGGTGCAGATCCTGGGAAAGATTTTAAAAATTCCCTTTTGATCAAACTCATCATCTGAAAAATGGGAATAACACTAACTGTTGCACAGAGTTGTGGATAATGGCTACTGAGAACTCTTACATCATTGGGGCTGTGATTAAATGAGATGATGAGATGATATGAAAAGAAGATATTATCACTGTGCTAAGTTTAAAGGAAGTATCAAAGGATAGCTTCTATATTATTAGGACTTTGATAAGAAATATCTACTGTTGATGTCTTTCTCCTTATACCTTAAAATCAATGAAGACACAATTGAACTTTTAAAATGAAGGTCCATCTTCATACATATAAAAATATACCTGTGAGATCAGTTATATCCAAACATTTTACTATTTCCATCCACATTCTCTCTCTTGCCTCCTTTATATACCAAATAATCTCCAAATACTTTCACAGCAACAAAAATTATTTTTTTTTCGCACAAGGGATTGAACCCCAGGGGCGCTTAAACACTTAGACATAACCCTAGTGTTCTCGTTCTCTCTCTCTCTCTCTCTCTCTCTCTCTCTCTCTCTCTCTCTCTTATTTTTATTTTGAGACAAAGTCTCACTAAGTTACTTTGGAGGCTGAAGCTGGCCTCAAACATCTGATCCTCCTGCCTCAGCCTCCTGATGCACTGGGATTACAAGTGTGTGCTGCTGCATCCAGATTCATGTTTCTATATGCTTAAAATGTGCACTAACTCAGGTACAATAACTCACCTGTCCTTCACACCTGTCCTGTGTTGAAGGTGCTAGTCTCATTTCACAGTTGGGGAAACACTCTCAAAAAGGGTGGGTAATCTGCCAAGGTGGCACAGTCTGTTAGTAGAAAAGTTGAAATGGAAACAGCCCTTCTCATTCTTTCCCACCACACAAGTCTCTGACAAAGAAGAAAATGCATGGTTGAATCTCCCTTCAACTTCTATTTTTCCCTTCCTGGTATGCAATATCTTAAGCTTCTGCAGAGAGCTCTCCAAGGCCTCAGAGAGTAGAGAAGCATCCCAATTGACATTGCCACCAGTACAGGAAGCATGGTGAACTCCCCCTCCTGTTCAGTCATGGTTATATCCCCTTTATTTAAGCAGGGAAATCAGGCAGCTGGAATGAAGCATTTTCTATAGGGGAAAACTGAGTCACTTGCATTTTGGGGATTTCCACTCTAACCTCCCTCTATGCTGATAGATGGCAAATAGCTCCCAGGCTTTGGTGGCTCATCTGCATATTGGCAGCTTGTCTGCAGTTCCATTCAGTTCCAGGAGTCATACTCTTTTATTTCCTTCCTGTTTCAGAAATTACCATTAGACTTTATGAGCATCCAAAGTGAGGAAAAGATTGTGTGGGTTTCCTCTTTCAATTCTGAAGATGGGACTTTTGAACTGGAGTCTATGGCCAGTGTATCTGGTGCTGTCTTTGTTAAAGGTGAAATAGCACCTTCAAAATGACACAGATTTTATTCACTTGTTTGAGAAAAAGTAAGGGAAAGGAAAAGGGGAGAAGAAGGGTGAAAAGAGGGGAAATGCTAGAAAAGATAAAGGCTGACAGGAGTGAAAGGTTAGAACCCTGACAGCATAAAGTGCAGCATTAAAAGTTCTTCTCATCTCTTAGATATGTGTTAGAATTACGTGTTAGGTTTTTAAGAAATACTGAGTATGGGCCTCACCCCACACTTACCGAGTTAGAGTTTTGGGATTAGCACCCAGGCTGAATTTGTAAAGTCTCTCAGGTGTTCAAAATGAGAGTCAAGTTGAAAAACAACTGAGTTCAATCCTATAGAGTCCTCCACCTCAGAGTTTCAGACTCAAATAGATAATCTTAATGCAAACACATCTGCATGAGGACATGTAGTAAGAGAAGGTTCTAGACCAAACACAATAGCCATAGATAACATCAAGTATGACATGAGAAACAAATGCAAAGATGAAAAAATAAACATAAATTGTCAGGGATGAGAAAAGGCATCTTGGTTTTATTGCATCTGATTGATAGGAGAATAGATTCTGCTGTTCATTTTTTAAAGTTGTAAAACAGGTAATGTTTTAACTCTTTCATTATTGTGATGTATTTAAAACCATATAAAATTATACAAAGAAATTATCTAGAAGGCATGCAAATTATTTTAAAGCTATACAACATTTCATTCTTATCCCAGAGTTGTGAATAACAAAGTCCTACATAAGACTGCATATGTTGTCCAGGAAAAATGGAAGTATAAGTAATATGCTCTGAACATGTATGAGCGTATATTCACAGTCATATTTAAATGAATTCCAAGTGGTCACATATCAAGTGAAAAGAAGTCAAAGATTTACAGTCTGGTAAGGAGAGGTTCTCTGAGGAGCACTCTGTGGAATGCATTTCTCTTGACAGTAGTTCTGGTGGACTCAATTCAATTCTAAGCATATTTCTTTAATCCTGGCCTCTCACTGGGTCAGAACCATTATTGTAGGAGACCCAGGGACAATGATTATTGAAAGGTCTGTGACAAACTTTCTCTGGAAATTTTTTTTTTTTTTTAATCTTTTGATCATGCTCAGAAACCCTGATTCACCTTGGTTGAAAAGTCCCAGGACTACCTCTATTTCAGCATAGGGGACAAACTGAGTGCAGCTGGTGGTCTTCAGATGGTAAATATGCCAAAAACTCTGTTGAGGGATTTGGGGGTTTTTGTTTGTTTGTTTGTTTTTAAAATCAGCTGCTTAGGAAAGTGCTTAATCAGCTTTGAATATTCTTTGTATCACTTCAGGAAGATTCATCTGGGTAATTTAAGGACATGGTCTGGAAGAGAATTTTCAGAATTGGTAGGATAAACATTTTGAAATCAGATGGTCGAAAGGATCCTGTGGTTAGCCTTCACCTGAGACAATTCTCAACAGGTGGCCCAGTGACAATGATTCAAGGCAGCTCTTAGGTGCTGCCTGTTAACTTAGGATCATTTTGGTATTTGCCAGCAGCTTACCAGATTCTTTTGTTGTTTGTAGTTTGGGTGTTTACATTTACAATTATATTTCATAGTGATATTTATTTGATCTCTTTCTTCCAAGGTTTTTACATCCTTTCTGGTCTATTTTTGATTTATTTTTAGATTTTAATTTTTTGGTGCAAGGGATCAAACCCGTGGCATTGGTTTCAATGTGTCAGGTGATATTTCTAGGGCAGGGTTAAATAGTAAACAGCAGAGACAGCCACATTCTTGTTGTGTTGATCTACATCCGGGCATCACTGTGTTGTTTACCCAATGAAAATGATGGAGGTTGAAGAATGATGAAGGTTGCCATACCTCTGAGTCCCCAGATCAAGTGACAGTATCAGGTTTTATGTAACAAGACCACTCAGGCATTCCTGGAATAAACTGCAGAATTGACAGTACCATGGAAGCTCAACAAATGTCAGCTACCATTATTTTCTCTTTAGGTTTATATAAATAATATGATTCTTTTATATTTCACACAATGAGGTTGGGGGGACCAAAGGCCTTGGGGCAAAGAAAAGAGCACGAGCCTGGCTGGGCCTAAAAAAATGCTGCAGTACCTTTTATGAAGTAAATAAATGAATAAACTAATTTCTAGACTGAAAAATCACCACAGTAAACACACCTTATCTCTCTCTGTATTTGTAAATTTTGAGATATATGCCCTGTAAGAAGCATTTTCAAATGTTCTTACACATTTGAAACTGAGTATTTAAGTGACAAAGCCAGATGACTAGAGGAGATTTCAACCCTCAGAGAGTCTCACTACCCACTACACTCAGTCTACCAGCCATGAAGACTTTGAAGGGTAGGGGACCCAGGGGAACTCAACCCTGTTGCCCCTTCCTGTGGGTCAGCTCTCTCTGCCATTTGCAGTAGGTCACCTTCCAGACCAGTGATTTGTACAGGAGAGACAGCAGCTCCTTTTCTTGTTCACTAGACTCAGAAACTGAGACATGTCTTTTTTTTTCTTTCTCTCTCTCTCTCTCTCTCTCTCTTTTTTTTTTTTTTTTTTCTGTTATTGTTGTTAGCAATCAAGAGCTCGAAAAACAAATGGGATTTCTATAATCTCAGCTCTTGAATGGATGAGGGGGCAAGAAACAAACCATACCTCCCTACTCCCCTCAACTCGGTATTACCCTACCAAGGAAGGATGGTGTAACTTTGATTTTCTTAAGTTCTGCCAACAGTTTTGAATTTGTCCAAACCCAAGCCGCCCCTGGGGTCAGCCTGGGCTTGGCAGGGGCTGCTCACAGACACCGCTTGCACAGCTTTTCCGCGATCGCCTTCTCTTTCTGCAGTCTTCTCCCTCCAGACGGATTATCAAAGTACACCGCAATACCGAGAATCTGCTCGAATGTCCAATAACACATTCCATTTCTCAGAACGATCTTATTATTCGAAAGTACCTTCAGCCTCGAGCTGCCCGCCGCTGGAGTTACCTTAGAGCTCCAATCCTCTTAATCAGAAGCGACCAATTAGACATCGATTGGCAAAGCTCTGCCCGCATTGTTCAAGAGCCATAAACTTTTAGGTCTGCACCTGAGGAGGGATCCTGATGCCCGCGCGCCGCCCCGCAGCCTGTGGCTACAGGGTCCCTGGCCCCGCTGCTCCAGGGCCTGCGCCGGGCGGGAGGCTGAAGCCCACAAAGCTAGCCTGAGGGTGGAGAAGCCACCGGAGCCCTCGAGCTACGCGGCGCCTCCCTACCTTGCATGTTTCCCGGCATCTGCCCCGTTCCCCATGCGATCGAGCCAGTCCCAGGGCTTCCGTATCCACTTTGGGCAGCATGACAAGGCTGCCGAGGGCGGGAATGGGGAGTCGATATCGGTCCGGAAGCCCAGCACCTGGACACGGGCAGCACAGATTCAACTCCGCGGAAAGAGGGAAGGGGCTACCAGGATGCCCGTTCACCCACCCGCTCGCCTGAGCGTGCCTCCGCCTCCTCCCGAGCTGCCCGGCCGGACCTCGGAGCCCTGTCCTATCTCGCAGCCCCGGAGCCGCCCCCGAGCTGCGAGGAGGTCAGGTTTACCAGACGAAGAGAAGACTGCGTCCGGGTGCCCCGGCTCCGCTCGGCCAGGGAGCAGCTGCCGGGTGCAAGGATCCGCGAAGCGCCGAGCTCCCAGCGGGCAGCTAGGCGGCCTCCGGGCTGCCACTGCCGCCGCCACGGAGCCGCTGCCTCTGCTCCCGGACGGCTCGGGCGACTCCTTTCCCTCCCTCCGCCCGCCCTCTGGCTCAGAATCGGCAGGGGTCTCTCTCTCTCTCTTTCTCTCGCCTCACTTCTCTCCTGCCTCCTCTCGGCTCTCCTCGCCTCTCCGCCCCTCCCCCCATCTCTTTCTGCCTCCCCCTCGCTCCCTATCACAAGTGCGGAGTTAAGTTCCAACCTCCCTCTCCTGCCTCGTGGACTTCTCTCGCGTATCGGAGAGTAGCCCCTTCCAGCCCCAAGGGTGACAGTGCTGGGAAGGAAAGGGGACAGGCGAGGAGACGGGAGGTAAGTAGGGCCCGGGTGGCGGGGGTGGGGGGTGGGAGATTGGATTGGGATGAGGGGTGAAGACAGTGAATGGGGACGCGGGTTCCGGACTCAGGTCGGATACTAACCGCCAGCCAATGAGGATGCTCCAGTCCCTTCGCCTGCCCCAACCTCTTCACCCCGCCTTAACCCACTCCACTCCACCCTGGCCGGGGCGGGGGGATGTAAATGCTGCTGGGTCTCAGAGCTAGTGATTCTGCAATCTTTGTAATGTTTTGAAGGACCAATAAAAATAAATAGATAGATAGATAGATAGATAGATAGAAACTGAGACTTGTCTACAGGCTGAGGATTATAAATAGGGTGAGAAGCCAGAGAC